>NC_045612.1:24790539-26130896 GCF_009762305.2 Zalophus californianus | reverse complement strand
TTAAGCAGAGCTTGGCTTCACTCACAAATGGTTCACTTTTTGGAAATAAAAAAAATAGGACAACACTAAGAGAATGACTAATACTTTAAGCCTCACAAAGTTTGAAAGCACAATAATTCTGAGAAGATGCTGTTCTAAATACTCTAAGGTTAAAGACAGGCTCATATTTGCTTTATTGACTTATTCATTCAGTGCCCATCATGGTATCCTGGAGGTCCACTGGTAAGCAAATGTTATTTAGACATGACGATCACACTGTCAACTCATAGAAAAACCAAATGTACACATAATGCTATTCACAGCAAAGCAGTTTTTCTTATTTCTCTATTATTTTGATAATGATAAACTTTACAAAAAGGAACTATGTGGGTAAAATACATGCTGCTATTATGAAACCATGAAAATCAAAGTCAATTGTCTTCTCTACTGCAGAAGATACATTCAGATAGGTCACACAGTATAACTTCAAATGTCACTACCCGTGGTTTACCTGTTTTCAACTTGCTTTTTGCTACTAAGATAAACTCCAAGGTGACTTTGGAAAAGACCTAGGGAGGCATATGTTTATTTCTTTAGTCACCATAAGGCTATGAAGAGACAACTTGGTATGTGAAAATCATTGGCCTTGGAATGGCAGAATCAGCAACTTAACAACAGTAGTAGCTAACTCAGGTGGCGGGTCGGCCCACCAGACACTGTTCTAAGTGCTTTTCACACATTAACTCCTTTAATTCTCATTGTGTCTGATGAAGTAGGTACATTTTATAGATAAAGAAAATCAAGGAACAGAGCAGTTAAGTGACTAGACCAAGGTCACATAACTAGTAAATTGTAGAACCGAGATTTCAATTCATACAATCTGCTCCAAAGGCCACACTCTTAATCACTACTCCACATTGTCATTCAGAAGATACTTGGCACAGTGGCCTAAGGTATATCACCTCCCCTCTCTTAGGGCCTCTAGTTTTTCTAAATGTAACAAGGAGATTAGATTATCTCAAAGAGCTCTTCTAGCTCTAAAATCTCATGATTGTATATGAAATTGAAGGGAAGCTTAGATTGATTGATCAAAAAATTGGTGGGTTTATGCTAAGTGAAATCAGTCAGTCAGAGAAAGACCAAGTCCATTTGATTTCACTCTTATGTAGAATTTAAGAAACAAAACAAATGAGCAAATGAAGAAAGAGATAAACCAGTAAAACAAATTCTCTTTTTTTTTAAGATTTTATTTATTTGAGAGAGAGAGAAAGCAAGGGAGGAGCAGAGGGAGAGGGAAAAAACCTCAAGCAGACTCTGCTGAGCACAGAGCCCAACTTGGGGCTCGATCCCACAACTCTGAGACCATGACCTGAGCTGAAGGCAGATGCTTAACTGACTGAGCCACCCAGGCGCCCCAAGAAACAGATTCTTAAATATAGAGAACAAACTGATGGTTACCAAAGAAGTGCGGGTGGGGAGATGGGAGAAAGAGGGGACCCATTAAGGAGTGCATTTGTTGTGACAAGCACTGGGTGATGTATGGAGTTGTTGAATCGCTATATTTGTATACCCAAAACTAATATTATACTCTATGTTAACTAACTGGAATTTAAATAAAGTTAAAAAAAATAGAAAAAATGGTGGGTTTATTCTAAGTCAAGTCTACATTATTTACCAGTCCCTCTCTCCTCCTCTCTCTTCTGTTCCTTTTCTTTCCCTCTTCCCAACCCTTCACACACATTCCAATCTATTATAGGGTAGTTTAACTAAAATATTACTTTTGAATCCATTGATCTGTGTATATGCACTGGGGATAACTTCCCTTCCTGTTCCTCTATCCTGTTATTTTCTTCCCATTTATTATTATTAATCATATATACACCCTCTCAAAATGGAAAACAGGCCTGTCCTACTCATAGCAACTGTTTATGGGTTGCAGCCTTCACCAAAAAGACATACTCTACTCCAGAAAAAAAGTAAAGAGTATATTGGACATCGCTCTAGGAGAACAGGCCTTTTTCAGAACACAGCAGACAGAGGAAGTGAGGCCACCTAGCAACTGGAGAATAGCTAGCAAAGGGGGATAGTACTTCTTGGGATTATTGTAATAATTTTTCTTCAGTGAGGACCTTTTACATTAATGCAGGTTGACTCATTCACAAAACACCAGACTAATAAAAGATGTTGGTGAAGATGTGGAGAAAGGGGAGCACACGCATTGTTGAGGAGAATGTAAATTGGTACAGCCACTATGGAAAACAGCATGGAGGTTCCTCAAAAAAACTAACAACAGAAATATAGTATGATCCAGTAATCATGCTTCTGGGTATTTACCCAAAGAAAACAAAAACACTAATTCAAAAAGATATAGGCTCCTCTGTTTATTGCAGCATTATCTACAATAGCCAAGACATGGAAGCAAGCATGAGTGCCCATGCGTGCACACACACACACACACACACACACACACACACACACTCTCACTCACTCTCTCTCTCTCTCTCTCTCTCAAATAAATCAGCCATAAAAAGAATAAAATCTTGTTATTCATGACGACATGGATGGAACTAGAGGGTATTATACTAAGTGAAATAAGTCAGACCAAAAAAGACAAATGCCATATGAATTCACTTATATGTGGAATCTAAAAAACAAAACAGGCAAAACAAAACAGAAACAGACTCACAAATACAGAGAACTGGTGGTTGCCAGAGGGAAGGGGAATGGGAAGATAGGTGAAATAGGGGAAGGGGATTAAGAAGTACAAGCTTCCAGTTATAAAATAAATATGTCATGGGGATATAAAGTACAGCATAGGGGATATAGTCAATCATATTGTAATAACATTGTATGGTGACAGATGGTAACTACACTTAACATGGTAAACACTGCATAATGTATATAAATGTCAAATCACTATATTGTACACCTGAAACTAATATAATATTGTATGTCAATAACACTTCAATTAAATAAAAAGAAAAGACTGAACTTAGGAAGCCCTTAAATGGAACATTGAACTTTTGGCTGATTCTCCTCCCACCTTCCTTTGTTCTTCTTAAGGGAACACTTAAATAGTGAATTGTTGTGGGGAACAAACAAAGCTGTAAAAGCAAGATAATCGCTTGACTTTTTCCAAGGTTGAGAGAGAAATCGGCCCCATTTATCCTACAAGCTTCTGAGTGACTGCTGTCATTCTGGTCCATTTCCTTCCAGTCATAATACACAAATGCATTTTTACATGTTGCTTCCTTCAGTCTAGATATTTTTGCATTTTTCTACAAAATTTCTGTAACCATCATTTTTTAAAAAAGATTTTATTTATTTGACAGAGAGAGACACAGAGAGAGAGGGAACACAAGCAGGGGGAGTGGGAGAGGGAGAAGCAGACTCCCTGCCGAGCAGGGAGCCTGATGCGGGGCTGGATCCCAGGACCCTGGGATCATGACCTGAGCCAAAGGCAGACGCTCAGTGACTGAGACACCCAGGCGCCCATGTAACTGTCATTTTTAATAGCAATGTAAAGTGGATGTACTATAATTTGCTTACCCATTCCCCTATTGTTGGGTCTTTACATTATCTCTCCCCATTTATAAATATTCTAACTGGAGTCATTTGAAGATAACATGCACGTCTTCAATATTTTTTATTATTTCCTTAGGGTAAATTCCAAGAAGTTGAATAAATAAGCCAAAAGGTTTGAACATATTTGTGGCTTTGGGGGATTGTAATGATTTACACTGCCATTAGCAATGTGTGGGAACACTCTCCTCTCATTGTACCCTTGCCAACCTTGAGTATTATTTTTTAATGTCTATTTGAAATAAGTAAATTAAAGGTATCTTCTTTTAGTTTGAAGTTCCTGGATTATTAGTAAGGCTGAGTAATTTTTTTGGCATGTGTTTGCTAGGTCTATTGCCTCTCTTATGAACTATTTATGGCTTTTGTGCATTTACCTACTGGGGACCTGAGTGTGGTTTTTTTTTTGCAATTAAACTATATTGGTAGTATATAACAAATAAATTAACCCTTTATCCATAACACTTGCTGAAACTATCTTTCATAGTTTGTTGTTTGCCCTTTTTTGGGTCCTTTTTAGATGACTGAACTTTATACTAAAAGGAAAACATGATCACTAGCTGGACATAAAGCAGTTGTTTTAGAAAATTATGATAAACTTAGTAAAACCAAGAGTTTTTCTGAAAACAATTTGTTAGTATCTAATTGCTTGGCAGCTGTTTGATTGACTCCATTTAGTTATTCACAAAATAATTGTAGTTTGACTATATATATCTTTACATATAGCTATATATATACAATATATATAAAAACCCATCTATTTGTATGTGATGAGAGGCCAGATAGGTAAATAAAGCCTAAAGCCTAGTTCCATTTTGTTGTGGAATTGGCCAGTTATTTTGGTGTCTGTTTCATGGACACAACCATAATATTTTAGTAAATAAAAAGAGAAATAAATCAGCATTTTTCAGGAGATAGGCTGAGAATTTTATGTACTGCATATGGGGCTTCTCATCCAGGAAAGGATGACTTTCAAAGTCGACTGCTTTTGTGCTACATACATACCCTATTATATCAAAGAGATAACACTCAAGAGTTGAAATGAAATTCTGTTTACTGCATTGGTTCACATATGCTTGTTTAAGCTAACTGTTCTACTAGCAATTTTTAAATCTTACAATGGAAGGCCGAGAGGTCCCTCCTGGAAAAATAGTCCTCCAAAACGGATTTGACTCAGTTGTGAGAACAGCTGCAATGGATGTCCTCATGGTGCGTGGGCAGACTCTTTAGGCCATTTTGAAAGAGAAAAATGGAAGCCTCTTAATTCCACAACTAAAGAGTGATGATTAATTAATCTCACATCTCTCTCTGTAGATGCTGTTTTTTTCTGGCTACTTGTATCTTTATTTTTGGACATTTTTATGGACACTGACGCTAGATCACTTGAGACAAGTGGAGAGAGAGAATTATGAATGGAAAAATTGGTGCTGTCACCAGATTCTACAAATAAACTCCAATTTGGAAAATAGTTTTAAAAGAAAAATCAAAATCCAGAACTCTAGACCAGTCATTTGGGATATTTTCTCTCATTTAGTATTCTCTATTCTGCTTAGAGAATCTGGATTCCATAACTTTCCCATACACCACACACACACAAACACACATGAGTGTGGACAAAGTTCTGGGGGACTGAAACTATAAATATCATGATTTTGAAGATTTTTTGAGTATTTCTTTTTTGTTTTGTTTTGTTTTGGCTTTTGTTTGAGGGAGGGGGGGAGAGAGGGGGAGGAGGAGAGACTCTTAAGCAGGCTCCATGCCCAGTGCAGAGTCCGACGTGGGCCTCAATCTCACAACCCTTACAGCATAACCTGAGCCGAAGTCAAGAGTTAAACACTTAAAAGACTGAGCCACTCAGGTGCCCATGTTGAGTATTTCAATAGATAAATGGCAACAGCTTAATGCATGCCAAATGAGGGCCCAGAATCTCTAGTTGCTATTTCCAGTTGAGGCAGAGATTTTTTAAAATTAATTAAATAATTAATTTTAATTTTTTAACTACTATGCTCACCTCTAAACCTTAGTAATTTGAAAATAATACTACATCTGAATTGCAGTGACATCTACCTCCATCACACCATCTCTTTTGGAACTCCAACAACTTCCTAAAGTAATTTCAAATTATCTTTCTTATAACTTTTCAATATCCTTTGTGGTGGGTTATGTAAATCAGCTAAACACTTAATACAGGAATAATCTTCAAGAAAATTGAAGGTAACTCAATGTATAAAAGCTTTTTTTTACTCTTTGGAGAAGAACAATAGCTGATTTCACCAAGTAAACAATGATATTCAATTCATTTTTCTTACAATGAAATCCATTGGGATTTTGTAAATTTTGTGGTAATTTTAGCATTAACATACTTGTCTAAAATGTAGCATCAAATTTAATATAGTATCTTGAGAAGTAATAGGCTTTAAATATGGTATTGAACAACCAGAGATGTCACTCTCCCCCATAGCTTGCAGATAGCAATTATTAATCACAGCTCTCTATTGCCATCCATATTCTGCATTAGTTCAGTGAAATTTGTACATTTTCAGTAACTCTCTCAAATTTCACTTTTAACAATTGGAAGCAGAAGCATTTTCACTGCTTACTAACTTGAACCTCATTTTCAATTATGTTAAATAGTAGATGGAAGTGGAGCTAATCAAATTAACATTACATACTCTACGAAGATATAGACCCTTTAGCAACTTAATTATAGAGGTGGATGCAGGGGTTAATAATGATTGTGGGGGTTTGCACCAAGTATTTTCTCTTCTAGGCAAATGTTAACTACAATAGTCCCACCTGTTCTGCAGGGTATACATTTCAAGATCCCCAGTGAATGCCTGAAACCAGGGATAGTACCAAACCCTGTATAGACTGTGTTTTTTCTTATACATACATACCTATGATAAAGTTTCATTTAAAGTCTAAATTAGGCACAATGAGAGACTAACAACAATAACCACTAATAAAGTAGAACAATTATAACAATATAATAAAAGGGGGATGTGGTCTCTTTCTCTCTCTCTCTCAAAATATCTCATTGTAGTGCACTCACCCTTCTTGTAAAGATGGGAGATGATAAAGTGCCTACGTGAGGAGATGAAGTGAAGGGAATGGCATAGGCCTTGGGACAGCGTTAGGCTACTATTGACTTTCTGAGATATGTTCAGAAGGAGGATCATCTGCTTCCAAACCTCAGTTCACCCTGTGTAACTGAAACCACAGAAAGTGAAACCGGGGATAACGGGGGACTATAGTATGCCAAAGGCAGCAGCCTATATTAGAAGGAGCCTGGAAATGTAGGTTCTACACCCAGCGCTATGACAAAGTAGTGTGGCACCATTTTCTTACTATAAAGTGGGAAAATACCTAATATCATTAATCCTATGAATTTCACAAGGCTGTTATGGTAGCCCATGAAAATAATATGATTGACAGTTTTAAAAAACAAAAACAAGTACCAGAGGAAAGGCTCTAGTAGAAGTTTAAGTTGTCAGATTGCTTAAATAATAATGCTTATTAAAAGGACTAGAAAAAAGATCCAGACACTTTTTAAAGCAATTTATATCCATGATCGCTTTTAATCCTCAAAAATTTCATAATGAGATATGGTTTCCTTACTTTGTAGGAAAAAAAAACAGGCAGAAAAAGGTTAAGTAATTTTGCTCAGATCACACAGCTAGTGGAGATAGACGTCAAATCCAAAAATTCCAGCTCAAGAGTCTATACTCTTAATCTCTTTGCTATATGAGGGTCACAGATTCTGGTCCTTTTACTTAAAAGGTGTCAGTGTGCAACACAATTCCCCTGCCTACCACATTTTGCATTTACTAGACACTCCAGATGAGAGAGCAAGAATTGACTTGGTATTGCTGGGTCATGTGTGATCAGTTTGATACAGATCTCTACACCATGCCAGGTCACAGGCAAGAACTTTACTAGACTTTCTCAGCCCCCTTATCAACAAATACTCAGTAAGAACAGAGCACGGATTAAACTGTAATTTTAACCTTTGTGATTCCCTCTTTTAAAATCTAATTTTCCATATTCACCTACAGGGAGTAATACAATGTAATTACAATTGGATTGCCACCACAGAGAGTCAGTTTGGCATAATGTACTAGGAAGGGTACTGAACTTGGAGTCAGGAAGTCTGAGTTTGGGCCCATCTTGTGTCATTGACTGTATGACACTGGATAAATGAGCTAACCTCTTTTCCTTCTGCATAATATTAAGGCTAACTGCCCTTCCTTCTTAAGAGTGCTGGCAGATGAGTCCAATAATACATATGAAAGCACCATGTAAACTGTAAAACAACTTGTATAGTTGTAATTATTAATTACTGACTTTTGCAACTGTAAATGTATCAATGCTAGGTTATCTATTGTTTGGAGAAATATTACTCAGGGAGTTGTCAATGTTACTGATCTTTTTGTTTTGTTTTTATTGTTGGTTTACTATTTCTTTTTTAAACAGGTTAATTGAGGTATAATTTATATAACATACATATCAATCATTTTAAGTATAAAATTCAATGATGTGGGGGTACATTTATAGAGTTGTGAAACTATCACTACCATCCAGTTTTAAAACATTTCCATCACCCTAAAAATAATGCCCACATCCATGAAGCAGTCACTCCCAATTCAACCTCCCTCCAGCCCTTGGAAACTACTAATACACTTTCTGTCTCTATACATTTGCCTATTCTGGACATTTTCTGTAAATGAAACCATACGATATGTGGCCTTTTGCGTGTGGCTCTCATTCACTCATGCTTTAGCACATATTAGTATTTCATGTCCAGTTCATTTCCAAATATAATCCTTTTGACACGTTGTGTTAAATTTGTGAATATCTTTGTTAAGAATGTTCCGGCTCTTGCTTTTTCACCTCTCCTACTGGGATTAATATTATGAATATGCTGGTATTCTTGATGTTGCCTCAAGTATCTCTGTTCATTTTACTTTTATCTGTTTGCTGTCTATTCTTCAGATTGGACAATTTGTACAGACCGGTCTTTGAGTTAACTGTTTGTTTTGCCATCTTAAATCTGCTATTGAGTCCCTCTAGTGAATTTGTCATTTCAATTACTGTATTTTTCAATCATAAAATTTCCATGTGGTTCTTTTTATAATTTCTACTTCCTTCTTGAAAATCACTAGTTTGTTCATTTTTGTCATACTTTCCATTAAGTCTTTACACTTTCCTTTACTTCTTTGAATATACTTATAATGGCTGCTTTGAAGATGTGTCTGCTAATTGCAACATCTGGAGACACTCAGAGTTTATAGGACGGATTTTTTTTTTCTTTTCACTGAGAATAGGTCATGTTCTCCTATTTTTGCATATTTCATAACTTTCTGTTGAAAACTGGGCATTCTGGATGGATAATATATTAGAGCAACTCTGGATTCTGATTTTTCCCCTGAAAGTTATTGTTGCTGATTTTTTTCATTTTTTATTTGAGTAACCTGCCTGGGCTAAATCTGTGAAACACGTTGCCCAATGATGTGTGCCTGCTGATTTATTTGGTTACATTTTTGTTATATTATTTTTTTAAGTTACTGCCTTTTTTAAAAAAATTATTTATTTATTTGAGAGAGAGAGAGAGAGAGCACAAGCAGGGGAAGCGGCAGAGGGAGAGGGAGAAGCAGATTCCCTGCTGAGCAGAGAGCTCGATGCGGGTCTCTATCCCAGGACTCCAGGATCATGATCTAAGCTGAAGGTCCTGAGCTTAACCAACTGAGCCACCCAGGTGCCCTGTTATATTCTTTTTTTAAGCCTGCTTTCCTAAGGGTGAACTCTGTGTCCCTGTAACTCTGTGGTCAATGATGCACAGAGGGGGTGCTTAACCACCTCAAGCCTGTAAGTGTTTTATCTTCTACAATGGATCTGTGTGTGGGAAAGGGAGCACATTTAAAGTTCACATCATTTTCAAGTTTGCCACAACTTTTATTTTCCATTGGGCCTTTCTGTATCTGTCCTGTACATGTGGTTAGCTTGAGCCCTCTCAAATCTTCACTGTCTGCTGCACACATGCATAGTCTCAGACAGGAATATACTTTTCACTATTCAGGTTAGCAGAACCTTGGCCCTCCACACAGGCCAAACCCCACCAAGACTGTCACTTCTACAAACACTGTCACTGGACGTGGGAGTCATGCACCTGTTCACATCAAGTGACCCATCTTCAACCATGGTAGTGCAAACGGGCACTAACCAGTCTTTGGGAGAGGGGGTGGTAGAGCATGAGCAGCCCCAGGCCAAAACACCAGAGATTTCCACTTTTGTTACCCAAAGTCCAATAGTTTATTCAAGTATAAGTGCTTCTTAGATTGTTATAGGTCTTTGGTTGATTTCCAGAGTACTTAAAGGGCTGTTTTTGTCAACTTGTCAAGCTTTCTGGTTTATAGTTGTTTTTTAGGAAGTGGATTTGTAGATCCTCACAGTCTATAGCCAGAAATCCTGCCCACTAGTGATCATATAATGGCAGACTTTATAGAAATCCTATATATTAGGGATTTGCGGGGGTTTGCTTAATACTTCAAAGACTTAATACAAGAAAAACAATGTAAAAGGTCTCATTAATAATTTTATATTGATTATATATTCGGGGCACCTGGGTGGCTCTGTCAGTTAAGCATCTGCCTTCGGCTCAGGTCATGGTCCCAGGGTCCTGGGATCGAGTCCTGCATCGGGCTCCCTGTTCAGCAGGGAACCTGCTTCTCCTTCTCCCTCTGCCTGCAGCTCCCCCTGCTTGTGCTCGCTCTCTCTCTCAGTCAAATAAATGAACTATAATATTAGGATATACTGGGTTAAGTAAAATATATTAATAAAATTAATTTCACCTATTCGTTTTTTTCTTTTTTAATGTGACTCTCCAGAATTAAAAAAAATATGTCTTGCATTATATTTCTATTCTAGATCTAATATCCTGTTTATAAAAAATATTAGAGACAGAGAAACATATCAAGTAATGTAACAGGGATACAAAGAGAGAAATCAAGAGCATGCGAAACTCTACAGGAAAAAATTACCCAGTTTCTTCAACAAATAAATTGCAAGAGAAAAAAAACCAAAAGAGGAAAGGGAAATGTAGGGATTAAAAGAGACTTAAGAGATATAGCTATAAATTGTAACATGTACCCCCTTTTATAAAATATGTATTTATTTATTTTAGAGAGAGACAGAGAACAAGAAGGCGTGGGGAGAGGCAGAAAGAGAGGTAGAGAGAGAACCTCAAGCAGACTCCCTGTTGAGCATGGAGCCCGATGCGGGGCTCGATCCTAGGACCCTGAGATCATGACCTGAGCCGAAATCAAGGGCCAGCTGCTTAACTGACTGAGCCACCCAGGTGCCCCGGTAATATGTACCTCTTATTAGTAGTCTCATCTGAGCAAACAAATGAAAAAAACTATATATACATTTATGAAATAGTCTGGGAAATTTGGACATGTACAGCCTATCTAATGACACTAAAGATTTACTGTTTATTTTTAAGGTGCAATAGGGTATTATAGTTAAATTAGAGTCTTCATATCTCATAATCAAATACTGACATCTTATGGATGAAATTATAGGATATCTTGGGCTTACTTCAAAAAATCTAGGAAGGTAAGAGAGGGAATTGGTTGGGGTTTAGATGAAGCAAGATTGTCCATGAGTTGGAAATAAGGGTGCCTGGGTGGCTCAGTCGGTTAACCGTCTGCCCTTGGCTCAGGTCATGATCCCAGGGTCCTGGGATCCAGTCCCACATCAGGTTCCCTGCTCAGCAGGGAGTCTGCTTCTCCCTCTCCTTCTGTCCCTCCCCCCAGCTCGTGCTCTCTCTCTCTCTCTCTAATAAATAAAAAATCTTAAAAAAAAAAGAAAATTACTGAAGTTATGTGATAGCTAAGTGTTGGGTTCATTCAATTATGCTCTCTACTTCAGTTTATGTTTAAAATTTTAGATAATAAAAAGCTAAAATAGTTTTGGAGAATATAATGATTTGTGAAAACACTAGAATATGATGTTAAATGAAAAAATAAGATACAAAACTGAAATAAATAATGAAATGTTGTTAAAACTAATTTCATGGGAAGAGGGGGTGATTACATAGAACTTTAACTTTCTATTAAATTCTCTATAATTAACTTCTATTGATTTTTAATCAGAAAAACAGGACTCATCATAGAGGTTTATTACCAATTATTTGAAAAAAATTGAAAAACTGAAAGGAAATACATCAAAATAACTAATGGCAATTATCTCCGTGTTGTGTGATTATAAATAACTTTTATTTCTTTATTTTCCCTATTCTCTACATTGAGGATGTATTACTTTTCCATCAGAAAAATAGGAATGACAAGTTTTATGTGGAGAACTTGAAATTTTTACTTTCCTTTCTGCTCTTCCTATCCATGCCCATCTAGATGTGTAGCTATCTGTCCCTTCATTAGAAGGTACATATTAATAGTATCTCACACATTGCAAAGCATTTCAGACATTTTCAACCTTCTAAATTTCATATAAAATATTACAGTTTACATGCTTACACCCCTCTGACATAGCACACCAGGAAGACATTATTATTCTCACTTTCAGATAAGAAAACAGAGCCTCAAATTTTTGCAAAACCTGATGAGGCAGTAGCAAATGCTGGATGAGAACACTGGATGAGAACCCATGACTCCTAGTCTGGTACTCTTTTCACTATAACTTGTTGCCTCCCATAAAGACTATCCAACTCAGAATACTATTAATTTAGCAAATAACTAACTCAGGCCAATTGAATTCAAGTTAGTTACATCAATTAACTGTACTATCCATTTTACTTAACTGCAACTGAGATCCATGTGCAGGAAAGAGGCACTCAGATGAAATAACAGGGAGGAAGCAGGAGAATTTTGTGACATATGGCATGCTTGCTGATGAAATCAAAAGTATGTTTCATGCCAGCTTTTGGTCTGCAAAGTGTCTTCATTTCACTAAGAGGTATACCCCATGCCAGGAAATGCACAACCTCCTAGCCCTTTCTTTTGAAATCTAACCCCATGAGAGCATGGACTTGGCATGACTTGATGGAACATTGAATGCAATATGCTTGACCCATTTGTGGGTACAAACAATCCAGATTATCCACTGTAGCGAATGACTCTAGATTGTCATCTGGATTCCCCATCAGCCAGGGAAAGTGGGGATACAATTGGGTCTTAGGTTTATCCCTGGGCTGGAGATCAAGGATTTATAATTTCAGAGAGTAAAAAATAACCCCCCAAGAAGAAAAAAGAAAATGAAAGTTAATCCAGGAAGCAGCTAAGTATACTAAAAGTACAGGTATACTTTGCAGATACTGAAGGTTCAGTCCCAGACCACCACAATAAAGCAAATATCATAGTAAAATGAATCAAATGAATTTTTTGGTTTCCCAGAGCATATAAAAGTTATGCTGACACAATCCTGGAGTCTATTAAATGTGCAATAACATTATGTCAATAGCATTATGTACATATTTTTCTTAAGAATATTGCAAAAAAATGCTAATCATCATCTGAGCTTTCAGCAAGTCATAATCGCTGATCACAGATCATTAATAATGGGGCACCTGGGTGGCTAGTTAAGCATCTGCCTTTGGCTCAGGTCATGATCCCAGGGTCCTGGGATTGAGCCCCGCATCAGGCTTCCTACTCCGCGGGAAACCTACTTCTCCCTCTCCCACTCTCCCTGCTTGTGTTCCTTCTCTCGCTGTCTCTCTTTTTCTGTCAAATAAATAAAATCTTAAAAAAAACCAAATACATTAATAATGAAAAAGTTTGAAATACTGCGAGAATTACCAAAATGTGACACAGAGACAAAAAGTAAGCAAATGCTGTTGGAAAAATGGCACCTGATAGACTCCTTGACAAAGCGTTGCCACAAACCTTCGATTTGTAAAAAAAATAAATAAATAAAAAACAAACCCACAATATCTACAAAGCACAACAAAGCAAAGCACAATAAAACTAGGTATGCCTTTACAGGACAGAATCAGCTAAGCACTCCAATACAGAATAATATCTTTGTGCCTTGGGAGGGTTGTAAAATCCCCAAGTAGACCCTAGTTTGGGGTGCAAAGGATCTAATCCTTGTTGCAAGTGAGTCTGTTTCTTCTCTACCAGGGAAGGGAGATGCTAGAGAGCAGAGCAGGGCACCACAGGGTGTTTGAAGGAGACATGTCTGTAGATTTTTAAGAACAGGAAATTTTTACTTTATCTGCTACAAGAACCTTTGTTACTACTTCAATAAAAACTCTCAGGGAAAATACCAATTTAGAAAGAAGACCTTATGTTTAAATGGAGGCATTCACTAGGTGAGACCAGGGTCATCACTGTCATTTTGGATGACTTGGTCCTCCAACTGGTATGGTCAATCTTTCTCATTTGGTAAACCTTGTCTTACATGCAGATGACTGCTTACTGGGAAGGTAGTTTGTATAAGGGAAGAAATAAAATATTTTGGAGTTCTTTGCAAGTGCAGATGTTTGGATGGCCAAAGGGAGGCGTAGGCATCCTTGAATACCTCTATTACAGAAAAATGAGAAGTAGCATATTGAAGCAAGCTTTTGAGTCAGACAGACCTGGGTTCTATTACCAGCTTTTCCATTTACTTAATTTCATGTTTGCTCAGCTATAAAATTAGAATAACAATATCTACTTTGCAATGTTGATGTGAGAATTAAGAAAACTATGTTGGATGTATTTTGTAGCAACAAATTTGAAAATATATACATCATCAAGGTATCAGCAATGGTTAGATGGTAGAATTCTTAGGTTGATTATCAGATGATGGCGCTAAAGGCAAACTTTTATTGTTTTCTTTTATTGTCTTGTGTTTTCTTAAAATGAACACATTCTAATATAATGAAAAGAATATCACAAACTATTTTAAAATAATACATGTGAAGTTCCTATTCTTGTGTGGGGCACACAATAAGCACCCACTTCCTCATCGTTGGCTGCCATCAGTATTGTCATTAGTATCATCATCATCTTATCTTTCCTATCATAAGTGAGGAAACAGAGGCTGAGAGAGATTTAATAGCTTACTTAGTTCTGTGTATCTCAGAAGCAAATAAAATGCCTAACATACTGTCTGAAATACACACATATATGGATACATCTCATTTCATGAATCATGAATAAATAGATTTGTTTGAGAAAGTCACCAACCAAAACTTGAACAACCATAATAGGTCCTCACTGAATCAGATTACTTAAAATGGCAGGAAATCTTGACAAAGGGACAGTGTACACAAGAGTGATATGAAGATTTGACAGACAAATAAAATCACATCAAGAAAAGGAAGGCATTTCCAATAATAAAAATTAAAGAATAACAATGCTCTTCAATAATTACTTACCAATTCCCATAGATTACAATCAGTAGGTAGTTTTTCTCTAAAATCACTGCCTTCTCTCTCTAGCATGTCAGTGTGGGTGTGCTTGTGCGCATACACAGGCACAGGAAAAAATCCCTTCCCCTCACTTCTTCAGAATCCCAGTGGCTTTTTGCTGCTCCTAGACTGAATAAAAGACCCTCCTGTAGCACTTTCCCTTCATCCCTACTCCAAATCTATCCCTCTTTCCTCTCCTTCATCAAAGGTTACTTGATATGTCTATATATCCTTTTCTCTCAGGTCTTTGCCAGATGTCTACCCGCCAACAACTTATTCAAAGTGATTAATGACTAATCAGAACTAAATAGGTTATCCCTCCCAGAAGAAGTTAAAATTTACAGAGGTTATTTGGAAATTCCCCATCTTTCACTAAAGGTATTAATTTTTAGTTTTGATATTTAGGCCCCAGAGTAGACCACTGAGGAAGATATCTTGTCACTGGGAAGTGCTTTCCTTGTGTTTCTTAAGTCAAAGTACCCCAGCAACAACCGATTTTATAGGGCTGAATTCTAGCAGGACCTGATTGTTTGAGCCTCAAGGCAGAGAAAGGACTAGCCTAAATCCTCATGGAATGTCTTCTGTAGATTTAATATTAAGTGAGAAGAATTGAGCATCCCCAGATAGAAACTAATAATGATAAATTTCTTCCCCTTCACAGCCTCAGACGGACTCCATGTTATATTATGGGTTGCTTCAACATATGAATGAACACTGTTGAGTAAGTTAAGATTTGGGATTTCCTGTGAATTGTAGTATCCATGTGCTTATATAAAATTCTTCTAATAGGATTCCATGATACAAAGCTAGGGCTATTTTCCCCCTCTGTCAATGTTATACAAGTCGTGGAAAAGCTACTGGCCTCAAATTACTGAAAAAGAATTGGTCTTTCTAGATTTTTTTTTCACTGAGTCTCATTTGGTGTTTGTTTCAAAAATCTAAGGTTAAAAATGCCCACAGTAAATGACTCTGATCCTTTTGTCTTCAACAAAGCATGTGAATTACAGTCAACACTCTGTGTTCTGGCATTCTGTCAGCAAGAAAACTCTATCGATTGGGGCTTCTGCCAGTACCATAAAAGATAATTCTAATGATGACCCTGAAGAACAGCATAAACTGGAAATGCCTTCTAAATATTCAAAAAATGACTTTACTCCATTCATTATCATTTTACATTTAATATAGTTTACTAAATTCTTATTCCTTGGAAGTGGTACAATTCATATTATTTGATTAAGCAGGGCATCTGCTTCTTCAATCATGCTCAATTTATAAAAACACTACCATCAAGGCACACATCTCTGAATCAACCTCTAGGCCCACTATAACTTTCTTTGATGCAGTGTCACCTTAAAGCATTTACTCATGAGCAAGTGTGACTAACACATGGGTGACATCCACTATGCTTAGAGATAAGTAGTCATTTATATCTCTAAGGTATCTTGACATCAGAATACACATAGGTTGACAAATGTGGCATGAGTCGTAATCATTTATGAACTACTTGTCACAGAAAATGAACTGGGTGTGGGCTATCTTTTGGCAATGCTGTGAGTGTTTCATATAAAACGTAGCCTAGACTTCTCATTGTGTTTAATTAAGAAAATATTATAAACACTAATTAGCTGCATTTAATTTTTAAAACCATTTAAAGTTCATAGTTTAAGGGGAAAAAAACCTAAAAACAGTAGACATGGTCTCTGTGTAATGTAATGAATGTTTGGGAAGCAGTCACTGGAGCACAGCATAATGAGGTTGACAGTCAGTAGCCCTGACATTTCTATACAACATCACAACTCAAACATCATTTTAAAAAAAGCATTGAAAATTAAATGTGGCACATCCAGTGTACTGAGCTACAGTGCTGGGGGGGTGGGTATCTGATAGTTAAAATTATACAGTCTCTAACCACCAGTCAACATGTAAGTTAGAAAGAGTGGTATACAAGCTGACACATAGGGGAAAATACAAGGAGAGGTGATCACTATTATATTTTAAATAATAATACTAACAATAGCTCTACTCAAAATCAGATATATGTTAAATAAGAAGTTCTTTCATATTGTCTTTCTGATATTCCCCTTGCCCTGATTCTCTTTCAGTCAGTGAAAATGAAATACTAAGGTGTGAAATTTCTTTGGGAATGGCTAACCTAATGGTATCCATAGCATATACTTCTGAATTTTTTCGTGAATCTTTCTGCGCATGATGGTCAGGGTGATCTTTCTCCTCTTAATTAAGAAATGAAATGGCATTGTCACTTTCATATACTACTTAAACCTTATGCTGAGAAAGAATTTGAAAGCTTCCTTGACTTTTGCAAGCATGGAGGCCGCTGTCCTAGGGTTTACTTGATCGAACAAAACTGTCTTTGAGGCAATCTCATATGAAGTACTTCCATGCTTCTCTCTGAATACGAGGCAATATAATGCCCAACAATGTCAGAAGCAATCATATTGTTTGCAGCTTTGAATTGTTACAGAGAATATTTAAACAGCTTTTCTATGAAACAAGGGCCTTCCCAGTGAATGGGTCTCAGATCTCTCAGCAGTGGGACTTTTAAGCTGCTACATGTCTTCTGACTCTTCAGTGGGATTAACTGCATACCCCTCCCCACCACATCCTTCCCCTAGACCTGGGTTCCCAATAAATACATAATCTTGAAAGGGTTAAAGTGTTCCTATGTTTCTGCTACATTATGCCTTACTTTTTGCATTCAAGAATTGTTTTTAGTATGCCAAGTTGAGATCCCATGATAACAATATTAGTCATCATCTTCAACATGTAAGGAAATCCAATAAGAAGTTCATGATCACAAAGTCTCTGTAGTTAACAAATTAAAAAAAAAAACCTCCTGTGGCTTTCTTATTTAACACCTGATAATAATCTCACCTCTATGCAACTATTTTAATTAAAAAATGCAAAATATTAGGAAAAGTTATATATGTGAAGATAATTCAATTTTAGTAGTGTTTAGAGAATCAAAATACTGGGCAAAAAATCCAACAGGTCAAAGTAGGAAAATATTGTGTTTTTGTATAGCCACCTGATTTATTCTTATACCATCATTAAAAGTGAAGGCAAAGAAAACTATGTAGAGACTTGAAAACATGCTTATGATATAATGTTAAGTGAAGGAAAAATAAATATACTTTATTGTTTATAACTAAAACAAATCAGTGAATAAAAAGACCAAACAGAAACACCTAAAAAAGACCAAATGAAAATGCATAAAAGTGACAGCAGTTATGATGCTGGAACTATGGATAATATATATTGTCCACATGCTCTGCATTATGGGTGTGTATCTTTTTTCTTTTTTTAATATTGAAGTACAGTTGACATACAATATTATATTAGCTTTAGGTGTACAATGCAGTAATCTGACAATTCTATACATTACTCAGTGCTCACCACAATAACGTAGTGGATGTAGTCACCATCTGTTACCATACAACATTACTACGTTATTGACTATATTCCCTATGCTATACTTTCCATCTCTATGACTTATTTATTTTATAACTGGGAGTTTGTGCCTCTTAATCCCCTTCACCTACCTTTTAATTTTAAAAGATGGAATGAGTCTGTCTTCAAAGACACTTACCTAATTTTCAGCTAAGATTTTATACTCCCTAACTACTTCTTTGTTTTAAGTTTTTATTTAAATTCCAGTTAGTTAACATATAGTGCAATATTAAGTTTCAGGAGTTCAATTTAGTGATTTATCACTTACATATAATACCCAGTGCTCATTACAAGTGCCCTCCTTAATCCCCATCACTTATTTAACCCATCCCCCCACCCACCTCCCTTCCAGCAACCCTCAGTTTGTTCTCTATAGTTAAGAGTCTGTTTTATGGTTTGCCTCTCTTTCTTTTCCCCTATGTTCATCTGTTTTGTTTCCTAACTACTTTTATGTTTCACATCCTAGGATTTTAGAAGAACACCTCTAGAACATGACCTCTGGGTGATTAATTAAAGCATTTACACTAACACCAGATTTTTACTGTTCTTCAAACAATCTGAAAACTACTATAGGTTATCAACGTTCAAAGATAGTAGCTATTTTTGGAATCAGGTTTGATTGGCTCAAGATCATCTATTGTTTCTTATTGATTAAAAATTCTCTGGAATAAACTAGCAGTAGTTTATACAGAAAAATAAAATGGATTTTCTGGGTTAATACAGTAGTTTGGGAAGAGTGGGTGGTGGATTATGGAAGAAAAAGAAACAAGTGCCTAGAGATTAAGAAGCATTGGCTAAAGAAGGACATTTGTAATTATACATTACCTGGGATTGAACTATTTCTAACCACCACCAAATAAGGTGGAGTACAAATCAAAATGAAAGGTGGGGACATCACTACAGATCCTATAGACATTAAAGAGAAGAAGGGAATTTTTGGGACAACTTTATAGCAATAAATTCAATATCACAGATGACATGGGCAAATTCCTTTAAAAACTGGCAAAACTTACCCCAAAAGCTATAGAAAACCTAATTATCCCCATATCTATCAAGGACATTGAACTTGTAGTTTTCTGCGTTTTTTTTTTTAAGATTTATTTATTTATTTGAGAGAGAGAGAAAGAGCGTGGCGGGGGGGGTGGGCAGTGGGAGAGGGAGAGAGAGTCTCCCAAGCAGGCCTTGCACTGATCTCAGAGCCCAACACAGGGCTCGATCTCATGACCCTGAGATTACAGCCTTGAAATCAAGACCTGGGCTGAAACGAAGAGTCAGACTTTCAACAGACCGTGCCACCCAGGCGCCCCTGAACTTGTAGTTTTTAAACCAATTCCAAAAAAGAACTTTTGACACAGATAGTTTTACTGGTGAATTTTGTCAAACATTTTAAAAATAAAAAATGACCATCTTAAACAAGCTATTTCAGAAAACAGAAGAGGAAATATTACCAACTCATTTTACTAGGCCAGTATAATTCTGATACACAGAATTGACAAGTACCTTACAAGAAAAAAAAGTATACATTATGCATTATAAACATAAACACAAAATCATGAACACAAAATTATCAAATGAAATTAAGCAATATATGAAGAGTGATAATAAATCATACTACATAAGATTTATCCCAGGGATGCAAGGTTGGTACAATATTCAAGTATTAACCAATGTTAGGCTATTGAAAGAATAAAAGATAAAATTCATATGATCACCTTAATGAGTGCAGAAAAATATTTGACAAAACTTAATACCCATTAATGATTTAAAAATGCTTTTAGCAAACTATGAATAAAAAGGAACTTCAACCTATAAAGTGCATCTATAATAAAAAAATAGTTAACATCATACTTAATAGTGAAAGACTAAAAATTTTTCTCCTAGGATCAGGAACAAGGAAAATATGTCTGGTTTTACCACTTCTAGCCAATATTGTACTAGAGAACCCAGCCCACACAATAAGGTAAGCAAAAGAAATAAAAAGGATTCAGATTTTAAAGAAGGAAATAAAACTAAATTTGTAAATGACATGACTGTCTACACAGAGAATCCTAAGGTGCTTACAAATTAGCTACTAGAAACTAGTAAGTGAATTTATGAAGGTCACAGGATTCGTGATCACTGTATGAAAATCTGTTGTATTTCTATATACTAGCAACAACTAGAAAATTAAAATTAAAATGCCAATTACTGTAGCATCAAAAAACACAAAATATTTAAGAAAAAAATTTAACAAAAATGTGCAAGACCTCTATGCTTAAAACTATGAAACATTACTGAGAGAAATTAAACAAGCTATAAATAAAAGGAGAAATATGTTTGTGGATACATATCAGTAAGATGTTGATTTTCCCCAAACTTCCCAATCAAAGTAACAGAGGGCTTTCTTTGGCAGAAACTGACAAGCTGATTCTAAAATTCACGTAGAAAAACACAGGATTCAGAATAGCCAAAATAATCCTGAACAAGAACAATGTTGAAGGAATTACGCTACTTGATTTTAAAACTAATTACAAAATGACAGTAATCCAGAAAGTACAGTATTGTTGTAAGAAAAGGGAAATAGATCAATAAACCAAATGGAAGCAGTTTCTAAAAGAAGTCTTCTATAGAAAAAAAAGTTTAAAACCCAACATCATGGGATACCTGGGAATAAATGGGCACCTTAAACATTTACACTAGGTCAGTAAGCCATTTGGCAGAGATTTCATTAATCCTCTGTGGTAAATGACATTATCTTGTTATTTGAAAATAATCTATCTCCATCAACCTCAAAATGAATCATTTATGTATGTATAAAAGCTGACTATGTGCATATGTTTTAGGTGAAATTACTAAAACTTAAAAAAAAAATCTGTGGTAATGTACTTCTTATAGACCTCTTAGGGATATAATTGACCAAAATAGAATATACATGGTGAGTTAAACAGACCTTTGGGATAAGAGAAAGGTATAGAGTGAGATATTTTTTTCTCCTCTTTTTTGATGGCTGACTACATGCTCCCCTTCCCAGTATCAAGAGAAAAATTACATTCAATGTGGCTTACTGTAGGCATTGCAAACGAACATTTCACACGAATACATTTTGGACAAATTTTATCTTGAAAACAACTTCGACTCAAATCCTAGTTAATTAATCTAATTTCACAGCACCATGCATCTTATTAGGCTTAGCCATTTGTCTTTGCCCAAAAGGGCTTTGAGGTTTTGCTCTAGAGAATCAACAAATCTAATATAAAATTAAGGAAAGACAGCAATAGATCATAATTCTGGCTTTTAAAAATTATCCAGCAAAGCTGGCACAACACAGAGGTGAAGCAGGCAGCTATCTATATGGTGTCACTTCTGAAATATGTACATCACCACCTTTCTCCCCACCCCCACAACTGCAGCTTGGCACTGAATCTGGCTTTCTCACCCTCAAGATTCATTCCTTTGCTTTAAGGGATTATCTCCAGAATTGCTCCATTAAAATGCAAATAAGCTATGTAGGAGGGGTGACACATTAACATACTCACAGTAATTATCTGCTGCTATCATCCTATCAGAATTAATTTATCAACTGTCCAGCAGAAATAAAAACCCTGAGGGTATCTAATGTTGGAAAGATACAATTTAATGTGGGTGGAGCTAGGAATGAGCTCAGGTGTTCAAGCCTAGGTAACACATCATGGTTGGAAGAAGCTTTGAGCAGCAAGGAAACAGCATTCACTCACTCAACCAGTAATCTTCCACTGAGTACCTATAACATGACAGCCACAATGCTAGTCACTGAGGCTACAGACAAGAATAAATTCATTTTTAACCTTCCCCATAAACACAGAGAATTTGGTGCCTGGAGAGAGAGGAAATGTGCCTCCCCCACAGAACTGTGGTAGGGACTGAATGTGATAATGCATGTGAAGTACTTAATATAGTGCCTGGCATGAAATAAGGGCTCAAAAAAGTGGTTGCTGCTATCACGATTATTAAATTGATTCTGGTATCAATTCCCATGTAGCAGGGAGAGTTCCCCACGCCAGGAAACAATTCTTAGGACACCAAAGCAATTCTGACACTATCTACCCAGCGATGGCATGAGAGTCCACAGGTGAAAGGTTCAGTCCCATTCCCACTTTAGACACCACTTGAAGTCCAGGTTGTTACCTAGACTTCTTCCTGATTGACAAGGTTCCAACAACCCCTTCCTCAAGTTCAATTAATTTGTTAGAGCAGCTCACAGAACTCAGAGAAACATTTTACTTACTAGATCACTGGTTTATTATAAAGAGTATAACTCAGGAACAGCCAGATGGAAGAGATGCATCTTAAAGGTATGTGGGAAACGGAGCAGAGCTTCCATGCCTTCTCCAGGTGTGCCACTCTCCCCAAATCTCCACATGTTCACCAAACCGAAAGTTCTCTGAACCCAATCTTTTTATTTTTTTTAAAGATTTTATTGATTTATTTGACAGAGAGACAGGACAAAGGGAATACAAGCAGGGGGAGTGGGAGAGGGAGAAGCAGGCTCCCCGTGGAGCAGGGAGCCCGATGCGGGGCTCGACCCTAGGACCCCGGAATCATGACCTGAGCTGAAGGCAGGTGCTTAATGACTGAGCCACCCAGGCTCCCCAGCCATTTGCATTTTAACTGAATCTCCAGCCCCCTCCCCTTCCCTGAAGATCAGGGGGTGGGACTGAAAGTTCCAACTCTCCCGTCACATGGTTGGCTCCAGTGGCAATCAGCCCCATACTTGGATATGGTCCAAAAGTCACCTCATTAACAGAACCAGAGACAATTTTATTGCTCTCAGCAACTTAGGAAATTCCAAGGGTTTTAGGAGCCTTGTGCCAGTAACAGTGGACAAAGACCAAATATATATTTCTTTTATACATCACAATATCACAATTATCTATTATCACTGAGTGATAGTGAACTATAAAAGAATTTCTAGAAATGAAAATGAATGTTGAAATAGGTTGGGCTCTGAGCTCAGCGTGGTATCTGGTTAAGAGTCTCTCTCTCCCCCTCTGTTCCTCCCCTCACTTGCCTGTGTTTTCTTTCTCTCTCTCTCAAATAAATAAATAAAATCTTTTAAAAAATCAAGCAGGGATTTCGTGAAAGATAGAGGGTATAAGATACAATCATAAAACATATATAGAAAGGGGGGAGAAGAAGAGTGTGAGCAAGTGAGAGAATGAGCGAACATCTATGTATCAGGCACTGTGCTATGTGCTTTTTATTCATTATCTCATTCAATTCTCACAATCCCCTTTCAAGGAAGGGGCTATTCTTTTCAATTTCTATGTGTGGAAACCAAGGTTTGGAGAAGGTGAAATAACTTGCTCACAGTCACACAGTTACGTGGAAGAACCGTGATGTAGATACATAGAATGTAGGTGGTTGCAAGAGGCAAACGTGGAATCCCACAGAAAGGTTTCTAGGCAGAGGGAAGTGTATGAGCCCATGCATGGTGGTGGGAAGATGCTGATGTCATTCACAGAATACTGAGTAGGTTCGTTTGTCTAAAGTATAGGAGAGGAGGGAGTGATAAGGCTAAAAAGGTAGATTGAAGCTATATGACTGGGACTTTTATTTTGGGGCTGAAGAGTTTGAACATAATTTGATAGACTTGACATATTGGGGAGAAGGTATGAAAGGTGAGGTGGGAGAGAGGCAAAGATTGTTTCACCCCTACTGAGGGATTTTGTACCAGACGATCCCCGGACAAAGCACCACTTCTTAATCCCTTTCTATGTCTTCCCTGAAATGTCTGGAATATATTTCCTTCAAAGCAACCATGCAGCGACCACCTTTTTTTCTTCCCAAAGGAGTGGGCAGTAGAGGGATTTCAGGTCAGTCAAGGCAAGAGATGGCTACGTTTGGGAGAGAGCACATCTCCCCATAGGGAAGGCTATGTACACTTAAGGCCAGCTCCATTTTCTTCTTGTGGATGGACAGATTTATGAAAGTGCATGTGAAAGAGTGTGTGTATGTGTGTGTGTTTAAGAGAGAGAGAATTCAAATTTATGTAGCAAAGTGGTTCTTGTGACTATTTCTACCATAATTTTCAGTCATATGATTGATGAAAAAAGGGAATTTATACCATTTATCATTCGAATCTGACAATGATAGTATATATGTGTCTTGACCCCATATTCTCCTCATATAAGGAGCCAGTGTCACTAAGACCTCATGTTAACGTTCAAGGCTCCCCATTCCCTCCCCATCCCTGAATCTGGGAGTAACTGTGAATTAAACAAGTGGAAGAATTAAAAAAAAAAAAAAAAGCTCTAGGTGACTCAAATGTCTGGCATCAAACCAGCTTTGCTGCTGGACTTGCTCTCACCCTGTGAACTCTTGGTATTTCAGAATTGCTCCATTATAATTAAGACCCATCTTTGATCCTAGTTCCAGGAACCACATGTTTTGCCTTGCTTCACTGTAACTCCCTTGCCTAAAACTACAGTTCCCCCAGGTGTAGGCCGTGCCTTCACTCCAGTCCTTCTGTGGAATGGAAACTTGGCTGCAAATCTCAGGTCCCTTCATTTTCCAGTAGAGCCAAGACTGACATTTAGTGACTAGCAGAGTACTAAACATCTGCTTTTGGCCTTCTCTGATGTATGTTCAACCTGCTTATTAGATATTTTATTTTATCACTCATATTCCCTGAGGATAATTACCTACATGTCTAGACTTCCTTTGGTTTATTCCCTACCACCAAGGCCTTCCTGGATCTTTGCAATGCTCTGTCTAGCCCCTCTCCGTCTGCCTGGCTTTCAGATTTTGGTCACTTTAGTTTGGGCTACCTTATTGCTGGTCACATTCTAGTCATGATGGGTAGAGCTAGTGGCTTTGACTCAGTGCTACAGCAAAACTTTTGCTCATTATTGGTGTAAACTAAGACTTGACAAACACCCTTCTTTTCCCCCTCCAACCATCTCAGTGTAGAGCATTCAATAAATATTAAATAACAATAATATAGCATGAAAGAGAAAGTATCTCATTAAATAAATCATGGAAATGTCAACCTACCTGTCTCAAATTGAAAGAATTTTATGAAAAATATCTTTGGCTTTAGGCTTAGCTTTCTTATATTCATTCATAACAAGCTGTAAAGAATGGAAATGAACTAGTGTTTCATAAGGATGAATTATGGGTATGATTCGATTAAAATTTTCACTTTTTCCTGAGATAGTCCATTATTCACCCAATTGCCATAGTCCATATACTCAGAGGCCTCATTTTGCATACCTAGTGTATAAGTCATGTTCAAACATGGTTAACCCTTGATCATCCTTATTAATGGTGAGAAGCAGAAAAACATTTCATCAACAATAGTATATTATTCAAAACCTAAAATTACTGAACCTTAAGAGTACATTATATGATACTTCTATCCCTCCTACACAAATGTTTATTGAGCTGTGCCAATGGACAAAATATATACCAATTGAGAATGAGAGGACACTGTTTCAGAAAAATATTGGGTGCCTAGGACAAAGTCAAATGAGAAATAGAGACAGTCCACAAAGTTAAGAATAAGCATATTTGGAACAAAAGGTTTATAAAATTAACAAATTTCCAAAACATTCATTAAGTTAAAAAAGCAGATTACAATACAGTATTTCCTAAGTGTGTGCGTGTGTGTGTGCATTTGCGCTTGTGCACGTGTGGGTGTGTGCGCACACACACACACATACACACACTCACACAACATCTCCATTGCTAGGCTGTCCCCACTAGCTACACTGAGGCTCCAAGACAGAGGCAGTGGCAACACCCATGACTGGAACAGGAAGCAATATCAGCAAAAGCATAACTTCTACCCAGAGTGTAAGTGCCTAGTTTATCCCCGATTTCACGATGATTGTTCTGATTTGCTTTGCTTAGTTTTTGCATTGGTGGGTAATCCATACTCGCCTGATTGTCACACAGCAGGGTCTGTTAAATTTATAATACACACATACCGTTAGATCTGTTCAAGTCTACCACATTTCCTAATTTTACTGAATTGACTCATTAAATCATGATACCATCAGTTCATCATTGAATTGACTGATTATTTACTGCAGCTGATCAAATCAGTTGGCAGGTTTGTGTTCACATGGCCTAAGGACTGTTATGCTGGTAACTTTAATCCAGGTACAAGAGCTGAGTGGAGTGGTTGCAACAGAGACAGCAAGTTCCACAAAACCAAACATACTCTCTGGCCCTTTACAGAAAAAATTTTGCCGACCTCTGCAAAGGAGACCTCAATGATTCATTGCCCTTATCTTATAGATTAGAAAATTGAGGCCCAAACAGATTAAATGACTCAAACTCGATATATCTGATAAAAAAATGCATGGTTTTTGTTACCCTACTGGTTCCCCAAAACCAATCACAGTTCTTCTGTAGTGTTCCTCATTTCAAGGAATGACATACCATCTACCAAGTTATACAAGCCTTAAATCTACAAGTCTTCCTGGACAGCCTCCTCTTCATCATCCCTAGAATCAGTCTAAGCTCTTCCAATTTTATATCTGCCCTGTTGAATTTTTCCACTTCTCTCCACTGCCACCACCCCAGTCCAAGCTGCCATCATCATTCCCCTGGACTATTGCAACAGCCTCCCTAAGTGGTCTCCCTGCTTTTCCTCTGGCCCCATTCCGATTTGCTCCTCATGCCCTAGTCAGTGATGTTTTCAAAATGCACATCTGAGCACATCTTATCTCTGCCTAAACACTTCAGAGGCCTCCCATTGATCTTAGGATAAATAGCAAACTCTTTAATATGACCTAAAAGGCCCTATACTACCTAGCTTCTGCTGACCTCTGCAGCCTCATCTTATACTACCTGCATCCTCACTCCCTTCGCTCTAACCACTCTAACTTGCTTTCAGTCCTTTCAATTTGCCAAACCTCCTCACACCACTGGGCCTTTGCACATGCTTTTCCTGTGTCTGAAATGATCTTCCCTCCCTACCTTTGCCCAGTTTGTGACTTCAGGCATTAAACCATTTCTCTTTACCATTTAACACACTTCCTCAGGGAAGTCTGTTTTCACCTTCCGACTTAAGTTCCCCTATTATATGCACCTATATAGCATTCTTTCTTTCCACATACTTATCACAGGTACAGTTTAACAGTTTATAGGTATGATTATTTTAATAATGTCCGTCTTTAGGCTGTAAGTTTCATCAGGGCAGGGATCTTGCCTATTTTACTCTCTTATAGCCCCAATACCTAGCCCAGTGCTTTGTCCTTAGCTCAATAAATATTAATTTAATGAATTAATGCATGAATTTCCAGAAACTCATCGAGTTAGAACACTTGTTTCCTAAGTCCAAGTTCAGAACTCTTCATGGCACAGTGATGCTTCTATTTAGGCCAACAATACAGGATTGGGACATTTAGTGGTTTTCTATTTCTTGGCAACATCCTAAACCCCTCACTTCTGTCAGCTGCTAAACATATGCATGGCATTTTTCACTAAGGGGAGTGTATGAATGCATCAGCAACTCAGTCCCTCTGCTAGAACAATAAATCACATGCTTTAAAGAAGGGGAGTACAGAGTGTTGTTATTATCAGCAAAATAGTATATATGTGAATTTTAAAAGGAAGCATTTGAGCATTAACCACAAAAGGAAAACATGTAGTACTGGTACCAGTATTTAAATTCTTTTTGAAAAATTTTTCCCTAATACTTCCAATTTGCTGACCTGAGTTTCTGAATTTCATTTTTCTTTAAAATGCCTAATGTTTTTGTAGAAACATCACAAACAACCTTTCACAGACAGAGTTGTTACTTATTTGAAAGGAAAAAAAAAACCAGAACACTGTTCTTCCTTAAAAAGAAAAAAAAAAACACATAAGCTGAAATATCTGTATTTTTATGCTTCTAAAGCTAAATGAAATAATAAAGAAAATGTATGAAATGCTTTTCTGGAGAAACTACCTATAGAAGGTTTTTATTTTAAACTAGTAAGTGGACTTTTAATAGTAGAATCTGAGAATTATGCATATTCTTTAGAAAATCCACATTATAATCCTGAAGTCCTATAATCATCTAATAGGTGCCTGATCTTGCAAATTCTTTAATCCGTCTCCATATTAACTTTTTGACCTAGCTTTTTGCAAATACTCTTAAGTCCCTGAAAATATTTTAGTGACACAAAAACCTAATTTATTCAGGCTGCCCTATGTTAGCAACTATCTTACAGATGTAGTTGGGTTCTGAGTAGTCCCTATGAAAACATATGTCTAATAAAGCACTCCTAAAAATAGATATTCCAGTTGAATGTCCAATTTTATTTTCTGCATTTCAGGATTAGAAACCTAACAGCCGCTTACCAACAGATTCCATGTTAAATCAGGAGGGGATTTACTGATTCCATTACAGCTAAAATGCAAATAACAACAACAACAACAAAAACAAAATAAACAAAAAAACCCCACTTTTATCCTTTCAGAATAATATAATTGCACTTTCAAATGAAATTCAACCCCATATGTCATTCACCATGAAATTCTAACTTCTCATAATCCCCCTCATAGGCAATGTATACTCAATGGAAGCAATATATATACTCATCAGATAAACAATTAAAAGGTACAGCAGGCCAATCCATTACTCCATCATAGATCATTAAGTAAGTATTGTTTATAAGCTTAGCACTGTGCTGGGCACTTTAGAGGACAGACAAGTGAACGAGATGCAATCCTTGCACCCACTTAGTCATTATAATCTTGTCGAAAAGATCTACCTATGTGAAACATTCATCAACTAGCCACCAGCATTGAGCACCTAGCCCCAAAGAAATTAAAAAAACAAGAGAAAGAACAATGGAGACTATACTTTAAGGAAAACTTTTAAGAAACGGTGGGATTTCAGTGGACTCTAAAGGATGGGTGGTTTGAAAAGCAGAGAAACAGGAAGATACCAGTTTGACTAAAGTATAACAAGGAAAGCTGGGGAGAAGGAAGAACATAACTGATTTATTAAGCAGCTACCTTACACAAGGACTGTGCAAGGGATTTTATGAAAGGATGAAGCAAATTGAGGCCAGATTATGGAAGGCCTCAAATGCTAGATTAAGGAGTTTGAATGTGAGCCAACAGCAATTACAACTGTTTTCCAAAACCTTTCCAAAGCTCAGCTTTAGCTGAGAGTGCCATTCGTCTATGGCCCTGCCATAGGGTTAGTTCCAACTCTTCAAGGTGAATGAGCTGAATAATGGTGCTGAATGTGGTAAGTATAATTAATTAAAGGAAGAGGGCCTTTTAATTTTATGTTGGGGCAACTGGATGCTCAACATTGAAATGAAATCCAAATGGCAGCAAATAAATTGGATCATAGGAGAGTCCAACCCAGATTAAATAAGGGTCCTCTTAAATCTCACTTTAAAACCAAATGTCAAGTATCAACAAACACAGATGTACATAGTGATTTGGCAGTTTCATTACTTTGTGTAATGAGAAATCTCAAAACAGAACATTATTCTGCAGAGACAAAAGGTCTGAGTTTAATGTGCTTTAACATTACTGGTGTGCTCTCGTCATGAATGCTTCCATTAATTTAGGTCAAGGGAACGATAAGAACTTTGACAATGTGCTCTGTCAAATGCCAAAGTCTCACATTCTCTGGTACATTTAGTGCAGGGTGTGAGGCAGTGGCTCTGGACACCAAAAGGAGACACAGAGGAGACCTGAACACAAATTGGGCTGTAATTTTCTACTTTAGATCTGATTGCTCCCTTGTCCCATTTTCAACATGGATAGTAAGGTTGTTCAAGTAGAACAACCTCTGACCATTTTTTAAACCACCGTGGAAAGCCTCCATCTCCTAAACCACTCTGTTTTCATCTGTGTACAAGGTCAAGGCAGTGATCCCTGAGTTTGTTTATTAACAGCATCAGTTGTCCATGTTCATTTTAGAAGAGGTGAGTTTTTCAATTGCTTCACATGTGATCCTGCATTATGGCCAATCACCATGTGGCCTCAAACTGGAGAGTTTAATTTTAGAAAAAAAAAATAGATTTCCTACCAGTTTTTTCTCCTAAGTGCCTTTCAGGTCTTCTAGTCCTTCAGTGTAGCTCATTATGGTATTATCGTTATTTATTAACATAATTTACATGAACTAGATACCATAAAGAAGTCTAGTCTCTGACTTCAATGAGGATAATAGGCTTTAAGCATGGAAACTGGCTTCAAGGGGTTTGATGTTGGAACAGAGGTAAATAGGAAGCCACTAAGAGGTCTCAAGAAAAGGAGTAAATTCAGAAACAGATATTTTAGCAGGAGTGCTGTAAATGGTGACTTAATATAACATGACTAAGGTCCAAAATATAAAATCCGACCACAGGATTTGAAAAAAGAGAGTATATGTAAACAAGGATTTCCAAAGAACCAATAATAATAATAACAATAGCAGCTGACATATACTGAGTATTTACTGCATGACAGGCTTGATGTGTAACTGCTTTCTATGTATTCTCATTTTGTCTTCATAGCGTCCTATGAGACAGGCCTTATTATAACCACGTGACTTAGAGGAAAAGTGAGACACAGAACTTAGGTAAATTTCCTGAGGTGAAATGCCTCACTGAAGCATGAGGTTACCTTCTGGTTGAGGCAGTAAGACTTAGACACACACTTTAGTATATGCCTCCTGAGAACAGAGCAATCATGGATTTATTTTTAACAAAAGACCAGGATTTATACAAACAAATGAGAGCTGTCTTGTTCAAAATAGTCACCTTGGGGAGGCCCACATTTACTTACACTGCTCCAAACATTTCTGGAACTCTTCTTTACTGATTGTGTTCTAAACCTGAAACACACTCATCCTATTCCCTAGTGGAAATACTCTATCTTTGAGGTTCAATTTAAATTTTAGAAGTATCTAAAACAATAAGTTGGAAGGAAGTCTGTCAAATGAAATGAGTTATCAAGCTAGATTATTTCATTTGGGGTCAAGAACACAATGTAACATGAAGAAATGAGATGGAATTTTTCTCTGAAAGCACCCCCTGGCCAAAATTTGGGAGCAGTAGCAGCATCTCTAAACTCAGTAATATCTTCCCTAGAAGAAAACTTAATTGTAGAAACTCTGTTTCTAGTATGTGCGTTCATATAAAAATGTAAATCTTGTTTGTATTAAGAGGTTATACATTTTACATCACACATTTTATGTAAGATCCATAGAGAAGAACATTGCTGCCATATGAGATATCCAAGCACAGATACATTGGAAGTACGAGGGGTATTCAAATTGTGTGGAGATGATCATTAACTAGATTAGTTGACAAGGACTTCATGGAGAGCAGTAAGGAAAACCTGGGCTTGACCAGCTGGTTAAATTTCAACAAGCAAGGGAAACGATCTTCCATGGAGGACAGAGGAATAGAACTTGACTAGCTAATAAAAGTGGACTCGAAAAAGACTCAACTCCGTATGAAATAGCAGCCTTCTAAAACCCATTTTTAAACAAAACATCAACAGAAGCCGATGTTAATGTTAGCAGAAAGAGACAGACACAGAATGGTGGGCCAGGTTTACGGGGCTGTGGGGAGGGGGTTGCTGAAGTAATGCTAGTTGAGAAGTCTGAACATGATCTAAAGTTAGCCTATTATCCCTCCACCTGTGATTCTGTAAGTCTCAAAAATCTGTCAAGGCCCACTAATAAATGTCTTCTTCTACAAAGGTAATTTAAGAAAAGAAAAGAAAAGAAAAGTAACATGGATACTTCAAATTCTCTCTCCCCTGAGTAAAGGCCCTCCCCACTGACCTTGCTTTAAAGACAGGGTGAGCTGGCAAGAACTGAAAGGAGCCATCAGGAACGTGTAGATAAGCTTTTAGACATGCCTTATTGTCTTTCAAAAGGATGAACAGATTTTCTGGTAGAATTCAGTAAATGCAGAGAATTCTTTTTACCAAGTACCAGCTTTCTGGTTCTTGGATAACTATTTTCTATATAAAATACAGCCATAAAAAAAACACTTGCTCTTTCCTTAATTAAAGCAAGTACGTGTTTACACTACTCTACTGCAAATCTAAAAATGCAAGATAATAATGAATCTCATTTTGCAGCATATTGTAAATCATATTAGTAACTTCTGTTGCTCTCCAGGTTTAATAGGTGATAGTTCATTATTCATGTTCAGCATAAACTAAGTCATTAAAATTACAAATTTACAAGTAAGCTACAAAAATTATGCTTGTCTTCAAGATTATGGTTTTAATAATTGAAAACACTATCTGACCTAGAGCAAGGAAGATGTTGAAACTTGAAAGTTCATCTGAAATTCATGGTTGAGAATAACAGAAGTCTCTGAACACTGGGGCTTCTTGTTTATGTCAGGATACAAAGACTAGTAAATGAACAAAGGAAAGTTACTTTGTTTTGTGGGATTTATATTTCCAGAATTCTTTTAAAAACATCATATTCCCAAAACGCAAATGTTACAAATATGAGAAGAGATATGTTAATGTACTCAGGTGAGATTCTGGCGTGAACAGAAGTTGTTTGCCTTAATATCAAAATAATAAGTCTTTTTATTTTTTTTAGAGAGAGAGAAAGAGCGTGAGCATGGGAGGAGGGGCACAGGGAGAGGGACAGAGAGAATCACAAGCAGGGTCCCCACTCAGCGTGGAGCCCGACACTGGACTCGATCTCACGACCCTGAGATCATGACCTGAGCTGAAATCAAGAGTACGGTGCTTAACTAACTGAGCCACCCAGTCACCCCTCTTTGTTTTTTTTAAAACCAAGTAATAAACTGTATGAAAAATTCTAAACACTATTTGAGTCTGCTTTTGCACATAAAATGAGAAATGACCATGTACATGTTATATTTGTTGCAACCAAATGTTCTGTTTTTTTGTTTTTTTGTTTTTTTTTTTTCTGCCCAGCAAGCCCAGCCCCTTGAGGGATACAGGCATACTTTGGAGATATTGAGGGTTCGGTTCCAGACCACCACAATAAAGCAAATTTCACAATAAAGCAAGTCAAATGAATTTTCTGGCTTCCCAGTGCATATAAAAGTTATGTTTACACTATAATGTAGTCTATTAAGTATGCAATAACATTATGTCTAAAAAAACAATGTATGTACTTTAATTAAAAAATACTTTATTGCTAAAAAATGCTAACCATCATCTGAGCTTTCAGTGAGTCATAATCTTTTTGCCGATAGAGGGTCTTGCCTCGTGGTTGATGACTGCTGACTGATCAATGTGGTGGTTCCTGAAAATTGGGGTGGTGGTAATTTCTTAAAATGAGACAATAGTGAAGTTTGCTTCATCCGTTGACACTTCCTTTCATGAATGATTTCTCTGTAGCACGCAATGCTGTTTGGTTGCATTTTACCCACAGTAGAACTTTCAAAATTGGAGCCAATCCTCTCAAACCCGGATGCTGCTTTATCAACTAAGTTGATGTAATATTCAGAATCCTTGGTTGTCATTTCAATAATCTTCCTGGCATCTTCGCCTGGAGTAGATTCCATCTCAAGAAACCACTTTCTTTGTTCATCCATAAGAAGCAACTCCTCATCAGTTCAAGTTTTGTCATGAGATTGTAGCAATTCAGTCCTATCTTCAGGCTCCACTTCTAATTCTAGTTCTCTTGCTATTTCCATGCCATCTGCAGTGACTTCCTCCACTGAAGTCTCCAACACTTCAAAGTTACCCCTGAGGGTTGGAATCAACATCTTCCAAACTCCTGTTCGTGTTGATAGTTTGACCACTTCCCATGAATCATGGTATCTAGAATGGTGAATCCCTTCCAGAAGGTTTTCAATTTACTTTGCCCAGATCCATCAGAGGAATCACTATGGCAGCTAGAGCGTTAGGAAATGTATTTCTTAAATGAGACTTGATAGTTAAAATTCCTCTCTGATCCATGAGCTACAAAATGGACATTGTGTTAGGAGGCATGAAAACAACATGAATCTCATTGTCCATCTCCATCAGAGCTCTTGGGTGACCAGGTGCATTGTCAATGAGCAGTTATATTGTGGAAGAATTTTTTTTCTGAGCAGTGCATCTTACAATATTCAATTAACTGTGTTGTAAACAGCTGTGCTGTCATCCAGGCTTTGTTGTTCCATTTATAGAGCACAGAGTAGATGTAGCATAATTCTTAAGGGCACTAGAATTTTCAGAATGGTCAAAGAGCACTGGCTTCAATTTAAAGTCACCACCTGCATTTGCTTCTAACAAGTGTCAGCCTGTCCTTTGAAGCTTTGGAGGCAGGCACTGACTTTTCCTCTCTAGCTATTGAAGTCCTAGATGGCATCTTCTTCCAACAGAAGGCTGTTTTGTCTACATTGAAAATCTGCTGTTTAGTGTAGCCACCTTCACTGATGATCTTAGCCAGATCTCCTGGATGACTTGCTGCAGCTTCTACATCAGAACTTGCTGCTTCCCCTTTGCATTCTTTGTTATGGGGATGGCTTCTTTCCTTACACCTCATGAAACAACCACTGCCAGCTTCCAACTTTTCTTTTGCAGCTTCCTCGCCTCTCTCAGCCTTCACAGAGTTGAAAGGAGTTAAGGCCTTGCTCTGGATCAGGCTTTGGCTTCAGGGAATGTCGTGGCTGGTTTGATCTACTATCCAGACCACTCAAACTTTCTCCGTATCAGCAATAAGGCTGTTTTGCTTTCTTATCATTTGTGTGTTCACTGAAGTAGCACTTTTAATTTCCTTCAAGAACTTTCCTTTTCCTTCACAACTTAGCTGTTTGGCACAAGAGGCTAGCTTTCAGCCTGTCTTGGCTTTCAACACACCTTCCTCACTAAGCTTAATGACTTAGCTTTTGTTTTAAAGTGAGAGACCTGGGACTCTTCCTTTCACTTAAACAGAGGTCACTGTAGAGTTGTTAATTGGCCTAATTTCAATATTGTTGTGCCTCAGGGAACAGAGAGGCCCCAGGAGAGGGAGAAAGGCAGGGCAACAACCCATAGGCATAGCAGTCAGAACACAGAACATTTATCAATTAAGTTTAATGTCTTATATGGGCATGGTTCATGCACCCCCAAAACAGTTAACAATAGTAACATCAAGGATCACTGATCAGAGATCACTGAAACAAATATAATAATAATGAAAAAGTTTGGGGGCACCTGGGTGGCTCAGTCAGTTGAGCATCCATCTGACTCTTTGTTTCAGCTCAGGTCATGATCTCAGGGTCCTGTGATAGAGCCCCAGGACAGATTCTGCACTCAGCACAGTCTGCTTGTCCCTCTCCCTCCCCCTCTGCTCATACCCACATGCTTGCTCACTCTCTTTCTCTCTCAAAAAGATAAATAAAACCTTTAAAAAATAATGAAAAAGTTTGAAATATTGCAAGAAGTACCAAAATGTGACACAGAGACACAAAGTAGGCAAATGGTGTGGGGAAAATGGCGCCTGTAGATTTGCTCAGTGTAGGGTTGTCATGAACTTTCAGTATCTGTGGAGCACAATAAAATGAAGCATGCCTGTATATTCTGAACTAAAACACTTCCCAAATTCATCTCCAGCAGCTGACTCTGGGATTGAGGCTCCTGTTTTAGTTTTTGCTGCTTCCAAAGACTTCTCATCACAACCAAAAACTGACTTCTCTGGAATTAAATTTACTGTAGTTGAATGAGCTCACTTCCCCATCCCCAACTTATTTCAATTCAAACTAGAATCTTGATTAAATTCCAGAGGGATTTTTGCCTACAACAAGCCTGCCAAGGGCATGCCCAGTATCCTAAGAGTGTACTTCAGTCATCCTGTAAGTACATATATGATGACCTTGTTTTCATTATTTTTTCGTCTAACTTCAGTTCTTTTCAAATTCTGCTATATGTTTAAAAGAATCCTTATACCTATAAATTTATGGGATGACAAGGGGGGTCCAAGGACTAGAAACTGTGTGCTAGCTAAAACACCCCTCTAGCCTGCCTTGCAAAGTAATGGGAAGCAGGGCACACCATAGTTAACTATATTTTATCACCCCCTCTGGTTTCACGATACGCTTTCCATAGAACATAGGGCTTCGACTTGGCTGACTATGTCAGGTGAGACTCACTGAGAGAAATGAATAGTCTCAGAACTGTTTTGTAGAGCTCACTTTCCTCATCTGTAAAATGAGGTAGTTGGAGCTAAATGATCTCCAAGTTATTTTCCCTGCTTTCACCATCTATGATTCAACTGACTTTGAATCCACTCCATTATTTAATAATTTACACATCTCTAGAAAATTATCTTCAACAAGCATATGATAGGCACGGGAAACTAAGAGGTAAGATTCTAAAGGAGGCTAGAAACCTAGTTAGGGTGTTAAGATATGTCCATACAAGGATGCACTGCAGGAAAAGGCTATGTACCAAAATGAGAGACATGGGTGTATAGGGTGGAATCCCTAAACTCCTATCCCACCAATGCACACTGGACTATGAAGTAAGCAAAAGAAAAAAAATAATAACTTTCATTATGTTTAACCACTGTGATTTGAGAGTTGTTATGGCAATAAGTATTACTTACCCTAACTTCATGTGCATATATCTATTTCTACCCCTACCTCTACCTTTACTTATATCTCTGTCTAGAGAGATTTTACACACACACACACACACACACACACACACACACACACACACTTCAGGTCAAAAGATGAGGTTCCATTGCCTATCATGAAAGTATCTATGACCCTGGAATGACTAAATTGATCACACCTGTGGAATATAGCTGTTTAATTTTCTTCCCTCCTATACTATATGCCGCTGGAAGGCAGGAGCTAAATCTTTTTAATTCACCACTGCATTCTCAGCACCTAGTGCCTGGAACATAGTAGGTATCCAGTAAATATTCCTTTGATGAATGAACAAGGGCTTAAATTACATAGCGCTTCTCACAAATTACATAGGGCTCCTATAGCACCCTATTCTTGCACTACCATTAAACTTATTACTTTATATTATAATTGCTATACATTGTCTCCTTCAGAGAGCAAAGTGCTCAATATTTGTTCAATCAAGTTTGGAACTTGGTGAATTTCTTTTAATTCTATAAATGGAGAATGCCTTCTAGGGCCAACAAAATAGTTCTTGAATTATGTACATAAAGGCTGTCAGTCAGACCTGTCCTCTAAGTCACTTGCTCTTCTCCTGAGTGACTGAGGGTCCTTTCCTGCTTAAGCCAAAGCACAAAAGTGTCTTGGTACCCCTGACTCTCCTGAGCACCATAAATCAAAAACTTGCCTTTAACCTGTCCTAGACTAAAAGCCTGGTTTCCTGCCAGAGTCCCCAGTATCAAAAGAATGGTGGTGGCTAGGGGCTGGGGGTTGAGGGAAATGGGGGAGATGTTGGTCAAAGAATACAAACTTTCAGTTACAAGATAAATAAATTCTGGAGATGTAAATGTACAGTATGGTGATGACTGTTAACAATACTCTATTGTGTACTTGAAATTTGCTAAGAGTAAATCTTAAGTATTCTCACCACACACAATAAAGGTAACTATGTAAGGTGATAGATGTGTTAATTAGCTTGATTGTGGTAATCAATTTCCAGTGTGTACCAAATCAAATGTACACCTTACATACATACAGTGTTATTTGTCAATTATATCTCAATAAAGCTAAAAAATGGCTTCAATATTTATTGCTGTACATTTGACTCACAATATTAATTCCTTTCCAAATGGGTTTTGGTTAAAAACATTTCCTACAGATTTAGATGAAAATCAAGCAAAAGAAGAAAATGGACCACTTCCATAAGACTTACTCCCTCATTTTTTCCTTCTTACTAGACTCTATTGTAGTAACTGCAAGATAAAGACCAAAAAAATTGGGTCCTTCCTTTACAAGCCCAAGTAATTCTATTGACTAATTAAAAGACACTCTGGTTTCCATAACTCACTTCTTCATAAATTGACTTAACTCCTGACTGACCCAAGAGATTTGTTAAATGGGACTGGAAATTTTTCACAGTCCTCATTGCTCTAGAATTGAATAAATTAAAAGTAGGCAGAGAAGGAAACACTGTAAATGGTAAAACCTATTGCAATTCTAATTCAGTGTACAAAGTGAGAACATGCCCTCAATTTGCCAGCAAGAAAGTGCCAGTAAATCTCACACTGCCGCTGTCATGATTAGAAATGGCCATGGTCTCTATGAAGCCAAAAGCTTCTGCAATTTTTTGATGGGGCAACAAAAGTAAGGAGACGGTTTCAGGAAATTTCCTGTGGTGCTATGCCTGAGTCCTTTAGTTTCCATGAACATTAGGGAAGAACTTTTGCCAAGTGTTACCATAAAAAGTGAAATATGACCAACAAAATGGGCTTCCTTATTAAAAACTGTAAGAAAAGAGGGTTACATTGCTTTGCATTTAGAATACATATATCATGCCAACTACACAATTAGAGAAAAGTTCCCAAATTTCCATTTCCTCATCAATTTCCCCCATATCGAAATAATTATCCTCCTCTCTAATTCAACAAGTTAATAGTGGAATGCAAAGCTCTACAAATTCCTCTGAAGACGCCTGACCTAGAATTTTATTTTCAAGATATAAAACGTTAGCCACCTCTACCAGAAAGCCTCAAGGAGAACAGTTTGGACCACTTTATAACTTCTGGAAGCCTCAGCCTGATGACTATGGGTCCCTTTTGCTTTTTACCAAAACTGAAAGTAATGTTTCCACTTCAGTGACCAGTTCATAGTTAAATAGCAACTGAGCCCAAACTCTAGGATCCAGTAACTTGTGTGCTTTTATATATGCTGCAGGGATGGAGATAGGCTGCTATCTACTATCCACAGATAAGCAGACCCTGCTAGATAATATCCTTGTCACAAAACCAAGATAATAAGCCATCAACAACAACTTGAATGATGGGTCTAAATATACCTGCAGAATGAAAGGTTCTCATCCCATAAGCATGCCTTGTGTGGATGGGACACTGTGGCATGCAGCAAGGCTCTCAGGTAATTAAAATGGTAGACACATTCCTAGCTCCTCACTCAATCTACTCAACCTGTGTAAACAGTGCCCTAAAGATAGAGAAGCAGCATATTAAGTCAACCCATGACATAATCCCTGTTAACTTTTTTCTGTTTAGAGTTAAGAGAGAATTCACACAATGCCAATGATAAAAATGGAGTTTTCATATTGCACTTCAGTCTATATAGATCAACACAATAGGTTACGGTAGTAATTTTAAAACCTGAGCATGCATCAGAATCACTGGGGGGGGGGGGCTTGTTACAACACAGATCTCTAGACTCCACCCCCAGCGCTTCTGATTCAGTTAAGTCTGGGATAGGACCTGTGGATTTGAGTTTCCAGCATGTTCCCAGGCTTTGTCCACACTGCTGGTTCAAGGAACACACTTTGGGAATTACTGTGCTAGAGCATGATCATAATGAGTATAAGATTTTAAGTTCAAATCTAATTTCAGTCAGTTGGAAAAATCTGATGTGACCACCCTAACCAGACTTGACAGTTCAACAAATGTCTGCCCTCGGTTACAGGGAGAACAAGATGACAAAATAGGCATGCTTCTCTGCAATCTTATACTTCATTCTATAAAATCATGCAAACATGTCTGAATTAGTAATTGCAGCTTTGTGTACAAAGAGCATACCATTTTTTGAATTTTTAAGACTTTTTATTCTGAAAATTTTGAAACATATATAAAAATAGATAATATATAATAAACACCCACGTACCTATCACCTATTTGCTAAACATGCTTCATTTATTTTTTTTAGCTGGAGTATTTTAAGTAAATTCCAGATATCATGATATTTTCTCCCCTGAATATTTCTGCATAAAAAAGAACATAACCTTTTTATATTGTACTTTTACTTTCAAATTATTTTAATTTTCATTATTTTCTGAACATCTATTAAGTATATAGGGCAAGTGATCTTTCTTTTTTTAAGACAAAAATATTTAAGAATCAAATATTCAAAGACTAGTCCCAGATACTACAGCAAGCTTGTAACAACAGAGGAGACGTGTCCCTTTTCAGAAATTGTGCTAGGTGCTAGGAATATGGTAATGAAAAGTTTCCCGCCTCTTAGCTCTACGCTCTTTCCAGGAAACTAAGTTGCTGTTCAAAATTTAGTCCAAAAGAATAATGAAAGAAATTAGACGAGGCCAGCATTAGCCAAAGTATGTTCCCCATAATATCCATTCTTCAGGAGCTAATAATTATTATACACATCCACAAAAGTAATTCTATGGTCAAATGAGTTTAGGAAACACTGGGTTAAATAAACAGGTTTCTTCATTGCAGAACTTTTTGGAGTTTCTAGTAAACTAAGATACGTTGGGAATCTCTAAGATAAAAGCATATTAAGTATGCAGCATCTCTCCATCATATTAAATGATAAACTTGATTGTTGTTGCTGCTGCTGCTGTGTGTGTACATGTGCATGTGTTGTTTAAGGAGCATCTCTAGAAAACGTATTTTGATAAATGTTCCGCTAATAGAATCTAAGGTTTATTGTACGTGTTCATGAAAACTTTAGAAGAAAAATGATCTCACATTCCAGTGATAGAAAGTAAGAACAGTTTCCTGTCCACTTTCAAATATTAAAATAAGACTACCTATGTAGAAATGAATTGGCTCCTTACAATTTTTAAGCATTAAATTTTCAAATTTAATATATTTACAACTGTACTTTAAAATAAAATCATCATATAATTGTAACAATTTAATCATATCATCATACCCAGAGCTAGTTTTTTAGATGATACTTTAATTAAAGTATTATCTTTGATATATATCTTGATAATCTCATTATAGTCAATTGGAAGTGACTTCGATATTCACAGAATAGTATAATAATTGGATTTGTAAGAAAACACTCTAAATCACATGAGAACTATATTTAATGTGAAATGTACTTTGTTATCCCAAAAATCAAATAAAGGAAGGAAACACAAAAACACTGATATAGCACAAGACCTAAGATGGGTGTGCATGAGATCAAAACAATTCATGGATATTAGTTGAGGTCATATAGTATCTAGCTGATTGACTAATATGGTATTTTAGCTTTATGTAAATATATAGAAGATGGCTAGGTCAACACAATTGTCAAGCATCTGATTTACCAGTGAAAATAATCAACCAGATATCTTCAAAGTACCTAAAAGTTGGGCACTGTGTAGATTGGCTACTTAGTTAACAAGCAATATTTCACATTTTCATGAATGATTTTTTTCATCAGGAAAACAGAGCCCCAAAATGTTCAATATTTACAATTCCTGTCTAGTGCTGGCTGAGGAAAGTTTTAGAAAAGTCCTTTATGAAGTTACTTAATCTTCCTACACCCCACTGTCCTCCTCTCTAAAGAGGCTGATAACTTTTAATGTTCTATGATGATAAACAGAAAAGACGAAACTGACTGTCTCAAAAATCAAAACGTCTAGGAAAATGAGGGCGGGCAATCATAAATGAAGAGTAACTATATAATGACTGCTTTAGGGTAGGATTTTAGACATTTTATCTAAATTTTAATGCTGTAGAAATTTTGTTATAAGACAGACTACGCACTTTAAGCCTGATATCTTAGTATTTAATTTTAATAGTAATCAGTGCTTAATACTTTAATCTGAAATAACCTTAAAATACATAATTCATATTACAGAAACCACTAAAGATCCTGATTATTCATTTCTGACTTTTGTTAGCATGAAGAACTAATATTAGATGTCTAATTAATTAACAAAATGGTGTTTTCATACCTTTCCACCAAAAAATTGCACTAGGTAATTTGTGTTTTCCTTTATTTAGCAGGCCAGGATATGCCACAATGATAAATGATGGTCCGCGCTTGAGTGATATTATGTGATAAACTCAGAAATCAGTTTAAGTTTGGTATTTATTTTAGGTTGATTAAATCAGAGGGTAAAGATTTCTGAGTCACAGTGCTCTCCAACTTGAAAAAAATCAGTAAGTCCTAGTTAATCGGCAGGCAACAGCCTAACCAGATTAAGTGTGTGAACCCTGGGACTGCTAGAGCAGCTCAGCAAACTTAACCCACAAGTGAATGAGACAATACAAAACACTACTATTACATATATCTTTGCATGATGCTAAACCTATCATTTGGGTGAAAATAAAACAAACATCTATGAGGAGAATTAATACATGGCTCTAAGCTTCTTTCCTAGTGTTATAATTGCCTAGATACTAATCTTCTCATAAAAACTTCCTCCTTTAAATCTAATAGCTCATATATCAATAGACACTTGAAGCACAGAAATGTGCAATAATGTAATTTTTAAAACTAATTTAATAGAAATAAAAACAAGCTATGGTTTATAATATAGATTATGATCCGATCAATAGTTTAACCAGGCATGTCTTCAGTCAGAGTTTTAGTCTCTTCATCTGCAAAATGGGAATAATATCATTTGTATCCCTGTGTTGAAAAGTGAGAACAAATGCAAAGTATTATAATGTTACAGGTGTTAACAATAAAAGGCTTTTCAGGTATGTACGTGGCTTGCCATCTTTAACTGCAGCAGTCTTCTGCTTACCTACAAAAGGCCCAAACAGCTGATCAATATAGGAGGAGAAACTGGAAGGTAATAGAATTTTTTAAAAGACAAACTATTCAAACAAACAAAAAAACAAACAAAAGACAAACTATTTCTTTGCTTTTATATGGACCAGTGGTTTCCAAACTGAAGCTTTCTATCTCTATAACAGAATGGAAACCATTATTTTCTAATACACACTAGAATAATTACATAATTATTATTTAACCTTTGTTGAAGTTACTCTTTGAGTAACACTGACTTAGCAAAAAATAAAACAAAACAAATTTTTTTAGATTTTTTTTTAAAGATTTTATTTATTTGAGAGAGAGAGAGAGCATGAGAGGGGAGTGGGTCAGAGGGAGAAGCAGACTCCCCGCTGAACGGGGAGCCTGATGCAGGGCTTGATCCTGGGGCTCCAGGATCATGACCTGAGCTGAAGGCAGTCACTCAACCAACTGAGCCACCCAAGCACCCCAAAAATTTTGAGTAGAGCTTGAGAGAATACTTGACTTTTCACTGATTGGTTTTACCCTCTCACAGAGAGCATTGATTCTCTACTGGGGGCCTTGTTCTCTAGAGGTGGATTTCAAAATCTCTAGAGCAATGTTATATGGAGTGTAATTTGAAAAAGCCTACTTGCTATCATAATATTTTATATTTGTAAAATAGAAAACATAAAATAGTTTCTAAAAGAATCTATAGAAAATATTCTCAGTGGAGTTCAGGGAGACACATTTTTATATTTCTTAAAAGGGGGTATGTGTTTACGTAGGTTACAAAATAGTTTCCGGGGTTTTGCCCCAGCTCGCACAGGGCTCTGGGGAAGGGTTTCCATTATGCCTGGATAGCTAATCTGTTAACAGGTCATGTAAATCGCCAGCACTCTAGGAACTGGCCCGAAGTAATGTTCTGAAGATTTACTAAACACACTGTAAATAGGATGGTGAGCAAAGCAATCACTACAACTATTAAAACCAAGCAATGAAGAGCAGGCTGTCAAAAAGCAAATAGAGACATCCTTGGGTGTTTTTGCATGACTGATAATCTCAGATTGCCAGATTTAGCAAATAAATCCCATTTGGGATACTTTTATATGAAAAAGAAATATTAATTGTTTATCTGAAGTTGAAATTCAGCTGGGCATCTTGTGTTTTATCTGGCAATGCTTAGTGAAACCTTCCCTCCGGCGCATCAATAAGATAACACTTCCCAAAGGATTATGCAATATATCATAGGAGCATATATGTAATATATCAGAGCAAGCAATTCAACTTGATCATTTATTCAGAAACTGTTCTTGCTCCCAATGTTGCCCAACACCTCTTTAATGAGAAAAACCTGTGCTGCACATTAGTTTCAGCTGTCACTGCTGAGATTCAACCTATGGTAGGCACAGCAAATAAAAACTGACCCCTTTATGGAGGAATCATTATTACCCTTACAAGCTCCATACATATGCTTTGATCGAGTATCTAAGCTTTCTGTTTTGAGAGTGCAGCCTTATATTGGGACTTAGCCTACATAGCCATTCACCTACTCAATATAAGTCACTGGAAATTAGGATTGAGGAAACAAAGTAAATAAACTAGAAGAAACATAGTATCATAGATGAAAGAGTGGTGAGCACACTGGAATTCAAGAGACCAGAGTTCTCTCTCCTCTTCTACCATTAAACTGCTGTGTGACCATGTAAAAGTCATTTCACTTCTTTGGGCCTCAGATTCAAAAATAGTATAATTAGTAAGTTAGACTGGTGATTTATTCACCAATTGTTTACTAAACACCTTTTATACACTAGACGCAGAGCTAAGCAGTTGCGATACTCCTCTCAAGGGGCTCATAGTCCACTATGCTTCTAGTTCAAAGATTCTACACTTTGGATTTTGAAACAATTTTTTCAGGTCTTATTTGGGGAGAAAAATGTCTGAAACTCACTATGTTACTTATCCAAACTTCTCCCAATTCCTTGTAAAAGTTTGAGTAATTTAAAAATTAAAAGCATAATATTTTCAGTGGTAAATTTCCTAATTCCTTCCTCAAAATTCATGGTAACCAATCTCAAATTAACTAAATTCTAAACCTTAGGGATGACGAAACTGCAATCTTTGAAGTTTATATCCTATTCTTTAGAGTGTGCCACAAATGTAATGGTAAAGTGTAGATAACCTTTCGAATGTTGTTTTATTAAGAATTACTTGAGTTATAGGTCACATGTAAAGCAGTTTATTGACAAGCACATCCCTACAGACTAATGAGTGGACAGATCTCAGCTTGTCAGTTCAGCTTGGATGAAAACATACAATTAACAGATTGAACAAGCAGTAGAGATGTTTCCCATCAGCCTTTCACAAATGAAAGGTAAGCAGAGGTGTGTGCCTCTCATAAATTGCTGACTTTGTTATGCTGAGGCTTGTGTTATATTGAAAATGCTTTACATCTGTGAATGGAAAATGAAAATCCTGTCAACCTTAGCCAAATGTGTTTTGCACATAAGACGATGTACACTACTTTACTATGGACATCAAGTCAATGAATACCCCCACAAGCCCGACCAGAGCAGATGGGCATTTTAGCATTAGTGTCAGGGCAGCTCAAAAACAAAAACAGAACAAAAAATAAACCAAACCAATCCCCACCAGATTGCAAATTTACACTATGACTGATTTGATGTCCAAAGAACAATTCTCCTTTTAAAAATAAACCCGTAACAATGTTATTTACCCAGGTTGAGTTATTTTGAAAAAAGGGAGCCAAAATGTGATATATCACATTATATACTATATGTGATGGTATATAAAATCAATCATATCCTTTATTTTGATCATAAGCCATCATGAAGCTCCAGATGGAAAATTTTGTTCTGATCACTTTTCTTAAAGTAACGCATAGTAGCAATCTTTATCAGACAGAAATATGTTGTCTGCTGTGGATATTAGTTAGTACTCAGACTCTCATGATTACAAGTGTAGCTTAAGGTGGAAATGGTGTAATAAAATGAGCAATTTGGGAATTTGGAACAAAAAGTCTGGCTTCAAGGCCCTACCTCCACAATCAAGAAACTCTCATCTGAGTGGCTTTGAGTAAGCTACTTGAACTTCCTGTACCCCAAGTCTTCTTTTCTATGAAATAGGGTGATTGTTAGTACCCACACCACATGAGGCTCACACTGGAATGATGTGCATAAAAACATTTAACTTCTGAGTTATAAAATGTTAAGTATAACAAAACGAATGATAGTAGTAAGTCCATGTCATAATCATCCTTCAAAGGTATTTCATTAGTATTCATTAAAAAGGAAAAAAAAAAGATGGGTTGGGCTTCACTGTTGAATGAAACCAAATACTCTACAGAATGAAATCTGCCTCCACACTTAGGTTATTTTCACATCTTTGGGTGGATCTTCTCTATTCCCCCTGACTGGGTCCTTCTTGCCATTCAGGTTTTGGCTCCAAACTTCCTCCTAGGGGAGGACTTCCCTGACCACACCCACTAGAGTACTGCCTCCTATCTCAGTCTCTATCTCAGTCTCGACCGAACTACCTTACCTTTGAAATTATCTTTTTAAACATAGTTATCTCTCTACAAATGTAGGGACCCGAAGGGGTACGTGTACCCCAATGTTTATAGCAGCAATGTCCACCATAGCCAAACTGTGGAAAGAGCCAAGATGCCCATCGACAGATGAATGGATAAAGAAGATGTGGTATATATACACAATGGAATATTATGCAGCCATCAAAAGGAATGAGATCTTGCCATTTGCAACGACGTGGATGGAACTGGAGGGTGTTATGCTGAGTGAAATAAGTCAATCAGAGAAAGACATGTATCACATGACCTCACTGATATGAGGAATTCTTAACCTCAGGAAAGAAACTGAGTGTTACTGGAGTGGTTGGGGGTGGGAGGGATGGGGTGGCTGGGTGATAGACATTGGGGAGGGTATGTGCTACGGTGAGCGCTGTGAATTGTGCAAGACTGTTGAATCACAGATCTGTACTTCTGAAACAAATAACACAACATATTTTAAGAAAAAGAAAAAGAAGAAGATAACAGGAGAGGAAGAAAAGGGGAGTATGTCAGAGGGGAGACGAACCATGAGAGATGATGGACTCTGAAAAACAAACTGAGGGTTCTAGAGGGGAGGGGGGTAGGGGGATGGGTTAGCCTGGTGATGGGTATTGAGGAGGGCACGTTCTGCATGGAGCACTGGGTGTTATGAACAAACAATGAATCATGGAACACTGCACCAAAAACTAAGGAGGTAATATATGGTGATTAACATAACAATAAGAAAATTAAAAAAAAAAAACAGTTATCTTTCTTGCCTGACAAGAACATGAGCTCCAAGAAGGCAGAGAACCTATTTGTCTCATCCACATGTTTACTTCTGTATTCCCAGTGGTTACACAAGTTCTTGGTATACAGGATTTCATAAATATTTATTAAATAAACAAGTGAATAGATCTAACTCCATGAAGCAATATAATTTATTTATTTATTTATTTATTTATTTATTTATTTATTGATCAAGAACGTAGGCTTTGGGCCTGTCGTTACTGGACTCAAATTTTTCAAAAGTTGTTCCATGGAGCATTTTTCTAAATGGAAGGCCCAGGTTTATTTTTTACCAAGTCAAATGATTGAAAATTCAAGTTAATTCTCCAGGTGAGTAATTAGGATAAAACTTAATTCTTCAGATGAATTCCAAAGAATTGATTATTTCTCTAGAGACCACTGGGCTGCATTCAAATCACCATTTCACTACAGACTCTGAATGATCTAATTTACAAATCCCCATGAATCAAATTAACTAGATAACTGCCAAAATGTAATCCCATTCGAGGAGTGAAATATCTGGTTTTATTGTCTACATTAATTAAATGAACTTCATTAGTTAAACTTCACTTCCATTTGTACTGTTTTAAGATAGCCTGTTGTAAGCTTTTAGCCCTAAAATATGGCTGTAGTCCTAAAATTTGCTCAATTTTCCTTATATTATTCCAAATTTGATACCTCATTCTTTTTCCTCCTGCTGCCACTGAATTAAAACCCTATACACTTACCCCATAGGGATATAAACATCTCACCAAGGCTTTATATTAGAATTGTAAATAAACTGCCAGATTTTTCTAAATGACTCATTATTAATAAAATCAAACATAACTTCACCTGAACGGGTTAATGTTATGTAAACTTCACGAAAATTAAGGTTTTTGCCTTAGAAGAGAAAACCATTTTATGGTCTTATAAAATTTCTGTGAGGTTGTCAATTAAAAATCCATCCCAGCGATTATACACCTGAATTAAAGACTAATTCTTTTGCCTGTGCTTCTTAGCAGGTCTTAGGTACAATTCCTATATCATTTATCCTTTTTTTCCCCCAGTAAAGACTTCCACATTTTCATTTCAGTTCCCATTCTTTAAACATCTGGCTGCAGCTATACCTGCAGTTTTCTATGAACGTGGACAATTATGGTAGGAGTTATTGTTCTATTCTTGTGCATTAGCACCTGTTACCATTATAAGGCCTGCAAGCAAACAGCTCAGAAATAATAGCAACAGATTTAGAAATGAAATAGTCGTAACACTTTTGTGCTGTTTTTCCCCTAGTGGATTTCTTTATGGAAACCATTTCATCAATCCTCTAAGTCAGGGGTTGGCGAACAGTTTTGTTTTGTTTTGTTTTTTTTCTTTAAAGAGCCAGACAGTAAATTTTTTAGGCTTTGCAGTTTATATAGAATCTGCCTTAAATACACAGCTCATCCCTTATAGTGCAAAAGCAATATGTAAATAAATGAACATCGCTATGTTTCAATAAAGCTTTGTTTGTGGGCACAGAAACTGGAATTTCATATAATTTTCACATGTCACAAAATATTATCCTTCTTTTGATTTTCTGTTTGAACCATTCAAAAATGTAAAAATAATTTTTAGCTCATATATCATACAAAAACAGGAGGCAGGCTATATTTGGCTGAGGGTCTTAATTTGCCAACCCCTGCTGAGTTGTCCCTTGACACTTGTACATGGCAGAAAATATTTTCCTTTTTACCTTTGATAATGACAGATATGGCACTAAAAAGTTAAAGAAGTTGTAGCAAGTTCTAGAAGAATTTATGGCCATTCGTTCACTCAGCATATTATTTGTTGAGTGCCTAGTTGGCAAGAAACAAATGTTGCTAACTCCTTGTGTAAAACAGCAAGGCCCCCCCCAACATTCAGATATTATTAATATGTGCTTCACCCCCACAGGTCATATAAGTTTCTCCACAAGAAAAAAGGCCTTGCTTTAGAGTGTAGTGACTCTACACCCAATAGCTGAAAGACCCATATAGATTTTTCAAAGAAACTAAAACTACAAGAGAAATAAGACACAAATAGAAATGGTACTCAGGATTCAATAAAATTAGGCTGAAAACAACATGAAACCTTCCAGATCAAAATGTATAAAATATATGATCTACTTTTAAGTTAACTCCTCAGAGATTCAGCTAGCATTGTGATGTGAGGACCAAGTAGTAAAATTATTACTGTAAACAGAGTTTGATCCTTGGTTTTGGGAACTCGAATAATAGCCCAGTGCTCTAAAAGCTCCAGTCTCAAATATGATATATAATGAAACTTTTTAAGAGAATTTCCATGACTACAAAATTATTTTAAAAAATTTCTGTTTAGCATCCCAAACATCAAGGGGCCTAATTAATTTAGAGAAAGGCAGTTCCTACTAAAACAGACCATTTATTCCTCTGAGGTATGAATTAAAGTACAACTGATTTCTATATTTGAGAAACGTAGGTCTACATTAAATGTGTATATATATGTGTGTATATATACATTAAGTGTGTATATATGGAATCCCCAAGCAACACAACTTAATTTTATAACCTTTCTTTCTTTCTTGTGTTCAGTTATCATCCATTTTAATGTAGAATTATTATAAATCACATATTCTACATACTGAAAGAATAGAAATAATTTACAGTATTCAAAGAACAAGGTGGTCTACTAAGCTTTGGGTCACATCAGTTCTGAAAGCCACAAGCATCAGGCTGTGGAATTCCCTATTTGGCTAAATTTTAGACCTGAACATGTACTGACATTGTATTTAGAAGATTGACCAGAGTCTTATGGTCGTTCATCATCCTGGAGAGGATAATGCTCCAGAAGAGTAACGTTGGATGATGACAGATGATGACATGCGTACAATTTTACTGAGTAGCTTGTGCCTCATGAATAAGGATCTAAAAAAATTCAGTGGGTGGGTCATGGTATAAATAATGCTCCTGGCTAGCTCTGTATAAAACATGTAGCCACTTGGGGCACCTGGCTGGCTCAGTCAGTAGAGCATGTGACTCTTGATCTCAGGGGCATGAGTTCAAGCCCCACACTGGGGACAGAGCTGACTTAAAAAAATTATTAAAAATTGTTTTAAAGCATGTAGCCCCTACTCTCAGTCATGAACACTGCTGATAGAGGACATACATTCTTTAATACCTCCCTTAAACCAAGACCTATATTCTTACTATCCATCCAAGTATACTTGGAATAATGCACTTAGTTAGCTTTATTATTATCATCTAAGTACTATCAATATGCTTTACCAAGTGCAAGAGGAAGCTTTACATTTCTAGCTATTTTTGCAGTGAAGTGATTAGCTTCCACTCAATCTCCTGATAAGCCCTGAGAATGCAGAGTCCTGCCAATTCCCAATCAATTCTGTTTGGCCTTATGATTCCCTGTTACTCGAGAGAGCTGGTTCTCAACAGGCAACACAACCTTCAGTTTTATATGAAAATTTAAGACTTTTAAAAAGTTACATTGAGAATATTCAACACAATGCAAAAGTGTTATTTTATTTAGGAATTATCACTTCTGAAGGATCCAAAAAAAAAGAGCAATGTTCCTATAAAAGTATTGTTCTGCATGACCATAAAGCAAAGAGAAATTTTCAAAATTGTATGAAGAGAGGTGCTTAGTCAAAATAAAAAATTTAGACCCTAAGTACATATAGTGTAATTGGATGGTGAGAAGTGGGAAGTGAGGATGTTATGTCAGTTCTTCATCTTTACAGACGAGTAAATGCTTTAACACTATGAAAGATACTGAAAGTCAAAATACCTCTACTCTAAATACATAGAAATGATAGATTATTCATAAAAAGAGAAAAGTAAAAAAAAAAAAGACGAAGAACCATAGCTGTGTTCAAAGACAAGATTAACATCTCCTTGGACTGGGAACAGAAGAGAAACTGCAAAGCAGTGTGAAACAAATGATGTGCTAGGTTCTGAGCCCAGAAGTATGTAATGCTACCCAAGACTTCAGTTCCAGAGGGGTGTCAGGGATAAGTACTCTGAGGCAGGCAAGGTGAATAGCAAAGGCTTCCTGAACAGGGTTATAGACTTATAATCAACGGCTTACCTAGAGGGAAAAGAACAAGGCACAGGCTCACACTCCAGCCCTGAGCTAAGTACTCACTGCCCCAAGGACAGAATTAGCGAGAGCCCTAAAACACAACGATTTGCACTAAGAAATCAACACTAAAATGACAGTCCTCAGCCCCTAGATGTATGGAAACTTTAAAAGCACTGTTAAATATTAAATGAGTTAAAAATGAAATCACAATAGAAATTCAAAATATATGTATTTAGAAATTAGAGACAGCAAAAGTACTACATAGCAACATTTGTGGGAGGCACCTAAAGGTACACAATGAGGTGAACAGACAGCATTCAATGCCTTTACTAACTAACCAGAAAGCTGAAAAAAAAAGTGAGTAAAATATTTCAAGAAGTTAGAAAAATAACATCAGACTGAACTTAGAGAAAGTTAAAAGGAAGGAAAATAAAAATAAGCACTGGAATTATTACAATAGAAAATAGAAAGCAGAGAAAGGAACAAAAAAGTGGAAAGCTGGATCATTTAAAAAAACTTATGAAATAAACAAACCTTTGGCAAAACTGATAAACAGAAAAATTAGATAAGACTATTTTCTAGGAAAATATAAAAAACCAAAACAGTCTAAGGAGGACCTAAAAAATTAAAAACGAAAATGAAACAATAACTGTTAAACAAATGGAATGTGTAATCAAAAGTCTCCCACTTCAAGATACAACAGGCTCACACAATTTCAAAAGCAAAATTTATCAGACTTTCAAGAAATACATAACTTCTGTATATAAACAACTATTTTAGAGCAAATGCTGTCCAACTCATTCACTGTGGCCTGTATAACCACAACACAAAAATCTGACAAGGGAAATTTGAGAAAGGAGAATTCCAGACTAATCTTACTCATGCAAAATCCCTTAAAAAAACAGTGAATCAAATCCAGGAATGTGTAAAAAAGAGAATATATCATGGCCAAACTGAGTTTATCCAAGAAATAAAGGGCTGGTTCAACACTGGAAGAATTAATCAGTGTAATTAACCAAATTAACAAAATAAAACAACAAACACATATGTGACCTGAATAGATGCAGAAATAGCATTTAACAAAAATCAGCATTTTTCATGTTTAAAAACCTATTTTTATATGGCAAATTAGGAATACATCAGTAGTTCCTTGACTTCTTGGAAGATTATCTTTTAACTTAAACATAAGTATTCTCATAAAAGTCAGGACAAAGATACCCATTCTCACCACTTCTATTTAACATTTTAATGAAGGTCCTAGACAATACAATTAAACAAGGAAAATAAAGCAGGTATAAAAATGGAAAGGATAAGATAAAACTATTATTTGCAAATGACAGAACTGTCTACACAGAAAAATCCAAGAGTAAGTACAAACTATCAGAAATAACAAGAAATTTTGGCAAGGCTTCTGGAAACAAAATTGATATATTAAAATCAATAGCAAACCCCTATACAAGTAATAACCAATTAGATAATTCAATAGAAAAAGAATTAAGATCTTATTTATAGTATTAACCAAAGCTAAAAAGAACCTGAGAATAAAACTAACAGAAGCTGAGCAAAACCTTTATAGAGTAAGCTGCAAAAATTACTGAAGGACATAAAAGATTATAACAAATGGAGAAATAAAATATGTTCATGAATTGGAAGACTCAATATCATAAAAATATGAATTGTACTCAAATTAACCTATAAATTTGATGCAATGCCAATCAATCAAAGACACAAGAAGCAAATTGAAACCACAGGTCACAAACTTGGAGACAACTGCAAAGATCAGAACTACAGAGATTAGTATTCAGGATTTATTTTTTTTATAAAACTACAACTAAACAAAAAGCAGAAGAGTGAACAAATGATATCACCAGGCCATTCTCAGACAAGTAAACCTGAATGTAAATGAAAAAGCCCTGTGCCTCACAATCAATCAGTGGCACATAAATTAAATCAGTGAGGACTCATATGTATGCAGACTGGCAAAAATTTAACAAGAACAAATGTGATAAATATATAGACAATTAGCAATTTCATGTACTGATGGTGGGAGTCTCTCTCGTGCACTTTGGAGAGCAATTTGGCAACATCTAGTAAAGGAGGATATTGAGAATATTCATGTCCTTTGACTCAGAAATTCCACTTCTAGGTGTATACTCTAACATACTCTTTCACACATACACACAAAAAGTACTCACAAAATGTTTACTGGCAGCACAGTTTGTAAAATTAAATTTGGGAAACAGTCTAAGTGTCCATTACCAGAGAAGGATTAGTATATTCATCTAATAGACCACATCTAATATAAATTAACAAAATGAAACAGCACCTCACATAACAGCATAGTTAAATCACAGAAACAAGAGACAAAAGAACATTGAAGAAGGATATGTATTTAATAGAAACCTATATGAATACTGTAAAAAAAACCCAAAGTATATATAGGAATGATAGATATCAAATTCAGGATACTGGTTACATCTAAGAGCTGTATTTGAGGAGAAGGGAAGATGGGGTGGGCGGTAAATAAGTTTTAATTTTGTCTGTAATGTTTTAATTCCTGAAGATAAATCTAAAGAAAATATGGTAACATATTAGATTTAAGCTGAGTCAGAGTAATAGGCATATGAGGATCCGCTATATGAAATCCCTGTACATTCAACATATTTCATCATTAATAAAAAAAAAATAGAGGAGAATAAAAACTATTTCATCCAATGTTCCTAAAAACTTCTCTCCAGTTTAGGAATCAGCCATCAGCCTGGCATTGAAAACCCAAGATAAACTGAAGCAGAATGAAAAGTTTCATATTGAGGAATTAAAGTTGGCATTTAACAGCTATGTTGACTTCACATGCCACTAAAGATTTCCAAATATTAACTCCAAAAATACTAAGTTCTATAAAACAGCAAATGATTTAATGGTCAGAGAAACTGATATAAATATATATTAATGCAACTTAATGCTACACCGTCCCCCCCAAATTGCAGTATTTAGAAGAGAAAGCAAAGAAGCCTAAAAATTGTGAGCTGCGGGAAAATTCCAAAATGTCTTACAAATTGTTGCTAGGTTGTTTTAATGACATTTGGCTTTAGAAGTCAAATATCTTACACAATAATTACCTAAAATTTTACAGATAGATGATAGAGGGAGAAGGAGAGAGGGAGGGGGAGGAGGGAACAGAGGCAGAGACCACACTCTGGTGCCCAAGATCCTGAAATTCCCCACCCAAAGATCTGGAACCCATTTCCAAGATTTGTAAGGGTTTCTTCCCCAAGTCCTTACCCCTAAAGGCAGACGTGACTTCTCTGTACACATCCCCCAGTCCAACAGGGTCAAGAGTAGCTGTTTGCAAGATGTGGTTGGAGTTTATACATTGGCTGGGATGTCAACTGTGTGTATGTTAGGACACTTAGAGGTGTCCAAGTGTTTTAAATTTGAACCTGGCCCTCTAGGTCACTAAAAAGGTATATTTGTCAAATATATTTTATTTAAAAGTATGTCAGTTTAAAATATAGCTTTTAAATTTTCATTGATATGGTTAGCCAAACTCCATATATATGTACTCATACTCTGAGGCCTGGTAAATGTTAGGGGTGGGCCTGGCTTGATCCTTTTATCCTCTTCTTTTCCTGCTTCTCCAAAACCTGTTTCTATACTAGTCTATGAAAAAGAAGTTTTAAAGAGAGAGATAGAAATAACTGTCATGCCTACCTCATAGATTTGTGGTGAGAATTAATTGACTTAATGGATGCAAAAAGGCTTTGTAGCCTGTCGGCTTTAGATAAAAGACATCACACATCTTGTTTTCCTGGCATAGTCTTCCTTTTCATACATGTTGGCCATGAAATCGTCTGCATTTCTGCTCTGTGGATACCCTGGGCACTGCTGATTCCGCCTCAATGCACACTGACTAATGAAGGCACTTGGCTTCGGGTAGGTCTTCAGACGGCTCAACACTGAACTTACAGGTAGTTCTTTTATCCTTCTTCTGGAGAGCTCTCTGTCTCCAGTCCCTTGAAGTCTTACTTTTATCCTGATCTGTCCTACTTGATTTTCCTTAAATTTATTCATAAGCCAGATGTTAAGAACAGTTTTTATTAAAAAAAAAAAAAAAAGAATAGTTCTTATTTATCCTCAGGCTAAACTTCAACAGGTATTAATCCCTCTTGCTTGGAACCAGTTTATATTGGAACCAGTTTATATGATACCAACTCTTTCATTGGAAAGAAAGAAGAAGATACCCCATCTCTTCTCATGCCTCACCTCACTTTAAAGTCAAAACATCCTAGCAGGTAGTAGGCATGCTTTTGGCCATTTTACAGATGAGGAACCCAGACTCAGAGTGATATGGCAACTTGCCTGTGGTCACATGACAAAGCACATGTTTATCAAACCTAGGATTGGAATTTAGTGTGGTCTGCTTACAAAGTCCATATGCTCCTCCTATGCTTAAGATAACTTAGTAAACCTTGAAGGTATAATATATTACACTGCTCTCCTCTTTTTATTTATTTACTTATTTATTTTTTGGAACTCATACAGCTAGTGCAGTAAGAAACCCCAATGAATCCTCTCTTAGGGAACACAGGCTCAAGTTCACTACAGGCCGTGCTCCACATCCCTGGTGCCTGCCCATGGCTATGGCAAAAAGGGTCCTTGCACTTGACACATGGTTCCACCCAGTTCATCATGGTCAGGCAATGATCAGAATTTAGGACCAAGTTTACCAAGCAGGGGGACTTTGGCCATGGTAGATATTTAGAATAAAATTGGAGATGATCATTTTGGTCCACTTACTGGCACAACTGAAAGAAAGAGATCTGCCTGAGGATGCAACCTGTGTTATTTGTATTCTCTAAGTGATTGAAGTTGATCAGTGACTATCTGCAGTGTATCTTCTACTTTTTAACTAATATGTACTTTAAGGCATTTTAAATATAATTATGTCACATATCATTTGGTTAATCAAATTAATGTTTGAAAGAGTTCACAGGCAGCATGAGGCCTTTTTTTTCCAAATCACAGAATCACCATTGGCTAAGCATCAAACTTAAATCCTGAAAAACTCAAAAAGAAGGTTAACGTTTGGAAACCCAGGAAGCCCAGTTGGACTCTTATGGGAAAAATACATTTCTCATTCTTAACTATTGTTTTCTTTGCCCCATATATGTATCTACTCTAGCTGTTCTTTGTTGGCCTACCAAAATAACTCAGTTCAAAAAAAGATGTCAAAGGAAATTTAATTATCAAGGTAAAAAGCCACAACTCTACTTTCCCTAGTTTTGAGTCACCAGAATAGCTTCCTATATCATCTAAGATTTTATTATATTCCATACTTTCTTAACTATCTGTTCATGAAAAAATGTTCAATATTATCTGTTCTATTCCCCAGAATGCTCTTTCAAACTATATATGACAGATGCCTAAAGTTCATTTATCTCTACCTAAGTTTAACAGTTGTTTTGCTTAATGTTATATGTTAACACATATATTATACAGAGAATAAAATCTTGGGGGTGTGAGAAAACTGTGAATTTTTTTAAAAGGTCTAAATTCTAAAATACTTTAATTAATGCAATAGTTTCATCACTTTCATTTGCAAACCATGATTCTTGCTAACTCCTAAGTGTTACTAGTAATGGTCTCTTAAGACATTTAATGAGTAGATAAAAATAATTTGAAACTAGTGTATTGATTGCTTGTATATAAATGGATGCTTGAGTAAAAATATGTTTTGGAAATGTATTCCTTTAAAGGTTTAAATAACCAACCTAGGAAACTTGTATTAGTATATTAATTTGAATCATTTTTATGAATTAATACAAATTAATGGATTATTGCCATATTGTATTGCTATACTAACTATATTGCCCCTTTTCTGGCTATCTTAAGTAAATAATTGATTTGAGAAGGACATACATCATTCCCCTCTTCTAACCCAATTCCAACTGAAATTTTAAACTATTGACAAATAAATAAAAGAATCTGCAAAGAAAAACATGAGTTAATAAAATCAAATTCATCAAGTTTTTCTTTTCAGAAACTAGAAAGCATTGCTACTCTGTGAACTTCATCCATTGATATTGAAGAACCTCCAGATTTAAAGGTTTCCTCTTATTCTCCCATTTCTCCTAGGAGCAGAGCAGATAGATCACTGAGTTGCTTCTTGTTTCCATCTTCTAGTACTTTAAGTTTCAGGTTTTTAAAATTGGTAAAATCAGGGGGCGCCTGGGTGGCTCAGTTGCTAAGCATCTGCCTTCGGCTCAGGTCATGATCCCAGGGTCCTGGGATCGAGCCCCACATCAGACGCCCTGCTCAGCGGGAAGCCTGCTTCTCCCTCTACCACTCCCCCTGCTTGTGTTCCCTTTCTCGCTGTCTCTGTCAAATAAATAAATAAAATCTTTTTTTTAAAAATTGTAAAATCAGGGCTAGAAGATAAAACTAAGCAGATGTTTTAAAATTACAAAAGTACAGAATATGTTCCATTGGTACTGGAAGGGTAAGGAGAAGTGAAAGAAAACATTAATGAGTTTTGGTTTCAAAATAATATTCCACTACCTAAAAAAGATGAAGAAACAATATAAGAAAAATGTGGATGGGAAAACAAACAAACAAAAAAGAATAAACTACATATTCTCCTACTAGATTATGGCAATAACTTCCTAACTTGTCACCAGTCTCCAGTATGGGCTTTCTTAAATCCAACTCACATCTAAATAACGAAATTCATCTTCATAAAATAAGACTTCCATCTTATAGCCTTGTACAAAAGCCTTTGGGAGCAAACTGTTGGTTACAGGATCAAGTCCAGACTTTTCAGCTGTCTACAGTCTGCTCCACTCCTACATATCCAAACATTCCTTATACTATCCCCCCGAACAATCTTCCAACCCAATCAGCACAGCTCCTTTCAACAACTGTGCTTATTTAATTTTGTGACTCTTATTTACAGGGGCTGTTGCTTTCCCAGTTTTGAAGGCCTACCTATGCTTTAAGACACAGCCCAAGATAATTCATATGGCCAACATAATAGAGTCTCACTTCCCAGAGCCCTAATATACAAGTTTACTGTTCCAAAGCTTCTTGCATGTGATTTTATGCTCTGCTGTATTCTTCTCCAATTGTTACGTTTCATGAATTCATCCCTCCAGAAAATATTAACAGAGCTCTTATCATGTATAAGTAATATCTATGAAACTATAAAAAGTGACTCTCAACTGGGGGGACAGATGCCCCAAGTTTGAAAATGTGTGTGTGGAGGGGTGCTTTTGGTTGCTACAGTGACAGAGAGATGCTACTGGCATTTAGTTAGAGAAACCAGGGATATTTGTCATGCAATGGTGTGGGGCTGTCCCATAGTATGAAGGATTCTCTCTCCCAAAAAGTGACTATGGAAGGCCCCCAAATGAACCAGACAAGGCTCATGGCCTCAGTGAGCTTACTGGTTCAAAGGGAAGATGGTATGAATGTCATGCATAAAAATGTTATATCTCAGCACATAAACTATTTGGTGTCAAGACTACGTTGGTTATTTTCCATCAGTGGCTCACAGTATCTAATACTAGTCTGGGTACATGGTAGGTACTAGGTAAAGACTTACTGACTTGAAATATATTTTTTGAAAACCCTAAAACTCAATGTATATTATGTCATCCAGGGGAGGGATAGTTCTACAGATAATCATGTCATCCTCACTGCATTTCAAAATCAATAAAGAAGACAAAGCTGTGACAATAGAGCCTGCTAAGCCTCCTCAGGGCCAGCTATGAAGTTTTTGGAGTGGAAAAAGCAGCCTCTGGCAATAAGTAGTAAGAGACAGGGAACAAAGGGTTGGTAAAACATCGGAAGCCTCAATTCCTTCTCTTGAACCATGGGTTTGCTATAGAACATTTTACCTTATACAGATTGGTGCTGAATAACTGCAGATTTGCTTTCTTTTTTCATATCCTCTTCCTGACTATAACAATCATAAACTGCATACATTGCAGAAGAAAAATTTACTCAGCTCATCTACACAAGATTCTTCCTTTGTTCATAACCAAATTTTATTCATCTGTACCTCTTGTTGGGCTGCAACAGTTAAATAAAATGACAAATAGTTTTCATTATACATGTCAACAATGAAAAACCACATACATGCATATTTAAGAACACTACTTTGAATGTACATTGTGCCTTTCTTCTGAAAGGAACACTTTTTTTTTTTTTGCATTTACCCTTACAACAGCACTGTGAGATGATCATCCCATTTTATAGCTGCAGAAACTGTGGTCCCCAGAAATAAAGTAACTTGCTAGAAGGCACAAAGTCTGTGTCAAGGCCTGGACTAGAAGCCAGAGCTCTTAACTCCCTAGACAATATATTACTCAGGAGACTTTATTTATCTGCCTTTATTGCTTCACAGATAAGAAGAGCCCTCCAGGAAAAGCAACAAATCTACATACCATCCGAGATGCTAGACTTCTGCAATCTGTTTGGTTTTGCAGGATTTTCTCTGTTACACTCTTCTTAGTTAACTCTACACCAGAGCAGGCGGGAGACCAAAACTTGTCATTTGCAAAAGTTGGCGTCAATCTGCACTGATCAACAAATTCTAACTCAGTAAGTTGAGCCTGCTCTAAAGGAACAATGTTGGAACTGTCTCATGCCTGCAACTCTCATGGAAAAAATTGATATTTTGATCAAAGATCACGGACAGAATTATAGTGTCTCACAAACTACCACAAGTCCAATAGGCTGTAGAATCTATTTTAATAGGAAGTAAAGATCCTGTTATATGCAATGGAAATTTTTGGAATAAAAAGCACAAAAGCAGATTGGTCCAATGAAGACTAAGTGTTCACTATAATGTCTTACTATTAATATTCTCAATAAATTCTTAAAAATTAGATATACTCCCTCTCCCTCTGCCCCCCCACTCATGCTCTCTCTCACTCTATCTCAAATAAATAAAATCTTTAAAAAATTAGATATACAAGGTGTATATACTTCAGAGATACCTACTTGAATTAACAGAAATTCTAGATTAGTTGGCTTGTGGGGGAGAAAAAAAGCAGTTGACTTGGAAAATTGGATGTTGGACTTCTAATATATTTTGGGGGTAAAACCCCTCATACCTGTCAGGCCACCCTAAGGAATCATTCAGATGCAATATTTCTGACTAATCACTTCAAATAGATTACAGACTCCTTAAGGGCAAAGAAAATTCCTCATAGGCTCATCATTAGGAATAATGAGATAATGAGTGTAAAGGGATTACCCAATGACACACAAGATGAGTAACCACCCAATGAAAGCGTCCATGTTAATGTTTTTATTCACTCTCTTGGCCAGCACAGTGTTTGGATATTGCAGGTCGTAAGTGCTTATACATACTCCTATTTAGCACCTAATTTTCAGACAAATAGAATGCTCTCTACATTCTTAATAGTAAAATAAATGAAATTTGCTAGAAATGGTATCTTACATTTGGGAGTACCAAAAACTAAGCATGGGTAGCAGCATAAAGGCCAGTGTTGGCGTCCAACACCTAACCTATGACATAAAACATTTTTCTAGATTTCTTTGTAGGGTTGATAATAGCACGATTAAGACTCAGATGCTTTTGATACTCTGCTATAGCCAGTGAAAAAAAGTTCCAAGCTCATTAAGCTGGTAAATATAGTAGATCCCTGGAATTTATGGATTTAACATTTGCAATTTCAACTCTTCATGAAGTGACTCCATGGGTCCATGACCTGTAGTTAACTGTAATGTTGCTGACACATGAATCTGGATCTTTGGTGTTGAGAGGCCTGTATACTATAGCTAGTGAGTGAGCTGGCCAACTGCCCGGTATCCAAAACTCTATGCCCTTCTGTATGTATTGGGGTATATGCAGCAATTCTACTATAATGAGAAAAGGTAACTGTATTTCTATGTGAAAAATGGACCTGAAAAGAAAAACAAGTGCTAGTGCTAATACTGGCAGTGAAAAGAAAGTGCTAGTTCTTGGAGGATGGCTTTGTAAATGAACTTTAGTCTTGTATTTATAGAATCATTAATGGTCTGAAAAGGGTATGTTAAATTTTCCAGTTATACTTTACTGCATTTTATGAAGGAAATTATATGCAAGAGTGATATTTGAGGATATAGGGAGTCAAGAAGGTCCCAGGGCCTATCCCTTGTGAACAGAGAAGGTGTGCTGTCCTCCCATTATGGCGCTCCATTAGGAACAATAGCATGTCACTCTCAATGGATAAGTTTATAAAAAAATATTGCAGAAACTATATTATGGTATCACCTCTCAGTCAACTCTAGAGACTGAGGGCTAGTAATCGGGTTACAAGGACAATTGAATCATTATTAAAATTCCACAGAAACAATTAAAAATGCATGCTCACTCTAAAACGGCAGGTCCTTATTAATTGACATTTCGCATACAGAGATGCCTTTAGTCTTCACTAAGTAAATGTAAATGTATTCTTTAAGTCTTAGCAACATTATGTAGCAGTTGGCACTTAGTCAAAATTTTCTATTTCCACCTGATTTATCTTTGAATATAATTTATGCCTGGTGTTGCTTTTGTTATATTCATTTTAAGGATGCATTTGTTGAAAGCTCAACCACTGTATCTTTAAAAAGAATGATTTTTCACCCTAAATAAAGCATCGTGGTTTTGCAACATACTTGTGTTGATTTTAAACATCTGAGAATTAAAAACACATTTAAGTTTGAAATGCTTGTTGAGTTAAGGTGTCAAAATGTACAAAGAATTGTAAAAGAGAAACATAAAGACAAAGACTACATAGATTTCAGCTATAGTACCGGGTGTTGGGGAGAGGTTAGGACATAATACATTTGTATTGAAATGTATGGGATTCCCTCGCTATCTGAAAGAACATTCCTATGAAACCTTTCATAAGCCAAATGGTGTAACATGAAGAAGCAATTACCATTAATTTATATGGAAAAATTTTTGAGCATTCCCAGACCTGAAAAATAAGCTCTCTTCCACTTTTCTGATACCTTAGGATACATCTTGCTAAAGGATACACAAAATAAATCCAGATAAAGCACAGATGTTCACAGACACAGTTCAAAGCTATGGTGGCTTGAGGCTGAGATGCTCAGAATAGTTCCTGGGGAAGGAGGTTGGCGGGGCTGTTCTCACTGCTCAAGGTGCAGGCTGCCTTTATAACAGCTAGCTGCAAAACCAATGCTGAATGCTGTTTTTGCTTTTTGCCTTTTTCCACAAAAGCAAAAATCCTCTCCGTATTTCTTTCAGTTAGTGAAAACAGGTACTCATGCAGGTCATTCACAAAAACGAAGTGGTGTAACAGGAACTTTCAAAAAGCAGGAGATACCTGTAGTGCATTACTCACCAAAATGACATTGTTTCTGAGAATATTCCATTGGCCATTTGGGACTTTCAGCTTATTTAACATGGGTGATTTCTAGTGACAAAGAATCAAAAGGATAGGAAAACACTAGCGCAACCTATGGTATAAAATAATCTTAATTTCTTTTACCAGAACAACACTGGAGACATGACAATTTATTTTTCTTTTCAGCGGCACCATCAGGCTTCCACTCTGGGCAGAATGACTTAATTTGAATCCAAAGGTGAACGCTTCAGTGGTGGCTCATTTTGTAGTCCTGACTTCCTCCAAGGAGTTTAAGTACTATGACCCCTGTCAACACCCTCCTGACACGGTAGGCATAATCAGGGGTACAAGGGCAGGGAAGAGTTAAGGGAAGATCTTAAGTATCACTCTATACCAGTTCACTGAGCATCAGAGGATGATAGCCACCATTTACTGAATATATGCTTTTTGTCAGGCTTCACATACATTAGTTCATTTCTTTAATTTGGCTAACGGGTATGTACTTTTTGCTAACTATATTTTATAGATAAGGATACTCCAATTCAGTAAGGTTTGTTCATCGATCCATTTGTTCATTTTGTAAATAATGAATTAACACCTACTATGTTAAATAAAATGCCCAATTTATAATGTACTCTCTTGGGCTCTGGCACCTGGTGTCTGCTTGAAACATTTCCTCCCACAGGAGAACAGGTTTTGGTTCTCACTGGCGTCCCCTCTCTTCATGTTGCAACACCTATCCTGAGAACCAGGCACAAAAACCACTGGACACGCCACTGGGCAAATTGAGTAAAACATAACAGCCTTAATTTGCACTAGAACACTGTTATGAGGAGGATGGGAAGTGACCTTCCCAACTCTAAGAGTCATCATCCTGTAAGACCAGAGGATTTGACCTAGACTATACTTCTTAATATACATCATGGCACCTTCCTGAAAACCCTGCTGATATTCTTAAAGATCATACTGGGCCCCTTTTTTTTGCTTTATTTCCTGAATCTATTTTACAGACTGGTAGATACCACCTGTCAAGAAGTTTCATATACTATTGTGACAAAATTATCATTTCTGTAATTTCAACCCATGTTTCTAGTTTCATTATTTGTGCCTAACGAAGTAAATCCCTTCTCTCCTTGGCGTGTTTGTTCTTCAGATACAAATAGACAGTTTTCATGTTCATCATTAGTCATTACTTAGCCAAGCTGTATATAATTAATCCTTTTAATCTTTCCTCATAAATTAGTCTCTCTAGGCTCTTAGAATGTTCTCAGTAGTGTGCACTACATTTTCCCAGGCTTTTTAAATAAGGTACCCTGCATTCCACGTGGCATTCCAACAGAATCAAGTGGCAAAAAACTTTATCTGTTTCAAATTGGCCTGTGGAATGCCGCATTCATGGGTGTACTTCTGCAAGAGGTGTAAGCATTATACAAAGGCAGCAAGACAGAGTCAGTAAAAAAACAGAGCCTCGTGGTCCCATTTTTCACATCTCTCCAGCCATTTCCTCTTTGTCTCATGTTAGCCACTCTTGCAGATTATTGCTGTAAGTGGCTCCTAATAACTATATGTGCTTTAGAATATATTTTTCTAGGTGTGAAATAGTTTTGCTTGGCTACTTACAGACATGTTTCTATGCCCTTTGACATTTTTGTGTTCCTTACTATACCTACTTTACTCAGTATGACTCTGGAGTCAGACAGTTCAATCCTCCCATCTGCCACTCCAAGCTCTGTAAGCTTAGGCAGGTTTACTTAGCATCTCTGTGTCTCAATTTGATCATCTATAAAATGGAGATAATAATAGTGTAAAGATTAAATCAGTAAATATTACAGCTCAAAACAGTGCCTGATCCGTAAGTAGTGCTACATAATGTATTTGCTTTATAAAATCACTCTGTTGTTTATGACGACTATTATGAGCAAATGGCACACTCTGCTATTTAAACTGATACTCTGCTGTGGTTTCCTCTGAGGGCCATATCCAACTATATGCAATAGATATCGTGGTCACATGGACATTCACACCTGTTTTGAATTGTGACTACATGTCTACAGCCAGCAATTTTCAAGTTAGTATTTAAAATCAGCCTTTAGGAGCACCTGCATGGCGCCCTCGGGTAGCTGTCTGACTCTTGGTTTCGGCTCTGGTCGTGGTCTTGGGGTCTTGGGATTGAGCCCTGGGTCTGGCTCCGTGCTTAGCACAGAATCTCCTTGAGATTCTCTGCTCCTCCCCACTGTGTCTGTAAGAGTGCACACACACACACTCTCTCTAATAAATAAATAAATCTTACAAAAAATAAACAAAATAAAATCAGCCTATAAAATTGTCCTTTTCAACTTATTTTTTCATCTCATAAAACCATTATAATTGACCGAGGCCTCAACACCAAAAGTCAATAGTAGAAAAGGGAAAAAGCGAATATGAATTTGGTAGAACATCAGCAAATGATAACTGCTAGGATCGTCAGTGGCAAGTGGCTTATCGACCTCAATTTAAAGAATTCTGTATTAGTATTCCAGAACACCAAGCTAAAAAAAAGTTGATTCTCGACATGTATTTAAATAAAAGGAATTTTTGTCACTGGAGAGGACCAATTACTACATGTTACAGTGAGGGACAACTTACAGCATTCAAATGACTCCTGAAGTCATACCTAATAACCAGGTCAGGAAGGAGTAGAACTAAGGTCTCTTCAGCAATGAGCCAATTTGTCACACTTACACTATCCCTAAATTCAAGTTGTGTACCTATGAATATATTTCAATAACACTCATTATCTTCCTCTGGACTATACACCATTTACTGTATTTATAGCCAAGCTCTTCCTAGTTTTATATTTGACATGAATAGATATCAGGTGAGTTTTTTTTCATCTGGCAAGTTTAATTTTTCTGATGATTTGTGTTTTCAGGCCAGCATTTTAACCCCAAATCATAATCAAAATGGTGAGAATTTCAGGTACCATTGCAGGATACAGAGAGAGACATTCTTGCAAGTAGATCTTGTGGTACCATCTTCAAATGGTACCATTCAGGGAGCCAAATGCTTCCCTAGCCTATATGGCTGGTCCCAAAAGCATGAGTCAATCATGTTCATCCACCACTAGTAACCATCAGTATATATTCTAATTTTCCTGCTAATAATTATATAGATAAATCTTAAATTAAGCTTCCAGTGAATTAAAAAACATAGTTAAACCTAAACCTCATTAAAAAAATATGTGCACAAAGCTTCTTAGAGAGGCTGAAGATAACTAGATGTTATTATTTAGTGAACAACCCATACAATAGAATCAGATGCCTAAAAATATAGTGATTCTAGATTAAACTGCAGTTTATATCACAAATTAAAAAATGAATCATTACTTTAATCCTAGATTTCATTTTACATGTTACACAAGAACATCTGTTTAAGAGGGCATTTATGAAAATGTTGAGCCTTTTCTTATTAACCTTGATCAGATTGAATGTATTTCTTGGTAATTCCTATTTTATTGGTATAAAATGTACTATCAGTGATTTAAAATAATTGTAACTAAATTCCTCAAGATGCACTGCATAAAGACATACCAGATTGTCTCAGCACCATCAAAGTTTAATTGATCCAATTTAGATCTCATCTTATCAAACTGTGCATTATAATTCTGTCTTTCTTTGACCAAATGATTGCAATCTTGTCACTTGTATTTATACATGTCATTAACATATCAAAAACCCTTCCAATATCAAAGAGTTGTGGCCTTTGAAAAATTTCCCTCTCCTTCACTGATCAACTACTAAATTATTTAGTGGTGTGTTCTGCATGCACAAGTGGATTTACCTTGAAGCTTAAGCCTCAGGGCACCTCACTTGCATAGGCCTTCTAAATATTCACTTTCGTACCAAATTTTGCATTTGTGATCTTGTATTCTTTTTTTAAAGAGGGGACCCCAAATTATATAAACCTCAGGCCCCAACAAAACATATATCGTCACCTGCCTGTACGTCTTCCAGAAAGAGAAGTATCTCTGAAGAGCTCTAGAAACTTAAGACAACAAAAACCAAACAAGTGGAACTCTATGGAAGTTAGGACTGTAAAATGTCAGGATGTGATATTTATTTCTCTGTGTCCTGGTCAGCACCTCTGTAACACTCAGATTGCAGTTCCCACAAACTGGAAAATTGCTAAGGTCCATCCATTGCAAAAAACCATTCATATGCTTAATATGGGCAAATCTCATCAATTACAATCTTTTAAGACATCACTAGATGTAGGTTATGATATCCACTGTCATCTTAATTAGTACAGCATATCCTGATTAATACGATTCTATTTGGATCCAGTGTTTCACTGCCCAATAACTATCTACTTGTATTCACTGATTACATCTATTTTTGCCATATATAAAATTCCTTTCTTTCATGTTAAAAGTCTGACGTGAAGGAAAAAAATTGACACTATTCATCATTTGGAGCTATGCAATAAAATTTAGGCTCATGACCTCAGTAAACTGGTTTCCACCAGATATTGTTATTTGTTTTTAGAAAGTAATCTTCTGGAGTTGGGAGAATTGGACCTACAGTTCCTTCCGCTTTCTATTAAAGGCCACTTTACTTGGATATTGCCTTAATGTCAACTGGGGAGTCATTAAAGCAATAAAAATACCAATAATACAACACCCTTACCCAATCTCCATAGTCAGCTATGTATTTCAGAGATTCTCTTAGACACTGTAGACCCTGCCAGTAAGATTTGTTTCAGAATCACCCTTCTTCCTTCCCCTTGGGATTATTTTCCCTACAGCTGTCATTTCTCTCTTTAGTACTACTGCAATATTATTATGTAGCATGTTAATTAAGAATGTTTCCACGGAGTAGAAGAAATTTGGGTGATTTAAAGAATAAAGTAATTACTGGGACTTGTTCAATGGATGGAAAGAGCCTTAGATTAGGAATCAGAAGATTTGGTTTCTAGTAACACTGTCTCCACAGAATGTCTCTGGGACTGGGTTCATTTTAAACTCCATAGAACCACTAAGCTTACATAAAACTGATAATGAGCAGGGGCACCTGGGTGGCTCAGTTGTTAAGCATCTGCCTTCTGCTCGGGTCATGATCCCAGGGTCCTGGGATCGAGCCCCTCATCGGGCCCCGCATCGGGCTCCCTGCTCCGCGGGAAGCCTGCTTCTCCCTCTCTCACTCCCCCTGCTTGTGTTCCTTCTCGCTGTGTCTCTCTCTGTCAAATAAATAAACAAAATCATTTAAAAAAAAACTGATAATGAGCAGAGGAGGTGAGCCCTAATGTTCTCTTATTCATCTATTTTACTCATTGAACTATTATTATCAAATCTCATTGAATGAAAGGATTCTAAAACAAAACATAAAGGAAACCAAAAAATCCAACTTTAATTAAAAACTGGAGGTGACCTCAAAGATCCTTCCTGACTTTAACGTGCTAGGTTACGAAAGTCCTAAGTAAATGGAACATTTTATCTTCTCTCTGCCTTCTAAGGAATAAATGTGAATGTACTTGATTTGGACATATACACTATCCTTACGGAGTTTTTTGTGTTTTTTTTTTTTTTTTTTTTTGGGTGGGGGGGCTAGTGCTTTAGCCACAAACCATAACCAAAATGTTGGAAATTTCAGGCACCAGTGCAGGACAGAGCAGAAGATACTCTTTAGCAAGCAAGACATCCCTCAAATGGTACCACTCAATGGTACCACTTAGGGGATTATATATTACTTTAGCTTGGCAATGTCCAGAAGAGCTGAAGGAAGCATGTGTAAGTAGTAAGGAGGAAAAAGGGAGGCAAAGTAGAAGAAAAAAATTGAAGAGGATATAACCACATGGGTAAATGCTGGCAAAGCCTACATAAATATAGCAGGTCAAGTAGAATGTGTGTCTTTAATGAATTTTAAAGATTACATTATTATTGCACTTTTCACAAGATAAAAAAAACCTCTTATATCTGGACATACCCCACACTTCAATTAATGGGCACTTTCTGTTCAACAGCTTTAAGTATGACTTCAGTGTTCTTAGAGAAAAAAAATACTTGAAAGCTGAGGTTGTTCATTGATATCTCTTCATCACAGAATTAGATACAGTTTAAGTTTAAAACCATCAATATACCTTGAAGTGAAGGCCAGTAATGAGCTGAGTTACCTCTAGACTTTTGAATCAGGCTTGGGCAAAGAAGATAATGTTGGTCTTTGTAGATCTGCTTTTCCTTCTAAGTCCTCTTTTCCTATTTCTGTATCTCTCCCCTTGTTTATCTTAGTAGGTAACACCAGTAATTTTACAGTCTTCTGACTTAATAGCAGAATGGACAATTGTATGATATTCAGATTTGTTCCTCTCACCCCTGAGCCAAGCTACAACTTAACCTTCCCTTTAGGACTCTACTCTCAAATGAGAAATCTGAAAATGACCCGGATAAATCAAAATATGCCACTACAGGTAACTGCAAGTTAGTCTGGGACTCCTAGGGCAATAATGCCTTAACTCTAAAGAGGGAATTTCAGGCACCATAGTGGGGTAGGTGGGAGCTATTTGGGGAAAAAAGAAAAGAAAAATACAGAGATATCTTGGAGAGGGCACTGCTGGGAAATCCCTCTTCTTTTATACTATATATCAAGTGGGCCTGTTAAAAGAAATGTGACTGACCAATTATAAGAGGCTATCACTAAGTAACAAAGTTCAAAACCCTGACTAGACGCTGACACTTGAAACATATCTGGAGGGATGACAGGGGTCAAATGTAAGATTCAGACCTAGAGTTAAACAACAGGTTGGTCAGCACATTCTACAAATTAAGGTATTACAGATAAGAAAACCACATTTGGGTAGAAAGCTTAGGAACAGGTTTTTGACTTTCATCTTTAGAGATGAGTAGGTGCCTATCAAATTACAGACTTAAAAATTATAAAATAAAAAATAATAAAAAACATAAAAATTATAAAATCATACCATATGGAACCTTCCTCAATAAACCTAAATTAAAACAGAAATACATCTCTTTAACCTAAGTTTTCATCACTGACCACCACAGAGACTATATAAATTCTAGGTTGTAGTGTATTATCAGCCTAGAAAATATTCACATCTTTCCATTAAATCCAACTCCTTATACAAGGATTTTCTTCTCTATTAAATGGAAAAAAAAAACCATCTGGGGAATGGAAGCTTAAGCATACTAAGACATCTTGTAACTTGGTGAATAATTTCAAATTTATTAAAAGATATGATGATTTTTTTTATTACATTAACACTAGTGCTAGTGTTCTATTAGTGATTCATTTCTTAATGATTAGGGGTTTTTTAATTACTTTCTGAAATATACCTAAAAGTTATGATATTCAACTTAATCCCAAAGCTAGGGAGAGTTTTTGTTTTGTGGCTGGTTGTAAGTAAACTAGATTCTAGATTAAGACATTCCATTCCTATGTATATATCCATGGAGAAAGTTGGAACAGTGTTTGTTTTTCATTTTTCATTTCTTCCTGGGTGCCTTACTACTTGTGGCTTTAGCTGATCAATATTAAATACCAGGGACATTATGAAATCCACATTCAGGATTCAGAAAAGCCACATTTCTTAATCATTATGCCAGGTAGTAATCATGAAAATGACCTGCATAAACTAACCAAATAAAATATGGGAAGAAAACCAGTTTACTGAGTTCATGAGCATAACCCTCTCAATAGAAATTCTGACCATCATTGTGAATTCAGTGCAAGTAGAAAATAGTCACTTCCCAACAGATAAGATAGTAAATTATTGTCACCAGTCAGCTCCAGATCTTCTACCATCAAATCGTAGGGGCCAAAGGCAAGCTGCCTCAAGATGGGCCACTTTGGCATGAAAATTATTTTGAGTTAAAAGCAATCAAAACCCAGTAGATTCAGGAAAATCTCTGCTTCTTCCCCAAGTGCCTAAAGTTACAGTGGAAAGAAGAGCCTGTACCATTAAGAGAAATATTAACAGATTCCTCTTTACCTAAAAAACTTATTTGCATAACAGAGTAACCTTTTGTTTTCCAAACACCTCCTCTCACCCTACTGTTAAAGGTTTTCCTCCTCTTTGTAGCCCCTGACCCCTACCCCTCTCCTTAGCCTAGGATGTCACATGAGCTTCATATTGCCTGACAGTGTATGGAATTTCATACCTATATAGATTCCCTTACATAAAAAATTAAATTTGAGTTTATCCTCTTAACCTATCTCATGTCAATTTGATTCTTAGTCCAGCTAGAAGGACTCTGAAGGGCATAAGAAATTTCTTTCTCCCCAACAAAATTATTTGTTTATTGGAAGAGTTTAAAGCACATCAATGGCTCATTCAGCTGAAGCCAAAAACAGTTTCACCTATTAATTTCAATTTAATTTTAATTAAAAGACCCCCTCCATATGCATTAATATACCATTTTCATTTACAAACACTAGAATTTTTTTTTCTCTTGAAGAACCTTTTTTCTTCCCTCTTGAAGAAGCAGAGCAACAAATTCCTACACTGCACTCCTGATGTGGAGGTAGTTTGGAAAAAACAAAATATTGAAAGATTAGTAATAAAAACAGAAAAAGCAAATTCTAAATATTGCCAATTCATTTCTGGTGATATGAACTAAATTGAGATGATGTCTACTAAATAACCAAATCTGTTCACTTTTTACAGATGTATTGAAAGATGAAGGAAATAAGTACAAAGCACTACCCTTTTTAGGTATGATTTTTATCTGTACACAGCATGTATTTTAAAAGAGTCAAGCTTGCTCATGTACTCACACCAACTAAAAATCTTTCTCTGACCTCAGCCAAGAAACCCACAATCTGTTTGAATCCAGTAGTAACCTTACACATGAGAGATCTTAAATGGCTCTCCAAAGAACTCAAGTGTGTAAGCTTTCAGAGACATTCATAACGAAGAAGAAAATGCCCTAGGTACCTACACTATTTCTCTGTCAGCCAAAAAATTCCTAGTTGCCCTTTGTTCCTTGTTCTCTTCTTTATAATTCCATATCCATTGGTTAATGCCCAGCACTAATGAGACAAAGATGGGGGTTTCATCTTCAAATGGGCCCTTATCTTTTCTCTGTACCATGGATACAGAGGAAAGCTTAATCCCAACCAACTGCTGCAGAAATGTATGTCACCGGTTACAAAGAATCTGGCAAGGCCATATGCATTTCTAAACTCAAGGGACATGTCCTGCTGACTTTGGGTCAGTTGGGGTCATCTTCATTTCACTTCTAAATCTTTCCATGTCCCCAAATGAACTTCCCTAAAAGCCAAGCAACTTGAGAAGTTTAATACAATGGAACCCACAGTATATTTGCTCGTGTGTGTGTGTGTGTGTGTGTGTGTGTGTGTGTGTGTGTGTGTGTGTGTTCGCGTTAGGGGATGGGGGAAGAGGAATACATTTAAATAAGTAAATGAGGCTTATTACTACTGAAGGACCATTTAATAGAAATGTGTGAAGAAAGGGCATGTACGGCAGTGGAATTCAGTTTTGAATATTCCATAAAAGCAGTGATGTGTTTTAATCCTTCCCCATTGTTTTCTGTTCAGCAGATGATTACAATATTTATACACTTCTGCTTCTAGAGATCACAAACTGATTTCCATAAAATGGGATTCTAAATGCTATTTTAGAGTAAGAACCTTATTGCTTTTTTTTTAAAGATTTTATTTATTTATTTTAGAGAGAGAGCGCACGAGCAGTGGGGAGAGGCAAAGGGAGAGGGAGAGAGAGAGTCAAGCAGACTCCACGCAAAGTGTGGAGCCCAATGTGGGGCTCCATCTCACGACCCAGAAATCCTGACCTGAGCTGAAACCAAGAGCTGGACACTTAACCAACTGAGCTACCCAAAACCTCATTGCTTTTAGAACCAATTTTTAGAAGTATTTAAAAATCAACATTGGCATATCTGAATTATTAAATATTTTAAGCATTCACCATGCTTTGAATATATCAAGCACAAAATGGGTACTTAAGGTTTATATAGTAAGAACTAAAATGTTGTTTCCCACTTTTAGCTTACAGTTAAGATATGGGCATCCATTATGAATAATACATATTAATTAGAATTTATTAGTAAGCCGTAAGAATTCACTATCAATCATTTCTAGAGACACCAGCTGTTTTTATTATGCTACCTTTAAAAATAAATCAACAAAATTTCTTAGGGAAACATGATGTTGCCAAATATCCGGCCAGGTTAAATGAGAATTTAATTTTTAAATCAAATAATATAACACTTACATATTTCAGAAATTAGTGGCAATTAAAACTGAAGGGCATTAGCATTTACACTGTGAGTAGGATCACAGAAAAAAACCTCCTAGATTTTTTTTTCTACTCCTTTTGCCTAAACCACTAATTGCCACTAAACTATACTATATATCCTTTCTCAAATATATATCCTCTCTCAAATACCTAGCCTGGTTCATAGTCAAGTACAGTCAGTTTCATTAATTTGAGGGTGACTTTCTAAATCCAACTCCAATTCAGAAACTCCCTTTTATGTTTTTGTTATACTTAATGAGGATTTTAAACTCCACCTTTTAATTTTTAGGTTAATTGTAACCCAGGGGATGCTAGTTACCTTTTGACACTCCCCCAGATTACTTGTTAACTCGAAGACATATACTCGAACTGAAGTCAAGAGGGTCAGGAAGAAAAGCAGTAGCTTCAGGATAAGGAGGGTAGGAAAGGTTTCTAGCAAAGCCACTTAGCAAAACCATTTAGCTAAAGGGCATGGTGCCAATTTCAAAGGCAAAGAAAGTTCCTGACAATTTCTGCATTCTCTCTCAGAAGCAAAATATGCTTTTATCAATCAAGATTTTTTCTTCTTCTTTTTATTTTACTTACTTATTTATTTATTTATTGAGCAGACCCAGCTCTTCAGTAAAACAATTCACAGAATTCCAGAAACAGGCAAATCAACACCTGTAATGTCTCTCCTTTGCCTTCAGGAGTATTATATTGTTATTCTTCCTCCTAACAATGGAGGTTTCCAAGCCATTTTTTAAAGGAATCCTACCACCTCATAATTCTCATAATTGACTAACACAATTTTAATAGATAGCACAATGATGCAAGTGGCTATAGGTGTCATTATCAATCTGTCACCACAGTGACAGACTAGTGTTGCCTAGGGCTGGGAAAGAGGGGTTGTTTATAATAAGAAAGTCCTAAAATTGACTATTGTGATGGTTGCATATAACTGCAAATATACTAAAAAAAATCTGAATGGGTAGTTCATTTACATTGGCAAATTACATGGAATGTTAATATCAGAAAGCTAATATAAAAAATATAGGAAGAGGGGTGCCTGGGTTGCTCATTCGGCTGAGGGTCTTTAGATCAAGCCCTGCACTGGGCTCCTCGCTGAGCACGGAGTCTGCTTGAGTTTCTCTCCCTCTGCTCCCCACCACTGCTACGTGCTCTCTCTCTCCCCAAAAAAATGTAGGCAGGAAGAACATGTATAACTCAAAGAGTAGAGGATGGCTATCTAGATTCTAAATTCCAGTCTTGGGTTTTTAGACTCTGGAACCTTGGGCAAATTACAAAGTAACTTGAGTAATATTACTAAGTTTCAATTTTCACATCTGTAAAATGGAGGAAATAATATAGTACCTATGCATATACAGCTGTTGTGAACATTAAATATGACCATGGGTGGAAAAGTACTTAGCTTAATGCCTAGAATCTAATAAGTGCCTGGTGTTGGCCATTATTCTCCTCCTTAAAAAAAAAAATAATAGCTTTATTGGATCTAACTCACATATTATAGAATTCACCCTTTTAAAGTGTATAATTCAATGGTTTTTAGTATAACCACACAATTGTGAAACCATCACTACTATCTAAATCCAAAGTATTTCCATCATTGTGAAAAGAAACCCCATACTCATTAACAGTCACTCCCAGTTCCCCTCTCCCCCCAGTGGCAACTACTAATCTATGGATTGGGCTATGCAGGGCATTTAATATAAATGGAATCATATAATATGTGGCTTTTTGTGTATGGCTTTTTCACTTGGCATCATGTTTTCAAGGTTTATCCATGTTGTAGCAGGGATCAGAACTTCGTTCTTTTTTATGGATGAATAATATTCCCTTGTAATGATATTTTACATTTTGCTTATCCATTCATCACATGATGAACATTTGTAGATTTCTACTTTTTGGTTATTACGAATAATGCTGCTATAAATACTAAACTGGACATATTTTTCGGGTGTGTTGTTTGGGTTTTTTTTTCATCAAAACTCCTGTGTACCTTCCTACCCATCATTCCATCTCGTTACAGAAGATCTTGTTGTCCAAGATATGTGTGTAGAATAAAATCATTTTAAATATTCATCATTGAATATAAAAGTAAATGAAAGCATCTCTTTTAAATTATGAAGGAAAATATCTACTTATATTTTATTATGTATTTTTACTGAGGTAAATGACATCCAACATATTAGTTTCAGATGTGCAACATGATTCACTATCTGTATATATTGCAAAACGATCACCACAGGTCTAGTTAACATCCATCACCATATGTAGTTATGAAAATTTATTTTCTTGTGATGAAAACTTTTACAATTTATTCTCTTAGCAACTTTCAAATATTCAATGCAGTGTTATTAATTTCAGTAATGATGTGCATTATATCTCCATGACTACTTTTTTAACTGGAAGTATGCGCCTTTTGACCCCTTCACCCATTTTGCCCACCCCCTACCCTTCACCTCCATCTAAATGAGATCATACAGTAGGTGTCTTCCTTTGTCTAACTTATTTCACTTAGCATAATGCCCTCAAAATCCATCCATGGTGTTGCAAATAACAAGATTTCATTCTTTTTTATGGCTGAAAAATATTCTGTTGTGTATATACATATACCATATTTTCCTTGTCCAGTCATCCATTGGAGGTCACCTGGGTAGTTTTTGTGTCTTAGCAACTGTAAATAATGCTACAATGAGCATGAGGATGCGTATGTCTTTTTGAATTTGTGTTTTCATTTTCTTCAGATAAATATCCAGAAGTGGGATTGCTGGATATTATAGTTTTATTTTAAATTTTTTGAGAAAACTCCATAGTGTTTTCCATAATGGCTACACCAATTTACATTCCCACCAACACTTTTCTCCACACTTTTGTTAATAATTGGTATCTCTTGTCTATTTGATAATAGCCATCCTAACAGGTGTGAAGTGGTATCTCACTGTTGTTTTGATTTGCATTTCCCCGATGATTACTGATGTTGAATACCTTTTCATACTATTGGCCATTTGTGTGTCTTGGAAAAATGTCCATTCAGGTCCTTTGCCCATTTTAGAAATTGGGTTATTTGGGGGATTTTTGCTATTTAATTGTAGGAAATGCTTATATGTTTTAGATATTAACCCTTCATCAGATATACAATTTGCAGATATTTTCTCCCATTCCCTGGGTTGCCTTTGAATTCTGTCAATTGTTACCTTTGCTATAAAAAGCTTCTTAGTTTTGATGTAGTCCCACATGTTTATTTTTTCTTTTGTTGCCTTTGCTTTTGGTATCATATCCCAAAGCATTACCTATGCTTTTGGTATCATATCCCAAAACATTATATATTCAAAAAGTCATTGCTAAGAGCAATATCAAGAAGTTTTTTCCCTATATTTCTTCAAGAAGTTTTATGGTTTCAGGTCTTGTATTTAAGTCTTTAATCCATTTCAAGTTAATTTTTGTGTATCAGGTATTAAGGGTCCAATTTCATTCTTTTGCATGTGGATATCCAGTTTTCCCAACACCATTTATCCTTTCCTCAAGGTATCTTTGTCAAAACTTAGTTGACCATATAAGTGTGGATTTTCATTCATTCTCCTTTTTGTTCCTTTAACTGGCTAATTTCAAGTGGCCTCTCTTGGAGTTTGGTGATTCTTCCTTCAAGTCTGCTGCTGAAGCCATTGAATTTTTCTGTTCTGTCATTGTATTCTTCAGCTCCAGGATTTTTGTTCTGCTTTTTTATGGTTTGTTTCTTTATTAAACATATTCTAATTTATAGTTTTTCTGATTTTTTTTTTTTTTAGTTGTTAGTCTGTCTTCTCTTGAATCTCATAGTTTCTTTAGGAGGATTATCTGAATGTCAGGCAATTCACAGATCTCCACTTCTTTGGGGTTGGTTACTGAATCTTTATTAATTTCCTTTGGTGGTATCATGTTTGCCTGGTTCTTCATGATATGTGTAGCTTTGCATTGGTGTTGGTGTGTTTGAAGGAGCAAATACCTCTTCCAGTCTTTAAAGAGTGGTTACGGCTGGTAATATCCATCTCCTAAAGAGTCCCTAGTCTAATGGTATTGTCTCTGGGATTGGGGGCAAGCTATTAAGAGTTAGACTGTGTGGCTGCTATTGGGTCCACAGTGGAATATGTGGTTGGCAGGCCTGTCACCCTAGTCTCAGGGGGGGGTGGATTCTGTCTGATCCCTGGGTGGATGGGACTGACTCCAGGACCTTGGCCAGTAGGGCTAGAAATGTGACAAAGGTTCTCTTCAGTGTTTGCAGATGGTGGGCCTGTTACCAGGTATGCAAACAGTGTGGCTCCCTCCAGGTCCCTGGGAAAACTCCTAACAGGTCGGTGGGGCAGATCCCTGAGCAGGTGGGATTGGCCCTGGACCACAGCCAAGAGGGGCTGGATCCCAGGAACAGGGCTAGTTCATGGTCCACAGTTGGGACCACGGATTATAGGCTGGCCTCCAGGGGCACAGACTGAAATGCTTCCCATCAGGTTCCTGAGTGGGTGGGACTGCCCACAGAATGTGGCTGTGTAGGGAGAAGTTGTGTCACAGAGTGGCTTAAGGATCTGTAGTTGGACAGATGTCAGCAGTCCCACCTCAGGGGATACAGACAGGCAAAGCTCCCTCCAGGTCCCTGGGAAAGAGAACCATTCCTGAACCACAACTGCAAAGCGCTAGAGCCAGGTTATAGCTGCTTCAAGGTCCATAGTTGAACCAAGGTTGGTGGGCTCCACAGGAACAGACACGCAGATTTCTCAGCATGTTCCTGGATGGGCAGGGGTGTTCCTAGCTCATGGCTGAGAAGGGCTTGAGCTGAGTCACAGGGCCAGTTCAGGATCTGCAGTTGGACTGATGTTGCTTCAGGGACATGGATGGGTTTGTGTCCCACCTGGTCCCATGGGTAGGCAGGAGTGCTGCCCATCTATGGCTGAGAGGGACTGACTGAGTTACAGGGCCATTTCAGGATCTGCAGTAGGACCAACGTTGGAAGGACTGTTTCAGAGGCACAGTCAGGCACATCTCCTGCCCAATTCCTGGGCAGGAAGAACTGGAGGATAAGAGGGGCCAGAGCCTGGTCACAGTCACTTCATGGTCCACAGCCAGGACTGAGTTCAACAGGCCTGTTATCTGGGGCACGGGCATGCATGACTCCTGCCAGGTTCTTTGGCAAATGGTGCTCCTGGCAGGACCAAATCCAAAGAGGGCTATTGCTGAGTCTATAAGGAGACAGAGCTGTTTCTAGGGACCATGGTTGGGAAATCTGCCACCTGGGCAGAGGCCTAACTTCTCAAAATGGCCCTCCTCAGTCTTGTGCTCCACTGGGGTTTCACAATCTCCTACCTGGAGTTCAAAGCTCTAAGAAAGGCATTTATGTCTTTGGATGGCTATCATATCATTATTGCTGAGGGGGGCAGCACATGCATGTTGATACCTTCCATTCCACCACCTTGCTGATGTCCACCCATTTTTTAATTGGGTTATTTATTTTTATATTATGGACTTATGAGTTCCTCATATATTCTGGATACAAGTCCCTTATGAGATATATGGTTTACAAGCATTTTCTCCCATTTTATGGGGTGTCATTTCACTTTCTTGATGGTGTCTTCCTCTTCCCCCTCCTTGGCCTTACTCTTTTGATGATGATGATGATGATGATGATGATAATGATTATTATTATTATTTACTAACTACAGGAAGTAAAGTGCTCACTAGAAATACTGATGCAATCACATCCCCATTCATGTTTCCTTGTAATTTCTAAACAATTCTGATGTAAGCAACACAGGCAGATTACTCCAGAACCCAACAGCTGGAGAAGTACAGAATCTTAAAAGTGACAGCAGAAACAATATCAAATGTCAGCCAGAAAACAGGGTCCCAGCGGACATTTAATGTGCTGTTGAAAATAACCAGTGAAGCTAACAAACCATGCTTAGGGAGAGAGACCAAAATCACAGAAAATCTGGAAATCTCAAATGGACAAGGTCAAAGAGGAACAGTACCAAATGGCTCTTCAAATGGTTGTTTTTTGCATTGCTTTACTTTTTATAGTTCCATAAATTAGAAGAAATGCAGAAATGAGAACACATAATTAAACTGGAATGCTGTCCTTTTCAATTACCAGAGTAATTGGATGCAGCAGACAAATTTAATGCATTTGATTTTAATTGAAGACACTTTATACTGGAGAGAGCCCAACCCAAGTCACCAAAACTTTGTTTGCCTTCTTGCAGGAGCAAGCTCAACTCCTACACCACAACAGCCAAATATCTAACAACACCAAATCAAAGGAAGCAACCAGACGCCTCATCTCCTTTAAAGACACAATAATAATAATAATGTGAAAGGAACATTTAGTTCATTATGTACATGAAGATTAATATTATTAAAATATAAAAAAAACTGCAATCCAATGGACAGATCCCTCAAATTAAACAGATAATATTAACTCCCACGTCCCTACTCACCAGCACCAAATACTTTTAAGAGCAGAAGACAAATGTTTCGGGCTTTGCTAACAAAAAACAGAAGCAGAGATAATGGTTGTTCCTCCTTACATATTTTCCAAAAGTGGCACAAAATTTAATTAAGAAAATTTTAAGGTAGTATGTTGACATAACAGTTACTAAGACTATTATTTAAAAAAAAAACAGTAGAAGATGACTGTGAAAATCTTAGGGAAGAAAAAATAGCTAATATTGATTGAAAATTTACTATATTCTAATTTACTATACTCTAACTTAACTGAGATTAAATGAAGTTAAGTGATGACTCCAAAATCAGGTATCTAATCTATGGCTGACAAAGCCCTCTTTGGGGAAGGTGCCCACGGTCTTCGCAGTTGGTGGATATGAGAGCCAACATGTAAAAATATCCATATTCTTTGACTAGCTTTCCTATGTGGCTTCAACCAGAGCAGCTCTTCTTTTGCCTGCTGTAAAAGTTTGGATTTGATAAAAATTACTTTTTGGAAAAGTATTAAGTATTTAAATGATACGTTCTTTGTGCCAAGCAGTGTTCTAAATACTTTTTATGCATTAGCTGATTTAATCTTCACATGACTGTGATTTTTCAGAAGAGAACGGAGACAAAGAGAAAGTAACTTGCCCATGTTCTGGAAGTTAGTAAATAAAAGATGCAGAATTTGAACCCAGGAAGGCTGGCTCTACTATCCATCCTCTTAACCACTATCCATCCTCTTAACCACTCAGAAACCACCAGTTTCTGATGCTTAAAAAAATAACACATAAAATCTTGAAGCCCATCAGACTATATGAGTTCTAAGGACCTCTTTTGCTTTAAAAATCTCATAGTTCTACAATGAGGTAATTAAACTAATACCAGAATTTAGTCACAGCCTAAGCCCAAGGGCCAAGATAAAATCAACTAAATCTCTAGCTATAATCCTGTACAGCAAAAAAAAAAGAACATTTAAGAAGGATGAACATTAGATACTAACTCAAATTTTGAATTAACTTGAAGAAATACCCTCTTATGTGCTTAAACTTTTACATTGGTTCCTTCACTAGCAGGAGATAATACAAGAAGTTTCTGGTTGAGACAAGTGTTTCAGAGGTTGGAGTCTCAGGAATAAGATGTCCCTGCTAGGAGTGTCTCATGTTTACTATCCTGAAGCTATCCTAAATCCAGAGTATATCCATTACCTAAAACTAATCTTGTGTTGAAAAACAAACAAACAAAAAAACTAATCTTGTGTTCTCTGTGCCCTTTTAACTACTCACTGGACTCCAAACCCCTAACCTCCACTTTCTGGATTGGGGCTACTGACACCCCTGCCCTGGACTCCACATTAGAAGACCCTGATTTGGCTCTTACCTAGACACTCCCCTGCTCACAGAAGGGGCATTTTGCAGAGCCAGGGAGCCATGCCCACACCAAGCCTGCCATCCCCCTCCATCCCTACCATGTTGTACCCTACAGTTCCTTGCCCAAATGGTCTGTGCAGAAATAGGGATGACAGTGAAGGGGGTCAGGCTGCAGGTCTGAGTCCCCATTTGTACTTTTGTTCCAGGGCCCACCACCACGAGCCTGCTTGCTAGATATGGAATGTCATACCTTTGTCTTGTGTTCCCAAGTCTTCATTTCCCTAGTCCATTTCTAACTTTCTACAGTCCATTTCCAACTTTCTTCCATCAATGATTCCAGAATTTCAGAAAGATTAATTCCTACTCACAATTTAAAATCTATTCAGGTATCCTATCTGTGGGGAAGTTTTTCCTGACCTTTTCCAGATATGACAGGTATCCCTTCTCAATGCTTCCTTAGTACAGTATGATTATTTCTATCACTTGTATTATTTCTAGAGTTTACCTAGGTTTTTCCCTACTAGAGTAAGCCCATTAAGAATAGGAATGATGTCTCCTACCCCCACACCTCGTACACAATGAGTGTCAATGAAGTTTGGTGAACTAAACTCTGGTTTCTTTTGTATTATTTCTGTACTTTTCCCAAGTAAACTGATCTTTCTCTCTTCTTCCAGGATCTAATTCAGCGTTTCTCAACTTCAGCACTATTGACATTTGGGGCTGGATAATTCTATATTGGCGGAGGGTGCCTGTGCATTGTAAGATGTTTAGCAGCATCCCTGGCCTTTGCCCACTAGATGCTAATAGCACCTCCTCCCAAGTTGTGACAATCAAATATGTCTCCAGGAATATGCAAATGTCTCCTGGGAGGGGAAGCAAAATCACCCCTACTTGAGAACTACTATTCTAATGCAACAAATTCTTGTCCCACTTTCTTTGCAATGGTCACTACTGCCCTTCCTTCAACTTTCAACTTAAATGTCACTTAAAGAAGACCTCCCTCCCCACCAGACTGGGATTAAGGCCCCTGATATATTTTCTCATAGCATTTGACAATTACCCTTTCCACTTATCACAATTTTAATTTTACAGCTATTTCTTATCTGTCTCAACTTTAGATTCCATAAAGGCAGAGACTAGGTCTATTTCACTGCTAAATACCTAATGCTTTCCATAGTAACTGACATATAATAGGTGCTCAAGAAAAACTTAAGTGAATGAAAGGTAATTACCCTATCATCTGTTCATATTTCTATCATAGCACACATCAGATTTCTATAGTAAGTTTCTGTTTATACTGTGACCCTTCTCCAAGATGGAGGAAGGAGGTAACATCTTATCAGCTTCTTCAGTATGTACCACAATAGCTGGCATGTAGTTCTTAATTTACACATATGCAATGTGCTCTCCATGTTTTTATTGAATTTACTAAGGAAGTAAAATTACTTATTGGGCTTTTAACTAGTAATAAACTAAAAATGAATTTAAGCTTAATAGTCAGTTAACCAAAAAAAAGTGATTAAGTTGACACTCTTGCTCGAAAACAAGTATTATCTCTTGTTTGAAAGATACATTTAAGTCTGCAACAACATATCATAATGTCAAAAAGCTCCAGAAGTGCAGTCAGTTAAAAAAAATCTGTCTTGGGGCACCTGGGTGGCTCAGTTGGTTAAGTAACTGCCTTCAGCTCAGGTCATGATCCTGGAGTCCTGGGATCGAGTCCCGCATCGGGCTCCCTGCTCAGCAGGGAGTCTGCTTCTCCCTCTGCCCCTCCCCCTTCTCATGTGCTCTCTCTCTCTCATTCTCTCTCTCAAATAAGTAAATAAAATCTTTAAAAAACAAACAAAAAAATCCATCTATAAATGGTGATCCAATTTGGCTGATTTTTTCCCCAGTGACTGAATATTTCAACATTAAGTGGAAAAAGCCTGAAACCAGCAACATAAAGGACAGAGAGAAGAAAACAGCACATGTAAGTTTCTGCCATAAGTCATGGTCAAGTATTTTTGTTTCTTTATTCAGTGCTGGCTTTTTATGTCCTAAAGTAAGTCCAATTTTAAGTCTTCAATTTGACAAGAAAGCAGAGAATAGAAAGGAGACATGTGGGGGAAGGGAGGCTAACATTCTTCTGTGCACAGCCTTTCTTGGCATGACCCCTACAAGGGAAATATGGGGAAAAATGTGTGAGAAAGAAATTGAGTGACAAATGAAATTATTGTGTTAAGGCAAGCATAATATGCATGTCATGCTGGACAGATACAAAATGTGTAACCATAAAAGCATGTTTGGTGTGATCTACAAATATTTGTAAGGCATTGGGGAAATACAGTCATTTTGTTTTCTAACGTTTGTCACTTTTTAAATTGGAAAAATCTTGTTTCTGAAAAGGAAAAAACTTCAGTCACACATCATGCAATCCATATAAGCAAATTATGTATAAATACTCATGATCCTAGCTGCCATTTAGTGACTGTTTACAAAAGACTAGTCATACTATATATATAAATTAAAAAGCTCGCCCAAATTCTGTAAGGTAATTATTAGTATTATCTCAGTTAGACAAAGAGAAAATATAGGCTCACGGAATTTGGAGAACTTGTACCAGGTTTTGCAGCTAGTCAAGTGACAGGGCTGAAATTTGAATTCAGGTTTGCCTTTTACTTACTTTTATAATGGAAGAGAAGATTGAGAAAGCCTTTAGTATAGTCAATCAACACCATAAACATACTTCTTTCCCAGCACCTTTTATACTTTATTGTCCTGATTATCAGATCTACTCCTATTCCAACCTCTAACCTTAGATCTACTCCTATTCCAACCTCTAACCTCAGCCTATGAGTTCCTCAAGGGAAGATGCTATCTTCTTGGTTTATATATTCCCAGTATCACAGTGACTAGCACATAGTGGGTATTCAACACATGCTCTTGAAATAAAGGAATGACATTGTGTCAACATAAATTCAATAAAACCTTTTGAAGACACTTTCACCCACATTTTTACCCATTCAGTTGCAGTGACAAGCCACATTTCAAAAAGGGACAAACCGATGAATAGGAATATGGCTGTCCTTATTTAACAAGAACTGGGGCTGCCTGATAAAGGGCTTCATTGTAAACTTGAACAGTTATATATTTAAAATAGTTAATCAACAAAGTGTTGCCATTTCACACTTAATCTGAAAAAAATGTTGAAGGAAATATGCAGTTAATCTAGAGCACTGTTGTTCCTTTTGAAAATCAGGACTCTTAAGAGTCCAAATCACTGGCCTCCTCCTGTCTACCCTATCATACTTAGAAACCAAGACTCACTTCTCATGAATGGCTTTTATAATTACTTTCTTTCATGTCCCACACTTAGTACCACAAATCCTCTTTATAATCACAGTGCAATGCTTTTCCTAGTTTTGTTGCATTTAGCATTTACACATGTTACAGAATGAAAAAGAAAGTCATTTGTTTATCTAATCCTGTGTTGTATACCTGAAACTAATGTAACATTGTGTCAACTATACTTCAATCAAAAATCATTTGTGCCACAATTCTTACCCAAACTAGGTCAGATTACTATAGACCATTATTATATACTTCATTAGTTTAAGTTCTAAGCTACCATACTGGCCATCAAAGCCAATGAAAATACAAGCTGTCCTTAAGCAAGGACTTCTTGAACATTAGAGCATGATGATGATTTCATTAAGTGACAGCTTTTAAAAAGTTAAAAAAAAAGTGTCTCATTATAAAAGATAGAGAATGTCATAAGAATGTCTACCTTGCTTAAGAGATAATAAATGAATTCAGCTGAACTCAAACAACATATCTGTTCCTGAAAGACAGTAATCAAACATTTTTTAAATATATATATATATATATTTTTTTTTTTTGGAAAGAAAGAGTCATTCAGTTCGTTAAGCGTTCGCATTTGGCTCAGGTCATGATCTCAGGGTCCTGGGATTGAGCCCGGTGTTGGGTTCCCTGCTGGGCAGGGAGTCTGCTTCTCCCTTTTCCTCTGCCCTGTTTGTGCTCTCACTCTCTCTCTCTCTCTCTCTCTCTCTCTCAAATAAATAAAATCTTAAAAAAAGAGAGAAAGAGCCATTATACAATGGGTTAGTAAAGACCACCAAAAATATCCAGGGAGCTCTCACCTCGCCTCTGAGATTGTCATTATACCCCTCAGGGCTACTGTCAGAAGCGAAGTCTTGTTCAGGATGTACCAAACTGCTGACCTAGAATGAGGCTCCTTAGGCTCTTAAGGAGGGGAACTAAGGCAAATTTTGTAAGCAGAACTCTGACATCCAAAAATCAGAACAGCAAAATTCATACAGCCAAATGAACCTTGGCCCCTTCACTGATTCTGTCACCTTGTGATGCCATAAACATACAATGTTGTCATTATTCAAAACATTTTTGGAATTCTTCATTGATGATTATCTTTAGTGTTTGTTTATAAGCTGCTTTAAAAACTCAGCTTTACTACTCTAGAGTTTTTGATCAAAGGTCATACTAGATATTTAAAATACCTACATTGAAAAGACCTGACTCCAAATAGCATTTGGTTGTTCCCCAAAAATGAAATCTACCTTCAAAGAAAACAAATTCCATTTTTTAAAGATTTACTTGAGAGAGAGAAAGAGTGTGTGAGCAAGCGTGGTGGGGGGGTGGGCAGAGGGAGAGAGAATCTCAGACTCCCCTGAGCACAGAGTCCGTGGTGGGGCTCCATCTCACGAACCTGAGATCATGACCTCAGCTGAAATCAAGAGTCAGACGCTTAACCAACTGTGCTACCCAGGTGCCCCAACAAGTAAGAACATTTTATGATAATTCCCAGGGTCTAAAAGTAATAGCCAGAAAGAAACTCTAAGGAAATTTTTAGCAGTGATAGCCATGGAATCAGTGTATAGCCTGAGATGATTATTTCCATGGGAATCACACTCATTTGTATGCATATATTCTTGCAAGATAATATATTAAATTGCACGTGTGCACTGACACACACACACATGCACACGCATGCACACCCATTTGTATTCCCATAGAAAATTTCAAAAGCCAACACATTAAAAAAACTTGTACTTTCTGGGGCATGTAAATGGCAAGTTGAGGTGGGGGAGTGAGGGAGGTTTTACTTTATACACCCCGTTTATAATGATAGCTCTATGTCTGTATCTGTCTATACGCACGTGTTGTACTGTGAGAGTGTATTGCTTTTATAACAAAGGAGGGAGGTAGGAAGGAAGAAAGAAGGAAGAAAGGAAGGAAACAAAAAATGAAAAAACTAAAATAGAAATGAGGGAGAGAAGAGAGGGAAGGAGGTTGGAAGGGAAGAGAAAAGGAAAGCAGTCCTAATAGTTAATACCCTATTGTCAGGTCTTTCATATCTTTAATGGCATTTTTTACTTTAAACCATTTTATGTGTCTTTTTGTCTCTGTGTTAAAATCGCATGTTGTAAAGACTCTGATGTGGTATATGGGAAAGGAGTAATGGAGTTAAATTAGCAAATAATGTAAGCACTGTGGCAGCTGTTGTATTGAGTGAAGTGAGAAAGCCCTGGCAAAGGAAAAAAGATCTGAAATCTGTTCAATGTTACCATGTTTTTATTGATCAAGCTGTGACCAATTAAAAAATAAACAACAAAAAAATACCCTTATCTAAAAGCAAACTTCAGGATGAGAATTAAGGGATATCTGATATCCGTGAGGATAAAGTTCTGTAAAGTAGAGTACTGACACCACTGGTAACTTCGGGGTTTCCTCCGGAAGGGACTTCATGGCCTGATTAAAAAAAATAAGTCACATAAAAGTGTGATTTCAGTTTGTACTATATTTTCCATTGTACATTCTAATCTATTTGAAACCAACAAAAAGAACACTTTAAGTATCCATCCAAAAAATGCCATAAACACAAGATAAAGACAAATGAAAAAGTGTGGAATCTTGGCAGCATTTATGACAGACAAGGGACTAATTTCCTTAATGTTTGAGAGCTCTTCCAAATCAATAATAAAAAAAACCCAATAACCCAATAGAAATGTGAACAATACACAGAAAATTCAAAGGAAAAAATATATAGAAGATAGAAGATGTTCGACTTTGTTCACAACTGACATGAGAAATTTTTTTTTACCCATCATCATATTGAAAAAGATTAACGAGTTTGATAATATCTAGTGTTAATTTGGAGGAACAAGCACTCTCAAGCACTGTCAATGGGACTAAATTGGTCCAGCTATTGTACAGGGCAATGTAGCAATCAATACCTATCAAAATCTAAAATGCAATTCCTTTTGACTCAAAAATTTCCTGTGTTAGAATTTATCCTACAGATGTATTTGTGCACTGTCTTGTGAACAGATATGGAAGAATGTCTACACAGCATTGTCACAAGCACTGGAAAGAACTAGGAATTCCTCAGAAGGGAAATGTTTAAATAGATTCTGATGCATCCACATGAAAGAGTATTAGACAGCTGTTCAAAAGAATGTCAAAGATATATATATATCTGATACAGAAAGTTTTAAAACATCACTGAGTGAAAAATCAAGGGACAAAACAGTGTTTGGAACACACATTAACCGTGGTTACTGGTAAGGAGTGGGGGATGAATACAGATTGGGGTACAAGTGAGAGACTTTAACATTCCAACATATAGTCTTCAATGTTGTCTGAATCTTCTCCCATGTGTATTTTACTTTTTGACAGCCTTACTGATACACTTCACATACCATACAAGTTAACTATTTAATGTGTATAATTCAATGGTTTTGAGTCTAGTCAGAGTTGTGCAATCATCACAATTGATTTTAAAGCATTTTCATCATCTCAAAAAGAAACCCTGTACCCATTAGTGGTCACTCCCCATTTCCCACTCTTGCCCTCAGTCCCTGAGAGTTGCCAGTCTACTTTCTATTCTGCGGATTTACCTATTCATGATACTTCATATAAATGGAATCATATAGTATATGGCCTTTTGTGATTGTCTTACTGCACTTAGGATAATGTTGTCAATGTTCATCATTACTGTAACATGAATCAGAACTCCATTCACTTTTATGGCCGAATAACATTCCACTGTATGTATATACCACATTTTGTTTATTCATTCACCAGTTGATGGACATCTGGGCTGAATAGTGCTGCAATGAGCATTCATGTACATGTACATTCATGTGTATGCATTACTTTTTAATAAAAACTAGTCCAAATTTTTTTAATTTTTTAAAAAGATTTTTTATTTATTTAATTGACAGAGAGAGAGAGAGAACAAGCAGGGGGAGAGGGAGAGGGAGAAGCAGGCTCTGCACTGAGCAGGGAGCCCGATGCGGGGCTCGATCCCAGGACCCTGAGACCATGACCCAAGCCGAAGGCAGATGTCTGCTCAACCAACTGAGCCACCCAGGCACCCCAAAAAACTAGTCCAAATTTTAAAAAGTAATACAGCCACCACAACTATTAGTTGCTCAGAGGAAACCTCCAGAAGATGGTAAGATGGTGGAAAAGTGGATACAGTGGGTTTTCTATGGAGAGTTACTGTTCCATCAGTTATTTACAGAATGGAAATTCTGAGAAAGTCTTCAATAGGAAATAGATTTAAACATGTCATTTTCCCTTCCTGAAAGAATATTTCTTAGGATGAGTTTGCTACAAATAAAAACATCTGCTTTCTTCATATACTGTACCCATGACAATGTTGAACTGTACCAAACATTCAGAGCTAAAGTTTGACCTTCCGAATTTACATTTATGTCCCCAAAAGATAATCTACAATCTAGAGAAGCAGACCCTGAATAGTACAAATTCTCTTGTTATACAGACTTGCAATGGTTCATTTTATGTGTAAACTTGGCTAGGCCATGGTACTCATGTATTGGTAAAACACCGGCCTAGATGTTGTTGTGAAAGTAATTTTTTTGGATATGATTAACATTTAAATCAGCAGACTTTGAGTAAAGCAGATTACCTTCCATAATATGAGTAGGCCTCATCCAGTCAGTTGAAAGCCTTAAGAGAAAAGAATGAGATTCCCTGGGAGACAAGGTATTCTGCTTCCAGACTGCCTTCAGACTCAGGCTGCAACACTACCTCTTCCCGAAGTCTCCAGGCTGCCAGTTTACCCTGCAGATTTGGGGTTTGCCAGTCCCCAAAATCATGTGAGCCAATTCCTTAAAATAAATCTCTCTATATTTATAGATAGATAGATAGATAGATGATATACATCCTATATATACAAATATATGTATATATGTATATATACACACACATATACACACACATCATAGATAGATAGATAGATAGATAGATAGATAGATAGATCGATCCTCCTCTTGGTTTTCCTTCTCTGAATAATCCAGACTAATACAAGACTCAGGAAGTGTTAGTGTTAGAAAGCATTTTACATGTCATCCAAATGAAATCTTATCATTTATAGTTGAAATAACTGAAGGCCAAAGAGTTTAAGTGATGCCTAGGTATGTACAGATAGTCCTAAAATCAAGGGAAAATAAACTAAGGACTTCCTAGGATGATAATTTATTCAGAAAGTTGTGAAAAGTACATGGGAATAAGGTCACAAAAAGTTTCCCCATACTTGTGTGATTAGGAAAGTTAAGAGGTAAAGTAAAATTATCACATTATCATTTAAACATATACAATGTGTTGAAAAACATTCAGTTTCCCAGTTTGCCCAAACTACTTTATAATATAATTATATGGTTCCTGGAGGCTAGTTATAATTGAATTATAGGGTGTCTTGTTCACATTCTAGCTGGTGAAAAAAAATTGCTCAGCTCTGCTTCGCGGTTCTCTAAACACCAGCTAGAATACTCATGAGGCAGCTTATAATTCAATTATAACTCCCCTCTGGGAACCATATAATTATATATAAAAGACCTAAGCCATCATATGTTCTCCATTTATTTTTTGTTATGAAAGGATTTGTCTAAAGTCTGATATTAAATTTGAATAGGTCTGAGTCAATTTGCACCTCAAGATTTACCCAGATCCTAAGATAATAAACTCTATTCACCTAGCTGAAAGACAACAGGAGTTGATTTGTTTACCCAAACAAAAAGCCATCATATCCTTATCTCTCTTTGGAAATTACACACACACACACACACACACACACACACACACACACACACACACACACACACTCCTCCCATACAGATCCACACTCATGTTTTTAATTGAACTTGTAATGAAATAGTATTGTAAACTGCTGGCATAATTACTGTGACTAGCACACTGCATCAATTAGTTAATGGTTCAAAAGAGTATATATTTTGTAGAAATAAGGCATGGGGACAACTGATATTGATCTTCATCCAGGGAAATTCTCTCTGCCTCATTCATTTATTCATTTAGTAGACAGTCACTGAGTTCTTCTATATACCAGGTATCGTGTTTACCCTCACTGCTCACAGTTTATTTGGGAAAGCATTCGAGCTCCTGAATGCGTATGTGCTCACATACCTCCTCTAGGAGAACACAACTCATTTTTCAACAATGAATTCCGAAGTTTGCCACTTAATTTAATCCCACAAAGATTTCACATACACTCCAGGTTTAACAGTGTGCCTGGCTACAGTACATGGGTAACAAAGGACTTTAGCTGAAGAGCTAAGGATAGCTTACAAGTAGAGGAAACTCAGAGGTTGGCAACAAGAAACAGTAAAGGTAGTTAAATGTGCAGAAGAGATGGGGCATGCCAAAAACGAATATGGTATTAGTATATAAAATAAGCCACAATTTTGCCTAGAAGATGTTCTGAGACTGCATCATGACTCCCCTAACGATTCAACCTTTCAGTGTCTGACCTGTGTTCTCAAGCAATAGAGTAAGGGTTTGGATCCCATGCTATGAAATCAGAATGCAGGGCTTTCAGCTCTGAGACTTATTCACCATGGGATTTGGAGTGAACTAGTTTAACCTCTCCATGCCTTCATATACTCATATGTGAAATGGAGATATTGATCTACACAATCTATCTCAAAGGGTTGGTGTAAAGATTAAGAGTTAACATCAGAAAAGCACTCTGAGTATGTTATGGACTGAATGTGTTTTCCCAAAACTCCTTTGTTGAAATCCTAACCTCCAATGTGGCAATGTTGGGAGGTGGGGCGCCTTTGGAAGGTGACTAGGTTCTGAGGGTGGAGCCCTCCTGAATGGGACCAGTGCACATATTAAAGAGACCCCAGAGAGCCCTCTTGCCCCTTTCACCACCACGTGAAGCAGGGCCTCACCAGAACCTGAATTTGCTGATACCTTAATTTTGGACTTCCTGGCCTCCAGAACTGTGAGAGATATATTTCTGTTATTTAGAAGCCACCCAGTCTTTGGTAATTTGTTAGAATAGCCTGAATGGATGAAGACAGAAGAGTGCCTGACACATAGTAAGTGCTTAATAGCGATTAGCTCTTATAATACTGTTGTTGTCACTGACATCTTCATAACCTTCCATCATCATTAACCTAGTAATATTGGCTGGAAACAAAGGGGGAATTTACATAAGATTAAGATATGGCCACAGTTGGGAACTTTTTGACAGATTTTTTTAAAACTATGATGCTAAAAGACATAAATAATAACACAGGATCAAGAATAGGGTCTGATTGAGCTAAAACTAATACAACTTGTGAAAGATGTAGAGACCAAAAAATGCAGGAGTGGAGGCTTTTATATGTACATCTAGGGCAAGATTAAAAATGAGTGAATATGAACCCTCTAGAGTCAGTTGTGTAATGATGATACTTGTCAAACAAATCCTAAAATCAGTAAGTAGATAACCCCTATTTTGCATCTGTCTTTTCTGTCAAAGAGATTTATTTTTTGACTAGAAAGAATAACAGAATCATTAGTAAGAATAAATTGAAGCCCAGGATTCATGAGGAGGTAGTATTAAAAACACTTATGTTTCTTGGCCCTCGTGAAAGATTTCTGAGAGTATGGACTTAGCACTGAGAGTAGAACGCAGCTAGTACTGTGGTCAGCAGAGGCATACTCTGAATATATCTTGACAGGCTAACTTCACTTTCCTTTTGAGCAGTCTGACTAAATTGATAAGACAAGGAAATGGGTAGATTTAAGTGTTTCATGTTCAACAAAGCACTTTGCAAAGTCTTTTGTGATACACTATTGGATGAGTTTAAACAATATATGATGGTGCAATTAAGTTGATACATAAATGAATGAACAACCATCCCAAGGTTTCATTTGGTTTATTTGTCTCAAGTTATCTCCCTTCCCTCATCTTATTTAACATTTTTATCCATTCCAGAGGTGAAGTCATTTTTAGAGGACACAGAACTAGTCAGAATAGCTAACCTGTTGAATGATACAATCAGGATGCCCCAAATTCATGCCAGGATGTAACTATGAGCCAAATATAACATATTATAATTTCATAGACAGATATATAAAATCCTACATTTGCATTAAAAAATCTCTCTACTACATTAAGTACATCGTGGGTGAATTAGCTTTAAAATAGCATATGTATACAGACTAAGAGATTTTAGTTGACTGTAAGCATGGTGAGTTGGCAGGATGATGTGGTTGACATGAGCATAGGCTGTGTAAATGGAAATGTAGACCCTTGAAAGAAAAAAGATACCATTTTTTAATGTGATTTGGGACTATAAGTAGAGTGCTGTATTCAACTATGGGCCCCTTCTCTTAAAAAGGCCACAGACCAAATAGAGTGTGTGGAGAAGAGAAAGACTAGGATAGTTGAATGTCATGAAGATGTATCATTCCTGCATGTGTTTAATGGCCAGTTGACAAGGAAGTTGTGCAAAGGACACAAAACAGGAATAGATGACTTACATATAAGGATTCTTCTAAGCCTGAGTCTGTGCCTTAAAGAGGGCAAACTAGTAGGGAGCTGGGAACTAAGGAACACAGGGTTGCTACAGGATTATGGGTATTCCATGGATAAATTTTTGGGGGGTCAACTTTTCTCTGAAACTCAGACGGTCTGTGACTACCTTCCCCAGTTCCATCTCCTACTGGCTTCTAGCCCAGAGTCCCTCCTGCAATAAACCTGATTCAGAGCCTAGCTACTTATGCTAATAAAGGGAAGTAAAAAATTAGTGGCAGTTTTTTATCGTCCTTCATTATTGTTCTCTTCAAGTTGCAATCCCCAGTGAGTTGACTGCAGAGGGAACATTTTGCAGTATTGGAATGATCACTGAACTGAGAGAATACCAAGATTATATAAAACCTGCATTAGTCCATTTTCTTCGATTTTTTCCCCACAATTTTATAATCTGAGAAAGAAGGCAGTCAGATTAAATGGTCTCTAAAATCACTTTCAGATTGAAAATATACTATAATTCTATCTCAATTGTGTTAATTTTTAAAGAATACTTTAGGTTTTTTTCAAAGTCAATAAAAAAACATGAAAAGAAGTCATTATTTGACTTAGTGAATTAAACTGAATGAAATATTGCCATGCTACATATATATTCAGTCCAGACAATGCAAAGAACTTTAAGTTTGGTGATTCGGGCAAACATATTTTTTTTAAAGATTTTATTTATTTGAGAGAGAGAGAGAGAGAGAGAGAAACAGCATGAGAGGGGAAAGGGTCAGAGGGAGAAGCAGACTCCCCGTGGAGCTGGGAGCCTGATGTGGGACTCCATCCCAGGACTCCGGGATCACGACCTGAGCCGAAGGCAGTCGCTTAACCAACTGAGCCACCCAGGCACCCCAGGCAAACATACTTTTATTTCCAGTTCTAATTGCTTTAGATGTTCTCTTGTTTGGTATTTGGTTGGTTTGTTTAAACTTAGGTCCAATTTTAAAACATTAGTTCAATGTGGTAGAATCTCACACAATCCTTCTTTAAAGAGCTGCCTCCTAGCATAGCAAATGCCAGATCAAGCCAAAAAGGAACTCGTAGCCAAAATTAAATGCTTGGGAGAGAAGGTCAGAAGCCCTATCAGACCACAGAAGAGGAGTGAGCCTGGGACTTCCTGCTATGAAATTTCCTCAAGCAGAATTTCTTCAAATTAGAATGGCGCCTTCTAGCTTTTGATTCAAGAGTCTAAATATGTCATTTATTTAAAAGGCAGAAATACCTGGCATAGGAAAAAGTGAAAGGCCCAAACATATAGTATTTATAGATGTAGGATTTAAGGCATAAGTATTTCATTTTCAGTGACTTCCAAATATAATTTGTCTCAGAAATAGAAACAGCAGGTCAGAGAATCACTGTTCACTTCTCACCATAACAGTACATTGGTTTGCAGAAATGCACAGCAAATGTTAACAGATCATTCTTGCCTCAACACCCCCAAAGGGTTAATTTTCCTTAGACTCCAAGTCAAAGGGTCTGGGGAAAAATCCAATCTCATCAAAAATCCTGTGACATGAGTAGCTTCCCAAGCATTATAGAACACTTATTCCCAAAATAACATGGGTGTTCAAATAGATTTCAGTTTATTACATTGGAGCCTTCCAAGTAAGGGACATTTTGCCAGAGACTCTCAGGGAAGAAATGCTATTTGTTCACAGGGAGGGGGAAACATGTAGTTTATCTAATCAAAGTCTTCCTTATCGTTCCCCTCTGTTTTAGAAAGCATTTATTGCTGTTCCTTACTTCTTGGGTTCCACTTGATCTACTATATTACTTACCTAGGCTTTCAGTAACTAAAGTTTGGTCAGTCATCAAAAGGTATGCTTATTCAAAGACTATTGGTGAGGCAGGAAAACATCTATCATGTCTGTGCTACATAGCAGGCCACAGCTTTCTTAATACTGCTAGAGTTTGAAATGGTTTCTCTAGGTGGTTGTTTCTCATTCTGTGTGGTTTTTGTTTCAGAAGGAGGTTGTTTTTGCTTTCAAACTTTTACCTAAAGAAACTGACTTCAGGCCTCCCATTCAATACTTTATACTTTTCCTCCTCAACCTTTGTCTCCATTTTTTAGAAAGTAAAAGTTGGTTTTAAAGTATCCTGTACTTTTCTGTGAAAAGTTGACTCAGAATTGACCTGCAGTGCTTTGGAAGATGTATGTGCAAGGGAAGAGTAAGAACTAACATTCTAGTACCATACACTAAAATGCACATCATTTAAAAAAAGACACTCTCTGATTTGTGTTACTGAGCAAAGAAAGACAAACTAATAATATGCCACTGACTTGGAAATGATCACAACTGCTATGTGATTCAGTGAAAATGAGGAGCTGTCCTGGGGGAGGCAAGCTAGAGTGAAAAGAATGGTAATGGTAGTCTAACAGTATTCAGGATTTTCACCCAGGATGATTATGCTATCAATTGCCAAAATGCCTCCCCACCAACCCCGATTAGGCCTGTTCAGTGTTCTGCTCCATGACAGATATGAAAAAGATCCAGAAAAAAATGAATGGAATAGGGAACAAAAAGTATTATAGGCATCTTCAGCCTGGAAAGACAAAGGCTAAGAAAGGCATATGATGGAAATCTAACAAATGAATTTATGGATTGAATGAATCACATTTCAGAAAGGTAAAATTGGGTAACATCCCATGAAATTGATGAATGAAGTTTACATATCATTTATACATTATTTTTTTCCAAATATGTTAATCTAGGGGAAAGAAATATGAACAAGACACGGTATTTAACCTCAAAAGTTCACATTCTAGCTGGGCAAATGATAAAATGATACAAAAGATTTAAAAGAGGCATGGGTTAGGAGTATAAGAACGTATTAGGGATCAGTTTTCTGAGGGAAAGAAGTGGGTATGAAGACGAGTGTATGAAGATTTGACAAAAGAGAGGACATTTGACCTGGGCCTTCCTTGAACAAGTTCTTATAATAAGTTCACTGGTTCCAGAAAGAAAGAAGGCTATTTCAGAAGAAAGAAAGCATTCATCAGCAAAGGTATGAATGGAGACAAAATAACTTGTTCAAGAAACAGCAAAAGGCCCAGGGAGGTTGGAGTATAGCCTGCAATGGGAGAAATAATAAGAATTAAAGCCAAAGGTGGGCAGAGCCTTAAATGCCATAACAAGGAACTTGTATAGCGTCTTGTAGGTAACAGAGCCAACACCAGGTTTTAAGCAGGGGAGTGTTTTTGGTGCTAGCTCCACCTTCTGGAGAGTGAGGTCTACTTGTTAAGATTCAGGGGAATAAAAATGAGACCCAATCAGAGGACATGCTTAACTGTTTTTCAAATATCTGAGGGGTTATGGTATGGAAAGGAATTAGATGTACTTTGTATGGCTCAAACCAGTGGTTGTACGTGCTTGAGCTCAGTATGAAGAAGAGCTAAAGGGGGCAGTCATGGGTGGAATAGACTGCTTCTCAAGTTCTCCAGATGTTCTCAGTCACCTAATGCAATGCTGTAGAAGGGATTAAAGCATTATATTATCCATATATATATATATATATATATATACACATACATACACATATGTATATACATATATATATATATATAGAGAGAGAGAGAGAGAGAGGAGGAAGTATGCAACTAGACAACCTTTCAGATCCCTTCCAAAAGAGATTCTACTCACTCTTTCACAAGAAAGCTCTTTATATAGACATAGATACATCTGCTTTTTTTTTCTTCACTCCACATACTTTAACTTCCTTTATCCGTTTTGCATAATACACCTTAAACTTACACAATGTTATATGTCAATTACCTTCACCTTTCCGGTTGATTTCTTCTGGACACCATCATGTATTCAGCCCATGTTCCTAACCAAATGTGGCACTGAAAACTGAGCATACTACTCCCCAAAAAAGCAACCAGATCCCTATGCTACTAATTAGAATTTTATGTACAGTAAAACCTTAATTAACTGAAGTCCAACTAATGAAGCATTTTATTTCATGTTCTATATTCAACTTTTATGAGAAAAAGAAACATGGTGACTAGGCAAGCAGATATCTTAAAGAAAAACAAACTTGACTCCCAAGAAGTGGTCTGGCCCAATATAAATTAATTAAAATCTCCTACTTTTCTCGTAAAATAAGAACTAATTTCAGAATGATGAACTTGAGGCCCTAAAAAAAAATTCCAAATTCTAAAGTAAAATTCAATTATGTTCACTAAACTGTACTTATTAAAGTAGTAAAATGGACTACAGTTTTATAAAATGTTCCAACCACAAAGACTGAAATAAAAGATAGCTGTGCTATTTAATTTTTTAAAAGCCTCAATTAGCATCCCCTTCCCTAAGCATCCAGTTAATCAAAACTTTGTTTTATATTAGAGAACCATGCCCTTCACTATTATATGTGAAAGGAAAGGGAATATTTCATTTTACCTTTACACCTACCTCTTGACATGGCACCTAGTAGTTCAATGATTATTTGTTGACTGAATTAATAATACTGAAGTTTTAGTTATTATTATTATTTAGTTATATTATTATTACCATCAGTAGTCACATTCTCTCTCTTTTTTTTGTTGTTTGTTTTTTAAGATTTTATTTATTTGAGAGAGAGAGAATGAGAGATATAGAGCACGAGAGGAAAGAGGGTCAGAGGGAGAAGCAGATGCCGCCCCCCCGCTGAGCAGGGAGCCCGATGTGGGACTCGATCCTGGGACTCCAGGATCACGACCTGAGCCGAAGGCAGTCGCCCAACCAACTGAGCCACCCAGGCACCCTCTTTTATTTAGTTATATTATTATGACCATCAGTAGTCACTTTCTCTCTTTTGTCTTTTGTTTTTTTTTTTTAAAGCTCTTATTAATTTATTTGAGATAGAGAGCGAGAGATAGAACACAAGTTGGGGGGAGAGGGAGAGGGAGAGGGAGAAGCAGGCTCTCCACTGAGCAGGAAGCCCAAGCAGGGCTCAATCCCAGGACCCTGGAATGATGACTCGAGCCAAAGGCAGACACTTATCTGACTGAGCTACCCAGGCACCCTACATTCTCTCTTTTTATCTTCACAAAGTTAGTAGCTCTGGGAGCAGCTGGGTGGCTCAGTCCGTTAAACATCCGACTCTTGGTTTCAGCTCAGGTCATGATCTCAGGGTCCTGAGACTGAGCCCCACATCGCACTCTGTGCTCAGCAGGGAGTCTGCTTGCCCCTCTCTCTCTGCTCTTCCCTGCACTCCTTCTCTCTCTCTCTCTCTCTCTCTCTCTCATAAATAAATAAAATCTTTTTAAAAAAAGTTGCTACCTCTGCAGTCATATATTGCTGTCAGTTCATACAAATAAGGTACATAATTACAAATATGGTACATATGGTATTACGTGCATTCATCATCTTAGACTATAAGATATTTAAACCAAAAGGAATCTTGAAGGTCATCTAATTTAACCATATAATTTTACAGAGGTGGAAACTAAGGTGCAGAGAACTTTAGTGACTTGTTAAAGGTCATACAGCTTGTTAGTGAGAAGCGGGACTAAAACGCTGGTATTTCTCTCTCCTGGTCCTGTGATTTTTCTTCTACAACAAACTGGCTCTGTATTTTTTAGAGTCAAGTAGGAGACAGATATACATTTTTTGTGCTGAAACAAGTAGTTCCTCAGAAATGTCATTCCATTTTGACACTACAATTCTCAGGCACAAAGAAGGCTGGTTTTCTGCTCTTTTATTGGAAAGGTATCTTGTATATTTATTTTATATCCTTGCTACTCTAAAATCAATCTGATGATGTTTTAAGAGACAATAAAAGCAGGAGTAATATGGCATAGATTTATCTATATCAGTGGCAGCCATGCAGGAATTCCCATCTATTACTTGTAATTTATACGACTACTTGTTGGACACCAAGACATGAAGAGTTGCTTTGTGTTACCAGACTAAGAACTTCTGACTTCATTTTTAAGAAATCATAATTCTTGCTAATGAACTGCCCACACAGGGAATGTCATGAAGCAAGTTTTGGGGCTGTAGTATTCAAAGCTTTGAGGGGCTGTAACGAACAAAAGACCTTTAGAAGTCCGGGAAAGAAACTGCAAGGCAACACTGGCAAACTTTCCAGATCTGATGAACTCTTTCATGTTACTTTGGTTTTTTAGCTCACTTGGTTTTGAACTTTCTGAATGTTATGTTACATTCATAGTGCTATGTAAGGTCTTTTTATGATAAAGGAGGAGGTTTTTGGTTATTTGCCTTATGATCACATTGACAGATATCTCTAAAAAGAAGCTTCAAAGACTACAGTCTGGAATGACAAGCTAAAGTCTAACCTGGACAACAACAAAAAAAAGTTAATCCTGGTAAACAAGCCTCAATAGGGATTCATGAGCTACTAGTCTATATTAAGTATCAAATATTTCAGATCAAACCTGGGGCATCACACTGAGGCACAAGGCAGAGGGCAGGAAAATTAGTTTGCTATATGTTGCCAATCCTCTAAAGCACTCGATATTATCTATGTGGACATGGAGGGAAATTTTAACAGAAAGAAAGCTGATGGCTCACGAAAATATTAAGAAAAGAAACAAAGACAGAAATAATCCCATTTCTTCAGTTTGTGAACTACAGTGCCTATGGTCTCTGGGAAAACGGGATACATCGATGAAGAAGAGATGAAAAGCATTATAAACCTTAATAAATGATCAACTAAAAATATATAACATAATTACTCTGCGGTTATGGCCAATCATAAAATATACCTGAAAAAACAAAAATTCGATTTCAATTTCTTTGCTCTTTTATGTTTATATTATCAAAAATGATAGCGTAATTTTTTAATTTACACATCAGAAAGGCCATTTGAGGAAAAATCTGCTTTCACAACTCTACTCCTTCACGGGTACATTTTTTTTCCACTTTTATAATGACAATTAAAACTCAGAATGAGCCACCTGTAATATTTTTCATTTCTGTATCTGTTGATTGTCCACACTGGTTTTCTGAGTCACTGTAGGTGTGTGGGTAAGAAAACGAGCAGTCATCATTTTCAAAATAAATCACAGTATGGATAGTGGGCAGGTGGGACTAATGGCTGCCAAGGTTCCTGTTCAGTTTATCACTTCAAGGTCTACCTAGTGCATTTTTACTTCATTAATCAACAGCCAAACACTTAATAAGTTCCTTCTAAGTCAAAGAACATCACTCACCAGGCCCCATCACTGCAGACCTGAGTTGTAGCAGATTATTGCCACAACAGATTACTGAAATGCTTGACAAACTGGCTTTATAATGTTTCATTCTTACCCTGTCAGGTAAAATTTAGCAGAATTAGGATTGACATCAAAGGCATTTCTGAAAAGGTCATGATCTTATCACATCACTTAGATTAAGCACTGCAAGAATTTGCTTCAAGTTGGTTGGGAAATCTTTAAAATTCTAGACAACTTCAAGAAGACATTCAGAGTTCTCCCCCAGCGACCTCACTGAACGTGTTGCAAAGCTGGAGGGCATAATGTTGACAGGGCTGCTTACTTAAATCACTCATAAGACTGGAAGGCAACTTAGTCAGTGCTTACATGATTCCACGAGCAGCCAGAGAAAAGACAGCCAGCTGGATCACCATTTTTTTCTTTACCTACAGGTCTCCACAACACTATCTTTACTTGACGCGCTGCCAAGCCAGTCACTCTGGGCTGCCCCTTCTAACTTACTTGTTCAGACACAAAACTGATCCCATATAAGTAACTGCTTAGGCACCTGTCATACCCCACCACACCACACTACCCCACACAGATCACATCCTATCACCTGAGCTCTTCCTAACTCAGCCTCTAAAGGTTTTGGATCGGCAACTGCCCACTGATAAAACTATCTCTATCACCTGGGGCCTCTACCTAATCATCATTTCTACCTACTCATCAATGTTATGTGTCAGCCATGTGCCTGCCACCAGTCCTTTTTCAGTCTCAGGTCTGATTCCAGCAGTTCCTTAACTACCAATATTGCCTCAAATAAACTCCATCCTCTAGTCAGATCTAAAGCAACACTAATTACACCAGGCCTGTTTCTCACTCAGGCTCCTGCTCATTACTATTTCCCTCTCCTTCCTTCTTCCCTTCCCCATCCTCCAGCCAACCCTACCTATCACCCATTATTAAAGGTCCCCTTCCTTTAGAAGGCCTTTCCTGAGTGCTTCAACAATGATAAAAGCTACCATTTATTGAGCATATATTACTTGACACTTTGAATCTGTTACAGTTTTGCTGAGATATAATCTACACACCATAAAACACACCTATTTAGGATGTACAAATCAGTGATTTTTAGTTAACTTACTGAGTTGTGCAATCACCACCACAAACCAATTTTGGAATATTTACATCACCTCAGAAGTGTCTCTTTGTGCCCATCTGCAGTCACTCCCCATTCCCACTTCTAGTCCCTGGCAACTACTAATTTATTATCTGTCTCTATAGATTTGCCTTTTCAGAAAATTATGTATGAATGGAATCATACAATATGTGGTCTTTTACCTCTGGATTCTTTCACTTAGCATAATGTTTTTGATATTCATCCATGTTGTAGCATGTGTCAGAGCTTCATTCCTTTTTAGGGCTGAATAATTTATCCACTGTATGGCTATATTACATTTTCCTAATCCATTACCAGTTGATGGACATTTGGGTCTTGTCTCTGCTTTTTGGCTATTAGGAATAAAATATTGTTATGAACATTAAAATATAAGTTTTTGTGTGTATATATATGTTTTTATTATTCTTGTATATATATCCAGGAGTAGAATTGTTCAATCATAGGGTAAATTTATGTTTAACTTTTTTTGATAGCATGTACATGATATATATACATATCTTACAGTTATATATATCTTACAATTCACCTATTTCAAGTATACAATTCAGTGGATTTTAGTATATTCAGTGTTGTGTAACCATCACCACAATCAATTTTTTAAAATTTCCACTACCATGAAAAGAAACCCCATACCCTTGCATCCATTATTGACAATCTTAACAGGATCCTTACAAGTTAGGTATTACATCCCTAGTTTTACAGATAAAGAAAACAGAGGCTCAGCAAAGCCACACACCTGATAAGCATCAAAGCCTGCATTGGAACCCAATCTATATGACTCCATAGCTTACAGTATTTCCATATCACCATGTTGTCACTAATCCTCAGAGTCCCCCTTCTCTGAGAGCGTTCTATAATGCTTACTTGATTTCTTGTTTATTTTCCTTTAGTACTTAATCAACTTCCTTATTTATATCTTACACCTCAAAAATACCTTGTATCTGGGTCGTCTGGCTGGCTCAGTTGGAGGAGCGTGTGACTCTTGATCTTGGGGTTGTGAGTTCCAGCCCCATGTTGAGTGTAGAGAATACTTAAATAAATGAAGTTAAAAAAATACTTTGTATCTAACACTAAACCATAACATGAAGAAGAGCAAAAAGTGTATTATAATTCATTTGACTTCTCTGTCCCAAAAAGTACTATAAAAAGACCTTATATTTTTTAATTTATGAAAGTTATTCCTTATTATTAACCTAAATATCTACTCCTCTTAAGGTAAATTTTCCATCTTTTCAATATAGCATGAGCAGCCAAAGCTCCATCATATTTTAGAGTCACCTCACCCCAGAACTATCTACCTTTACCTAGAATTAACGGCTCCAGCCAACACGTATATAGTTTGTACCATGCTTTTTAGATTCTTATGTTTTACCTGAACTTGGACTTGTTCTCTAGATCTTAATGTAAATATGTTAGATCTTGTCTTCCCAAATTGATAAAAAGCTTCTCATGGGCAAATACCATGTCCTTTTGGCTTAGATCCCCTGTGTTAACCAACACAGTGATGAATAATGAGCAGGTTTCAAATAAATGCTTCTTCCAGTGTTTGAATACCATCATCACGAAGGATTCTCTCATACTGTAAGTTTTCTCTCTGGAGGGTGGAGCCTGGCATTTTTCTGTGTGCGGAGGCTGCTACTATTGTACTGTGTGCCATTGGGAAAATTGCAGCCTGGCCCTGGCCCCTGTTTTGCCACCTGTAGCATGGGCATTGTCTGAATAAGAAAATCCCAGCAGAGCTTCCTACTCCTGAATCTTTCAATATGCTTACTGCAAGTTCTCATACGTTCAGTAGTTTCAACTTTCAATCATTTTTGCCTTGATATTAATGATGTGCTTATTCTAAAAACTCTTGCCACCTTCCTACGCTCATTTTTATTAGCCTGGGCTGTTTTTCACCTTCTTGTAGCAAATAAGTATGTAATATCTTTTTCTCAACTTCAGATGCCTTTGTCACCCTTATCACGCTTAAACATTTCACAAATATTTTCTCATGTCTAGAACTCTTTCTTTCAAAGGACAATCTGTTCTCCTAGATTCCCTCCTCAGGAGACATCCTATAGCAGCTTTCCTACTTCATTAAGTTTGTGTTTGCATTTTCCTTTTCAACTAGATTTTTCTTTAGAAAAAAGTGAGACAGAAATATGACTCATGGACATTAAATGCTGTCATATTTCAAAAGAAATGAGGCATTTTCTCATTAACTGATAGAGAAACAAGCATAAAATTTGATAAGGAATAAAATAATTGGAAGGAATGGGAAGTTTTCTATAATTTTCATCCAGAGAAACTATTTAAACAGACTATTTTATTTTTAAACAGCACCTTACCTTATGTATAGTCCTGCAAGTACCTAAACTAGCATGTTAATTTCAAAATGTTATTAGATAACATTTATACAGTTAATAATAGATCTTGTTGCCATGGAACCTAAACTGAATTTTCTAGCTCTGAGAGTTGATTTTTCAGCAATTAAGCCCTTAGCTCTAATGTTTCATTAACAGATTTTTTATATGAATGTAATTATTTGGATGAGGATATTGCAAACATTTCCTAGTTTGCAAATGATACTCAAATTGGGAGAAAAGAAAATGATGAAGGATCTGTAATCAAAACTTTAAAGATACATATTATTCAGGTGGCAGAATCAATATAAAGCAAAATATATTCTCATATTAAGGACTCTTGGGAATAAAAAATACATTCACAGTTCTCCTAGTCTCTGATCTACCACCATCTCTACCCTTACCATTGGACTAACTCCTCCACCCATCATCACGCACTCCCATTAAGGAACAGAAGTGATCAGGAGAGAAGGGAAAATCCCTTGAAACTATTGACCCCAGGCAAAGCAGAACTAGGAGATTATCAATGGTTTAATAATCTGCTGATACCAAGACTATAAATCAACCAAAGTAATCCTGTTTATGTCCAAGATGCTCATTATAGTACATCTAGTCTTGAACCAGCAATATTGATCATTCGCTTTCTGTTCTGCACAACTGCCTCAGAGTAGTACTTACTAATTAAAATGTGATAGCCCAAGTGTTGAAACAGATGGAGAAATACAATGTTTTCATATTTGGATTATTCTCACTGAATGGAAAATCAGAAATGCATTATCATAACTTATACCAATGAAGAAAAGGAGGACAAATCCTGGGGCATGATCACGGATGATGTGCAGCCTTGGGTTGGCAGTAACTAGGGACTTTGGAGGAAATGATCAACTCATGTGGTTCTAGAGACAGGAGCAGCAGCCTGGCAGGGAAGTGGCAGAGGATGAAGCCTTTTACAAAGGAGCTTTAGATTTAGATTTAGAGTCTTTCTGTACAAGCATGGGTTCTGAATTCCAAGTTGTCACATGGTTAGTGAGAAGCAGAACTGTCCTGTGAACTCAATTCAGCTGTTTTAACCAAGAATCACATTTCAGATTGTTAAAAAAGAGATGAGCCAACAAAGTATTTGCAATTAGAGAGTAATCAGTTTGAATCCTGATTGAATAACCTGAAACTTGTTACTAACCCTCTATGAGTTTCAGTGTTCCAATTCATAGAATTATTGCGAAGAACAAAAGAGATGACATAAAGTGTCTAAACAGAGTAAAATGGGTACTTGATAAATAGTTTTGTTATAATTAGTATTAATTATTAGTGAGAAAATATGTGCTTTCCATTTACCCCACCTCATTACCCACTGCTTATGGATGGCAGTGTTTCTTAATTGCTCTTTCCATTTTTTAATTTATAATGCACTTCTTGTTAGCTGCATCTGCAAACCAAATCTATAGTGATGATGGCAAGCGTACAGAAATAATAATGTACTGAAGGAAATAAACAGAAAATAAAAGATATTGCCTCCCTACTTGAAATGTGTTTGTAGTCCAGCTGAGGAGATAAAACATGAGCATTGTCGTGAAATGGTTTATCGTGTAACGTCATTAGTAACATCATCCAAAATATTTTGAATGCTTGGTAAGGGTTCACAGAAACGCTGGTCATTAGTTTCAGCTGTTTTAAATATATTAACTCACATATTACCCACAACAATTCCATAAATTAAGGGCTATTATTATTCCCATTTTACAGATGAAAAAACTAATACCAGGAGCTTAAGTTAGTTCTCCAAAGTCACACCGATAATAAGTGCCAGGCAGGATTCAAATCTTTCCTAAGGCCCATGCTCTTAAACACCTCACTATACCGCCTCTCATACCAATCAATTAGGTACAGAAAAAAATAAAGGACTGTGAGTTAAAAATAAAAAACTAAATGATCGTAAACAACAAAGAAAGACTGAACAATATACAAAGATAATAAATGCCTTTTAACAGAATAAAACTCAATGTTTCATTCATTAAAAGGGTGGATCACATTAAAAAGGCCAACAAACCAGGAACACTATCACCAACAATTTCTGGTTTACTTGCTGAAAAGCAAGATATCTGAGGATATTCAGTAGCATCTGAATACACTATTTCAATCTCTATTTATCAGAGGCCTTTCTTGAGGAAGGACCATTTTTGCAATAAAATATGCTGGTCATATTGGAACAACGTATTTGAAAGCCACATTTTTATCTCAATAATCATAATGAAAATCTTTCTGTATACTACAAGTATTTCTGATAAACAATATGCAATTTATATTGAATTATTTTTCATCTTGCTCAAATTTCATTTCTAATGGTTGCTTATGTTCTGCCACAAACATTTCTCACATAAACTCTTAGTTGTGGGAACACTTTCTTGACATTATTTCTCCATTGTCCTATTCATTCAAACAGGCTATAGTAAAATCCCATTATGTGATCTTTCATGGGATTGAGAAAAGAAAACATCATAAAGAGGAGAATGATAAAAGTAAGATATATTGTTCCATGGAGACTTTCTTCAGAAGCTCTCTTTGTAGTAGACAGCTGTGCACTCACATCTGTTTCAGGGCAACATGGAGGCTGTAAGGGATCACGTGCAGCATTCATGTTTTTATAACTCCATTTGCCACCCCCAAATCCTCTCTTTACACTGGTGTTAACATAAGAGAACCACTTGAGGCCGAGATGAGAAGCAGGTGTAATCATGGCTGGCATGCCTCACTTCTTTGCGACTCAGATCATTGATTGCCCCAGCTCTGCTATGAGGTCTAGAGCCCAGATAAGTTTCCTAGCTCAATGCTACTCCGACTTTGGTTTATTGAAAGCAGCACCAGCATCAGCATCACATGGAAGCTCCTAGAACCCCAGACCTACTGAATGAGGATCTGCATTGTTAGCAAGATCCCCTGGTGATTCCTGCGTACATTCAAGTTTAAGAAGCACTGCTCTAGAGAGGATGAGATGTAAAATTGAGAACAAATATTCACAAAAGTATAAAAACGGGCATATTTACCAAGCATCCACATGGCTTACCTATGAGCCTCATGAACCCCATTTCTGTCCTCAGTTTGTTGGGAGGAAATACCAGCCTGATGGAGATCAATACTAGCCCAGCTATAGAAGACTGTCAAACTTTATTATCATCAGAATCAGTATTATTATAAGCTAACATTTATTCAGTGTTTATTACAACAAAGCATCTTATTAGGTATTTTCCATCCATCATCATTTTAATCCTCACACCTAGCATATGAGTTCGGTACTTTTCTTCCCTGTTTCGCAGATGGGAAAACTGGGACTCAGAAAGAGTATGTCACCTAAGTCACATAGCTAAAGGTGGCAAATATAAAGCCATGTCTGTCTGACTTTGGAACCAGAGCTCATAACCACTTACTGTCTTTTCTGATCTTTTCTCTACTTGTGACTCCAGGGTGTCTTTTCTGCCACAATGTGAATGTACTTCCAATCCACATCTACTCTGTGTGAAAGACATTTTCCCAATAGGCTCAAAAATTTCTATCCAAGGCTTCGGCTCTACCTCTATGTTCTCCAGAGATATTTAACCTACTGCTGAGGGTGTCCCTGACTCTGATCCTCTCCTGCTCCCCGATCCCCCACACATATCCTGAATACTCATTTTCTCTGTCTTCTGGCTTAACTGGAGCACTCTGATTTAACAGTTGTTAGGTTTGTTTTATTCTTTGTAAAGCTCAATGTTTCAATCTATCTTTCTGGGCAACATTTTTGTCCTGATCCTCTTTTTAGCCACGTAGCTTTTCATTCTAAGATCTCTAAGGACCGTAGCTTTAGCTGTCTGGTTCTCCCCTATATCCCCAGAGCTTAGAACAGTGCCTAACATATAAGAAGCACTCAGAAATATCTGTTGACGGAATAAATCTTGGTGAGGACAATTTCTATGGAATGCATATTTGTTGGATCTCTTCTCTATTTACACTCATCCCCTAGATTATCTCATCTAGTCCCACAGTTTAAATAGTACATATCCACTCTTCAGATTAAAACTTCAATCCTGATCACATCCTGAACTTCATACTCATGAATCCAACTGCATACTCCTAATCACCACTTGGTTACAGTATAGGCATCGCAAATTTAACATGTTCAAAATCTGTCCCTTGATTTCCCTCCCCAACTTTCCCTTCCCTTATAACCCCACCTCTATAAATGCTATTACTACTTACCCAGTTACTCAGACCAAAAACCTGGTTCCTCTTTCCAAACTGTAAGGGCCAAGGGCAGGCCACCCCAAGATGGGCCACTTTGGCATGAAGATTACTGTGCATTAATAAGCAATCAAACCCCAGCAGATTCAGGAAAAGCTCTTAACTCCTCCCTCAACTGCCCAGACTTACATTGGAAAGGAGAGCCTGTACCAGGAAGAGAGCTATGGACAGAGATTCCTCTTTACCTAAGAAACTCATCTGCATAACATGGCAACTTTTGTTTTCCAAACATCTCTCACTTTCCAGCTAATGGTCTTCCTCCCCTTTGTATCCTCAGAAACCTACCCCTCTAGCTCAGAATGTCATATGTCTCATGTTGCCTGTCTTGAAATTTCCTGTTTGTGTGGATTCCCACTATGTATGAAATGAACTTTTGATTTTCTCCTGTTGATCTGTCTCAATTTAATTCTTAGTCCAGCTAGAAGCTTGGACCAAGAAAATTTCTTCCTCCTGTCCCACAGCCAGGTGGGATATTATCAAGTTATACCAGGTCTAACTTCAAAATATCTTCTGAATCTAGTCATGCCTCACCACCTTCACCACTCCCATTCTTGGCCACACCACCATCAGCCTGCACCCAGACTATGACAAAACTTTTGAATTAGTCTCATTGTTTCAATTCTTTTTTTTTAAAAGATTTTATTTATTTATTTGAGAGAGAGAGAGAATGAGAGATAGAAAGCACGAGAAGGAAGAGGGTCAGAGGGAGAAGCAGACTCCCCACCAAGCAGGGAGCCCGATGCAGGACTCGATCCCGGGACTCCAGGATCATGACCTGAGCCGAAGGCAGTCGCTTAACCAACTGAGCCACCCAGGCGCCCTCATTGTTTCAATTCTTGCCTCCCTAAAATTTCTTTCTACCCAGCAACCAGTGTAATCTTTCTAAAACATAAATCAGATCACCTAACTCCACTGCTCAAAAGCCTCCAATGGCTTTCAGTCAAACTCAGAATAAAATGAATTTTCCACCATGGCCTATAGGGCCCTATAACAAACTGCCCCTGTCTCCCTCATATCACTAAACTCTAACCTTACTGGCTTGCTTTCTGTTCTTCTAATACTCCAAGCTTGATACTACCTCAGGGCATATTCACTTATTAACCAATCTGTTTGGAATGCCGCTCCACTCCCCTGCTAGGTTTTATATGGCTGGCTCCAGCACTTCCTTTCTGTCTCTGGTCAAGTGTCCCTTCCTCAGAGAGAAGACCCTTGACCATCAGTTAAAATAACACTTCAGCTGCACTACACTATTCTTTAGGCACTTGTCTTGGTTTCTTTTCCTTATAAATTTATCCCCACCTAACACATTATATTTGTATCAGTTCACTTACCTGTTTGTCTTCCCATTAGAAGGCAAGTTCCATGAAAGCAGGAACTTGGCAGATCTTACTATTGCATCCCTGGTGCTTACAACATTATCTGGCACAGGATAAGCTTGCCAAGAATGTTTGTTGACTGAAGGAATGGTGGTGAACACCACCTTTGTCTTTGAAATCCTCCTCATTCTGTTCTCTTTTCAAACCAACTGAGTATGTGTACTTTTCCTCTTTCATAAAGCCCAACATCTCTTGGGGGCTTTTCACAAAGATTCAGTTTCCCAATGAACAAATGCATCTACTTCTTGGTCTACTTACAAAGCATAAATAATTGTCATACTCAAATCCCAGTGAATGCTTAATCCTCCTTTGCAGTCCCATTTTTATTCCTGAATTCCTGGGGTCTGGAGTCTATTTGGTTATCCTCACCGGTCAAGTCTGATTAACACCATATCTATCAGTCCCTAGTCCTCTACCCCCTGAGACTGAACATGTCCTACCTGGGCTTCTCTAGCCTGGTCATGATTGTGGAAAAATCCACTGAAAATCCTGATAGGACTTCCTATAATTAAGGGGTGTGTGTGTGTGTGTAATCCATGACAGTACCAACCTTTCTGAAAGCCCCCCCAAACCCTTGTATTTTAGAAGATACAAAATTCTTGTATTTTAAAAGATACCAAAAGGCACTGAGAGGTATCTTTTCATACCCTTCCATCTCCCTTTGTCTCAGCCCTCCCTTCTCTTCCTCCATATCTCTCTTCACCAGATACACATGCATTAGGTTTCTTGACATTACTCCCTGGCTACCAGGGGCTTTGTATTTGTCACACCTCAGCCAGCCAGCCAGTCAGCCATCCTTCCATCCATCTCTATTCAACAAATCCTTACTGAGCACTACTACCTACTGGGAACTGTGCTAGGTGCTGGGGATAGAGAGATAGATGAGGCATGGTCTCTAAGTGCCACTTGCTTAGAACATTTCCTGAGAGCTATTTCTTTCCTTTATAATTTAGAATGGCAGTTCAGCTGATACTCTGTCCTTTTGGTAGCATTAGCTGCTAATAATAATAAAGTTTTCCTAAAGCATCAGTATTTTCTTTAGAAATTCAATGGTCTCCTGCAGTCCCTAATACATAATAGTAATAACAATAACTACCAATTTAATTGCCTACTGTATCTCAATGAACCAATTCATTTTATGTACATTTTATCTTTTAATCCATAACAACTAAGCCTTAGAGAGGTTAAGTCATTCGCCCAAAGTCCACTAACTGGTAGCAGAGCTGGGGTCTGTGTGACCCCATATCTCATGCTCATCATTCTGTTTTATGATGGAGTAAGTGTCTTAACCCAAAACACAGTCATTTTGAACAGCAGAGGGTTGTTTGAGGGACCTACATGGTACATCCCCCCATCATAGTAGAGAGACAGCACAGGAACAGGTAGAAATATGGGTGAACAAGGAGAGAGAAATGACCTAGCAGTAAAGAGAAGACAGTTGTAAAAAAGTGAATGGTCAACCTTTTGACATGCCTACTGGGGAAGAAAACCTGAGTTCTTTACTGGGACATAGGTTCTGAGGTCTTTTCAGAGTTATGTCATCTAAGCAAATCTAAAGTGTAATTTGATACCCACGAAAGAGCAAAAGAGCTTCATCCTGACCCAGGCCAAAAGATCCAACATGTAAACCAGTGAATAGCAATTTTCTGGAGTTTTGGAAATGCTGTAAAAATTTCCTTGATTCAAATAGCAACCTTTAAATTTGATCAGGTTCAGAAATGAAATGTACAGGATAAAAAAGTTACCTACTCAAATGACAACTCAAATCATGTACATAACATGATTGTAAATGCCTATACATTACTCTAATACATGTACCATAATTTAATGTTTCCTTCCATCTTGTTAGTATTTAGATTTGTTCCAGTCGTTCATCATTAGTAATAATGATAAAATGATTATCCCTGCATATATTTGTCCATATCCAGATTATCTTCTCTTGGTTGTTTGCTAGATACAAGATTCCTGGGTTAAAACCTGATAGTTTTTTTTTTTTTTTGGAAAATTTTATTTATTTATTTATTTTTGCGAGAGAGAGAGAGAGAGAGAGAGAGAGAGAGACACAGGGAGAGCGCACACGAGCAGGGGGAGGGGCAGAGGGAGAAGCAGACTCCCCACTGAGCAGGGAGCCCAATGCCTGACGACTTGATCCCAGGACCCTGAGATCATGACCTGAGCAGAAAGCAGATGTTTAACTGACTGAGCCCCAGAACTTGATAGTTTTTTAAGGCTCTTTGTATATGTTGCCATTTGTTTTCCAGAAAGATTATACTAATTTACACTCCTCTAGAAGCCTACAAGAATGCCTGTCTCACAGCACATTCACAAGAACTTAATATTATTTCTGATCTCTGTGAATATAATGGGCAGAAAAAGAATCTGCTTTAATTTCTACTTGCATTTTCCAAATGTTTATTGTCTACTTCTTTTCATTTCCTAGTCACATTTCTGCCATTTTCCTACAGGAGTGTTCATCTTTATCTTATTTTTTTTTAAGATTTTATTTATTTGAGAGAGAGAGTGCACACTGGAGCAGGGGGCAGAGGGAGAGAGAGTCTTAAGCAGACTCTGCACTGAGTACTGAGTCCAATGCTGGGCTAGATCTCTGAGATCTCTGAGATCATGACCTGAGCCAAAACCAGGAGTCTGATGCTTAACCAACTGCACCACCCATGTGCCCTTTTCTTATTGATTTATAAGAGATATTTACATATTACAGATATTAGGCCATCATTATGTACATTGCACATATTATTTTCTAGAATTTTGATTTGCCTTTTCATTCTTTAATTATGTTTTTTAAGAAAAAATATTGGTTGTTAGAGATTTAAATCCATAATCCTTTCTTCTGTGATTTCTTCTCATCATAAAATCAGCTGAATAGTCAACTTTGTTATCTTAAAATGCTTAAAACATTTAACTCTTAAATGTTTCAAAAATGTATTTAGGCTTATAGTGGGAAGTGAAATTCTAACTTGAGATTTTATGGTAAATCACCTCACCTCCCAGATAGCCAATTTTCTAAGAATTATTTATTGAATAATTCTTTTTCCCATTGCTTATAATGCTTTTTTATAATAAAATATTATTTTTTCAAGGATATCTGGTTCATTTTTATCACCTCTCCATTCATACAACCTTATCACATTAGTAATTACTTTAACTGACACATTTTAGTATCTCTTACTGATGTTTTTAAAACATATTTTAACTATTAAAATCTGATTATTCTTCAAAAATAAACTTCAGAATCATTGTCTAAAAAGTGAACAGAAATTTTTGTTGAATTTATATGAAACCTATAAATTAATTTTGAATTTCCTGTACCTGTAAACCTATAAACCAGTTGGGAAAACTTATATATTTTAAATATTCAGACATCCTAGCCAAGAACATGGTATATCTCTCCATTTATTCAAATCTTAATTTGTTTCTCCAGAAATTTGGTAGTTTTGAAGAAAATATAGGCCTCATATTTTTCTTCTTAAAATTGTTCTTAGAATTTGAAGATATTTAAGTATTGCCAATAAACTCCTTTTTCATAAGTATAATTTCTAACTGGTTATTGCTGATACATCAACAGAGAAGTACAGCACAACCCATAGGGACTACATTAATAGGCCATTAAAAAAAAGCAGAAACACTTATTGCCATTTAGAAAACATATTCTCTCCTGGAAGTTGCCTGCTATAGAATCAAAGAGTTGTGATATTATGCACTACCCATCAAACTCAGAGAATTTAAGGCAATGTTCTCATTCAACAGTCATCATTCTCAGATGAGAGAGAAACCATTTATCATGACACAAGAAGGAAGAAAGTAGTTATCACGCAGGTCAAAGCACTGGGGCAAAAACAATGATTCTGATTAAATTTTCCAAAAAAAAATTCATAGTCTGCAATTGTGTTTGGCAAATTTAAATCCTAAATGAAATTTTAGAGATGTTATATGCCCTTGAAAAGTAGGTTTATTATGAAAATGCTGACAGGCCTTACAAGACACGATTGTAGTATCATGAACACCTGTAATGTCACTCATGTATAAGTGACAATATCTGTATACACAGGCAATAAATGTAAACTGATATGTTTTTTTCTTAAAATCATCATCTTATTTATCATATTCAGTGTCCACTGTCTCCCTTTAAGTTACTATCCAGACATAATCTACATGGCTTTTCAATTATACAAACAATATATCATATTTTCAATATTTTATATAGAATTGTAACTAATACCTATGATGTCTGGGCACAAACATATCAACTACTTTCTTCAAAAGACAAAGGTTGATTCAGTGAATCTAAAATCCCACCAAGGTTTTACAAATCTATGAAAGTCATTCACAATTCCAGTTTTCTAATATAGAGTTCAGTTAAATTTGGGGAAAAATCAATATAAAGCACAAGAAGAGTTCTTGTTAACTACAATCTGAAGTCATAGATAAAAGACTAATAAAGGCATGAAGTCACCCTACTTTTCTAAGCCATTAATCAGGTTTTTCTGGTCATCTGTGGTCTTCTAACAGTGTCTACAATGATCACTGATATTAAAAGCAAAGAAGCAAATATGCAAAATAAAATTGAAATAAAAAAAGGAGTATCTTGCTGTTCCAAACACTAAGTAAATGCTAGAAAAAATACCCTACATTAATGGGGATATGTTAAAGGGACACAAGAACCAAGTGAAAGATACCCGAATGGCCAAAATTGGAACAATATGAGCAACAAACTATAGGACTGGATTATAACTCAAAGTATAAAATCAATATCCATGAGTCCATATGGATATAAATGAATGATTGAATAAATATAAATGGGGGAGAAGAGACAAATAGCCTGTGCAGTATTCCAAATAATGTAATGTAGATATTCTGCCTTCAAGGAGGTGGAGTCTAATTCCCACTCATTAAGTGTGGGCTGCACATGATGATTTCCTTACAAAGAGTACACTATAGAAAGAGAGAAAAAGAATAAATTTACAGTGAAGCCTAACAAACACTCAGTCAGGCAGTCCAAGGCCAATATCAACAGTAAATCTTGTTGATAATATGTATCCTTGATATTTTGTGAAGAAAGTGGTATTTTATTTGCTTCTGGCCTTCCTCCCAAAAATCCATAACCTCAGTCTAATCATGAAAAAAAAACATTAAGACACATTCCAGAAGAAGGTCATTTTACATAATACCTGATCTATACTCAGAACTGCCAAAGTCACCCCCCACAAAAAAGGTCTGAGAAACTGTCACAGCTAAGAAGAGCCTAGAGAGACATTACAATTCACTGTAATGTGGTAACCTGGATGGGATCCTGGAACAGAAAAGGGACAGGTAAAAAGTAAGGAAATCTAAATAAATGATGGACTTTAGTTAGTAATAATGAATCAATTATCAGTTAATTAATTGTAACAAATGTACCATAATAATGCCAGATGTTAATAAGGGAAAAATCTGTGCTGGAGGGAGTTGGGGGGGTGTAGTAATAGCAAATTTCTGTACTATCTGCTTAATTTTTTTGTAAACTTAAAAATGTTCTAAGAATAGTTTATTAATTTTTTAAAGATTATTTTAAAAAACAACAAAGAGGTCAGAAAAATTGCAGGAATATAATGAAGAAAGAGGAAAAATTAACCTCTTGAAGGAAAATGGGTATAACAATGACACTAGTCAAGCTTTTCCTAATATCAAATCCACTTAATCTAAATGTCAATGTCACAAGTCATTACAATAAGAAATGATATATCACATGCCAAATCATAACTTCAAAAATATCTATATACAGGAAAATATTGATATAATAGTTCTTTCCCCATCTAAAGAGGACTGACTGTTTTCGAAATTAGCCCAAAGACTGCTTAACTTTAGTATATTTTTCTAAATAGAATGTTAAAAATGAGATCAGAGAGCTGAAGAGAAGTTTGTACTAGAATTTGTGATATCAAGCATGGATTCTAATCACAGGATCTTAGGGTTCAAAGGACCTCAGAAAATCAGCAGATACAAGTTTATGACTGTCTATAACATTTTAAAGGGATGTTGATCTCTTATAAAGATCTCCAGAGAAGGTTCATTAATTTTCAAGGTCAACATCACAGTTAAAGAACCCTCTGTTAAGGTATTACCAAACTGAATGGTAAAACCAATTATCTTTAAGAACCTGTTTTGTCAAAATTTTCCTGGAATCATCTGCAATCAGATTGTTTTAAGATTGTTGGGTGTAACTCAACCATTCTCTGACACCATACACAAAGATAAACTCAAAATGGATGAAAGACCTCAATGTGAGACAGGAATCCTTCAAAATCCTAGAGGAGAACATAGGCAGTAACCTCTTCGACATCGGCCACAGCAACTTCTTTCAAGATACATCTCCAAAGGCTAGTGAAGCAAAAGCAAAAATGAACTTTTGGGACTTCATCAAGATAAAAAGCTTCTGCACAGCAAAGGAAACAGTCAACAAAACAAAGAGGCAACCCACAGAATGGGAGGAGATATTTGCAAATGACACTACAAACAAAGTGCTGATTTCCAAGATCTATAAAGAACTGCTCAAACTCAACACCCAAAAAACAAATAATCAAGTCAAAAAACGGGCAGAAGACATGAACAGACACTTCTCCAAAGAAGACATACAAATGGCTAACAGACACATGAAAAAATGTTCATCATCATTAGCCATCAGGGAAATTCAAATCAAAACCACACTGAGATACCACCTTATACCAGTCAGAATGGCAAAAATGGACAAGGCAAGAAACAACAAATGTCGGAGAGGTTGTGGACAAAGGGGAACCCTCTTATACGGTTGGTGGAAATGCAAGTTGGTACAGCCACGTTGGAAAACAGTGTGGAGGTGCCTCAAAAAATTAAAAATAGAGCTACCCTATGACCCAGCAATTGCACTACTGGATATTTACCCCCAAAACACAGATAGAGTGAAAAGAAGGGCACCCCAATGTTCATAGCAGCAATGTCTGCAACAGCCAAACTGTGGAATGAGCTGAAATGCCCTTCAACAGATGAATGGATAAAGAAGATGTGGTCCATATATACAATGGAATATTACTCAGCCATCAGAAAGGATGAATACCCAACTTTCGCATCCACATGGATGGGACTGGAGGAGATTATGCTAAGTGAAATAAGTTAAGCAGAGAAAGTCAATTATCATATGGTTTCACTTATTTGTGGAACATAAGGAATAGCATGGAGGACATTAGGAGAAGGAAGGGAAAAATGAAAAGGGGGGAATTGGAGGGGGAGATGAACCATGAGAGACTATAGACTCCGAGAAACAAACTGAGGGTTTTAGAGGGGAGGGGGTGGGGGATGGGTTAGGCCAGTGATGGGTATTAAGGAGGGCACGTACTGCATGGAGCACTGGGTGTTATACGCAAACAATGAATCGTGGATCACTACATCAAAAACTAATGATGTATTGTATGGTGACTAACATAACATAATAAAATAAAATAAAACTAAAAAAAAGATGTTGGGTGTAAGAGTTATACATGATTATAGAGTTATACATTATCCTTATACATGACTAGTAATTAAACTCCAAAAAACTACTTAAAAATTAAAAAGCAGGAGGGGCACCTGGGAGGTTCAGCAGGTTGAGCCAGGGACATTTGGTTTCGGATCAGGTCATGATCTTGGGGTTGACAGATAGCCCTGTGCAGGACTCTGTGCTGAATGCAAAGCGGGAGTATGCTTGAGAGATTCTCTCTCTCCCTTTCCCTCCCCCTCTGCTCCTCCCCCCGCTTGTGCTCTCTTTCTCTCTCTCAAATAATTAAACAAAAATTTTTACAAAGCAGAAGGAGTACACCATTCCAATTAGTATATGAGACTATACCATCCCTGGAAAGCATGATGAACATTTTCCTGAGTACTCTGTGGTTTGGCACACAGTAGGCACTCATAATCTCATGGTTGAATTAATGAATAAATGAATAAATGGGGCAATCTTTCAACAAATTTGGTTTAGAAGCTCATAATTTAAACTTATGTCATGACCCTTAATGCACAAATAAATCTATTTAGAGCCTTTACAGACAGAACTATATAAAAATATTTGGCATGCTGTCTGGGATAAAGCCAAATGGGAGGAGTGTGAAGATGGTAGTAGTTTTAAGAAGGGAGTAAGTTGAATCATCTTCCCTTTGATGTTTCTGCCGTGGAGAAGCATAAGGAAGGACATTCAGGAATGCAGTCAAGATCCCTTTGAGAAAGTACTGGAGAAAAATGGAAAATACTGACTTCCCATATTTGTGTAAGAGGATCATGAGAAGAGCCAGATAAAATACATAAGGGTATGTGTGGCAAGGCTTTGGGATGGAGAAGGGACCTATCATTGTCAACCACTCATTTGCCTCCCTACTTCTTGGTCTATCCCTGCCTCCCCCCTAAGCTCCCACTACCACACAAAAGTTTTGGCAAGTGTATGGTTTTAGATTCAGTAATTATCTCTGCCACCACTATCCATGTCATCATCCTCTTTGAATTTTTCCAATTTTGTTGGAATGCCTCCATCTTTTCAAGTGTCTGGAGTTTGAGGCTTCAAGTTATGCTTAACTATCCAAAATTAAACCTGTGCTACTTACTTGTCATTCTTTTTTTTCACTCATTCAACAACTTGTGGAGTGCCCACTGCATGTCAGGCACCATGCTAGAAACTTGAATAAAAAAAAAGATGATTAAGACACAAAGCTCACCAGGCGATTCAGGATAGAAAGGCACATAAACATATAATTGCAAGGCTATGTGGAGACACTGTAATAAAGTATGCAAAGAGGACCATGGAAATATACAGGAATTAATGCTGCCTTGCGGGTGAACTGGGAAAGACTTCACATGGACATTCTAGGTAAAGGGAACAGAGATAGCTGCATGGCAAAGCACAAAGATATAAAATTACATGGTATGTTCAGGAAGCAGTGACCATGACTGCAGCAAAGGGAATGATGGAAAGTGGGATTATAATGAGACAGATTAGGAAGGACTTTGCTCACTGTGTTAAATATTTTAGATTTTAACTTAAGGCAATGAAGAATTGGAAACAAGGGAGTGACGTGATTAGAATAGAAAATCACTTTTGCTATACTGTGGAGACTGGATTGGCAGGTTGGGGGACAGGACTGGAGACAATGATAGTTAGAAGATGACAAATGATGACAGCCTGAATTATAGGATTTGCAGCAAGAAAGTAGAAAGTGAAAGGACAGATGAAAAAATATTGGCAAAACAGGCTTGTTACTCAAAAATAAGAGGGAAAGAGAAAAAGATGCTTGACAATATTTTGAAGACAGAGATGAGGAAAGTTGAGGGGGCTCATGTTTGATAACCTATAGTTTCTTGGTGAAATTAGGCCTAATCATCTACTGGGAGGGAGGAAGACATGGTTAGAAGACAGTTATTGAGTGGAATGGAAAAAGAAGTTTACTGTGGAGGGATAAAAAGATTGTCTTATAAAAGAAATACTGAGGGCTCAGTGAAGTTTGGAAACTTTAAACTGTAGTACAGTCAACTAAGAGGAGACCAGGTAGGTTGAGTGGGTCAAGCAAATGACACCAGGGTGTCAGGAGAATTGATCCATGGGGGCCTACAATGACAGGTAGCCAGAAACCTGCCTTCAAGAAGGCCATTTAGGGATCAGAAGGGGTAGTCCAATGTTCATTCACAATAGAGTTTCATGAGATCCAATCTATAAGCTAGGGAACCAAACATCTAAACCAAAATAATACAGAAGAGAAAGTGTTTCCTTTGCATCTGCTGTGGAGCTATAATTTAAACCATGAAGAATATTTTTAGGGGAGAAGTGGATGATTTTGTGGTAATTAAGAAAATGGATGGTTAAAACTTTTTTTTTTTTTTTTTTTGCTAGGAGTAGATTTACACCAGTATCTGCCAATGTGATATTTTGAATAGAAAGATATCCACATGAAAGTAGAAAAAAAATTTCCCAGTAGTCCCTACCAACTGCCAAAATTATGCCCCACTCTCTTGTATATAAATTTCTTTTAATCAAAGCACACATCAAAGCAAAACTCTCTAGAATGTGACAACTCAAACAATCTACCAAACAAACACATTTCTTGCTTAACTAGCTTGTCAATCTAAGGATCCCAACAGAAGGAAGCTATTCAATCAAGAAAAGGAAAAGGAAAGGTCATATTAAACTTGATTAAGAGTTTTATGCATTATAAGATCATTATTTTTCCCGATACCACTCTGCTGTTAAAGCTTTGGAGACTTTATAGAAGCCAAAGAGAGTTGCAGAACTAATTTAACATTTCTCCCAAAAATGTAGTCAATGAAAGCAAGAATAAAAAACCAAAAACACATTAAAAGGAGTCAAATGAAAGACAATATTATTCAGGAAAGTGAAATCCAACAGCAGATGTGATTTCAAGGAACACAGATGCTAGAAAAACCAATTTTTAGATAGAGCTTAATTCTATGTGTAATATGAAAATAAAGTGCTCTAGAGAAATAGGAATTTGTGGACCTGAGAAACCAAAAATTAATGTGGATTCTGGCCCAAGTACCACCAGAAAATAACAAGGTATAGATATGGAACAGAATTAAATATGTGAACCACAGATCAAATTATAAAAGTGACCAGTAAACAATACACAGAATATTCTCTACGATTCAGTGTTGTTCACTCAAAGTATTTATATGAAAGGAAATCATTTTCTGGAGAACTTCTTCCCATATTACTGGAACTAGTAAGAGTTATAAGGGTATTACTGGAGTTTAATTTTGTATTTATGTATTTCTTAGGTTACACTACAGGATTCCTGCTAAACAACTTATTCCTGAGTAGCAATTGCAGAATCTATATACACTGCAAATTCTATCAATGAAAGCTACCTAGAACCTCCGGCTGGTTTTTCCCATGCCTGTGTATATAACAACCTTGGAATATTATTGCTGAGAAGTGTATTCTATATGCAATGAGCCCTTCACCATAGAGCTTTTTACTTGGGAAATTAAAGAAAAAAAACTTTGTTAGCAGAATAGGATTCTTGTAAGCCACATAGCAATTTCTGAAATACTTGTAAGGCTGGCAAAGTGGATTATTACAATGACTGACTTCTGTGATCTGGTTTGCTGCTCTCAAATTTCAAGCTGTAGTGGTGTGGGGCATTTCCCCTCTACAGCTCAAACCCAAGTGGGCCAGATTACAGGAAGAAGAGTCACTTCCTCTAAATCCTAGAGGCATTCATTAGAGTAGAGATGGTTCTCTGATTTGAGAATTCACACAATTTTAAGAATCATACATATATTCTATCAGTCCACAAGGACCAGAGGAGATTTTTACCTCGGGTAAATATTGTAGGCAGGATGACTATTTTGCTTTAAAATAGTGAAGAGTCATTTCTTAGTCTCAAAAGTCATTCATTTCTTTCTGCTCATAAACCAAGTTTCATTCAAATCTAAGAAAATCCACAGCATATGTGACCATTTAAAATATTACAGAGTCAATCTGATGATGTATATCCCATATTTTTCATTAACTTCATCAAGGTCACAGAGCCAGTAAGTGTTGAAATTAGGATTAAAATCCTGGGCTTTCTTATTTCTTACTACAAAGTCTCAGTTCTTTCTATTATATCACTAAGTGGATCCTTGTATTGTTTCCAGAGATATTGTGGAACTCTTCTGCTATTGCGAGGTTCAATTCCCAACCTGGGGCAGGGTGGGGACATCTGCACACCAACAAGCAATTCTAGGGACACCAGCTCAGTGTCCTATAATTCAGCTCAATCCCGACGCTATCTATCCAGAGATAGCATCAGATTCCACAGGTCGAGGGCTCAGTCCCATAGGACTGCCCCCCCCACCCTTCAGACACCATTCACAAGCCCAGGTTGTTATACCTATACTTCTGACCAACTGGCTATAAATTAGAGGTTCCCAAGACCTCCTCCTCAGGTTCAGTTAATTTGCTAGAGTGCCTCACAGAACTCAAGAGAAACATTTTCCTTACTAGATCATTGGTTTATCATAAAAGGATATAACTCAGGAACAGCCAGACAGAAGAGATGCATGGGGCAGGGGAAGGGAAAAGGGTGAGGAGCTTCCAAGTCCTCCAGGCGCACTACTCTCCTAGAACCTTCACTCATGTACCAACCTGGAAGCTCTCTGAACCCTGTCCTTTTGGGTTTTTATGGAGGACTCCATACATAGTCACAATTGATTAAATCATTGGCCACTGGCAATTGATTCAGCCTTAAGCCCCTTTCCCCTTTCTGGAGGTTGGGGGTGGGGGTACTGAAAGTTTCAACCCTCTAATCACATAGTAGGTTCCCCTGGCAACCAGACACCACCCTTAGGGTTTTCTGAAGGTCATTCATTAACATACAAAAGACACCATTATCACTCTCAATATTGAGGAAATTCCAAGGATTTTGGGAGCTGTGAGCTAGGGAAATCGAGGATGAAAACCAAATAGATGAGAAATATATTTCTGGTTATCTGAAAAGTTATAAGATTCAATTTAGTGGAAATATAGTTGGGGCTAAACTTTTGCAAATATACTCACATAAATATAAATAAGCTACATTAAAAATAGGATGTTTGGGACAAGTTTGTGAAATAATTGGATTTTTTCTTTCTTTCTTTTTTTTTTTTTTTGCTTTGTGTGGAGATTGATTAACAAGGGACCACCCCAGACATGTAGTTATAAGAAAAATTAATGAATACATGTCTTTTAAATGAAATGATGTTTAAACAGCAATTACATTAAAATGCTGCATTTGAAAGCCCTGGTCACCTGAATGACTAAATATATATTTTTATTAATAATCACAATATCACAGGAACCAAGAGTATTGTTCTGAGAGGGACCAGGTGATGCCTTCTCAGCCCCTACCATATGACAATTCTGTATGAAAGGGTTTTGTCCCTTCAAGGTACAGTCAGAAGGCATATAGGAATAGAAACAAAGGCTGAGTGGTGACTGGTTGTCAGGTCTGTACTCTTTGTGAGGTACCTCTGTGCAAAATAGAACAAAACACCCCCTCTGGCTGGAAGAATTCCACCAAGGTGCCATGTTCAGGTAGAATTACAAAGGGCCCACAGTGAGTGGAGTGCAGGCTATGATTTCAGACCAAACTCATGTCCCCTCAGTAGGGCATCCTCGCACAAAAAAGAAATTGCCCAAGCATCCTTGAGACCCTGCTGACTGCCTGATATCATCTAGATATCTAACAAATCATTAGATTTGTTCTCTGGGTCCTTCTCTCCAGAGAACTTGGGCTGCTGATTGGCCTCTTCTTCTGGGTCTTTACATGGGATTGGTGGTCATTAAATCTCATTGCTCTTTTAATATTACATAGTGGTGTACTCCACCCAAAGACATTTTACTCCAAGCCACAGTACCACCTGCTCTATTTTTGTAATTTAGGCTGTTCCTAAGAAATGAAAAATAGAATTTTAATCAAATTAGCTGGCTTTGATAGAGAAATAAAATATCCAGAACCACGTCCTAAACCTAAATGATCTTAAAGAGGCCTATTTCCACTTTAACAATTTAGAATAGTCAGATGTGCAATGTAAAGGGTCTATTTTTTTTGTTCTCCCTTCAGACTGCCTGGGCCCTGTCTGAGCCATGCAAGGGCAGTAGACCCTGTTATCCTACTTACAATCTACATTTCAGTGCACTCTGCTAAGTGCCATGACAGAGATATGTCTTGGGTCCTACTGGATGGTGGCTATATAAAACAGATTGTCTGGAACAGTCTGAATTCCAAATATACTGCTATGTTGTACGACTATGAGTCAGATAATGTAACCCATAGCCCATAGTCATCATGAGACTTGAAGACTTTTGAGAAATACAACCATTTTGATTGCCAGAGCTCTATGCAAATAAAAGTTTTACGTACAACATGCCAACTTTTCCTGGACATTTTAAAGGTTTTGCTTATAGATGAAACTTAAGAGATTGATAATCATTTATCCATTTCTCAGTGTGTGTGAGGCAATGTAATAAGTGCTTTATCTGAATGTTCCTCCTGTAATCTTCAAAGCAATCCTGTGAGGTATGTAATCCATCATCATCCTCATCTCCATTTTACAAATGAGGGACTGAGGTGTAGACACACTAAGTAACTTATTTAGGGCATCTCAGCTAGAAAGTGGCATTATGAACTCATGTCTTTACAGTCTCAGAACTTGACTTTTCTCCGACTCTGACATACTCCTTTCTAAATTGACCTTAACAATGAAAATCTAATGATGCTCTGATATAAAAAAGCAAATTCAAAATCTCAGTAATGCTACCCCAGTGATTTGCAAAGTAAAAATTTTTCTCCAGGAATCTATTTAGTGGAAATAAAGAGTTGGGACTAAACCTTTGCAAATATACGCACATAAGTACAAATAAACTATGTTAAAAATAGGATGTGTCGGGGGAAAATACGATGTTTGGGGAAAGTTTAGGAAATACATTGGATTTTTTCTGCTTTGTGTGGAGATTAATTAACAATAGATCACCCCAAACATGCAGTTATAAGAAAAATTAATGAACACATGTCTTTTAAGTGAAATGATGTTTAAACAGCAATTATATTAAAATGGTGCATTTGAAAGCCTTACCTCCCACACATTGAAGAGTATCCATTATTTTACAAACTACACTAATTAGTGTATACAATTTCAAGAGACTATTCCTCCAGATAGAAATTACAATACAGATATACCAAAAACCACACAAACTAAATTATTAAGGCACCAGAAAGACACCACGGGTGTTATAAGGCATCCCAAAAATATTTTCTGCAAAATATAAAGTGGGATTTTGATCAAAATTACCTCTTCAAAAGAGGTTTCATCAATTTTATGAAGAGTTAATGAGCCACTATATTTAGAAACAAAATTATTACCAGTTTTGCATCGGAAAAAATTCAAGGAGCTACACGTAGGAGAAAATAGGTTTACAAACGGCAAAGACTAGAGGCACCAGCTATTAGGAACCTCTCTTCTATCCTATGACCCAGCAATTGCACTATTGTGTATTTACCCCAAAGACACAGATGTAGTGAAAAGAAGGGCCATATGCACCCCAAAGTTCATAGTAGCAATGTCCACAATAGCCAAACCGTGGAAAGAGCCGAGATGCCCTTCAACAGATGAATGGATAAAGAAGATGTGGTCCATATATACAAGGGACTATTACTCAGCCATCAGAAAGGATGAATACCCAACTTTCATATCAACAGGGATGGGACTGGAGGAGATTATGCTAAGTGAAATAAGTCAAGCAGAGACAGTCAATCATCATATGGTGTCACTTATTTGTGGAACATAAGGAATAGCATGGAGGACATTAGGAGAAGGAAGGGAAAAGTGAAGGGGGTGAAATCAGAGGGGGAGACAAATCATGAGAGACTATGGACTCCGGGAATCAAACTGAGGGTTTTAGAGGGGAGGTGGGTAGGGGGATGGGTGAGCCCAGTGATGGGTACTAAGGAGGGCACGTGTTGTGATGAGCACTCAGTATTATATGCAAACAATGAATCACGGACCACTACATCAAAAACTAATGATGACTAACATAATAAAAAAATTATAAAAAGGAGGAACCTCTCTTCTGAAGGATTTTTTGCTAATTAGGGAAATTACTGATCAGAACCACAGGGTGATGGTTTATGGAATGATCTCAACCTTGCCCAGTCCTGTTTATCATTTCTAATCAACAAACTGAATAAAGATGTAGAGGGTATGATCCTGACATCAGTGGATGGCACAGATCTGAGTGTTGATGAACATGCAGTGTGACATAACTGGGATCCTAAAAGGGAAGCTGGAGTAGTGAGCTCGATTCAATAAGATGAAATGTCAAAAAAAGAAGACCAACACCTGAGTTCAAATAGCAAGCACAGTGGGACGCCTGGGTGGCTCAGTTGGTTAAGCGACTGCCTTCGGCTCAGGTCATGATCCCGGAGTTCCAGGATCAAGTCCCACATCGGGCTCCATGCTCAGTGGGGAGTCTGCTTCTCCCTCTGACCTCTCCCCTCTCATGCTCTCTCTCTCTCTCAAATAAATAAATAAAATCTTAAAAAAAAAAACAAAAAGCAAGCACAGTAAAACATGAAGAAGATGTGGCTAAACAGCAATTTGTATTAAGAAGAAGACTCAAGGAGTCAAAGGTCAACTTGATAGGAGTCCAAATAGTACAATTTTAAGTTGTTTTAATAAATATGTATTATCTGAAAAGACATATACTGAAGAGTTTTCTGTGGAATGGGATATTAAAACGTGTTATGTGGGAGAAAGAGGTTTCATGACAAAATCAGCTGAGGGAAACTCCAGGTTAATTTTAAAAAGTCTATTTTCTGTAGGAATATACTCAGAACCTACATGGTAAGTAACTATTGCTTCTCAAACTTATCTGACTATGGAGCACTTCTTTTTGTAAAGTACCTCTTGGGACTGGCATTAAAGAAAACACTCCTGTAGAAACACTGAATAAAGCTATCTCAGGAGGCAGTTACTTGTGAGACTGTTTAACAGATTTTTTTTAATTATGTTATGTTAATCACCATACATTACATCATTAGTTTTTGACGTAGTGTTCCATGATTCATTGTTTGCGTATAACACCCAGTGCTCCATGCACTACGTGCCCTCTTTAATACCCATCACCAGGCTAACCCATCCCCCCACCCCTCTCCCCTCTAGAACCCTCAGTTTGTTTTTCAGAGTCCATAGTCTCTCATGGTTCGTCTCCCCCTCTGATTTCCCCCCCTTCATTCTTCCCCTCCTGCTATCTTCTCTCTTTTTTTTTTAGCATACGATATATTATTTGTTTCAGAGGTACAGGTCTGTGATTCGACAGTCTCACACAATTCATAGTGCTCACCATAGCACATACCCTCCCCAATGTCTATCACCCAGCCACCCCGTCCCTCCCACCCCCCACCACTCCAGCAACCCTCAGTTTGTATCCTGAGATTAAGAATTCCTCATATCAGTGAGGTCATATGATACATGTCTTTCTCTGATTGACTTATTTTGTTGTGAGACTCTTTAAAAGAGGAGATCCAAACATCAGAGGAATACTGGCCTCAGTGATCATAAGGTTTCCTCCTACCCTTGGGAGTCTATGCTACTTGATTAACTGAACCTAATAAATAGCCCTAATGGCCTATGACACCTGGAGTAGAGCATCTATCTAGTGAGGGCAACTTCTCTAGATAACTCCCAGAACAGCAGAGTGATGGGAAAAAAAAATCCCTCCAGCAAGCACATGCTTCATGGGGGCTGTTTTTTCAATTATTTTAATGATAAAATATTGGCAGAAGGATGATTAAATCTTTGGTGAAAAGATGTTAGAGATAGCAATTTGAAAACAAGAGGCTGGCAGGACACAGAGAAGCTGGTCAAAGAGTGGTGTCCTGTTTTGTGTGCTCAGCCACCACAGAAAAGTGCAGCCCTGAGCTCCAGGCGTGGCTAGCCTCCACACTCACCAACCACCACCACCCTACTACCCTCATGTTAGAAAGCTGGCTATGCATCTGGACCTACGTACTGAAGACTGGGTTTCTGGTACTGAGTGAGAGTTGTGATCTGAAGCCTGAGAACACCTTTCAGTGAGAGGCTGTTTTCTGCTCTGAATTTACCCCTTTCAGGATAATTTGCTGGCCTATCCCTACCAATCGGGAAGGTATACTTTGAATTAGACAAATGGATTCATTAACTATGTTGTGTCTACTAGTTCTGACTAGATCCAACCTTCTTTTTAAAATAAAAGAATTTATTTTTAAGTAATCTCTACACCCAATGTGGGACTTGAACTCACAACCCCAAGATCAAGAGTCACATGCTCCACTGACTAAGCCAGCCAGGTGCCCGTAGACCCAACCTTCTTTTTTCAACTGTGGTATCAATTGGTGTGTGTGTGTGTGTGTGTGTGTGTGTGTGTGTGTGTGTGTTTGTAGAAACAATCACAAAACCTCATTTCTACAAATTCAAGCAATGTTGAAAAGCAACACTGGCATTTTAAAAACTCTCACCTAAGGTGTTACCAAAAATTCTAAATAATCTTCTGCAACCCAAAAGCCCCACTGATTTTTAATTCATTAAACTGAATTTACTAAATGTGTTAAAATTGAGGTTTGTAACACATAGTACAGTATTTCTTATTTTGATCCTGAGGTAATGTGCCTTCCCAAGAAAAAAAGCTTAGCAATGTGGAATCACATGATTGCACAGACCATTATAGAAAAGTCTGTCAGTGTTTTCTTAAAGGGCTACTAGTCAAGCAATTTAAATTTCCAAAAAAGTCACCAATTCAGCAAATACTTTGCTCTTTACATAATTAGGTACTAAGTATTAAAGTTGTGAAGATACAATATGCTTACTGATAAATACTGTCACCAATTTGGCCTCATTCTGCTAAAAATCTGATATTTTAAAATTTTAATTTGACTACTGTCAAATTTTAAACTTAAATTGTTTTGTTATGTTTGCAAAAAGAAAAAACACCATAAGGTCTATTTAGCAGACTACCTTGAACAGTGTAGTCACACATAAATGTTTGTTGAGTGATAGAATAAATGGAGTGAATGGATAAGCTTCAATGTCGAAATTTACTTTTCAATAGCATTGGCAGACGAACTGATGAACTGATTGCACTTGTACTTGGCATTTATGAAGGAAGAACAAAATAAGTGAATATTGGCTTAAACTGTAGTAAAAAATAGCCTTTTTTTCAAGTTCATAAGGCAGGTATTATCAAGCATATAGACAACGTCAAGGAAATGAAAAATACATTATCAGAACAAAAAGGAGCATCTTCATCCCTATATCTTTAAAACAGGGCATAAACAACTTTTGCTTAGCAAGCTCAAGTCAAGGGTTTGTTCTGCAGCTCTGTGGATCAGAGACTCTGATTAGACACTATCTTTTGCCCAGGAAAACAAGGTAATGAAATTTACCATCCAATTCATGTACAGAGTAACAGCAATTGCTGATTAGGGACTAAAAACTAGTTGCAACAACATTTTAATTACATTTCAATGCAAGACTGTAAATTAATTTATCCAGATGAAATACTGTACTATATTGGTTTACAAAATGGCTAATTAGCCCATCCAGAACTTGAAGGAGACCAAAGGACTTTCTATTTAATATATAAAGAAAATAATGAACAAACCACCACCAGCAAATTATTTCAAGGACACGAACATTTATTTCAGGCCAGAATCAATGTAAAAAAAAAAAGACCTAACTTCAGCCTCAGTCCTTCCTAAGTCACTGCTTAGCAGCAGAAGGCTCGCTGTTTAACACGTGTTAGGAAGTACTTCTGATACTTGCTTCATCTGTTGAGCTGCATAAAGACCAGGGGGTTTAGAAAGAAGTGGAAGAGGTGTTTGTTTTTATGTGTGTCCGTTTGTTTTTTACTGTCCCTCCCTTTCAGTCCCATAAGCTGTATTGAGCAGACCCTAGACAGTAGCATTCACTTGCTCATGGAGTTGCCTTCAGAGCAATGCTTTGAATTTCGTTAGAATACGAGCTCGTTAAGGCTATGCAGAGATTCCGTGGTAATTACCCTTTTTAATATTTTGAAACCATTCTTTAAAGAGTGGTATTATTTCTCTTCTGTTCTTTGCAGTAAAGATATGGATGTGCACCTTTCCAGAAATCACAGTTCTCGGAGAATGAAGCTTGTAATTTGGGGCTCTAACAAAGGAACTGTCATGTCATCACATCAAAGGCAGTTCTGCCCTCTCCAGTACATGCAGCATACACCTCAGAGACCAAGTGGCTGAAGAAAGCAGCTTCCAGTGAATCTGAATGCCATCAGTTCTACCTCCTCTTTTTAGGATGCATTCTGTGTGTCTAGAAACCAGAGGTGACAAGAGTGCCTAAGCATATCAGAAACTTTTTAAAGGTTAATGAATTCTGGCATAAAATAATGTCAGAGCCATAAACAACTCATAAATACAAAATGTAGGAAAACCACGGAAACACTCATCACACTTTTGAGAATGGTAGAACCCTGGATGATAAAACCACTATGGACTTCTAAATTATTCTTTTAATAAACTTGGTGGAGTATTATACTATATATCAATATTTATGATATCAGCTAATGATAGTTCAGGGAGGCAGAATGCAAAATGAAGTCTGCCCCAGTTCAGTTGTGCACTGCCTTGGTAATTACTTCTAGACTGAAAACGGGATTCGGTTCAACTTAGGTAACGAGGAAATCAGTATCCAATTTGGCAAAGTGGACGTCTAATTAGTAGTCTTCTTCCTCTTTGTCATAGACCCATTGCCACATTCAGGTTAGTAAGTAGAATAAGTTTAGAGAGAAATGGAACTGTGTATTACATTAAATACTGTGTTATTTATTTCTTTATGGATTTACCCATAGAACAATGTTATAAAGACTAAAAAATCAAGGGGAAAATGTATCTACATCAAAATCACTCAAAACTAAGCTTGCAAGGGGCAAGCACAAATGGGTTTGCTTCATATGGTGAATTTGACAAGTTGAGACAACGGAATCCTAAGAATCAGATACCATCTGGTGGACCTGGTAGAGTGAAGAGGCAGAACCACAAGTGGTTTATGTAATGCCTCTTTAATGAATGACACAAAAATAAATTGAAAGAAGCTCAGCTTCTGGCTTATAGCCATAGAAGCAAGGAAAGTTGCAGTTAAGGATCAAAGCCGCAATATCTATTCATAACGTATTTCTAGTCTTAATATTTCTCAACAGGGCCACTGGGGGCCTTAATGCCATACTACCCAATTTGATCAATCTAGGAGTCCGAGAGTCTGACTAAACCTGAAATACACAGTACTTACAAATGACAATGTATGTGTTCTGGTGAGCACTCAGGGCAGCTACAACTATTTTGTTTGTTTGTTTGCTTTTGCTCTTAAAAGTCTAGCAGTTAGCATTATACATTATGAGTGAACATGTTGTTTCCTGAGACTAATTGTTGCCCTCTTCCTCCTCCTTCTATTTTTGTAAGGTACAAATGCTACTTGTGTGGTGCTTTTTTCTTCAAAATATGGTAATATAAATTCAACTCCTTTCATCTTCAAAGCAATATTATTATTTTATTTTTTATTTTTTTAAAGATTTTATTTATTTATTCAAGAGAGAGAGAATAAGAGAGAGAGAGCACATGAGAAGGGGGAGGGTCAGAGGGAGAAGCAGACTCCCCGCTGAGCAGGGAGCCCGATGTGGGACTCGATCCCATGACTCCAGGATCATGACCTGAGCCGAAGGCAGTCCTTTAACCAACTGAGCCACCCAGGCGCCCCAAACCAATATTATTATTTTAATGTGACTCACAGATAAGGAAATTAAGATTGACATACTTGTTCAAAATTGGTGACAGAGTCAATGTGAGAACTCTCTATATGAGATTCTGTCACTGTATGACATGGAACAAACCCTTTAACATAGTGGAACCTGGGTGCCTGGGTGGCTCTGTCAGTTAAGTGTCTGCCTTCAGCTCAGCTCATGATCCCAGGGTCCTGGGATAGAGCCCTGCATCAGGTTCCCTGCTCAGTGGGGAGCCTGATTTTCCCTCTACCCCTCTCCCCTACTCATGATCTCTTTCTCTCTCATGCTATCTCTCAAATAAATAAAATCTTTTTTAAAAAAACATAGTGGAACCTAAGTTCCCCATCTCTAAATATAGATAATAATACCTAATTTAGAGTCTTATTGCAAAAATTTGGTAACCTAATGTATACCTGACACAGAATACTCACTAAATATTATTTCTATTCTTAAGGTCAAATACGTTTGCTAAATGCCAAGTTAAACAAATTAAACAAATCTTTTTGCTGCAGGACTCCTTGAGGCCTTTAATATGCAATGTGATGCTCCAAGAGGCAAATAGAGAATGTAACATTTCTCTTAACAACCAAACAACCAATTTGTTTTCAAGGAGCATCTATTTATAACTCATGGAATACTAATATTCCACAGGACACACTTTGAGAACTCTGCTGCACACCATAAAATATTTTGGAAAATATATGAAATGAGTCATTTGAATATATTTAATAAATTACTGGCTTAAATAGCCTGATCTGAATAGCCTAATGACTTTATGTGAGGTCACACAAAACATCTAATACATAGGAAGTAACAATCACTTGGAAATGGTGCCCCAAACTTGCTCAGAAAGACACTTGAATGGGTCAATTTTATTGCAGGTCTATGTGAAGGCTGGATACATTATATGGTTATTTGTGCTTCCAAAGTTAAAATACAGGAAGCTTTCAAAAGAAAAAAGGTTCTTAGTGATTCTGCTTATTTTCCCCTAATGTGCTTCATCACCTCTTCTGTGGTTTGCTACTATATGGGTCAAATTTTCTGGACAATAAAGAGAAAAGGAAGAACGGGGGAGGCTTTTCATTTTTTCTTTATCTCTCTTAAGAAACTAGAATCCTTTGTGCCATAATGAATGAACTCTGTTCCCTGAATGGGGTACTAACCATTAAAACTGTGCTCCAATGTATGGGAGCTGTGACCCACACATGTGTTATCAGTCAACAACAGTTATTAAATGCCCAATTCTGTCTTAAGTAGTTCAGATTGTAAGAAAGTAGATTTGAGCTTAGAATCCCATAGGTGAGACAAGACTTACATCCAAAGGCAGAGGTGCAGGGCAAGTATAATACCAAACAGTACATAATGAAGAGCTAGATCTTGAGGTGCAAACCATAACTGTCATATAAACTCAGAGAAAGAGGAAAGATCACTGAGCATCATGGGCTGAAGTTGGCAATTGAGCTGGACCTTGAAAGCCTGTAAGGGGTTGCCACAGGGCTTCTGTAAGCAAAGCCAGTTCCATTACCCCCTAATGTGCACCAACTGTCAAGGGAGTGTTCGGGCCACGCTTCCCTTTCAGGAACAACAGAGGGAGTACAGAGATTTTGCTTCTTTGCCTCTCCTCCTTTCTGCCATGGATGGATATATGAGCTAAAGAGCCTCAAATCAGTAGCCTTTCCCTCTGGGTCACAGTGAGGATTTGGCTGCTTGCTTGCCCAATAAAGAAATAGAAAAAAAACCCACCAACAATAACAACAATTTAAGGTTAGAGCTTCATAAGAACAATTCAGCAATAAAAGAATCTACATGGGCTTGTGTGGAAAGACAAGTGCTATTTTCTGCTTGAGTCCGTGACTGGTAGAGAATCACTCAACCCTATGATTGTATTATTTATACAGAACTCACTAGGGCACCATCTGGTGCTAAGCTAACCACAAAAACAGGAAAATCAAACCCAAAGCCAATTGTCTTCATTGGAGTTTTCGCTAATGACCTGTTCCTCGCCAATATTCCAACTGATCACATTCTAGTTTGAAACAGGAAAAGACATTTAATGCTTTAAAGGGAAGTCTTAAATGGAATTTAGTTAGACATATCCTTGAAAAGATTCTGTGCCTATCCAGAACTTCTCAGTTGAGAGGGCACTGCCCCTATTTCAGGTCTTATTACATCTTATTAAGTTGTCAGATCAAGTTCATAATGTCCTGTGTCTCAGTATCCAGCCACCAAGAGATAAGTGTGAGAGGTGATCTTGCAAGATTATGTCCTGGAGATGGAAACTCAAGCCAAAATAGTAAGGAAAATTCTGCTGAAATAAATCCTGCTGAAGTATAAGAAACATATTAACAAATGTCCATGATAAAAATAATTGTAATTTGAAATTATTTTTAAATCCCACATTTTGACTCTCAATTATTCTCACTGAGGTAGCAGACTTGACATTAAAATGTATTTTCCTTTGTAATCAAAAATTTTACAACTATAATGCAAAGGTAGGTGTTTATGTTGAATTTATGTACTCTTAATTTTAAAAATCCAATTATAAAGATTTTTCAGTTCTTATTGGCTTTTCCTAAATTCTCCCAGCTCTAGTAATTTTCTTTTTGACATAGATACTATAAAATGGTACCCTGAGTTAATTTGGTTTCAATATTAGAAATTCATCATGAAAGCTGTAAACATTTCTAGTCCCATTTTGTTCTCATTTGGAGCTAACACCATAGGTCTTAATGGTAGCGTGGTACATAACCAGGTACCTTGGCTCCCAAGCTGGGTAGTGTTTGGAGTTCTCTTTGACCCAAAGTGTGATTTTGTTCACATTTTTAGGGCTCTGTTTTCATTATAACCCTTTAGATTTTGACAGAAAGCAGAAAATAATCAAATAGCCCCCAACCATGATATTAATTAAGGGGGATTGCTCTCCTAAACCTGACAGCAAAATGAGGTACCATATAAAGTGGTTCACTGAAACATCTTTCCATAACTCAACCATCTGATTTCCACAATTAGGGAGGTCAGCCTTGCTTGCTTAATGTAAAATTAAAATTTAACTAGAGTCAGAAGCTTGGTTATGACACACATTTTAAAAATATAAATAAATTGGCAGTTTTAACAAAGGCAGTTTATTCATGTCACCATTAAGTCTGCAGTGCAAAGAAAAAGTAGGCTGTGGAGTCACCTGAGTTTGAATCTTGAATCTGGCAATTACCAGCTTTGTCCTTTGAGTAAGTTACTTCCTTTTTAAGGTTGGGCATCCTTTCATCTGTGAAAAGGGCTTAATACTTCTTCCCAATGTTTTTGTGGAAAATGGATGCGATAACATTCAGAAAAATCTCACCACAGTTCCTGGCACACTGTAGGAGGTGTACAAATCTGAGTTCAATTCCTCTTTCCCAATTATTTCCAAAACTTTTCCTTAAGATGAACAACTCTGTGAAAGGTGGGGGATTCACATGTAGCACATCACTGATTATAAAAACCTAGGAAAACTGAGATCTATCTCTAACTCCATCTTTTCATTTAATATATTGTCAAATGTCCTTCACAAAGTTTCGGACCTCCTTAGATCCATCTGTCACTGTATAGCTGGAGTCTCCTCTTCATTAGTAAGAGTGTCTTCTTCCATTTGAAGGTCCAACTCCCTCCATCCCCAACCATATCTCCTGACCTACTAAAGGAAACAACCAATTTCCTCACATTAAAAAAAGTTTTACATTACTAACCCAGTACTTAATATCAGCAAACAGAATATTCATAATTGGATGACTTAATCTACAGCTACCTCAAGGATCAAATAACTAGAAAGAAAAAAAAGAAAAGGAAAAGCCTTTCTGAAAGTTTTTATTTTAGTTGTTGAAGACCCAAACACAACAATGTGTTTAAAGAAGTAATAGTTGCTTTCTAGCAACAACTATAGACTAATCTTAACTAATTCAATTTCTCTGTCAGTAGCAATGATAAAGAAGCTATATTATTTATCTTCCACACCAAATCTATAAAAATAATCCTGTTGGCTCAATTTCCAAGACATTCACCACATTTGTTCATTTCCCTACATTTTATGTGAAGATTGATATTTTCCTAGGGGCATTTCCCAATGGGCCTTAGTTTGAATTAAGATTGCACATGTGGCCACATTTGTGAGCACAGGACAAATAGATGAAGTTATTTTTGGCAATACAAAGGCAATTTGGGGCACACAGAATCTAAGAAAGGGGAACTAGAGAGTTCAGTACATAGTTTTACGTTCACTGTGGTGGAACCCAAAACATTCTACACTAAATTAGACACTGCTTTTCTAAGGATTGAAAGCCACTGCACATAGTCTCTGTCCCTTGAACACATGGAGAAATCACAGATCTCTAACTCACCTATTTCAAAATTTCCTCAGACAGAAAAAGTTTCCATCACTGTGACATCTCCTGAAGCACAGGCTGAAATTAGTGATACTGCAGGGTATCTCCCATGAATTCCCTTTGAGATGGATGCCTTCCGGGGGACATTTCCCTGTCTGCCATTTAGACACACCCCCATCTCAACAACTGCACCTTCACGCGCGTCACTGGACGGCTGCTGCAAACAACTGCATTTATCTACTCCAGGGAGATTCGTGTTGCCTTTCCTTTCAGGCGGAGTCCTTTTCCAACCTGCTCCCCCAGTTCTGGCGATGTACAGATACGCGCCTTGACAGTTTTCCTAGCCACAACAGCTCCAAGGCCTAGTATGCCACTATACTACCTGACACACAGCAGGTGTGCAATGCATAACTGCTACATTTTGAATGATTTAATGAATATTTCGAGACATGAGAAATGGCAATTTGTAAAACTATTTGGAATATGAACAAAAGGAACAACCTTTACTATGATGCAAAAGTACCACTGGGGGTAGGAAGATCTTTGTGAGCTGTGTTACAAAATGGAGAGTAAAGATAGGGAAAAGGGGAAGGATCACAGAAAGGCCAATTAGTAAAAATTCTGCTGGCTATAATTCTGCAACTATTTTAGACAGTCTGATAGAAAACTAGCTTGGCATCAATGCAACTCCACACTTTATAAATAAGCTCTGCATCAGTTAATTCTCTATTTCTAAATGTTATGTTGTAGGTTGGGTCATGGTTTTACATTTAGTTAATCTGAGGTTAAAGATCTGCATGGCTGGATATACTAATTCAGAGTAATCAAGTATCGATTTTGTCTTTTAGCAACAATGAAATAACAATTGTCGGCTTTATTTGGTGCCCTGTGTCTTCTACAATCCCAGAATAATCAGAGAATAGTTCATTTAAACAGTTGCATTGTGATGCATTATTCTTAAATTTGAAAATAAATAAAAATTCGGTTTGTCATTTACTACAATCGGGAAATTTTCTTTAGAATGTGAAAGCTCTAGGTGAAGGACTTCCTCTGCCTCCACTAAGTTCTATCAAATGCCATACCTGAGAATACTTCCACCTTTGAATGAGGGAAATAGCCCAAGCCTTGGTAAGACAGTAGCAGTAGATAACTTCTTGCCACTGCTGCTCCCCCTGCATGGCTCTCTCTCTGGCTCCTAGTTGACAGCCCCAAAAATCCCTCTTTCCTGGTTTCTCAGAGGCCCACCCGTAACACCATCCCATGTTCCAGGACAATCCAATATAATGAATTCACACTATGCACAAGAATCTCTGCTAAACGCTGGTTAGCAGTTAGCTTGTAGAAATTAACCAGGGAGGTTTCCCTTCTCAAATAGCTGATAGTCCAAAAGACATCAGAAAGGTTAAAACAAAACAAAACAAAACAACAAAAACAAAATCCTCCTACATAACACTAGGAAGCTTATGCTATTTTAGCAAGGAAAATGTTTAAAAAAAATTCAAAGGAAGGAGGCATTCCATCCTTGGTGCTCTTCTTTTTTAACCTTTACACACTCCCCCTGAGAAATTTTATCCATGATTAAATCTCCTATTATTGCCATTATCCTGATGGTTCCAGATCTATTATGTCCAGTCCTGGCCTCTCGATGTGTATTTAAAACTGTCTAGTGACTACCTTCAGTCCACTGGAAGATCTTGAAGTTTATGAAGTCATAATGCCCCCTATCACTCCTCTCCCTCCTAAATTCCTCATCCCTGCTAATGGGTTTACCATATCCCCCAAACCATATGTCCCCAAGTTAGAAACCTTAGAGTCATTCTCCATGCTTCACTCTACTTCATCCCTCAACACCAAATCTATCACCAAGCCACACTAACACTTTCTACCTAAGAGGATGCCTCGGAGTCTACACCCTCTGCTCTATATACACGTCACTACCATCATTACCTTATTTGTTCCTGTTTGTGGATTCTGTGGTCACACGGACATAGGTTTGAGTCCTGGCTCTGCCATTTCCAATCGGTGACCTTGGACAATCACTTAATTTCTGTTTCAGTTTCCTTATCTATAAAATGGGGATAACAATATTTCTTATACCTCATATGGTTGATAGAAATCTTTTAAAAAGGCAATTAATATACAGGATTTTACACAGTGCCTAGCACACAGTAGGTGTTCAATAAATTATAATTTGGTTATTGTTGTAATGTAGTCCACAAACTGGCTCCAATCTAACCCCAGAGCCTCATTTCTCATTGTTTTCCACTCCTCCCCACCCCAGTCTCATGCTGAAGCCTCATTAGACTTTGTTTCCCTGAACACGTCAAACTCTTTCACATCTCTATCCTTCTGCATCTTCTGTTCCCTATGTCTCAAATGTCCTCCCTGTCTTAGCATTACTCAATGCTCAATGTTCACCTTGAAATTTTACATACCTCAAGTTCACACTCAAATGTTACCTTCTTAATGAATGATTACCTGTATCAATTTGTTATTCTTCCCTCTATGTTTTCACAGAATAGACATACACACACATACATACACCTAGAAAAGCAGTATCCCATCACTACAATTTTAAAAATTATTTGTTTTCATGTCTACTTCCTCTATTTGTGATAAACTCATTGAGGAAAAGGTCACTATAGTCTTCATTTCTAGGGTATCTTGCAGAGTCATGGGTCTTTTAAAGAAACACTCCTAACTAAGATAATCTGGAGCTATTTCATGGAAGGCTATTTTAATGCAAGGGAAATAGAGGGAAAAACAAATGTTGTTTTCTCTGATCCTACCCTCCTCTGTCTGAAATGCTATCAGCACCTCCATCATCCCCCCATCAGCCTTCCCCACAATACCAAACCTCCCTATCCTTAAACAAGTCCTCCAACCTATTAGAGAAACAATAGTGTCTACTAATTGAGCTTGAGTAAAAAGTTCATGTAGAGCAATAGGGAGGAAATAGCTAGGGTCAGACTGTGGAGGGCCTTGAATATTGGGCTAAGAAGTTAAAACTTTAGCCAGTAGGTAGGTAATAGGGTGCCATTGGAGACTGGCAGGGCACAGCAAGATCTATAAGTTATTTTTAGGAGATTGCTATGATTGTAGTATATAGGATAGTTTGGACTGGGGAAGGACAGGAGGTATAAAAGTTTACTGGAGAATAAAGCTAATTGCTAGGGGGACCAAAGAAAAGAAGAAAAGGACCAACGTTTGTGGGAACCTTCTATGTGGCAGTCACTGTGGTAAAAAGCACTTTACATACATTATCTCATTCAATCCTAGCAATAATCATATCCATAAAGCACTCTCATTAACTCTGAATTGAGGAAGCAATGATTTAGGGTGGTTAAATAACTTGCCAAAAGTAAAATGATAGTCAATGGAAGAGCTGGGATTCAAACACAGGTCTGCTTAAAGTCTAGATTGAATATTCTCAACTTACTTATGTACCCTGGAGGCATGTGAGGACTTAAGTGCAACAAAATGAAAAGGCAAACTATGGGATGGGAGAAAATATGTGCAAACCATCTATCCAATAAAGAGTTAATCCAAAATATATGAGGAACTCACACAACTCAATAGCAAAAAGCCAAAACCAAAACCAAACCAAACCAAACACACAAAACAACCTGACTGAAAAATGGGAAAAGGACCTGAATGTCTCCAAAGACATAAAAATGGCCAACAGGTATGAAAAGGTGCTCAACATCACTAGTCATCAGGAAAACTATAAGGAGATATCACCTCACATCTGTTAGGATGGCTATTATCAAAAAGACAGGAGATAACAAGTGCTGGAGAGGATGTGGAAAAAAGGGAACCCTTGTGTACTGCTGGTGGGAATGTAAATTGGTGCAGCCATTATGGAAAATAGTATGGGGGCTCTTCAAAATAGTAAAAACAGAACTACCTTATGATCCAGTAATCCCACTTCTGAGTATAAATCCAAAGTAAAGAAATCAGAATCACAAAGAGATATCTGCACTCCCACATTCATTGCAGCATTATTAACATTATTTCAAGATATGGAAACAATCTAAGTGTTTGTTGATAGATGAATGGATAAAGAAAATGAGTATATATGTATGTATACGTACACACACACATAATGGAATGTCATTCTGCCTTAAAAAAACAGAAGAAATTCCTGCCATTTGCAACAAGATGGATGAATCTGGAGGAGCTTCAGCTAGGTGAAATAAGCCAGACACAAATAGATAAATACTGAATAATCTCACTTTTACATGTGGAATCTCAAATAGTCAAACTCATGGAAGCAGAAAGTGGAATGGTGGTTGAACAGAAGCTAGGGGAAAGAGGAAATGGGTAATATTGGTCACAGGGTACAAAGTTTCAGTTATAAAAGATGAATAAATTCCAGAAACCTAGTGGACAGTAATGTGAATATAGTTAAAAATATTGTATTTTATACTTGAAATTTGCTTAGAGGGTAGATCTTAAGTTTTCTCACCACAAAAAATAAAATAAAACGGTGACTATATGAGGTGATGGATATGATAAGCAGCTTGTGGCAATTATTTCACAATATATCTATATATCAAAACATCAAGTTGCACACCTTAAATGTAAACAATTATTTGTCAATTATATCTTAATAAAGATGGAAAAAAAACAAACAACAAACCCTCCTTCAAAGTGGAAAGAAGTCATAAACAAAATAGTGTATGATACCACTAATATCAAATTCTGGAAAAGACAAATCTAATTTATAGTGACAGAAAGCAGATCAGTGATTCTCTGAGACTGGGGACAGGGAGAATTGACTAGAAAGGGGCAAAAGAGGATCAATCTTAAGTGGTGATGAAAACATCCTAAGTCTTGAGTAGTGGTGGTGATTCTATGGGTATATCTGTATGTATTTGTCAAAACTCATCAATGTACGCACTAAAATTAGGGTACATTTTATTGTATGGTAATTACACTTAAATAAAGTTGATTTAAACAGAAACAAAAAACATGTTTTCTAGTTCCCTAGAAATTTGTTGCTCAAATTTTCCAATTTAAATTTAGGAGTTAATTAGAAGGAACATCAGGAGACTTACTTTTAAGTGAAAAAGATTACATAAAAATATTGTAATAGATTATCATAATAATCATAAATATCATAAGGTTAGAAATATTGGGATTTTCTTATTTGGGATCTCACAATTAATAATTCTTGTTATTTGCTGCTTTTTTCCCCCCATGGTACTGGATCCAACACATTCTATTCATATTTTCTTCTGCACTATCCAAAGCAGAACATAAAGAGCATCTGACCCAAGACAGGTTTTCTCATCTAATTGTCCAATATACTTGTTAGGGGTACTTTGACTTTAAGGTAAGAAATGCAGAATGCTTTCCAAGTTTGTTAATTAATAGCATCCCTAGACAAATATCTTCTTACTGCTGTGCCTGATTACTAAATCTCTCTGCTTCAAGGCAACAGATGGCTTAAGTTCTCCCAGAATTAAAAAGGAAATAATCTAGAATTCCTTGTGATTCAAGGGACTAAATTTAATCAGGTTATCCTATTTTATAAGCTACAAATATCCTAGAAAAAAATGAAGATGATCAAAATGGAAATGAATGGTTGCTATCTTCTAATTGTGTGAGTGGTGTGTAATAGTCATTATAGCATACCAGTTGATGACAATCTGCTACCAGAAAATCAGCATGTACCATATCCAACCAAAGCCTCTGTCAGTCTTTCTTCATGGACTTTTTCTTGTGACAGAACTCTTCCTTTCTAGACTTAGAAAATAATATAAATCACAGGGTTCCTTGAGCAATCTTCAATACCTCTGATTTAAAAATAAGACAAAGTAACCAAACCCTTTCCTAGAAATTTGATCTTAAGTTTCACTTGGTTCAGAGAACTTTTCTGGATTAACCTAGATTATATCAGATCTATGCACTAACAATATTTAAGTATCTGTCTAAGCAATATTTAAGACTATTTTTCTTTACAATCAGTTGTATGTCAACATATCATATGGTCCCCTCTAGAGTGAAAGCCATCTACAGGGAGGAATTAAAATGTCTGCATCCATTATATTATAAAAACACATTGCTCATGGATGCTCAATAAATGCATAATTATTGACAATATTTTAACATATGTCTGTTGTATAGGATATGCAACGGCCAACACTGCCTTATAAAGTATATCACCAGCTTGTTCCATATTGATGCTTTCTATCATCAATCTACTCACTCAAATCTTTGTCTATTACTATTGATCTATAGTCAGTTAGGTTATTTGCAAAAATAGAGCCTATTTTTTAACACAAATATCTCTTCAAATCTGTCACATCTTTCCCATAATGGCATGAGTAAACTGTATCTTTTGCAGATGTTCTGGTCTTTCTACTGCATTTTCTGAGACATCTTTGAATAGGGATTAATTTTTAGTTTGAAAGCCCATTTTTCAAATAGATATTCTTTACTATTTAGAAATATCTTAAAATCCTTTTGTTATACAACTGTAGAATTTTTACTTGTCTCATGACATCAAAGCAGGGAATCAAAATGAAAAATCAAGGAAGATAATGCCCAGCCTCTTATACCAACTGCATACATCATTCTCCACTCCATCCTTGTCCACCAATGTGCACACATACAGACATAAAATTCTGTCCTGTAGCACAACTATCTACCACTTGGTGTTTTGGTAGAGAGAGGAGACAAGTATACAGAAAAGAAAAGAAGAGGTACCTGATACTTTGATAATGTAACAAGGTTTAAACAATAAAGTGTTTAAATATTCGGATTGTTTTAAACCAAGCAGTATGTGAGATGACAACAAGCTCAGAAATGGGATAAAGGGTGAGGCTGGGGTTAGGCACCACCTGGCATCCACACGATATAAAACTAGGAGCCCCATGTTTATTAACATATGCTTTTCTCACAAGAGTATCTGTCGTAATTCATTTTGTTAGCTGAATGGTCAAATTATCTGATCTCTTTAAGTTACAACAGTCATGCTTTTAATCTCTAGTGATATACAGACAGCACTATAATTGTGGAATTTGTCCTGTTTTCCTACAGAAAATATATTTTAAGTGGTTGCTTGTTTTTGGTAGGTTTCTTGATTTTGCTAACCCCGTATGACACTGGGGATGAGCTATGAGAACAATTCCTTTGACAATCTCCACAATGGTGCTCATAAATTATGAGGTAGCACTCTTTCATAATAATGGTTTTGGGGGACAAAATCACCTCTCCCTTGGAGATTAACTTGATTGTATGAATTTTTAAAATAGTTATGGTTTTTATGACTATAAAAGCAATACATTTAATAAAAAAAATCAATTCAAATATGAGTAAAGCAGGAAGAGAAGGAATCATGCTGTCTGGGAGGTAGAGACAGAACTAGGTTCAGAAATGTGTCATAAGATAAACAATCCTTAGAAGAAGAAAAAACTGATTTTATATTTGATAGGATTATTTGGATGTGGTTATGTCAATATGCCTCTCAAAAGGGTCATGTCAAACACAGCTATATCAAAATGCTCTGCTTTGAGAGAGAAATTAGTGTAACACAAAAGGAAGGGTGTAAGGTAGGATGTGGCAAAGGAGGCACGCTCTTAAGAGGTTTATATAATTTTGATCAATATTGGGGAATCTATCAAAGGGATCCGATAAGTAGCTGCACTGTAATTGAGATTGAATTCATTTTTAAAATCAATTTCTACATCAGATTATAAGATGTTCCTAAATCATATTTCAAAATGCTGAATTATATGCACAATACATTAATTGATTTAATAGCAATTTGATAGCTACTCATCACCAGGCACTATTCACTACCCTTTTCATATGTTATATCATGTAATTATCATAGCAACCCAGAGAAGTAGTTATTATTCCATTCTGTAGACAAGAAACCAACGGGCTCACAGAGGGTACAGAACTACAAGGTCATATGGACTCAAAAGGTTATCATAGGTACTGAGCACTTGATTTGGTGAAGAAATAGGAATTTATTTTGCCATACTTTCTGGTATAGTAACTATTTCTAATAAATAATAGAGTCATTTTTAGGGTGAACTTATTATTTCTGTAATTCTGCAAAAGAAAGTATCATTTAGATTGAAAGTGAAAAAAATTAAAAGCCTTAAATACTCATAAATGATTAGTAGAAAAAATAACTGGAATGCAATTATACTGCAAAATTTCTACACATGTAGAATCATATAATTGTTTTTCATAGTAATTAGGTTTTTTTCTTCACAGATATATGTCAATGTTAAATCACAGTGAAATAATTGATTATATTATACCCTAAAGAAAAAAGTATATTATACAGCTGAATGTATTTAATTTAAGCCCTCTTTTTAAATAGTAATTTGTACCAGAATATCTTTAGCAGTCCTCACACCAAGCAATAGATAGTTCAAATCTGAAGTAATATCATTTTTCAATTTCAATAATTGGCTTATTTTATATATGAAAATAGAAATTCTAGCTTTAAAAAACCATAATTTTATGAATGTGTGGGTGCAAATAACTTTATTTTTTCCATTAAATATTGTGTAGACTGTCCTGAGATGTAAACCATTATAATTTATAAAACAGCATTAATCCAATACACATAATTCTATAAATTCTGATACCACTCATGTATTTAATTTATTCTAGTGTCTCGGATAAAGCAATTTAATAAACTAGACACACAATTTTACCTTGATGAACAGTATTACACAGATTTACTCCAATGTATTTCGATTTAGCCATTATTATCAAACATATTCTCCACATTTATTTAAAAGCTGTATAATGTAGTAGTTAGAACGAGGCAGATGCACATTTGAATATTGGCTCTGCCACTGAGTAGCTGGTGTGTCACTGGAGAAGCTACAGAACATCTCTGAGGTTGGGTTTCTTCCTCCATAAAAATAGGGTTAAAAATAACTACCGCGCAATGTTGTTGGGAAGTTTCTGTTAAATAAGTTTACATATATGACAGTGTTTGGCCCAGAGCAGACACTCAGTGCATGTAAATATATTTCCTTTCTTAAAATATTACATGACAAATTTGGAATTGGGTGGTTCCAAGTATTCAGTTAAAAAGGCTTATCTATGTGCTTTAATTCAACTACCCCATATAAGCCACCAAGTCTCAATGTTGTTTAAAATCACAGTGTAAAGAAAAAAACAACAAAAAAACCCACTCTAGCTATTATTTGCTAGTTGTCACAAGATATGAAAATTTAGTGACATACTTTTTGGATAGGACCAAAAAAAAAAACCACAGGGTTTTCTTAAAAATGACTATGTGTGCATGTAGTTGAAGGATGGTAACAATAAAAAATGAATACTGGGTCATTAGGTTCATCTTCTGGCTTTTCCATTGTTTAAAAAGATAGATAAAATAATAATTACACAAATCACTTGGGTGCTGTGATGAGAGAATGAGATTAGGAAGGAGCTTTATTACCAGTCTATAAATGTGCCATAAAAGTACAAAGTCATTTTATTGCTTTTTCTATTTCAAGCAGCTGTCATATTAGTCATATGTGTTTTCTGCCATCCATGATCCATAAGTATGTATTTTCAGTATATACAACCAATTAACAAGCCAGGTAAGTAAAAGGCAGAATTTCCCAAGTCCAAACTCAAGGTTTTTAAGAGGTTAATACAATTTTTTAAAGCCCATTAAAAAAAAATACAAGTCACTTGATTCATGTATGTGTCTCTTTGTCTAACTAGTGAATTGCAGACATCTTAGAGTGGAAATAACTTCTCAGCCTCTTTTGACAGTTGGTGAATATTTCTAACTGTGGTCTACATATTAACCAGTGTCCTGGCATAAAAGCATTACATGTTTTAAGAACTAGGTCAAAATAGTCCTTAACTTGTATTTTAAAAGGACACTTCAAACCCTTCAGAGTAAGTAACTGTAAATGATGGTCTGTACAATTAGAAACAAATTTCTGAATCATTCGGTCATGTTACTGAAAAGGGCGGCCAAGATACTATAAAAAAAAAAGTCAAACTGATTATTAACATGCAGTAAATGGTTGTTGGATTGCATTGACTCATATCTGGATAATCCAGGGTGAGATTGATACATATTCTACCCTAAATAAATGTGTTCCTTTGATCCTACCAAGAAATCAACAAATGCCCTCATCAGGTTTAGCTAATAATAGATTAGTGAGGAAATAACTTTAAACAAATATCCAATACAGCCTCAGATCATTTTACACGTAATTCAAACATTATTTTTAAAAACTACTATTTAAAATTTATTCTTAAAACTCTCTAGAAATCTAGTCTTACGATTAACTAACCTTTCAATCGAGAAACCCTGTAAAATCCTCTTGCTACATCTAAGCCAATACTTCTCTTACCCGTCCTATGTTCGAATTTCAAGAAAACAAGAGAGTAGCACTTACAGACCCAAAATGACAGTTTGAGGTGTACCTTTTGCAAGGCTTTAGATGCCAGAGCACTTGAACACTGCACAGCTGTTCTAGTTACTTCCATGTCTTAAATTTCCCCTTCACGGCGACCTTGATGCACCCATCTAATGTACAGCTGCACTCTCTTGAGTAGGCAGGTTCCTCCCACAGCTTAGTTAGTAACTTAGTGGTATAGAATCAATACATCATGAGAACCGTTTGACTCACTTTGGAGGAAGGCAGTTAAACTTGACATCTATAGTCAGATTCTTTACTTTCCAACCAACAGGAAATTTTAAAGCATATCAAAAGATGTCATTCAAATCCTATGGCCACAAATAAATAAATCCCATCATAAGCATAGAGGCCAGCCCCAAAGCATTGTTTTTTGGCCCACCTTAAACCAAAAAAAAAAAAAATTATTTTTTAAATGGTTCACACTGGCTGTTTCTAAACTTTTACTTCAATGCACACCAAGCCTTCAGAAATAATTATTCATAGCAAACTAATTTATGTGTAATGTGAGTCTAGGAGATTATCACACTTATCTTACCATTTATTTGAAAATACTTTATTCCAGGAAGACTCCTTCTGTGTCACATTTAATTGCCTTTGAAGCTCCTGCCATTTGAATCTGTCTTCTGGAACATGCATTTCATCATTATTTTTTAGCCTTGTTACATCAATCACCACAACTGCTATAGAAGATTTCTGGGCTGTGAAGTGATAATTTGTTCCAGTGGTATTAATGAGGCAAGCAGTGGTCTTGAGGGAGGTGATAGCCCATTGCTTTACAGACAGCACCAGATTAAGGTGCTGGACTATGTATGAGGCTTTAAACATATACTCTAGAGCCTTTGGAGCATTTTATGACTTCCCTTATCAAACTTAACATAGAAGAGATACCTCCAACACCTTATCTACAATGAGCTAGGCATATCTAATCACCAAAGGGGGAAGCATTAATAGCATTGCCCAACTTACCTTGAGTTACAGGCACATAAGAGAAACTTTGTAGTGCTCCCAACTTGAAGGCTCCCTGATGCCTTATAAGCTCTGAATTGGTCTATTTCCGTTACCATGGTTGTAATGGCATGTCCCTAGCCACGGAGGAGTCTAATTCCCTGAAGTGCAGCCAATGAAAACTTGTATTTCTGGGAATTAAGTCCCAGAACTAGGAATGCCGATTTGTTGCTGTTATAATACCATGCCCATGAATACCGCCTCTAGGAAGCAGTACATCTGGAAACAACAGATGGTACATGTGGAAATGGGTTGGATGGAGTATTTTAATACCCATACATCTCTAATTCAGTTCTACAAGTCTGATTTCAATGCTTTCTCAGATTATAGGGTGTTTCAGAACTGGTAAACTAGGCCTGATCTATATTATTGTTACTATCAACAGCACAGGATGAAAGCCTAATGTTGGAATATCATTGTATATGAACTCTCATTTGACCACATATATATGCACAGGCAATAGTCTTGGCTGCTAATAATGGAACAGGTCAGTCCACTGTACTTCCCTATCCCTTTACCGACAACCACAGAACACAAATTTATTTTAAGATGAAACCATCCCAGAGTGCTACTCTCCTTAATATAGGAAGGAAGCATTTAAGCTTTTTCACACTCTGTCTAAACAGTTTATCTCCTTCCACCTTCAAAAGCTACCAGGACTATTACTGTATTGAAGAATTTCATTTAATATGGTAGGAGAACAGCTTTGCTAGAAAAATACTTCCTTCTTGTGCTTCAAGAAGGCTGAATTAAATTGTCTTTGAGATATGTTGGCATTTTAGGAAACATACCATCTGAATGGTAGGAAAATAACTTTCAAAAGCTTAGAATTTCATATTCTATAGTTTGTTAGTGCAACTTATCTAGAATTAGGATAGCATTGTACTCTATCAAAAGAAAATGAACTCTCAACTACAATAGAAGAGTAGGGGAAAAAAATAGATGTTTGTTGAATATTGCAAAGCAACCAGTGCACCATTTAATGTAGTACAGTGGAAGGGAAGCCAAATCCAGGTGGCTATATGGTCAACCCAGACCCAAAAAACAAGTGGCAGCCTACTGTAATTTATGTTCAGCACTTTATTCACTTAGATAAAAGGAAAGAGGGAATCTCCTATCCCTCCCCACCGCCACTTCAGGAATTCCCTAGCTCTATGGGAAGCAGTATCCTAGTCCTTGACCTTTCAACTTGTGCTCAATGTGGACAAATGGATTCAAATTCTAAATTGAGTCTACACAGTCTCTCTGGACAGTACAACCTCCTTTGTGAAGAGGTAGTTATGTGGGGACAAGGACCCCATGTACTTTGATATCACAATCATACCCTAAACACATTAAAAGTATCCCTGGTGAATAAGCTAGTATTAACAAGTACACATAAGATTAAATATAATCAAAGAGCATCCAACATCTCCGCAAAAGACTTGTGATTTTTGTTTGTTCTCCCTCCCTCCTTCCTTCATTTCCTTTCTTTTCTTTCTTGTTTCCTTCTTTCCTTTAGCAACAAAACAAAGTAAAACTAAACAAAGTATTTGCTCTATTACTTACCCAAACATAAGTGTTTTACTAAAACCTCTTTGAGGGATGGTTCAAAAGTGTCAAACGTTCACTACAGTAATAAAATAATACTCTTATCCTGAGTTCACAAAGGACAACACAGGTGGCTAAAAGCAAACCTCTGAAGCTACACTGAGGTCAACTCCAAATAACTAGTTGTGTTACTTTGAGGAAACTACTCACCCTTTCTTCATGGGTTAAATCAGGACAATGATGGTACCTATCTCGTTGCATTACTGTGAAGATTCAGTGAGAGTGCTAGAGACTACTACAGCTCACCAATATTAGTATTTCTTTGTTCACCCCTTCCTCAACACACAAGAAGACTGTATTTCTTAGCTGTTAGGTTTAACCATGTGATTGAATTCTTGCTAATGTTTAATTGGTCATGTGCCACTTTCAGGCATGGGCCGTAAAAACCTCCCTTATGCAATACTGACTCTCTTTAATCATCCACTGGCTAAATGAGTAGACTCCTAGGACTGAGAGGAGACCAGAGCCACAAGATGGAAAGAGCCTGGATCTTAAATGATTACAAGGAAAAGAGCTCCTCTTACTGACCCTCATGGGATGGTGATATGAATACCAAATAAGTGATAAATCACCAAAATATTTGACAACTACAATGAGATTATTTATTTAAAGTACCTATCACAGTACCTGGCATACCCAAAAAAGTGTTCAGTTTTTAACTGACAAAAAAGTCAGTTATTATAAACTTTACTATAGGATGGTGTTGGGGTTTGTTATGGACTGAATGTTTGTGACCCCTCCCCCAAATTTTTATGTAGAAGCCCTAACCTCCGGTGTGGCTGTATTTGGAGATGAAGCCACTAAGGAAGTAATTAAGGTTAAATGAGGTCTTAAAAGTGGGGTCTGATCCGATAGGACTGGTGTCCTTATAAGAAGACACACCAGAGAGCTAGCTTTCTCCACATGCACAGGGTGAAGAGGTCAAGTGAGGACACAGTGAAAAGGCAAGTCAAGAGAGTTCTTACCAGAAACTGAATTGGCCAGAACTTGATCTTGAATTTCTAGCCTCCAGGACTATGAGAAAATAAATTTCTGTTGTATAAGTCACCCAGTTTATGATATTTTGTTATGGCAGCCTGAGCATATCCAAAGTCCTACATGAGGGTATCAGAAACAAAGTACTTGAGAGATTCTGTCCTATGGAAGAGAAACTTAAGTAAGGTCCGTCTATGCTGAATATTCAACAGGAAACCTGGGATACTTTTCAAAGGTTATTGTTATCATGTATCCTAGCCCTTTGCCACTAGAAAAACAATTTCTATAATCAAGACTGGACAAAACTGAAACTTCTCTTCATCCCTGCTGCCCACCTCCCCTGGTTCAGCAATTTGAAAAGAAATACCCATACACATGCAAAATACAGTAGGTTCACATAAAAGCAACAGCTTACCACATGCTGTGGATCTTAAAACTTTATGATGCCACCAGCTACATTCCAAGAATCCACCTAAGTTTCCATAGCTTCTTGGCTAATTACCTTATTTCTTTCTGTTTGGACCACAGACCCAGTTTCTTAGGCCTCTGACTTTAGCTCCTCTCCGGGCTATTTTCCTTCCCCACCGAGCCTTAGAGAGGTTCACCATCACACATATGGCATTTCAGAAAATAGTGACTTGACTTCTCACTCCAGACTACCCTGCTGCCTGCTGGCTTAGAAGCTCCCTCTCCATCTCAATCATCCAGTGCCAAAGTTGTTCCAGGCTCATCAGCAAGTCCCAGATTTCGTATGCCATCAAACCACATAATAAAGTGTTTCATATTTACTTCTCTATTTCCGCTTTTTCTTTGATTCTCTGAAATTTAGTTTCCAGTGCCACAATACTGAAACCACTGATCTCTCAAAGACAAGTCCAATGGCTTTTTAACTTTCACTTTTCTTTACCCCTCTCTGAAGAAGCTGGCACTGGTGACCACTTCCTTAGCAAAGTATGCCTGGTCTGCAAACATCTTTTTTGTTCCTAACACTGACATATTCCTCAACTCAATTTTATTTCATTCTAAGGAATCACACTGAGAATACTGCACATTTTGTTTTAAAAAAAGCAACCTCTAAGTCTAAAGGCAAAATCATTTGACAAATGAAATTATTTATTAGCATCATATAACTCCTTATAGTTGAATAGGACTTCACATTTCACAGAGAATTTTGGATATATCTCAATAATCCTATGAAAAGGCAGGGTAAAAATTTTTAAATCAAGTTTAAATATAAGGGATTTGAGGCTTGGAAATATTCAGTGCTTTGCCAAAGTCATCTTGCTGATAAGTAGCAAAGCCAAGAAAACTCAAACCAAGTCTTCAAATGCTCAGTATAAGATTCTCTTTACCACAACACAAGCAAAATTTTAAAGGTATACTTGCAGAGGCAGCTTGAATATTTAAAAACTAATAACACACACATGCTACAAATTCAGTTGTCTAATGTTATCACCTTTTTATCCTTTTTTCCTAAGATACTACACAACTGCTCAAAACACAAATAAAAACTGAAATCAAAGAGTAAAATGCCAGGAAATCATAATGTTATCAATAACAAGGTTCATTATTTTGATTAATGATATGAGAACAGCTAACAGATTTGGCATAATTACTTAAAAATTAATTACTTTAGATACCATCGAGTGTTATGTTTTTATGATTATAGAAAAATAAAATTAGAACGTGTATACTATAAAATGTTTACTTTGATCATACCTTAATTGAATTTATCTTTTCTAAAAAGATAATTTTAAGTTCAACTTTCAAGTTATTGAGACTTTACCTTCATTTGTTTATGGTCATTCATCCATTCATTCAATAAACATGCACTGAATGCCCATTATGTACCAGCCACTGTTCTGGATACTAGGAATGCAATAGTGAATGAAACAAAGTCCCTGTCCATAAAGCTTTTATTCCGGGGAGAGGGGTTAGGTAGACATACAATAAATAAGCAAGTAAAATATGAAGTATGTCAGAATGCAACAGGTGTTGTGGAGAAAACAAAGCAACATCCAGGGATTAGGGAATGCTAGTGTAGTTAAGTCCCCACTAATAAAATGGCATTTTAACAGAGATCTACAGAAAGTAAGCTTTCAAACAGCAAAACAAGAATAAATTATTTTACTAATTCACTCCATTTTGTTTAATTTACTACTGGAATTTCTTAAAAATGGCATTATGTAAAGGAACAATAATCTTGTTTTACTATTATTAAAACCTAGACTGCCATGCTTAACACAAAGGATTTCTGTCTTCATAGGTTCTGTCTTATTATTTCATGGGTTCACATTTTCATGCATTCTTTCTATAAAATGACAGGTTTAGTGATGCATTGGTCTAAACGTACTTTTATAGCACTCCCTCACATTTATATTAAAGAGCTCCTACCACCTAGTGTATAAAGGGAACACTGCTTTGATTAAATTATCAGCTGCCCCACTATCGGTCAAAAGTCCAAATCTCAGAATGTGGGAAATTTCTACCCAGAACTTAAAAGTCCCACCTGGCCAAAAGGGGTTAAATCTTCATCAGCTATCATCCCACAGTTTTGTGTGTTGAACTTCAATACTCATGAAAGTAACTCAAGCTTAGAACCAGGAATTTCTCAGGTGGAAGGCATCTGGCTCCCCCTTAGAAAATGGGGTAGAACCTGAGAATGAATTAGTACAAATGGTGATCAATTACTAGAGGAACAAGTAAAAAAGATCCTATTTATTCTCACTTTTATAATAAAACAAAGGTCAAACCATCAATCACAGGGAAGATGAATTCATCAGGCTAATTTAGCTCCATCTGGCTTACAAGTTAGCTTTCCTATACATCTAGACATGGTAGAGTTATTCTTCTTCCAAGGGCTGCACATAGTTGGTTACTTTGTTGAGTGCTGCTGCAATGAACATTCATATGAAGCAATATCAAAGTTCATGCAATGATTTGCAATTGAGTTCAAGTGTTCCATAATAGTTTCATACAGTTTTTGCACAATTTAAGTAATTTTGGCACACTGATAATCCACGGCTTTGGGAATTCAATATATTTAATTAATTAATTAAGAATCATTTCTTGTATCCCACAGGTCATGGAACTGCCTCAATTCAGTTATTAAAGACAGATAAACATGTATTGACCATTATTTTTCATTGCATGTGCATGGCTTTAGAATTAGTTTTTAACCTCCTCTGAGTTAGGGTGAGGACCAGATCTATTAGATGTATTTTGAAACAGAGCGTAATGAAGGCCTGTCGATCAAGCTCATTGATCGATTGATCATATGAGGTTTTTTCTTTACAATCTAGTGACCTTAGGGGTTCAGAAAGGAAGAGTCGTTCTAGTGTAGACCACACTGCGTGTGGCATCTGAGAAAATTGCTAGCAGTGGCCTTCTACTGACGATACCTCTTATTATAGAGTTCCTTTTATCCTTTTTAAATTTTGCCCTTCCTTTTTTCCCCTCACTGCCTTATCTTTTCATTTTCTACTTATACATATTAACTTTCCCTGGCCCTTCTTACCACCACTCTTACTGGCACTTGGAGACACTATGATGTTCCAGAAATAGCATGAGCTTTGGGGCCTGACATGTTTAGGTGGTGGTGGTGATGGTGGTAATGATGATGATGAGGAGGAGGACTATAAATAGATAGCATTTTTGAGCACTTACTAGGAACATAGGACAGTGCTAAATGATTTATACACATTTTGCCATTAAATACCCACAAAACTCCTTTGATTATAAGTACTATTATTATCTTTCTTTCATAGATGGTGACACCAAAGCACAAAAAGTTTATCTGTCCCAAGTTCTTACTGCTACAAATTAGTGGAAGCCAAAATTCAAACTCAGCTTCCTCTGCCTCCAGAGCCCCAATTCTTAACCACAATGCTTAAGTGAGTTACTTAACTTCTCTGAGCTTCAGGTTATTCAACTGTAAAACAAAGATGATAATAAATATCTTACTGATAATGTCATTATGAAGATCAAATGCACAAATAGTGGGTGCATTTCTCTCCCATTTCTCCCTTTCTTTTTCTTAGGAACCCAGGAGACAGTTTAATTCTTCAGGTATCACTGAGAACTTATTGTCAAACTCAAGTGGAGCCCTAACTTTCTTGAACTGATTGCCCCAGAGTTCTTTAGAATGGTCTCCCCCACTACCTCATCCCTGCCCTCACGGATCCAAGTGATACTCTGTGGCTCAATGCTCCAGGCATCAACATTGTCCTTAATACATGCACGGTGGCATAATGCCATCAAGAGTAATTAACAGCTTGTTAAGCATCCCTTAACGTCCTTGCCTCTTCTCTTCTCACTCATCCAAGGCCTTATGTTTGTCTTTATTCCACAAAGGGCATTAGTATCCGTTTATTAAATCACAGTGACACTATGTAAAAGTAGTATCATTGTCCGAGCTGAAATCAGTGTAATGGCCTATGTGCATCAAACTAAATGATGACTAGAGGTCAAGGTAAAATCCCGCAGCTAAAGGGGTGGCTACCTTTCCTCAAGAAAAATTAAAAATAAATAAAAATTGAATAAAAAAAACGGACTAATTTGGTACTTGCCACTGAACAGACTGACTGATCACCTGGAATTTACTACAATCTATGATCTCTTTCTGGGAAGTCTATTGCCCTTACGGACTAAGAGAGGGAAGGGGGAAAAAAGTTCTATTCAGATGTCAATTGGTTTCCTCAGTTCTAAATGTTAAAAGCTGCTTTGATGGGAGTCAGCTTATATTGTGTATTTCACTGCCAAGAAAGAATCTTAAGAAGTCCAGATATACTGCAACCCTGAGACACCAGATATCATTTGACCTTCAAATGAATGTTTATTCATATTAATATAGTCACAAAGGTAAAATTACAAGAGCCCACTCCAGGATCCCAGTCTGTATTGCCATACCCATCGTCTGTAGCAGCCTGCCTCACCTGAGGAAGCAGCCGAAACCAGTATTCCTCAACCAAATACATCAGAAATGTTTAAAACCTGGGCAAGGGAAGGAAAACAGATTCCCACATGGCTGTATTACTAAATGGACATGCCTATCTGTTTTGAATCTGGGCTAAAACTCTATCACCTGTTTCTTCTTGCCTGACAGGAATCCTGACCAACTTGCTCACATGCTTGGACTCCACTTCTGCCTGCACCCTCTTGCTGCGCTTGATCCTCTGGATGCAGTTCTCCAATCTACACAAACTAACCAGGCTTCTATTTATGTCCCTATCATGGCCAGACTTCTCATATCACTCCCCAGCTCCCCTGAAATTCCCAGTTGTGACAAAGATCCTGTGGTTTGGCCTGACAACCTGAGCCCAAGTTTGCTCACCAAGATCGTGCATCATCTTGTCCTTCTGCATAGTGATCCACAAAACCTGGCACTTACTCTTAAACTTGAACACTCAGAGGGCAGAAAATGTGTCACTGTAATTCTCTTGGCATAGCACACATGCAGTTAAGTGCTTTTTGATTATGATAACTGAATGTACTGAAAAGTTCTCATAATGGAAACAAATTAAGTCCCTTCACAATGAAATTTATGAAGACCTAGCAGATTAATACAACCTCAGAGTAGTGGATGAAAATGCCTTTCACCACTAGTAGAAATGAATCACCCTTAGCTTATAGGGCAATCTCTTTAAGAAGAGGTAGAAGAGGAAAGTGGAGAGGAGAAAAGAAGCAGAAAAGGCCCTGAACAGCAAAAGCCACACAGAGACCTGCAGAATTCAACAAGAAATCTTACACCCAGTGCTTTCAACATGCTTTATTGAGATTCAGTTCAGATAGTACAGTTTCTTTCGAAAGATCAGGAGGAAAAATGGCCTTGGGTGGATATTCTACGAACATGGTTGCACAGTGTTTTTATCACTAAAAGTTGCTTGGTTTCTTCCTTTGTACAACTTTTTTTTCAAAGTCTAAATTATATAATGCTCAGAGTGAAAAGAAGATCATTCCACATCTGCGAACTGTATTTTAGCTCTCTGGGGATCTGACCATTTCTAACACAGGCCTATAAAGCAACTTCTGCATTGTTGGCTTTCAAATGTTTTGCAGCAATGATTGAAAGAAATTGGATAGGAAATTTAAAAATTAAAGTTCTCATTACAGTGGTAATTGGTTATATGTAGGATTTTAGATTAACTGGACGACTACTAAATGATGTCTATCAAACCCTGGGGCTAATTAACTTTCCCCCCCTCTGAATATGCATCACTTTTACCGACACCAAAAATTAAATAAAGCATGTGTTTCTGTAAGTTTATCATTGCATTAATAAGAGCTTTACAGTGAAGCTATACAACAGAAACCAACGAAAATTCTGGAATGAAGTTATTAACATTGCAATAGATGTTAATTACCTTCTACCTAGGTGCTTTTCAAGGATATTAAAAAAACCCTGCTGATAGGCTTTTACTCAAAAGAAGGATGTGGAGTGGCACATGTCCCTGATCTTTGGGAGAGTTCAACTCTGGAATTCCTAAAAGTGATTCATAAAATGTGTAAGTAAATGCATTTAATTTTGTGTATAATGCATATAATTTAATGTATAAGTAAAGACCTCCATAGATCTTATCCTATAAATCAGATTATAAATCTGAAAAAAAAATCTCTGTAAGACCATGTGACCCAATCTTTGGTTTGGCATATAGGACAGCCACAAGGCTAGGTAAACGGGGAAGAATTCTGCTGTTACAATATTTTAAAGATTTGAGATTCTAGGACACATATGATTCATTTGATTGAAGCTAGTTTATATTCTTGTGGTTATTCTTTGGACCTTAAGGATGGGAAGTCAGGCTGCTAAAAAATCTAAGTTTGAAAATCAAGATTCTTTTGTTGACAGCCTCCATTTAATTGGTAAACCTAAACTCTGAATGGTAGGAAACATTTTCTGGCCCTAATGAAATAGGAAAGGCTTCTGAAGGAGGCAACCAAGTTAAATATTGAACAGGACAAGAGAGACTGTCAAGGTCCTATGAGTTCAAAAACCATTCCTAGCATCTTTGTTATTAATATTTCTTGAACATTTACTATGTGCTCTTTATTATTTTGATGTATGCTTTCACTTGCATCATATTCTTTAATCCTTAAAACAGTTTTATGAGGTTGATTCTATTATTTGATCTAGTTCACAGAAGAGGAACCTGAAGGGTCACATGCTACAGGTCACGTAAGTGACAAGTGGAAAAGGCAGGGTTAAATGTAGGACTATCTGATTCTAAAGCCCAATCTCACCAATATGTTAAAAATGACTAGGAAACAAATCAGTTGAACCTGAAAATATATCCAAATCAGAAGTTGTGTTTCAGTCTTATTTTAAATAGGCCAGGTTCTCAAAGTATTAGGAAAGCATAATATAGAAAAGAAATGTGGGCCTTGCAGTCAGACAGATGGGAGTGCGTAATTCAATGGTTGAAAAAAACTAGCTATGTGACTGAGGGCTAGTTCTTGGACTTGGCCAAAAAATATTTCCCTCATTTATAGGTGGAGTGATAATGATACCCACCTTGCCGGATCACTGAGAAATTAAATGAGATAATATACGTAAAGTGCCAACCAGTTCCTGGCACCTTGTATGTACCCAAAAAGTAGTCTAAGTGGTATTGATTATTATTGTGTATGGAGCCATAGCAGCCTGCAAAGACCTTTCAAGTGGTGTCTGGGCTGGTTCAATATGCAGGTCACACAAAACTGTGGGTTTTAAAAGTGTCATTTTGACCACTTGAAAAAGCAGTAACAACATTTTAAAATGGAGGAACAGTAAATAATAGCTCTTTACCCAAGCAACAGCACAATATTGCACAATATTTTTTTCTTTTTTTTAATGTGCGGTACTAAGAGTGGAAGGAGTAATATAAACGGTGTCTTTTGCCTCCAAATCATCTCTGGCATTAAATCTGAAAATGCTTGAGAGAGAGACAGACACACTACATGAACCAAAGGAACACTTACTTCATCCCTTAAGTTTTAAGGGATTTTTTAGGCTTGAAGAACCCTGATAATTATCAAATGAAAAACGAAAGGTCTTTTCCTTCTAAGATCATGTCAACCAACCCCCTGGCTCCAGGCACACTTGCATGAGAACCATGCTGAACAGATGGCCATCCATTCCCCAGCCTTCCTTAGTAATTTGTGCAAGTGCTTGGCAACCTTCTCTGTCAGGGAGTGCTTCCTCATTATATAGGACTCTAGAAGAGTTACTCCACATCTTCCATAGATTATCTGATGCCACATTTATTTTTAAAAGGAGATTTTCTAAGGGAAGTTTATTAAGGTGTGCTTAATTAAAGCTTCTACCTTTCACTGTCACAAAAACATATAATTCATGATTAATAACTCAAAGAAATTTCCTCATACTGAAGGCCTGTCCTTGCCAATTTTAAATCACACAGAGTATCCTATTTTTATCTGTCCCTGTGTAAAGTCCAGAAACTTAATCAGGTTTTCCATCACCCCTCCCTCTGTAGGTCTTCTTATAACCTCCTGCACTGAGATGTAGAGAACAATGTCCCTAAACTCAGTTTAATAAACACCTTCAGGACATATGCATTAAGAATCAATGACTAAATGCTGCCCCTCATATAAAGAAATGATATTACCGACACACCTCCGAGAGAAAGCATGAGCTCAAAAGATTTTTTTTTATTTTTATTTTTTTGCTGTAGCAGAGATGGATTTTCAGTGGATCAGTAAGTATTTTTCCCAAGGGCAGATATTTGTAAGCTACATGTTTAAGATTTGGGAAGCAAGGCTAGAGGAAGCAAAGAAGGCAAAATGAATTTAATAGAACATGGCTTGCTTCAGCACATAAATCTTCAGTCTTCATTCTAAATGACTAACTTCCTTCTCCCTTTACCTTGACCTCTCATGGTGTCTTGGGATTCATTTCCACTTGTTTAAAAACATTGGTAGACATGCAACAGTATGGCTGATGGATGAACCTCACAAACATAATATTGAAAGGAGTCCAAACTGTGATTCCATTTATATAAAGTAACAATGGGCAAAACTAAGGTATACTGTTAGAAGGTAGTTAACCTTGAAGGAATAGTGACTGGAAGCAGGCATGAGGGGAGCATCCAGGTTATCAAAGATATTTTGGTTCTTGATCTGCACGTTGGCTACACATGTATGTTCAGTGTATGAAAAACTCATCAGCCTGAACACTTATAATAAGGGTGCTTTTCTATATGTATATTAAACTTTGATAAATATTGTTTTTGAAAGTTATGTATGGGGACTTTCCATGTAGTAGGATTTGCTCAAATCCCTCATCCCGTTCTCCGTGGATAACACTAACGCTAACCAGCTGAACATAAGAGACACAACCACTGTGACAATAGGTTTCCTAAATGTTTTCTAAAATGAAACAGTGGCTTAGGTGGATCATTTGTAATCATGGATGATAGTGTTCTAATGCTTTCTTCATTCATCTATCCCTCAAATACTTATTGAGCACCTTTTATGTGCTAGGCACTGTAGAAAGCAGTGGGGATACCAATGGTGACTGACATATATATAGTCCTCACCCTCTCAGAGCTTACAGTCTGGTGGGGAAGACATTCAAGAAAGCATAAAACAAATAAAATAATTGCGGATTGTGATAAATAAAATGTAGAAAATAAAACAGAGTATAAAGTGAGAGAAGAGAGGGGATGAGGAGGTCTGTTTTAGATAGTTGGTTGGTTGGGATGGTTGGGGAGGGCCTCCCTGAAGTGTGAAGTCATCATCCATGAAGTTTAGGGTAATCATCATATATAGGAAGGTCCTGAGGTAGAAAATCTTGAACAACCACAGAGTGTCTAGCGCACGGTAGGCACCATTAAACCAGCTGACACTGTGGGGAAGGCAAGAGGGGGTATCTAGAAGCAAAGCTTTTTCAGGAAAAAACCCCTCAAGTCTGAAAGTGATATGTTTCCGGGTTTGAGAACGTATTGATTATAACCATCTTCTTTACATCTATTAAAAGAGAGACAAGAGGCTCAAAGTGGAGTCACTCATGCTAAGCCCCACATCACCAAACAGAGACTTAATACCTAAGAACAGCTTCAGCCTCTCTCAGGAATGGAATCTTAAACCAGTCAATCTGGAATTACGTGGTCAGCACTAGTCAGGTAATCTACCTGATAGATCCCTGCCACAACCAATCCACTTTCTGCTGGTATAACTTCCTTGCCCTGCTCCCTTCTGCCTATTTTATATATGTCTTTCATTTTGTACACTTTCTCAGAGCTCCTTTCTATCTGCTAGATGGGATGCTGCCCAATCCATGAACCACTGAATAAAGCCAATAAGATCTTTGAAATTTACTCAGTTGAACTTTGCATTTTAACACTTCCATGGTTAAATTTTCATAATGAAAGATGCCTAAGGAGTATCAAAAAAGAAAAAAAAACCTTTTTAGGCTTTTTGGACAATTAGAGTTGCAACCTCACAACATGATACATCAAGACTAGACTCACACACCCTAGAATTATCTTAACCAAGTCTTTATATATCAGGACTCTTATCATCTACTCAAATTGTAACTCCTAGAGCCAAAGTTTGATATAACCTCATTAGCTTATAACACAAGCATTACTCCCAGCTCACACTGCAAATCTCCATCCTCAACACACACACACACACACACACACACACACACACACACACACACACACACACAGTATAAAAGGACTGCCTTGTAATTTGAGAATGTTCTTTGAATGATTTTGTAATATATTATCAGGAATTAAATGGCAGCAGCATCACAGATACTTCTCTTTCAAGTATGGACAAACCCATCACAAACAAAGCATCCAATACATCTTATTCATAGAAACATGTTGCCTACTCTTTACCCAAGTAACAAAACTTTAGACAAAGTGGATGACACTCATCTCTTTCACCCATGTCTAAAGCAACTGTGTCCAATGGTAAAGGCTTCTCATGTTGTTCATTCTAATTTGAAAAGTAGTTTTGTAAGGATTGACTCCATGCAAAAACAAACACCCAGGAAAAATTTTTTTCCATTTATTTTCCTACAAAGGTTTCTGAGCCTTCTGCTACACTACGGGATGCCCAGGCCTTATTGAGTTGAACATATTTCCCACTATAAGTCCTAAATTGAACAATCTGACCTCTTTTGTAGGAGAACATCTTGCTAGTCACAGGGGTCTCTCCTCTCCTAGTCTAGAGTAATTAGGGAACAGGGAGGAAAGTACACTTGGAAGCAAAGTCCAGTGTAAAGGAAAGGATACTTGACATGTCTTGGAGTTCAGACCCTACTTATAGCCTCTACTGAAGGAACCATATTTGAACCTGTGCCCTGCCATACCAATTCAGCCAATTGGACCAGAGTAGAACACCTAATACAAAAAGGTTTCTATCTTGAGTTGGGCCAAGCCAATCCTATACCATCAGAAACTTAGGCCTAGAGATGTAGATGAAAGATCCAGGTACTACGTCTGAAAGCTCATGCAGAATTAGGGCCTGGACATCCATATTGAGAAATGCTCAAGAAGACTGAAAATAGGAAGTCAATTAAGGGAAGCAGAGCTGTGTGGGAAGAAAGTAGATGCTCAGAGAGAAGCCATGAGAAAGAAGCAGACATAAGAAAAAGTATGCACTCACAGAGAGGTGGAAAGAACCACTTAACTTTTAATATAATAGCCATACCCTGCCATTGCATTCTGTGAGATCTCTATATTCTTTTGATAACCTTCCCACTTTATCATAAGGGAGTTTCCATTTTTTGCAACCAAAAGAACCTTGACTAGAAAAGAGGAGGATCCAGCCCCCTTAAGACTGTGCAACTGTAGGGGTGCCTGGGTGGCTCAGTTGGTTAAGTGGCCAACTTTCAGTTTCAGCTCAGGTCATGATCTCGAGCCCCATGCTGAACCCTGCACTGAGCCCCCCATCAGGCTCCATGCTCAGGGGGGAGTCTGCTTCTCCCCTCTCCATCACCCTCCGCCCTTCTTCCCCTGCCTCTCTAATAAATAGATAAATGTTTAAAAAATAAAATAAATTTAAAAACCTCTTAGTTAAAAAAAAAAGACTGCGACTATAAAGGTGGCAGTGAAGAGAGAAGGGAAAGGAGAAAGGAGGAGAGAGGCATGGGAGAAGATGGGTTTAGAAGGAAGAATATACTAAATATATTACAAATAAACAGAAGAGGTACAAACACAGTAGTACATGGGTAGTAAATGAAAAAGACTGCATTTGTGGTCAAAGGCATCTCTACACAGATTTTCAGAACTCTCTTGCATTTACTTTTCATGATCTTCCTGCTTCCCCTCATTGTATAATTGGGAAGGTAGCCTAATATTGGGGAAAGGGAATGAGCATTTAAGCTAGCCAGATTATGGTTCAAAATCCAGGTTCTCCACTTCCTAGCTGTGTGACCTGTGACCTTAGTTTTTTAAATCTCTACGAGCCAAATTTTCATTGGTTATAAAATAGGAATAATTTCTATCTCCCAGGGTTGTTGTGGGAAAGAGAATATAATACACATGATAGGGCACTTGGCAGGTAGTAGATGCTCAACAAATATTAGTTCCCCTCTTGTTAGTGCAGTCGATATGGGGGGCCAGGTGTGGAAACTAGCTTTCAAATCCCTTGAAACTTCATTAATTTTTATGTTTACTTAACCTTTTGATAAGATGGTAAAGATGGGCAGGTTTTTAATTCTTCCTGATTCCAGTTGGATGGTAGGACTAATTATTTTTATGTGAACTGATATGACTTTACAAAATAGCCAACACTCCAATTTCGGAATGTAAAAAATTTTAAAAAGAACATTTCAAAGTCAATGATCAACGATTTAAGAAAAACACTTTATTATTACTCTAGTGGTCTTCAGTCTCATTCCTCCGAGCCTTAGGTCTCCAAAGAAATTCTTTGAGGGTCATGGTATAGGATGATGAGGAGGCCAAGCAGAAAGCAGAGAAGATGAGAGAGAGGGCCTCAGTTCTTTCTCTAATCTGGGCAGCTTCATTTTCTTAATTATAGGTACTGAGGTTCTACATAGGATTTTACTTAAAAAGATGGTTGTACTTCTTTAAGAAAAAAAGCTGTAAAACCCCACTGCTGTACAACATAGCCTCTTTGCCTTGGCATGGACATCAAATCTGGACTGCAATTCTAGAGTCTGACATCCACATTATTAGACACCTCATTCTAGTATGGCTATAACCATACAGCTTCAGGTCTTTCTAACATGGATCTGAACTGCCACCTGAAAATACAATTGATCTTAAGTATATTGGTATAGGTGTATACTGCTTATACAGTCATGAACAAACTTATCCAAAGGAAAGAGCAGTGGGGGTTTGGATTCACCAGATCAGCGGTATGCAAGATTCTTTGGAAACAAAATGTAGGGCCTTGAACTGGCACACCGAGGGAACATCTGTTGATCAGTAATACTTGACAGGTTCCACCAAGGAGAAAAAATGAGATAAAAGAATATGAACAATAAAGACAATTCAAGTATGAAGCATCATCATGGGGTAGATACACAAGCAAAAGCAAAAAATGTAGAGAAATAATAATCTCATAAAGAGATGGAGTCAAACTGAGGGTTTTTCAGGCAAGAGAAGATATCTGAGAGAGTCCTTCTGGAACTGAAGAAACTGATTGTTTTCCAAGTTGCCCAGAGTGTGTATGACTATTAATAATATGATTAGTCTCAGAGTCAGAGATAAATGGGTTCTCAACAGAGCAAGAGTATATATCTCCACTATATACAGTTTTCCAATATATTTTTATTCAGCCTCAAATTGAATCCCTTTAATTTTATTTAAAGGAACGGTTGTTATTCTTGAATGTGTAATGATATCAGAGCATAAAAGATTTCCTGATGTAGACGCAGCTGGGATTCTACTCTAATATTATTAACCCAAATGAAAACTTTCTTGAGCAAAGCTGATCTTATTTCCATACTGTCAAGACTGACAATAGCTTACATGTCTTCAGCCATGGAAACTAATGTTAGCTGCTAGGTAAAAGTATTGCAACCCTTTGTAACTTTCCTTTAAAGTACCTATCGCCAAAAGCCCTACATACTAACAATGGGGTATTAAAAAATTAGAAATTCTGTCAAAGAGAAATTTAACTGTTTCCTACACAAAGCATAGGCACATAAGTTTAGATTGTGAAACAAGAATTTTTCCAATACCATGATGATCCCATGAAGAAAAAAAATAGAAAAAAAAGCCACAATTCTTCTTGGGAAAGAGACTAACATAGCATTTACTTCTTCTCCCTTTACATTATTTAAAATATTATTTCTGGATTTTGGGAGAAATAGTCAATCTAGAGGTTAATTTTCCTAGACCATGAAAATAAACAGCTGGATGTTTTAGAAATGTTTGGATAATTTCTAGATTTTTATTTTTCATAGATATTTCTAATGTCTCACTGACACAGAGTAATTTTGAGTCATAATGCAAATCATTTTATTTAAGAAAGCAAGCAGTAACTAAATTCCCCCAAACATATTGGTTTTGAAATGTTTTTGTTCCCTGTGAAGTACAGAATGGTGTATTACTAAGTCCAAATGTACACAAAGTCTGAGGATCATTCTGATGATAACATTTGGTCCAATTCATTAGCAATGTCAGTGATCCTGAGTCATTTATAAGTATACATTAGGAAAACGAACCTTCTAGTAAATCTAAAGATGTAACTCAATTTTTACATTGTTCCTCTCTTATACTTTAATGCTTATTCTGATATTATGAAATTTAAGCACTGAGTAATACAGTGACACTTGAAATCATACAGTTACACCATAAAGCTAAAGAGAAAAAAATGGTTCAGAATAAATGTCACCCCCACCTCCTGTCCTGCCAAGAGTAGCCTCCTAATTCCTGTCACTTTCCAAAATGATCATGAAAAACTCGAAATGGAGTCTTGTACTGCCTATAGAACACATCCCATTTGCTAATCCATTGTGAAAGTGAGAAAGGCAGTCAAGAGGGAAAGAGGTGAGGAGAGAACTGAACTCTCCACATCAGCCCTGTTTAGGTACAGTTCCCCTCTCTTCTCTCTACCTCAACATCATTTTAATCATTTTAAGTAAGTTAAGACTTGGACCTGAAAGACTCAGCCAAATTCTCCAAACAACTTACAACATGTTCCCCAGGAGCACATGAGTACCACATCTGAGAAGTAAAGTGATAAATATCCATAGGACCAAGGACTTTATCTGCCTTATTCACAGTACCTAGCATAGAACCTAGCACATAATAGGTACTCATAAATATTTAATGAATGAATGAATGAGTGAGTGAAATAAAGACATGTCTAAGGCTTTCTCCTTTTCCTTTTTCCATCCCTCCCCCAACTATTAATTTAATCCCCATTGCCCATAGGAAAAGTGGGCCTGATTGCTTCTTTGAGACTACATGCATTTCACTGCAGCCAAACTACATGGCTCCCCCATGGAGTTTATAGTGATGGGATTCACCATGTAGACCATGGAAGATTCTGCTTCTCAATTACCAGATCACTTTATGCTTTGCATTAGTCCTCACTGTTATATGATAATGAAGACAACATTGCAAATACTGGAAATCATGAAGGCTATAACCGGGTTGCCTCCCAAATATTTCAAACAAATCCAAGTGACTTCAATTTTTTTAAATTTACCAACTACTGAAATGCACCTGAAAATTACAATTTGGTCTTAAGCTCTACAATTGCTATAGATTCCTAGTTTGCAAATTTTACAAATTATAACCCTATATTTATTTAGCAAAGCTACATTATGTGCAACATTAATATTAATAAAACAAGCCATCTCATTTATCTTTATTAACAAGACTGTCACTTCATAAAATTTCAACTAACACCCAATGACTTTTTATGTTTGAATGCAAAAAAGACAAAAAGACAAATTAAAATTCTTCATCCATTTCACTTCAACTGAGGGAAATCAAGCTGAAAACACAGAACAAATGCCCTCTTAGAGCTGAGAACTCAAGTTTGGTTTGATCCAGCTTGAGTTCACTGGCATAGGACCAAGTTAAATCTTTACAAGTTGCTTCCTAACTTTCTTAATCATAGAAAACATATTGATTAAGGACATTATCATAGGAGAACTAACTAGAACATTGTCCCTTTTCAGAAAGAGCTTTTATACCCAGTGTGTTACCTTTTAATTGGCATAATCAGTAAAATTTACCAGGCAATCTATGTGAATTTTGGGCAAACACAAGGTCAATATGTCAACACAGAGGTATAAAGATCAACTCAAGAAGGTATTTCTGATGTAGAACCAACCATAAGTAGGGACCAACTGGATAGGGGATTTTAGACTTTATTTTATAGGCAAAGAGCCATTAAAAGTGTTTTAAGCAGGATTCTGGCATGATCGGTTCCCATTCTGTGGAGAGAATTTTGGTAGAGAGAGATAGAATCAGGACACAGAGTGAAGGGTAGAATTAATTGGCAGTTTTTTCCTATTCACAGGGAAAACTTAGTCATCTTTTAAGGTAATGCAACACATATTTAGTGAGGCATACAAAAAAGTTAAATGGTTTTTGGTTAGCAGGCCAGGCCTTCTTCATCCATGTTTTTTCTTTTTTGTTTGTTTGTTTGTTTGTTTATTTGTTTCTTTGTTTCTTTCTTTCTTTGCCTCCCATGTTACTCCATAACATGCCCTCATTGAATTTGGCTGATTTCTAATCATTTCTTCAATATATTAAAGTCACTTTGAATTCTAAGCCCACCTACCAAGAATCTTATCATAGACCCTAATAATTTCCATTAGCCCCTCTCAGGTGCAATCCTTCCCTTTTTGCTTAAACAGAGATTCATCAAATTTTTTCAGCTTTTCTTGTTTCAAATAGGATGAAAGAAAAAAATATATGTAGATATATAAGATGTATACTATATAGAATAATATTAATATATGTATAACAATGTGTATAAATGTGTGTATATTTTTCTAGTATTATACACTTTAATTTGTCCCAACGCAACTTATGCTCTAGCACACATGTCAAACAACTCATGTATCTTCATGCCTAAGCTCATACACACACACACACACACAAACACGAGACACATGGGCGGGTGTGCGTGTGTGCACGCACACACACACACACACACACACAAACACAGAGCATTTCATTTCCAGCTTCAGTTTTTCTGGTCTTACTCCTATGAGCTTTCACAGCTCTAATCACAGGCACATGCTTCATGGGAGTTTAAAGATTCTTTTCATGTTTTACCCAACATTACTTTTAGTTATAAAAATTAGTTGAGCCAGAATAGACTATTTAAATCTGCAAGACTCTAACCTTATAATTAGGCTTAAAATACACTTCTTCACTCCCACTAAATCTGTTCTTTAATCTCAATGAAACCTCCAGTCACATTGTGTCCAAGTTCCCAGTCCATCAGTCCCTTCGTGACTACCCTCACCTGCCTACCTGACCCTCATCAGTGATCACAGATCCCCTACACCCCACTACCACATCTGAAGCACTGTTCACAACCCTGCATCCAGCCCTCATTCGTTTTGTTTCTCCCTTCCTGCTAACAGCTGAGAGCAAGAGAAAAACCTACATCTTCTTGCTGATTGGTTCCACTACAGATCCGTGAAGGTTTGTTTGTTTTACAGCAGTTGGTCCTTAAAAATTTAGCACTGATGCTTTTACTCTGCCCTACTTCACTCAGGCCAACTCGCTCTCTTGGTCATGGAAGGCATTTTCTCTTATTCTTAGAGAAGTCAAAAGTCATCAGGGTCTGAACTCTCAACTTGCTTTACCTATTCCTTCCAAATGCATTTTCATCTATTCTTATTCCTTTCTCATCTGCACCAAAGGAAGAAATGTCCTCCTAATTTTCTAATAATCTTCCCTCATTTGTGCTTTTAACCTCCACCTCCCTTATACTGCCTCTTCTGAAATTCTGCTCTATTATTTTCCCTCTCAAAATTTATCTCTAACTCTAAGTATCTGTCTCTATCTCATTCACTCTTTTTCAATCTTTTTCTCTCTTGTTTATTCTCTTGCTCTCTCTCCAACATGGAATTACTTTCTCAATCTCTCTCCATCTCTCAATATCTCTCTCAGTCTTTCCCTGTTTTTTAATTGCTCTCTTCTCATCCTTTCTGTTCTCATTCTTGTCTTTGAGTTCCTCAACAAGTACTATATGCTAGTTCTCCTCTAGTCTAACTACTACATCTCTAGCCCAATTACTTGGTCCCTTTGCTTCTCTTTCTCTTCCAGCTTCTTAAAACCAGTCTTCCCCCTGAGTTATGTCTTTTTCCCTATTTTCATTCTACATGCTCACACTGAGCAATTTCACAGATCATGGTTTTAACTTTCCCATATATACTGATGATGCTCAAATCTATGTCTCTGGTTCTGAATTCTCTCTTGAACTCCAGTTTCATAGTTCAGAATGCCTAATGTTCTACAGTAATCTTATAACAGATACGTCCCACATCACTTTTCCTAGTCAAATCTGCCCCTCCTTCTCTTCTGGCATTCCCCTAGGTGGTAGCCGAAGACTTGCAGTCATTCTTCTCTATTGTTCCTTATGCCCCATATACAATTGGTTACTAAGTTCTGTCTATTACACCCGCAAAATATTTCTTCCTTTCCCTTTACACTGCCCTGTCCTAATTCCAGCACTCATCTCTCACACCTGGATAATTGTAGTAAAGTCCTAACTGGTTCCTTCACATCCTATATCCTCTCCCTCTAATTCACCCTCAATATTGTTACCAAAATTCTTTCCACAAAATGGAAACCAGATCATGTCAGAATCCAGCTTAAAACACTTTAAAGGGACACTTGGGTGGCTCAGTTGGTTAAGCACCTGCGTTCAGCTCAGGTCATGATCCCAGGGTCCTGAGATGGAACCCCACATTTGGCTCCCTGCTCAGTGGGGAGTCTGCTTCTCCCTCTCCCTCTGCCTGCTGCTCCCCCTGCTTGTGCTCTCTCCCTCTCTCTCTGACAAATAAAATCTTAAAAAAAACTTTTTAAAGACACTTTAATGGCTCTCTCTGCCTACAAAATAAAGTATAAATTCATAATTGGCATTCAAGGTTCTATCTTTCTAGTATTACGTACTTTAAGTTGTCCCAAAGCAAGTTATGCTCCAGCCACCCTGGAACACATGATATACATGTCAAATAAGTCATACGCTTCCATGCCTTAGCTCATGCTCCTCTAGTAGCATGGAATGGATACCACTCCACCCTGCCCTCAGCATACACTCTTCCTTCTTTAACTGGTAAACTCCCATCAATTTTTAAGACCAGCTCAATTGTTACCATCTCCCTCTATAGCCCACTCGGTCTCCATTAATGAAATTAACATCCTCTATTTGCCACAGCACACTGTACATATCTATATTATAGCCCTTTTCCCACCAGAACCGTGGTTATTTGTGTCCTCTTCTCATCAACCAGATTGTTAGTTCCTGAGGACAAGAATGACATCTACTTATATCTTCAGAACCTAGCACAGAGTATGGTAAATATTTAGTGCTCAATTAATCTGTAGGCAGTAAATGAATTAACCAATATATTTATTAAGAAAAAATAACTTCCATGCAACAAAGGATAATTCTAATACTTCAAGTACCCGGAATTGAGCATATTTAAGATATCATACAGTAATGCTATATAAAGCATCTTCTGTCCCCCTTCTTGGAAAAGGAAATAACTATGATCTTCGAAGAAACTAAAAGTAGAAGAAAACAGGATCACTTTTTACTTTGGCCGTAAGGATACCCTGATCAAAGAAAAAAATAAAATTAAGTACCTTCCATAGGTGAGGCACTAAATTAGGGTAGAAGTATGCAATGAGGGAATATAAAATGCAATCTATCCACAACTTACATCTTTTAGGTGGCTTAGGACCCACCTCCTCTATGGTCCAACACGGGCAACATTCTTATTTTTTTAGCTTACTGAGACTATTATTTCAGCATTGAACACATGTTTGTAGCATGAATAATGAAGACCATCACCAGCTAAACGTTTCTATTAAGAAATGGAAGGAAGGCAAAGAGGGAGGGAGAAAGGGAGATAAGGAAATGTCTAAAATGGTGGTTAGCTGTGGAAAGAGACTTTTCACATTTCCCACATGAAGACTGTGTTTACATGAGGCCAGAATGGGTAATCTGAGTTATTGTTTGGTTTTCACTTTTATTTCCCCTTCTCAACTGTTCTAAATAGATCTATAGGAGTTATAAAAATTAAGTGAGGATGCACAGAGAGCATATTGTAGTTGAAAAATACCAAAATAAATAAACCTAGTAGTTTATAGCTACTGCTAATTTTCTATAGTGGTGACAACTTTGCCAAATCTACATTCCTTTCACATGGTCTCTGTTGTGAGACAGCTGACCTGGGTTAGAGGGCAAAGACTGGAAAGAAGACAGAGTGAAAATAAGTAGTTCATCCGGGGGAATCCTAGATTATTTGCTTCCAAGCAACCAGTCACACACTATTAAACATGCATGTGGCTATTATACCACATCTCCTAGTGAATGCCTAACCTAAAATGAAGTCATAATCTCATTTTGTCTCTAACTATATCTATAGGGGCACCTGGGTGGCTCAGTGTTAAGCATCTGCCTTCAGCTCAGGTCATGATCCCAGGGTCCTGGGATCGAGCCCCGCGTCGGGATCCCTGCTCCTCAGGAAGCCTGCTTCTCCCTCTCCCACTCCTCCTGCTTGTGTTCCCTCTCTCACTGTGTCTCTCTCTGTCAAATAAGTAAATAAAATCTTAAAAAAATAAATATATCTATAGATAAAAATTAAGTTAAAATGTAGCAGCATATTAAAAGCATGCTTTTTATTCATAAAAACATGGGTAAACAAGCTGCACAAAGCATCACAATAGATTTTAACCAGACATAATTTCTGGCAAAATTTGAGCAAGGATAAAACTTCTGTGTGATGAAAGTCTTTCTAAGAAAAATTGCTTCAGTGAGATCGTGATTCAATATTTGACATTCCCTATTGTTTTCTATTAAAAGGCTTTTAGCAGTTCTCAGCAGAAAGTCAAACCAGTTCATGCACCAATATTTATTACTTAAATGGCACAGTGAGGTTTATACAAAATCAAAGTTATCTTTAAATAGGAAATCTGTCTGTATAAAATTCCTAGGAATTTCTGGGGAAAAATGGAAATTCTAGTGGGCCGACAGGTCCTGAAAATGTATGATGCATCTCAGGCTTATAGCAGCAGTTATGTTGAAACGGTAAACTTAAAAAATAAATCACTAGAACATGGTATCTTAAGCAGTGCAGGCTAAAAATCCTTAGTAAAAAAGAAATCCCCCCCAAATATTAAAATAAAGTGTCTTTAATCTTTCCAGCAAAATTACAAAGCAATGAAAGTATTTATCCAAAATAGTTTTAGCATCACTGCTTTAAAAATAATGGGAAGTCAGCATAACACACAGATCAGAGACCAATGCAGAAATGACACAGATGAACTGTTTGTGGTATATTATGGATTATTGCTTTGTAAGAGAAAACGCTTGAAAATGGGGCTTAGGGAAGGATATTATAAATTACTTGGATAATCATGTCACAATCATAGAAAACAGATGAGGCTATTTTTAACTCTCCAAATATAGGAAATATATTGAAGGTCATGAGGGTGATACAAACACATAGTATAACTGGCACTATATATACAGTTTATATTCATAACTGATTGTACCTTTTTAATGAAAGGCCAGACGCCAGATATTCTAACCCAGGACTTCTCAACTGGGGGCAATTTTGTCCCAATTTCACCCCACTGTGGAGACATTTGACAATATCTGGAGATATTTCTGTCACTGTTGGGAGGGGTATGCTACTGGCACGTAGTGGGTAGAGGCCAGGGATGCTGCTAAACATCCTACAATGTGCAGGACAATTCCCTGACAACAAAAAATTACCCAACCCCAAATGCCAATAGTGCCTTTGTGGAGAAACCCTGGATGAAGTGAATATACAGAAACCTCACAACAACCTTAGCTAACAGAGACTGAACTTTGTCATACAGAATATCATCTTGGCTCTCATGTCCAAGCACTGTACAAAACATATCAGAAGATATTAAAGTGATCAACTCTTGGTTTTGGCTCAGGTTTGAGCTCAGGATTGTGAGATCAAGCCCTGGGTCAGGCTCTGCACTCAGCATGGAGTCTGCTTGAGTTTCTCTCTCCCTCTCCTTTTGCACCCCCAAACCTCGTGCATGTGCTCTCTGGCTTTCTTTCAAATAAATAAATAAGTCTTTAAAAAATAAAGAAGGCAAAAGATGATTTGACCAATTGAAGGGAAGCAGACTATACCACCCCAAAATATGCCTCTTTGCCATAAAGATTATTTTAGGCTGATTATTTTTAAGAAACAGCTGACATACGAAAAGCTCTGAAAACTGAGTAGAGTTTAGCCTTTTATAAGAGACTTTTAGATTTGTAAGGGAAATCTCCATTTGTAAGGGTGTCTCCCTCTCTGTACCAAGAAGAGAAAGATGATTCTAAATCTTCTAAATCAGTGGAGAAGGCAATGACTTAGAACTGTATAACAACCTTACCCTTGTTTACTGTGCTTTTCCTGATAGCTTCCCATAACTGGCTCCTCACCACCCCCCAACATCTTTTCTCTTTAGCTAGAGATAATTTTTAAGGTGTTGGCTTGGACCATTTCTGGGAGTAACTCAGTTTTCCTGGGTACCTCCCACACATACAGGAAGTAAACATGTTATTAACCTTCTGCTTGTTTTTCTCCTGCTAATCTGTCTTTTAGCAAAGGAGTATCTCAGCCAAGAACCTAAAAGAGTACAGGAAAAATTATTTTTCCTCCCCACATAGTGCAGATGTGGGTGGTTAAAGAGAAAAAAAGTCACACGTATGGAATACTACTTAATTGCAATGAAAGGAAAGGACATGAATTATAGAAAAATGATGGGTTTTGTTCATTTGTCAAAAATAACACGTGCATTTAGATTCTCCTTTCATGATCTTTAGAGAAAGCTTTGCAGTATAATTTAGGAGCCATTGTTCCATAAGGAAATTTCTGAGAGCGACAGCCATACAGTTCTAGGAACATACAGAACCACAGTTTGTGCTAACTATGATATTGTGAAGAAGACCAACATTATTTCCACCCAAGAATACCTTCTGGATACAAGATGTGTTGTGTGGTCAAGAGGCTGGTAGATGCTATTGAAAAGGACGACAGGACAAGCCTAAATCCAAGTCACACTTGCTGAAAGAGCTGCTTCAAAAAAGAGAGAAGGAAGAAGGGAGAAGGCAGAGAGAGCAATTAAATCAGTGATAATACAAAGAATGGAGGTGTGTCTTAAAACCCCAAGAAAACAATTCCTTCCTAAGCAAGCTGAGTCTCAAATGAAAAAGCAATCATAAGGCTAGACTCCCACAACTGCTGTTTCCTCACTGGAGGAAATGTCTTAGTAATTCAGTTACCACATAAAGGAGAAAAGAATCTGTCAGGAGCCCAAGAAAAGCTTGAGGGAAACTCTTTTGTTTCCCCCAAGAAAGAGCTAAATCAAGGAAATTTGGCACTTAAGGAGGACTGCCACCAAGTGTTCTGTTTTAAGACACACAAGGTAAAACAAGCAGAATTTTCTCCCTGAGTTTCAACTGTTAGAATGCCCTTGGGGTGAATGACTGAGGGGGAGGGGGACTCTATTCAAACGCAATTTCCATAATATCACTTACTGCATTAATTATAGGCCTTTCTACACTAGTCAGTCTTTGAAGAAAAAGGTCTTTTCCTCTTTTAGATATAAACTGAATTAATCTCCTGAGTGTTAAAAAAAAGCCTAACTGGTTAAATTCCTCAGGTGAGACTACTAAAACAGATTGAAAGTTATTTCTTTTTTTTCCCCTTTTTCTTGATGGGTAATTAGTGAAAGTCTAATCAGCAAAACCGAGGGGGTTTTCATACCAAGCATACTTGAGTACAATAATCCCACCTAACATTTGTAGAGCTTTCATTTTCGAAGAGCACTTCCTCACCGGAGTCCTCTTATACCAACTGTATCTACATAAAGCTGGGATTTTCAGATTAAGCTCTATTTGACCCTTGGTTTCTACCCTACTTGGCTACTGTGATTCTGTGAAAAGTCAAATTGGGTGTTAAACGTACGGTACAAATTCAGAGATAGCAATTCAGCATGAAAGTGCTTCAAAAGGGAACACTCTCGGAAAGGATTTGAATGTAGTGCCTGAGCAGAGATGAATAATGCACATGCACGTCTCCCAGCAGTGACACAGAAATCTTTTACACAAAACATCAGTCCCCACACTTAATAGATCAGCTGTCATTTTCACATGTATGTTGTGTCCACTACTGTGGAGAGGTATGTTGTTCATAAACGAAAGCTGCAGTTTAATCCTCACATCATCTTCTTAAACATTAGTATGCCTAAGACACCGTGTGATAAAATATAATACCATTTTCAAAGAATAGTGGGATATTTTTACTGCTTCATACATAACTCAATTGCAAACATGGAATTAAAAGAAAATACAATTAGTTAAATGTTACCTGATTCACTAGCCAACTAGATTTACTATAGGCCAAAGTAATTATTGAATCCCAGCTATGCCAGTGTTTGGAGCCAATCTACACTAAAAAGAAAGGGCACTGGTATTACATTTCTTAAATTTACATATTTAAATTGGAGTCATAACCCTGGTGTTTGGCTTAAGACTCTGAAGTCATCTAAGTTATGACAAAGAGTAAGAGATGGAAACTAGCTTGAAATGTTTGTTTGGAAAAGTTTGAGATTCAATTAAGAGTAAACTACATCTCAAAGTAGAAAGTACAGCATGGGTTTAACCCGGACTTGACTGCACTAACAGACTTGGAAACGATCTTGAAACTTCTACAGGGGTCTCTTGCTCTGTTTATTCAACATATTTTCATCTTCCTCTTCATATTATAATGAAAAGAAAAAGCAGACCCACCTGACGGTAGTATTTGTCCACATTTCTTAAGGGAGTTAAGAGTAGGAAGGAGACCACACAGAAAGGAGAACATAGGAAATTAGTAGAGTTTTTGCAGATTACCTTGAGGTCAGGGCCTTGAGGTCAGGACCTGTGCATTTTTTTCTTAACACTTGTATCTTAGGCCAGACACAGGCATTATGGGCCGTTAGTTAAGAAACCCTCCTAATGAGGGCTTTTGTGAGATCACATTCTTTGTAAACATCCACAGCTCTCCGATGACTCTAAACATTCAGCAAATGTTGCTATTTGAATGTCAGAAAAACTGAATCTAAATATTTAGCTTTCTACCAACTCTACTGCTGGTAACTTTGCATGAAACAAATATTTATTGAACTGCTACGTGTTAGGCACTGGTCTATCCTCACAAGGCATATAGTCAAGTCCAGGAATTCTCAACTTTGGTTGCACGTTAGAATCACCTGGAGGGGCTTAAAAAATACTGACACCTGGGCCCCACTCCAGACCAATTAAGTCAGAATCTGTGCGAGGCCGGGTGTCATTATTTTTTTTTTCAAATCTCCCTAGGTGATCCTAATATGCAGCCAGAGTTGAGAACCGCTGGTCTAGCTGATCATTTTTTACTTAATCACTTAGAAAATGATTCCATAGTCATACATGTAGACATAGGCTGTTTGCCTTATATTAGAAGCTCTGGGACAATTTTCTGCTCCTGTTTAACTAGCTTGTTATAGCAATCACCCCAATATACAATACAGCTTACAAATATAAATGTCAGTATCAGGTCACAATCCAAGTGCTCAGCACAAGGCTGTTTGCAAATAGACACATATATTACATATGCTTTTGTATCCATCGACTGATACCAGGTTTTTTGTTGCTTTTATAGATTTTGAAGCACTTTACACCATGCACATGTAATAAAACTTGATGATGATTGGTTTCTCTGGGAGCAATTTCCGAGTACGGCTCACCTCCCAACAAGTCTATTTGGTGTGAACAAACTGACATGCCATGATTTCCAAACAGCTTTGCATTATGAATTCAACACCAATGGTCGTGTTTGGAATGCACATCTAAAGTGAAAGGAGTCCAAAACCGAGGTATAAAAATACAATCATATGTTACTCAGAGTTAATTTAGATATAATTCATGGAAGAAAACCTGGAAATGCCTAAATAGGTTCCCTGGAACACTTCACTTGAACACATATCTGAGCAATAATCCCACTAAATCAGGGGAAAAAGTGTCATCATTTGAACAAACTCACAAGATGACAAAGGGTAAAAGAGCAGAAGAGTCAGTGTGCCTCAGGATTCCTAAAACCCATCTTTTAAGCCAAATGTATATAGCATACATGACACCAATGTAAAGAAATCAAACTTTCTAAGACACACATCCCTAAACCAAAAATAAATCCTCTCCATCAAATTTATGGAGAGGAAGAAATATTTTTTGGATGTGCTCTTACCTACATCTTGACACAGATAATAAATATATTTTTAAAAATCATGGAAAATACCAAATTGAATCAATTATGGTCCTTCCCAGTCAAGATGGTCTTTATAGAGGTACCAAGGAGCATTTCAGAGCAGGGATAAATGGTCATGGTTGTCTACATGACAACAACCAGAAAAACTGAGGGTAGTACCCAAGTACAACCCTTTATGGCATTGACATCCATACTTCTTAAAGCAATTTTTGGGGAAGTTACACTAGTCAGCAGCTCTCAGAAGTAGATGCATATTTTAATCATTCTTAGGAGCCTGTAAAGTACCAGTTTGGGGTTCCACTCCTAAAGATTCTGACTTAATAGGTTCCCAAGACAGAACAAGGGCCCATATGGTATTTGTTGGCAAAATCACCGAAGCTCAGACCCATATCTAGGAATCACTGTATGTTTGTGGCTATCAGTACTAATGGAGGTTAGTGGTTGAGGTGCCAGGCCCAACTGGAGGGTATGGACTTGAATGCAGTTCCCACAGTAAGAAAATGACTAAATGACTTCTAAGTTCTCTTTAATTTATAAAATATCAAGTGTGATGAGCATACCTGGAAAAAATATTGATATTATGTTAACAATGAAGGAAGAGGAAATGGTTGTTGGATAAGTAAATAGCAGTATTTGATCACTCAAAAAGGAGAGTTAGAGTCAGCTTCCAGAGACCCAAGCTGTGTGTGGGAGAGCAAAGGCAGAAATAGTTCATGAGCACATGAAGAGGTAAGATTTTGAAATCCAATATGAGCACAACTAACCAGTAGGAAACTGAATTCAGTCAAAAAAGATACTGGGTACAATGACCTGGGAGGTCCACACAAAACACTATGGTCACATGATTGCTAATCATAAGAAAGAAGCTGCAGACTCTCTTTTGGTTTTGAGGCCTTTAACTTCTTTTGCCAGCCCCCTTGAAATTCTCAGACTGAATAGAACTTTGGCCTGTGGATTTACAGGACTCACACACCCATCTCCCAAATAAATCTTCTTATGTGCATAATCATGTTTCTGAAGAAAAATGTACTCTTTGTCATTTTTCACCAAACCCAACTTCTAGCCCAGGGATAAATGGGCCTGACAAATAGTATGGTCTTCTGAGAACTGATGCTATAACACTGATCATCTATTGTATCATCCATATCATCTGCCGGGGTAATTAATACATCAGCCCAAACGAATTTGAAGAGTTATATTTTTCATGCCATATTTTAATTATAGAATTGATGATTATACCCAGATATATTTGCTTTCTCTGGTCAGTAACTGAGAAATTCTGAGTCAAAAACATATAGCAAAAGTAAAGTTGAAGTAAAATGGATATGGCTATTGAAATCGTTTAAATAAGAACCATTTTTTATTTATTTGTGATCAGAATCTGTTATTGTCCTATAACAGCCAATTCTCTCTCCTTTTATACTAATATGATCCCAGATTTGTTCAGGCATCCTTTCTCTTCCACTTGTCCATATGCTTCAAGAAAGACTACAAAATTACAATGAAATGCCACTTCATACCCACTAGGATAATTATAATAAAAAAGATATAATTACAAGTATTGTAGAGAATGTGGAGAAATTGGAACAAATCATTCAACCATTGTGGGAGAGAGTTTGGCAGTTCCTCAAAAAGTTAAGCACAGGGTTATTATATGACCTAGCAATTCCACTACTAGGTATATATGTAAAAGAAGTAAAAACATATGTTCACACAAATACTTGTAAACGAATGTTCATAGCATCATTTTCATGATAGTCAAAAGGTAGAAACAACCCAAATGTCCATCAGCTCATATACATATAAACAAAATGTGCTGTATCCATAAAAGAGAATACTCTAAAGCCATAAAAAGGAAGGAAGTGCTGATCCATGCTACAACATGAATGAATTTGAAAATGTTTTGCTAAGTGAAAGGAGCCTGTCATAATAGGCCACATAATGTATGATTCCATTTATATGAAATATCCAGAATAGGCAAATCCATATAGACAGAAAGTAGATTAGTGGCTGATGGGGGCTAGGGACAAAGGGAATATAGAGTATAACTACATAAATGGTATGGGATTTCTTTTAGGGGTGATGAACATGTTCTGAAGTTGGCTGTGGTGATGATTGCCCAGTTCTGTGAACAGACCAAAAGCCACTGAATTGTACACATTAAATATATGAGTTTTTTTTGTATGTGAGTCGGATCTCCATAGAGCTGTTCTAAGAAGTCTATATCCACAGTGCTAGCCCTAGTTCCAGCTGAAACTGCAGGCCCAGACCCAAACCCAGACTCAGTCACAGAGTGTCAGTCTTGATTAATGTAAGTAGATTATGATAATTCCATTCTCTTTGGCTAAGGAAGAGTCATGTGACCCAATTTTGGCCAATGCAGTGTGAGGGAAAGGTTTCTTGGTGTAAAAGGGTGAGAAAGATTTCTCAGCACTAAAGAGTTACAGAAACAAATGATTCTTTTTTTCTGCCCCTTTCTGCATTGTGTGAGGATGTGATGCCTGACACTGTTGCAGCCATATTGCTATTAGGAAGAACAAGGTACCTTACATACTTTTGATGGAGGAGCAAGACATAAAATGATGTCTTTAGGCCACAGAAGTGACCAACTCTACCTTAAGAGTTTTTGTTATGTGAGATAATAAATCTCTATTGTTAAAGTCACTCCAAGTTGTGTTTTTTTTTTTTTTTCAAGTTGTAGTCAGGAGCATCCTAAGTAATAAAATTTATCTGTTTATACTCCATCTTAATCCAAAACAACTCGAGGTGACTAAATAATCATTTCAAATTAGGAGTTAGCAAAGTCCTTATGAAGTCCTATTACCATGGCCGTCAACCTTGTCTGACCATAAACATCAACACCCCATTATGAGAGAGATACTTATTTAAATCATTAGTAGACTTTTAGAGAGTAATTTCCTTAGTTTTTCTTTTTCTCTCCATCACTTTTCAGTGTTCAACAGGTCTCTCAGAAAGTTCTTCCTTGTATATAAAACCTGATATGAAAAATCTTAATATTATACAAAAACATGCAAAAACACTGATGGTAGGAAATTTATGTACTACAAATGTTTAGAATTTGTATCTTAACAGGAGTTCTAGTCATACTAGGCTAAGGAGATTTGATGCAGATGCTTAAGTCAGAATGATAAACCAATCAGATGAAAGAATGTCAGCAATGTTCTGTCTGTGACATCATGACAAATGTTTAATGAAAAAAAAAAACTAAATCATTCTTAGTTCCACACAGAAAATCCTTCATTTTACAACAGACTTTGAGGCAGTGTGTGTATGTGCATGTTTATCAAGGTGAGGGACTTTCTGTTAAGATCATTTGCTAATAAACATGATGTTCCTAGTTATTAAAATTGCTTTGAAAAACAAAGAAACTGGGGACATTTTACCATAAGCCCAGTACCAAACGCTGGCACTGAAGAATTAAAATGTCAACTTCTCCTTTCCCAAAAGACATGGTAGCATGTATGGACCCTGGCCAGTGGAAAAGCTTTTATTTGGTTGTTTTTCCCTAAGGCAATCAGTGTGTCAAGAGAGAGATTCTCAAAGGATTCAATTCCATTCAACTAACAGTTAATTCAGAGCCTACTCTGTGCCAGGTACTATGAGACCCTGAGGAACTGAGAAAAGGAATAAGTAAGAGGATGACTTCTTTGACTTCGCCTCTGTTGCTCCCTGTTTTGGCTGTGAAAACTCTATTAGCTATTGACAGAATTTCACAGTGCTACCCTGGATTCATGGGGGATAAGCAAATGAACTGGGGATACCACCTAATGAAGCCCTTGTGCACTGTCAGAATTGAAATCCATAAACTTAAGTCATATTTTTTTGACTTTATCACAATAGTTCCTATCACTGACAATGTGTGACCTAGCATCTATTTCCTTCTTCCACTTCCTTACTAACTCATTGCAACCTGGTATCTGCTCTTTCCACTCCACTGAAATTACCCCTTAAATAAAGATCACCAGTGTGCCAAGTGCCTTTTTTCAACCTTCAGCCTCTTCAACTTTTCTGCAACATTTCATAGTGCTGACCACCCTCACACCTTTTGATTCCCTCTTTTCCTTTAGGCTCCAAAACACTACATTATCCTGGTTTTCATTTTATCTCTCTGACTGCTCCTTCACTAACTCTTTCATTGGCTACTCTTCCTCTCTCCACACCTCAAGTCTTTCCCTCAGTCCATTTTGTTTTGTTTGTTTGCTCTCTATGTTCTCTCCTGGGCAATTGTATCCATTGCCACACCTTCAATTAACACCTAAATTCTGAATAAACTGATGATTCCCTTACCTGCATCTCCAGCCCCACTCTCTTATCTAAGCCCCAATTTCACAATCCCAACAATCAATTGACTATCATCCTCTTGGGCACCTCAAAGAGAACATATCCAGAATGGAATCTCTTTCCTCATCACAAACCTACTCTACCTCCTGAATGCCCCATTTCACTTAACAGTACCCACATACTCCCAGTTGCTCAAAATTGTAACTTTGGGATGATTCTGACCTTCCATCTCACTCTTAACATTCCATCTTCCCAGAGTTACCAAAGTTTGAAAATTCAACTGTCATAATGCCTCTACCATATGTCAATCTCTTACTACTCCCACTGCCACTATTTTAATTTAGATTACCACTTTCTTAGGCTGTACCAATGGCCTCTTAAATGATATCCCTGCCTCTGGTCTCTCTGGATGTTGTATTACTGATACAGCTATAAATCGGAAGCAGGAAACAAATCAGTAATGGCAGTATGTGGTTGTTGTGCAAGAAGTGCCACAGAAAAGTGCTTCCTTTCTCAAAGAAGCTTCATACTGCCCTACATTCCCTAGGGTGGGTGTCATTTAGCCAGTGAGTAACCCTGGCCACAGGTTGTCACAACCGGGTGACTTACTTGGCATTGACAATGCCATCATAATAGCTACCTAGAAAGCCTCAGTAGCTAATGTTCTAGAGATACTGATATAGCTATTATATTTTAGGTTGGCTATGAGAAGCAAAAATAAAGATGCCCCAGGACATCATTAAGGATAGAGCAGTTGGTGTTCCTTCAGGAAAAGTTAAGTTTGAAATGACATTCAGATATGAGAAAATAAGTGTTTAAAAAATATTCATGACCTCTGCTTAATGTTTAGCCTGTTACTAACCCTTTGGAATATAGTCTTGACAAATGAGTTCCTTCTTTTCAGAAAAGCCCATTTCCTAACAATAGCATATTCTTCATTATGTGTTATTTTAAATATTATATATAAAATAAAGTGCCTTTTGGTCCCTTTTTTTCTCCTCCATCCTCCCTTCTGTAAATTTTAAAGTTAGTAAATTCTATACCACTGAAAATAATTTAATAAGTATACCATATGGATTTTTGTCACTTCTTTGCTCAAAGATTTATTTTGCTATGGGTGATAACTTAAATCTGTTTCCTAACACCTAGTAATTCTAACATATCTTAGTACTGCCTGCCAATATCTATGCAACTCTTAAAAGGCTGTATCGACACAACACTGAAACTTCCAGCTGAAAAGCCAAATTTTTAGGTAATCTACAAGCTGGTTTGCCTGTAAGCCATGAAACAACAAGTGTAAGTGATTTTTTTCTGAGTGTAATTAACACATAGTGCCTCTATAATAATGAGCTGATTTGGAGAGAAACAACTGAATTCAATCAAACTGGTTGTTTTCACAACAGTTCCAAGTCAGTAAATTTCAAAACAACTAGTTCTTTGACTGATTTCAGTCACGTGTACACAAAGCCTGAAACTGGCTGTTTATGTACAGACATAGCTTACTGTGATATCCTTCTAAATGACAAACCCCTACCACTCAAGCCACTTTCTATCCCTCCCATAATACCATTTTATCATGTCACATCCCTCCTTAAAATCCTCAAATAATTTTATCTTGCCTATGAAATAAAGGCTGAGCCTTTGATTATGTCATTCTGCCCAAATGGAATATTTTCATTCCTCAATCTCTCCAGATTGTAGATTTTCCTCAGTTCCTCTACAATAGCATCCATAAGTACTACAGTCTGCACTGAGTTTCTCTTCTCTCAATTTGTATTGCACTTAAAATCTAAAGAACATAAAGTGAACACTTGAAATGTCAAATTATTGCTTTATACCTGGCAGAGTACCTAACAGAGTACCTAGCACATAGCAGACACTCTATGAACACTTGTAAACTTGCTTCACCGACTTCTTCCATTGGGCTAAGAATGCACCTAAGGTGTGATAACAACCTTTCGAATTATACTTCAACTAAGTAAATAAGAGGGAAAAGCTCCTTTCCTGTGTGCCTTTCATTCTTCACTAAATCAATGTTAATTTATATAAGTATGCCATAGTTGTAGGCACTGTTCTATCACTGAAGACATAATAGAGTGGGGTCAACCTGCATTGTGCCTAAGTATAGGAAGTTTCTGGAAAGGGAGTATGGCTTCCTTCTAATACCACCACCTTCTCCATTCAACTTCTACCAAAAAGGTATTCATGACTGAATATCATATTTATGACTAGAAAACAAACTTGATTCAGGAGGACAAGGGTTGCTAAAGCTAGCATAAAAAGCTGTCAGTGACACAAATGACATTGAATGTCTGTCATTACAGATTAGTTTACAGTGAGAAAGTGATTCTCATTCACATTATCTAGGCCATCAAAAGAAACCTTCTATATTAATTTGCATAACCTCTAGTTAATGAAATTATACCAATTCTTAACACCATTATGAGGATGGAAGAGACACAGGAGGAGAAGGCGGGAAAGAACAGGATGGAGAAGGATTGGTTTTGCATATTAAATAGAAATGTGGAGGAAGCTGGATTTTTGCCATATTCTCTGGCTCTATTAATAGCCAATATACCCATGGCTCAAAACAAAATCATTAGACACTAACATAGAGAAATGTGAATGTAGATCTGAGGCATTATTTCATTTATAAGCTGTCCTCGCCATAGGAAGCCTATTACTTTACTACACTACATGAAATAAAGAGTGGAAAAGAAAAACTGGGGCACCTGCATCATAAAGGCACACAATGACAGGTAATGTTCCTTGATGTGGTGATGCTCCTATGGGTACAGGTAGGGGGAAGAGAAGCAGAGATGTTTTTAATGACAGTAGGAAGACAAAAACTGAGCTCCTTTTCTGTTCAACTTTTTAAAGACTGGCACCACTAGGCCCACAATTCAGGAAGTGCACTATACTAACTCCTTACCTTTGCTTCAACAGAGAACTCAGGTAGTGAAAATTACATGGACACTTCTTTTGGAAAACATTTTGTCTTCTCCTTGTATGCCATATATTTTATCACTGCCATAAACTAATAAAGTAATCACATTTTTAAGCCATCATGGTTGGCTTGAGTTACTTTCTGAGTGTTTCAAGAGCCATAATTTTTGCCATTAGAGGAAAAAATAATTTTAGTAAAGAATAACTCAAATGATTTGGTGCTGATGGCACTCAAGTTTTGCACATGTGATATATATTGAGATAGAGCATGTTTCAAAAATGCAAATGGATGCATAATAGCATTGCAGGCAGAACAAATCAATATCTATTTCTCATTTTGTATGCTACTTATTAGGGAGTAGACTCTAATAACACATAATGTCTTATGTAAAAAAAGATATTGTTAGGGATCTTTGAAAAACTTGGCCCTTTTCATTTACACCTGATAACTGTAAAACATCATAACTTCATTAGAAAAACAGCATTGAAGCTCAAATGAAACAAAGCTACTTTAAGAATGCCCATATGCACATGAGGGAGTGAACATCATTTACACAAGTTTTATGATATGATGAATTTAAATAGCAGTGCCAACCAAGTTACCAACGTTTGCTGTTATTATTAATAACTACTCTGTCCACTGCACTTTGTTTTCTTTACAGTATTTTTTGTGTACACTATCTTGATTTTTCATCACCATAGCCTTGGCAAATAAACTAGAAAACCAAGACCTAGAGAAGTAATGTGACTTTCTCAATGTCACACAGCTAGTTAGTAACAAAGTCAGCAATTAAAATTCAAGGACTGAAATTACTAGTCTAATGTACTTATAGTGTAAAAATGAAAGGTTCACTATGTTTATGCTATAACATATTAAATATTGAGATAGTAGAAAACTTTACATTTAATCTTCTAAAGAGATTTTTGGAGAAACAGGCTACCAACAATGGTTGGATGTGAGGGTTGATATATCTTCATGTGTCTGCGAAATGAGATACAAATAATTGAAGACAGATAAAATTGCATATTAGGGAGTATTTAAATGACTATGGAATCCTAAATTCCATTTTGCTATAATCAAATCCCCACAACTAGTTTGGTTTGAGGTTGTTAGCTTCAGTCAGATATGATATTGTTGTTTAATCTTCGTTTCACCTGCAGACAACAAATATTGCAATGGAGTCCTAAGAGGCCCTTTGCAATTAACTTATGAGATACCTATAGGAAGCAAATGCCCATTCTTCTCAGCATTTAGTGCGCAACACACTCTCCCATTGACAGGATGTAGCAGCTTTAGGTCACCAAGCAGTATCTCTAGAGTACACTATGTAAAGCCTGAATGTAGACAGTAAGGATACAAAATGAAAAACTGACTAAACATTTGGCTTAAAGTAGCCTGAATAGTAGTAAGAACACAAAATCTGCGGTAAAATTGGGTGAACTGCAAACATCCCAAAGTGGATTTGAACAAGCAGATAGCAGCATCCTGAAATTTATTATCATAATTATCAGTTGTACAACAGCCTATATGAAATGATTTGGTGATTTCATTCTCATTCCCAATGGGCCAATGTTCACATCATTACAGTCATTGTGAAAATGGTAAGCTTGTTTGGACTGTCAGTAGAGCCTATTCCTAGGAAGTGGTCCCTCTAGGTGAGTCCAAGGGTACTTTTCAGGGACAATGACTTTTATTTTCATAAATTCCTGAGTATAAATACTCTGACTCCATAAAGAACTCCAGGCTTATGATTTGGGGCTTAAAAACAAACAAGGCAAAAAAAAAAGGGGTTCACTGAACACAGAATAAGAAGGGAAATCTCACATTACAAGTTAGAACAGGAGAAGCTGGCTACTTTTGTTTTCTATATTTTTTTTTTCCTCCATCCTACTTCCTTGCTGTCAAGTCATAAGTATCATATAGAAAACCCTGGATTGGCCTTTGTTTTCCACTGTCCTGCTTATCTAATCTAAGGAATTCCTCGGTAAAGTGGGAGTGTGACTTTGCTTTGTGTATGTGATAGGGCTGGTGTTCAGATCCAATAAGGTAATAAATAGAAAAAAGATTCAAATAAACTCTAATATGTTAAATGCACTGACTGATATGAGAAGCTTCTTTGCTCACCAGGTGCATTACCCGAATTGACTCAATAGTGAGATCTTCAAACCTGGCTTGATCATTACAATTTTCTACCCTCTGTGTATATGTGTGTGTATGCCTGTGTGCGTGTGTCTGTATTGCACCTCCACAGCAAGATATAAGGAACCCATGGCTATAAGTAAACATATTTATTATCATCTATTTCTTTAGTATCTCTTTTTTCAGATAAATACATCTAATAGGATTCTGGAATCTTCTAGAATTAAACTTGTAGGTCTTCAAGAATAACCTAAGGTACTTGCCATTCAGTATTTACTTCAGTCTCAGAGCTTAACACAAGGCCTGGTACATGGTAAGTGCAGAGTAAACTTCTGCTGAATAAATGAGCTACCCCTAAGCAGGGATCACCCTTTTTCTCTGTCCCCTCAGTCCCTGTGCATACTTTCCACTTAGATTTGTTGTCTTTACCAAGGTACTTTTGTTGTTAATGCTTATATTTAGTGTTTGCTGTATGTGGCCAACACATCTTAGGGTAACATCCAGTAAGTCACACTCTTATGCAATTCCCTCTCCCAGTCTATCACTTGCTTCTCTAATCAATAAGATACAGAAAAGGCAAAGGGATTTTTTCAGGTGTAATTAGGGCCCCTATATCAGTTGGTCTTAGCTTAATCAAAAGAGAGATTATCTTGGGTTGGTCTGATATAGTCAAGAGGGCTCTTTTGTAAAGAGGGTTAAGGCCACCTCTGAAGTTAGAGATTTGAAGCGGCAGAGACTCTCTTTCCTACCATGGCTGGCTTTGAAGAACCAAACTGCCCTGAACTCTACAGGGGCAAAGAAATTAATTCTGCCAACAACCTAAGGGAGTTGAAAATGGATCTTTCCCCAGTCTAGCCTCCAGATGAGAACAAGCTCAGCCAACACCTTGACACCTTGACTGGAGCCTTGTGAGACTCTGAGCAGAGAAATCTTCGAAGTCATGCTCAGACTTCTGACTTACGGAGATTGAGATAATTAGTATTGTTTTAAGCCCCTCAGTTTGTGATCATTTGTTACAGAGCCATAGGAAATCAATATACCCTGCATTTGTACAGATCATATTTCTCATCCTAGAGGATAAGCACTTTGAGGGAAGAAGATGCATCTTTTGCTTTGCTTCTCTCTCAGTGCTTAGTGCCCAGCCAAGTACACCACAGACATAGTGGCTGGCTGAAATAAATAGTTTCTACTTGTGAGCACTAGGTATTATACTGTATCTCCTGCTGAAACTGTTTTCTACTGAGGAAGTAAAACGCAATATACTGACTTCTGTTTTGTCACATATTTTTCAGCAGAGTGGCAAAAATTAGACACACATGAAAAACAGTGGAATTTGTGTACCTACTTATCAATGCGAGAAGCTTGAAAAATGACCACATTCCTTTTAAAGATGGCAATAATGTAGGATGAAAAAATAATTCAGAAATCTAATTACAATGAACTGACTAACAAACTGGTTATGGTGGCCACACATGGCTGGTATAAATCAGAATTATTTTCCTCTTTCTTAATTTGCTTCTCAGTCAGCCTATGACTTTGCTTTTAAAGGAACAGAGAAATAATCTGACCCTCAGATAATTTTTAATAGATTTAGTTTTTTTTTAAAGATTTTATTTTATTTATTTATTTGAGAGAGAGAGCACAAGAAGGGTAGGGTCAGAGGGAGAAGCAGAGTCCCTGACAAGCAGGGAGCCCGATACAGGACTCGATTCCAGGACTCCGGGATCACGACCTGAGCCAAAGGCAGTAGCTTAACCAACTGAGCCACCCAGGCGCTCAATTTTTAATAGATTTAGTTTTATCTCAAAACTAAACACTCTGAGCCCATGCTAATTTGCTCATGTAAAATACAGTTCTTTTAATAGCTATGTTTCTATTCAAAACCTTAACACTCTCCTTGCCAGTCAAAAATCAGTTTCTTAAACTCAGCAATATGTAAGAGAAGCCAGAAAAGTCATTTCTTCTTTTGATATTTTTATTTTCTTTTGTTCTCACTCTCTTCTTCTCTCTAGCTAAAATATTGTTTATTCACTATTTTAAAGGGAAACAGTAAATGGGAGAAATAGCCTGGAGAATCCAATCCTTCATTCCATTTTTATTATAAAAATCTAGCTCTATATTCTCATTTCAGTTGCGAGAAATATCAGACTTCAAGTAGCTTAATATTATTGGACAAGATAAAGGGCCATGAAGTGTTATCAGTGACTTGTTCTCAATGCTGAGGTAGTAGCTACCAGGAAATTCTAAAGCCTCTTTTCAGCAAGGCCTTTCTCCCCTTGTGAAAATGCAAACAGCACTGGGAGACCATCCCACAGGGCCTTAAGTGGCTCAGGGTGCCAAATTACTAAGTTTGTCAGATCCTTTTCTGGATTGGCTTTATGTTTTCCAGGGAGTAGACACAAAGGAAGAAGGTAAACACAAATTCCCTGGTTGCCTGAGGGAACAGCAGCGACCACTAAGACTTGAAAAAGTTACACAAGAAAGCAAGGTCCGCATTCCAAACTTGCTCAAGAAGTTTCTTATATCGAAGGGGGTGTGCCTGGGTGGCTCAGTCGTTAAGCGTCTGCTTTCAGGTCAGGTCATGGTTCCAGGGTCCTGGGATGGAGCCCCACGTTGGGCTCCCTGCTCAGCGGGAAGCCTGTTTCTCCCTCTCCCACTCCCCCTGCTTGTGTTCCCTCTCTCGCTGTGTCTCTCTCTGTCAAATAAATAAATAAAATCTTTTTTTTTTTTAAAGAAGTTTCCTATATTGAAGGCTGGGTGCAATGTAGTGTCAGCTGTCTGTGTTGCTGCCTACTGCTATGTATGAGTTGTAAGATTTCAATTTCAGATGCTTACTCGGGGTTTTTTCTATTTTAATTAGTCCTAAAATGAATTAAGACAATCTCATCATTCCTAATATGCATGCAAGAGAAACAGCAAAAAAAAAAAAAAACAAAACCAAACAAAACAAAAAACCTACAGTCTTGAATACATAGGACAATTGAAGAAGTTGACTCTGAAAAATTGCTGGCAGAAAGGAACAAGTTCCTCTTGTATACTGTCTCCCTCCACCCCATGGCCTTCATCACTTTTAGAAAATGCTCAAGGATATATATCCTCTAGGGAATTAAATGAACCTGGATAATCAGTAATAAGCCAGGAAGCTGGCCTGCTACTCCAGTCCTTTCTTCTGAGATGTTCTCCCTAAACATCCGGTAATTTAGCCATACCAGATGTTCCCTCAGACGCACCATAGATTGCATGCCTTTATGCTTTTACTTAGTTTAATATATCCACCTTAGATTCGCTTTCCTACCTTTCCTAACAGCCAAGTTCCTGGTCATTTTCTAAACCCCAAATAAATGTCATCTTTCTGTAGTACATTCCTAGACATAAAACATGAGATACAGTTAGAAGCTTCCTGGTCTCTTGTTCCATTATCACTTCATATGTACCTCAATTACTCTTCTTATTATATTATACGGTAGGGGGTTTTGTTTGTTTCTTTTTGTGTTAATTACACCCCAACTTCTACACTGTGAACACTTCAAGGGCAAAAATCCTGTCCTATCACAGTGTATATCACAGTACATGACACATAGTGTGTGCTCAATTTATGTTGGCTGGATTGGATTAGAAAATTGATATTAGAGGTCCAGAAAAGAAAAATGACCAAAATAGCTCTTTCCTGCCAAATGGGGACTTGTTTCTCACAAATGGATTCCCCAGATCTAAAGACCCAGAAAAAATTCTTTTTGACTGGAATATTACTTCAGTACAAGGGCTTTAGGGCAATAATTTCACAGGAGGCCTCTATACTCTTTTTTAGCTACCAAATGGATCAGAATTTCATGAAAAGAGTCTCTCTTTGTTCACACTCGAAATTCTTTCAATCCAGGTGATAAGCAATTCACATTTCATCTAAATCATTTAATAATTTTATGTAATCCATAATGTAATAGATTTAATGAAGGAAAGAGAAGTATAAGACATTGTTCCTATATTCAAGACCCTTGGTAGTTGTGGAGATCATTTTAATGCACAAGAAAAGAGAGTATGACTATCCAAACATGCAAAACTCTGCATTCTGACTATATAAATGTTGTAGGAATTCAAAAAATGGGAAAGTCAACTTAAGAGTCATGCAGCTTGGAATATTTCATGGGTCTTAAAAGATGGAAAGAATTTAATAATGCAAAAAGAGTTGAAATAAAGTCTGCCTGAGACTTAAAAACATCTTAAAGAATTCTAGAGCATGTGAGGAAACAGAGATGATTCAGCCCTAACTCCTCATTTATATAAGAAGATGTAAACCTAGATAGACCAACTGACTTACCCAAGGTTCCACAGTGAATGCGGGCAGAGTTGGGAGAGATCCTTCATTGTTCCTATCAGCTGGAGTCATCTCCTACAACACCTCCTTTAAATTATACAGAGACTATTTTCTATTTGTGTGGGGGGAGATGCACTCAGATGCTTACTTGCTTGCTAGGAGAAACACCCTGCTAAAACATTGTCTAGACCAATTTTTAAAAGAGAAACTAGAAATGTTGACAATATAGCCATAAAAACTTTAGTAAATCTATTGCATTTAAATAACAACAGAAAATGGCTTCTGGGGAGGGGGAGGTGTGAAACTAGAATGACATTTCTATTATAGACTTTGTGTTATAAAGAAGTGAGTTATGTCATCATCTTCACAGGGAACTGGATTTCCCTAGAAATATAATTGAGCTTGTTTTATGAATGGCTTATACTCTTTCCTTCTTTTTTTTCAAAATTAGCCAATGACTAAAAAAAAAAAAAAGGCAATGCCCAGCAGAGACTACGTTGAGACTGGATATCTGAAAGAAGTTTCTTTCTTTTTTACATGCTAATCCCCGACATGCAGTAACAATTTTAATTTATGTCTGGAAGCATCTGAGCTGCAAGAAAGTGAGGCTACCGACATCTGGCTTGATAAACCACACAGCTGTAAGCAAACTGATAAATTAAATTATTTAAGTATCCCCATTTAATTTCCAACATCTCTAAGGACAGGATGACAGACTGAAATGTGTCAAATGCAAAGAAACCAGCCTAAACTCATCTCAAACATGACACTTAAAGTAATTCAATAGTATTCCACATTTTACAAACAGACATGAAAACACATTTCACCCTATCAATATAATTTGTGGTGCCCAAGTAGAATCATGCCATGATATCCCACAAGAAGCATAATTTAGCGTGGACATAAATTTTACTTAAAGATTCAATTATTGTCTTAAATATAGGACTATGGGGAAAAATCTCAGTATGTTGGGTATAATCCCCTCAGTCTAATATATTAGAGGAAATGAGACAAGTCATCAGGAGACTTTTGTTCTCCTGTTTTGGGACAACATAGTTATCACCATCATTGCATTTATATATTAATTCATCCAACACATATTTAGAAATACCTACTCCATGCTATGTACAGAGCTAGGTGCTGGGATCTAGCAGTAAATAAAGATTATCCAGCCTACATCATCATGAAGCTTATTATCTCAGTCTCAATGGATAAAATGCACTGATTGTCCTTCTAAACATTGGAAGTCATTAATTCAGGATCAATTTAAGTCCTTTCCCTCCTAGTAGCTCATGAAAGACATATATATAATATCAACCCTAATAAAATATATACACCTGGCTACAAAAGGGATACTACACACATGCAGGAAAAGATGGACTCCAAAAAATCTGGTTCCAAAAGTGATTCGCTCATTGCTGCTCGAAGTAGGAGGTAACCTGCTCCTCAATCAATCACAGACCAAAATACACCAAGTTCCTGCTGTGGGCAAGGAAATACACTAAGCTTTAGGACGGAATTAATGAGCAAGATATTAAACTGTCTAAACTAGAGGTAAAGCTCATAGCAGTGATACCAAAAAAAGAAAAAAAAAGGAGGGACGTGAAAGACATTATGAAGCACTGAACGGACATAATGACAGATTATATATGGAATGCATAGTACAAGAAGAGAGCAAGGAAAACTCAAGGTTTTAAGCCTGAGTAGCTGGAAAAATGATGGTATCACTGACAGAAACTGAGAAGGTGAACAGGGGATCCAACCTTGAAAAGAAGATGTGCTTACCTTTAGAAACATGATGAATTTCAGACATCAGCAGAATATCCAAGGATACACATGTGGCAAGAAGTTGGAGGTATGGGACTATAGTGAAAGAAATAGGTTTTAAACTTGATTTATGTAAGAAATACCAGTTAAAGTTATAAATGTAGATGAAATCCCCAAGTATGAAAAGGTAGAGGGAGGAAAACAAGTAATGGATCTTAAATATATACACAGTTTGAATATAGAAAACAGAAAATAATCCAGGAAGAAATCTCCAGTTTATTTTCTCAAGGAAGATTCATAGGAAATGAACAACATTGATATCAGACAAAGAGAAGATAAGTTCTTCTCAGAATGGCAATATGGATAGGCACAGGATGAGGGGATACCAGAAAATCAGGTTTCTCTGATTTACCTTATCTATTGATTGATTGATCAATCTTGGCTACTGCAAACATTTTGGGGGGAGCAGAGGGAGAGGGAGAGAGAGAGAGAGAGAATCTGAGGCAGGCTCTACACCCAGCACCCCCCTGACACCGGGCTTAATCTCACAAACCTGAGATCATGCCCTGAGCCAAAATGAAGAGTCAGACACTTAACCCACTGAGCCACCCAGGCGCCCCGGCTACTGCAAACATTTCAAGATTATATTTTCAACTATACATACTAGAATCATTCTTTAGAGGGGTCATGTTAGGGTCCTTTAGTTGAAGTATTCCATAATAAGAACACTCTCTGTGCGGGTGTCTGTAATTCTGCTGCCATATCCAAATGTCCAGTCCAAGATTCAGATGCTTTAACTTAGGAATTCCTAAATTGGGGCACCCAAACAATAAAAACAAGTCAGAGTAAAAATAAAACAGGATTCCTCTTTTAATGGATTTAATAACAAATAGAGATATAAGAAAATAGTAGCCCAAGCCTTATTTGAATAATGGCCATGCCACTTAGTGACCTTAGCCAAATTACTTAACCTCTCCTGGCCTCAGTCTTCTAAACTTCACAATTGGAGATGATAATAGAACAGGCTTCATAAAGTTATCATGGGGATTAAGTGAGATAACAGGTTTAAAATGAATAGAACAGTTCTTGGCATAAAGCAATTGTTCATAACTTGCTAGATCTCTCTCCCATATACATGCACATGTCAATTAGCAACACATAGAAAACTGTATAATTTTTTTAAAAAGGAAGCTAAAAACCAAATTTTCTATTGTTATTTAAAATATAAGTATGTCAGTCACATGGGATTATCTGTCCTAGACAGAAAAGTGAAAGAACAAGGTGAGAAGTCATTTATAAAGACCTTCAACATTTATAAAATAAAAAACACAAACTCAAGAATGAGAAGAGAAAATATAAAGCGAAGAAAGCATATTCACCTTCTTTTGCCAAATGTCAAGAATGAGGAAAAAAAAGAGAAGATCCTCATGTGGTTTGGTAAACTGGAAATTTTAAATGGGAAATTATTATTTGAGGAATGGTCTATATGCAATCCCCATTCGAATTCTAGTCTTATCCAAAAGTATTATCATTAAAAAAAAAAACATAAATGATCGTAAAACACCAGAAATAACTATCAATGCTATGCGGATATCAAATTTTTTCTAGGCCAGTTTTATTTCCTTCCATGATAAAATGACAAGTCAGAGATGAAGGCAAAATGGTAAAATAATCTATTTTGATTTCAATAAGAAATCTAATTTAAATTCTACGACATTCTTAAAAGCAATGAGAAAAAAAAGGCTTACACTAGACTTCAGTAGTCTCAGTATACTGAAGGGCCCTGACAAGCCTGGAGCAGTGCTAAGGAGGGCCAGTGGCAAAACTAAGAAACAAGTAGTGGCAAAAGGGAACAGGAAAAGATATAGAGAGAAAAAATAAGGAGAAAGAAAAAGAAAGGAGGGAAAAATCAGTGCTGTGACAGATTTGTCCAGTTATTATTTATGAAGCACTTAAGAACAGTGCCTGACACATAAATGCTATATATATTTGCTAAAATAAAGAGTTCTACACTCAGGCCTGACGACATGACTCCCTTACCCTTTGTGTAGACATTCATATTCTTGAAAGCAGAAGCCTAGAGCAAATGATTTCTCAAGGTCCTCTGCAGCTCAGCTATTTCATAACTCTATGTTTCTCATCATTTTTAAGAGATTTCACTAGAGGAAAAAAACTGATGATACTGTCGACACATCAGAGTTCTATTTTCTACGTCATCCTTTCCCATTTTACCTAAAGGTATAATAGAACTGCTTTTTAAAAGACAGCATTCATTTGGTAAATTTCTTAGAATTTGTGGGCATTATTGTCAGCATGACTCCCTTTTTTTTATTATTATGTTATGTTAATCACCATACATTACATCATTAGTTTTTGATGTAGTGTTCCATGATTCATTGTTTGCATATAACACCCAGTGCTCCATGCAGAACGTGCCCTCCTTAATACCCATCGCCAGGCTAGCCCATCCCCCCACCTCCCTCCCCTCTAGAACCCTCAGTTTGTTTCTCAGAGTCCATAGTCTCTCATGGTTCGCCTCCCCCTCCGATTCCCCCCCCATAGTAAACACATTAACAACTAGTATTCTTTAAACAGCCTGTTCATTTAAAAGGTAGCCCTTGTCAGTAAGCTCTACTGTAAATCATTTGGTACACGGAACTCTCTGTTCCCATCAGTAATGAAGTAGGCATTTTTATTCAAATGTAGCAGGATGTTCAGCTCCCAGGATAATGATTAAGCAAAGATCTCCTTTTTTATTCTGCAGACAAAGCAGATACCATACTTACAGTTTAGGCTCTCGGGACAAAAATCTTAATGGAGGCCAAGATTTCCTCAGACTTTATGGAAATAACCTTTTAAAAAGTTTGCATTCTGTGGTCCCTCTCTGTGGCAATTCTGATTTCTTTTTTCTGGGGTCAGAATGTTCTTGACAGGTCTCCCACTCCCTTGCTACTTTAATAGTAATGTGATTTCCTCACTTCTCCTCCTAATGAATATTTCATCTGTCTGAAGGAATAATCATTGTGTGTTTACCAAATGACAAAATGACTTACGAAAATGTACTTAACTGGAAATCAACCTTTCTTAGAATTACCAATCTTCTTTGAGCTCCTTCCTCTGCCTCCTCACACTATTGTGAACAGTAAAATGAATAGTAACGTTGTGTGCTCGCTTGTGATTAAAGCTATAAACTTGGTGCAAATTAGTACTCATAGATGGTACTCACATCATACAGTATGTAGGTGTAAGCTTGGATCAGGGCATGCCCATAAGTGCATCTTTTATTTTGTGTTCATACACAGTATACAAAATATTCAAGCATCAATCAAGGTGCTTTTGAACAAAGCAGGGTGTAAAATTAAATAAAACTAAAAAGGGCACTGAAAACTTGTACTGTTTATGTTAATTTATCATTAAAGCTTTACATCATACACAATGAATTATACCCATCCGATTTAACCAGGTGAGAATGTTGCAAATAAGAGGAGAACAAAATCAGTCATCTATCACACCAGGTGATAGCCAGCCATGTCAGTTAAAATTTAGCTTTCAAAATTGAGGTTCGCATGCAGTAGTATATATAAGTCTGCGATAAAATAGGTAGCTGGTGTGTTCTTGGCAAACAGCCATTTAAAATCATGTAAGTTGAATAGTTTCATCTGACATTTGTCAGACATCTAGCAAAAATAGGACAATATGTGAAGGTCACCAATTCAATGTCTATCCTATAGAAAAGACCCTGGCTACTTCAGATAATGTGCCACACGGCATGGGAGTACATTACTGCTTTGTACTTATTTCAGAATTTTTGTCATTGTTTTTTTTTTTATTTTTCTTTAGCTTTTGAAAAAAAGAATATAAAGTGATTCTCAATATACTTTGGAAGTGTGTTAAGCTGAAGAAATAGTGATTTCAAATTTACTAAGGTGAAATGGAGGGCTGGACTTTGCCTCACCCAAAAGACACTTCTGCTGCATTCAGCTGTCAGGGTAGGAATATCATGGGGCTGAAATAACACCCCTAAAGAACATCTGCTCAGAGAGATTTTCAGAAACCACAAGAGCCATTTCTATTAACTCTGAACCCATTTCCTAAACATCTAATGTGGGACTTCTTGTCGGCAAATATGTATGCATTTCCAATTATGGCTTATCTATAAACACTTAGCAAAAGCCTACAGCCTTGTTTTCAGTTTTATGGTTGTTTTTCTGTTTTTTCCCCCCCTGAGGTAGAGGAATAAGTACCAACTGAGCAATGCTTCCATTTTCTTTAAAAGATCAGAGCTAAATGCCAGAAGAAAATGAATGCAATCTACAAGTTAAGGTTCATTATGGGTCTTGCACATGGAGGTGTATGAATGGTTGTCCTACCCACAAAATACAAGTATGTAATCAGTCACTAAGATGAGTAGACTCCAAAAGAGAATGATGGCACAGTTAAATGTATCTTTTCAAGGAAGTTTATGGCAGTAAATGGCTATAATTGACCATCGTATCACATTTCTGCCCACACATTAAGGATGATTCTACAGTTTCATGGAAGTATAAGCTGACAAGTTAATGGAGTATCCATATCTATCCATCGATCTATCAATGTATCGATTATTGATCTGTCAGTCTATTGATCTATCAATCCATCATCTAATCTGTAAGGATATACCATATGCCAGAAAAGTTCAGCTTACCTGTACAACTGCCCCCTTGCAACAAAATCAAGTCTATCTGTTTAATTCTTCTTGCTTAGTATCCACTTCTGCTCCTCTAAAATCTAATAGGCCCTGTTTTATTCCTCATCTCACCATTGCATGTAGGATATTTTATCCTGTTGTAAGATCTTTGTCTACTCTCAAACTTAGAGAGATGGCTTATAGCTTTGGTATAAAATCTGACCATTACTGAAATAGGCCACACACAAAAAAAGGAAAGAAAATAAAGGAAAAACGGGCAACCTACATGATACTCTCTTACTCTCCCCTACTTAACAGCACGGATATTCTGCCATACTTTGATTTTTCTTTTTGGTGAAGCAGTAGAGAAAGCTAGGTCACTGGAATGTTCAAGGGGAATTTTAAAATGAACATGTTTGGGATTCACTGATCTATACTATAAAAAGGATGATTGTCAGCTATGAGAAAATTTAACACTCAGAAATCCTTAAAGGATTGACTGCACATACACCAAAAGCCCAATCTAACTACATCTGGACCTGTATCTTGACTATTCCGATTTTGCATAATAAGAAGATGATGACCAAACTGAAATAAGGAGATAAACTTTTCTTAAATTAAGAACAAACAAAAACTAAAGCTTGTTATTTTTTTTGAGATTCTCTCATTTAAATGTTTCATATACTCCTCAAACTCAACAGGTATAAAATGGAAATTATTATCCTCACCTACGCCCCCCATTTCCCCCCACCAAGGCCAAAACCTGTACTTTTACTCCCTGAAGGTAAATGGCACCAAAGCAAATGAATGGAGTTGGGGTAGGAGTAGGGGTGGAGTGAGGTGGGAGAAACCGTTACAAAAGAACAGAGTCAAGATATCCAGAAAAGGGCCCAGGGTCTGATTAGAAATCATGTTTAAAGATTTTTAGCTGACCCTAGGGTCATGAAAAATTTTTTTCAACTCAGTTTCAACTTGATCTTAGTAATACTGAGAGGTATTACCATCTACCCAGTCTCCCAAGCCAGAAACTTTTCTCTCACTTCTTATATCTAATGAGTGACCCATGCCTATTAGCATATGTCAAATCTCATGGTTCTCAAAGTGTAATCCCTGGACCAGTGGCATCAGCAACCCCTGGAAACTTGTTAGAAATGCAAATTCTTCAAGCACCTGGGGGGCTCAGTCAGTTAAGTGTTCAACTCTTGATCCTGGCTTAGGTCATGATCTTGGGGTTCTGGGATAGAGCCCCACGTCGGGCTCTGTGCTCAGAGAGGAGTCTGCTTGGGATTCTTTCTCCCTCTCCCTCTGCCTGTCCCCTCTACTCGTGCTCTCTCTCTCAATAAATAAATAAATAAAATCTTGGGAAAAAAAGAAATGCAAATTCTTGGGCCCCACCCCAGACCGACTGAAACAGAAACTCAGGGGAAAGGTCTAGCAATTTGCAACTTAACAAGCCCTCCAAGTGATTCTGATATACATTCAAGTTTGAGAATCATTGTTCAAATCTATCCCTTTATGATTATTCCCACTGTCAACTGCCACCTGGCCCTCATCATCTCTTATCTGGCCTATGGCAACAGTCTCTTAATTTGTTCCCTGGCCTTCAATATTGCATCCTCCAAGCCATCCTTTATACTATCATCTGAGTGAACCCTTCATATCACAAATGTGATTATTAGTGTCCTTCCCTAGTTCCTTCATGCCTATAGAAACGGTTTTTAAACTGTGTTCCTAAGTGAATTTGTTTCCAGCATTGCTCTCATGCAAGACAGAGGCTCAGTAGGTAGTAGACCAAACTTCAAATTTCACAAGTAGCTTTACAAAACCACTGACCAACAAGAGAAAGGAGATACTCCTTGGGACATAGAAGTCCCTCTTGATCTATCCCCAGCCTACCTCTCCAACCTCATCTTTTCTCATGCTTACCTTCCACATCACCCTTTACCTATATAGAAAGAATGCAGCTCCTCCAAGGGACAAGGACTATTGGATGTTTCTTTGCCCCTGCTTCTTTTGCTTAGAACATCTGCCCATCCTTGCCATTTGTTCACCAGATAATGCCAAATTGCTCTTCCCTATCTCCTATCAGTCAACACTTTTAGGATGGCTCCAACATTACTAGCATCACCTTCTACATGAAGCCTTTTCAAATGTCTGCTTCTCATCCCTCTATTAGATGCAATTGATTAGCTTCTCTTCATGCTCTCACAGTGGCAGTAACAGTAGTGAGAGTGATAGCTGATCTTTATGAGCATGTACTATGTTATAGGCAATCATCGTGCAAAGTGCCATCTTAAACCTCACAAGTTTATGCGGTATAAGGTATAATTATTATCCTCATTTTATTTTATTTAATTTAAGCATAATTAGCATACAGTGGTGTTTTAGTTTCGGGTGTACAATATAATGATACAACAATTCTATACATGACTCAATGCTCATCATGATAAGTGTTATAACCCCCATTTTAAAGATGAAGAGACTAAACTTTAGAAAGATTATATTTAATCTACTTGCCCAAGTTGTACAGCAAATATGTGGCAGAATTGGATCACCTTATCTACTTAAACCCCAAAGCATATGTACTTAACCTCTACAGCATAAGGCCCAGGCTCATAACACATGAGTTAGGTAAGCAAGAAATAAGACGAAAGGAGGTGGCAGACATTAGGGAACAGAAGAGGGTACACTCAAGATATAAACATTAAAAAAAAAAGGAAGGGAGGAGGAGAGAGAGGAAAAGAAGAGTTCTGGGTTGCAAACAAAACATATCTGAAGACTGATCCTGAGAAGTAGGCCACTAGCTTGAGACTCCTGTTCCATACTATATTCAATTCCCAACTTTATGCTTGTCACAAAACCCATGTCGGGATAATTTATTAGGATAGTAGTGCCTATATCTTTCTTGCTGCTGTAGGTGTTCCATGAAAGAAAGGTAATTTTCTACTTGTCACCTATCCACAAACCTTGCATCCTAGACATCAAGGCAGAGGGATGAGGGACAAGGGGATGAAATAAAGGGACTTAAGTGGTCCATAGAAGGAGAGAGAAGGAAGGCTATATTCTCCTTGAGACAGTCAGTGGGATTTTAGGGATCTCAAAATGGTTATACTTCTAAAGGTGGGTCCTGATAATGCATATCCAGGAAAAAAAATGGTCACTAGACAAATATTCCCTGATCAGAATAAACTATGCTTTTTAGCAATCATGACTGCTGACTAGAGACTCTGCTGCAGATTTTCTGTATTGAATAAACCTCAGTGTACTAGTTTTCTATTGCCACTATAATAAACTACCACAGACTTGGTGGTATAAAATAATCCAGATTTATCTTACAGTTCTGGAAGTCAGAAGTCTGAAATGGGTCTTGATGGACTACAGTGAAAGTGCTTGCAGGGCTACATTCCCTTCTAGAGGCTGTGGGGGATAATCCTTTTCCTTATCCTTTCCAGCTTCAAGAGGTCACCCCCATTCCTTACCTTGTGGCCACTGTCTTCAAAGCCAGCAATGTCGGCCGACATCTTCTCAAGCTGCCCTCTCTCTGGTTCGCACTTCTGCCTCCCTCTTACACTTTTAAGGCCCCTTGTGATTACAATGAGTTCACCCAGTTAACCAGGATAATCTTCCTATTTTGAGGTCAGCTGAATGGCAACCTTAATTCTATCTGCAGTCTTCATTCCCCTTTGTCATGTGATGCAACCGATTCACAGGTTCCAGGGATTAGGACATGGACATCTTTGGGGGGCCATTCTGCCTACCATGACCAGTGATTCTTAAAGACTTTCTGAGTCGGGAGCTATTTGAGATTATATATCTCACTGCCCTATTGAGTAGGTTCTGATATGTGAATATTTTTAATTAAAATATATAATACGAATGCCATGAACAAATAAATTCATATGCATTCCATACCTACAAGCAATTATTTTATTTTTCTGTGTATAAGTCAGGCCTCACCTCTCTACCATGAGCTTGTGGTTGGGGACTATGACCCTTATCGGTTTTTGTTTCCCCAGCACCTAGTACCATGCTTGGCACACTGTAGAAATTTTTGTTTGTCACAGTAATAAATAAGTGAAAGATGCTTCTTCTGGGGGGAAAAAAAACATTTGTAGAATTGTATTTGTTACTTAGTTCAAAGCTATACATATCTCGAAAGCTGAATCTAGTGCCAAAAAAGGAAAGGGAAGCTGAACATACACTATTTTAAAAATCCATTTAAAATAGATGTCAGAGGTGTTTTTTAATTATTTCGACTATGGATCATTCATCAGTGGAATAAGGAGCAAAAAAGAAAAGGGAACTGCTCCCCTAAACCATATGAATTCTTATATTTCATTTCAAATCAATAAAGGGAAAGTCACTTCTAAAATATTATGATTCATGAACTTTATTTACCACTCTTTCTTTTGGTTTGATCAGAATAGCCATCTTTGTATGGTACTAGAATTGTTGATATTTTATTGCATCACCACATCTCATTACTATGTAGTAAACGCTATTATTTATGGCCACTACTCCATCTGATGTGAGACAGAAAAATTATTGAAGGCTTGCCATCTCAGGAACAGGCATTTTATAGGGATGAAGAGCTGACTAGGAAGAGTCAATGGTCCTTCAGCTGCCCCTCAGATCATTAACTCCAAGTGGTTATTTGCTCCCAGGCACTGTCCTATGCCTAGGTTGTTACTGCTGTGATATGCAGATGAAGAAGAATATCTTTTAAGGGCTTTACTATGAGCTCAATGCTCATGAAGGGTGCCAGATTGAAAGCACTGGAGTCTGAACTCATCGGGTTATGCACTTGGCTGGTTCCAAGTTACAGAAAGATGCCTGACCTTGAATGACCACCTTGCAAGAAGGAGAAAACATAAAGTTTTGCTGAATTTCAAGAGACTTAGGGGCAACACATCAGTATCCCAAAGTTAAGCATGTTTATCAAGGAGGAAAAAAGGACTACTAACTAAAATTCTACTTGACTCTATTTATTATAATGCCAGTACTGGTGTGTATGTGATGGTGGGGGGGCAGTGGTGTTGGGAGCCACAGTTACTTTAACATAAAACATAAATGCCCTATTACGGATGCACTAAAACACTTAAACAAGCAGCCATCTTTTTAAGAGCTGGTATGTGTTTTTGCACACTTGAGAAGGGTCCTTAACTTTCCCAAAATCATAGACTGAGGAGGAAGAAAGTTAGAGCTATCCAAAGTTTTTATTACAGATATGAGAAAACCAAGGCTCAGAGTGGAAAAGTGACCCAAGGAGGACCATATCAGCAGTATAAGACCGGGAGCAGAGCCTAGATTTCCTGATTAATGGGCAAAGGCTTTTCTAGTATACCATGTTGTCTCTCTAAGGGAGGAAAACTGGCTGCTCTCTGAACCTTTTAAATATTTAGTGCCAATTATTTTTGTAAGTGTGCATTCTTTTGGCCTTTTAGGCATTTTTCCTCCATTCTGATCTAGTCATTCACCTAAGGTTAGGAAGACTATCATTTTTCACACACTTAAGCCTTTATAAGTATGAAAAAATACCTCTCAGTTAATATTACACAACTGGCAGACTCACAATTCCCAAATTAAGAGCATTATTTTCACAAATGATACAAAATGCAAAAATCTCAACTTCCTTCCTCAGTGAGTTTCTTTTTTAATTCTGTCATTTTATTTTCTGATACATTTTTTTCCTATAGTGATCAAAATTTTTGACAATAGTATTCCCTAAAGGCAGTACCTCAAGAAGAATGGCAAATGGAACTACATGCATAGTAAAAACGGACAAATCCATTTAAAATTCCCATTACAGATTAATCTCAATTAACTGGAACCCAATTAAAAAAAAAAACCTTAACGTAAGGTTTGTACTGTATTTTTCAATTGACAATGCAAATTCCAAGACTTTAAGGATTTCATTTTTTATGTAATCTCATTGTTTTACATACTTTAGACAAAGTATCAAGTGATTCCAAAGACTTATCACAAATTCAGATCATCCTTTTGACTTTTTTACAAGTTGGGATGAGAATTCATATTTGAATAATAATGTGTAGCACTACCAAATATAGGTACCAAAGGAAAAAAATTAATATTCTTTATTTCTTACTAAGTACTGAATATTGACCAATATTTTTAATAAGAACGAAAGCCAATGAGGGAAGTCTTTCAGGTAACTGTAGATTTTGATTAATCTAAAAGTCTCCCCACCTTGCCACATTTTCTCGCATATTCCATCTACCAGTGGACTGAATAGAGGAGCAATTGCTTTATCAGTATTCCAGGCGAATTCTATCTACTTTGGCACATTTACCAAAAGAAAAGTCACAATAACTTTTGCCCAGTAGTTGTGCAATAAATATTTACTGAGTGTATAGACAGGTAGAGGGATGGATGAAAGGAAGGATGGAAGGGTAAATAAATGAATGCAATACCATGTCAATACAGATATTTTACTTGAGACTTTCCTAAAAAATTAAAACATTCATTTTAGGAGGCAAATATTTATTTTGTCAGTAAAATTCTCTGAATGAAATTTTTTCCATTGATACGGAGAAATGCCATGCTTATTTTCAATCAGTAAGAACTACTAAATGGTTCTACAAACATCCTCATTGGCCACTGCTGTTCCCTTGTACTTTGCAGATATTCCCATTAGTCAAGGAGTCTCTTGGTTTTAGCAGCTGTATATAGAAAAGGTCACAGGATCATTCAAATATGTAGGACAGCTTGCATATTTGATTTTGCAAAGACTCTCTAACAATTATGGCATACAGACACAAACTTATCTATACCATGGCCAAATAGGTTTTTAAAGGTTTAAAATAATGCATTTAATTTACATGATACTCAATGAATATAACTGATTATAGCAGTGAAACATTCCGTTCCTTTCACATTATACAACAAAGTGTTCAATTCCCCAAGTAAATTTCAGTGTAGAATGCACATACCTTGATAGATCCAGAAGTTATGGGAATCAAAAAGGAGACAGCTGAATAAAGGTCACCCTTGTAATTCCTGTAAACAAATTAGGCCAAATTATCCTTCAAACATATGTACAAGCAGGTCCAAAGCAGTCCTTCTATGAGGGAAAGGAAGAGACACATGAGGGGTTGGAGTGGGAGGAAGCATGGGTGTTGTGAATGTAAGACTTCATTTTGCAATTCACAAGGAATAATGGGGTCAGTCTCTTAAAAGGTCTGCTTGAAACTTCAATCATATTAACTATGTTGCTAATAAAGAATTTAATTAACAATGAGTATACCTAGAGGGCTATGGAATTCTCACCCATAAAGACTGTCCCAACTTAACAATATTCAATTATTGCTCAATATACCACTCATTTTGAGACGAAATACCCACAATTTCAAGTTTTCACCAATGTAAATAATTTATGGTAATTTAAATTTCTTATAGTAAAATAGTCCTTTATAGTTTACCAGAAACATTCATATACACATTTCATTTAATCCTCAAAACAACCCTGAGGAAACAGGCTGAGAGGTTAAATGGCTTTGCACGGAGTCACATGTGTGGTTAGTGGCAGAGCCAGGACTAGAATCCAGGTCCCATCACTTTCAGCTCAGTCATTTTTCCAATGTCCCACATGACTTCCTTCATGACAGTTATAAAATTAACTATATGTCTCCGTGGGTCACACTTGGTACTGGGCAGTAGGGCAGAAAATATGTCCTATAATAATCCCTACTATTTCACCCAACTTGAGAGATACATGTTTCTCTACATATACACACATGTGTGTATGTGTGTATACATATTTTATTGAAACAGAAATGTTAACAATATATTGATAAATGAAAAAAAGCACATTATAAAGTACTTACATGAGTCCAGCTTTTAAAAAGACATATATGTATGTAAAATATATATGATTTTCATCTTTCTGTGTCTATATTTTCTAATTTTTCTATAATGAACAAATATTACTCGTACATAAAATAGCTATGTTTTAAATTCTACAAAAAGCCATTTTAGGTGGGTGGGGGGATGGAGGAAATATGGGGTGGGAGTGAAGGAGGGCACTTGTGATGAGCACCGGGTGTTGTATGGAAGTGTTGAATCACTATAGTGTATACCTGAAACTAATATTACATTGCATGTTAACTAATTGGACTTTAAATTTAAAAAAAAAGCTTCAAAAATCCATTTTAGAAAAGGCAGTGTGGTGAATTAAAACAAAAGGAAAAGGAAAACAAAAACTTTAAACTTTAGTATTCCAATATTTTATGATTGGCACTCAATTAACCTTACGGCCCCAATTTATAAATCAAGTAATCCCAAAACTTATTCTTTTTATATTGAGGCAAAATCTCAGTAATAAGGGCAAACAATTTAAAAATTTTTTTAAATGTAGGTCAATAACATTATTGTCACCTTTGACAAAGATCATCAATGTGACCTTGTAATGATAATAATAGAGTATTATATTATTACTAATGATCTCCATATCCAATATGCTATATATAAATCATTCATAATAGACTGAAGTAGTGCTCTTGATTAGTTGCAATCTAACTGCCTAATGTGCATTTTTTATCACTGTTAATGTTGCTCAAGAAAGGCATAGTTCTGCTTAAGCGTTCATGTGGTTCCATAATAGTGCTAAGTTAGAATCTTTCAAGGGAAGACATTTCAGAAAGTACTTAGATCTAGACTACAAAAAAGTATTTCTGGCTCTTCTGCCACATATACCAGAGCAAGTCTGTAGAAATTGGCTTCATACCCATCAGGCTGATTCTGTAAGGAGGTTAGCAAAAAATGCTTTAAAAAATAAACTGCCCTATATGCAGCATTTTGCCTTGGTGAGATACACAGAGAACTGGGAAGCAAGAGGGCTTTTAAATGATTTAGTTCTTCTCTGCTCACTTCTCAACTGCCTTCAAACTGGAGGCTTTAGGAAGATATCCTTCCCATTTATGACTAGAGAAGGCCAGTTCATACATGGATCTATATGAGATACCCCAGGTTATTTGCCATCACTTACCAGTTCAAACATGTACCACTCCCTCCACTTTCACCTCTTTATTTCACTCAAGAATTCATTTCCAAAAAAGAAATTGCTGACTGTCTTAATACTGCATGTGGGCTAGGTACCCTTTAGGAAAAAAAAAGTTAGAATGTTTGACAGGACCATCACTGAATGCAACCAAATAATGCACACCAGAGGCAAAAACAGCAGAAGCCACAAATGTTAGAAATGCATGTCACACTACTGACTATTGGTTTTGGAGATAAGCTAGAGCCTGCAAGCAGAGTCCTAAAGCCAAATCTGAACATCTCATTAAGAGTACATCTAACCCACACTTTAATTAGTGCCACTGACTCTTGTTTGGTCCTACATAGAGAATAATATTCTACATCCTTCAATGAAACCATAATCTGAGATTGGCTGTGGAGATGAAATGCATAAATTGAAGGTGAACGAACAGAAGAATGGTCTAAGAGTCTGGTTAAAAAAATACATACATATATATATATATACATGGATATGCATAATCAAAATGTGCATATATGTGTGTATGGATAGATATCTTTCTCAGATGCATTTAAAAAGTGTAATTCCTATTTGTTTAGGAAATGGGCCATTTTTTACTTGTTTTCAATAATTACTCAATTATATACTAATTATAACTATAACAACTTATTAACACTTTCTATTTTCAAGGGACTTTGGGCTGCATATAGGTCACACTTTATTTTACTAATGAGTATATCTTTACATATTGCTACACACACTCTGAAAGCCCTAATGCTATTTTTCTAATGGGACGTTTACTCAAAGACCTTGTAGAAAATAATTGTGTTAATAACAGAGACGGTTTCCCCCATTACAATGATCAGTACTCTCAGACAATTAATGCTGCAACACTCTGTATTGTCACTTTCTTCCTCAGGCCCTAGAGAACTTCTAGGTTTACATTATTGGCTGCAGCTTTTTTTTCTGGCAATATGGGCATTTCTAATGATGAGACCTGCCAAAACTTGTCAATGCTATTTTTCTTCTTTTCCATTAGAGGTGACTGTGGCTGAATAGCCAAGCAATCTATAGTCTAACTTCACTTAATTGTTTTTACTACATGACATGAAGAAATATAGTGAGTAATCACTCCTGTTTTACATGAAGCAAATTGCTAGTGCTCTCCACAGCAATATGAAGAAGTCTTAACTTGCCTAATCTCCCTTGAACATCCTGTTCAAATCCTGACAGAGTAAACTCAGCCCTCCTTGGTTCTTCAATGACTAAAGACTAGATTGGATCAGTGGATTTCAATTATTTTCCCTGTCTGTATATCTCTTCAAAACAAAGCAGCCAGAGAACAGTTGGTCCCAATTACAACTGGTATATTTCTCTCCCTCTAACACCATCTCTCAAGGAGAACAGGTTTACCCTCTTTGTTATTTATTACCTAAACCTCACTTCTAAGGTGCAATATTTATTTTTGTGTTTTTTGTTTCCTCTTTGTTTTGTAAATGTACTTTTCTTTTTAAAAAGGTTTTATTTATTTGTCAGAGAGAGAGCACAAGCAGGGGGAGCGGCAGGCAGAGGGGGAAGCAGGCTCCCCTCTGAGCAGGGAGCCGGATGTGGACTCGATCCCAGGACCCTGGGCTCATGGAGGACCCTGGGATCATGACCTGAGCTGAAGGCAGACACTTAACCGACTGAACCACCCGGACATCCATAAATGTATTTTTCTGCAATGAAAGTTATACAGACCTACTGTAGAAAATCTGGGAAATACTGAAGGTATAAAGGAAAAAAAATCACCTAATACCCACCTCCCCCAAACAGACATAACCACTTTTAGCACTTTGTGCATGGTTTTCCAGTCTTTTTTTTTTTCTTTCTTACATAGTGGGTAAATTTAATTTTGAATACTGCTTTATCACTTGATAGCATAACATAAACATTTTCCTTTTATCATAAAATATTTGTAAACATCATCTTTAATGGCCATAAAGTATTACATTGTCTAGATGTACCATAAATCACTTAGCAAGTCCCTTGTTGAACATTTAGTTTCCTTCATTTTTTCCACTATTACAAATAATTTCTGGTAAAAATCTTTGCAAATAAAGCTTTTTCTGCACTTTGCATTATTTCTTTAGGAAAAATTCCCAGAAGTAGAATTATTGGGTCAAACGGCTCTGAGCATTTTTTTTTTTTTTTTTTTTTTAAAGATTTTATTTATTTATTCATGAGAGAGAGAGAGAAGCAGAGGGAGAAGCAGGCTCCCAAGGAGCAGGGAGCCCGATGTGGGACTCGATCCCAGGACCCTGGGATCATGACCTGAGCCGAAGGCAGACGCTTAACCATCTGAGCCACTCAGGCGCCCGGCTCTGAGCATTTTTAAGGCTTTTGCTTCAAACTGCCAAATCTAGACCAACAAACATTTCATCATGTCCTTATATTCATGCATTTATTCAACCAGTACTTACTAAATACCTACTATGTACCAGGCACTGTGCCAGGTGATATGGATGCAGTAGTGAAGGAAACAGACACAAAGTCCATGCCCTCATAGAGCTAATATGCTAGTAGATTTGACAAGTTATAAATAAACAAAAGTACAGTGTGATACCAGGTAGTGATGAGAAATATGAGGAAAAATAGAAGCGTATAAAAGCATAGAAAATGAAGAATCATGACAGGACTCATTACATAGGATGGCCAAGGAAGGCCTCTATGATTAATGTTTGATCAAAGATCTCAATGAAGCAGGAAAGTAAGCTTATAGAAATCTTGGAGAAAATTCATTTCAGGCAGTGGAAATGGCAAGTGCAAAGGCCCTGAGAAACAAAAATGCATGGCATGTTTAAGGAACAAAATGGAGGACAGTGTAGCTAGAATGTTATGACAAGGTTTGGTAGGGAAAATAGTAAGATGCGAGGCCCAATAGAGACCAAATCATGTAGGGCCTTGTAGGCCATGGTAAAGACTTTGAAATTATTTTTTAAATTTTATTTTAAGCATGAGAAGAAGGCAGCCATTGGAGGGCAAAGAGCAGGAAAATCACAAGATCTTATTTACGTTTTAAAAGGATCACCCTGGGGGCACCTGGGTGGCTCAGTCGGTTAAGCATCTGCCTTTGGCTCAGGTCATGATCCCAGGGTCCTGGGATCAAGCCCTGCATCGGGGGCTCCCAGGCTCCAGGGCTCCTGGGAACAGGGGGAGCCTACTTCTCCCTCTCCCTCTCCCCCCACCCCATGCTTGCTCTCGCTCTCTCTCTTGCTCACTCTCTCTCTCAAATAAATAAATAAAATCTTTTAAAAAAACAAATAAAAGGATCATCCCAGCTGCTATGTGGGAAATTATAGAGGGGCAAAAATGTATATAGGGGCATAATTAGGAGGCTATTTCAGTATTCTAGGTGAGAGACGATGGTGGTTTGGTCTAAGGTGTTAATGATGAAAGAAGACAAAATGTTTCAGACAGGATATAGTCTGAAGGTATAGTCAACAGCATTTGTTCATTGATTAGATGTCAGGTGTGAAAAAAGATGAATCAAGGACTCTAAGGTATGGTACTTGAGCAAGTGCACTGAGCATTATCTTACAAAACCAACAAAAAAACCCCTTGTTTTTGTTTGTAATTTGCATTTAGATTATTGGAGAATGAACTTTTTCACATTTATTGGCCATTTTTATTTCCTTGTGTGAATAATCTTTTCATGCATTTGTCTAGATGGCATTTATAAAATCCTTTCCTCCCTTAACTTCTATTTCACTATTTTCTGGTTTGCCTCTTACCTCTCTGACCTTAATCTGACTTCCTTTCTCTTGAAGGTTTCTCTTATTTCACCAACCTCTTAAGTTGAGTGTTTCTCAAGATTTCATCCTTGCTTCTCTTCTTACTCTATATGCTCTCCCTAGGTGAACTCCCCTTCCTATTCCTATGATTTCAACTACTACACTGACCAACGACACACAAGTATCTACCTCCAGACCTCATCTTCAGATCTGTAATTTCCATCTGTTACAAACCATCTCCATCTGGGCGTCAAGATGGTGTCTTACCTTAAATAAATTCAAACCTGACCTCATTATCCTCACCAAAACTGACTTTTTCTTCTATGTTCCCTATATTGCTCAATGGTATTACCTAATTTCCCAAGCCAAAGTCACCAAGTCACTCCTCCCTCTCCCTCACCCTCTAAATGTTTTTACTTTCCAAGTCCCAGTAGGCTACCTTATGAGTGGCTCTCGAATTCCCCACCGCCCATCTTTACTATCACTGCCTTCGGTCATATCCTCATAATTGCTCAGAGTTGCAACACAGTCTCTCATTGTCTCACTGTTACTACTCTTAATCCACTTCAATCCATTCTTTATACAGCTGTCGTCTTTCTAAAACCCAAAATTTGTGACCCCCCCCCCCACTTTAAAGCCCCTCATCTAATTTCAGAGACTCTGCTACAACATAGTACATTGCCTGATTTTGGATAAATGGCAGAAAAACGACCATTCTCCAGTATATCTCTCTGTACAGGAAAATCTTAATACATTCATTTACCCCACAAATATATACTAAGCACCTTCTGTGTGTCAGGCACATAGATATAAAACAAGACATTAGCCCTGACCTCCATTCCCCCACCTGGATAGGAAATAAAATGAAACTCTACTATCCTGGGTTGGTATTCTCCCTTGCTAATTTAGCCTTGGGCCCTTTCACAATCCCTTCCCATGTGAAATGTGTTTCCCCATATTCTCTTGACTAAAAAATTCTCAGCTGTTCTTTAAAAGCCAATTCAAGGAGTGCCTGGGTGGCCCAGTCGTTAAGCATCTGCCTTCCGCTCAGGTCATGATCCCAGGGTCCTGGGATTGAGCCCCACATTGGGCTCCCTGCTCAGGGGGGAAGCCTGCTTCTCCCTCTCCCACCCCCCCACTTGTGTTCCTGCTCTCTCTATCTCTCTGTCAAATAAATAAAATCTTTTAAAAAAAGCCAATTCAAATGACACATTTATAAAACTATATCTACCTTTGAGCTTCCAGAACATTCTAATTATTCCTCTTCTAGAGCATCTGTTACATGATAACAATATGCACATAGGTCTGTCTCCTCCATTAGAATCTAAGCTTTAAAGGTGTCCTTGTATCACTGGGTAAACAGAGGTATTTTTAAAAAGTTTTGGTGAATGAATGAAGAAATTAACAATGTTTTTTCTTCATGAAGATTGTTTTATGATGTATAATCAAACCTGTGTAATACTGAAGTCTTCAGGAAAAGAAGAGAACAGTCCATGAGACCTAGAAAGTCTTCGTGGAAAAGACTTGAGACTTCAACACACATTGCCCCAGAAGTCTGTGTAAAGTTGATTCTTTTTCTGCCTTTTCAACAACAAAGAAGTCCCAGGTATTTTGCTAAATATCTGGGACTAGTATTCTCTCATTACATCTATTCTTGTTTTACACATTTTCTCAAACATGTTTTATTCCATGTTTTACAGAAATATATTGCTAAAATTTTCTCTATTCTCTGTTGAATTACCCTTAAAATATTTCCGTTGCACTAAATTCTAATTGTTTACATTAAAATTACCTCACTTTCACAAGTTGTCCAATGCTTCATTAAGGCAATATCTCAAATACGGGAAAAGAACAAAACAATGAAAAAAAATGTAGCACCCTTGTGTTAACACTTCATGGGTTTGAAACCAAAAATAAATGGTGTCACACCTAAGTGTTGACATTTTATTACACTAAACATGAAAGATAAATCACAAATGCACCAACAACATATGGATATGTGCACAGCTTATATCTGTAATAAAGAATAAAAACCCAGGAAATCAGTGTATTATTTTAGCTTCTACCTAAGATCATTGAGAGAATGTATGAGCCAAAAACAATACAAAGAATAATATTTCCCATTACACTTAGAATTCTCTAGGATACACATAAAGAAATAGTCAGATTTAGAAAAAGAATAAAAAAATTAATCGCTGCCAATACTTTAGTGAGTATCCCAGAGCTTCCTTTGTCATAAACCTATACACTACCTCAATTCTTAGAAAGAAAGAAAAGAGAAAGGGAAGGAGTAAGAAATGAGAATGATTTTATTGTTATTTCAAAGCACAAGAGTCTTCTTCAAATCTAAGCTATAGGTATCAATTGGCCAATCAACTGCACAGCCTTCTTTAGAGGTCACTAGATCTCATTAGTGAAATTAATACTATCTTTCCAAAAGGAGTCTCTTATTTGACTTGCATAGTAATAATGTCAATGCTTCCCTACATTGCTTAAAGCTCTAAACATATAATGAGTCACAGTCACAAAGATATATTCATTTCAAGCATAGATTAAGCAAATAAATGATGTATGTTTCTGTAAATGATGCTTGTGAAATTCATGTCAAAAATGTACATATACTTTTTAATAAATATTCTTTTGGAAAAAAATTCCATCCCCACACATATAAACACAAACATATTTTGGGGATAGTTAATAGAGCAGGAGATCACACATCAATATCACTCAAAAGCTTGCAATTAAGCAGAGCAGCTTTTAAAAAAGAAAATCATTAATGCTAAAGGGAGGTAATGCACAGAGTATAAATTCGAAACTTTGATCAGAAATGCGTTGTTGATAGGAATTGAGTTAGCTAGGAACATTTCAGATTTAGAAGGCTTCCAGTCACCCTGTGGTTGTAGTGTATTTATACACCTCTATATTTAAACACAGGTGGTAATTAGCAAGATTGAGACACATTTAATAAGGCATCATCATAGGTGCAAAGGATGTGTAGCATAAGATGAGTTCATTATCAATAACTTCCCAGAATTAATCATCTCTTAGGACATTTAATTTTAAATGTACCTGAAAAAACCTGGATTATTGAGATAGGCCATCTGCAGAATCTTTTTCTAATTTCTCTGAACAACTGAAGAGTTTTCTTAAAATGCCTATATACAGCTGGGACACAGAGATTATAATATCTAATAAACCAACTGACCATCTAATCTGGCACCTTCTCTTTGACAGGTGTCTAAACCAGATAGAGCCATGAGAAGTAATATAAACACTTAGAATCCACCAATTATACAAACCCATGCAACTGGGAAATTTTCTCCTTGACCTTAGCCAATGATCAGATTTTCCCTGAAGTATGTAAGGTACTTTTACTTTGGCTGCTTTAAAAATCCTCATTCATACAGGCAACTAAAAACATTTAACTATGATTCCAAACATTAAAATGAAAATGGATTTCCTTTGATATAACCATATAGGGATTCTACTCCAAGTTTTATATATACAACTGCATCAGCATCTTGAATATTCACAGTACCTTACATCTAAATAGGAAAATAACTGAAAAGTAAATATACAGTAATTTCAAAAGGGAAACTGAGGTTATAACACCAGATCATTATTTGGATGAATAGCCAAAATTCATTGATCAGATATTTGGAACCATCCAGATGACTGCTATTTTACATTGTACATCCAAACGCCAAGCATCTGCTGAAAGGCCAGAACAAATGGACATGATACAGAAGAAGGACACAGACAGATACTAGGAAATCTACATCTTCGACAATGATGATTGACTGAATTTTTCATGTTTTACTCAGATATTTTCATATCATACCAATATAGCTTAAGTAACAAAAATAAACCAATTAACAAAATATATGCAATTCAATACCTCACAAATGGATATCAATATCATCAATATTCCCTAAACTGTAAAAATGTAAATATTATTTTTCCTACATTTTTAAATCACTACTCTATTCTATCATTAATAATTCTGTCTGGGATATTTATATTTTGAAATTCTAGTCAAAATACCTGGTGACATATAAATATAGATCTTCCTTCTTTTTTCATCACCAAAATCCTTTTTGGGAATCACTCTTTCTTAGCCATAATATAGAAATTTGTTTACAGCCATAAATTCACAGGAAAAATATTAGTTTATCAGGACCCATAGCTGATAATATTGCAAAAGGCTTAACATGGATTGCAATTCAGCTCATATTAGAGTTTGTGATTCCAAAATTCAATTTTGTAAGTGATAATCAGCCACAAAAATGTTACCACAGAATACGAGAAACATTAAAAGGCAATTTCCTCATTGCTGACTACTTATCAACGGACAACTTAGTCAATTAAAATTAAAACAATCAGTATGCTTTATGGTGACGGGTAAAATGAGTGTTTTACAGATTTCAAATAAATGTTTTCAAATCCATTTGGTCTCTGTAATAAAAAAATGGGGCATAGATATTTTAATAAAATTGTTTTTATATTTGGAAAGGAAAAATAACCAATACTACTGGAAAATTCAAGCATCATTTATATTTAACTTTACTATGATCGCTAACTAGGCTTCTTCAAAGTCTACAAAATCATAATTTGAAAGAACATATTTTTTCAATATAATAGCTATTATGAAACTATTTTACAGCTATGAATATCATAGAACAAAAACGCTCTGTAGCACACATAAATACCAACAGGAATGCACGAATCAAGCCTCTATTTCTGTGATTAGTTTGAAAGAACTGCTTGAGTAGGGGACAAACAGGGTAAGCAGTAAGATTTTCAGGAAAATGATAGAGATGGCACTGATTTTTGTTCTGCTTAATCATTTATTGCTCACAAATTCAATTCCCCAGCCTTTTACGGTTACTTTCAGGGACCAACAGGCTGGCATGAAATTAAATTAACAAGCAGGTTCCCACCCTGAATTAGTGACTCCCAGCTGTCTGTCCCGTCTAGTTTCCATGGCAGTGGAAGAATCGGTGGAAAATGAGGTGCAGAAAATTGTAAGAAGCCAACATATCAAACTCTTTAAGTTGATTTCTTTAAACTGATGAATCAGTAGCGGGGGCGTAGGGGGGAGGTAGAATTGAAGTTAAAGTTTTTAATTTCCTGGCTTGTTGAAAAGGCCAGTGTGTTTCTGTTTTTGTAATTGTTAAGGGATGCAAGCAATATCTTACACATTTCATAGAAGGCTGTAGATTCAGGATGGCATATAGTTCATTGTGTATTTTATAGTACTCCGAAAGTGTTTAAGGTACTCTACGTTATTTTGAAGTGTTTCATTTTATTTTTGCTTTCTTTTTTTGGCATAGATATTAAGATTCATCAGCCTGTTAAATGACTCCAAACATTCAGGGACTGAGTAAAAAATTCTCTCAACCAACCAGATGTTTGTTTGCATCACCCCAAACAGCTGGATGTTTGACGGAACTTTTCACTCACATATTTGAGATAGAGCCATAGAGACATGTTATAAGCACCCAGAAAAAAAATACTAATCTTGGCACATACCTACCATAAACACAAGTATGAAGGCTCAGAATAAGAGCTTCACAGGGGGTGAGCTACCAGTATAAAAAGAGATTATTTAACACATTTTCCTATGTCCATTTTCCAATTAACTTCTCCACTCACACAGTTAGAGTAGGGTGGGAATGGAGAACCCAATATTTCAGAATCATTACATCACATTGAAAACATCATCCAAGAGGTAGTGGTTAGTTGGCATATATGCATGTTTCACCATATGCTATTGTTTACCTAAAGTAGAGAGCTTGGACAGGAAGTAAAAGTCAGATTTTTTAAAAAAAATTGTAAATTATCCAAGATTATAATTCCAGGTCTAGAAATGAGTCCTAAAGTTACATAAGAATTTAACAGGCTTTATTTATCAAACTCTAAATTATTATTTTTTAAATATTAGGGATCCAAAATCAACTGTAAAAACATTTACTATCTCCAATTAAAACTAGTTTGCTTTGATTATACACAAAAATGTTAGCAGTCCAATTGATATAAATATTGTTATACAATAATTTTCAGTTTATGCCATCAAATTCCAATTTCCTCAGCCTTATTTTTCATGGATTCCAAATGTGAGCAATTTTGTTGGTCTTGCTAAATTGCACCACCATGCATCTAGCAAACTACAAAATCTCTATACATCATATAACTGTCATAACAGAATACCATATACTGAAGAGAACCTATGGTTGGACCATCAAGGTTATTAGGAATAATCAAAAGCTGTGTGAAACCTTTTCTAGCATTCACCTGCTCAAACTAAGCACGGTCCTAGCTGGTTCTATTTGATATTTACTTTCCTCAGTTCTAAAAAAAAATCAATGGAAAACAGAAATAGAAATAATATATTAAGCCAGGATAACAGAAGGAAATAGAAATAATATATTAAGCCAGAATTCAGAATGTTTCACCTTTTAGGGGAAGGAAAAATAATAGTAATCTACATTCAAAATAGCGGTTTAACCTAATACACAGAAACTGCAGATGATTTAAAACACTTAGTGTATATGGAAACAGTTCTGAAATTTGATTCTTCTTAATTTTTTATAATCAGCACCTACATTCCCAGCTATGGATATATGCTGTTGATCAGAATTGCTAAATACTCTTTCTTACAATATTCTTCATCATTTAATTTGCCTGTAGTTCTGTTAGTAATCCAGTTCAAACCTTTATTCCAAATGATAAATGAAGGGAAGCTTCTTTTCTTTTTAAGTGTGCATGGATTACTACTTTTGAGGGTAAAGTGACAGGAATTTTAAAAAATATATAGAATTTTAATAAAATTATTATACATGTTTTATGTATGATGCATGGCATTCTTTAGAGATTGTGTGTGCGTGTGTGTGTGTGTGTGTACATGAGTGAGGGAGAGAAAAAATGTGTGAGTACTATAAAAAATTTGTTTTCATTAAAAATTATGAGTATGCAAAGTACTGGTCTTCTTTTGACCTCAAGTCAGTCAGTAAGTGGGTAAATAAATAAATAAATAAATAGTTTGGGAAACCTTAGGGGATTTATTAACTATAATCTACATTAAGCACTTGATAACTAAAAACTGAAACTAATGGACATTTGGGAAAAGCAAGCTTCAAGCAAAAATTACATGGATTCTAATGGCTATCTCTATCAGAATAGAAAAAAATTTATGTTAATTAATACTGAACCCTCTTAACACTTCCAAGTTTTTAAGATTGTCATGGAAAATAAAGTTCAGAGGCAATGTGTCAAAAGAATATTTTGCAGTTTGATGATTTAAAGTAATATTGTACAGAATAAACAAATACTGAGCTGTTCTGCTTCAGCAAGAATCTTTGTATTAAAAGCATCAGAAAGGTACAATGACTATAAAGGAAACTATGATTATGTCAGTGTTATTTACACGTATGATAGCTGAATTGGAACAATGAGACTTCTAGGGTATTTGGACTTGGACTCTGAATTAGGCCTTTGAATGAGACCGTAATTACATATAACCTGATTTTACTTTTTAACACTCCTGTATGTTTGAGTATTTGGAGTCTCGCTTAATCACCCTTACAGCACAATGATTCTACAAAGTCTTCTTTCCTTCAGCCTCATTACATATTATGTTCATAACTGGGACCTAGAACTAATGGTAAATACTAATTCATGTGTTAAAAATATTCATTTTTCTACTGTGTCTGGCATTGTTCTACAGACTAGATTCTGTTAGTTTTATTATGCAAATGTAAAAATCTCTTTGTAGAGTTGTTTTCCAGAGACACCTGTTTATCAAAAACATTCTGGGGGACAATCTGAGAACTTTGAACTAACATTTAAAGCATGGATTCATTTTGGAAATTAGCTGAACCCCTCTTCAAATGTATTTTGTGACTTTTATTATCATTAAAAGCTTCCAACATTACTTGGGCATACTTGAAAGCTTTGAACTACCTTTAAAAAAAAAAAAACCTTCACAATAGTAAATTAGTTAACACATCACCCAAAAAAGTCTTATAAACTTCGACCAAAATGGCAAAACTAGGATTCTGTTTTTCCAGATATTTACTTTAAGGGGCATACTCTGTCTTATAAAAATTCATTTTCCCCCACATTGCACATATGAAAAGCAAAGAGGGGGTGTTGAGCAAACAAGCAAATGCAGGGTAATCATGGAGCACAACGTAAAGCTGTGGATCTCCTTTTAATAATAATAAAAAAAACCCTTTCCTTCTTAGACTGTACTCATTCTTGGCAGCACTTAAGTACCCTAGGCTCCAAACTGAAAGTCTCTGGACTAAGGAGATGAACCAGGATATTTCAGCCAAAAGATAATAGAGCAGACATTTGCCATGTATTCCCCAAACAGGTTAAGATTAGGGACTGATTCTCATAGTATAGTGTACCTGGTTTGTTAGTTGTAATCATAGAACAACAATCTAAAATTCAAGGAAGCTATTTGTGACCCTTACCACAAAGGCGATCAATTAAATGTTAATCAAACAGTACCTATTAAGAGTCCACTGAGGTATTTCGTTTCCTTTTGGTTTCTAAAACCGAAGGGGTTTACTACTAATTGTAGTAAGGGCTACTAATTGCCCTTCCATAGCATCAGAAACTTCTTTTCGTATTTCTTTGGGCCACCTCAAATACAACTCGGGATTAACATTCACAGGGGGGGGAAAAACCGGGAAAGTTCAGGCGGCTCCTGACCAACGGCTTCATATTGAAAATGTGGAGTTTTTCTGTACATATTAGCAAATCGCCAGTAGCAGTGATGCAGATCTGCTAAACCCGAAGCTGCCGACGGCAAGCACGAGCTGCAAAGCAGCCCTCGCCCCCGCCCCTACTCTCCTGGTGGCGAAATAGATGTCGAGACAACATCTACTAGTGGAGTGAGATCGTCTGTCTCCGCAATTGTAAACAACTGGCTGCACTGGGTTTGCTGAAATGTTTAAATACACTCCTGACTGCAAACACATCCACTCACCAAGTCGCGCTAACAGTCTCCCTTCTCCACCTCTAGGAAAAGCATCCTAAAACTGAATTGTCAATCTGCCCGTTGTGGAGTGGAAGAAAGTGAGGTTACCTTTCTCCAGGGATGCCTAGAGGGTACTTGGCGCTCCGCAGATGTACTGGCCGCTACTAGATTCCCGGGACCACGTCTCAGGATGAAACGCAAAAAAACCCCACACAAACCCGCGCAGCTGAGCGCGTGGTTTAACCCAAAACCGACGGCTCCCAGAACACCGACTACTGCGTAATGACTGTCTCTTTTGACAAAGATTGGGGTATAGGGAGGACGCATCGGGTGGGGTCCCAAACGGCGTAGGTTAGAAGAAGGTTCTAGCGTTCTCCCCGCCCCAAATCTGGGCTCCCCGAGTAAGGTTCAAAGAGAAATTCAGAAGCAAACAGGTACTAAAGTGCGTCCTAGCCCCTGGACATCTTCTCTCGGAAAGAGGGCACTAGCGGGACCCAAGTGGCCTAGCCCGGGGCGAACGCTCCAGGTGGGAGGGAGAGGAGAGGCGCCCCTGTCTCTTCTCGGACCGAGCCCCCCCTTTCCCAGCGTCCAGGTCCACTTGTTAGAGCGCCCCGGCTCTGCGCGAGAGCCGAGGCGAGGGCCCCCCTTTTACAACCGAAGGAGTTGGTTGGCAAAAGTGTCGCCTCTGAAGCCCAGCGAGCCCCCGAAGGAGCGCCCCCAGGGCCCACTGGAAGCTTGAACTGCGAACGAGGCCGACCTCCCACCTCGCCCGGGTGGTCCAGAGCCCCGGGTCCGGCGGAGACCCAGAGAAGAAGGAGCGAAGGTTCTGCCACCTCGGGCAGGACTCCCAGAGCGGACGCAGCCCGCGGTTCACAGCCCAGAGCCGCCATCCGTCGCCTGCAGCCTCGGGGCGAAGTTCGCCCGAGTCCTTGGGGGGGGGGGGGGCGCGAGCCAGAGGGAAGGAGATGAGGGCCGGGAGAAACGCACCTACCTAGTCCAGGCGCAAGTTTCGGTGGCGTCCCCAGGTGCGGTTCCCCGCCCCCTCGCCAGGTGCTCAGCCCCGCCGGGCGCCGCCGGTGCCCGAGACTTCAGGCGTCTCAGCCGGTTCCTGCGGGAAACGACTGTAAATCCACATTACTGTTCGAGCTGCCGCTTGGGCCCCCGCATCGCTCTCCTCTGGCTGGCGGCGGCGGTGCTTCCAGCCGGCAGCCGCCGGAGGCAGGGACCGAACCTGGCTATTGCTGCGCCAGCGGACGATCCTTGCCAGGAGGGTGCTTGCGCCCAGGGTCGTGTGTGTGTGAGAGAGTGTGTATACGCCTGTGTGTCCGTGAAAGAGAGTGTGCGTGTGTGTGCAAGCAGAAGGGGTGAGCTCAGCCCCCGGGGCACTCGGAGGTGAACTCCGGGCTAAGCTGGAGCCGGCCGCGCTCCCGGGTGCGGGGCGTCTGCACGGCTGATGGCTGTGCTGATGTTGCCGTGGCCGCCGCCGCCGCGCTCTAAGGCTGGTAACGGTGGTGCAAAAAATGTTTCTCCGCTACTCGAGACCAAAAAACCTGCCCTGTCTACTGAGCATGCCCGGTTTGACAGCTCTACAGCCGAGGTTTTTTTTTTTTTTTTTTTTTTTTTTTTTTCCCTTTTCCCCAAGACTCCAGGTTTTAGCCGCAGCTGAGATGGGGGGAGGAAGGAGGAGCAGGAGGAGGAGGAGGAGGGCTGAGGGAGCAGGTAACGGGCAGAGGAAAGGAAGTCGAGATGAGAAAGATCAGGGTATTAGAAGATGGAGAGAAAGAAGGAAAAAGCTGGAGATGGGAGCAGGGGAAAGAAATATGGATCAACAAAATTTAGATTTTGTACCACAATGAGTTCCTGGCCAGGGGACTCTCATGACTAGCTTTTTTTTTTTTTTTTTTTTTTTTTTTACCCCTGACGGTTAGGTGAGGTAGGTGTTTCGGAGGAGTGTTTATCATCCCCAAGATCAACCTGGGACAGTGTTTCATAGTCATGACATACACAAACGCGCGTACATACCACACACACACACACACACACACACACGCACACACACACACAAAGGAGCGTGATCACTGCTGCGCTGTGTAAAGCCTCAGCACTGACTTAGAATGTGAAGTCTCTTGCCAGTATAACTTCGGCAAAAAAAAAGAAAAAGAAAGCGGGCGAGCGAGAGAAATTGTTTGGGTTCCTCCTTTTCCCCTCTCCCCCGCCTTCCAGAAAAGCCAAGCCCGTGAGTGCCGTGCGTAAGTGACCCGCAAGCTCTCTCGCGTCCGTCTGTGTGAAAGCACCGCTGACTGCCACCAGCTGACAGTGTGACCCCAGCGCGCCAAGGCCGGCCACCCGCAGCCTCCTGGCGGCGCGTCAGCTCAGCACTGACAAAGTCCTCTGGGGGCCGGGGGAGGGGGGGCAGCGGTCCAGCTCCTGCCCTGCCAGGCCGCCCTGGTCCCTGGACTCCTCAACCGGCTCCGCCCCTCATCCCGCCGGGCAGGAGGGGCACGTACCCGGGCGAACCCGGCGCGCTGCCCCAAGCCCTGGATCCCTCCTTTCCCACCCTCTTCAGCTTCCTCTAAAAAGCGGAAAAGCGGAATCTACATGTCCAGAAACTCGCTTCGGGAGCCTTAGTAGTCCTACTGGGCATGCTCAGGACTTGGGGTGCCTCGCGTGGAGGAACTCTCCGGCCGCCAACATCTGCATGGCTGGGCCAGATGTGAGGCTTAAGAGGGAGGCGTTGGCGCCCTATTGGAGTTTGGCTCCGGTTCCGGGAAGGGCGGCGGCGACGCCCACAGTCGCCTTCTTCCCGGCTTCCCAGCGAGAGCGAGACCGTGGGAGATACCAAATGCCGAGCCAGGGGAGCTGCACTAACTGGAGAAACAGGAGTCTTGCGTACTCCCAGACCCCTTCCCCCCGCCCCCAGCGCCACCCCCGCCGTAGGCAGGTAGGGGGCGCGCAGAGCAGCAAAGAGAGCCCCGCGTGTGTTCGCGGGTAATGATAACCTTTAGGTAAAGAAAAGACAGCGGGCAGAGTCGAACCTTCTTTGGGAGAAAGACGTTTACTGATGGTTTTCTTGAGTGAAGAAAGAAGGGCGTGTGTGAATGTGTATGTGTGCACTCACGTTTGTAATTTTTCTCCACAAGAGCAGGGACTGGAAAGCGAGAAGCTATTGCGAGTTGAGAGCCCGCTAGGGGTTGCAATAAGGCACATTTGGAGCCTTGGCTGGCGCTAATTACCGGGAAGAGTTGCTCGCGGCGCGGTGGGCGCGCACCAAAGCTTCCAGCTGTTCTCCACTCTGGGTGGTGGCAGCTGCGCGAGGACAGCTTCCGGGCTGTGGGGTCTCTGCGCTCCTGAGAAGGGGGGACCGGGTTCGGTTTCCGAAAGAGAGGTAGTATAGGGTGACGCCAGGGGGAGATCTCGGAACCGTGTGTTCCCATCCTCCTGGGTTTTAATACAGGTATTTGCAAAGAGGGTGCATTGTAAGCCCGGCACACTACCGAGGAGAGGAAATAAAATATACCGAGCTGAACACTCGGGGAAAGAATCTGGGAATCAAGAGCTGTTTTTTCCCTTCGTCCCTTTTCCAACACCGCCTTCAGCTTTGGGCAGGAATCCTTTGGATCCCTGCCGTTCATCACCCCACCCCCACCCCACCTCTCTGCCAACAAAGAAACAAACGATGACAACTCGACTCTGGGGGGATAGCAACTGCTTCCAGAACCATCTCTCTCTTGGGCTGTTGAAAAAGCAACGGGAGAAGGCATGGCTGTAAAACCTGTCTTGCCCCGAATATGTAAACGAACCTTCCTAAAACCCACTACCCTCCTCTGTAAAAAACAAAAACATGTATACGTATAAAACATATATAAAAATCCTAAATAAAAGAAAGATTCTTCGTTAGGAACTACCAGAATCCTGAACTGTGGAAGGGAAAGACTTTCAGGATACCTCCAATTCCCAGCTAAGAGTTCTAGAAGGAGGAAAAAGAAACATCTGGCCAGTCACTTCTCCAGTGACTCAAAACACTCCAAGTCTAAGGAAATTCTGTAACCAATGATTAAGGAAAAAACTCATAAATGAAAAGGAAATTCTGACAGAATCAGAGGTGGACAAACCATAACAGCCATGGAAATAGAATGTAGGATTTAAAACTAGGATCATCTCACTCTCACACTTGCTGTCTCTTTTGTTACTCTTTTGGAAGACCCAGGAAAGAAAGGGCAGTTAATTAACTAGGGATTTCATAAAAGGAAATTCAGTTTGTTTCTCTCGACAAGTCCTTTTAATTCGACAGTCCTTTTAATCATTTTTTTTTAATTCTCTCCTCTGCTGTCTCCTCTTTGTATTTTCTCTCACATTCTTTCCTCTCATTTTTCTTACCGGTCTTCCACAGCTCCCTGGAGTCCTTAATTCATTTGTTCTGCAGCTGCCTCCCTTTAGTTCCTTCAAAAACATTGTTTCCATTTCTAATTCCAAAGTACAGAGGGCTCTGTCAACTTTTCTTCCTTTCCAAAGAACTGATTTACTGCTTCTGGAAGTCCACAACCTGATACTGTAGGTAGATTTCCTAAAGCATTTATTCAACTTTAAGGATTCCCTAGACACATTTAAGTGGCAGGAAGTTGCAGAATTTTCAAGTTGTTTTGCTCATGGGAGCAAGAATTTCTATTTCAAATGTGGATATCAGGAAGAAGGCACACTAAATTGCCAGTTTCAGAATGCCCAATGTGAAGGAAAATATAACCAATTGTAATGGAGCATGCAGTCTGTACAGGACAGTTACCCAGTTGCCTAGATGATATTATCCAAATAATTTGCTAGGAATTTTAAAAGAGCTATGCCTTTTCATCAACAAAGACCACACACATGTACGTATACACCTTTATGCATTTATTCCCAGGACTAATGTAATTATATAAATTCAATCCAGCAAATGATTATGGAGCATCTACTATGTTCCAGGAACTGTGCCAGCACACTGGGAATAGGCAAAGGAATTGAGACATAAGCTAAGAGATGTTCAAAGGTTTGTGAACAATTCACTAATGGACAAGCGTATATTGAGTGGCCATTACCATGTACCTAGAACAATTCAGTACTAGAGAACAATATTTAGATGTTCTGGCCTTGATTTTTTTAAATGTATTTGTTTAATCCATAGGTTTCACTCTCTGCAAATAATGCATAATGGAGAATATCACTTATTTCAATCTTGTTTCTAAGTACCCTCATAAGTAAGAGGGTAAGTACAATAATATTAGAAGACTAAAGTCAATAACAATTACATAAAGAAAATCATTGTGAACTATCTGAAATGAAGGAGTTTTGTTTGGTTGCTTGTCTAATGGGAAGATGTTTTCAAAGGCACACTTTCAATACATACTGTGGTGCACCATTATTTCCTATTGCAACTGATAACAATGTCATCCAGAGATCAGCTACCAGAGATTATGAATGGTGCTGGCACCTTAACTTTTGGCTACAATGATTGGAAGCAGCAGAGGTAGCTTAATGATTTTATACCCAAACACTTTCCATAAACAGAGCTGTAAAATTGCAATCACCAGCTTGCTGCTAGGGCGTGCCCATTTCTGGCTGGTTGTGGGCCCCTCTAGGGAGAGTGGCCACATTGGAGGAAGTTCACTTGAGCCTGGATATGAACAGTTGGTGGCCAGGATTCTGCATCCATCTGTTCAGAACAGAGTCAGGCACGTTATTTTTTCACACACCCAAGTAAGCCTCAAGAGAACAACTGACAAGCCAATCAAAGTCTCCTCTTTACCTATTTCTATTTGGTATCCAAATAAATCCGGAAGATCCATTTTTCTGACTAGAGTTCCAAGAAGAAGCAAAATACTTTTTTTCCCCTTTGGGCTTCAGCGAGTCACTTTGTATTCCACATAGCAAGCCTTGCTCACAGAAGTGTACATTCATACAGAATATCCCTCATTGGAAAGGCTCCATCAGTGTTGCTGCACCTTACTCTCAAAATAAAATGTATCCCTAATACAGATTAATCATAACCTTCAAAACCAATACTTCTCAATAGGGTACAGTAGCAATTAATTTGCATTATTGCTATAATGGAGTCAAATAATTGTTAAATTTAAAATTACAGACAATGAAAAGAATGACACCTCAGTCTTTAATTTATATGAAATTCACTTATATTTGATATACATATGCATAAAAATATGGCAATAACAATAATTGCTACCCTCATAAAGATAACGTAGTGCCTTCCCTTGCAGATTTGAAAACTGGCTTTATGCTAGTGTTTGTCTGCTTATTGGAAATACTTTTAAGAATATTACTTTTTGGCACTTTTTACCTATAAGAACATTACTTTTTGGCACTTTTTAACTATCACAGTTGTTGAAAAGGGGAAATATTGATTTCAAAATGTACCATGATTTCTGTTTGAGAGATGAAATTACACTCCAGAAAGAGAATTTGAAAAGAAAAGAGTATAGAACAATTAGGATTGTTCTGTTGGCATTTAAATGCACTTGAACTTCTCTCTAACTTTGTGACCTTATCATAATAACCTTTTAAGTGAATTATTATCATGATTGACTTACAGGTAACTATTAATTTGTATTGAAATAACTAAAGCATTTAGTGCTTCTAAAACGCATGCTTAATAACAGCCATAGAAGACTTTTATAGCCACATATATTAACAATTGCTATTAGATGCTAACAATTATTAGGATAGTCTATCATAAACAGATTTTAAATGAAACAGATTTCATATTTTATATGAAAATTGGGAACTAGAATGTTATTATTTTCCATGCAACACAATAAACATGAATAATTTCTTTTCAGACTAAGGAAACAGGCTCCCAAATATGTCTTCATTCTCTCATTCATACTTTGATTAAGCAAAGATTTATAGAATACCTAGTATGTGCCCATTCAGTGCTAAATACTGGGGAACAGAGTGGTAAACAAAACACACTTGTTCCTGTTTTTGCGTAGATTATGGTCCACTGGTAGGAGACTGACATAACCGATCCCACAATGAGATACTTAGTTCTAAACTGATGAATGCTCTGAAGGAAAAGAACACTATTGACAAGGCAGCAGCAGAGAAGATGTAATTTAGATTGAGGTTGGAGTGGTTAGATAGGCTTCCCTGAGGAAGTGGCTACTAATCAGAGGCCTAGAGAATGTGTAGTGGTTAGCATTCCAGGCACAGAGAAAAGGATCTACAGTATTTGATGTGAGAAATATCTTGGCAACGTCAAGGAATGCAAGGACAGCCTGGGCCTCTGGAGTATAGTGAGTGTAAGAAGTGGAAGGAGGGGCCCTTGTCTGGCTCAGTCAGTTAAACTCCAGACTCCTGATTTTGGCCCTGGTCATAATCTCAACATCATGGGATTAGGGTCGGTGCTCAGTGGAGAGTCTGCTTGAGATTCTCTCTCCCTCTGCCCCCCACCCTGCTTGTTCTCTCTGTCTTTCTCTCTCTCTTTCAAATCAATCAATCAATCTTAAAAAATAAAAAGAAGTGGAAGGGAGGTGGGGAGGAGGAGTGACATAAGATGAGGTGGGACAGGCAGAAAAGAGCAAAATCACACAAGGGTTTAAGGACCTTGATAAAGATTTTCAATTTTGCCCTAAGGATAGTGGGAAGTCCAGGAAGATGTGATATGATTTGATTTACAGTTCAGTGGATCTCAATCAAGTCTTCGTATTTGCTGACACTCAAATTATAAACCTTTTTATATCCTTATTCTTCTTGACCTTTCTGTGATCCAGAGACCCTGGGATTTCCTTAGAGAATTTTAGGGTATCTGTGTAGCCAAAATTATTTTCATAATAATACGAAGATATTGTTTGCCTTTCATTCACATTCTCTTACAAATGTACATCAATTAATTGAATGCAAAAGCAGGAGAATTTAGCTGTGTTCTCTTAAGCCAGGAATTAAAGATAACACTGTAACTCTTCTCAAAAATTCTTTGGGAAAATGTAGTACTTTTTCATAAAAATTTTATTTATGTTAACATGTATTGAGTTTATTACTATTACTTTAAGTGCATCGATACATAACTATTTAATTCCTGTGTGTTTTAACTTCTGCTACATAAATATCAATGGAGATAACCCACAAAGACAATAGCATTTTGGAGTCTTCAAAAATTTTGAAGAGTTTAGTAAAAGGGTCCAGAGACCAATGCCAACCATTGATCTTCTTTTCTAAAAACTGGCTGTGCTTTCCTTCTTATCAGTGTCTTTTACTCTTTCTAAAGTCTCAATCCTTAGATTCACAATAAGAAATTGATTTTTATATTGCAATCCAGAATGATCACTTAGAACTGCTTTGTGATGTATTTTGAAATTATCTATTCTATTCCAAGCAAATCAGTTCCTTTCTTAACCCAGTAACTCACACTTGGAAAAGGTATGGATGATCTCATCCCATTTCCAGGTTTCAGTAATTACTTCTAGTTTGATAACTTCCAGATCATAGTCTTGTCCCAACATTCCTCCTGGAATCCATCTCTAACAGTTTGCTGAATATCTCTTTCTTATTATCTCATAATTACTCCAAATTCAACTTGTTTAAAACTGAACTGATCGCCAACATATTTTTAAACAGGAAAATGGGAGATTACAAAAGCATATAATTTCGTGTTTCCATGAATTGACTAAAACTAAAATATTGACAAATAGATGCATGGTGAAAGCACCAGGAAAAATAAATTATAATGTTAATAGTGATTCATGGGCTTGTTAGTGGTTTTAATTTTCTTTTTTATATTTTGTATTTTATTTTCTATAATAAATACATAATAATTTGTGATCAGAAAGCTATTATTAAAATATAAAAATATAACTAATCTTCCTTATAAGTCTTATACCTACTCTTGCCTTTCATTTTAAAGGTATGATTCAATTTATCTCAAGATACGCTATAAACATACTTTTTCAGTAATAATCATTTTAATAAGGCAGCCTCCTCTAGGACACTTTCTTTCATCACCAAAGGAATTCCAATCACAGGATGAGCAGAGGCAAGACTCACCTATCACCACAAAGTAGATTCATCAATTTTCTAGGATACCTGACATCTTGGTTGAATTTCTAGATGCTTCAGGCTACTACATCTCTGTCTTAAGAGTGTGTATAGTTTATTCCATAGGCCATCAGAGGGACGCTTGGTTATAGTGGGACAGTCAATCCTTTCTTTCAAATACTATTGTGAATAAAGGCTAAAAATTAGTTTAAAACACTCCTACATCTGCCCAGGAGGGCTTTTCTTCTCCATTTCTAGCTGTCTATTCATATTTATCAGACTCTTATCCATTACTCCTTTTTTTCGAGAAGTGCTCTCTGAACTTCCATCCTGAAATGCTCTTTCCTTTGAGTTGCTAAAGCACTTGTCCTCTCTTGTCCTTATCCCATTCTCCTTTGTATTACAGTTATTTATTTAGACACCTATTTCTCCCGTTGTCCTTTTATTTCTTTGAGGGCAGGAGCATGTCCTTCTACATATCTTGGTTATATATAGTAGGTCCTTTAGAAATAACTGGCAGGGGCACCTGGGTGGCTCAGTTGATTAAGTGTCTGCCTTCAGCTCAGGTCATGAACTCAGGGTCCTGGGTTCATGGGATGGAGTCCCACGTTGTCATCGGGCTCCCTGCTCAGCAGAGAGCCTGCTTCTCCCTCTCCCTCTGCCCCTCCCCCCCCCCGCTGGTTCACTCCCCCCTCCAATAAATAAATAAAATCTTTTTTTTAAAAGAAAGAACTGAGGAAAAGTTTTGAATTTAGCAACTTTATAACTAAAACAAAGGATTAAAATAATGAGAAGAATTAAGAGAAAAAGTAATATGTTCTATTGATCAAGTTTAATTAGAATTCAAGCTTCCTACCTTATACAGGAAATTTTCTTAAAATATGGTGCCTTGATTTAGTACCATCTTTACTTAGTCCATGCCATGGGAATGCCTAAGAGGTAATATTGTGTTTAAAATAGATTTTTCCTTTCTTTTTTTTTTTTTTTTTTAGAGAGAGAGAGAGCATGCAAACAGGGATGGGGGGCTGGGAGGGGCAGAGGGAGAGGGAGAAAAAGAATCCCAAGCAAGCTTCATGCCCAGCCCAGAGCCCAACATGGGACTCAATTAAAAGAGATTCTTCCTATGTATTTAGTAAATTAGGCTTCTTGGATGTGGTACCAATTATCTACAAATTACCCCAAAAGTTCATAGCTTAAAACATTTTACCATTTTTCACAATTTTGTGAATTAGATGGGAATTTTTTTCTGCTGGTCTTGTCAGGGATCACTCAAGTAGCTGCATTCAGTTGACAGGTCCCCTAAGACTGGGTTCATCCCACATGGCCTCACTCCCATGTCTAATGACTCAGCTAGGGTGGTTGGAACTACTAAGGCATCTGGGTCTCTCTTTCCATGTGGCCTTTCTCCATCAGATCTCATATCCTCTGTATCAGTTAACTATTGTTGTATGACAATGAAACTTAAGCCCTAAAAAGCCTTAAAACTTAGTGGCTTAAAACAACAGCAGTTTATCATTTTTCATGATTTTATGGATTAACTACACATGTTCTCTCCTGGTTTTTCCTCGGCACATTCATGCAGCTTCATTCAGCTGGAAGGTTATCTGGGCTGAAAGGTAGGAGGTGGCCCCACTCATGCATCTGGCAATAGGCGCTGGGTGTCATCTGGGTGCTTCAGGTGTTCCTTCTTTTCCATGCGGTCTCTCATCCTCCAGGAGGGCTACACCAGCTGCCTTATATGCTGGTGTCAGGGCAGCATTCCGCGACGTTGGCAAAGATAGAAGCTACAAGGCCTGGAAAAGCCTGGGTTTCAGAACACATACAATGTTACTTCTGCTGTATTCTATCTTTCAAAGAAAATCGGAACCAGAGAAATAGACTGTTCATCTTTTTTTTTTTTTTTTAGATTTTATTGAGAGAGAGAGAGTGAGAGAGCAAGTGAGAGCACGAGCAGAGGGGAGAGGCAGAGGGAAAGGGAGAAGCAGACTTCCCACCAAGCAAGGAGCCCGATGTGGGGCTCGATCCCAGGACCCTGAGATCACGACCTGAGCTGAAGGCAGACGCTTAATTAACTCAGCCACCCAGGCGCCCCTAGACTGTTCATCTTTTAGGGGAGCTGCAAAATATTGTGGTCAAGCTTTTCTTTGGACCATAGGCACAATTTAAGATATGACTTATTACAAATTTGGGTTGTGGTGTACTTAAAATGACAGTGTAGATGATATAATTTTTTCCTTTTTTCTTCTTCATTTAGAAACATTTCTGTCCCATTCTCATTTTAGTTTCTCTTTCTTGTTTCTTTTTTGCTACATATGAAATCCATGAATGCATTCTCCCTGCAAAATATTTAAGGAATATAATAATAGCAAACTCTTGGGGCACCTGGGTGGCTGGTCGCTTAAGCATCTGACTCTTGATTTTGGCTTAGGTCATGATCTCAGTGTCGTGGGATTGAGCCCCACGTCAGGCTCAGTGTTCCTCATGGAGTCTGCTTGAGATTCTCTCTCTCCCTCTCCCTCTGCCCCTCCTCCCCACTCTCTCTCTCTCCCTCTTAAAAAAATAGCAAACTCTTACACAGTAAGCTTATACCATGTGCCAGGCTTTGTCTGGAATGCTTTACTTACATTGCCTCATTTAATCCTCACAACAAGTCTTCGAGCTAAGCAGTAATAACACCACCATTTTGTAGAGAAGGAAACTGAGGCACAGAGAAGTTAAGAAACTTGCCAAGGTCACATAGCTAATAAGTAGCAGAGTCACTAAATTCTGTGACCCCAGAGTCTATGCTCTTAACCACTCTGCTATAGCTCTCCTTAGTCTTGCTCTTACTTTCACACTGTCAGCAATTTGGTATGCATTTCTTTAGTCCTAGTTCTACACAATTATGTATATAAATATGCTATATGCATTTCCCTTACTTAATTAGATCATATTATATGCAGGATTCTGAAACTTGCTTTTTCTACTTAAAAATATAGCAAGGTCAGTACCTGTAGATCTACCTCATTTTATTTATTTATTTATTTATTAAAGATTTTATTTATTTATTTGACAGAGAGAGACACAGTGAAAGACGGAACACAAGCAGGGGGAGTGGGAGAGGGAGAAGCAGACTTCCCACTGAGCAGGGAGCCCAATGTGGGGCTCAATCCCAGGACCCTGGGATCATGACCTGAGCTGAAGGCAGTCGCTTAACCAACTGAACCACCCAGGCGCCCCTACCTCATTTTTTAAAAATGATTTTATTTATTTATTTGAGAGAGAGAGAGAGAGCACAAGCAGGGGGACGGCAGAGGGAGAGAGAGAAGCCCGCTCCCCACTCAGTAGGGACCCCAACGTGGAGCTCAATCTCAGGACCCTGGGATCATGACCTGAGCTGAAGGCAGACACTTAACTGACTGAGCCATCCAGGTGCCCCTCTACCTCATTTTTTAAACAGCTGCATAGTATTCCATTTTGTGGATGAACTATAGTTTATTTAACCATTTTCTACTGATGGACACCCAGGTTATTTCCAATTATTTCCTTTTACAAATAATGCTGCAATAAACATTCATGAATTCATTCTCTTTTTTTCTTTATAAATCTTTGTGTAATTCTTTGAGAAATTCCTTAGATGAGATTCTTAGAGTGGATTTAATGGATTAAAGACTGATATTGCCAAAAATCCCTTCAAACAGGCTTTAGCAGGAGTGTCTGAAAGTGTCCATTTCCCTTACATTCAACAACATTGCACATCATCATCTATTTTATTTATTTATTTTTTAAAGATATATTTATTTATTTGAGAGAGAGAATGAGTAGGAGGGGTGCAGGAAGAAAGAGAGAGAGAATCTCAAGCAGATACTGTTGAGCATGGAGCCTGGAGCCCAACATAGGGCTAGATCTCACGACCCTGAGATCACGACCTGAGCTGAAACCGAGTCAGAAGCTTAACCGACTGCCCTGCCCAGGTGCCCTGTCATCATCAACCATTTTAAATTTGATGGACAAAAATATCTCGCAGATGTTTTAATATACATTTGCTTGATCACTTGTAAGGTAGAACTTTTTAATATGGTTTTTGTTTTTAAAGTTTCTTTAGTCATTTTCTGATTTTTGTAACAGATTATTTTCTTTTTCTCATGGATTTGTTGGAATTCTGATGTATTCTAGATATCACTCTTTTGTTATATATATTGCTGATATCTTCTCTCAGTCTATCACTTGATTTTGCCAAGTCTGTCAGTTGTTTCCTTCGTGGAGTCTGAGTTTTGCATTTTGCTTAAAAAGACTTTACCATGTACCGTTTAAAAAGTATACATTCTTTTATTCTATTATCTTTGATACGTTTTAAAAATCATAACTCTAAAGTTTATTTTTGTTGATGGTTCCTATTAAGGGTACAGCCTATTTTTTTCTTCTCAATTTGATTGGCCATTTGTCCCAAAACCTTTTATAACATGTCCATCTTTTTCTAAGTTATCTAAAGTTCACTATAAATCATATTGTAAAAACATTGTATGGTGACAGATGGTAACTACACTTAACATGGTGAGCACTGCATAATGTATAAAATTGTCAAATCACTATGTTTTGCATCCGAAACTAATATAACATTATATGTGAACGATCTTCAATCAATTTTATTATAAATTAAATTAACATACTTTTATACATCTTTTTTTTAAAGTTCTCAATTCTATTCCAATGATTTGAATGACTTTCTCTGAACTAATATCATGCTATATTAATATTGTTTTATAGTATGTTTTGACATCTCTCCAGTAAGGTGTTCTCTTTCCTCTCTCACTCTTCTTGTACTTATACTTGTCTTTCCACCTACAGGAGTCTCATTCCTTTACCAAATGCCAAGTAAAGCAACCACTAAACAGTTAGTAGTTTGTTACTCTTTCCCCCTTTCTTTTTGTTCATCAAGTCTGACAGAAAAGAGGAAGAAAGAAGGACAAGTCAAGCTATGTAAAAGACACACAACCCTCTGGTCATGGCAGAATCTTCTAGGAAAATGGGGGAGGAGTTACTAGTTATATCATTACGCACAATTTTTTTGTTTTAACTATTTAAGTTATACTTCCTTTTATTATGCTTGGTAGTACTTACTATATATCATTAACCAGTTATTGATTAGTAAGTATAGTAAACACATACATTTAAACCTTAGAATCTCCTTAAACTCAGGAGTAGCCTATTTAGGTTCAGTGTCTAAAATTGCCCCACAAGCAAAGCAAACATGATCTATCAACTGCTAGTTTTCAATATGCCTGTTTTCTAAGTAATGTAAAGATGTTGCACATTGTTCCTTCACAGGAAGGCTGCCAAAATTATTAATATAATTTCTTTGGAGGGAAGGAGGAGAAATTGTTTCCCTGATGTCTGTGTAAAATTTAAATGAAAATGAATGTGATTTGAGTGTTAGTATTCATAGCTGCTAGTTCTTCTCTGTTAATTTACATTTATATTCTTAATGTCTATGTTGAGCCCAGGGAAATTTAAAACTCAATTTCATTAATGCTATAACTTCCATAGGAATCTCAATATGCACAGAAGTTCCTAGATTGTGGAGTTATTGGATGAGACTATAGCAGCTAAGCATAATTGCTGAGTGGTTTATGATAGTTAAATATGTATTGTCAGTTTTGATTTTCAAAATTCCTCCGGGCCTACACCCAGTGTCCAAAAATTTTTAAAAACACAAAGCTAATACAGTAATAAATTTTAACATCTTTAAAATAGAAGCAGTACATTTCTGAACCATTGCCCGTATCTGATTAATTATTGTTTAAACTAGATCATGTTTCACATTTGCAACTATTACATTGACACACGTGATGTTTGTGATTACTGCATAAGTTGAGTTTGCAAGTTTAGCTTGCTAGAGTTAGGGTTTTTTCGTTTAGTTGTTTTTATTGCAATTATGATCATTACTCCCAGCCAGTCAGTAAAGGTACTATGGATAGGAATACATATCCAAATAATAATGGTCTCCCCTGAGTTCAGACAGATACAGCTTTATTTTTCTTCTTTGTAAGCTGTGTATAGGGGAGGAAACACAGGGGCAACATCACATGGTGGAACAGAAAGGGAGGAAAAGAAGAGGGTATATATGTCCAGTTTGAAAAAGCTTTCCAAGTGATATAGAAAATAAAAAGAAAATTTATGACTAAATTTTTTTTCGTATAAAAAGAATTGTCTACTTTTTTCTTATTAGAAGAATGAAACACTAGCCCTAAGGGTTTTCTGCTCTTTGTTTCTGAAGTTGGAGCCAGGGATAACTCTATTTGGACAAATATGTCTTTTAACAATCTCCAAGAAGTAAGAAGAAGTCACAAATTTATTTGATTTAAAGCATTATGTTTTTCTCAGTGTTTCCATTCTGTAAGATATTTTAAGTAAAATTGAAATGGATTACTTTGAAAGCAGACTTAAACTAACTACATGATAACATAGTTTAATAACTCTCCTCCATTAATAATTTGGAAAATTTGATATTTTAACAGGAAATAAATGCATGACATGCATTCAGTGGGAATCCAGAAACATGATTTTTTATTGTTATAAACATTACAAACAAAAAATGACTACATGTAAATATACATTAAAGATTCACTCCAGCATGGCTAAAGGGGCATAAACTATCTTCCAAGTACACATATTTAGGATATACTGAGGGTCTTGCCTGCCACTGTTCCTCAGAGCTAGAGTGTGGTGTAAGCCTAAAATTAAGGCCCCAAATTATGTGCTGCCTGGGTATCTGATGAAACCAGGAGGTTCTCAAATAGCACAAGTTTTCCTCCTCACTCTGCTCCCACGGATAAAGTCTCCTAGTCTAACAACCATCCTTATCAAGGAAACCAGGCATGGTTCCTGCTTATCCCTGAGTAGCACATTTCAGTTCTCCATTAGCCTGTGGAATTATTCAAACAAATCAATCATATCCTCCTGAGCGCACCAGGAATCACCCCCACCTTCCTGATACTACAAAGCCTGTTTCTTACAGCTCCTGGTTCTTCACTGGGTTCCTGAGTAAAATCCCCACCGCATTTTATGTGGCTCTGCGTAGCATATGGTGTCCTCCTCCCATAGACTGTGAGTATATGTGATTAATAAACTGCTGTTAGTTACATCTGTCCAGTGTTGGATGTTGTATGTTCAGCCATCCCTATAAAGTTGGGAATACTTTCCTCACCAATAGGATGAAGAGGAGGAGATCCAAATATAGTATGAAACATTGGAAAATATGTTATTACCAGAAGTAAACAATCATAAATCTCCAGTAATTTTTCAATTCAGGGTAGGAAATGGAGGGGGTGGGGACACAGGTGCAATTTTCATTTTTTTCCAGTTGAACATCATGATTTTGGAAGCATTAAAAGGATACAGTGGTTTATCAGGTGGTTCCATAGCTGGTGTCAAGATAAACTGATTTTCTGGACCATGGTATAAACCAGCATTTTCCATATTTCCTGGATAAGATTTACTAGAAGGAATTATTTGTAAAACAGATAATCGAGGGCGCCTGGGTGGCTCAGTTGGTTAAGCGACTGCCTTCGGCTCAGGTCACGATCCTGGAGTCCCAGGATCGAGTCCCGCATCGGGCTCCCTGCTCAGCGAGGAGTCTGCTTCTCCCTCTGACCTTCTTCCCTCTCATGCTCTCTCTCTACCATTCTCTCTCTCTCAATAAAAAACAAAACAAAACAAAAACAGATAATCAAGCCTCTCCTCCTGAAGATTCAGTGAGTGTGGGTGGGGCTTGGGAATTTGTGGGAGTTTTTTTTTTGTTTGTTTGTTATTATCAAGCACCTATGTGGTTCTTATCTCCAGGGAAATTTGGAAGATACTGTTAAACTGTAGTAGTGGGAAGCTCAGAAGAGTATAGAAAGTGAATTTCCTGGGGACTGAAATAAAACTCACTGGCTATTGGTGGAATTTAGTTCCTTCAGTTGTATGCCTGAAGTCCCCATTTTCTTAATGGTTTTTGGCTGGGGACCTCTTTTAGCCTCTCAAGGCTGCCACATTTCCTTGTCATGTGATCTTCATAGGCAATTCACAACATGGATGCTTGCTTTCTTGTAGGTCAACAGAAGTGTCTGACACTTCTTTTAAAGAGCTCACCTGGGGGCACCTGGGTGGCTCAGTCATTAGGCGTCTGCCTTTGGCTCAGGTCATGATCCCAGGGTCCTGGGATCGAGCCCCGCCTTGGGCTCCCTGCTCAGCGAGAAGCCTGCTTCTCCTTCTCCCACTCTCCCTGCTTGTATTCCTTCTCTCGCTGTGTCTCTCTCTGTCAAATAAATAAATAAAATCTTTAAAAATAAATAAATAAAGAGCTTATCTGATTATACCAGGCCCACTATCTTTTGATTAATTCAAAGTCAAAACTGGGGGTGCCTGGGTGGCTTAGTCAGTTGAGGGTCTGCCTTCAGCTCAGGTCATGATCCCAGGGTCCTGGAATTGAGCCCCGCATCAGGCTCCCTGCTCAGCTCTCTCTTCTCCCTTTCCCTCTGCCCTTCTTCCTGACTCGTGCTCTCTCTCTCCCTCTCTCTCTTATGCACTCTCTCTCTCTCTGAAATAAATAAATAAAATCTTTAAAAAAAACAAATTGAAAACTGATTAGTAACCTACTCACAGGAGTGATATCTCATCATATTCATAGGTGTAATCGTATTTAAAAGGCTTATACAAGTTCTGTATACCAAAGGGAGGGAATCTTCAAGGCCATCTTAGAATGCTGCTAACCATAAATGTGATTCATAATTAGACTATAATTGATGGGAATAAAAAATAAGGATTGTGGAATGACCATTCATCAAAATGGGCACCCACATGAAAATCCAAGACTCTTAGTATAGAATGTGGTAAGAACTTTCTATAAGATTAAAGAAGGACAAAAAATAATGTGATTTTAAAAGCATATATACACTACCCAAATAGTAAGAGTATGGTAAATATCTGTTTTAAAATACCTCAATTCTTACATGGGCAAGACATCGTAGGGATAAGAACTTCACCTATATACATATTTTAGAATTATTTTTTCTAAAAGTAGAAACATTTATACATTCTTGTCTTAATGTTGATGACAATTTAGTACCTCACACGGAAAGAAGGAGAAAGCACTAAACAGGAAATATTGCTTTGAACTTTATATTTACTAACAACATAGAACTGATTGAGGAAATCTTAGCAACAGAAGCATTCAGCGAGGATGACCCCTTTTAAACCTTTAATAAACAAGAAACAAACCACAGACAATATACTGTAGGCCTTAATGAGACCTGGGTGGCTCAGTCAGTTAAGCATCTGCCTTCAGCTCAGGTCCTGATCCCGTGGTCCTGGGATCAAGCCCCACGTTAGACTCCCTGCTCAGCTGGGAGTCTGCTTCTCCCTCTGTCTCTGCTCCCCACCACTGGTGCTCTCTCTCACTCTCTCAAATGAATAAATTTTAAAAAATCTTAAAAAAAAAAAGTTAAGACAGGGGCGCCTGGGTGGCTCAGTCAGTTAAGCGTCTGCCTTTAGCTCAGGTCATGATCCTAGGGTCCTGGGACCTGGGATCAAGCCCTGAGTTGGGCTCCCTGCTCAATAGGAGCCTGCTTCTCCCTCTCCCTATGCCCCTCTGCCCATGTGCTCTCTCTCTCAAATAAATAAGATCTTTTTTAAAAAGTTAAGAAAAAATAAAGGTAAGATTTAATGGATACATATTCTAAAAACAAGAAGTGTGGCAGGTTCTAAGAGTTAGAAAGGAAATGAATCTAGGAAGGCCTGTCAGAAGAAAGAATTCTAGGGCTGAAACTTGAAGGACAAGACAGAAGTAGACAAGTCCAGAATCAGGGTAGTGTTGGTAAAGGGGGCAAGATAAAAAGAAAGAGATTCTGTTTCCAAAAGAGGGGGTATACAGTAAAAACCAGAAGAGATCCTAGGACAGAATTTGGAGGAACATCAACATGTAAGGGATGGTCAGAGAGAGGTACAAGAGATAGGAGGAAAACCTAGAGAACAGTAGTGTCATGGGAGCCAAAGTAAAAGATCATTTAAGAATGGCCTACAGTCTTTGACTTGTATGTCAAATAAATGTATCCACTGGATTTGTCAACCAGGAGACACTGAGAACCTTGGTGAGAACAGTTCACTTGCAGTGGTAGGGCAAAAGGCCAAATGTGGTCTATGAGAGTTTGCCAAACGAAGGCAAAGAAACAGAAATGAAGACAGTGAGTGAATATACTCTAGATATGAGGAGAGGCAGAAGCAGGTGGCAATAGACTCTGACCTTGGTCTTATAAATTTTTGTTTATTTCATCCTAGGTTTCAGATATAACTATTTTCTATTCCAGAGAAAACATCTATAACCTGATTGGGGTTCTAAGAACTAAATAGTAGAAAACTGACTGGGAAATCTGTAGATTACAGAAGTGAAGTGGGTTAGATAATGGTAAGGCCATCTTGAAGGGCAAGATATTTTAATAGGAGGGTGGAGAAATAAAGTTTTGAAAGCAGTAAAGGAGAGCTAGCTAGTACTTATTCCTGGGAACACCCGCTTTTCTCCACTAACCCAAAGCATGGTGACGAGTAGCTTTCCCTCCAGGGGATTTCTTGGAGGAAGCTTCCTTGTCCTTGAGAGAGAGCAAAGGTTTTGCTTCATGAAGTGAAGAAGAGGTAGGTTGTTTATCATGAAACAGATTGGGATAGTGGAAAGCACTGTAAAGGAGGAAGATTTGGAAGGATGGAGAAGGGAAACTTAATCCCATTGGAAGACTGGGAGGAAGGAGGAAGTTCAAGGCAATAGAGGCTTGAGAGTTTGAGAGCCCATATGTGATGAAAAAACTGAAGACAAGATTAAATGGCTTCAGGTTTCTGAATAGAATGTTGGCCTCAGGTTGTTTCAGTGTTAATGTGTATATGAGAGAGATGGAAGAGGGTAAAATACAGGCTATCCTTAACGTTAGAATGCTTAACTTTCAAGCCTTCTCCCCACCTGGACTTGACCAATATTCACACAATGAAAACAAAAATACATGCTTATGACATCCTAAGGACTGTGACTAATGCCAGTATGTGGATAAAACTGACAGGGTACGCACAAGGCCAAGCTAATCAACAATCAAAAGAAAGCGTGCTACGCTGACACATGAGGAGGAAAGCCTTTTAACTGCATGGATACATGATCACATACAACAAATTCAAATGCCTCTGCATCAAGCAACAATTTTGGTAAAGACATTTTCTTTTTAGATTGCTTAAGAACAGGCATAGTGAAATATCAGAGGAAGGTGTTTTTCTAATGAACTTTGTTTCAGGAAAAGAATAGATAATAACTTCAGAATTAAGGGGAAGCTGCAGATAGGAAACAGGTCTCTTTCTTACATATAACTTACAAGGTTCATTGTGTGATCTTTGGCCCATAATAAATTAGGTAGTAAATTAAGAGTTGCGTGTTCATTCTATGAAAATATTCTATATGAAGAATGGTTAACAGAATCTGCAGTGATTAGCCAAAAGAAGAGAAAGAACATAATTGCTACCTTAAAATAGTGTCAGGTGGAGAACAGATTAAGTCTAATTCTGTCCTTTTCAAAAAGCCAACTAGGCCTAATAAATGGAAGTACAGACAGCCTGGTAAAACAACAAAATCTCAAAACTATTACTGTACAATAATGGACTACTTTTCATGCTGCTCATTACTGCTCATTACTGGCAGGGTTATGCAGAGACTGCGTGTCTACCTACCAGGTGTAGCATAGGGGGAAACGGCACTGCTCATAAACTGTGCTTGGAAACTCTTACAAGTGGAATTATTTCCAATTCCTAGATTCTATGGTGATTTGTGAATTTGGCCAGTGTGTGTGGGGGAATGAGCCAAAGAGTATTTTTTATAAATGTCCATACATGTATTATTATTATTATTTTACCCCTGGCATCATGTAGTAATAGAGATACCTCCATCTTTAAAACAGCAATGCAGAGCACACAGTGCTTTCAATGAAAGCCTATAGCTCCTTTATGTTTTAATGTTGTTCTTTGAATATAATGTGGCACTACTATCCCCTCCTCAGTAGGACATGGTCTTTGATTGGTTTCCCTTTCATTAGAAACAACAGATTTGTTATGACTTATTAAATTTCTCTGTCCAAATCCTCTTTGCATCTTCCCTATATTTTTGAAACTGACTGGGGTTACTGTTTAAGTCTGTTACTTCATAGCAAAGTAAAAGTAATAGCTTTATCCACAAGGGTATCAAACTGTTGTTTTTTTTTTTTTTTTTTAGAGAGAGAGAGTGAGAGAAAGAGAATGCACACACAAAGGGAGGGACAGACGGAAAGGGAGAGAGAGAATCTTAAGCAAGTTCCATGCCCAGCATGGAGCTGGGTGGGGGCTTGATCTCACGACCCTGAGATCATGACCTGAGCTGAAATCAACAGTCAGACACTTAACCGACTGAGCCACCCAGGTGCCCCTCATTTATTCTTTTCATATATAATTACTCATTCTGTTCTCCCAAAGAAAGCAGTGAATAGATATAGCGACAGCACATTTTACTTTAGATGTAGCTAAAACTGTCCTGGAGGTAATAATATGTAATATAAAATATCTGTTGCATCATGAAATCAGAAGAGTTTATTAAAACTAATGAACTGGGGGCACCTGGGTAGCCCAGTTAAGCATCCGACTCTTGATTTCAGCTCAGGTCATGATCTCAGGGTTGTGGGATCCAGCCCAGTGTCAGGCTCACACTGGGCATGGAGCCTGCTTGGAATTCTTTCAATCCTTCTTCCTCTGCCTATCCCTCTCCCTCTCCAAAAAATAAAATAAATAAAATTAATGAACTGAGTTTCTGAAACAAAGTTTGCATATTAGAAAATATACGGTTATTGAATTCCCAGTTGAAAAGCAGTGCACAATAATAATAGCATTTTCCTACTAAAGGAGAAAAAAACAAACTTTGATTTGCTGTTAGGTACCCAAGCTGTGATTTCTTTGATTAACATAATCTTTCATTACACACTGAAAATAAAAATTTGTATGATTTCTCACTCTTCCTATATTGCCAAAGGAAATGTATTTCTGCAAACCACAAATGAACTGTGTTTACAATTATGAACCATTTGACAGTAGAACAACATTATTGTTGAGAAAACTAATTTGGACAAGGCGTAAATTGGGTGACATCCAACCAGGTCACATTGAAGCTGTGTGACTTAGTTCAATGTTATTAGTGTTATTTCTCTCTTATAGTCAACCTTTAAAAATTTAAAAGAAAACATACACAGTGATCTGTGTATTGTTATATGCAGAATCTGTAGTGAGATGACATAGAATGAAACCATTTTTTATCACTTTTTAAAAGATCATCCACATTATTTTTCTGTCAGTGAGGTATGGAAGAAATAGACCTTCTTAAAAATATTTTCTTTCCTTTTTCAAAGATTACATGATAGAAAAATGATAGAACTTAGAAAATGGAGCACCTATCTAAACTGGAGCAGAAATCCTGTGAATTTTGAATACCCAAGTGCAATTAAGAAATCTATGTATATATTAAAAATCTTTCCTGAGCTTGTGTACTTTTAACATTTTATCAGCTGCTGAGATCCAGAGACCTTATGTGTTGTCTATATACAGTGCTGACTTTTCCATTAGGTATAGTGCCTAGGGCCCATGACACTTTTAGAGGTCCACAGCAAAGTTTTCATTTTAATTTCTTTTGACATCAGAAGAAAAAAATGAATATAATAATAATGCATATATATTAATAATAACAATGAATATATAAATATTTATCTTTATATCATGCAGTAAAATATAATTTTTAATTTCTTTTTGGAGGAAGGGACCACAAAGGCAAAAGCGTCGATGGCCCGTGGAAGTCATAATACGGCCCTGAATGTATTTCAGGAGGAGTTTGGCTGAATGATGGTCCCCAAAAGATATCCATGTCTTAACCCCTGGAACCTATGAATGTTCCTTATATGATATCAAAAAAAAAGGACGTTGAAGGCATGCTTCCATTAAGAATATTGAGATGGGGAGACTATCCTGGATTATTTGGGTACAGCCTAAGTGTAATCTTGTGTATCATTATAAGAGGGAGGCAGAGGAAAATTTGACACACAGGAGAGGAGAAGGCATTGTGACTGTAGAAGGAGAGATTGGAGTTATGTGGCTATAAGCCAAGGAATATGGGCAACTATCAGAAACCAGAAAAGGCAATGAATAGATTGTCCCCTAGAGCCTCTGGAAGGAGCATGGATCTGCCAGCACCTTCATTTAGGTCCAGCAGAACTGTTTTCACAATTCTAGTCTCCCAAAACATAAGAGAACAAATGTGTGTTGTCTTAAGTCACCAAGTTTGTAGTAATTTGTTACAGCAGCTGTAAGAAACTAATACAAAGGGTGTACAACTTTAATTTGAATTTGTTCATTCCTTAAGTACATTTTCAGTTTGTACTGAAAAAGAAAAATAAATGGTATGAAAGATAATGAACATTGATAAAAGAATGATACCTTTATTTTATTTTGTTTTATTTTTAATTTATTTTTAATTTTTTTATGTTGTGTTAGTCACCATACAGTACATCATTAGTTTTTGATATAGTCTTCAGTAATTCATTATTTGTGTATAACACCCAGTGCTATTTACAACACATGCCTTCCCCAATACCCATCATTGGGCCACCCCCTCCCCCACCCCTCCCCTCTGAAACCCTCATATTGTTTTCCAGAGTCCATAGTCTCTCATGGTTCGTCTCCCTCTCTGATTTCCCCCCCTTCAGTTTTCCCTTCCTTCCCCTAATGTCCTCCATGCTATTCCTTATGTTCCACAAATAAGTGAAACCATATAACTGTCTTTCTCTGCTTGACTTATTTCACTTAGCATAATCCCCTCCAGTTCCATCCATGTCAATGCAAATGGTGGGTATTCATCCTTTCTGATGGCTGAGTAATATTCTATTGTATATATGGACCACATCTTCTTTATCCATTTGTCTGTTGAAGGGCATCTTGGCTCCTTCCATGGTTTGGCTATTGCAGACATTGCTGCTATGAACATTGGGGTGCATATGGCCCTTCTTTTCACTACATCTATATCTTTGGGGTAAATACCCAACAGTACAATTGCTGGGTCATAGGGTAGCTCTATTTTTAACTTTTTGAGGAAACTCCATACTGTTTTCCACAGTGGTTGTACCAGCTTGCATTCCCATCAACAGTGTAAGAGGGTCCCCTTTCTCCACATCCTCTCCAGCATCTGTTATTTCCTGCCTTGTTAATTGTTGTCATTCTAACTGGTGTAAGGTGGTATCTCAATGTGGTTTTGATTTGAATTTCCCTGATGGCTAATGATGTTGAACATTTTTTCATGTGTCTGTTAGCCATTTGTATGTCTTAGAAAAAGAGAGACCCCAAAAAACTAGACTCTTAAGTACAGAGAATAGACCTGTGGTTGTTGGGGGGGTGGGAATGATACATTTATTTATTTTAAAGATTTATTTATTTTTTGAGAGAGAGCATGTGCACTTGGGGGGAAGGGGCAGAAGGAGAGAGAGAATCTCAAGCAGACCCCTGTTGAGTGTGGAGCCCCATGTGGGACTCAATCTCACAACCCTGAGATCATGACCTGAGCCGAAATCAAGAGTTAGATACCCAACCGACTGAGCCACTTAGGCGAACCTAGAATGACCCATTTATATTATTTAAATAAAACAAAAGATGTCATTATGCTTGAAATCGATATAAATTTTGGTTAAATGAATAACACTCATTTTGTTAATGCTAATTAACCAATGATAAAATTTTATCTAAAATTAACAGAAACACAAAAATATGCTTTATACCATCATTAATTATGTCTGCAACATATAGCCAAAAACACGTTTTAAAAATAGTTAAGTTGATTAACCAAGAAATCACTCATAATCATGAACACTAAATCTTGCCCTCATTACCCCTTTCTCTGCTAGAAAAATATATTTCTTTTCATCACAAGAATGGAAGGGTACATATTTTCTGATCTGCTGAAACTTGTGATTGAAATTAAGCTTTATGACACTGCTTATAGAAATAAGAAGGGCAAACATCAATGCACTTTCAAAAACAGAAGGCAAGGAATGGATTGTTAAATGGGCAGAGTTAAGTGGTCTTCTGTAAAGGGCATCTACTAAAAGTGATATGTCAAAGGAGTAGTCTTAATGTGTTTCTTCAGATCTGTTACTGTAAACTCTGTATTCAACAATATCCTTGCTTTAAGATTTAATATGTTGAACCTCAATGATTTTTAGTGAGATTGATCTGTTTAAATGCTGAATGACCTGAAAAATACCTGTCCCTTTGTTCATCTTTAAGTAAAGAGAATTGTATTTTAAAGTTTATCAAAAATGGGGAAGTACTGCCCTCATTTTTCTAACATATTCTAGTCAACTTTCTTTTCCAAATTCACAGAACCCAATAAACCATATTGATGTGAACATTCTCCAAAGTTGCTCATTCAAAAAGTAATTCATTGCAGAAGATTGCTTTCTAATTCACAATACATCCTTGTAGATTTTTTTTCATTAATTCTTCCTCTTCACAAGAAAACTAAGCATGTCTCCACTGTGATTTAAATTATTTTACAACCAGGCTATAAAAATACCTTTGCCTATAATATATATGCAGACAGAAATAGCCATTGCTGTGTGTTCCAAGTAATATCTTAGAAATTCATGTTAGTTGGTGGAGTAGCAGGAGGACCCTATGCTTTCCTTGTCCCTCAAACACAGGTTGATAAATATCAGATCATTTTGAATACCCAAGACATTGATCTGAGGACTGAGAGAACAAACTGCACAACTAGAGGGAGACAAGATGTCACATTGTGGAAGGTAGGAGATGTGGAAATGTGATTTAAGGGAGAAAAGGATCATGGGTGCTGCAGAGGGGAGGGAGCCCTAGTCACAAAGAAAGGAGAGAGAGAGAGAGCAGCATGTAGGGGATGGCAAAAGAAAACACTTCACCAAAACCATTGACTGGGAAAACAAGAAGGGTTTGAGTTTTGACAACCAGTGGAGCTCAAACACTGGAGTTTTAGAAGTCCAGGCTGTGGTAAGTGTGGAGCCTAGCAGGTGCCATGGTGCTCCTGTGATGAGGGGGTGCTTAGGGCTGGGAGTAGACAGCATGATCTGAGGATGCCTTGGGATGCAATGGGAGACTGTCCCTCTTCTTGAAGTGCATCTGGGAGAGGTGGCCTTGTCTCTCAGGGGACAAGAGAGCTGGTGGACACCATAGTGCTACCTCATTCCTTAGCACAGGGGCAGACACCTGCTGAAGGCAGCTAACCTGGACAGTGGCTTTTTGCTGCATTTTATTCTAAACTCCAAGCCCTGATGCGCTGATGCAACTACCCCTCTGGGACAAACCAGCATCTGCTCCAGCACAGTGAGACCTTGCCCCAGAGGACCAGTGAGGGTCTGCACCAGGCTGGATCCCTAAAGTTTGGACTTTTAAAACTCAGCCACATGCCTGAGATAAAACACAGGTGCACTGTGCTACAGGATAGGCAGACAGCCCAGACACAGACAAGGTGAATGCAGGCATCTGAGGGATGCCTGGGACACATAAAGGGGGAGATTGTTCTTCTGTGAGGACTTCCCAAACAGCAGTGGGAGCAAACTCCCCTCTCTGGGATGAGGGATAGAGCTGCCGCCATTTTTCTCCCCTGCCCATTGACACAGACCATCTTCAGTAGACATAGCAGAGCCAACAGTGGGGTCCTCAGCCACTTACACCAAGCCCTGACTCCCTGCATTCTGCAGGTGCTTCTTTACTAGGACAAGTATGCCTGAGAACCAGAATAGTGAGCCCTTCTCCCAGAAGACCAGCATACCACCTCTACCCCCCAGTATGCACCAAGTCTACTGATGATAGAGTGCTGCAAAGTTTCAGGCCTAGGGGAAATAGGATCTGACTTCTTTTAACAAGCAGAGCAGAGCACACCTAGTAAAACTCACCACACACCACAAGGTCAAAACACTCCCCACTGCAGGCAAGGAGAAACTCTGCAGAGGACTGACCTGAGGGAAAGAGCAGCCAAAACACAGCAGCAGAGTGCACATGGCATACCACCAGAAACACTTCCTGAAGCACCAGGCCCTGGAAAGAATATGGCCTCTTCTTAATAAAGCCATTACTCTCAGGAGCAGGAAACATAATAGGCTTTCCTAACACACAGAAGAGCACAGAAACCTAGACAAAATGCCAAAATGGATAATTGATCCCAAAAGAAAGAACAAGGAAAGGTCATGCCCAGCGCTTTAATCGACAGATATGAGCAATGTGCCTGATCCAGAATTTAAAAGAACAATCATAAGGATACTAGCTGGGCTTGAGAAAAGTATAGAAGACACCAAGGAGTCCCTTACCACAGAGATAAAAGACCTAAAAATTAGTCGGGCTGAAATAAAAAATGCTTTAACCAACGTGCAAAACGAACTGGATATAATGACCACAAGAACAGAAGAAACTGAGGAATAAATACATGATTTGAAGATAAAATTATGGAGAATAATGAGGTTGAAAAGAAGAGGGAAAGAAAAATATTAGATCATGAATGTAGATTTAGAGAACTTAGCAACTCCATAAAGCATAATAGCATTCATATCATAGAGTTCCAGAAGAAGAAGAGAGGGAAAAAGGGGCAGAGGGTTTATTTGAGCAAATTATAGCTGAAAACATCCCTAATTTGGGGAAGGAAACAGACATCCAAATCCAGGAGGCACAGAAAACTTCCATCAAAATCAACAAAAGTAGGCCCACACCAAGACATACTGTAATAAAATTTGCAAAATACAGAGAGAAAGAAAAAATACTAAAAGCAGAAAGGGAAAAGAAATCCTTAACTTATAAGGCAAGACAAATAAGGTTAGCAGCAGATCTATTCACAGAAACTTGGCAGGCCAGAAGTGAGTGGCATAACATATTCAATGTGCTGAATGTGAAAATTATGTAGCCAAGAATACTCTACCCAGCAAGGCTGTCACTCAGAATAGAAGAGAGATAGAAAGTTTCCCAGACAAACAAAAACTAAAGGAACACGTGACCATGAAACCAACACTGCAAGAAATATTAAAGGGGACAACTTTGAGTGGGAAAGAAAGATCAAAAGTGACAAAAATTAGAAAGGAACAGAGAAAATCTCCAGAAACAATGACTTTACAGGTAATTCAAGGGCACAAAATTCATATTTATCAATAATCACTCTGAATGTAAATGGACTAAATGCTCCAATCAAAAAACATAGAGTATCAGAATGGATAAAAAAAAAAAAAAAGACCCATCTATATGCTGCCTACAAGAGACTCATTATAGGCTTAAAGGAATCTGTGGATTGAAAGTGAGGTGATGGAGAACCATTGATCATACAATGGATGTCAAAGAAAGCCAGAGTAGACATACTTACATCAGACAAATTAGATTTTATTTTATTTTATTTATTTATTTTTTGTAGAGGTCAGGGAGGGAGAGAGAGTCTTAAGCAGGCTCCACTCCCAGCATGGAGCCCGATGTAGGGCTTGATCTTGCAACCGTGAGATCATGACCTGAGCCAAGATCAAGAGTCAGACCCTTAACCAACTGAGCCATCCAGGTGCCCCTGGACAAACTAGATTTTAAACCAAAGACTGTAACAAGAGATGATGAAAGGCACTATATCATAATAAAGGGGTCTATCCAACAAGAATGTCTAACAATTGTAAATATCTATGCCACCAACTCTGGGGCACCCAAATATATAAAACAACTAATAACAAATGTAAAGAAATTCTTGATAATAATACAATAACAGTAGGAGACATTAACACCCCACTGACAGCAATGGGCAGATCATCTAAGCAGAAAATCAACAAGGAAACAATGGCTTGAATGACACACTGGACCAGATGGACTTAACAGATATATTCAGAACATTTCATCTTAAAGCAGTAGAATACACATTCCTTTTAGTGCACATGGGACATTCTTCACAGTAGATCACATACTGGGCCACAAATCAGGCCTCAACAAATACAAAAAGATTGAGATCATGCCATGCATATTTTCAGACCACAGTGCTATGAAACTTAGAGTCAACCATATGAAAATATTTAGAAAGACCACAAATATATTAGGGTTAAAGGACATCCTACTGAAGAATGACTAGGTTAACCAGGAAATTAAAGAAGAAATTTAAAAAATACATGGAAACAAATGAAAATGAAAACACGACAGTCCAGAACCTCTGGGATGCAGCAAAGGCAGTCATAAGATGGAAGTATATAGCAATAGAGGTCTACCTCAAGAAGCAAGAAAAGTCTCAAATACACAATCTAAACTTACACCTAAAGGATCTAGAAAAGGAACAGCAAATAAAGCCAAAAACCAGAAGAAGAAGGGAAGTAATAAAGATTAGAACAGAAATGAATGATATGAACATACCTACATGATAAACAAACAAAAAAAACCCAGTAGATCAATGAAACTAGGCACTTGTTCTTTGAAAGAATTAATAAAATTGATAAACCAAGAGCCAGACTTACCAAAAAGAAAAGAGAAAGGACCCAAATAAAATCACCAATGAGAGAGGAGAGATCACAACCAACACCACATAAATACAAACAATTATAAGAGAATATTATGAAAAATTATATGCCAACAAATTGGGCAATCTGGAAGAAATGGATAAATTCTTAGAAACATATAAACTACAAACACTGAAACAGGAAGAAATAGAAAATTTGAACAGCCCCATAACCAGCAAAGAAATTGAAATAGTAATCAAAACTCTCCCAACCAACAAAAGTCCAGGGCCAGATGGCTTCCCAGGGGAATTCTACCAAACATTTAAAGAAGTGTTAATGCCTATTCATCTCAAACTGTTCCAAAAAATAGAAATGGAAGGAAAACTTCTAAACTCTTTCTACAAGGCCAGCATTGCCTTGGTTCCAAAACCACACAGAGACCCTGCTAAAATGGAGAATTACAGGCCAATGGCCCTGATGAACAAAATGAAGTAAAAATTCTCAACGAAATAATAGCAAATTGAATCTGACAGTACACTAAAAGAACCATTCACCATGATCAAGTGGGATTTATTCTTGGGCTGCAAGTGTGGTTCAATATTTGCAAATAAATCATGATACACCACATTAATAAAAGGATAAGAACCGTATTATCCTCTCAAAGGATGTAGAAAAAGCATTTGACAAAGTACAGCATCCATTTTTGATAAAAATCCTCAACAAAGTAGGGATAGAGGGAACATACCTCAACATCATAAAGATCATCTAAGAAAGAGCCAGAGCTAATGTCATCCTCAGTGGGGAAAAAACTAAGAGCTTTTCCTCAGTACAGGGATGTCCACTCTTACCATTGTTATTTAACATAGTACTGGAAGTCCTAGTCAGCAATCAGACAACAAAAAGAAATAAAAGACATCCAAATTGTCAAGGAAAAAGTCAAAATTTCACTATTTGCAGACAACATGATACTCCATGTTGAAAACAAAAAAGACCCCACCAAAAAATTGCTGGAACAGATACACAAATTCAGTAAAGTTGCAGGATATAAAATCAATGTACAGAAATTTGTTGCACATCTATACACCAAAAATGAAGTAGCAGAAAGAGAAACCAAAGGAATCAATCCCATTTACAATTGCACCAAAATCTGTAAGATACCTAGGAATAAACCTAACCAAAGAGGTAAAAGATGTATTCTGAAACCTATAAAACTCTGATGAAAGTAATGGAAGATGACATAAATAAATGGAAAAACATCCTATGCTCATGGATTGGAAGAAAAAGTATTGTTAAAATGTCTGCATTACCCAAAGCAGTCTACACATTTAATGCAATCCCTATCAAAATACCACCAGCATTTTTCCCAGAGCTAGCACAAACAATCCTAATATTTGTATGGAACCACAAAAGACCCTGAATAGCCAAAGCAATCTGGAAAAAGAAAAACAAAGCTGGAGGCATCACAATTCCTGACTTCAAGCTCTATTACAAAGCTGTAATCATCAAGACAGTATGGTACCGGTACAAAAACAGACACATAAATCAATGGAACAGAATAGAAAACCCAGAAATGGACCCACAACTCTATGATCAACTAATCCTTGACAAAGCAGGAAAGAATGTCCAGTGGAAAGAAGATAGTCTGTTCAACAAATGGTGCGGGGAAACCTGGACAGCAACATGCAGAAGAATGAAACTGGACCACTTTCTTACACCATACACAAAAGCAAATTCAAAATGGATGAAAGACCAGGAAACCATCAAAATCCTAGAGAACACAGGCAGCAACCCCTTTGACCTTGGCTATAGCAACTTCTTACTAGACACGTCTCTGGAGGTGAGGGAAACAATAGTAAAAATGAACTATTGGGACATCATCAAGATAAAAAGCTTCTCAGTGAAGGAAACAATCAACAAAACTAAATGACAAATCTGATAAAGTGTTCATATCCAAAAATCGGTAAAGAACTTATCAAATTCAACACCCAAAAAACAAATAATCCAGTTAAGAAATGGACAGAAGATATGAATAGACATTTTTCCAAAGAAGACATTCAGGTGGATAAAAGACATGTGAAAAGATGCTCAACCTCACTCATCATCAGGGAAATACAGATAAAAACTACCATGAGGAAAAAAAAAAAAAAAACTACCATGAGATACCACTTCATACCCGTCAGAACTGCTAAAATAAAAAACACAGGAAACAACAGATGTTGGCAAGGGTGCAGAGAATGGGAACACTCTTACACTATTGGTGGGAATGCAAACTGGTGCAGCTACTCTAGGAAAGATTATGGAAGTTCCTCAGAAAGTTAAAAATAAAACTAGCTTATGACCCAGCAAATACACGACTAGGTACTTACTCAAAGGATATTAAAATACTGATTTGAAGGGGCACATGCACCCTGATGTTTATAGCAGCATTATCACAATAGGCAAATTATGGAAAGAGCCCAGATGTCCATCAACTGATGAATGGCTATAGAAGATGTTGTATATATAATCAATGGATATTACTCAGCCATCAAAAAGAATGAAATCTTGCCATTTGCAACAACGTGGATGGAACTAGAGGGTATTATGCTAATTGAGGTAAATCAGAGAAAGACAAATACCCTATGATTTCACTCATATGTGGAACTTAGGAAACAAAACAGATGAACATTAAGGGAAAGAAAAAAAAAAGAGGGAGGCAATCCATAAGAGAGACTCTTAACAATAGAGAACAAACTGAGGGTTGATGGAGGGAGGTGGATGGGAGATGGGTTATAAATGGGTGATGGGCATTAAGGAGGGCACTTGTTGTGATGAACACTGGGTGTTATATGTAAGTGATGAATCACTAAATTCTACTCCTGAAACTAATATTACATTATGTGTTAACTAATTAGAATTTATACAAACTTTAAAAATAACAGCAATAATAAAAAATTAATTCAAAGGCAAAGGACTATATCAATGTTGTTTACCATTGTATTTCCAGTGTGTAACACAGTGTATGGCTCTTATTTCTCAAATGAATGACTACATAAATGAAAGAATGAATGAATGAATGAATGAACTAAACAACCACTATACCATACCATAAGCTGTGTATATTGTGGTTTAAAGATGTCACAGGTTAAAGAACTGGACATCACCCTTTCCACAGGCAGAGAAAGTGCCTACTTACCCAAGATGATTTTACAAGTTTGGCGAAAAGCCTCCCATGTGCCTACCTATTGCTTTTCAGTGTGAGCAATCCCACCATTAGGAAATCATTCTTTTGAGATGAATGGTTTGCATTCTCCAATGTTGGTTTTTGAAATACAGACAGCCTGGGTGCAGATAACAATTTCCTTCACTCTTAATCATTAATACAATGCCAAGAATTTGTTTAAATACTAGGTAGTCAATAAACATTTCATAAATTGAAGCAAACATAAAATGTAATGATATTCAGCAAAACTTCTAAAAACAATACAAAGCAGATTAGGTTAGCTCTCTCTAGATGTTTCCTGATTTCACAGAGTAGAGGGTAAATGTTACTTCTGAGAGTATGGAAAGAACCCTTGGCTTCATCACCTCAGGCTGCTATAACAACTACCATAGACTGGGTGGGTTAAACCACAAACATTTATTTCTCACAGTTCTGCAGGCTGGGAATCCCACCATCAAGGTGCTGGTAGTATAGGTATCTGGTGATAACCTTCTTCCAGCTTGCCCATGGCACCTTCTTGCTGTTCCTTCACAAGGCAGAGAGAAAAAGAAGTCTGGTCTTACAGTAACATCTTGGGGGCTCCATCCTCATGATGTCATCTAAACCTAATAGCCTCCAAAGGCCCCGCCTCCAAATACCATCACATCGGGGATTAGGGCTTTAACAGATGAATTTGTGGAGGGGGACACAACTGAGTCCATAGCAACCCCATTGTGAGACTATTTCATTCATAATGTGGTCCCATGCCATGAACACCAAAGACAATGTTATGGTAAGGTGTTGATCTCTGCATGGCCATGCATGCCTGTTTGAATGTACTCATTGCCTACATTTTCTGGCAGAATACAATACTCAGTAGAGAGCTTCCTTACTGTGCTTGTTTATGAATCAAGCACTTTGTTCATTTAGTAGAATTTAATATTCTTAATGTGCACTTTGATCCTTTATGCCTTTATCTTTGCTCTGAATTTCTGGGGAGTTTCCTTCTTTGGGGAACGTTAGCTTTCCAGTGGATACCATTTTTGTTCTGCCTGGGGTATTCTGTTTCATCTTGTTAAGTGTTGCTTTTGTTCAAATAGTCTTTTTGACTTGGAGGTTTTTTTTTAATCAAGCTTTTTGCTCATTTTTTAAAAAATGCCTTGCAAGGGGGTATGGATTAACTTTTTTTTTTCCTGTCTCCCTTCTAGTAATTTTGAGTTAATCTTGGTCACATGTGCTAAGCTTCTGTCTCCTTGGTGCTTTTCCAAATTCTCCTCTTTGACTAGTATATGAAATGAAAGTCTTGATAACAAGGAGGAGGATGAACATTCAAGTAGCCTTGTATTTTTGAAGTAGTCATTGTTTTACTCTATGGCGAACTGAATATAATGGGAACAAAGCTATTAGTAAGACCAAATATTTCAGATAATTGAGAGGAGTCCAAATAATGCATGCATATTATCATTAGACCTTGGTGTTTATCTTTACTATTTTTCCATACAAATCTGTAGCTTTCTTCCAGTGGAGCACTAGAGACTGCCACTGCTTTCATGGCTATTCCCAATAATCCCTTTTCTCTGAAAATCTGGACTCTTCACACTCAGATATTGGAAAAAAGTATTTTTTATTAAATATATTAGCCCTGTAGTGACCGATGAGTAACATAAATTACATAAAAGACAGGTCAGAGGGGGAAACAAAATCCTGAATGAATTGGTTTCATGGGCTCAATGCCATTTAAACATTACTCAAAGAAATAAAAAAATTAAGCAACCTATTTTCCAGGAAATTCCAAGGCCTTCCATGGAGCCATAAAATATCAGAGCTGCTTTTACAGATATGGAAATTAAGGCCCAAAGATTCAGATCAACCAGCAAGAAAGTTGCCAATCTAGCATATTTTCCAGGCCTTCAGACTTCAAGTCCAGGGTTCCTTTAGTCTTGCAAGGCATCTGACCTGTGCATTCACACAGGCCCCAGTGTGCAGAAGGGACCTACATTTGATTTAATGTTCTGCTGTCACTGCCTTGAAATTCTTAATACTTTTAAAAAAATGAGTCCCTACATTTTCATTTTGCACTGGCTCCCTCAAATTATATGACTAGTCTGGAGGCGTAGTCTATTGTTTAATAAAGTGAGACATTAAGTTTATTGTTCTGTTTTATTTGCCCAAATTACTTACTAGGTGGTTTTGTTTTTAAGAATATCCAGTTTGTTGTACCTAAAAGGGTTGGAGTAGGGTGTGCCATGTGGAAATTGGTTAGATTCCTCTGAAATGAATTAGGAGTTTCCTTAAGGAGGGAAATAGGAAAGAAAAGGAGTTTATTTAGAATCTATTCTGTGCCAGGTTCTATGCTCATCACTTTCCCCATATCATTTCTTTTATTCCCACAAGAACATTGAGCATAGTAGCTCTTCAGCCTGCCCTATTCATGGGATTTTGTCCTGTACCAGAGTACTTGTTAAAGTCTGTTGCATGATACATATTGGCTTCCAGGTTCCTACTCTCTGCTCTTTTCTGAGGCTGTCTTACAAATGTTCTCCAATTACTACTCCTCCCACCTCTGGAGATTTCCATAATAAAAGCAGCTGCCCCTCGTTTTGATGCAAGATAGACCTAATGAATCAGAATCTTCATGTATCCCAGGCTTGTCAGATATTTTGTAGTAACTCCTCTATTAATTCTGGTATGCCTTCCTGGTTAAGAACCACAAGTAGAGTTTAAATCTTTCATTTTGTAAATGAGGAAAAAAAAACTAGAATGAATTGAATGATTTGCATAAGGTCAATCATCTTGTCAGTGGAGGAGTTGGAATTTAAATGTTGATTTTCTGATTCCCAATCAAATGTCCCTTTCAAAACATTGTGCTATCTTCCTGGATGTCCTATTTGTCACCACTCTGATAATATGCACATCACATGAAAACACTCAGCCACTCCATATATTAGGGAGGTGCTTCTCAAACTTCACTGTGTGCAAGAATCACCTGAGAATCTTTTTAAACTATAGATTCTGATTTTGTAAAGTTGGAGCAGGGCCTGAGAGTCTACATTTCTAAAAAACTCCTAAATTATGCCATTTCTGCTGGTCTATATGTTATATTTTGAGTAACTATTTATAATACATTTTCTATAGCTTGGTTTAAACAGGCCAAACTTCTGACATAAATCTGTACCCTTCATTGTTAATAATGATAATGATAATAATAATGATTGTTAACATTTATTGAGAAATCTGTTAAATATTCTATGTACACTATATAATTCAGTCCTTCTAAAAATTCTATGAGGTAGGTACTATATTGACCCTTATTTTATAGATGAGGACATTGAAACTCAGAGACTTAAGCAATTTTCCAAGATTACACACTAGTGAGTGACAGCTAAGATGCAAACTCTGTATTTTCAGAATTCAATCTCATAACCACAAAAGCTCTTTCTTTTCTTTGCAAAATGCAAATATTTAGAAAGATGAAGGGAAGAAGGAAGAGGAGATAGAGAAAGGAATTAGTATTTATTAAGAATCTGGTATGTGCCAGAGGCAGTGCTAGTTCATTTTCCATATTATCTCACTTACTCTTCAAAAGTACCATGGAAGCTGGGCATTATCATCCTCCTTCCAAGGATGAGAAAATCAGGGATTAAAGATATTAAATCATTTGTCTAAGAACACATGCTCATGTGGTTAGTAAATGGTGGAGTTGAGAATTGAGCACAAAATTCAAGTTAAATCTATTAAATAATTCTGCTTCTTACTAGAATAAGTTGAGTGAAAGTTGGATTTCTAACTTTTAGAAAGTAAATCAAGAGTCTTTAACTAGGGTCCAAAAGATCCTTATAGTGTCTTTGGTTTTCTTCCTACTTCTTTGAAGAATATTATTAAGGTATTGCTTCATTCTAAGGTAGTCTAGAATGGTACAGTGGACATTATTAATACTCACCAATATCCAGTCCTGTTCCTCTAATTGTAAGACTATACTTCCCAGATCCCTCATGTGTAGGTGGGGTCATGTTCCCATTTCTGGTCAAATGGCTAAGCAGACAATGGTACATGTGACTTCTGGACTGAAACATTTACGATATAGTGAGCAATTCTCCAGCTCTCACTTCTTTTCTGTGGCACTTGTGGAAATCTCTGTTAAAATGGTTGAGTCAAATTATTGCAGGAGGCTAGTCAAATTATTGTAGGAATTACCACGACATGGAGGAAAACTATCCTGGAGAGTTGCCCTGATCCATACTGGATTTTGTGGGAATGAGAGCTACACATTTTCTGTGTTAGGCTATTAAAATATGGTTGTTTGTTACTGCAACAACAACCTACCCTATTCTGATTAATATAGGTGGCATGGCATGCTAAACGAGCACCATCAGTATATGATCCTTATTATTGTCACATTATGACATCTAGAATTATTTCCCTTATTCAGAATAAGGGAAAATGTATCCGGCTATTATAATCATGGATGATTGCTTTTGTGTACAATGAACCTAGCTTAAGTTAGAAAACTTCCAATGTGAGAAAACATGACAATGTCAAGTATACATTGATTTTCTTTCATTGCTGGACATGATAGAATACAAAAACAGTGACACTTTTAAAGTAACACAGTTCCAGCCAATAAAAACTGAAGGAGCACATCTGTACCTTTTGAAAATCACTTTATTTTTGATGGAAATATTTGTAGAAAGGATTACTCATTCTCTGAATTTATAGTCTACTGAGTATAACTCCATTTAAGTAGTGAGACTAAGTCCTCATTATGAATACCCATATTCCGTGATCTCTGTTATATACTCATGCTCACAGAAGCTATTAAGATGTATAGTAGTTAGATATTTGCAAATGACACTACAGTAAAGGGCTGGTATCCAAGATCTATAAAGAATTTCTCAAACTCAACACCCAAAAAACAAATAATGAAATCAAAAATGGGCAGAAGACATGAACAGACACTTCTCCGAAGAAGATAAACAAATGGCTAACAGACATATGAAAAAATGTTCATCATCATTAGCCATCAGGGAAATTCAAATCAAAACCACACTGAGATACCACCTTACACCATTTAGAATGACAAAAATTGACAAAGTAAGAAACAACAAATGTTGGAGAGGTTGTAGAGAAAGGGGAACCCTCTTACACTGTTGGTGGGAATACAAGTTGGTACAGCCACTTTGGAAAACACTGTGGAGGTTCCTCAAAAAATTAAAAATAGAGCTACCCTATGACCCAGCAATTGCACTCCTGGGTATTTACCCCAAAGACACAGATGTAGTGAAAAGAAGGGCCATAAGCACCCCAATGTTCATAGCAGCAATATCCACAATAGCCAAACTGTGGAAAGAGCCGAGATGCCCTTCTACAGATGAATGGATAAAGAAGATGTGGTCCATATATACAATGGAATATTACTCAGCCATCAGAAAGGATGAATACTCAACTTTTATATCCACATGGATGGGACTGGAGGAGATAATGCTAAGGGAAATAAGTCAAGCAGAGAAAGTCAATTATCATATGGTGTCACTTGTTTGTGGAACATAAGGAATAGCATGGAGGACATAAGGAGAAGGAAGGGAAAAGCGAAGGGGGGGAATTGGAGGGAGAGATGAACCATGCGAGACTATGGACTCTGAGAAACAAACTGAGGGTTCTAGAGGGGAGGGGGGTTAGCCCGGTGATGGGTATTAAGGAGGGCACATACTGCATGGAGCACTGGGTGTTACACAAAAACAATGAATTGTGGATCACTACATCAAAAACTACTGATCTATTGTATGGTGACTAACATAACATAATAAAATAAAATTAAAGAAAAAGATGTATAGCAGTTATTGTTAATTGTTAACAGGACAAATTGTATGCATATGCACACACATAAATATATACACATGTGCATATAGAAACATATATGTGTAAATATATCTATATAACTTCAATGTTTTCCCCATTACTTTGGAAACTGTGTGAAAAAATTGTTTTCAAATAATCTTACTAAGTGTGACATGGTATAAAATATGTGTGTGTCTATAGATATGAGTACTTGTATGTGTGGGTACATATTTTTTTCCCTTAATTTTTAAAATTGTGTTGAAATATTTAACCAAATTTTGTTATTAACTGTGGGGTGGAATGAAATGTCACTATTAGGTAATATTACAATGCTCTGACTTCTCAAATAATTTAACATTGGTTCAAATTAAAGAAAACTTAGTTTACAATAAAGGACATATTGTTGTTTACATCTCCCTAAGCCTAAGTTGGAAAATGCTAAAATAGTTAAAATAACGTATTACAATACTTAAGGTATGCTTTGGTTTCACTTTCATTACTGAATATGATGTGACTCAAAGCCATGTTTCCTATATATCAAAAATTTTGTCTGTGGAAACTTGAAACCAACAGTGTAGATTTTTTAAAAGATAGCTCAATTTGAAAAGACAAGGAAATAACCAAGACTTGAATTTGCTTCAACACAAAAGCTTTTCTAGTACTTTCTGCCAGCCAAAAGAAGCCACATATACTTCGTGGGATTTGGTAAAGCCATGTGCTCTGAAAAAGGCTGAACTGGGTTGTGAGTTAGAGAAAATAAAGAAAATACAGGCAGTGTTTCTGTCAAATCCATGAACTCTGTAATTGATAATTTTTCTCCTAATATTTCAAAATATGACATGAAGAAATAGGCAGCTAAAATGTTTGCTTCCAGTAAGAACTGGAACTGGATAGCACCACTCACATCTCTCAGTGTAGACTGCATCTGGTATTTTTATGTTATAAGCATTCTAATGCCATAAAAGAATCCCTGTTTTAGGAGCCCATTTTAGAGACTCAAATGTTGTTGATGTCTTTAAAATGAAAAGTTATTTGCCAAGCAAAACTTCAATAGGGGAAAAAATATCTTGGTAGTCTTTTATATAGCTGGAATATCTGCAAGCCTTGACCATACATCAGGTTTTCCAGAATACTATAGACTTGGTGGTTTATAAGCAACAGAAATTTATTTCTCACAACTCTAGAGGCTGGGAATTCCAGGATCAAGGTGCAGGCAGATTCTGTGTCTAGTAAGGTTTGGTGTCTGGTGACAGCCTGCTACCTGGTTCATAGATGGACATCTCACTGCTCCCTCACATGGCAGAAGCGGCAAGGAAGATCTCTGGAGTGTCTTTTATAAGGGCACTAATCCCATTCAGGAGGGGTCTGCTCTCATGACCTAATCAGCTCCCAGTGGCCCCACCTCCAAATACCATCACATTTGAGATTAGATTTCAACATAGGAATTTTGGAGGGGGACAAACATTCACTCTACAGCAAGTCCAGACTCTATATCCATGGTCATGTATAGGCTAAATTGGCATTTTTGTGGTGCCCCCATAGACTAGCCTTATGAGATTTTCCTCCTTCTGTCTTTTTTTTTTTTTTTTTGCTAGACCTATGGTATTGTAGAATTTGTCAACTTCCTGAAAGCCTAAACCTTAAATCACTTTTTTTTTCTCAAGAGGCTTTGTGGAGAAATGCAAACAGAATTTGAAATTTTTACTACATAGGATTTTGCTAGTTTCCTAAAAAACAAGTCCTAACATGCTTGGTTGAAATATGTGAAGAAATTAAATTTATTTATTTACTTCTTTGTTTGTTTATTTATTTCTCAGTTATAGAATGATAGTTTGGCTTATTTGATGATTTTTGACCATAGGATTAAGAGAAATCTCATTCAAGGTCCTGCAATTGCCATTATGGTTGCCATGGAAAAAAAATTTACAAGTCTTAGTGTTGCTTTTTTTTTTTTTTTTTTTTTTGCCAAGCTTGCTATTCTGTAAGAGGGGATTACAAACAGGCAAATCTTCAAACTTTGTAAACTTGGGGAAACTCCTTCTGCTGGGTAGAAAAGCTTCATCAACTTTTTTTTTAATTTAATTTTATTATGTTTTGTTAGTCAGTTTTTGATGTAGTGTTCCACGATTCATTGTTTTCATATAACACCCAGTGCTCCATGCAGTATGTGCCCTCCTTAATACCCATCACTGGGCTAGCCCACCCCCCCACCCCCTCCCCTCTAGAACCCTCAGTTTGTTCTCAGAGTCCATAGTCTCGCATGGTTCATCTCTCCCTCCAATTGCCCCCCCCATTTTTCCCTTCCTTCTCCTTATGTCCTCCATGCTATTCCTTATGTTCCACAAATAAGTGACACCATATGATAATTGACTTTCTCTGCTTGACTTATTTCACTTAGCATAATCTCCTCCAGTCCCATCCATGTGGATGTAAAAGTTGAGTATTCATCCTTTCTGATGGCTGAGTAATATTCCATTGTATATATGGACCACATCTTCTTTATCCATTCATCTGTGGAATGGCACCTCAGCTCTTTCCACAGTTTGGCTATTGTGGACATTGCTGCTATGAACACTGGGGTGCATATGGCCCTTCTTTTCACTACATCTGTGTCACCAAAAACCATAAGACAACGGAATAAACCTAACCAAAGAAGTAAAGGATCTATACTCTAGGAACTACAGAACACTCATGAAAGAAATTGAAGAAGACACAAAAAGATGGAAAAACATTCCATGCTCATGGATCAGAAGAACAAAGATTGTTAAAATGTCTATGCTACTCTTGATCAACTTTTCTACAGGCAGAAATTAGAGCATACCTAAAACCATTCCTGGCTTCTTTTAAAGTTCCTTCTCAGAAGGTGTTGAAGTTGAAGCATCGATTTATAAATGCTCCCTTAGTAAAATGGACCTCATCAACAAAGTAAATTCTGACAAAAGATAGCTTTATTCATTGGAGAACAAAAGACATACTAGGACATTAATTGGAAGAATCTTGGAGAATTCTGAGGCTCTTTTGACACGTTCACTTTCATCTGACAAAGCTGAGTGATTTAATGTGTTATTATACATAATTGTGTGAGTCAGAGTTTTCAGCACTTGTGACCATCAAAAGTCATTTGGTGGCTCAAACTGCATGTGTTGTCATCTAAATTTTAAACTTCTATTTGAAACAAACAAAGACATTCTCATTGAAATTTACTTATGAGCAAAATTAAGTTTTGCTTTTTAATTTTCAGAATTTTAATGTGTTTTCATGAGTGAGAGAAAAGCAGACTCCCGCTGAGCAGGGAGCCTGATGTAGGGCTCCATCCCAGGACCTTCCTTGGGATCATAACCTGAGCTGAAGGCAGATGCTTAACTGACTGAGCCACCCAGGAGCCCCAAGTTGTCTTGAGTTTTTTTTTAAGATTTTATTTATTTATTTGAGAGAGAGGCACAAACAGGCAGAAGGGCAGACTCCCTGCTGAACAGGGAGCCCAACGCGGGGCTCAATCCCAGAACCTCGAGATCATGACCTGAGCCAAAGGCAGATGCCCAACTGATTAAGCCACCCAGGCGCCCCCCCACCAAGTTGTCTTGATTTTTAAAAATAATTTTTATCCATCCAATTGTTCCACATTTAGAAATTTAACCTGAGGAAATAATGAAGAAACTGTACAGAAATTTAAGTATCAAGATGTTTATCATATTATTGTTTATAAAAATGAGAAATTAAAAGCAACCTAAATCCACCACATTAGAGGAATGTTTAAAAATTTATGGAATGTTGGGGCACCTGAGTGGCTGAGTCGGTTAAGTGTCTGACTCTTGATTTGGGCTCAGGTCATGATCTCAGGGTAATGAGATCGAGCCCTGTATTGGGCTCCATGCTGGGCTGGGAGCCTGCTTAAGATTCTCTCTTTCCCTCTCCTTCTGCTCCTCTCTCTCTCTCTCTAATAAGAAAAAAATATGGAATGTCTATATGGTAGAATATTACATAGCCATTTAATATTATATTAAAAACCTTTTTAATAATATAAGAAAATACTTATAGTATAATCTTAATTAAAATAATACAAAAATCATGTAATACATTTCAACTATGTGATCATCTCAAGATAGTAGGTTATGAAAAAACCATTTCTCTTTCTTTATACATTTTTACAAAGTTTACAAATTGAGTATACATTATTTTTGTAATCAATGTGGAAAACATTAAAAAGAAAAAAAATCCGTACAAAATGGTTTGGCATAGCAATCTTCTTGTAATGTATACATATTTTGAAAATCTTTTCATTTAAAGAAATAATGAGTTATAAAGAAACAATAATTCTGAAGATAAATTTTATTCATCATTCAGCATTAGGCAGTCATTTAGACACTGAAGCATCAAACACCAATGTTTTTTCTAGATTTTGTGACAGACACATGAAATTCTGGGTTTCAAGAGCTGTACATTAACAATGAACGCACAGAACTCATAGATTTTTGTTTGTTTATTTTCAGTGCAGGTTTAAGATATTTTGGAATTCAAACTTCTGAAATAATAGGCAGTCAATTGCCCTGAAATATGGAAAGAAAAGTATGGCATGTATCTATTTTTAAATCACTGCAATTCTTCCTGGAGCATTTCCACTGAAAGCACAAAGGCTATAGAAATCTAAGTTAAGCACATTTGGGAATACAGAAGAATCTCAGGCAACATAGTCTCTCATCAGCTAGATGTGTTCAGATAGGTAGGTAGAATTTTGCCTATGGCTATATGAGCTGTTTTGCCCCAGAGACATCAATTTCAATTCTCTCTTTGGGATTCACTAGTGTACAAAGTTCTTCAGAGGAGTCTTTTTCCCACTAGAAATACTTTTTCTCCTTTACCTACCCCACTCTCAAGAATCTAAGCCATTTACTTGGAATTTCCATAAAACTTGATAGTGAAAAGAATCCAAAAACTATTATGGGAGAAACTATATCACAAAACCATGGGGACACTTATTTTGTTATATAAGTTTAGAGTGTGGAGATGTATCAGCTGATGTATATATGGCTCAATTTAAAGAAAATATAATTGATGGAAAGCGGCACGATGATATATTAAAATTTAATAAAAGACATAAAAAAGAATTAATTTAAATAAATTTCATGATAGTGTTGTCAGTGATTGACTTCAGCTTGTCACATTTGGTTTCAATGTTAAAAATAACTTTGTCCTGGGCACCTGGGTGGCTCAGTTGGTTAAGTGTCTGCCTTCAGCTCAGGTCGTGATCCCAGGGTCCTGGGATCAAGTCCCACATCAGGCACCCTGCTCAACGGAGAGTCTGCTTCTCCCTCTGCCCCTCCCCCCCACTTGTGCTTGCTCATTCTCTCTCTCTCTCTCTCCCAAAAATAAATAAATAAAATCTTAAAAAAATAACTTCATCTTTCCAAAAACCTGAACTTGTAATTTTTATGGGTCACCACTGAATGGCAGTGAGACTTTGATTATTATTAAAAACAAATAAATAAATGGAACTGTAAGGTATATGGTTTGTTTGATGTTTATGTGGGATTCAAAAAAGTCAGGCAGGACATGGCAGGGCTTACTTACTCGAGTTTAGTGTTACAGCAATTGACTGTGGCCAGGACAGGGAGGAGCAGACCATGTGTCTGTGTGGGAGTGGGTAGGTGTGTGGGAAATAGATAATGGGTGAAGTTCACTAATCTCTAAGGGAATTCAACTAGGACATTAGCATTAAATGAAAATCAGTCTATCATTTCTTAGAAAAATCTCTCTACTAAGGAAATTCCTGGGGAGGCAAGTCACTGAATAGTCTAACTACACAATCCGATCTACAGAAGTGGTACCTGAACCATGGAGGCAAAGGAGCCAGGAGCTAGGCATACCAAGACAACAAGATGAAAAGTCAAATACAATCACTCAAAAATCATGTCACAGTAAGTTATACTGTGGAGAGAGGGAGGGATGAGAACTGAATACTGTGGAGAGGGGGAGGGATGAGATTCAAGGATAGAGTAGAATAGTACTGTTATGGACTGAAATTTATCTCCTTAAAATTCCCATTTTGAAGCCTTAAACCCCATTGTGACTATATTTGGCTATAGGCCTTCAAGGAGGTAATTATGGTTAAGTGAGGTCATAAGGATGGGACCCTAATCTGATAGGACTGGTGGTCTTTTAAGAAGGGGGATAGACACTGAATATCTTTCTCTCTCTATGCAGAGAAAAGGCCATATGACGATACAGCAAGAAGGTGGTCTCCTACAAGCCAGGAAGAGAACTCTCAGCAGGAATCAACCCTGCTGACACCTTAATCTTGGACTTCCATCCTCTAGAGTGTAAGAAAATATATTTCTGTTGTATAAGCCATCCAATCTGTGGTATTGTGTTATGGCAACCTGAGCAGACTGCTCCATGAACCTGAGCAGCTGCAGAGGAGCTAAAGAGATAATTGATTCTGATGGTAAACTCAACTAAAATGTTGAGCTGGGGGCTCTACTGGTTTATTAGGGCTAAGGTGCCTCAAGGCCATGTTGGGTGGGTTCTGTCAGTCACTTTCTTGGTATTCTCCTAGCTCTGAGAACCGAACACTTTTTAAAATAAGTTTTTATTTATCAAATTTAAAGTGATTTTCTGATAGACCTAAAGGTAACAATTGATAAAGGGATGGAGATTAAAGCAAAAGTAGATGTGAAAATGGAGAAGAGAAAATGTTGTTTGTGTATCATACAGATAGAAAGCTGGACTATAAAATGAGTCCCATAAGAATTAGATATTATAAAGAATGACAGAAATCACTTTCTAAAGAACAGTTTTGAAATAGTTCTACTAAATGAAATTGGCACTCTAAGGAGAAGGAAAGACAATTAGTAAAGGGAAAGATTTTCCTTCCCTCCATAGATACAAAGACACAAAGAACTCTGTTAGAACAGCAATTACAACAATTCTTCCCAGAACATCAGTTTTATGATTTACCAGAACTCATTCTGACCCTTAGAGGAAAGATTAACACCTTCTGTGATATCAGGAATTGAGAATTCGGAGCTAAATGAATATATACTCTATGTAGAAGAGGAGAGGGTAGGAAGAATAAAGATGGTAAGGGTTCTGGCAATCTCAAAGTCATGAATACAATTCAAAGACAATACATGCCATATTGTGTATATGGAGATGGCATTTGTGGCCCATTTGTTAAGAGAAGTGTTGTTTCTCTCCTAGACAAGAGGACACTATGTTTTGAGCCCTCCACACTCCCCTGTGTACATGCATTTGCTCAGTGGCTATGAAGTGGTGTAGCCTGTGACAAGGGAAAAGAGATTTTCTTTCTGGTTACCAAACATCTTATAAAAAGGAACAAATTGGCAATCTGTGCTCTAGTTTACATTAGGTGGCTAACTAGTCCAGATTAAGAGATAGAAAGTGGCTCAGTTGGTTAGGCGACTGCCTTCGGCTCAGGTCACGATCCCGGAGTCCCGGGATCGAGTCCCACATCGGGCTCCCCGCTCAGCGGGGAGTCTGCTCCTCCCTCTGACCCTACCCCCTCTTGTGCTCTCTCTCTCACTCTCTCTCTCAAATAAATAAAATAAAATCTTTAAAAAAAAGAGATAGAAAGTCCACTAGTAAGAGTATTTAGTAATATAATATTTACAATTAAACATTACCATAATATTTTACCATATCAACTTTTCCTTCTCAGGCATGAATTTCTCTTAAGAACACAAAACTATGTTTTGAATAATTAATATGTCTGACTAAAATTTCTTTCATCTGCATGATTTAATATATCTCCATCCTAATTTCTTAGGCTTTTCCAGCTAATGCTTTTTTTTCTTGGTATTATTCACAACTTAAATAACTGTGCTCCTAAACTCTATTTTCTGTGCTCCTAAAAATAAATTGTTACCTTCTTATTAATTGGAAAGAAAAAATGACATTGCTTTTTTTTTACCACTTCTACTAGGCACAATGCCAGCAGGGCATAAAGTCTAGTTGTTTGGGCCCAAACAGGAAGAGATAGACCATAATATACATGGTTTGTAAAACTATGAAATAACGGATTATTCTAGGAATGAGGCAAGAAAAAATAAATCGTTGTCATTTTCACCTCTAGGCTTTTGTGTTGAAATAGACCAGATGTTTCCACAATCAGTGGAAATGAGAAGTTCCATAATAAGAAATATTCAGATTTTCTAAGGCTAGTCAAGGATTTGGGGCCAGGCAAGTTTCAAACTTAATTCCTTAACATTATTTGAAAGTAGGAAGCAGTGTACAAGGCAGAGTATTTCTGAGCACTGTCTTATATATCAGTTTCAAGACTAGAGTTTTAAATGGAAGTTCTTTACTACGCAGCCTGTAAGCATTGTGCTATTTACTTTGCATAAGAGTATATGTTGCTTTTGACTCTTCTCATGTTTTACATTTGTTAAGTGCAGAAGGTAAGATGACCTCCTGAGGACCTTTGGCCAAGAAACTAAAGACAATGGAAGAGCACTTTAGTTATTTCTTAAGAAACAAGATAGGATATCCTCCAGAAGTCTAGTTGTTTGGGCCCAGGCAAGGTAGCTAGAGAGAATCCACAGGTGTTTTTTCCTTCTGAAAAGACATTGTGGCTGGGGTATCTGTAAACTTTGCCAAGTGTCCTACTCTTCCAAGGGTTTATTTGATGTGGTTTGTGGCAGTCACCTCACCCTAAATTGGACTCTAGTTTCTATGTTTTTTGGTATTTGACACATGCTTAGAAATTGACTAAGTATATATGTAAAACATGTCAGAGTCTATAAGTACAAATATGACTTGAAAAGACTATTGAAAAAGAATATTGTCTTATTGCTATTGCTCAATTTTATTCTTAGTAATCTGTCAGTTCTGATCTGGCATATTCTGCCCCTTCTGTGTGCATTCATCCCTACAGCTCTTTGGTAACTACTTCTTTTTTTTAAATTTCATTATAAGATTTTTATTTATTTATTTATTTGAGAGAGAGAGAATGGGAGAGAGAGAGAGCACATGAGAGGGGGGAGGGTCAGAGGGAGAAGCAGACTCCCCGCCGAGCAGGGAGCCTGATGCGGGACTCGATCCCGGGACTCCAGGATCATGACCTGAGCCGAAGGCAGTTGTTTAACCAACTGAGCCACCCAGGCACCCTTAAATTTTATTATAAAGTCTAGTGTTTTATCTGCATGGCTGATGTAATATTTCTGATTTTAGAATGTTAAACAATGGAACACATTGTTTTAGTTAGAAAGAATAGAAATGCCCTAAGTATGAAAATGTAGTTCCATATTTTAAAAGATAATAACTGATACCTAACTTTCATTTATCAATTTCCAGCATTTAAAGATCTCAATGGATTACAGTATTGAAATAGACTATGTACAACCAGAATTTAAATATTCAATAGAAATGATAAATTTTTATCCATCAAATACCATAATCAAAACAAAGCCATGACATCCAGTAATATAAATTAATAGCAGTCCTTTAAATTTTTTATTGTTCTGTCACTCATTTCTCTCTACCATGTGTTAAGCTCTTGTTGTTTTTAAAAGGATCTATGTATTCAGATGGGAGATAATGCATGAGATAAGATCAAAAGATCGTTCTGAATTCTGGTTGAAGCTGTTACTGCCACTATTTTACCAGGAAGATTTGAGACAGAACTGTGTGACTAAATGAAGCAACACTGATTCTGACCTAAAAGGCATTTTTCTCAATGAATTATAAGTAGCTAATGTTTCTTTAGTGTTGACCCATCTTTCTTTTTTCCCCTCTACTAAGAGTTTCTTCGACCTGCAGTACACTCAATTTTCTACTTTTAAGAGTATACAGAGTGAATGAAATTCTGTTCTGTGGAGAAGAAAGGACTCTAGCTATTGAAAGAAACTAAGTCTACTAAAAGAACAGAATACATTAACCGGTTAATTCTGCCAGTTTTGAAAGAGCCAAAGGTAATATCTGTGAGTTGTCTATGTATCAAGAATGTGGTGCTTGGATTAGAGGAGGAAAATGTACCCTTTGGAATTATGATGCAGAATATGTCAAAACAAGGAAGCTATGCCTTCATTTTGAAGAAACTGTACCTTGTCTTTTAAAGAAGTTTACAGAGGGATTTGGGAGGAACCAACAAACGTGGAAACACCTGTATTCTATTCCTAACTCTGACAGTAATTTGTGGTGTGATTCTAGATATGAGACTCCCCATCCTATATCTCTGTAGAGGTGTGGAGTCAAACAAGATGATAATCAAGGTCATTGAGACCTAAAATTCCTTGATTTTAGGCACTAGAATTCCAATTGATTCAAGTATTAGAAAGAAAGTTTGTGAAGATTTGTAACTTACATCATTGTTACATTGATTTGGGCAAATTGTAGGCCAAATTGTATTCATCAAAATATAGCACTAATGGTATAATTTAGCATAGTCAGACTTGTGTCTATTATATGGAGTTTGGTGGGGACACTATCATTGCATAATATATTATAAACTCTCTCAGGAAAACTTCTCATCTGATCCAAGTTTCTAGTGAAATTGAACTTTTGAGCATATGGTCCATTGTTATAAAATGAATACTATGATAGCTTGAATTATGGAACTGATAGGATTTCCGTCTTTGCATTGGCAACTAGAAAGCTAGAGCTCATCTGTAATACATGTATTTATGGTATGTGTTTTTGTATTAACCTCGTTCTTAGGTTTCATTTTGTGTTGCTATTCTTAATTAGTCTTTTACCTCTTTTGTGCCTATATTTAATTCATACTGCTTTGTTTTATGGTATGCATCCTTCTATGCTACTTTAGCCTTTTGGGAACAAAACAGGTAATAAATAAACATAGTCTGTAAATGGATGGTTAACTGGATTGGTTCACTGTTGTTGCTATAACAGATGTCATAGCAAGTTTGTGTAGTGGCTTAAACAATATAAATTTGTTATCTTATATGGATCAGAAGTCCAACACAGATCTCACTGGGATAAGCTCAAGGTATCAGCAGGACTACATTCCTTTTTGGAAACTCTAGGTGAGAATTCATTTCCTTGCCTTTTCCAACTTCTGGAAGTTGCTTGCATTCTTTGGCTCATGGCTCCTTTTCCATCTTTAAAATAAGCAATGTCACATCTAGCTGACAGTTCTTCAATAGTCATATCTCCTTCTCACTATATCCTGCAAAGACTCTATAGTTTTAAGGACGCTTGTGATTACACTGGGCCTACCTAGATAATCCAGGATAATCTTCCATCTCAAGGTTCTTACCCTTAATCAAATCTGCAGTCTCTCATGCCGTGTAAGGTAGCATATACACAGGTTCCAGGTATTAAGATGTGGACCATTAATATGCCTACTACATTAACCCTGACTAATTATTAAGAAAAGAAGGAAAAAAAATTAACAATAAATAGTTAAATTTTCCTTCATAGTAATAGTAGTTGAATACTGAAATCTCACATGGTGTTTCCTATGGATTAAGAATATAGTACTTGCTGATGGTAGGAATGTAAATTCGTACAGCCACTATGGAACACATCATTTTAGTTTCCTCAAAAAGCTAAAAATATAACTACCATATGATTTGAAATTCTACTTCTGGATATATATCTGAAGGAAATGAAATCACTGTGTTGGAGAGATATCAGCACTTTCATGTTCATTGCAGCATTATCATAATAACCTACATGGAAACAACCTGAGTGTTCACTGATGGATGGATGGATAAAGAAAACATGATATATATATATATATATATATTACATTATATATTATATATGTTATGTATGTATATAATTGAATATTATTCAGCCATAAAAAATAAGGAAACCCTGCCATTTGCAACAACATGGATGGGTCTTGATGGCATTATGCTAAGTGAAATAAGTCAGAGAAAGACAAATACTGTATGATCTTATATGTGGAACTAAAAACACAGAACTCATAGAAAAAGAGAGCAAAATGGTGATTGCCAGAGGCTGTTGGGTGGGGGAAATGGGGAGATGCTGGTCAAAGGGCACATATTTCCAAGTATAAGATGAATAAATTCCAGGGATTTAATGTGTATCATGGTGACTATAGTTAATACTGTATTGATATACTTGAAAGTTGCTATGGAGGTAAAGCTTTAATGTTCTTACCATAACAACAACAGCAACAACAAAATGGCAATTAATTGAAGTGAAAGATATGTTAACTAACCTTATTGTGGTAAATATTTCACCAAATTTACATATATTAAATCATCACATTGTACACCTTAAACTTATACTATGTCATATGTCAATTACATCTCAAAAAAGCTGGAGGGACAAAAAAGTATGTAGTGTTTGCATTAGAGGTAATGTGCTCTTATAAATCTTTAATACCAGAATAAAAAGGATATAGGGAAGGCTGGAATAAATTAATAAAAAATTCTTTCATATAATTTTATTTATTTTTTTCATATAATTTTAAAATGTAAAAAAATTTTTCTTTAAATGTAGTATATCAAGAAATCTTAGTTTGAGAAATAAACTGATCATCCTAGGAGCTGCACTCTCTGGGCATTATCTGAAGGGTTGGTGGAATTGATTTGTAAGGAAACTGTTTTCATGAAGCATCAGGAAGCATCCTGGATTGGGAGTGGGGATGGGGCTCATTATTAGCACAAAGAAAATTGGAGCAAATAAGCCTTGTTCAAGGGACCACAGTTTCACATGGGCAGAGTGATTTTGTCACTTTTATTTGTCCCATTGTCTAGTCCTCATATTCTTCTACAGAGTCCTAAGGAGAAGAGCTGCAATAAATTCTTAAAATTCTGTTTCACTAAATCTCTGTAGGACTTAGAGCAAGTAATGTGATAGACATGTTCTTCATTTGTGGTCACTATTAGAATACAAAATGTGCACAGCACGCTGGACAACTACCACACCAGTCTGCAGAGGGCATAAAGAAGAAAACAAAGAGGATATTATTCATTTGAACACTTGTAATGGCACGTAGGAACCAGAGAAAGAAAATGGCAGAACATATTCAAGATTACCTCCTAGAGGATTATGATCTGGAGGGTATCTGAAAGGAACATGGTTGAAACCATGTAATAATCAAGCAATGCACATGTTCAAATTCATGTGGTATGTTCTTCAGGGACTCACTGAATTGGGACAAGTTGAAGGGAGCAGGAGTTCCAGCAATTCTACAAGTGCTAGCAAGGCCAGAGAAATACTTCGTTATTGTTATTGTGCCTTGATTATGATGCAAGATTAGTATGGCCCGGGAGCACATGAGTTTTAAAAGCTTTATTAATTTTACAAACTGACAAACACGAAAACCATGTTCTAGTTCTGAATATGATACGAACTTACTGTGTGATCTTGGACATGCTAGTTATTCTCATTGGGTTTGTTTACTCATTTGCAGTATGAGGGATTTGGACTAGATAGTCTCTGAGTCCCCTCAGCTCTAAATTATGATATGTAAGGTGTGAGGTTAACGCATTCAGTAATACAGACTAATTGTTAACAGAGCACTGCCAAATACAAACTCTCTAAAATAGGTTAAACTGACTTATAATAACTTACACATATGCACATAACATTATCAAGGGGACTTAAGTAGGAGGAAAACACTTGGAGACATTTCAAAAACGTAATGTTGAATGTAAAACACAAGGCACATCTGATAACATTATTTTATGTAAATTCAAAAATCACACAAAAATATTATGAGTACATATATAAATATCAAAAGCCTGAAAATCAAGTGCAGGAATAATATATACACAATTTCAGAATAATGAAACCTCTAGAAGTTGGTTGTAGGGAAGGGAGTGAAACTTTAGATGTATCTGTAATATTGAGTTTTTTTGAAGGAAGAATTAAAATATAGCAAAGTTTAATACTGAAAATCGTAATGTAAAAATATTAATAATATGTTATTTTTTACTATTTAAGATATTTTATATAGAAAATAATAATCTTTAAAAAAGAAATGACAGTGATATACACTAAAAAGGGATTGGAGAACTATAGCCCATGGGCCAAGTCCAGTCTAGGATTTGTTTTTGTGTGACCTTTGAGCTAAGAATGGTTTTTACATTTTAAAAGGGTTGTGAAAAACAAAATGAAACAAAACAAAAAAGTGACAGAAAACTTATGGGGCTCACAAAAACTAAAATATATATTATCTAGACCTTTACGGAAAAGTTTGCTAACCTCTGCTATCTAAAATATTAGTTGTGGGTATCTCTGACTTACTGGATTATTGGGAATTTTGAGTTTTTCTCTTTCTGCTTTTGTATTTTTTCCCAAGTTTTCCATTAGTGCTGTTATGATGAGGGAAATAAAAACAGTTAAAGTGATTTTTAAAGAGGGTTTGAAAAGTGTGCTCGCTTATCAAATTGAACATTTGTTTTGCTATCTGACTCAAACCCTTAATTCCATAAAATCTTTCTTTTGCAACCATTACCATGGCAAACTTCAGTTCTAAATCCATTTTGATCATCAGAAATTCTGAATTAGGGATTTCCAGGTGAATGAGGTGTTAATCCTTCTGATGAGAATGATAGCGCAAAATCTATCTGAGACAAGTATATATACATTTTTTTTTTTTTAGGAGCCTGGGTTTAGGCACCCTAACCTCTTCCGATCTTCCTGATTCTGTATTGCTGAGTTTTATCTACATCGGGAGTTTCTAAAGATCTCTTATTTTGTGTTACTGACACATGGTGAAACAGTGTTAGAATTTGTGACTATTGATTTATCTAAATGTTTTCATTTGCTTCCCTATGCAAAGACTCCAAAATAGAATCTGGATAAGTTCTGACATTTTTTATTTTATAAATGTTTTCGTTAGCTGCACTCCATATCCCTGAAACACCTTGCAACTTGGAGCAGTGTTATATATGCAACACAATTAACTTCCTATATATTATGTACACATATTTAATTAAAAAAAGGTTTGAACAAAATGTGTACTACCCTTTCCCAGAACTTTCCTAGGGTGTATGAATTTCCTGTAAACCAGTATCTGAAATATGAAGGCAGTGAGAAATTCTTTGCCAGGAAAAACTCTACCAAATTCTATGGGGAAGAGTGTGGCCTATAGCTGAAGAAAGTAAAGTGTAGTGCAAGTATTGTCTTAAAACAGTATTTTCAATGTAGGTATCTCAAATAGGATACTTTATAAGCATAATGCATTTTAAATATTCCCAAATCTCAAAGATAAACATATTTGCTACACAAAGTCCTAGCACATAGCACTTTTCTGGAAGTGTTACTGTAGGTTGTAATTTTGTAGATTCTGGTTCTGAGGTTTGTGGCATATTCATGTGGGAAATGCGATGAATGAATAAAGAGAATTGCAAAATGCTAAATGGCTTACTCTTTCATTGATTCATTTGTTACTACCCTATATAATATCTTCATGCCTCAGTGGAAGAATAGATTCCATAGAATTTATTTTTTTACCTAGTAAATAAAAAAATATTAATGCATGCATACCGATGCTTTTAGTGTATTTTTTCCCACTGCGTACCAATTCCTTAGTTATTTTTCTACTTTGAATTTAAAATATTTAGTCATTTCCACTCAGGTATATCTTTTTCAAATTTTAGTCAGATGCCCCACTGCTTTGATGTGTCATGCCTAGTTCCCACAATCTTTTTGAGATTTTTTTTTTTTAATTTGACAGAGAGAGAGGCAGCGAGAGAGGGAACACAAGCAGGGGGAGTGGGAGAGGGAGAAGCAGGCTTCCCGCTGAACAGGGAGCCCAATGTGGGGCTCGATCCCAGGACCCCGGGATCACGACCTGAGCCAAAGGCAGACGCTTAACCGACTGAGCCACCCAGGCGCTCCTTCCACAATCTTTTTATGTACTAAATCAGTTAGGGTATGTTTTACCACATAGATATTATTATAAATTTTAAATAATAAGGATTTCTTCATGTTAGAAGTAAATAAAAAATACTGCTCTCCCCTTCCTTCTTTCCTTCCTTCCTTCTTTTCCCTTTTTAAAATAAAGACTCAATTTTTAAAAGATAGACAATAAAATTCTAATTCAAAGTTCAGTCCAGGGCAAACACTGAATCCTAACTCTTTTGAAAGACACTATGATAAGCACTATCATATTTCAGATAAGATGGCTCTCTCTTAGAAATCATCCATCTATTAATTGATAAAATTTTAGAAACCTTTGAATGTCAGATTAAATACACACTCTAGATTTAAAATAATAGGATGATAAATATGTGAGTGTTCACTTCAACATTTATGAACAGATTTCCATATAAGTCAAAGACGAGATACGATCTTTGTATGTGAGGGAGGGCTAACATATAAAGCTATTTGATTTAACAAGGTAGAAGGAAATGATTTAATTATCAATTACTCAGTATCAAGACTTGCATTTTTTAAAAAGGCTTATTTATTTGAGAGAGAGAGAGAGACAGAGAAAGAGAGAGAAAGAGAATAGGGAGAGGGCAGAGGGAAAGAATCTCCAGCAGACTCTGTGCTGAGCCAGACACGGGGCTTGATCTCATGACCCATGAGATCACAACCTGAGCCAAAACCAAGAGTCTGAAGCTTAACCTACTGAGCCACCCAGGTGCCCCAGAACTTGCATTTTTAGCATAAAATATTTCTATTTATACTGAAAAATTGAATGGAAGGACACTAAATGTTAATAGTGGTTGTATCTAAGTTGCAGGCTTTGGGGAGTTATTATTTTTCTTTTCCCTGCTTGATTTTCTAAATGGAAGACATTTTGCTGTTTCAATAAGAAAAAGCAAAAGAACAACAATAAAAGTCACTTAAAAAACATATTTCCATTTAAAACAATTAGATGACTATACCATAAATATAAAAGAACATAAGAAACTATAAAATACAAGAATACCAAATACTGGATACCAAATACTGATCTAGGAGGATACGTGTATGTGTGTATCTATCTATATCTATATGATTAGGAGAATACTTCTCCCTTAAGCATAAACAAACACACACTTGTGTGCACACACACACCTGCCCAGATCAGTATTTAGTATCCTTATTATATTTTATTTTTCTTTATATAATCATATGACAGCAATGGAGAACCACACTTATCTGGGCTATTAAATAATTCTTCCTGTGTGAGAAAATAAAAACACCCATTTATTCTGGGTAGCTTAACTCTTGTTTTTTCCTTTGGGAAACATGGCCCACTGCAGTTTCTGGAGCATTTTTTTCCAGCTAGGTAAGATATGTCATGCTGACTCTATCCCCTCCATATCTACAATAATATTTCCCTTGTACCTTCAGCACTCGATCAAGCTTTTTATGTAATTTGGAGGTTAATATTCCCAGTAAGTCTCTTTTTAGGAGTTAGTTAGAGGCTTAGGGAGCCCACTAAGGTTCTAACCCCTTCTTGCAGTTATGCAGTAAGTAGCCTAAAAACATTAATGCACCTCCTTAACCACCCTGCTCACTTTCCAGGGAGAGACTTAGGCACAGGAGAGAATATGGCCAGATATATTTTATTTTATTCATTGTGTTTAGAGTACTTATTACCCTCTAGGCACACATAAATACTCTACAAAACTCTGGTTTGGATAAAGTAAGATTTGATCAAGAAAACGTTTGCTGATAAGGTTCCAAAAACCTTTTATACTTTTTTTGTTAAGATCTGACTCCTCTATTTTGAAACCTCTAGTGAGCTAAGAGATGACTGTTACAGGATGAGGTAAAGGGCTTGTTCTTTAGCACCTAAAATGATTTTTTTTAAGGTCCAGTACAAGTCCTTGATTTGAATCAAACAAACTTTTTTAATTCTTACCAATGTGCTACTTCACATGATATCAAGAGGTTTCCTGTTGGGCTTGAAAGGTTGATCTGTATTTGAGTATTCACTGTCACTGAAAATTGTCACAAAGCAGTCAGTATAAAGGGCTATCTTCAGAAGTAAAAACAAATTACTTTCATTCTACATCATTGTTCTGACATAGGTTCTTTTTCAAAATGCCCCCATTTTTTTTGTTTATTTGTTTTTGTCAGTAACCTGATAATGTCTTGATGAGGCCAGTATGACCTACCTTTTCGGGTCCTTATTTAATAACATCTTTACAATCTTCTTTTATCCTTAAAATAGCTATCTAATTGCTGATATTTTTCCTCCTTATAATTGTGTGCAAATACAGTCATGATGGTTTGCTTTCTTTTTGTTAGCTGCCCATTAATGGGAATATCTGGAGTATTGCACAGCATTCTTTGTTTTTATGTTTTTATGAAGTAATGTATTAGTGGTTTGAAACTCTGTTTATCAATAAAGGTTATTGTCTTTTTAATACTATGAATGCACCAGTGTGGAACTTCTACATACTTTGATTTGTAGCTTAGGTGACTGAGTTATCTGCAAGGGGTTTGTTCTAATAAGGCAGCATTCAGTGAAGGAGGAATTCAGAAAAAAACTACAATTAAAGACATATTTTTCTTCCCTAAAAGAGAAAATAGCTATCTGTCCAGTTTTTGCCTCCTTGAGTGGGGTTTAATAAAGGAGGTAGCATCATATAGTGGGGGAAAACATTAAGAGATAGAAGACTTGGTTTCTGGGCCAGGTTCTATGATTGTACTAGCTCTAGGGGACTTTACACATAAAGGACTTAATATCTAGAACTTAACTTGCACATCTGTAAAATGGGAAAGCTAATAGTAGACATCCCTATCTCACCCAATTTCTCTGAGGGTCAAATAAAACAATGCATGTGAAAGATTTTTGAAAACTGTAAAGGGGTACCTGGGTGGTTCATTTGGTTAAGGGTCTGACTCTTGGTCTCAGCTCAGGTCTTCTTTTTTTTTAAATAATTTTTAAAATTTATTTATTTGAGAGAGCAAGTGTATGAACGGGGGGAGGGACAGAGGAAGAAGTAGACTCCCTGCTGAGCAGAGAGCCTGACATGAGCCTCAATCCCAGGACCCTGGGATCATGACCTGAGCAGAAGGTGGACATCTAACCAACTGAGCAACCCAGGCACCCCTCAGCTCAAGGTCATGAGTTCAAGCCCCATGTTGGGCTCCACACTGGGTGTGGAGCCTACTTAAAAAAAAAAAAAAGATAGAAACAAAACTGTAAAGAACCAGACAGTGGTTAAGCATATTTACTAAAAGTCTTCTTGTGTAACCATTTTTGTATTTCCCTAATTTGAAGGAATTGCCAGTTTTCATATAATTTCATTTATCAAGAAAAAGAATCATAGAACATTTTATTATAATTAAGGTTCATGAGATTCAATCCTAACTTTCAATTGGGTGGGAAATAAATTTAATCAAATTAGTTTTAAATTTTCAATCCTTTTGTTTTATGCACATATAAGCTACTCACAGTAGCTCACTCATATTTGCTGTTAATGTTTAGTCAAACCAATGGGCCACAGTTTATTTGCACAATGCAGTTAGCAGAAATCAGTGTCAGTAGAGCTAATGATACATTGCTGCGCCCATGAACTAGATTCCACAAGATGTCATAGTGACCAGCATTTTCATCAATTTCCCAAAAAACAAAACAAAACAAAAAAATACCAGTTTCATTCTATGGCAGATTCAGTGGCCTAGAAAGATGAGCTTCTAGGTAGAGAGGAAAACTAGTTCAGAATGAAACACTTGACCTACCATGTAGTCTAGACCAGTGGTTTCTAAACGTAGTTGATCATCAAAATCTCCTGGAGTTTAAAAAATTAGATTCCCAGATCCTGTCCCCAGAGATTCTGATTCAGTAGGTGAAATGTGGAGCCTTAGAATCTGTGCTTTTAAAATCTTGCCAGGAAATTCTGAGAATCAACCACATTCAAGATGCACTGATCAAAGTTACAAGAGGCATAATGGGCGGTGTTTACCCTCAGTGCTGTGTTCTTTAGGGACAATTGAGTCCTTAATTTTGAGCTTTGCCATGCAACTGCATCCTCTATTATGGTTCTTATGTTTATTGTGAAAATAAACAGTACCTCATTGTTGAGATGAGCTATTACTTCTAGGATAGAGATTATCAAACTTTAGTGTACTTTCACATCATTTAGGGAGCTTGTTGAAAATTCATATAATATGGCTCCCACTCCCAGAGATTTTGATTCAATTAGTTTGGGACAGGGATCCAGGATTCTGCATTTTAAACAAGTACCACAGATGAATCTGATACACATGACCAAGTGTGTCACACTTTCAGAAATCCTGGCATAGGCAGCTCTATATATCAACTTAAATATGTTGCCATGTTATATATGATCAATTTATTTTGAGAAAGAGAGAGAGCATGGGCTAAGGGGAAGGGCAGAGGGAGAGGGAGAAGCAGGCTAGCAGGCTCCCCGCTGAGCAGGGAACCTGATGGATGAAGGCTTGATCCCAGGGCCCCAGGATCATGACCTGAGCTCTTTATATTAGCAAAAGTTACTAATGCTTCAGATAAGCAGATGACATTACATTTCTCCTGGTTTCTCTCATTAAAGCAGCAAAGTTGAGTATTAATGAGTATAGAGAATTATGTTGTCATGCATGTTAGTCTGGAAAATATAAATTCATCTCATAAAAAAGTCAAAGGATCAAAGAAGGTTTTTACTGTTAATTGGAAACAAAGTGTCATTGGTGTCCTGATTTAAAGGGCACTCAATTATGATTAGCTAATAAAAAAAGAACAAAGAAATAAAGAAAAATAATTAAGGTTAAAGTGAAGTTATTATTAGCCCTTAGTTCACTAAAATCTTTTCCTCATAGCCCATGGCACCAAATAAAATTAAATATAGAAAAGTTCCATAATTCACGATGACATTCTCAGTGTTAAGACATTTTTAAATAAAAAATGCATTACTGAAAGCATACTTCAAAATTATTAGATGCAATATTTTTATAGCCAAAAGCACTTAAATTTTAAGAATTGAACAACTGGAGGACTGGATACTATTTATGGATTTAGAAAGATTTAGTCACTTTCATAAGTTAAAATTCTTTCTTTAAGCCACCTGTTCTTTCTCTTTCTTTAGAAATGGATTTGTTAAAAATAATCTCAAGATTCTGACTATTCTCTATTCTAAGGAAACCACAACAAGAGCAAAGTAGAATGTTTTTCTTAATTATTGGTAAAGACTTTGGACAGGTTCATGGGCAGACTGTTCACTAATTTGTTACAGTCTTTTAATAACATTTAAAAAAATGGTCTGGAAAATCTCAGAATAGATGTTGCCTAACCAAGTGACTGACCTAAGTTCAAGGAAATACTGAGAATATATACTACCTTAAACCTTAGCTTAATGAATTCCTTAATTAAGGAAGACATAATTTAGGGTGCTAAAAAGTTATGTGGCTGAGTATTTGAATTAATGTATGTTTACATCAATTTAACCAGAAGCTACAATTATCAATTAGGGGAAGTCCAAATTAAAAGTTCTTGTGAGGAAGTATTAATGACATGTTTTCTTTATGTGTTTTAGACATATTTATTCAGACGTGGTTATTCATTTTTAAATGAGAAAGCAAGTAAATGAACCACTAAAAAAGATAATTCTTAAAAAATGTAGTATTGTCCAATAAACAACAAATAACAGTCTCTGCTTACATATATTCTTTCTTGACAGAGTATATTTAGTTTTAAATATGTCTAATATATTTTTAAGTGTAACCTTTTATTTAGCCCATTATTGTAAGTTACCATTAAAATAAAACTCTGAAAATGATGTTTACAAAGAATTATAAAGTACATGGGAAAATGCATAAGATATGCAATGTATGAGAAAAAATGAGATACAGCTGTGTATAGAGTATTAGTTTTAAATGTTTCTGTTTTCTCAATTTTCTATAATAAGCATTAATTATTTTTAAAGTCAGAATGCATATTTAATTAATGGAACGCTAGTCAATAACCAAACTATGGTTGGACAATTAGAATATCTATCTATTTTATTTGTCTTATGAGTCAATGGAAGTATGATTTATTATTTCAGCACTTCATATCATGGAACCCAACTTAGAAAATACATTCATTACCTACCCTTTTATATAATGGTGTTGATAATCAAGACAGAAGCCTTTTATAAAACACATTTTTAGCTTTCAGTATGGAGGTTAAAGAGAAGCAAGACTTTTTACTTTATAGGGTTATTAGCTGAAACCATCAACAGTTATATGTTGTAGGTTAAATAAGCAAGCAACATGTAGTACTATAACCATTTTGTCAAGATGCCCACGAACTCTGATATTTTATTACATACAAAACATTGACCCATGACTGTAAAGTTTACACAGATAGCTTTAAATATTCTGCTTCCTCTTGACTAAAATATCTTCATTGTACATTTCATTCTACTTTATGATTTTTGAAAATCCAGTTTAACAGCTTTTTTCTTACATTATAATATTTAGTTATAATTTTTCCTTACATTGTGAAACCTTAGATAATATAAGACCTATTTAATTTTTTATTCCTCCTCCTGGATGAGACCTGCTGGGGTTTTATTACTCTTTCACCAGGGCCACATCTAGTATTTTTCCATACATTTGACAGGTAAAACAAAGGTTCCATTTAAGAAGAGAAGGACTGCTTCCTCAGTTGTGGGATTTTATTGATTAATTGATAAGAAAGTCTGTCTGGGGATTGCCTTGAAAAGTCAGAAGTTTGAGTATGGATTTAAATATCCTAAACTCCATTTTCAAGACAACACCTAGGAAACAATCAGTAGAACCAAGTAAATCATTATGAAAATAATAATAATTGTGTTTTCTAGCCCTGGGTGTTTTCTTTTAATGAATTATGAGAGTAAAGCCTATTACATTATTAATCAGGAAAATAATTAAATTAACAGTAATTTTTAAGAAGAGCAAATAGAAATCAAACCAATTTTAAGAGTCCATCAATAACGAGAACAGAATTTGGAGCAATATATTACAAATGGACAGAATTTAGGATGTTTGTAGTTCCTTTTAGATTTAAACAGGCATTAGTTTACTTTCTAAATTCAATTTTTATTTACATGCATTCATCAGAATTGTAAAATATGAAAAAATGAAACTAGGATTTTGAATATATAAAGACACTTTTCAGATTATGATTCCAAGAGGGGTGGAGAGGGACATAACACTCTTGGGAAACTGTATTAACAATTTATTAATTTGAGTAGGCCGTGGCTTCAACAAACATGAAGCTAATGATTCTCCACCCTCATCTGGCCACTTACCGAAGTTCTCTTTTTATGACATTTATTTGTGTCCTAGATATAAATTAGTTTTCTTATTTTTAGTTATTAATAGATACCTGGTATTTAGCATTTTATATATCATAATTTCAGCCTATGATAGTATTTACCGGTATACTAAAATTACACTGGCTTTTAACAAAAGTATTATGTGAAAAATCTGTACTACAATTACCATAACTTCAGAGAAGAAGTTAATCTTAGGGAGATGGTAAATGCTCTCTCTTCAATAATCCTTTAAGAACTCCAGGTGAGATTACATGTAGGTGTGATGAGTAAATCAATAAAAGTTAATTGTTAAGTGTCTCCTGTGTTCAGTCTTATCTTGGGACATAAGAGGGGCAAGACAAGCATAGGGTGGATATTGAAAACTCAGAAAACTGTCAGTGTCCTCGAGGCATTTACAATAGAATTGGATAGAATAGTTAATGTATATGTGCTGCCGAAGCGAGCACTGGATAGAATAGTTAATGAATAATATAAGATAGAGTGAAATTAAGTGATAAATTGTGAGGTACAGAGATTGTATATGATAAAGTTAATAAAACTTCAGCTTCAGAGACCCTTATTGGAATGGGTCCTTTGCAAGGCCTTAGGGGGATAGTTTGCTAGGGTTGCCATAACAAAGTACCACAGACTGATGACTTAAACCACAGAAATTTATTTTCTCACAATTCTGGAAGATAGAAGTCTGAGATCAAGCTGACAGCAGGTTTGGTTTCTTCTGAGGCCTCTCCACTTGTAGATAGCCATCTTCTTCCTGTGTTTTCATATAGTATGTGTCTTTGTCCTAATCTCTTCTTTTTATAAAGATACCAATCATATATACCAACCATATAACTTCATTTTTATTTAATAACTTCTTTAAGACTTTATCTCCAAATACAGTCACATTCTCAGCTACTGGGGGGTTAGGACTTCAACATAGGAATTTAGGGGAGACACAATTCAGTCCATAATACTCTGCCCCCTAGCCCCCCAAATTCATGTCCTTACCGCATACAAATTAGACTCACCCCATCCCAACAGCCACAAAAGTCTTAACCTATTCCAACATCGACTCTAATTCCAAAGTCTTATCTAAATCTCATCTAAATCAGATACGGGTGAAACTCCAAGTTTCATGCATTCTGAGGCTAAGTCCTCTCCAACTGTGAGCCTATGAAACCAGAAAAGTTATCTGCTTCCAGAATACATCAATGGGACAAGGATAGAATAGACATTCCCATTCCAAAAGGAAGAAATTGAAAACAAGAAAAGGATTATGGGTTACCATCAAGTCCAAAACCTAGCAGGTAAATGCCATTAGATTTTAAGGCTCAAGAATGATCTTCTTTGGCTTTGATGCTCTACCTCCTGGTCCAGCGGTGTGGCAGTCACACTCCCTTGGCTCTGGGAGGTAGCTTTGCCTCCTCAGTTCTGGGTGTTTGCCCGGCTCCTCTGGAACGGAGGAGGAGAAGGCTCTGTCCCCAGGCTTGTGCTCCCTGTGCCCACGATAGCAGTAGCAGCCCTGCTGACCTCTGAACGGCTTTCAGGGTAATTCTTCCCTTTACTTGAAAGATAAAACTCATTTGCAGGCAGATAGCTCTATTGGACCATCCTGCAGAATCCCAGAAATCTGACAGCCTTCTTTCATTTCATCCCATCCCAGCCCCCTTCAGGCCAAGCTGGCAGCATTTCTACTGGTATAACTCCATCTCAATATCCACTTCCTTCTGAAATGGTTGATTGATTGAATCCTTAAGTAATACAGTATAATCTCTTTAGCAAATAGCTGTTCTGCCATACCCTTGATGTTTTCTTCATAACATGCTTTCTCATTTTTTGCAATATGGATAGGCTGAGAATTTTCTAAATCTTCAGATTTGGGTTCCTTTTTGCTTAATAATCTTTTCTTCAAATTTTCTCCCTTTTCTCACAACTTACTGTAAGTATCAAGAAGAAACCAAGCCAGGCCTTCAACACTTTGTGTATGAATCTCCTCAGCTAAATATCCAAGTTCATCACTTACAAATTATACTTTCCACAAAACACTAGAATACAATTTGTCCAAGTTCTTTACCATTCTATAACAAGGATCACCTTTCCTTGAGTTTCCAATAGCATGTTCCTCATTTCTACCTGATTCAATAGAAGTACCTTTAACATTCACCATTCACATTTCTACCAACATTCTGTTCATGATGCTATATGTATATCTCTAAGATTATAGAAGTGTTATGTACAGCTCTCCTCTTTTCCTTCTGAGTCCTCGCTAGAACTGCCCTTAATGTCCATATTTCTACCAATAGTCTCTTCAGTGCAGTCTAGGCTTTTTCTAGCATGCATGTCAAAATTCTTTGAGTCTCTGCCCATTACCCAGTTCCAAAGCCATTCCCACGTTTCACCTTTTTTCCCCACCCTCCTTTGCCTTGTATAGATTGGGATTGGAGTAGCTGCAGGCACATTAAGGATCTGGCTAAGGGGAAGTTGAGTTGGAAAGTATTTAGTTTGGCTTTAGGAGGATTTATCTATGTGGTTCACAGTTACTTTTATTTATCGTTATTACTGGCTGCCCCAGGATAAGACTGGCTTGCAGGAATACTCCTATCACCTCCTGTGCCTACAACATAAAGATGCAAAGTTGGAGGTGTGTTGTGGTATGAAAATGACCTGTAGCTCCTGGCACCGGAAATATGAAGGAAATAAAGGATAAGCAAGTCTTCCCAACATTAAATATATAAAATTATTAGCAGAATATTTAGTTTTCACCAGAGTCTAGTCAAATGTTCTTTCCTATCAGGAATATTCTTGATAATTTGATTATAAAAGGATAATATGTCTCTTTTCATTTTTGATGGAAATTATATGAAATATAATTCATCACAATTTCTGGTTATAGGGCACTTAATCTATAGCATTATTATAAACAGTGAATACATCTGTATGAAGTCACATGCTTTATGCATATTTATTAATAATAGTAGAAAAGCCACCAAGTTGGATCAACTGTGTAAAAGAAAGACCAAATTTCTACTCCCTCTCTAGGAAATAAAATTTATAAAATATTAGTCATATGAAGATATGATCAAGACTATGCATCCAAAAAATGAATATGTCAGGCAAATAAGTAATAAACTGTGTTATTTTTCTTGATTTTTGCAATGTTTGTGGTATTTGTCAGTCACCTGAAAGGTGTAATATGTTGTGATTTATTTCCTAGTTCTAAACAAATGTTCACTTTTGAACTTAATTTTCTTAAAGCTAGTTCCTCAAATTGTATATAAGTTCAGTTCCCGCAACATTTGGATTTACCCCTTGGTAGAGGTTATTCATGTTGAAGGAAATCATAGGAAGGAGAGATCAATAAAAATTAGAAAAATCAGGGAAAATCAGTATAGGCATTTTTATGGAAAGAAATCAGTTTTATTCCTCAGACACTTGGGTCCTCTGTGTAGAGCAACTTTGTATGTGTTTTGTATCAGGGTAATGCTGGCCTCATAGAACATATTTTCTATTTTTTGGAAATTTTGAAAAGAATAGGTGTTAACTCTTCTTTAAATGTTATTAAGAAAGTCATTAGGAAGGCAAAATACATTTATAGTACTATACTTTAAACAATCCACATATAAATGGATCCACACAGTTCAAACCTGTTTCTCAAGGGTCAACTGCATAAGGAAAATCTCCATTTGCAAGGGTGTCTCCCTCTCTATAACAGGAAGAGAATAGGATTTAATCTCTAGAAACTGTGTTTTGTTTTTTTTTCTCGGACAACATGGAATTTCTTGTAAAGTGGCAGGAAGTCAGTAATATATTCAGAGTTATTAAGAATTATTGTACCCTTCTGGGGTCCCTGGGTGGCTCAGATGGTTAAGCATCTGCCTTTGGCCCGGGTCATGATCCCGGGGTCCTGGGATCAAACCCCACATCAGGCTCCTGGCTCAGCAGGGATCCTGCTTCTCCCTCACCCTCTGCCTCTCCCTCTGCTCATGCTCTCTCTCTCTATATCTCTGTGTCTCAATAAATAAAAAATCTTTAAAAAATTATTGTGCCCTTCTGAGACCAATGATAATGTGGCAAAGTATTTTGCCTGCCTTATGGCAGGCATTTTCCACTTATTTGCCAACTCAGAACCCTAAATTCATTCCCAGCCCCAGGGAATGAATCATGGTTTTTTAAGTTACCCTTTGCTTGCTGGTGATTGGTCGAGGTGTAGGCATGTTACCTAATTCTTGCAAGTAAAAGAAGTCTGATGGGGGTTTCCTGAGAAAAGTTATTATCTCTAAAAAAAAGGTGAGAACTGAGTAAGAAAAAATTCCTTTTTGCCTTTTGCCATTTTTCAGATATTGGTGTAAGGATGTGGTATTTGGAGCTGTGGCAACAATCTTTTGATTACAACAGAATGGCCAAGTGAATTGAAGTGATATCAACCTAGAAGTAGTACTGTGATATCACTGAAGTCCATAACCAGCTCTGAGACAGATTGATTCCAGATTTCTAGTTATGAAACATAATTAAATATTGCTATTTATATCACTGCTGGTCAAATATTTTTGTTCCCAACTAAATGATACCTGATAAAATGTGGAAGGAGAAAGCTTTGTTACTAACTCTCATATTAGCAAATGCTTTCTCTCAAAACATAACTGCAATGATGTGCCTTATGGTGTAAAATACTCATTTCAATCCTTGAAATGTTTTATTAATTTTCATGTGGAATGCCCAACTAAAATGGAACTTTATTAAATGAAAAGTTTTTAAAAAAGATTTTATTTATTTATTTGACAGAAAGAGAGAGAGAGCTCAAGTAGGCAGAGCAGCAGGCAGAGAGAGAGGGAGAGAGAGAATCAGGCTCCTCACTGAGCAGGGAGCCCAACACGGGGCTTGATCCGAGAATCCTGGGATCATGACCTGAGCTGAAGACAGACACTTAACCAAGTGAGCCACCCAGGGGCCCCTAAAAGAAAAGTTTTAAATAAAAAGTTTTATTGGGATATAATTCACATATTATAAAAATTATTATTTTAAAGTGTACAATTCAGTGTTTTTTTACTGTACTCACAAAATTATGCATTGATCACCATTATGTAATTCCAGAACATTTTCATCACTCCAAGGAAGAACTCTATATCCATTAGTAGTCTCTCCTCATTCCCATATCCCCCAACCCCTGCTACAAATCTACTTTCTGCTGCTATAAATTCTCCTATTCTGGACTGGAATCCCACAATGTAGAGGTGTCTGTGTCTGGATTCTTTCATTTAGTATAATGTTTCAATTCATGATGTAGCATCAATCATTACTTCATTTGTTTTCATGACTGAATAATGTTCCATTGTATGGATATACCACCTTGTGTTTATCCACTTACCTGTTGATGGACATTTGGGTTGTTTCCACCTTTTGGCTATTGTGAGTGCTGTTATGGACATTTGTTTACAAGTTTTTGTTTGAACATCTGTTTTCAATTATTTCATGTATGCTCCAGGAGTGGAATTTCTGGGTCATATAGTACTTCTATGTTTAAATTATTGGGAAAACCTGAAACTGTTTTGCAAAGTGTATGTACCATTTTACATTACTACCAGCACTATATGAGGATTCCAATTTCTTTACTTCCTCACCAACACTTGTTTTTGTCTATCTTTTTGATTATAGCCATCTTAGTGGGTGTGAAGTGATATTGTGGTTTTGGTTTGCATTTCCCTTATGACTAATGATGTTGAATATTATTTCATGTGCTTATTGACCACTTAGTATATCTTCTTTGGAGAAATGTCTATTCAGATCTTTTGCCCATTTTAAATTGGGGTATTTGTCTCTCTGTTGTTGATTTGTAAGAATTCTGGATTCTAGACCCTTATCAAATATATGATTTGCAAATCTGTGTCCTATTTTGTGGGTTGTCTTTTCATTTTCTCAAACATTTTTAAATTTGGTGAAGCCCAATTTGTCTATTTTTTCTTTGGTTTTCTGTGTTTTTGGTATTATATTTAAGAAACCATTGGAAATATTGGAGGCTGGGGTATGGTAACAAATTTCCACAGTAGTGAATATGGGAGCTTGAGGCATTTTGTTTGGATATTAAAGGGGACTTTGCTAACATCTGAGCTACACTTAAGTACATGTCCAAGATACAATATTACATACTGACCATCTATATCAGAATCACCTAAAGGTTCTTGTTAAAAATACAAATCATGTGGCTCCCTCCAACATATCAAAACAAATCCCTGGGCCTGGGGTTTGAGACTATGAATTCTTTTTTTTTTTTTTTTTGATAATACGAATTCTAAACAAGCTTTTTAATAGATTCTGCTGTATATAGAAATTTGAGAATCACTGACCTATGCCATGTTTCTCCCCAGCAAGCATAAAATACAAATTTTTAAATTCTTGATAAGTGTCAGCATTATTATCAACTTCCACTAAATTCAATGTAACATCATAAAATGTGTTCATAATTTGTGCCAGGCATTGTGTGTGGCACTAACAATATTCCACAGAGAAAATTTAGTGAGACTGTTTCAATATTATAATTATTATAGTGTATACAAACACACATAGATATACCACACTGGCACATGCATCAGGCACAAAATTGTCATTTCAAAGCTAGTTTTGTTGATTCATTTAATGACTCCACAGAATTACATTATGGGAGACTAGATGTCAGTTCCGATTTGGTCATAATAATGATTTAAAATGAGAATAAAATTTTTATTTTATTTTTAATTTCTTTCTTTCTTTCTTTCTTTCTTTCTTTCTTTCTTTCTTTCTTTCTTTCTTTCTTTCTTTCTTTCTTTCTTTCTTTCTTTCTTTCTTTCTTTTCTTTCTTCCTTTCTTCCTTTCTTCCTTTCTTCCTTTCTTCCTTTCTTCCTTTCTTCCTTTCTTTCTTTCTTCTTTCTTTCTTTCTTCTTTTGAAGATTTTATTTTTAATTAATCTCCACAACCAACATGGGGCCCAAATTCACAACCCCAAGATCAGGAGTTGCATGATCTGCTGACTGAGCCAGCCAGCAGCTCAGAGAATAACATTTTTAAATGTTGTGCTTTTTCTTAAAGATCTACTTTACAGAAATCTGCCCATTTGCATCCAATAATATTTCCTTTATCTGCATGCTGGCTGTCTACCATTGTATAACAGATTGCCATAAAACTTAGAGCTTTTAAACAATAAACATTTATTATCTTGTCATTTCTGTTAGTCAAGGATCAGGGAGCAGGTTAGTTGGGTGGTTTTGGCCCAGGGTCAGCTAGGGCTGTAGGATTTGAAGACTTGACAGGAAACTCAATGAAGAGGGGGGAAGAGTATATTTGTGAGACTGCTGGGCCTGGGCAGTACTGTTGCAGAAGGAACTTGAGATTATCCCAGTGGAATTTAAATTTCAGGTTTTTTTTTAATTTTATTATGTTATGTTAGTCATCATACAATACATCATTAGTTTTTGATGTACTGATGCAAGATCCATTGTTTTCGTATAACACCCAGTGCTCCATGCAGTATGTGCCCTCCTTAATACCCATCACCGGGCTAACCAATCCCCCTCCTCCCTCCCCTCTAAAATCCTGTTTGTTTCTCAGAGTCCATAGTCTCTCATGGTTCGTCTCCCCCTCCGATTTCCCCCCTTTCATTTTTCCCTTCCTTCTCCTGATGTCCTCCATGCTATCCCTGATGTTCCACAAATAAGTGAAACCATATGATAATTGACTTTCTCTGCTTGATTTATTTCACTTAGCATAATCTCCTCCAGTCCCATCCATGTTGAGTAAAAGTTGGGTATTCATCCTTTCTGATGGCTAATATTTCATTGTATGTATGGACCACATCTTCTTTATCCATTCATCTGTTGAAAAGCATCTCAGCTCTTTCTGCAGTTTGGCTATTGCAGACATTGCTGCTATGAACATTGGGGTGCATATGGCCCTTCTTTTCATTACGTCTGTGTCTTTGGGGTAAATACCCAGGAGTGCAATTGCTGTGTCATAGGGTAGCTCTATTTTTAACTTTTTGAGGCACCTCCACACTGTTTTCCAAAGTGGCTGTACCAACTTGCATTCCTACCAACAGTGTAAGAGGGTTTCCCTTTCTCCACAACCTCTCCAACATTTGTTGTTTCTTTCCCTGTCCATTTTTGCCATTCTGACTGGTGTAAGGTGGTATCTCAGTGTGGTGGTTTTGATTTGAATTTCCCTGATGGCTAATGATGATGAACATTTTTCATGTGTCTGTTAGCCATTTGTATGTCTTCTTCAGAGAAGTGACTTTTCATATCTTCTGCCCATTTTTTGAACTGGATTATTTGGTTTTTGGGTGTTGAGCTTGAGAAGTTCTTTATAGATCTTGGATACCAGCCCGTTAACTGTAGTGTCATTTGCAAATATCTTCTCCCATTCTGTGGGTTACCTCTTTGTTTTGTTGACCGTTTCCTTTGCTGTGCAGAAGCTTTTTATCTTGATGAAGTCCCAAAAGTTCATTTTTGCTTTTGTCTCACTAGCTTTTGGAGATTTATCTTGAAAGAAGTTGCTGTGGCCGATTTCAAAGAGGTTATTGCCTATGCTCTCCTCTAGGATTTTGATGGATTCCTGTCTCACATTGAGGTCTTTCATCCATTTTGAGTTTATCTTTGTGTGTGGTGTTAGAGAATGGTTGAGTTTCATTGTTCTGCATATGGCTGTCCAATTTTCCCAGCACCATTTATTGAAGAGACTGTCTTTTTTCCATTGCATGTTTTTTCCTCCTTTGTCAAAGATTATTTGACCATAGAGTTGAGGGCCCACATCTGGGTTCTCTATTCTGTTCCATTGGTCTATATGTCTGTTTTTGCGCCAGTATCATGCTATCTTGGTGATCACAGCTTTGTAATATAGCTTGAAATCGGGCAACGTGATGTCCCCAGCTTTGTTTTTCTTTTTCAACATTTCCTTGGTGATTCGGGGTCTTTTCTGATTCCATACAAATTTTAGGATTGTTTGTTCCAGCACTTTGAAAAATGTCATTGGAATTTTGATTGGGATGGCATTGAAGGTATAGATTACTCTGGGTAGCATAGACATTTTAACAATGTTTATTCTTCCCATTCATGAGCATGGAATATTTTTCCATCTTTTTGTGTCTTCTTCAACTTCTTTCATGAGTGTTCTGTAGTTCCTACAGTATAGATCCTTTACCTCTTTGGTTAGGTTTATTCCGAGGTATCTTATGGTTTTTGGTGCTATTGTAAATGGAATCATTTCTCTAATTTCTCTTTCTACAGTTACGTTGTTAGTGTATAAGAAAGCAACTGATTTCTGTGCATTGATTTTGTATCCTGCCACATTACTGAATTGCTGTATGAGTTCTAGTAATTTGGGGGTGGAGTCTTTTGGGTTTTCCACATAAAGTATCATGTCATCTGTGAAGATAGACAGTTTGACTTCTTCTTTGCCAATTTGAATACATTTTATTTCTTTTTGTTGTCTGATTGCTGTTGCTAGGACTTCTAGTACTATTTTGAACAATAGTGGCAAGAGTAGGCATCCTTGACGTGTTCCTGATCTTAAGGGAAAGGCTCTCAGCTTTTCCCCATTGAGGATGATATTCGCTGTGGGTTTTTCATAGATGGATTTTATGAACTTGAGGAACGTTCCCTCTATCCCTATACTCTGAAGAGTTTTAATCAGGAAAGGATGTTGTATTTTGTCAAATGCTTTTTCTGCATCAATTGAGAGGATCATATGGTTCTTCTCCCTCCTTTTATTAATGTCTTCTATCACATTGATTGATTTTCGAATGTTGAACCACCCTTGCATCCCAGGGATAAATCCCATTTGGTTGTGGTGGATGATCCTTTTAATGTATTGTTGGATCCTATTAGCTAGGATATTGTTGAGGATTTTGGAATGCATATTCATCACGATATCGGTCTGAAATTCTCCTTTTTGATGGGGTCTTTGCCTGGTTTGGGGATTAAGGTAATGCTGGCCTCATAGAATGAGTTTGGAAGTTTTCCTTCTGTTTCTATTTTTTGAATCAGCTTCAGGAGAATAGGTATGATTTCTTCTTTGAATTTTTGGTAGAATTCCCCAGGGAATGCATCAGAACTCTTGTTTTTTGGGAGGTTTTTGATCACTGCTTCAATCTCGTTGCTGGTTCTTGGCCTATTCAGGTTGTCAATTTCTTCCTGTTTCAGTCTTAGCAGCTTATAGGTTTCCAGGAAGGCTTCCATTTCATCCAGATTGCTCAGTTTATTGGCATATAGTTGTTGATAATAATTTCTAATAATTGTTTCTATTTCCTTGGTGTTAGTCATGAGCTCTCCCCTTTCATTCATAATTTTATTAATTTGGGTCCTTTCTCTTTTCTTTTGCATAAGTCTGGCCAGTGGTTTATCGATCTTATTAATTCTTTCAAGGAACCAGCTTCTAGTTTCATTGATCTGATCTACTGTGTTTCCGGTTTCTAATTCATTGATCTCTGCTCTAATTTTAATTATTTCTCTTCTAATGAGTGGCTTAGGCATCATTTGTTGCTTTTTCTCTAATTCTTTAAGGTGTGGAGTTAGTTGGTGAATTTGGGATTTTTCTATTTTTTTGAGTGAGGCTTGGATGGCTATGTATTTCCCCCGTAGGACCACCTTTGCAGTATCCCATAGGTTTTAGACCGATGTGTTTTCGTTCTCATTGATATCCATGAATTGTTTAGGTTCTTCTTTGATTTCCTGGTTGACCCTAACATTCTTGAGCAGAGTGGTCTTTAGCTTCCAAGTTTTTGAATTTCTGCCAAAATTATCTTGTGACTGAGTTCCAGTTTTAAAGCATTGTGTTTTGAGAATATGCAGGAAATAATCTCAGTCTTTTGGTATCTGTTGAGACCTGATTTGTGACCCAGTATGTGGTCTATTCTGGAGAAAGTTCCATGTGCGCTCGAGAAGAATGAATATTCTGTTGTTTTAGGGTGGAATGTTCTGTATATATCTATGAGGTCCATCTGGTCCAGTGTATCATTCAAAGCTCTTGTTTCCTTGTTGATTTTCTGCTTAGATGATGTGTCCATTGCTGAGAGTGGAGTATTGAGGTCTCCTACAATTAATGTACTGTTATCAATATGAGTCTTTATTTTGGTTAACAGTTGGCTTATGTAGATGGTTGCTCTGATGTTGGGGGCATAGATATTTACAATTGTTAGATCTTCTTCTTGAATAGGCCTTTTAAGAATAATATAGTGTCCTTCTGTGTCTCTAACTACAGACTTTAGTTTAAAATCTAATTTCTCTGATATAAGAATTGTTACCCCAGCTTTCTTTTGAGGTCCGCTGGCATGGAAGATGGATCTCCATCCCTTCACTTTCAGTCTGGATGTATCTTTAGGTTCAAAATGAGTCTCTTGTAAGCAGCATATGGATGGGTCCTGTCTTTTTATCCAATCTTCAGCCCTGTGCCATTTTATGGAAGCATTTAGGCCATTGATGTTGAGAGTGATTATTGAAAGATATGAATTAATTGTCATCATGTTGCCTGTGAAGGCGTTGTTTTTATAGATTGTCCCTGTAAGTTTCTGTTCTATATCACTTTTGGGGTCTTTCTCCTTTTACAGAACCCCCCTTAATATTTCTTGCAGGGCCGCTTAGTGGTCACATATTCTTTCAGTTTCTGCCGGTCTTGGAAGCTCTGCATCTCTCCATCCATTCTAAGTGACAGCCTTGCCAGATAAAGTATTCTTGGCTGCATGTTCTTCTCGTTTAGTACCCTGAATATGTCTTGCCAGGCCTTTCCGGCTTGCCAGGTCTCTGTGGATAGGTCTGACGTTATTCTGATGTTCCTCCCTCTGTATGTAAGGAATCTCTTCCCCCTAACTGCCCTTAAGATGGTTTCCTTGGTTCTGATTTGCGAGTTTTACTATTACATGCTGGAGTGTTGACCTATTTTCCTTGATCTTGGGAGGGGTCCTCTCTGCTTCTAGGACGCAAATGTTTGTTTCATTCACCAGTTAGGGAAGTTCTCAGCTATGATTTGCTCAAATACATCTTCTAGTCCTCTCTCTCTCTCCACTTCCTCTGGGATTCCAATTATTCTGACATTGGAATGCTTCATGGTGTCACTTATTTCTCTGATTCCATTTTCATGGATTCTGTGTTGTTTTTCCCTGGCCTCCTCTTTTCCCTTTTTATCTATTATATTGTCTTCCAGGTCGCTTATTCATTCTTCTGCCTCACTTACCTTAGCTGTTAGATTATCTAGATTAGATTGGATCTCATTGATAGCATTTTTTAGTTCTGCCAATTCAGCTTTCATTTCTGCCCTTAGAGACTTTATGTTGCCATTAATTGATTTCTCCATTCTAGCTATTGTCTTCACAATTGCTAGCCTGAATTCCATCTCTGACATCTTGGTTATATCTGCATCCATTTGTAAATCTACAGCATAAGTCATAATCTCTGAGTCTTTTTTATTTTGGGGGTTCCTCCTCCTAGTCATTCTGTTGATGGGTATTTGAGGGAATGTATAGAGTCCAAATTATTGACCAGAACCCAAGCAAGATGCACCTGTTTTCTTGGGCCCTTAGGGTTGCTGGCCTCTTTTTTTCCCAGCCTGTCTTCTGCGGGAGGGGCCTGCTGTGCTGTTACTTAGGCTACCCTGTTTGGGCAGAGTTGCCCTGCCCCCCTGTGGCGGGGGATGGGCTCAGTGGGAATCAGTTTTTTGGGGCTTTTTTTCTCCAGCGGCTCTCTGCGTCACTTCTGAGAGTCAGTGCAGAAGAGACCGTTTCCAACCCTCTGCCTCAGAGTATCTTTGTATGAGTTCTAATTTTCCATCTCACAGAAACCAGTTTTATGTTATGTGGGGAACAGATTTTCAGGGTCATTCTTTTAAATTTGAGACAATTATTTGTACTGTTTAAGTAAAAAGTAAACTGTGTGGGTACTTTAGAATGGCTGTCAATATTGACTAAATTGACAGAACAATTACTCAACTTTCTATTTCATTTGCCTTTGTACACATAGCCACAAATCAACTGACTCAGTTAACTTACTCTGAGGAATTCATTTCATATGAAAAGCTGACTTCTAACATGATACAATTTAATAATAGAGTGGAAATCTTCAGAGTGGGCAAACTTTGGAAATAAGAATAACGTTAAATTTGGTACTCTGATATTTGAGAGCAATTGTGCTTAGTTTCGTTTTAAAAAAAGCTCAATGGCTCAGGCAGATTTAGTCATTCAACAAACTTTAATCGAGACTTCCTATGTGCTTTTCACAGTGTTAGATCTAGGGATACAATTTAAAATGTGAAGTCTCAGCCTTCAACAGGTTCACAATCCAATGGGAAAATCAGACAAGAAAAGAGATAATTATGCACAGTATTGTGGTAAGTGCAGCCAGTGTAGTGTTGTATAAAATAGTGTTTCAAGAAAATTAATATGGTAACATTATGTAAAGTGCACTTGAATTAAAGATATCAAATTAGTAGTATAAAGTAAGTACTATTACTATTCCTTTTCTCTATATAAGGAAACTTCAGAGGCTCAGGGTGATTCAGTAATAGTCTGGGATCACTCAGCTTATTCATTAATGTGTTCATTCATTGATACATTCATTCATCAGAAACTTTTCTATGAGCCATGAATAGAGCAGTAATCAAGACAGAGTGGACCTTGCCTTAAGGATCTTATAAGAGATCCAAAAGTGCTGTGGTAATTCAGAGAAAAAGATAATAGTACTGTACTTAGAATTGTAGTGGGGACAATGGACATAAATACTCAATTATACATTAAGAGCAGAGCCGAGAGTAAAGCTGGGTTTATCCCACTTCTCTATAAAAGGTAGTTCTCCCACATTCTGGCAACGAGGTTATGGAGGGTGGGAAGGGCTTTGTTGATGCTTATACATATATAGGACTGCAGGAGTTGCTGAGTTATATTGTCTGAGTGTTTACTTTAAAATAGGACTGTATAAGCAGTGTGATGAGCAAGAGAAAAAAAGTAATTCTAATTAAATTCCTAGGGGGGACTAATTACCATATGAAGTGTCTTTATCTAAAGCAACACTTGGAGGCTAGCTAATTAACAGGTGAAGTATCTTAAATGAAACCATCACCTTAGGATTGATTTGTACAAGAAATGTTAAAAATAATTTTGATTAAAAAACATATCAGTACTAAGATATTTGATTGGTTAGGAATAGTGCAAGAAGACTAACCTCCTTTATATGAATGAGATGAAAATTGGCAAGCCCAAAACTATGTTCTGGGCACAGTGCTTCACATCTGTAGCTTATTGACCTTGTATCTGCTCTTCCTTGAAAATTTTACCACTTGCTACGACTACAAGGCTTCCACATCCTGCCATTTAGGGTGGAAGAATGTAACTGCATTTGTTTCAGAGTGAGCCTTTCATGCAAGGTAGATCTGAGACAGAGAAAAGAACTTTTTAAAAATTGATAAATGTGTTGCCAAGAAATATTAGTACCTTAGGTGGAATTTGGTCTGAGAATTGCTTTCTCCTGGTAGCAGGATTCAGGGTTGAGGATAGGTAGCTTCCATTTCTTTTCTTTTTTTAAAATTCTTTATTTAAATTCAATTTAGTTAACATATACTGTATTACTAATTACCAGGGTAGAATTTAGTGATTCATCAGTTGCATATAATACCCAGTGCTCATTACATCAAGTGCCCTTCTTAATGTCCATCACCCAATTACCCCTTTCCCCCACCTACCTCCCCTCCAGTAACCCTCAGTTTGTTTCCTAGAGTTCAGCATTTCTTACTGGTTTGCCTCCCTCTCTATTATCATCTTATTTTATTTTTCCTTCCCTTCCCCTATGTTCATCTGTTTTGTTTCTTAAATTCCACATATGAGTGAAATCATATGGTATTTGTTTTTCTCTGACTGACTTATTTCACTTAGCATACCTTCTAGTTCCATCCACGTCATTGCAAATGGCAAGATTTAATTCTTTTCGATGGCTGAGTAATATTCCATTGTGTATATCTACCACCTCTTTTTTATCTATTCATCTGTCGATGGACATCTGAGCTCTTTACATAGTTTGGCTATTGTGGATGTGCTATAAACATTGGGGTTCAGATGCCCCTTCAAATCACTATGTTTGTATCCTTTGGATAAATACCTAATAGTGAAATTGCTGGGTTGTAGGGTAGCTCTATTTTTAACCTTTTGAAGAACCTCCATACTACTTTCCAGAGTGGCTATACCAGTTTGCATTCCCATCAACAGTGTAAGAGGGTTCCCCTTTCTCCACATCCTTGCCAACATCTGTTGTTTATTGATTTGTTAATTTTAGTCATTCTGACCATGTGAGGGGGTATCTCATTGTGGTTTTGATTTGGATTTCCCTGATTTCGAGTGATGTTGAACATTTTTTCATCTGTCTGTTGGCCATTTGTATGTCCTCTTTGGAGAAATGTCTGTTCATGTCTTCTGTCTATTTCTTGACTGGAGTTTTTGGTTTTTGGGTGTTGAGTTTGATCCTCCTCCATTTATTCTAATCACTAGAGGCTGCTGATATGTACCAGAAGAACCTGACATTCACAGAATTGCTGAAATAGCTTAGGTCTATTTGTTACAATGGGGAATTCATTGCCGAAATGTAACTGGAATCAACATTTCCCCAAATATCAAACTATCAATGATCAGAATGACAGTGGGAGGAAAAGATTTGATGTTGTTGAGTGAAGCTCTGTTAGCTTGCTAGTTTCTATAGTTTCTATCCTCTGGAGTAAGTTAAGACAGAGCAACAACACATTGCCTTTACTCCTGAATGCTTCCCAAATATGGTGAAGGTTTATTATTTCAATTCAACTAATACTCATTCTACTTCCTACTTGGGGTATTTGGTTATTAACCTAAATATTATTCAACACTGATTGCATCTGAAATTGAATGATATGGACCTCTAACTTCTAATTGGTTGTAGATTTGAATTAAGATATTTCATAGCATTGTAAATTTTACTTTCATTTTTACCAATGGTTTCCAGATCTCTCTCTCCCATCATTTGTCTTGTAATTTAACCTTTTCTTTCTATATTGCAATTCTGGAAGTTGTATAATCCTAAACCTCAAGCTAAAAATTAACTCTTACATGGTTTAATCTAAATACTTACTCTCTTTTTAATTCTTATTATCTTAAACCTTTCATTCATGACAATTATGATTGCCCCACCACAAAAGAAGTCTTTTCTCATTCCCTGGCTCTGACACACAGTAATATCTTATTTCTCCTACCTCTCCATAGCATTCCCTAGCTCATATTTCTCTTCTCACTCTCTGTGAATGTTCTCCTTGGCCATCTTCTGGTCTCATGCTATGTAACTCTGCACAACTACTTCTTCTTTAGGCCAGTGTCATCACTTTTTGTAGAATTTCATCAAAGAGATTCATAAAGTAGGTAGTACATAATGATTAGTTGAATGCTGAAAGTTGTAGGGAAGGAAAAATAATTTCCCTGCTACCCTTCTTAGCTCTTGGCTGAGCCCCCCATGTAATAAAATATTAAGGAGAAATAGAAATAGAGGTTTAATAGCATGTATACCTCATGTATAAGTGGAAGATACACAGGAAAACTGAGTAAGTCCCTGAAACAACCTGAGCTGCCACCATCTCCAGCTAAAGACAAAATAAAATGTTTGGAGATGGGGAATCCAGTTATAGAGGGTTATCAGGAAAAGCAGAGTAAATAAAGGTATAATTGTTATACAGACTGAGGTCATTGCTAAGAGTTTCTAGAGATTAAATCTATTTTCTTCCTGTTATAGAGAGGGAAACACCCTTGCAAATGGAGATTTTCCTTATGCAGTTGACCCTTGAGAAACAGGTCTGAACTGTGTGGGTCCATTTCTATGTGGATTGTTTAAGGTACAGTACTATAAATAAATGTATTTTGTCTTATTAATGACTTTTTAAATAACATTTAAAGAAGAGTTAACACCTATTCTTCTCAAAATATTCCAAAAAATAGAAAAAGAAAGAAAACTGCCAAATATGTTCTATGAGGCCAGCATTACCCTGATACCAAAACCAGACAGACACTACAAAAAAAGAAAACTATAGACCACTATATCTAATGAACATAGATGCAAAAATTCTCAACAAAATAAATCAAGTGGGATTTATTCCAGGGATGCAAGAAGGTTCAATACCCTCAAATCAATCAATGTGATACATCCCATTAACCATATGAATGATAAAAGAATAATCATTTAATTAGATTCAGAAAAAAATATTTAACAAAATTCAACATCCATTTATGGTAAAAACTGTCTACAAAGTGTATTTAGAGGGACTTACTTACTTTAACATAAGAAAGGCCCTATATGAAAAAAAACACAACTAACACTATATTCAATGGTGAAAAACTGAAAGCTTTTCCTTTAAGATCAAGAACAACAAGGATATCCACTCTTACCACTTTTATTCAACATAATACTGGAAGTCTTAGCTGCAGCCATCAGACAAAAAAATAAATAAAACAATTAAAAATAAATAAAAAGAATTGCAATTGGTAAGGAAGAAGTAAAACTGTCACTATTTACAGATGACATAAATGACATGATACTATTTTTAGAAAACCCAAAAGACCCCACCAGAAAAACTATTAGAACTAATAAATGGATTCAATAAAGTTGCAGGATACAAAATTATACAGAAATTGGTTGCATTTATATATGCTAATAATGAAGTAGCAGAAAGAGAAATTAAGAAAATAATCCCATTTACAATTGCACCAAAAATCATAAAATACCTAGGAATAAATTCAACTAAAGAAGTGAAAGCCTTGTACTCCGGTGCCTGGGTAGCTCAGTTGGTTAAGCATCTGCCTTTGGCTCAGGTCATGATCCCATGGTCCTGGGATGAAGTCCCTCATTAGGCTCCCTGCTCAGTGGTGAGCCTGCTTCTCCCTCTACCCCTCCCCCCTGCATGTGATCTTTCTCTCTCATGCTCTATCTCTCTGTGAAAGAAAGAAATAAATATTTCTTTAAAAAAGAAAGCCCTGTACTCTGAAAACTATAAGACACTGATTAAAGAAATGGAAGGCAACACAAACAAATGGAAAGATATAACATGTTCATGGATTGGAAGAATTAATATTATTAAAATGTCCATACTGTCCAAAGAAATCTGCAGATTCAATGTAGTCCCTATTAAAATGCTGATAGTATTTTTCACAGAACTAGAACAAATAATCCTAACATTTCCATGGAACCATAAAAGACCCTGAATTGACAAAGCAATCTTGAGAAAAAAATAACAAAACTGGAGGTATCACAATCCCAGATTTCAAGATAAAATACAAAGCTATGGTAATCAAAACAGTATGTTACTGGCACAAAAACATACACAGATCAATAGAACAGAATAGAGAGCCCAGAAATAAATCTACAATTATATGGTCAATTAATCTTCAACAAACAAAGAAAGAATATGTAATGGGAAAAAGACAGTCTCCTCAACAAATGGTGTTGGGAAAACTGGACAACAACATTCAAAAGAATGAAACTGGACCACTTTCTTGTACCACACACAGAAAAATAAACTAAAAATGGATTAAGGACCTAAATTAAGGACCATTTTTTTATGAAACCATAAAAATCCCAGAAGAGAACATAGATAGTAACTTCTCTGACATTGGCTGGAGCAACTTTTTTTCTAGATAGGTCTCCTGAGGCAATGAAAACAAGAGAAAAAACAAACTATTGGGACTTCATCAAAATATAAAAACTTCTGCTCAGTAAAGAAAACAATCAACAAAATTAAGAGGTAACCTATGGAATGGGAGAAGATATTTGCAAATGACATATCCAATAAAGGGTTAGTTTCCAAAACACATAAAGAAATGATCAAACTTAACACCCCAAAAACAAATTATCCAATTAAGAATAGGTAGAAGACATGAACAGACATTTTTCCAAAGAAGACATACAGATAGCCAATAGACATATGAAAAGATCACTCATTATTAGAGAAATGCAAATCAAAACCATGATGAGATATCACCTTGCACCAGTCAGAATGTCTAGAATCAAAAAGACATGAAATAACAAGTGTTGGTGAAGATGTGGAGAAAAAAGGAACCCTTATGCACTGTTAGTGGGAATGTTAATTGGTACAACTACTGTGGAAAACAGTATGGAGTATTTTTTTTCTTTAAAAAATGAAAAATAAAAATGCCATATGATTTAGTAATCCCACTACTAGTATTTACCCAAAGAAAATGAAAACACTAATTTGAAAAAGATATATTACCCCATGTTTATTGCAGTATTATTTGCAGTAGCCAAAATATGGAAGCAATGCAATGTTCATTGATAGATGAATGGATAAAAAGTTTTGATACACACACACGCACACACACACACACACACACACACAATGGAATATTGCTTAGTTATAAGAAAAGAATGAGATCTTGCCATTTGTGACAACATGGCTGGATTTAGAGGGTATTGTGCTAAGTAAAATAAGTCAGATGAAAAAGAAATACCATATGATTTCACTTATATGTGAAATCTAAAAAACAAAACAAATGAACAACTCCACCCCCTCAAAACAGACTCAAATACAAAAGAATAAAACAATTATGAGAGAATAAACCGGTGGTTGCCAGAGGGCAGAGGGTGGGGAGATGGGTGAAATAGGTGAAAAAGAAAGGAAACTAGGAATAAGAGCTCGTATAGTTGGGAACCAGAGTAAATGGACCATTTTGTAGATGATGTTTGATAGTTACTGGAATAGAAGTGAAAACAAATTGCCTGCAGGCATACTGTTTAAAAGGATCAAAAGTAAGGATGTTAGTATTAATTTTACTATTCTGGGAAATTCTTGCCTAAAAAGATAAAGTTGCAAATAACTTTGTTTCAGGAACTTTCTGAGAAGTTATCTATCTAAACAGTAAGCTGGCTCAAGTAGCTGCTCTTCTCAAGATGAGAGGTTACTCATCAGGGTAAATATACCCATCCTCAGATCACTCAGTGGGAAAATTGCTCAGTTTATCAAATGATTATCAACAAGACTTACTTTAAAACTCTTGCCTTGCTGTATTCACCAATCCATACATTTAAAAATCTATATCACAAATTTTGTCCAGTTCTAATCAGATCCCTGCTTTGAAAGAGGTACCTTAAATCAAGCCCTCAAACTTTATATACATCTGCCTTTGACTTTCCTCTTCTAAGATACTACTAAAACCCTGTCAAAGTAGTATTTCCCCTTATTACAGCAAGTAATATATTCACCTTTGTTTGACCAACAGATTTTTGTTACTGGTCTTTTTTGGAGTCAACAGTCATATATGTGATTAAAACGATGAGAATAAATGAAATTTTTTATGAATATACATAGCATGAAACTAGAAGAGGGCCAAGGAGAACATTCACAGAGAGTGAGAGGAAAAAGAGCTAGAGAAGAGCACCCATCGGTATGAGAAGTAGGATTTTATCATATATCAGAGTCAAGCAATGAGAGAGGACTTCCTTCTTCGTGGGATGATCATAATTGTCATGTATGAGAAGTTTAGAATAGTAAGGATTAAAAGGAGACTCCTAAAATTGTTTAAAAGAAGTATAGGAAACCTCAAATAGAACAGTTAGGCATGGAATGAATATACGGCTATTAGATGTGACCAATGGGTCTATACTAAATCTAAACAAATTTGGCTGAGAAAAAAAAAAGTGAAACTATGCTACCATAGTTGAAAGGAGCCCCCAAGGAGACGAACCATGAGAGACGATGGACTCTGAAAAACAAACTGAGGGTTCTAGAGGGGAGGGGGGTGGGGGGATGGGTTAGCCTGGTGATGGGTATTAAAGAGGGCACATTCTGCGTGGAGCACTGGGTATTATGCACAAACAATGAATCATGGAACACTACATCAAAAACTAATGATGTAATGTATGGTGATTAACATAACAATAAAAAATGAAAAAAAAGGAGCCCCCAAGTCAAATTTGGCTTAGTGAAGCTTCCAGCGGAAAGGGACAGATTCATGATATTAGAGAAATGATGTAATGGTTTGAATTATTTCAACCAGAGGTCAGCAAACATTTTCTGTAAAGGGCCCTCCTGTCTCTGTCACAACTCTGTTGTCATTATAAAGCCAAAGAAGCAGCCAATACATAAACATTTGGGAGTGGGTGGATGTGTTCCAAAAAACCTTTATTCACAAAATAGATTGCAGGCTGGATTTGGTCAATGGGCTGCAGTTTGCAGACCCCTGATTTATTCTAAAGAAATGTTATGAAACAAAAGAAGTCTTTGGCAAACCAAAATATATACAGTATTTGCAGACATTAAATAAATGCACTATAACTGAACAACTATTCAAAATGTTTATGAAGAGTATCTGAAAGCAATTCTTTCTCTCCAAAAAAAAAAAAAAATATCATAGGGCTGAAGCTGGTATCTGATAGGTATGCATCTTGATCGCCATACTGGCTCATCCTACACTGACATAAGTAGGATGTGTGACAACATATTTTGCATAAAATGTATGCTTCCCAAATTAATAGCCTTTGTCAATTTAGAAATTTAATCAATGCATGTTACTTTGTTATTCAAATCTCCTAAAAACTAGAATAGAAAAAAGTTCAGGCAATTACTACAAATTAACAAGATACTTAGATTAATCCATTGAATACTTCTAAATTCACGTTCAGACTTAAATAATATTAATCCCCAAAAGAAATTTGGATAGTGTTATCCTCAAAAGACGGTAAATAGGGAAGAAAAAGGAGATTTCAGTGGGTGTTCCTTATTAAGCTCAACTATAGAATTAACAGTTTACTTTGTAATTTATTTTAATTTTGATAATATATGAACCATGCAAGTTTCATAAACTAGGTGCTTGCAAATAATGTGGTTGTGATATCAATAGTAATGTCAAAACATAATTAAGGATACTAAGTGGTAAAGTCACAAAAAATGCTGTCTGTACACCTTTCTCATTTATTTAATTATGACGGTGCACTACTATAGCATTGTTCATGCCTTTTATTTATTACAGATCACACTGTTTTGATTATTTAATCACTTGCTGGTATTTCTTGTACTGTGTTTCAACTTTGGATTAGGAAAAACCCAAAATTTAAAATTTATTACACTGCAAAATATAGGCTAAGTGCTTTATATTGCAACACTATATTTAGTCCTTACACCAAATCCTGTGAGATGAGTACTGTTATCCCCATGCTACAGATAAGGAAAGTAAAGCGCAAAAAAATTATGAAACTTTCTAGTAGTAATAAAGCTCATAAGTAGCAGAACAGAAACTTGACCAAATCCTTTTTGTCTCAAGATCCCAATCTTTTTTTTAAAAAAGATTTTATTTATTTATGTGTGTGAGAGAGAGAGAAAGAGAGAGAGAGCATGAGCTGGCGGATGGGGGGAGGAAGAAGGAGAAGCAGATTCCCTGAGTTGGAGCCTGGTACAAGGCTCCACATGGGGCTCCACAAAGGGCTCCACATGGGCCCTGGCATCATGATCTGAGCCAAAGGCAGATGCTTAAGAGACTGAACCACCCAGGCATCCCTCAAAATCCCAATCTTTTAAGTACCCTAATATACCACCTCTAAATAAGACTAAATGGAGGTGGGGGTGGGGAGTGCAACAATACAGAGAGTTAATTAAGTGTCCATCACATGCCAGGTTTTAGTACTGTACTGGATGTAGCAGATTTCCCACGGAGGGAGGTCATTTTTATCCAGGAAATTATCTTACCATTTGATAAAAATGAAAATATGATTACATATATATATACATATATATGTGTATATATATATATATATATATATATATCACATGTACTATGAAACCTTTTGGTAAATGTAGTTAGTACAAACCTACCACCAGACTCATCATTTCAACAAAATGGAAAAGAACATACCAAGAAATAAGGAGTACTTCTTTGTGAACCATTGCACCAGACTCTGAGTTCTTTGAGAGTAGGGACTAGGATCTTGTTCACCTTTGTGTCTCCAATGCCAAATACAGAGCCAATCATAAAATAGAAAATACTGGATGTCAAGGGGAACCAGTAGTTGAGCAGCCACTTACCACTGTGTAAACTTGGGTCAATAGTATCACCCAAATCTCAGTTTTATTATTTCTAAAATATACTTGGCTTCTCAGTAGTTACAAAATTTGAAAAAAGATACATTTTTTTCTTTATGAAGTTTTCCATCTAATGTATGGAAGACACACCTATAATAATACTTATCTTACCTTGCTCACAGAATTGATATGGTCAAATGAGTTACTGTATGTATTTTACACACTACAAATACTTTACAAAGATTAGCATTATACTTTTGATTATTTAACGTTGTCATCCATCTACTAGTCAGGTTTATTTTGGTTGCAAGAGATAGAAATCTAACTCCAACTAGCTTAGGAGGAAAATGAATGTATTGAAAGTATATAGGATAATTCTCTGAATCCAGAAAGAAAGAAAAAAACAAACTACAAGGACAGGACAGCTCTAGGAATCTCAGATATATAAAATAGGGTCGCAGTGCTATGGGTCTTTTTTTTTTTCCTGTCCCTTTCTCCCTTTGGCTTCTTGAAGAATTAGTTTCTTCTTACCAGGCTTCTATACTTGACAGAAAAAATAGCTTCTGACACCTCTAGAGTCATATCCTCGTAATTTTTTGATATCTTCACAGTTCCTTGACTAGAGGTAAGAGAGACATTTCACCACTACCTACAACTGAAAAATCCTAAGGAAGGCCTTTGCTTGCATGAAAGGATGACATGTTCATCCTGTGCCAATCACTGGGGTCATACAATTGGGTTACCATAATGGTTTCAGCCTGGGTCACACGTTCACTCATTTTACAAGAAACAGGGCGGGGAAAATATCTTGAGTAGACAAAAGCAATAATTTCTATAATACCATAGCTTCATTTGTTTACTGTAGTATTTATTAAAATAAAAATATATTTGGAGAAGATTCTCTTTGTTTCTCCTTATCTATGGTAATACTTGTAATAAATGTGGGCTACACAATTTGCTGGGTTTAGTGCAAATGAAAATGTGGGGTCCCTTATTCAAAAGCAAGAAAAAAGTGTAAAGGTACTAAACTATGAAACATTTTTCCTTAAAATAGAGCTACCCTAATACCCAGTAATTGCACTACTGGGTATTTACCTCAAAGATACAAATGTAGTGATCTGAAGGGGCACCTGCACCCTAATGTTTATATCAGCAATGTCCACAATAGCCAAGCTATGGAAAAAGCCCAGATGTGCACTGACAGATGAATATACATATACATATACATATATATATATACATATACATATATATATATATATATATATATAATGGAATATTATGCAGCCATCAAAAAATAAATCTTGCCATCTGCAATCACGTGGATGGAACCAGAGGGTATTTTGCTAAGTGAAATAAGTCAATCAGAGAAAGACAATTATCATATGATCTCACTGATATGTGGAATTTAAGTAACAAAGCAGAGGATCATAGGGGAAGCGAGGAAAAAATAAAACAAGATGAAACCAGAGAGGGAAACAAATCACAGGAGACTCTTAATCATAGGAAACAAACTGAGGGTTGCTGGAAGGGAGAGAGTGGAGAGATGATGTAACTGGGTGATGGACATTAAGGAGGGCATGTGATGTAATGAGCACTGGGTTTTATATAAGACTGATGAAACACAGGCCTGTACCTTTGAAACCAATAATACATTATATGTTAATTAATTGAATTTAAATTAAAAAATGTTTTTAAAAAAACTGTAATGGGGCAATAGCAACACATGATTGATAGCATAACCTTGCAAATTGCAGAAAAAAAATTTTTTGTATCATTATTTCATATAATACAATAAATGATAATATTTTATTAATGTGATATCCTGATCCATCAAAATATTTCTCTGGCTCACTTTCCTGTAAATTCATTTATTAGGTCATTAAGAGCATTAAAATATATACTTTCAGCCACTTTATTTTCCCAGTTGCTCTTGGCAAATGGAAAATTGCAAATGAGTTTCACTAATTTTTAAATCTGAGAAGGATCTTTCTCATGATGCAACTGTTATGAGTATTATCTAGGCAATGACAACATTGGGATAATTTTTAATAAATTAGTTCTAAATACACATTTTAGCACATTTAAAATGATATTTTTTTTGCAGAACAATTTTTCTAAAAAGATTTAACTCTTCATACAAATCAGTTTCATGTAAGTCTGAATTTAATTTTAAATGTAAATTTATATCATGGCATTTTAATAGTTCCTGACATTTTCTGTAACTCGCTAAGGTTGTTGAAGAAACTGAAAGCGTTTTCATAATTTGTAACTATTTTTTTCAAATTATTATTTATTCAAATTAGTTAACATATAGTGTAATATTGGTTTCAGGAGTAGAATTTAGTGATTCATCACTTACATATAACACCCAGGGCTCAACACAAGTGTCTTCCTTATTACTCATCACCCATTTAGCCCATCCCCTGCCCACTTCCCCTCCATCAACCCTCAGTTTGTTCTCTACAGTTAAGAGATTCTAATGGTTTCCCTCCCTCTCTTTTCTTCCCCCTTCCCCTATGTTCATCTGTTTTTTTTCTTAAATTCCACATATGAGTGAAATCATATGGTATTTGTCTTTCTCTGACTGACTTGTTTTGCATAGCATAATACATTCTAACTCTATCCACATCATTGGAAATGGCAAGATTTCATTCTTTTAGATGGCTGAGTAATATTCTATTGTATATATATACACCACATTTTCTTTATCAGTTCATCAGTCTATGGAAATTTGACTCTTTCCATAATTTTGCTATAGTTGATAATGCTGCTATAAACATCAGGGTGGATGTGTCCCTTCAAAACAGTATTTTTGTATCCTTCGAGTAAATACCTAGTAGTGCAATTGCTGGGTCATAGGATGGTTCTATTTTTAACTTTTTGTGGAACCTCCATACTGTTTTCCTCAGTGGCTGCACCAGTTCGCATTCCCACCAACAGTGTAAGAGTGTTCCCCTTTCTCCACATCCTTGCCAACATCTGTCATTTCCTGTGTTTTTAATTTTAGCCATTCTGACCATGTGAGTGGAATCTCATAGTAGTTTTTATTTGTATTTCCCTGATGATGACTGAGGTTGAATATCTTTTATGTGTCTATTGACCATCTTGGTGTCATCTTTGGAAAAATGTCTATTCATGTCTTCTGCCCATTTCTTAACTGGATTATTTGTTTTTTGGGTGTTGAGTTTGATAAGTTCTTTGTAGATGTTGGATACCAGCCTTTAACTGATATGTCATTTGCAAATATCTTCTCCCATTCATAGGTTGCCTTTTAGTTTTGTTGATGGTTTCCTTTGCTGTTCAGAATCTTTATCTTGATGAAATCCCGATAGTTCATTTTTGCTATTGTTTCCCCTGCCTCTAGAGATGTGTCTAGTAAGAAGTGCTACAGCTGAGGTCAAAGAGGTTGCAGCCTCTATTCTCTTCTAGGATTCTGGTGGATTCCTGTCTCACATTTAGGTCTTTCATCCATTTTGAATTTATTTTTGTGTATGGTGTAAGAAAGTGGTCCAGTTTCATTCTTTTGCTTGTCCAGGTTTCCCAACGCCATTTGTTGAAGAGACTGTCTTTTTCCCATTGGATATTCTTTCCTGGTTTGTTAAAGATAAGTTGGCCATATACTTGTAAGTTCATTTCTGGGTTTGCTATTATTTCCCATTGATCTATATGTCTATTTTTGTGCCAGTACCATACTGTCTTGATGACTACAGCTTTATAGCTTGAAGTCTGGAATTGTGATGACTCCAGCTTTGCTTTTTTTTTTTCAAGATTGCTTTGGCTGTTTGGGATATTTTGTGGTTTTATACAAATATTGGGATTGTTTGTTCTAGTTCTGTGAAAAATGCTGGTGGTGTTTTAATAGGGATTACATTAAATATATAGATTGCTTTGGGTAGTATAGACATTTTAACAATATTTGTTCTTCCAATACATGAGCATGGAATATTTTTCCATTTCTTTGTGTCATCTTCAATTTCTTTCACAAGTGTTCTATGGTTTTCAGAGTACAGATCCTTTATCTCTTTGGTTAGGTTTATTCCTAGGTATCTAATGGGTTTTTGGTGCAATTGTAAATGGGGTTAATTCCTTGGTTTCTCTTTCTGCTGCTTCATTTTTGGTGTATAGATATGCAAAAAATTTCTGTACATTAATGTACATCCTGCAACTTTGTTGAATTTGTGTATCAGTTCTAGCAATTTTTTGGTTGAGTCTTTTGGGTTTTCTACATCGGATATCATGTCTTCTGTGAATAATGAAAGTTTGAATTTTTCTTTGCCAACTTAGATGATTTTACTTCTTTTTGTTGTCTGATTGTTAAGAATAAGACTTCCAGGACTATGTTAAACGACAATGGTGCGAGTGAACATTCCTGTATTGTTCCTGACTATAGAGGAAAAACTCAATTTCTCCCCATTGAAGATGATATTAGCTGTGGGTCTTTCTTACATGGCCTTTATGATGTTGAGGTGTGTTCTCTTTATCCCTACTTTGTTGACAGTTTTTATCAAGAATGGATGCTGTACTTTGTCAAATGCTTTTTCTGCATCCATTGAGAGGATCATATGGTTCTTATCCTTTCTTTTATTAATGTGGTGTATGACACTGATTAATTTGTGCATATCGAACCATGCTTGTAGTCTTGTAGGGATAAATCCCACTTGATTCACCACTATTTTACTGAGAATTTGTGCATCCATATTCATCAGGGATATTGGCCTATAATTCTTTTCAGTGGGGTCTTTGGTTTTGGAATCAAGGTAATACAGGTCTTGTAGAATGAGTTTGGAAATTTTCCTTCCATTTCTATTTTTGGAAACAGTTTGGGAAGAAGAGGTATTAACTCTTCTTTAAATGTCTGGTAGAATTCCCTTGGGAAGCCAATTTGCCCTGGACTTTTGTTGGTTGGAAGAGTTTTGATTACTGTTTCAATTTCTTTGCTGGTTATGGGACTGTTCAAATTTTCCATTTCTTCCTGTTTCAGTTTTGATAGTTTGTATGTTTCTAGGAATTTATCCATTTCTTCCAGATTGCCCAATTTGTTGGCATATAATTTTTCATAATATTCTTATAATTGTTTGTATTTATGTGGTGTTGGTTGTGATCTCTCCTCTCTCATTGCTGATTTTATTTGGGTCTTTTCTCTTTTCTTTTTGATAAGTCTGGCTCTTGGTTTATCAATTTTATTAATTCTTTCAAAGAGCAAGCACCTAGTTTCATTGATCTATTCTACTGGGTTTTTTTGTTTGTTTATCATGTAGGTATGTTCATATCATTCATTTCTGTTCTAATCTTTATTATTTCCCTTCTTCTGGTTTTAGGCTTTATTTACTGTTTCTTTCCTAGCTCTTTTAGGTGTAAGGTTAGAGTGTGTATTTAAGACTTTTCTTGCTTCTTGAGATAGGCCTCTATTGCTATATACTTCCGTCTTATGACTGTCTTTGCTGCATCCCAAAGGATCTGGACTGTCGTGTTTTCATTTTCATTTGCTTCCATGTATTTTTTAAATTTCTTCTTTAATTTCCTCGTTAACCCATTCATTCTTCAGTAGGATGTACTTTAACCTCCATGTATTCGTGATCTTTCTAAATATTTTCATATGGTTGACTTCAAGTTTCATAACGTTGTGGTCTGAAAATATGCATGGCATTATCTCAATCTTTTTTGTATTTGTTGGGGCCTGACTTGTGACCAGTATGTGATTTATTGTGAAGAATGTCCTATGTGCACTTGAAAAGAATGTATATTCTGCTGTTTTAGGATGAAATGTTCTGAATATATCTGTTAAGTCCATCTGGTCCAGTGTGTCATTCAAAGCCATTGTTTCCTTGTTGATTTTCTGCTTAGATGATCTGCCCATTACTGTCGGTGGGGTGTTAATGTCCCCTACTATTATTGTATTGTTATCAATGTGTTTCTTTATGTTTGTTCTTAATTGATTTATATATTTGGTTGCTCCTAAGCATAAATATTTACAATTATTAGATCTTATTGGAAAAACCCCTTGATTTTGATATAGTGGCCTTATTCATCTCTTGTTACAGTTGCTGGTTTAAAATCTAGTTTTTCTGATATAAGTGTGGCTACTCTGGGTTTCTTTTGATGTCCTTTAGCATGATAGATGGTTCTGTGTCCCCTCAATTTCAATCTGGATGTGTCTTTAGTTCTAAACTGAGTTTTTTGTAAGCAGCATATAGATGTGCCTTGTTTTTTTTTTATCCATTCTGTTACCTTATATCTTTTGATTAAAGCACTTAGTCCATTTACATTCAGTGTGGTTATTGATAGATATGAATTTAGTGTCATTGTATTACCTGTAAGTTGTTATCTCTGGAGATTTTTTCTGTTCCTTTCTAGTCTTTGTTACTTTTGATCTTTCTTTACCACTCAAAGAGTCCCCTTTAATATTTCTTGTAGGGCTGGTTTAGTGGTCACAAACTCCTTTAGTTTTTGTTGTTTAGGAAACTCTTTATCTCTCTTCTATTCTAAATGACAGCCTTCCTAGATAAAGTATTCTTGGCTATATATTTTTCCCATTCAGCATATTGAATACATCATCATCACTTTCTTCTGGCCTGCCAGGTTTCTGTGGATAGATCTGCAGCTAACCTGATTTGTCTTCTCTTGTAGGTTAGGGATTTCTTTTCCTAGTTGCTTTCAGGATTCTTTATCTCTGTATTTTGCAAATTTTACCTGGTTTTGGCCTGCTTTTGTTGATATTGATGTGAGTTCTCTGTGCTTTCTGGATTATGGATGTCTGCTTCTTTCCCTTGATTAGGGAAGTTTTCAAGTATAATTTGCTGAAATAAACCTTCTGTCTCCTTTTTCCTCTCTTCTTCTTCTGGGACTCCTATGATATGAATGTTATTATGCTTTATGGAGTTGCTGAATTCCCTAAATCTACATTCGTGATCCAAATATTTTTTCTTTCTCGCTTCTTTTCAGTTTCATTATTTTCCATAGTTTTATCTTCTTTATTACTTATTCATTCCTATACTTCTTCCGTCCTTGTTCTCATTACATACAGTCAGTTTTGCATCTCAGTTTTAGAATTTTTATTTTGGCCTGACTAAATTTTAGGCCTTTTATTTCTATAGTAAGTGTCTCTCTGGTTTCTTCTATGCTTTTCTCAATCCCAGCTAGTATCCTTATGATTGTTGTTTTAAATTTTGGTTCAAGCATATTACCTATATCTATTTTGATTGCTCTTTGGCTATGACCTCTTCTTGTTCCCTTTTTTGGGATGAATTCCTCTGTCTTGGCATTTTGTCTAGGTCTCTTTGTCTTTTTTATGTTAGGATATTCTGTGTCTGGTTCTATTTCCATTAGAACTAAAGCTTTGCAGCACTTTATGGTAAGTAGACCTGATGTATGCAGGGGATTTGTGCTGGTCTTCTGGTGGAGGGGCCTGCTGCTGCTCTGGCTCTTAATCACACTTGCTATATTAAAAAAGGCACCTGCAGAGTGCAGGTGGGTGGGGCCACTTGTATGTGACTCAAACATCCTCTGTGTGCACTGTGCTCCTCACTGAAGTCTGGTCATGCTAATGGGAAGGGTGAAAAATGGTGTTGACTTGCTCTCTTCCTGGAGAAGGGAGTTCACACCTGCTGCTGTTCAGGAAGCCCTCACAGAAGATTGAACAATCTCGTCTCATTTGTCCCAGGCTTCTGTCAGATCCCTGCCTTCATCCTGTCTGTGTCCATACTGACCACCTGCTTGGTGGTCATGCAGTGCTCCTGTGTTTTTATCTCAGGTATGAAGCTGGGTTTCAAAACTCCAAATTTTAGGGACTTGGTGTGGCTCCAACCTGTACTCATTCTCTGGGGGTATCTCACCACACTGTGACTGGTACCAGTTCATCGCAGAAAAGCAGTCCCACAACTATGCAGGAGCTTGGATTATGTTAAGGCATAACAAAAAGCCAGCATCCAGTTTAGCTGCCCTCAGCAGGCATTTCTGGTCATCTGCTAATGAATGGGACAGCTCAGTGGTGCTTACTGGTTCTTTTGTCCCCTGAGAGGTAGTGCCACCTCTCCCATATACACCCCAAGAAGGGGAGTTTTCTCTCGGAGTGTGATCCAGGGGATCCTCAGAGCACCCTGTCCATTCTGGGCCTCTGTCCTTCTTCTCCACGGGAATTGCACTACACCCACCAGGCTCGACCCTGGCAATGGCATGGACTTCTAAAACTTCAGACTTTCAGCTCCACTGCTTGTAAAAACTTGTGATAATCAGCCCCTCTTGTTTTCCCAGTCAATGGTTTTGGGGAACTGTCTTTCTTGTGCAATCCCCTGTATGCTGCTTTATCTCTCTCTCTCTTTCTTTTTCTCTCTCTCCTCTTTCCATGATCAGGGTTCCCTCACCTCTGTTGCACCCATGATTCTTTTTTCCCCCAAATCATATCACTGCACCTCCTGCCTTCCGTGGGGTGGCCTCTTTTCTCCCTCTAGTTGTGCAGTTTTTACTCTTAATCCTTAGATCGATTTCCTGGGTGTTCAGAATGATTTGATAATTATCTAGTGTTCGAGGGACAAGGGAAGCATAAGGTCCTCCTGCTACTCTGCTATCTTAACTCTACCTCGTGATTTGTATCTAATTCAAAATGCCTGTTTATGCATTCTATTGCTTTATCTTCAATTATGAGGAAAATAATTTAAAAAATTTTCCCCTTTTAATAATTGATTTGTGTAATGCTTCAAATGAAAATAATGTTCTTTAAATTTAATTTCTGTTACTAAGCCTGTAGATATTTGCTTTGCAATGTTGCAGCTATTTTCAAATCCAGAAATTCCAAACTCTTTAAAGAATTCTAATAATTCCTTGGTATGTTTTATTGCAATGTCCATTATATGCTTTTACTTTGTAATAATTCACTGACAAAGTTACTGCCTGCACACTTGCACTTCCTACTGAGGGATTTAATGTTTGTGCAGATGCTATAAGGACAGTATACCAGGATGGATGGGCAAGCTGACCTCCCACTGCAGGTCCAGTATTGCCCCCTTGAGGAACCCTTTCTTTTCCCCAGACCACAGCCACTGTCACCATCACTGCTACTTCTACTGCTGCTGCCACCAATATAGCTCCCTATCTGGGCCTTGGTCTTGGGCCTAGTCACTTCTTCAGGGCCCTGAAGAGCCCCAGACTACCCTAAGCTAGCAAGTGGGTCTCAGGCAGCCAAGATCAGTGCTTATGTGGTGGTAGTGTGCATGCTGCCACTGGGCATATCTCCTTTCCTCATGCCTGTACTCCATGTACACACAAAAGTATTCAGAATTTCATTATTGTGACAGCAGAACATTAAATCAAGTGTGGGGCCCCCTCTGGGATCAGAGCTTCTTTACTACATGGATTTTATGCACAAAAAGCTTATCTTGCTTGCAAGATGTGCTCACTTGGGAAAATAGGTCCCTGCTTATTCTCTGAACAGGTAGTTGTTCAAAAGTGTTTAAAAATTATTGAAAAAAAATCTGAAAAAAATTCCTGGATTTGGGTTTTACTTATGCACATGTGCACGCACACACACACACACACACACACACACCCCACATTCCTGAAACAAACATGTCATTAAATAATACTGAACCTTGCAATGCATTTTTTTCTTTTTAAAAATGTTGGTCCTCACCTACTAAAGGAATACAATTTCCTTAAAATATGACCAACTCATCTTGGTTTGCCTTGGACTTTCTTGGTTTTAGCACTGTGTCCTCTCAGTCCTGACAAAAGCAGGATATGTAGTCACCCTGCCTCCAGGTCTCTATTCTATGTCTACAACTCCCCTTCCTTGCCTTGATTTATTTTCAAACTACAGCTTGAAGTCTTGGCCCAAGCAATCCATCTCCTCTGTGAAACCTTTTCTGATACTTCCAGCAAGAGATAAGTGCTCCTTCTGCTCTGCTCCAATAGACTGGTATAACGTACAGAATTTACCACATTGCTCCCTTGATTGTTTTTCCCATTGGACAAGAGCTCCTTAGGGCAGGAAATGAGTTTTTTTAATCTCTATTTTCTTTGTGCCTAACATAGTGCTGGGTACATAAAGAGTAATCAATAAGCACTTATTGAAAAGATAAAATGAAGCATTGGGTCTAAAACTGCTCTTTGTCATGAGGATTGGAAAACTGAACTAAGCAGTAATGGTCAATAGTCCTTCACTTAGAAAATCAGTTTGGACAGTCACAGTTTCCTTCAGAAATACTAAACCAATTGACCCACCCTCCAAATGTTGGGGATGAGTTCAATTAATTCCTTATTTACTACATTCCTTATTTCACCCTAGCTTTTTTTCACTTAATGAGATGTGTTTTCTTTAACCTGGATATAAATTAATCCATTATAGTCAGCAAACAAAATGCCTTTCTTTTGTATTCATAACAAGTTTCCATATCACTGGACATAGTCATAGAACTGTGATGTTACTGAAAATTCATCAATATTACCTTCGTATTATGCAATAAGACTTTTCTAACCATGTTGATGTCACTGAAAGGTGAGTTTGAAGGATAGAGTTGAAAGATTAAAGTTTGGATTTAGACTCAGTGAAAGAAAAATAAAATTTTGCTTGAAAATTACCTGCCCAATGCTGACATTTAGTAAAGAAAAAGAAATAGTGAATGTCTTGGTTTACACCAAGAAATTTAGCTTTGAGTGCACTGAAATGCATGAGTTCATAGATTATGAGTTTGGTTTAATGACTAACTATAAAAGTATTATTTTAGAGTTCAACATTGTTATGATTTACGCTATTGAAAAAATTTTTAAGTATATTATATGAAGAGTTGTTTGTATAATCCTGATGCATTATAGAAATTTCCAGTGGTCAGCTTCTTTTAAATATTTCTGATATTATACTCTAAGTTTTTACTAGATCATTGCAATGAGTCTTGACGCTAACTATTGGGAATTAGGTCAAACTTCAAACTTCATAAGTTAAAGGCACAATCCTCCTCAGACTGTCCTCACTTCAGACATCAGCCACCTGTTTGGGGGTCCACAGGCATGAGAAGTTCTGATCAACTGGCCATAATTTCAGGACTTCCCACTACCTCCATCAAGTTCAATAAATTCACTAAAATGACTCACAAAACTCAAGAAAGTGCCACTTACAATTATAGTTTTATAATAGCAAAAAGTGTAAAACTCAAGGCCAGCCAAAAGCAGAGATGTAGATGGCAATGTCTGGGAGGCTGCCAAATATGAAGCTTCTAGTGTCCTTTCCCAGTGGAGTCAAGATGCATCATCTTCCTGGCACATTTATATGTAACAGTATACACAGAGTATTGTTAACCAAGGAAGCTCACCTAAGCTTCAGTGTCCAGACTGTTTACTGCAATTTCATTATATCGGCATGATTAATTGAATCACCGGCTATGTGATGGTGCTCAACCTTCAGCCTCCCTTCCCTCCCCAGAGGTCACAGGACTTAAAGCCTTAAACATCTAATCACATAGTTGGTTTTTCTGTCTTGGCCATCTCCTGACCTAGGTCATCTCAGTCGGTTTAAACTATATAGGAGCTCACCATTAGTCACCTTATTAGCATAATCTATCACAGCCTACTATGAATAACAAAGATACTCTTATCACTTGGGAAATTCCAAGAATTTAGAAGTTACTTCCCAGGTACTAAGGACAATGGCCAACCAAATTTTTTGTTATACAACTGTTCATTGATAAATTGGAAACTATTAAGATTTCTTCTGTGCATACAGGCTAGCATTCTTTATCTGCAAAGTACACACACTTTATTTTATATGTGCCAAAAAGAATGTACCAAAAGAAAAACATTTTATCCATAAGCTGTTGCAACAACACATTGATCTATTTTTTGAGAGCAGAAATAAGTCCAGGGAATAAGGATTTGGGGCAACTAAAGTTTTATTCTTTAGTAGTGTCTTTTTTTTATTGGATAACTTTCAGAACAGCAAAACAGCTTCCGGAGTGCTTCACATTGTTCTATATGTGTAATACCACTTAAGGTCTTGACATACATATGAAGTACGCAACTACTGAAATTGGATGATTAGAGCATTTTCTTTCTTTCTTTTTTTTTTTTTTTTTGGTCCATCTTCTCTCTGCATGTGTATATATTTCTTCAGTTTTCTTTCATACTTTAGGGAAGGAAAATAATTTTCCCTTTAGCCTTCTAAGGTTCTTGGCTGAGACCCCCTATTCTAAAAGACAGAAAAAAGTTTAATAGGATGCATATCTCCTATATGCCTGGAAGATACCCAGAAAAACTGAGAAACACCCCCAAATGGCCCAAGCTATCACTTTATTTTTTATTTATTTATTTTTAAATATTTTATTTATTTATTTGTCAGAGGGAGAGGGAGAAAGCACAAGCAGGGGGAGCAGCAGGCAGAGGGAGAAGAAGGCTCCCTGCTAAGCAAGGAGCCCAATGCAGGACTCAATTCCAGGACCCTGGGATCATGACCTGAGCTGAAAGCAGATGCTTAACCAACTGAGCCACCCAGGCGTCCCCAAGCTATCACTTTAAATACCATCTCTATCTGCAGACAAAAGAAGGTGTTGGAGGGTGGGAGGGCCAGTTATAGGAGGCTATCAGGAAACGCACAATAAACAAGTGTTATGCAGATTTAGGTCATTGTCTTCTCCATTGATAAGTATATCTAGAAATTTAGAGTCATCTTTCACAGAAGAGAGACACCCTTACAAATGGAGATTTTTTTCCCTTATAAATGTAAATGTCCCTTACAAAAGGGTAACTTTTACTCAGTTTTCTTAAGATTTTTTTTAAAGATTTTATTTATTTATTTGACAGAGAGAGAGAGATAGAGCTGGAACACAAGTACGGGGAATGGGAGAGAGAGACGCAGGCTTCCCGTTGAGCAGGGAGCCTGATGTGGGGCTCGATCCCAGGTCTCTGGGATCATGACCTGAGCCGAAGGGAGACACTTAATGACTGAGCCACCCAGGCGCCCACTTCCACTCAGTTTTCAAAGCTTCTCCTGTTGTCTGCTGTTTCTTAAAAATAACCAGCTTGTGTAATTTGGAAGTATAGCATAGAGAATATAGTCAATAATGTAATAATGTTGTATGATGACAGATGGTGACTATACTTATCATGTTAAGCATTGAGTAATGTATACAATTGTCAAATCACTGTGTTGTATAACTGAAACTAATAAAACATTGTACGTTGAGTATACTTCAATTAAAAAAATAACCAGCTTGAAATAATCCTTATGCCAAAGAGCCATATTTTGGGGTGGCAAATTCTGCTCCCCTTCAATACCTTGGCTAAACTCAGGGTTTCTGAGGTCAGACTACCTAAGTTCAAATTCCTGCTTTTCCACTCATTAGCTGCATGACATTGGGCAAGTTACTTGGCCTCTCTATGTCTCAGTTTTTTTCATCTATAAAACAGGAATAATAGTAATATTTATCTCACAGGGTTTAGTGAGGATTCAAGTAATATAATAAATAAATAAATAATAAAAAATAAATAATGTATGTAAAGCACAGAAAATAGTTATTGCATAGTAATATTCATTAAATGTCAGCACTTATACTTTCAATTTGATCATAATACATGTTTTGTATAGGAGATCAAGGACAAGAATTCTTCTATATAGCTAAAAGGTTCCTTTGAGATCAGCTAGTCTAAACTTTATTCTCTTTCACTTGTCAATATAGGCAACAAAGCACATATAGAAGCTCAAGGGAGGCAAAATGACTGCCCTACAGTCACACAGTGACTGGCATAGTTGTGTTAAAATCCTCATTGCATGTTTCCAAGCTGAGTGCTTTTTTTACTACTGTACTACATTAAGTTGAATGCAACTTACAGTCATTCCAAAGTAGTAATCCCTCAGAAATCTTGGGGGAAAAAAGTTCAGAAGGACTGATACGCTGAACAAAACTCAACCTAGGAGTACCTTCTCTAAGAAAATGCAAAAGACCATGCCTTAATTTCTTCAAATGTGAATTTATGTATATAAGTCTGTGAAGAGAATTCTGTACATATCTTATGGTGAGTATATTTTTATTTTTTATTTTTTGCTATGTTCCCTTAAATTGATTCTTCTTTTGCTCTGAACATTTTTATTTTTTCTTTCGCTTTGGTTGTTGACAGATTTGTTTTCAACTCAGTACAGCTCACTGAATTGAAAAGGAAAATAATGAGTGTGAAAGTGTTATAGTACACCCACATAGCCCTTCCACCTGGTTGCCTTATCCTTCCAAACAGGCACCACCCCAAAGTAAACCATGTTGCTCAAAAACAATGATGAAAGAAGAGTGGTAACAGTCTGCTGCAATATTCTAATTCAAATGTTATCTTGAATGCTTTCCATGGGCTGTTGTGATAAGGGATGACATGATCCTGTGATGAAGAAGGCAGCACTTTTCAAATTGGAGTTTGTGGAATGCAAGTCCACTTGAGATACTAAGTATTCCACAAAGATAAGTTTTTTGGGGGGGTGCAAATATTCTTAGACAAATTTGAGTTAGAGCTTTTAAAAAAATGTTTCTTGAATTCTCAGTCCCTTTTCATATGCCTTAGAACACATCTTCAAGAACACTTTGGGGAATACTTCAACAAGATTTTGATAGTGTAAGGGTTCTTGGAGTTTGAATATTTTAACTCAGATTTTTGTTAAGGTAATTGTAGATACACATGTATTTGTAAAATATAGGGAGGTTCTATGTATCCTTTATCTAATTTCTCCCAATGGCAAACATCTTGCAATATACTGATCCTATTCAGATTTCTCTAGATTTATACCCATGTGCATGTGTGTGCATATGTGTGTATGTATGTGTGTTTAGATCTATACATTTTTATCTTGTGTAGTTTCAAGTGTCTGGTCCATGAATGTTCATCAGAAAATTATTACTTCTTTATTTCTACTACTTTGTTACTGAAGATTAGCACTTCCTTCAACGATCAATGTAGGTTAAAAAACAAACAAAAACCCTGCACAGTTGTATTAGCAATAGCTAGGACTTTTTCATCAATAGAAGTCACATTATAGTTCTTGCAGCTATCTCAAAACATCAATTATGGTCATCACTACTTCAAAATTAGAATAATTGTTAAACCTGTCAATAGATCTTATTACTTAATGCTTTAATGAACATTTGTTTTACTGTATCGCAATTTTCAAAAAAGTTTGATAATTTTATTTCAATATATTTAGTTTCTTTGTAGTCCTATATATTTTATTTATTTAAAAATATTGTTTTGAGAAGAGGTTCATAAGCTTTACCAGATTGTCATAGGGATCTATGGCACAAAAAGTGTTAAGAACTTCTAGTGTAGTTAGGAAAATACACACTGAAAAGAGAGACAGGAGAGATTGTTTTAATTTCCAGCTTTGCTGCTTATTTCTTATATAGCTTAAACAAGTATGAAAACTCTGAGTCTTAGTTTTCTCACCAGTAAAATGGGAGTGAGACTAATCAGCTGCTATAGTTCCCTTATAGCTCTAAATTTCTCAGAATCTGTTATATTGAAGAGGTCATCTTTCCACCATTTTCTGAACTAGTTCAGATCTAATAAAAATAAACTTTTTCCTTTGAATTTTTAATCATATATGGGTAATGTGGAGATTTTTCAGAAAATAGCTTCAAACCACTCATTCATTCAAAAATAATCTTTATTCACACTCTACACATAATAGAACTGTGCACCTGGAGTTTTGGAAGCACCTAAGATTAACAAGATTAATTGTTAATTAGCAATTAATAATTGTTTCTTTGTTAACAATTAATTGTTTCTTTGTTAACAGTTGATGGACAAAACCAATCTTGGAAGGAATTGTTATCAGCAAAGAATTCCTAGAGGAGAAATTTGAATTTGAATTCAATTGAATTGAATTGGCCATATGAATTGAGTTTTGCAAGGGACTCTAAGGGAAGGGCATTCTAGACAAAACAAATGATTAAGTAAATGCACTGAGCAATGAGAGAGCATGGCACACTTGGAAAACAGCAAGCCCTTATCTATATCTTGTGAGAGGGTGAAAAAATGACTTTGGAGAGACAGCCAAAGCCCCATCGTCATTAAGGGCCTTCTATGCCTGCCAGGCCATGCTAAGAGATCATGCATTTTATTGAGAAGTCAGTGGTGGCTGACAAAGTCTTAAGAAGGAAAAATGACATAATCTCATTTGCAATCCATAAGGATTGCCTCTGACAGTAGGCTGAAGGAGGAACTGAAGGGAAATAAAACTGGAGGTAGAGAAACTAGTTAGGAGGCTTCCAACAGTTCAGTTGTAATAAAATTGAAGGCTTGAAATAAAGATATCATCATGGGGGTATAAATTAGAAAATGTATTTGCAAGAAATGAAGGAGGAGTCAAGAAAGGCTTCCAGGTTTCTCACCCAGAAAATTTTGTAGTTAACAAAAGTAGAAAACTGAGGAACAACAGATTGGGGAAATAAGGAAGGAACAAAAAGTTAGTTTGAACTTAAGACAGATTGATTTTGAAATAACTCCAGAACACCTATTTGGAAATATTCAGTAGCTGGTTGGAAATTTAAATGTGAAGGTTAGAAGTGAAGTTTGGGCTCACAATATAGATGTGGGAATCATCATTATTTACATGTTAATTGATGCTATAGGAGTGGACACTGTCATTTAGAGAAATCATCAAAAGTGAAAAGAGGAAAGCAGTAGACTTAAAATTTTACTAGCAATGTATTTCATTCATAAAAATATTTAGCCTCTATGCATGTATGGGTATGTTAGTTTAGATGTACATGTGTATATTTTATAAATATTTTTATTACAGATACCACAAAAATGTCAACAATAAAAAGATGAGATAAGGCTACATACACATGAAAGTTCTAGTATTTTCCACCTCCAATACATCATCTGTGTACCCCCTCAGGTGTTGCACACCTCACTGTGGAAATCAGTGGAGAATGGGAATAACAGTGGGAAGCTGGAACCTTAAAGAATGAGTAAGAAATTGGTGGAGATGACTTGGGAAGGGTACTCCAAGTAGGGAGGGCATTTGGAGCAAAGGCATATAAGTAAACAGTGAGAAACACAAGTATAAAGTTGCTGAAGCATAGAATGCAAAACAGGAAGCAGCAAGAATTTATGTGGAAGAATTTGATAGAAGTTGGATACTCAGGGCCTGTAGGCCATGGTAATGGGATTCAAATGCATCTTCTAGTCAACAGGAAGCCAGAAATGGTTTAAAGTAAGGGAATTAACATGGTCTGTTTACATTTGGCTCTAATCCCTGGTGGTGGCAGGGATAGGAGAGGGTAAGTTTGGAATCAGTGAGATAGAATGAAAGATTTAAAAAATAGATTTGTAAAAATAAGTGAAATGAATTAGGTTTATTTCTCCTTGAGAATGGATGGCTAAGGGGTAACTTGGTCACAGTCTTTCAATATAAAATTTATTATGTGAAAGATTTTGTTTAGTCTGATAACTGACAAGTGGAAAAGAGGCAAGAAAATAAAAGTAGAGAAGTTTGAGTTGGTTACCAAGCAAACTCTTGATTATTTGAGTAATGATTTATATATTTAAAGTCTTTTTCTCTAGAGATTTTCATGAGGAGAATGGCATTAGTGGCCACTTTATGACAGGCATATAACAAATGTCAGAGAGGTGTGGATGTAGAACTATTGAGATTGTTTTAAAAATCTGCTGACAACTATTCCATGAAGACTAGGTTCAGCTTGAGGGCTGCCAGTTTGTGAAAACTATGGTTTAATCATTCACCTAGTTTTAATAAGGGGTCCAAATCAGTTAGATGCTTCCAGGAGGTCCTGTTGTGCCTTGTGATACTCTGAGAAAATGATCAACCAAATAGCATGCACTTAATGACAATTTACTACATTCTGGGTAAAAAAGATTTACCATATAGTTTCTGCTCTCTGAGAGCTAATCATCTAGTTTGGGAAAACAGGACATATGGATGAGAAACTAACAATATAAGGAAAAATATAAGTTCAAAGATAACTTATAATTAGCCCATAAACTTCTGTCATATTAGGTGATGCAGCACATTTAAAAATCTATGTGTTACTGGAAGATTTCCTAATAATATCATTTCTGAGAAACTTAGGTCAACAGAAGTGAATGCATCTTAGAATGTTTTTTCCCTTCACAGTGAAACCTGACATATCTAGTTCTGCTATGTAAAAGGGTAAAAGGGCTAGAAATTAATAATGATGCCAATAATTCTATTTGATAATTCAAGAATTAAATTAACATTTACTCCAAATATTATTCAGTTTGCGTACAAATGGTTTATAGATTCAGCAGAATAAAGATGTTCTAGGATAAGTAATAGCCAACAATTTGTTTATTGTTCTGAAATGAGCATTTATAATTGTTTACATTAGTGCATACTGAGAGGCAGTGAAGTGTGATGGAAAGAGTATTGGACTAAGAATTAAGAAAACTTCAAATTTTACCTTTTCCCCTAATTAGTTCTATGATGGTCCTGATTAAAATACTGTCATAGTAATACAATCTGTTCTTCCTAAAGCATGACAAATTGGATAAAATCATCCTTATTTTAAGCCTAAGAAAAATATTGAGAATTGAAAGCCACTTAAATGGAAAACATGACGAATGTAGAATAATACTGACAAATGGCCTAAACACAAAGCTTAGGAATGCTTGGGTGGCTCAGGTGGTTAAGCGGCTGCCTTCAGCTCAGGTCATGATCTTAAGGTCCTGGGATTGAATCCCACATCAGCCTCCTTGCTCAGTAGGGAGCCTGCTTCTCCCTCTGCCTGCCACTCCCCCTGCTTGTACTCACTCTCTCTCTCTCTGAATAAAAAAAAAAAAAGCTTAAATAAAGTTCAGCTACCAAGAAGGCTTGACATGTTGGTAATATGGTATTTGGGTGAATAAAAGTGTTGGGATTATATGGTAATAATGTGGGAGATTACCATAATAATATGTAAGAACTTGACTCCCATTTCACATAGGAAGCAGAGCTCTAGAAGTGAGATATATAAACCTCCTTAAATATCACAATTTCATAGAAGGGCATAAAAATAAGGAAGAAATAGAGAGGATGAAAACACTTATTAAGCACCTATTATTTGTGAAAACCTCTACAATCCATTTTCACAAGTTCTTCATCCTATTAGGAAAGTAATATAGACCAGTATATCCCAGTCACCTGGTACAATTGTTAAAAATACAGATTCCTCGCCCTCAGTTTACTTCATGAATCATAATATCCAGAGAAAGGAGCCTGGTAATCTGTATCTTTTGCATGTGATCCTTGTGATTCTGATGATCAGGCAATTTTAGAAAATACTACTGTAGACTTTTAATGTTCACAGAAGACATATCCAGAGACTTTCGGAATTTCTCAATATTGCAAATACCACTATAATCACTCTAATTTCCCATGTAAAAGTTCTATTTTGCTGGTGGAGAACCATCACTTTCTTAGATCTTCTCATTTTCTCTTTCTCTTTATTTCTATCACCAACACTAGCAGTTGGGTTTTGGAGGGGTATTTTTCCACAAAGAAACAAAAGTTTTATCACTTTGAAGGGGGTTACTGAGCACATGAGCTCAATACTTACATTAGCCATGTACTGGTATTATGTTAGCCATGTACTTCTCTGGGTAGACATACTGATACCAGCCATGTACTTCTCTGGGTAACAAGTGGAAACTGGGATGTCTCACAGGGATAAGTGCTGAGACTAATCTTGTTTTTCATGAATTTATAATATAATGTTTGCTAAATGTTTGTCGAATAAAATTATGTGGAAGAGTAAGTCTACAATACATTTGGCAAATTTGCAGTTAACATTATAGTCTTTTAGGTAGTGAAATGCTAAGTTGGAGGTTGTAAAACAGAAAAAGTCATTCTCTGTAAAATCATTCTAACTTTCTGTAAAGTGAGCAGGTGAATTCAACCACGGACTCTGTGGAATCACTTTTAACATTTCCCTGACGCAAATGAATTGGAAGATGTGTCATACTGATTAAAGAAAGTAGGTATGACTTTTAAAGGTGAGTGAGCAGGACACTGATGAGAGTGTGGTACACAGCATGCATTTGAAGGGAATAACCCAAATTATATTCACAGGCTAACGGGATCCTAGTTTACCATTTACATCTATAGACAAGAGCCGTGAGTGTGCTTAAAGTAGCCTCTCTGGGCACCCAAGGGTGCTTTATCACATCTACCCATTTTATTTTCTTTATAGCACTTGCTATGCATATTTTATTATTCATTCCTTATTTATTTGTTTGTTGTCTGTGTTGGCTTCTCCTATCCTCAAAACAAGATGCAAACTGCATGAGAGTAGGGACCTTGTTTTTATTTGCTATTTTTTGTTGTGGTGAATCATCAGCTCCTAGCACAAAACAGACATTTATTAAATATTTGCTGAAAGCATGAATGTCCTAAAGGCATCAATTTAGTATGCTGCTGTCACCAAAAGTTCAAGAAAATAATGAGCATAATCATGGTAGATATTAAACATAAAAATACAATATTCTACTTTGTATGAAATTTAAAGATTTACCCCCACATCCAGAAGATATGTTTGAACTGGAAAATTTCTAAATACAAGTAACAAGTAATCAGGATGATTGACAAGCAAAATCTTTAAGAGTAGAGTATAAAGAGTAGGTTTCTTTAGTCTAAGAAGATGAAAGCTGAAGGTTATGCATTGTAAGGGAAAGGATAAGTTTAGAGATGTTCATTAAATCTCCATATTTAATAGTTAGGAGTTACCTTTTGGATCCCTTTATTCAATAGACATGCACTGTATAACAGGTACTGTGTTAGATGATAGAGATAAAAAGATGAATAAAATAAAGTAGTTTATAGGATAGTAGGAAAAAGCCCAAGGTGGGGATGTCAGGGAATGCTTTCTGGATAAGGTAATACCTATTTTGAATACTAAAATATGATTAGAAGTCAACCAGGTGAAGAGTGTTTGGAAATAGGCAGAAAATTCTTGACAGCAGAAACAAAGGAATTCAGCAACGTGGCAGTATATAAAAATCAATTCACAGAAATCTTGCATTTCTATACACTAACAATGAGATGGAAGAAAGAGAAATTAAGGAATTGATCCCATTTACAATTGCACCAAATACCATAAGTTACCTAGGAATAAACCTAACCAAAGAGGTAAAGGATTTGTACTCTAAAAACTATAGAACACTTAAGAAAGAAATTGAGGAAGACACAAAGAAATGGAAAAGTATTCCATGCTCATGGACTGGGAGAATAAATACTGTTAAAAACAGCTATGCTAGGGGCGCCTGGGTGGTTCAATCAGTTAAGCGGCTGCCTTCGGCTCAGGTCGTGATCTCAGGGTCCTGGGATTGAGCCCCGCATCAGGCTCCTTGCTCAGTGGGGAGTCTGCTTCTCCCTCTCCCTCTGCTCTTTCCCCCACTTGTCTCTCTGGCTCTCTTTCTCTCTGTGTGTCAAATAAATAAATAAAATCTTTAAAAAAAAATGGCTATGCTACCCAGAGCAATCAACACATTCAATGCAGTCCCTAACAAAATACTATCAACACTTTTTCACAGAGCTGGAACAAATAAACCTAAAATTTGTATGGACCAGAAAAAGACCCCAAATAGCCAGAGGAATGTTGAAAAAGAAACCCAAAGCTGGGGTCATTGCAATTCCAGATTTCAAGCTCTATTACAAAGCTGTAATCACTAAGACAGTATAGTATTGGCACAAAAACAGACACATAGATCAATGAAACAGAATAGAAAACCCAGAAATGGACCCTCAACTCTACAGTCAACTTATCTTTGACAAAGCAGGAAAGAATATCCAATGGAAAAAAGACAGTCTTTTCAATAAATGGTGCTGGGAAAATTGGACAGCCACATGTAGAAGAATGAAACTGAACCATTTTCTTATACCATACACAAAGATAAACTCAAAATGGATGAAAGACCCAAAAGTGAGACAGGAATCCATCAAAATCCTAGAGGAGAACACAGGCAGTAACTCTTTAACCTTGGCCACAGCAACTTCTTCCAAGACACATCTCTAAAGGCAAGGTAAACAAAAATAAAAATGAACTATTGGGACTTCATCAAGATAAAAGCTTCTGCTCAGTGAAGGAAACAATCAACAAAATTAAAAGGCAACTTTCATAATGGGAGAAAATATTTCCAAATGACATATCAGATAAAGGGCTGGTATCCAAGATCTATAAACATCTTATCAAACTCAACACCCAAAACCAAATAATCCAGTCAAGAAATGGGCAGAAGACATGAACAGACATTTTTTCCAAAGAAGACATACAAATGGCCAACAGACACATGAAAAAATGCTTCACATAACTTGGCATCAGAGAAATACAAATCAAAATCACAATGAGATACCACCTCACTCCAGTCAGAATGGCTAAAATTAACAAGTCAGGAAGCAACAGATGTTGGTGAGGATGCAGAAAAAGGGGAACCCTCTTACCCTGTTGGTGGGAATGCATCCTGGTACAGCCACTCTGGAAAACAGTATGGAAGTTCAAGAAGTTAAAAATAGAGCTACCCTATGAACTAGCAATTACACTATTAGGTATTTACCCCAAAGATACAAGTGTAGTGATCCAAGGGGGTACCTGCATTCGAATGTTTATAGCAGCAACGTCCACAATAGCCAAACTATGGAAAGAACCAAGATGTCCATTGACAGATGAATGGATAAAGCAGATGTGGTATACATACACAATGGAATATTAGACATCAGAAAGGATGAAATCTTACCATTTACATCCACATGGATGGAACTGGAGGGTATTATGCTGAGCAAAATAAGTCAATCAGACAAAGACAATTATCATATAGTTTCACTCATATGAAGAATAGAAGAAACAGGGCAGAGGATCATACAGGAAGGGAGGGGAAAATGGAATGGGAAGAAATCAGAGAGGGAGACAAACCATGAGAGACTCTTTGGGAAAGAAACTGAGGGTTGCTGGAGGGATGGTGGGTGGGGGGATGGGGCAACTGGGTGTTATATGCAACTGATGAATTACTGAACTCTATATCTGAAACTAATTATGTTCTATATGTTGGCTAATTGAATTTAAATAAAAAAGACAAAGGAAATGCATGAGAAACAAGAAGATGTGTGAAGGATGACAAACAGTTCAGCATTGGTTGAATGTAGCATTTGCTAGAGAAATGGATGAAAAATGAGATTAACAAGGCCAATAGGGACAATTATGAAAAGCTTAAATAACATATTTAGGAGTTTGGATATTACTGTATAAGAAATATAGTCATTGAATGGTTTTTAAACATGGTGCTTATATGTAATATAATGTAATATGTAAAATATGTAATTTTAAGTAGTTTGGCCTGGAACTTTTTTGGTAGATAAATTTGAAGGGGAATATATAAGAGGTTGGGAGAACAGTTAGGAAGCCATTGTATTAGTCTAGGCAAATGAGGATGGTTGCCTTGGGTAAAGGTAGTGTGGATGTTAAAGTGATGACAGACCCAAGGAATATTAAGGAGGACATAGTCACCAATTGGATATAGGGGGAGGGAAGGAGAGAAAGGAGTCCAGATGACTTTAAAATTTCTGGTTTTCATGATTTAGTAGATGATAACAGATGCCAAATAATTATAGAGGAAGAATATGTACTATGGAACTTAGAGATGAATTCAATTGTGGTGTTGAGATTTCTGTAAGACATTTAGCATGCAGTTTAGTACAAGTCTTAAGCCTGAATGAGTGATTTAGTTTAGAGATATAGATGTAGGAGTTATGAGTACATAGGCAATAGATAGGCAATATTTGAACACTTGAGCTTTAATTTTATCATCTGTGGAAAAATGTAAAGTGAGAAGATAAGAGAAATAATACAGACTCTGGGAAACATCAATATTTACTGAGAAAATGCAAGAATAGGAAACCATGAAAGAAAAAAATGGCTGGATATATACTAAATTAACTACACTAGAGGGTAGTTAAATTAATTCACTAGAGTGAGAAACTTCAGGGAAGAAGGAGTTATTGTCATTACTAAGTACAGTAAAGAGGTTCAGTAAAGTAAAGTTAAAAAATCTCCCTTGGATCTTACAATTAGGAAGCTATTTGTGACCTTAACAAAATCAGTTATGATACAGTGGTGGGTTATAGGGCCCAGAATGCAGGAAATTGAGCATTTAGTGAGAAGCTAAGAAGGCAATATTTAGGATTAATAGAAGGATGTTTCCTTCTTTTTTATATATATAGAACAGGGAAAAGAGCACTAGAATTTCTAACTTCTAAGACATAATACAGATTGAAAAAAATTAAAATTTTTAGATAATTTTGTGACTTGAAGATCCATGGTATTTATTAATAAAAGGAAGGTTGTTTGTGGTGGCATCATTAACCTGTGAAATGGATACATATAAAAGGCATTTCTTATGTTTTTATCATAACTCTCATCCATTGGACCATTTGTAATGTTGTCTGGATTGATACCAAATGGATTACTATCACTCATGGCTTTATTTGACATACAACTATAAGAGCAGGGATGGGAAAATATGACTGTATCCTAATTTTCCTGTCAAATTAAAATGCAATCTTAGAAAGGTAATGCAATATTTTAAACTCTCTGACAAAGAATATTGAGAAGAAAACAACAGAAGCAAGACCACAGGAGTAGAGTAATAAATAATTTTTCTAGAAAATATAATACACTAAGCTTGCCACTATAAATATGAAAAATGCTTACCTAAATAGGTGGATCAAAAGCAATAGTATCCTATTAGAGCCATCTAAAATTAATTGCTAATTCTCATTAGCTATAGAAGGCCAATATTTGAAGTAGAACATCAGGGAAGAGTGTTGCTTTAGTGGAATTTTGGCAGTTACTATAACATATAATTAAACATTTTTTAAATAAATGGTACTATTTGTAATTTCTTTTACATTTTAGTTAATTTTTAAATTGAAGTATAATTGACACACAGTATCCTATTAGTTTTAGGTATACATCATAGTGATTTAATATTTTTCTATATTATGAAATGATCCCCATGAGAAGTCTAGTTACCATGTCACTATACAAAGTTATTTACAATATTATTGACTATATTCCCTACACTGTACATTACATCCCCATGACTTACTTGTTTTATAACTGGAATTTTGTACTTCTTAATTCCCTTTGCCTATTTCACCTGCCTCCCAACCTCTACCCCATCTGGTAACCACCAGTTTGTTTCCTGTATCTATGGGTCTATTTCTTTATTGTATGTTCATTTTTTTGTTAAGATTTCACATATAAGCAAAATCATACAGTATTTGCTTTTCTCTGTCTGAGTTATTTAACTTAGCATGATACCCTCTAGGTCCATTCATATCGTCACAAGTGGCAAGATTTCATTCCTTTTTATGGCTGAGTGATATATATATATGTGTGTGTGTGTATACACACACACACACACACAAACACACACACATACATCTTCTTTATTCATTCATCTATCAGTGGATACTTAGGTTGCTTCCATATCTTGGCTATTGTAAATAATGCTTCAATAAATATAGGGGTGCATATATCTCTTTGGATTGGTGTTTTCATTTTCTTCAGATGAATACCCAGAGGTGGAATTGCTGAATCATATGGTAGTTCTATTTTTTAATTTTTTGAGGAACATCCATACTGTTTTCCACAGTGGCAGCACCAATTTTAATTCCCACCAACTCTACCAAGGCTCCCATTTCTCCAAATCCTTGCCAACATTTATTATTTTGTGTCTTTTTGATAATAGACAATCTTACAGGTATGGGGTAATACCTCATTGTGGTTTTGATTGGCATTCTCCTGATGATTAGTGATGTTGAGCATCTTTTCATATATCTGTTGACTAGCTGTATGTCTTCTTTGGAAAAATGTCTATCTAGGTTATTTGTGTTTTTTATATTAAGTTGTATAAGTTCTCTCTATATTTTGGATATTAACTCCTTATTGGATATATCATTTGCAAAAGCTTCTCCCATTCAGTAGGTTGCTTTTCCGCTTTGATTTTTTTTTCTGTGCAAAAGCTTTTTAGTTTGATGTAATCCCATTTGTTTATTTTAGCTTTTGTTGCCCTTGTCTGAAGAAACTGGTCCAAAAAAATATTGCTAAGACCAATATCAAAGAGCTTCCTGCTTATATTTTCTTTTAGGAACTTCATGGTTTCAGGTCCGACATTCAAGTCTTTAACCTATTGTGAAGTTATTTTTGTGTATGAAGAAGAAAGTGGTCTAGTTTCATTCTTTTGCAAGTTGTCCAGTTTTTCCAACACCATTTATTGAAAAGATTGTCTTCCACATTTTATATTCTTATATTCTTGTCGCCTTTCTCATAGATTGACCACATAAATGTAAGTTTAATTCTGACATCTATATTCTGTATCATTGATTTATATGTCTATTTTTCTGCCTGTATCATGCTGTGTTTATTACTATAGCTTGTAGAAAAGTTTGAAATCTGGGAGTGTGATGCCTTCTGCTTTGTTATTCTTTCTCAAGATTGCTTTGGCTATTCAGGATCTTTTGTGGTTCCATACACATTTTAGGATTTGTTCTAGTTCTGTGAAAAACGTCACTGGTATTTTGATAGGGATTGTATTGAATTTTAGATTGCTTTGGGTAGTATGGTCATTTTAACAATATTAATTCTTCCAGTCTGTGAATGTGGTGTATCTTTCCATTTATTTGTGTTATCCTGAATTTCTTTCATCAGTGTCTTATGTTTTCAGAATACAGGTCTTTCACCTCCTTGGTTAAATTTATTCCTAGGTATTTTATTTTTTTAATGTAAATTGTACATGGGATTTTTTTCTTAGTTTCTCTTTTTGATAGCTCATTAGTGTATAAAATGCAACCAATTTCTTTATGTTAATTTTATATCCTGCAACTTTACTTAATTCATTATTCTAATAGTTTTTGGTCGAGTCTTAGGGTTTTCTATATATAGTATCATGTCATCTGCAAATAGTGACGGTTTAACTTTCTTTCCATTTTTGGATGCCTTTTATTTCCTTTTCTTGCCTAATTGCTGTGGCTAAGACTTCCGATAATATGTTGAATAAAAATGATGAGAGTGGACATCCTTGTCTTGTTTCTGATCTCAGAGGAAAAGCTTTGTACTTTTCACCATGGAGTATCATGCTAACTCTAGGTTTGTCATATATGGCTATTATTATGTTGAGATATGTTCCCTCCATATCCACTTTGTTGACAATTTTTATCATGAAAAGATGTTGAATTTTCTAATGCTTTTTTTTGCCTCTATTGAGCTGATCATATGATTTTATCCTTTCTTTTGTTAATGTGGTATATAATGTTGATTGATTTGTGGATATTGAACCAGCCTTGAATCCATGGAATAAGTTCTACTTGATCATGCCGTATGATCCTTTTAATGTATTGTTGGATTTGGTTTACTAATATTCTGTGTTCATCAGGAATATTGACCTATAATTTTCTTTTTTGTAGTGTTTTCATCTGGTTTTGTTATCAGGGTAATGCTAGTCTCATAAAATGAGTTTGGAAGCATTCCTTCCTCTTCAATTTTTTTGAAATAGTTTGAAAAGTATAGGTATTAACCCTTCATTAAATGGTATAATTCATCTATGTAGCTATCTGGTCCTGGACTTTAGATTTTTTGGGAGTTTGAAAATTACTAATTCAATTTCATTGCTTGTGATCAGCCTATTCAGATTTTCTTTTTCTTCATGATTCAGTCTTGGAAGGTTGTGTCTTTCTAGGAATTTATCCACTTCTATGTTGCCCAATATGTTGGCAGATAATTGTCTGCAGTAGTCTCTTAAGATCTTTTGTATTTCTGTGGTATTGGTTGTAACTTCCCTTTCATTTCTGATTTTATTTATTTGGGTCCTCTTTTTTCTTCATAAGTCTGGTGAGAGGTTTTTTTGATTTTATGTTTTCAAAAAACCAGCTTTTATTTTCATTGATCTTTTCTATTTTTTAAAGTCTTGATTTCATTTATTTCTGCTTGATCTTTATTATTCTCTTCCTTCTACTAACTTTGGTCTTTGTTTTTTTTATAGTTCTTTTGGGTATACAGTTAGATTGTATTGGGGGGGATTCTTCCTGTTTCTTGAGGTAGACCTATATTACTATAAACTTCCCTCTTAAAACTGCTATTGCTGTGTCCCATAGACTTTCAGAAGTTGTGTTTGCATTTTCATTTGTCTCAAGGTACTTTTTAATTTCCTCAAATTTGTTCATTGGCTCATTGGTTGCTTAGTAGCATGTTGTTTAGTCTCCATGTGTTTGTGTTTTTCCAGTTTTTTTCTTGTAACTGATTTCCAGTTTCATACTATTGTGGTCAGAAAAAATGCTTGAGTGAAGCTTTGAAGTGATTTCAATATTCTTGAGTTTACTGAGACTTGTTTTGTGATTTAACATGTGATCTATCCTGGAGAATGTTCCATGTGCACTTGAAAAGAATGTGTATTTTGTAGTTTTAAAATGAAATGTTCTATCTATATCTATTAAATCACTCTGGTCTAATGTGTCATTTTTTAAAAATTTTATTTTATTATGTTATGTTAGTCATCATACATTACATCATTAGTTTTTATGTAGTGTTCCATGATTCATTGTTTACATATAACACCCAGTGCTCCATTCAATACATGCCCTCCTTGATACCCATCACCGGGCTAACCCATCCCCCCACCCTTTCCCCTCCAAAACCCTCAGTTTGTTTCTCAGAGTCCATAGTCTCTCATGGTTCATCTCCCCCTCCGATTTACCCCCCTTATTTTTCCCTTCCTACTATCTTTTTTTTCCCTAACATATAATGTATTATTTGTTTCAGAGGTACAGGTCTGTGATTTATCAGTCTTACACAATTCGCAGCGCTCACCATAGCACATACCCTCCCCAATGTCTATCATCCAGCCACCCCATCCCTCTCATCCCCCACCACTCCAGCAACCCTCAGTTTGTTTCCTGAGATTAAGAATTCCTCATATCAGTGAGATCATATGATACTTGTCTTTCTCTGATTGGTTTATTTCGCTTAGCATAATACCCTCCAGTTCCATGCACATCATTGCAAATGGCAAGATTTCATTTTTTGATGGCTGTATAATATTCCATTGTGCATATATACCACATCTTCTTTATCCATTCATCTGTTGATGGACATCTTGGCTCTTTCCATAGTTTGGCTATTGGGTCTAATGTGTCATTTAAGGCCAATATTTCCTTATTGATTTCCTCTCTGGATCATCTATGCATTGATGTTAGTGAGATATTAAAATTTTCTACTGCTATTATATTACTGTCAATTTATCCCTTTATGTCTATTAATATTTGCTTTATATATTTAGGTGTTCCTATGTTGTGTGCATAAATATTTATGAATGTTATATCTTCTTTTTGGATTGATGCCTTTATCATGATGTAATGTCTTTCTTTGTCTTTTCTTATAGTCTTTTTTTAAAGTCTATCTTGTCTGATATGATTATTGCTACACCAGCTTTCTTTTTGTTTCCATTTGTGTGGAATATCTTTTTCCATACCCTTCCTTTCAGTATATGTGTATCTTGAGATCTGAAGTGAGTCTCTTATAGGCAGCATATAAATAGGACTTTTTTTTTTATCCATTCACTGACCTCATGGTTTTTGATTAGAGTATTTATTCCATTTACTCTTAAAGTGATTACTGATAGGCATGTACTTATTGCCTTTTTGATGATTGTTTTCTGGTTGTTTTTGTAATTCTCTATCCCTTTCTTTCTCTATTGTAATTCTCTATCCCTTTCTTCCTTTCTTTTTGGCTTGATGGTTTTATTTAATGTTATGTTCGGGTTCCTTTCTCTTTATTTTTGTGTATCTACTGTGGAATTTTAGTTTAAGTTTACTCCAAGGTTCACATATATTGATCTATATAAATAGCAGTCTATTTTAAGCTGATAGTTGCCTAAGTTCAGATGCATTGTTTTACATTTAAAAGCATTACATGCTTTAGCACTACATTTTTACTCATCATCCCACCATGCTTTATGTTTTTGACACCTTATTTTACATCTTTTTATTTTGCATTTCCCTTAACTACTTATTGAAGTTCGAGTTGATTTCACTATTTTTGCCTTTTTGCCTTCATACTAACTTTTAAAGTGGCTGATTTACTGCCTTTATTATCTTTGCCTTTACCAGTGAGATTTTTTTTCTTTCATATATTCTCTCACTTCTAGTTGTGGCCTTACTTTTACCCTTAAAAGAAAACCCGTTAGCATTTCTTGTAATGTCAGCATAGTGGTGACGAACTCTTTTGCTTGTCTGGGAAACTCTATTTTTCTTCCAATTGTGAATGATAATCTTGCCAGGTAGAGTATTCTTGGTTGTAAGTTTTTCTCTTCAAGCACTTTGAATATATCCTGCCACTCCTTTCTGACCTGCAAAGTTTTTGCTGAAAAATCAGCTGATAGTCTTATGGGGTTTCCCTTGTATGTGACTATTTGTTTTTCTCTTGCTGCCTTTAAGATCATCTCTTTATCTTTAACTTTAGTTACAATATGTCTTTGTGTGGATTTCTTTGTGCTCATCTTGTTTGGGACTCTCTGTGCTTTCCGGACCTGGACATCTGTTTCTTTTCCCAGGGTAGGGAAATTTTCAGCCATTATTACTTCAAATATGTTCTCTGCTCATTTCTCTTTCTCTTTTCTTTCTGGGACATCTATAACACAAATGTTAGTGTGCTTGATGTTGTCCTAAAGGTCCATTCTCATTTTTTAAAATTCTTTTTTTTTTCTTTTTGCTGTTTTGTGTGATTTCCACTACTCCACCTTCCAGATCACTGATTCATTCTTCTGTATCATCCAATGAGCTGGTGATTCTCTCTACTGTATTTTTCAGTTCAGTTATTCTTTTTTTTTTAAATTAGTTTCAGAGGTAGAATTTAGTGATTCATCAGTTGCATTTAACACCCAGTGCTCATTACATCAGATGCTCTCCTTAATGCCCATAACCCAATTATCCCTTCCCCTCAACCACCTCCCCTCCAGCTACCCTCAGTTCAGTTATTCTATTCTCCAACTCTGTGACTTCTGTTTGGTCTTTATTATATTTTCTCTTTGTTAAGTTTCTCACTGTGTTGCTCTATGTTTATCATTACATTGACCTCTTTATGGGGTAAATTACTTATCCCCATTTCATTAGGGTTTTTTTTCTGGGGTTTCATTTTTTTCTTTTGTTGGAACATATTTTTCTGTCACCTCATTTTGTTTGACTTTCTGTGTTTGTTTCTATAAACTAAGCAGAACAGCTACCTCTCTTGGTTTTGAAGGAATGGACTTGTGTAAGAACATCTTTTGTGTTAGATTGCATGTGCTGGTGACTTTAACTGGTTGGCTGGAACTGGAGCAGGCATGAGATGTGGGGTAGGGGGGTTATCCTGGGGCATACCACACTGGGGCAGCCCTGGTGAAATGACTGAAGCTGGAGTGGGAGTGGGCTGGGCATGTCCTGAACTGTGCTGCACCCAGGTCACCTGGCAGAATGGCTAAAGTTAGAGTGGGCATGGACCAAGGGTGTCCTGGTACATGTTGTGCTGGGGTAGTCCTGATGGGACAGCTGGGCTGTGCATGGGACTTGGGGGTCCTGGGGCATGTTACACTGGGGACATCTCGGGACTGTCGGAGCTGGGGTGGGCTGGAGTGGGCATGGTAGAAGGCCACCTTAGGTGAGACAGCTGGAACTGCTATGAGCTAAAGACTTGGGGCTCACAGTGGTGTCCCCAGTAGAGCCAGAGTGGTCCCAGCTCCTATCTGTGCTGTCAAGGTGAAGGGAGAACATAAAGAATGGTATTTGCCTGCACCTTTGACCTTAGAGAGTTCTAGTAGCTCCCCAACTGTTTGCACACACTCTAGGGTTAGTAAATGGATTTCCTTCAGTTACAGTCTAGTTGCTTTTTAAATCGCTGTTTTGCTTTGTTTTTTTCTGGTGCCCCAGGTTGGAAGAGTCTGCATGCAAGTCCATCAGTGATATCCTTTCCTAGTAGAGGTCATTGCCTTGGGGGCTGGGTTTCTAATCATTACTGTGTCTCTCTTTTTGTTACTTTTCTCCATGTGGTACCTCTATTACTTGTTGTGCAGAAGCTGTTCAATCAGCCATCAGTTCACAGTGTCTGTGAAAGGAGGTAAGTTCTGGGTCTTCCTATGTTGTCATATTGGACACAACTATTTGTAATTTCAATTGTTTCCTAGGGATTTCAGACATGAAAAACCTTAAAAATGGTTCCATATATATGATTCTCCCTGAAATTATAGTGATTATCTTGATCAGTTTACATCAAGTGAGCCTGTGGCTGCATGAGTCATGACATAGAGTTGTCACCTAGGATGGATATAACTTTGTGGGGACACCCCATTCCAGGATATGCTTTGCAGTTCTGTAGATCAGATGCTTAATTTGGTTAGGTAACCAAATGTTACCAATTTCTCAGAGACTTATTTACACACTAGTTTAATTCAAAAGGGATCAATGTCTAAAATCTTAGTGCTGGTTTATTTGTTTACAGTGATAAGCATAACTGTCAAGCAGATTGCACACATAGGTTGATGATCATGGACTTTCCTCCAGACTTATACTGGAAGTCCAAATATTATCAGATGATTGATGAACATGTAAGGAAAACAACTGGAATTAGTTGGATGATTTTCATAGAATTTTGTCATTGAAGTTTTGTGGTCTGATGCCTCTGTCTCCACTACAGTGATAGACTGACAAGGGGGCTGGAATGTTACTATCCATTGGTTAGAAAACCTTTTACATTGGACAGGTTTTGATGGACATTCCAATGTGTACTTTCTGATTCCTGCTTTCCTATGTTTCAAATTGTTCATTCCTCTTCATTTGACTCATTTAAAAAATGCTTTTGGGCTAACTAATAGGTTATAGGCAAGCTTTGTTCTTCTTTGTGGAGTGAAATAAATTTTCTTTTTTAATATGACTTTTGCACATGTATTATCACATATATCGTACATTGATTTTATTAGTTTGGGTCTCAGAGTTCTGGAGAAATATGTCATTGCAGGCAGTATGTGTAACATTAGGAGCATGGGTTTTGTGCTGAAACAATCAAGGTATTAATTCTGGCTTCCCCACACACTAGCTGTGGGCTCTTGCAAAAGTTATTTAGCTTTCTTAAGCCCCAATTTACTTATTTAAAAAATGGAGGTAATACTGTTTTTTAACTTACATGGTTGTGATGCTGATTGCATAAAATAAAGCACATGAAGTATGCAAAGCATGTAGCACATAGTAAGTACTAAAAAGTTATCTATTATTTATTACTGTATAAAAAGCCCAGAAGAGAAACTTTTTATTGGCACCATTATTATTGTTTATAACATAAATATGCAAATGACTGTTGAAAATATCATCAGTGAACAACTTTACTTTTAGTTTAAATGGAATCACTTCTACCTTTACTTAATATGCAACAATGATTAGTGCCAATTTGAAAATTAGAGCTGGTAATAATGATAATTGCTCCTCTTACACGTGAATGATTTTTTTATGTAGCTAGTAAAAACAGTGCTGCTACTTATATATTTACTCAATGCTTGGCAAGTTGAACTGGTCCAAGCATGAAAAAGTTTTTATTTGGGGGGAAATACGTTGTCTATCTGGTTATCTATATAAAGAACTAGATAAACACATCAAATGTGGCTTTTTGATATTTTAAGGTCATGCCAGAATTGTCCATTTTCTTTTTATTTTTCTGTTGCTGGCTTAAGAAGAGATGATTATTATATACAAAATCATTTACCCTCATAATTATCCCCTTAATATGAATTTTAATTTTTCTGTATATTCCAAGTGTAGTCTTAATGCTTCAACAACCCTACTGTTTTAACTTGTATATACAGAATATGTTTTGTTTCTGATCAGAGGCAGATGATGCCTTCAGCACTCAGAAGGCAACATAGATCATGCAAATATCACAAATGCCAGTACACACATGGTGCCTCCTTGGTGGTATTAGATGTGTAGCTCTAGCAAAGAGCATCCATGGAAATAGCTGAAATGTAGAAGGCAGGTAGGTGGGGGACCAGATGACAGCTTCTAAAAACATAGTAGAATGAAAGCACAAGAGGCAGTTGTCATATGAATTGAGCAATATAATTCAACTGGATATGGCAGAACAGGGTGACCTGGAACAAATCTTGGCCAAGCAGTTCATTAGTAAATAAAATAGAAATATCTTTTGTCAATTTCAGGTTCGTTTCCCCCCTCACTATCTTCATCTAAATTCTACCTGTTGTCCAAATCACACTTTCCAGATAAAGTCCCACCTTCTGCATGAAGACTTCTTTAATACTAATGAGGATGATCTATTGAAAGGGACAATTACATATATATGAATACATATACATATATATAAGAATATATATATGAATACATATCTCTATATATATTCTTATTTCACCTTTGCAGCAACTCTTTGAGGAAGCAGATCCTTAGAAATGTTAAGAAAGTTGGCAATTCATTCATCCAAAGTAGTGTTGATGACTTTAGGACTTGTAGAGAATAAGGTGCCCAGGTAAAGCTTTCTAGGAAGTTGTTGTTTAGGTGAACCTGAAGCTTAGTAGGACACAGAGAAGGACTTGAAAGTTGTGTGACTCTTTCACAATTAATAATGGTAGTTGAGAACACGAGAATAGACAGGATCAGAGAGAAAGAGTATCTGAAATGAGGGAAGTGCCTGGAAAAAAAAAGGGGGTCTGAAGACAAGACTCAGGGACATGCCAGTATTTAGGAATGAATGGAAATGTAGCAGGCAGCAAAAGGAAACTAAGAAGGAGCAGCCATAAAGAGAGGAGAAAAATTGAGAGAGTTTGGTGTTCTAGAAGAAAAGGGAGGATGAATTTCAAAAAGGGAGTGGTCAACATAGTCAAAGGCCACAGACATTTCAAGTTAGAAGAAACTTGGATTAAGAGAGGAGAGAGAGTTACTGGTGGTGCCCTTAGAATACTTAATGTAGTTTTATGGGTGGAAATTAAGGTACAGGAAATGTAGACAAGAACATTATACAGCATAGAAAAAGCTTGAACATACTCATTCCATGATGCGGAAGGAGCAAGTAGAGAGGAAGAGGCTGAAATAGAGTAAAGAGTGGAGAGACCATGACTGGACTGAACTTCCTGAAGAGATAGGAGAGGCTGGGATCTAAATCATAGGTGAAGGAGTTAACTTTAATGTTGAGAAGACAAACTTTAATGTTTATTGTGAGAGGAAGTGAGGCAGGAACTATGCAGGAAGCTCAAGGACATTTTGGCAATTGAGAGGTAAGAGAAGGAGCTGAGCAAAGGGCAGCTCCCTTTCCTCCACTCCATAATTGTAAACCACTCTACATGGCTTGTGGTGTCCTCTGGAAGCCCCCAGGAACATCTGAGATTCAACATTCACAGTTCACTTTTCCCATACATATTCATAAACATTGTCTTATCATCCATCAGAATACTCCAGTTTGGAATGCTTAAATCAGAAATGTCTTTCCTTCTTGTTCACAGAATCAGGTCAGTCATCCTCACTATAACCTCCTGCCCTTGATAGTTCCCTATTTTTCCAGAACATCTTGGGCTGGCTTCCCTTTCCTCCTTATCCACTCAACTATCACAGTGGTTCTCTTTCTAGTGCCTTTCACCAACCTTCCCCAGTGGCTTGAGCCTTGTAATCTCCCATAGCTGTCAGGTTCTCCCTTTACTCATGTATAGGGTACACAACTGAGCCTGTGTAGGGGTAGAAACTTTTTCCCTTCTTTACTTCTAGGTTTGTGGCTGGCCTAATAGTTAAATTGACATAAGATAGGCTAATAGGAGAAAAATTTAATTTCATATATCCTGGAACGCCATAAAAATATGAGACTCAAAGAAGTGCCCATAGCAGCCAGCTTTTATACCTTTTAAATAAAGAAACAATAAATATGTGAGGAATTGATACAAGAAGGTTTATTTTGGGAGTAGTAAATTAGTGAAGAAGTAACAAAGTTTGTTTATACAACCTTCTCAGCCCTAAATTCTTTATTTCTGGTGATAAGGATGCCTTCTACCCTTCTGTTTCAGGAAGGGTACCTTTCACATGGGAGATTTATTTCCTCCTTTCAGGGAGACAAAGGATTACAGTGTCCTTTTTGTTCCAGCTTTTTCTTAAGTAACTTTATTTCAAAATAATCAATATTCCAAAATGGCATATTTTGGGGTGGCATATTCTGGTCTTCTTTAATCCTGCCCTTGAAACTTGCAAGAAATTTCACAAATCAGAAGTTGAGTTGGTAGATCACTCCATTTAACTGAACTAGTCTTTTAGTCTTGAAAATTGGTCAGTTCAGTTAAACAACTGTGTTTCATTTCAGGAGGCAGTCTGAGTCCTGAGGGCAGCCAGTCAAAAAAATTCTAGATGTCTAGCTCAAAGCATATTTTGATGGAGTGAAGGGAGGCAAGCAGTGGAAATCTTTACATATTTTCCTAGTTTGCAGTTTGAATGTCTCTGGTGATCTTTCTGAGTGGCCCAGACAAACAGACATGAAGATTGTCCATACATGAACTGGTATAATTTCTCTGAAGTTTATATCAAGTTGTCCAGTTTTATTTTGCATGGCTTCAGGAAAAGGGCAGTTTTAGTTCTCAATCATTTCAAGTCAGAAAGGTGGGAGAAAAACTAGAAATGTTAGTTTGGAGAGTTGTGATCAAATATTGGAGAAAACTGGAAAAATTCAGGATAGTCTAGTCCAGTTTATAGGTAGATAAAACCTCAAAGACAATGAATAAGAATAGAATCTGATATCCACAAGAGTGTGTTATAGATTTTACTGAAATAAATTTTTTCTCTACAGTCACCTCCATTTCTCTCAGAGATAATCAAAGTAAGACTAATTTGTTTGTAAAATAAGTCTAGTTTCATTAAACTTGGCCTGATTATTTTCATAAGTACAGCAAGAATAGTGATTAACCATATAGGCTCTTTTAAGTCTGTTTCACTGGAACTTTTCATAAAAAACCCTCAGATTTAACTTTTAAAAGCTTCTTGAGCCTAGGAAGCCAAGCCAAGGGCTCAACATCAGACTTGACCTGCAATACCTACACATTTGGATTAGTTCCTCTCTTATTGAGGTTCCCAAAATATCCTAAGATTCCTGAGTCTGCATGAAGAAACTCCTTACTCACCTGGTAAGTTTGTCCAGAACCTTGTGAACAAGTTACTAGGCTGTTTTTCCAAGGGGCTTTATTTTCTCCTGAAAGACAACCTTGGTTCCTTAAAGCCTTCTGGTCATATCTGAGTCTATGTACATCTTTTTAAAATATGACATTCCAGTCAAGCCTTGGTCATATTACCAATGTTTCCAATTATGTTACAAGAAGAACAGATTCTTACAGAACTATGCAAGTAACTATACTACCACAAAAATAAGAATACTCAACTAGGAGTTTATGAATTCTGGTGAGATCAGGTAAGGAAAAAAAATAATTGTTTTATCTTTGTTCACAAAGGTATACTTTACCAAACTGCTCATAGTTTAAGAGAAAAGAGAAAATAGCTTCCTTAAATCTAGAAAAACAAAACATTAAATAACCAAAAATGTTTCAAAAAGTCATTTAAATTATATAATCATCTTCATCAGTTCATTCAGTCCCATATAATTAATTCTTTTTGTCTTGATCTTTTATTAGCAGTTTAATGAAGCTGTTATGTTCTTCATGAGAGATCTGTAAATTCTTACTCGGTTTAGTGGTATGGTCTGAAAGTTATCAAACATGTACTTGTTAGAGTACCTTTCATGGGTCTCCTTGAAGATGAAATACTTTTGCAGGTACATTTTTGCAAAAGCATCAAAGTTAAACAGCAACTGTGTATAAATGGTAAAGAACTTAAAATGGCCATGATTAAAAGTCTGATAAGAGTTCAGTATAATGAAATTGACAAGGAAATTTGGTTATTTCTGTTACACACATTTTAATATGGAATATTAATAATTGGAATTATGACTGATAATGCTACATATCAGTTTTAGGAATCTTATACAATTTCTGTAACACTTCCATTAAAAACCCATATCCATACGAATATAACCTAAGAAGGTTAAATTTCATGTCTTATTTGACAATGCTTCCCATGTAATTTAACATACACAACACTAATGTTTAACATCTCTTTTACTAGAAGGAGAGAGAACAAAACTTTAAGATGTTCCATGGACGCTTTGGAAATCTCCAAGTTCGTTCCAATCAAAATGACTTTGATGTGGGGACCAAAGGCAGAAGAAAAATTATTAAATTTTCTTATTACCTACAGCCCATTGACAAGTCCTTGAAACAGTCAGAGTGACCTTCTTCTAGGGACTCAACTGCCTCCATGTTGAAATTTTGCTAAGGGCAAAAGGCAATCCTAGCCTGAACCCGCCCCACCCCCCACTCCAAGATCTTGTAAGCCTACTTTAACATATAAAATTTCCTTTAGAAATTTCCTTTATCTCTAAACCCCCTAAGATATGTGTTGGCAATCATCCCCCAGCATATGGCCTAATGATATACATCTGAAGGGTCTCATGACTAAGGTTTTATTAGATGGTAATAAATAACCTTTTCCCAACAATAGCTAGCCCCCTCAAGGTCCTGGAAAACTTGCTTCCAAAATTCCTTAGAAACTTTTGCTATCCCTACCCCTTCCCAACTTAAAAGTATATAATGGGCCATTCCGCATGATCCCAGTGCTGCTCTTTCTGCCCACGGGTTCTGTCCCCTTTTGCTTTAATAAAATTAACTTTTTGCACCAAAGACATCTCAAGAATTCTTTCTTGGCCGTCAGCTTCAAACCCTAATATCTTTCCTACATTAACTTCATTTAGAATTTGATTTCGGGGAAGTTTATCAAAAATATTAAAAGGTTTTGGGGTGCCTGGGTGGCTCAGTCAGTTAAGTGTCTGCCTTTGGCTCGGGTCTTGATCACAAGGTCCTGGGATCAAGCCCCACATCCAGCTCTCTGCTTCACAGGGAGCCTGTTTCTCCCTCTCCCTACTTGTGCTCTCTCTCTCTCTGTCAAATAAATAAATAAAACCTTTAAAAAAATATTTAAAGGTTTTAAAATACTTAAATAGATAGGATCACAGATTACTGTGAAACAAGACATTTAACCAAAGTGACAATTTAAAGGCAGATACAAAAGGTTACATAGTTGTAAGCAAAACTTAGCTCTTTTAACACTGAGAAGATTGTTTTAAATAATGAAAGAACTGATGAAGACAGCATGAAACACAGTAAATTATTTTAATAAAACACAGAATCTTTGTTTTCTAATCAGATTACTTAAAAGGTAAAGAAAAACCTTTCATAATCTCTTATCAGGGGCAGGTCAGTAGTCTAAGAAAATTTTGTCCTTTTAGCAGATGAAAGAATATTAAGTTTTAGTTTTACATAAGCATAAGTATACAATTTTTATTAAAACTTATTTTTTAAAGCCCTTAAATAAATGTATTCAATTTTAGCCTGCTTGACTACACAAGGAAAGATGTTTTTCCTTCTCCCTTCTCAACTTTCTATACCCATTTAGTTTGTTCTTTATTCTCCTTGATATTCAGAAATAACCAGATTTTCTACTTTACACAAAATTACTACTTTTCCTTTAACAAAACACATCTCCATACCTCATACAGTTTCTTAGTCAAAAACATATCCTACTTTTTTGCATAGAGATGTTTCCCTTACTATTTCTGGGAGTTTTAAGTACACTTATTAAATTAACTCATTACTTAACTAATTATTAAATTAATTACAATTGTTAACCCTTAGAAACTTTAATTTCTAGGTTGAGAGGAGGAGCAAGATGGCAGAGGAGTAGGAGACCTAAATTTTGTCTGGTCCCAGGAATTCAGCTAGATAGGGATCAAACCATTCTGAACACCCACGAACTCAACAGGAGATCGAAGAAAAGAATAGCAGCAACTCTCTGAACAGAAAATTGACCACTTTCTGGAAGGTAGGATGTGCAGAGAAGTGAATCTGAGGCGATATTCAGGAAAATAGATGGCAGGGGAGGGGGCTTCTGTCAACTGCTACTGGCAAGTGATAGAGCAGTGGAGCACAAAATCAGAACTTTTAGAAGTCTGCTCCACTGAGAGACGTCGCTCCAGTAGCTAAGCGGGGGGTGGAACCCTTGCTGGGACAGTGTGGTCTCGGGACCCTCGGGGTCACAGAAAGACCAGGGCTGCCTGAGTGCAGCAGAGCTCCCAGGTATCAGAACAGGGAAGCCGGCTGCAGAGATGGAACTGAGGAGTGGGCTCTCAGCTCGGGGTTGCCATAAATGGTGATCCGTGGCACAGTCAGGCCACTGCTCTTCCAGCAGGGACCCAACAAGTGGCAGATCCGGGGAGACTCCCCTTCCTCCCTCAGGAGAATGGTGCGGGAGTACACCACAAGAATCTGCTGGGTTTGGAGACTCCAAACGGGGTCATGTGCCAGAGATAGAAATGATCGGGTACAGGCCAGATGAGCATGGAGTGCAGGTGGAGACCGGGGAGACGGGAGTGATTGACTGCTTTTCTCTCGGGGCGCACTGAGGAGTAGGGCCCTGAGTTCTCGGCTCCTCTGGGGCGGAGATTGGGAGGCCGCTATTTTCACTCTCATCCTCCAAAGCTGTACAGAAAGCTTGCAGGGAACAAAAGCTCCCAAGAGCAAACTCAGGCAGATTACTTAGCCTGGACCTGACAAGGGCGGGCCACTTCCGCCTCCAGCAAAGACATTTCAGAACCACGGCAACAGGCCCCTCCCCCAGAAGATCAGCAAGAACCGCCAGCCAAGACCAAATTTACCAATCAATGAGAACAGCAGAACTCCAGCACTAGGGGAATACTGCACATAGAATTCATGGCTTATTTCCCATGATTCTTTAGGCTTTCAAAGTTAATTTTTTTAACTTTCTTTTTCTTTTTCTTTTTCCCTGTTTCAACCAACATCTTATCAATCCCCTTTTTAAAAATCTTTTTTATTTTTCATTTTTAGAGTCATATTCTATCCTTCATAGTAGTTAACTGTATTTTTGGTATATATATATATATATATATATATATATATATATATATATATATATATATATATATATATAAGTTGTTCTCTCTTTAAAATTTTGGGATACAGTTTCTTCTAACAGGCCAAAATACACCCTAAGTCTCTAGTGTATGGCTTTGTTCTACTCTACTGCCTGATCACATTCTCTCCCTTTTTCTTTTCTTTTTTTTTTAAATTTCTCTTCTTTCTTTTTTGAACCATCTTCTTATCTTATCAATTCCTTTAATAAAATCTTTTACAATTTTTATCTTTACAGTCATATTCCATCCCTTCATTGTATTTACCCTTATTTTTGTTCATATATAAGTCTTTCTTTCTTTAAAATTTTGGGAGGCAATTTCTTATAACAGACCGAAATATGCCCAAATCTAGGATGTGGCACTGATCTATGCACCAGCCTGATCATTTTTGATCATATTCTGTTTTTTTGTTTGTTTATTCGTTGGTTTGTTTGTTTATTTTTATCTTTTTCTTTTTCTTTTTTATTCTTTTTTCTTTCTTTCCCTTTCTTTTCCCCCGGTTTCAGGTCTCTTCTGATTTGTTTAGTGTATATTTTTCTGAGGTCGTTGTTACCCTGTTAGCATTTTGTTCTCTCATTCATCTATTCTCCTCTGGACAAAATGACAAGACAGAAAAAAACACCTCAAAAAAAAAAAAGAACAGGAGGGAGTACCGACTGCCAGGGACCTAATCAATATGGACATTAGTAAGATGTTGGAACTAGAGTTCAGAATGATGATTTTAAAGATACTAGCTGGGCTTGAAAAAAGCATGAAAGATATTAGAGAAGCCCTTTCTGGAGAAATAAAAGAACTAAAATCTAACCAAGTCGAAATCGAAAAGGCTATTAATGAGGTGCAATAAAAAATGGAGGCTCTAACTGCTAGGATAAATGAGGCAGAAGAGAGAATTAGTGATATAGAAGACCAAATGATGGAAAGTAAAGGAGTTGAGAAAAACAGAGATAAACAACTACTGGATCATGAGGGCAGAATTCAAGAGATAAGTGATACCATAAGACGAAACAATATTAGAATAATTGGGATCCCAGAAGAAGAAAAAAGAGAGAGAGGGGCAGAAGGTATATTGAAGCAAATTATGGCAGAGAGCTTCTGTAATTTGGGGAAGGACACAGGCATCAAAATCCAGGAGGCACAGAGAACCCTCCACAAAATCAATAAAAATAGGTCAACACCCCGACATCTAATAGTAAAACTTAGGAGTCTCAGAGACAAAGAGAAAATCCTGAAAGCAGCTCGGGAGAAGAGGTCTGTAACCTACAATGGTAGAAACATTAGATTGGCAACACACCTATCCACAGAGACCTGGCAGGCCAGAAAGGACTGGCATGACATATTCAGAGCACTAAACGAGAAAAATATGCAGCCAAGAATACTATATCCAGCTAGTCTGTCACTGAAAATAGAAGGAGAGATAAAAAGCTTCCAGTACAAACAAAAACTAAAGGAATTTGCAAACACGAAACCAGCCCTACAAGAAATACTGAAAGGTGTCCTCAAAGCAAAGAGAGCCTAAAAGTAACATAGACCAGAAAGGAACACAGACAATATATACTAACAGTCCCCTTACAGGCAATACAATGGCACTAGATTCATATCTGTCACTAGTTACCCTGAATATAAATGGGCTAAATGCCCCAATCAAAAGACACAGGCTATCAGATTGCATAAAAAAACAAGACCCATCGATATGCTGTCTGCTAGAGACTCATTTTAGACCCAAAGACACCCAGATTGAAAGTGAGGGGGTGGAAAACAATTTACCATGCTGATGGACACCAAAAGAAAGCTGGGGTGGCAATTCTTGTATCAGACAAATTAGATTGTAAACCAAAGACTACAATAAGAGATGAGGAAGGACACTGTATCCTACTTAAAGGGTCTATCCAATAAGATCTAATAATTGTAAATATCTATGCCCCATAACATGGGAGCAGCCAATTATATAAGCCAATTAATAACCATAGCAAAGGAACACATCAACAACAATACAATAATAGTGGGGGACTTTAACACCTCCCTCACTGAAATGGACAGATCATCTAAGCAAAAGATCAACAAGGAAATAAAGACTTTAAATGACACACTGACCAAATGGACTTCACAGATATATTCAGAACATTCCATCCCAAAGCAATAGAATACACATTCTTCTCTAGTGCCCATGGAACATTCTCCAGAAGAGATCACATCCTGGGTCACAAATCAGTTCTCAACCAGTATCAAAAGATTAAGATCATTCCCTGCATATTTTCGGACCACAGTGCTTTGAAACTAGAACTCAATCACAAGAGGAAAGTCAGAAAGAACTCAAATACCTGGAGGCTAAATAGCATCCTACTAAAGAATGAATGGGTCAACCAGGAAATTAAAGAGGAATTAAAAAAATTCATGGAAACAAATGAAAATGAAAACACAAGTGTTCAAAATCTTTGGGATGCACCAAAGGTGGTCCTAAGAGGCAAGTATATAGCAATACAAGTCTTTCTCAAGGAACAAGAAAGGTCTCAAATACACAACTTAACCCTACACCTAAAGGAGCTGGAGAAAGAACAGCTAATAAAGCCTAAACCCAGCAGGAGAAGAGAAATAATAAAGATCAGAGCAGAAATCAATGAAATAGAAACCAAAAGAACAGTAGAACAGATCAACGAAACTAGGGGCTGGTTCTTTGAAAGAATGAACAAGATTGATAAACCCCTGGCCAGACTTATTAAAAAGAAGGAGAAAGGACCCAAATTAATAAAATCATGAATGAAAGAGGAGAGATCACAACCAACACCAAAGAAATACAAACAATTATAAGAACATATTATGAGCAACTATATGGCAGCAAATTACATAATCTGGAAGAAATGGATCCATCATAGAGATGTATAAACTATCAAAACTGAACCAGGAAGAAATAGAAAACATGAACAGACCCATAACCACTAAGGAAATTGAAGCAGTAATCAAAAATTTCCCAACAAACAAGAGCCGAGTGCCAGATGGCTTCCCAAGGGAATTCTACCAAACCTTTATAGAAGAATTAATACTTATTCTTCTGAAACTGTTCCAAAAAATAGAAATGGAAGGAAAACTTCCAAACTCATTTTATGAGGCCACCATTACCTTCATCCCCAAACCAAAGACCACATCAAAAAGGAGAATTATAGACCAATATCCTTGATGAACATGGATGCAAAAATTCTCACCAAAATACTAGCCAATAGGATCCAACAGTACATTAAAAGGATTATTCACCACGACCAAGTGGGATTTATCCCTGGGCTGCAAGGTTGGTTCAACATCCACAAATCAATCAATGTGATACAGTACATTAATAAAAGAAAGAACAAGAACCACATGATCCTCTCAATAGATGCAGAAAAAGCATTTGACAAAGTACAGCATCCTTTCTTGATCAAAAGTCTTCAGAGTATAGGGATAGAGCGTACATACCTCAATATCATAAAAGCCATCTATGAAAAACCTACAACGAATATCATTCTCAATTGGGAAAAACTGAGAGCTTTTCCCCCTAAGGTCAGGAACACGGCAGGGATGTCCACTCTCACCACTGCTATTCAACATAGTATTAGAAGTCCTAGCCACAGCTATCAGACAACAAAAAGAAATAAAAGGCATCCAAATTGGCAAAGAAGAAGTCAAACTCTCACTCTTTTTTAGATGATATGATACTTTATGTGGTAAACCAAAAAGACTCCACCCCAAAACTGCTAGAACTGATACAGGAATTCAGTAAAGTGGCAGGATATAAAATCAATGCACAGAAATCAGTGGCATTCCTATACACCAACAACAAGACACAAGAAAGATAAATTAATGAGTCGATCCCATTTACAATTGCACCCAAAACCATAAGATACCTAGGTATAAATCTAACCAAAGAGGCAAAGAATCTGTACTCAGAAAACTATAGAATACTCATGAAAGAAATTGAGGGAGACACAAAGAAATGGAAAAACGTTCCATGCTCATGGATTGGAAGAACAAATATTGTGAAGATGTCAATGATACCTAGAGCAATCTACACATTCAATGCAATCCCTATCACATACCATCTACTTTTTTCAAAAAAATGGAACCAATAATCCTAAAACTTGTATGGAACCAGAAAAGACCCCAAATTGCCAGAGGAATGTTGAAAAAGAAAAGCAAAGCTGGTGGCATCACAATTCTGGACATCAAACTCTATTACAAAGCTGTAATCATCAAGACAGTATGGTACTGGCAAAAACACAGACACACAGATCAATGGAACAGAGAGAGAGCCCAGAAATGGACCCTCAACTTTATGGTCAACTAAACTTCCACAAAGCAGGAGAGAATGTCCAGTGGAAAAAAGACAGTCTCTTCAACAAATGGTGTTGGGAAAATTGGACAGCCACATGCAGAAGAATGGAACTGGACCATTTCATTACACCACACACAAAAATAGACTCAGAACGGTTGAAAGACCTAAATGTGAGACAGGAGTCCATCAACATCCTAAAGGAGAACACAGGCAGCAACCTCTTCAACCTCAGCCACAGCAACTTCTCCCTAGACATATCGCCAAAGGCAAGGCAAGCAAGGGCAAAAATGAACTTTTGGGACTTCATCAAGATAAAAAGTTTTTGCAGAGCAAAGGAAACAGTCAACAAAACCAAAAGACATTTGACAGAATGGGAGAAGATATTTGCAAATGACATATCAGATAAAGGGCTAGTATCCAAAATCTATAAAGAACTTATCAAACTCAACACCCAAAAGAACAAATGATCCAATCAAGAAATGGGCAGAAGACATGAACAGACATTTTTCCAGAGAAGACATCCAAATTGCCAACAGATACATGAAAAAGTGCTCAACATTGCTCGACATCAGGGTAATCCAAATCAAAACCTCAATGAGATACCACCTCACACCAGTCAGAATGGCTAAAATTAACAAGTCAGGAAACGACAGATTTTGGCAGGGGTGCAGAGAAAGGGGAACCCTCCTACACTGTTGGTGGGAATGCAAGCTGGTGCAGCCACTCTGGAAAACAGTATGGAGGTTCCTCAAACAGTTGAAAATAGAGCTACCACCATACGACCCAGGAATTTCACTACTGGGTATTGACCCCACGGAGAAAAATGTAGGGATCCGAAGTGGTACGTGCACCCCGATGTTTATAGCAGCAATGTCCACAATAGCCAAACTATGGAAAGAGCCAAGAAGTCCATCGACAGATGAGTGGATAAAGAAGATGTGGTATATATGCACAATGGAATATTATGCAGCCATCAGAAGGAATGAAATCTTACCATTTGCAACAACACGGATGGAACTGGAGGGTATTATGCTGAGCGAAATAAGCCCATCAGAGAAAGACATGTATTATATGACCTCACTGATATGAGGAATTCTTAATCTCAGGAAACAAACTGAGGTTTGCTGGAGTGGTGGGGGGTGGGAGGGATGGGGTGGCTGGGTGATAGACATTGGGGAGGGTATGTGCTAGGGTGAGTGCTGTGAATTGTGTAAGACTGTTGAATCACAGACCTGTACCTCTGAAACAAATAATACATTATATGTTAAAAAAAAAAAGAAGAGGATAGCAGGAAGGGAAGAATGAAAGTGGGGGAAATCGGAGGGGGAGATGAACCATGAGAGACTATGGACTCTGAGAAACAAACTGATGGTTTTAGAGGGGAGGGCATTGGGGGGATGGGTTAGCCTGTTGATGGGTATTAAAGAGGGCACGTATGAATGGAGCACTGGGTGTTATACGCAAACAATGAATCATGGAACACTACATCAAAAACTAATGATGTAATATATGGTGATTAACATAACATAATAAAAAATAAATTAAAAAAGAAATAATTTCTAGTAAAAGCTGACAAGTGAGCAATTGTGAACTATCTGTTATACCAACATTCTTTAGATTGGCAAATTTATGAATATTTTTCATGATTTCTAGAAGCATATCTTTTTTTTATAGCACAATCTTTCAATGTGGCACTGGACATGTTTACTGACAGATCCAAATATCTTTAGTTTATCCGTAATAAGAAGCCAAAAGGGGTTAAACCTATGTTTAGTAACTAATGTTTCAGTATTTTATCTCATTTTGAAATGATCTAGTCAATGAATTTCCATCATTTAACCTAATTTATCCAAACTTTAAGGTTTAAAGTTACCAAAAAAGAATTTGGAAAGGACTTAAATAAAGTAGACATATTATACAATATAATTATTTTTGAAAACTTTACTTATAAACTTTTACCTCATTTACATCTATTTAAATCACTTGTTTTAAATAATCATATTTAGATTGTTCATGAAAATTTCATGAGACTTTAAAGCAGCTAGCCATCATCTTAAGTTACTATTTTTGCTGAAAAATTTTGTAATAGAGATAACATGAGCTTATTTGACTAATAAGCCCAGGTAGAATAAATGTTGTATGTCTGCATTATATTTAATACTGATAACTCTGAAGACATTCTTTTTTAAATTAAACCAATAAAATTATACTAGTTTTTATTTACTGAAGATTATTCCAAATCATGTGAACTTGAAAAACATTTCAGTTAGTTTCAAATATATTTCTGAGAGCCTAGAAATATTTATTTTGATAAGCATTTATTTTTCTTTAAGCCAATTAAGTGGAGCCTTTAAAAAATTAATTTTGACAATACCATCTTGATGTAAGAAAATATCACATATACATGACACACATTTATAGACTTACATAAACATACAGAGACCTTATAACTTTCATTCTAAAATTTTGGTCATGAATCAGGTACAGTAATACAGAACTCACTAGTTTATAAATAACAGTTGGATTCAAATTGTGTTTCTGCAATTGGAGTAAATTGTGTACCTGCTCAGATGGCTAAATGTTTTTACTAATATTTGTGGAGAAGACTCAAGATTTCCATTTGTCTTTGATAAATTATCTTATGAAGGCTGTGGACTAGTGTTTGGGCCAAGGAGCCTTTAAAGAAGTTTGTGTATTAGAAGGCTTCTTTCTTCCCTTTTTTCTTCAGTCTCAGGTGATTGTGGGCAGTGTTTTATCTCCTAGGGTGTTTACATTTCAAAGACATGTTAAGATTTACATCTTCAAGGGATGGAGAAAAAAATGTATGTTTTCTCCTAGGAGTTTTGTGGTACATTTCTCTATTATCAGAATTTTAGGGTAATTCCTACTTAAAATTTTCTATCTTTTTCTTAAGTACAGGACAGTTCTGTTTCTAAAGTCCTAATCTTTGATAATATCTACACATGTTGAGATGAAGAGGGGAGATTTGGGGTTGGTAAATTAGGTGGACTTGGAATTATTTCTAGAGCATCATACCTCACATTCCCCCAAGAGAAAGAAGCTTACTTTCCATACTCCAGCAGGAGGAAGAATTTCTCTTTGACCAGCAACAGCCCAGCCAATGTGAACTCAGCAAAACAGCCCCTCCCAGCTTCTTCCTTTCTTCTATAAAAGCTAGCTTCTCTCCTCTATTGTCCAGACTTTCCAATGGTTTGCCATAGTTTGCTTGTCCTGAATTGCAATTCTTCTGCTATTCCTGAATACACTAAATTGCTGGTAAAATAGCTGGATCTTTTGTTTTCTTTTTTTTAAATTTAATTTTATTATATTATGTTAATCACCATACATTACATCATTAGTTTTTGATGTAGTGTTCCATGATTCATTGTTTGCATATAACACCCAGTGCTCCATTCAATACGTGCCCTCTGGTGACCATGGTGACCAGTAAGGGACCCAAAGGAGACAAACCCATTAGAAACTAATGACCTCTGGAACCATGTGAAGTACCCACTTGAGCCCCTTGTGCTCTCTGCTTCCGTGAGTCATCTTCTTCCTTTCAGTTAAGTAAGTCTCCTCTTGGATATGAACTTCCTCCTTTTGGTTCAGCTCCTCTGACTTTACTCAGGATCTGTTTTTGTTTTTGTTGTATTTATGAAGGCATTGTCCTTCTTGCTCAGTACTCTTCTGTTTCCTGATCCTTTGGTTTTGAGTAATGGGGTCCCCATCTGCTAAATTCTCTCAGGAGGGACATCCTTCTATTACCCCAGCCAGTTTTATGTTTAAAAACTATGGTCCTGGGTCTTCTGGGTGGCACAGTCAGTTAAGTGTCCGACTCTTGGTTTTGGCTCAGATCGTGATTTCAGGGTCATGAGATTGAGCCCTGAGTCAGGCTCTGTGCTTAGTGCAGAGACTGCTTAAGATTTTATTTCCCTCTCCCTCTGCCCCTCTGTCCTGCTCTTTCTCCCTCTCTAAAATAAATGAATAAATCTTAAAAAAAAACTATGGTCCCCCCTCATGTGCATTTTTAACTAATTGGATCAATTTAACCAAAAATAATTTAGAACTTCAATGGCTATTATGGGGTGCTTTTGATCTCCCCAAACTTGCTTTTCTTAGAACCACAGCTCTGAAATAAAAGAAACTGAATGGGACCCCTATTTCAATTGGTATCTTGAGGCTCCCAAGTGTATTCAGGACTCTAAAATCACCTCTTCACAAATTACCATTTCTAAATTAACAGGTGAACAACTGAAAGAAGACAAAAAAGCTTCACAGGTAGGTCTCTTTCTCCCCATACGTACCTCCTTTTACCTTCTACTTCCTTATTCTAATTCTCTCAATGAACTTCCCTTTTTCTCTGAACTTCTCCTTGCTCCTTCCTCTTCTGAACCCATTAGAAACTATATCTTTAAAATTAGACCTTCTGAGGGTCTTAATGCTAAGTCCCTAATTTCCCACATCCCCTGGACTAAGGTTGAACTACAAGCCATAGTCAAAGATTTTCCTGGAGTTATTCAAGATCCCCATAAATTTGCCAAGGAATTTAATATAGTCATCCAGACTTACCAAACACGTTCCTCAGCTTTGTACCAGCTAGCTCACATGCTTGTTGGTGAAGGCCTAGCCCAACATTGGATGGAAACAGCTAAGTGGGATGATCCCGAACAAATCTCTAGAACTTTAAATGAGAGGCCAACCCATTGCCTTTTTTTATATGATCAGACTGGGCAATTGCTACCATTCAGGAACCCAGTGAACCTGTGCAAAACTATTGCAGTCACCTCCAAATCATTTTTAAGGAAAATTCTGGCCTCCTTATGGATGCTGAATCCACTCAGGTAGCCTTCAACTCTGTGTTCATTAAAGAGCTGAACTGGGATCTTTCTCTTGTAGTTAAAAGGAGTAGGATGGAATGGGAAACTATTTACTCCAGATTCAGTTTTTAGCAAATCAGCTCACCTATACCCTAGAGGATTCAAATAAGAGGAAGACCAGTAAAATCCTTGACTTCCAGATCTAACAAGTGGAAGCCCCTAAACAAAACCAAACACCTCCTGGCCTCTGCCACTATTGCAAAAAAACAAGACACTGGAAGAAAAATTGTTCCAAGTGTAAGCATTCCAGGTGCGTTCAGCCCTTAAACCAGCCTTTCCAATGCTCTCCAAATGCCCAGGTATACAATTCTGAGGAACTACAGGGCTTTTCCCAATCCTTCCTCTTACCAGGCTTAGAGAATTCTTATCAACACTGGAGCTACCCTCTTGGTGCTTGACCCTACTGTTATTAAAGAGCCCCTTATGTCAAAGTGCTGAAATAGTTCAAAGAGTGAGGATATTTAATAAACATAAACAGGTTTCTATCTATAAACCTATTCTCTTTCATTTAGGCCATCTAAGAGATACTCATACTTTTCTTCTTAGTCCTTCCACCCCTGTTCATTTATTAGGCTGAGATTCCTTGGAGAAATATCATGCTGGAATTTTTCTCCTGAAAGGGGGAGATGATTCTAGAATTTGATAGCAACCAAAATAGTCAACCAGGTAAATCATATGATGTTTCAATATCTTATTTCCTCCATCAGATTTTTCAGTGATTGATTTCCCTGTGGATAAGGCCAGTCAATAAATAATTCTTTGCCTTTACTTGGGAAGGAAAGCAGTGTACCTAGATAGTAATGCCCCAGGGTTTTACTAAAAATCCTTCCTACTCTCAAATCTTAAAAGTGGATTTAGATGATATAAAGCTATCTGGAAGCTCTACTTTATTATAATATGTAGACCACTTGCTTCTCTCCTCCCCTTCTCAGGCCTCTTTGCAGGAAGGCAACATCTACCTGTTAAAACTTTTGGCCTTAAAGGGACATAGAATCTCTAAGGAGAAACTGCAATTTGCTCAGACTCAGGTTCAATATTTGTGGCACCTGATTTCAGAACAAGGGTTGTATTTAGATCCAAATAGGCTTCATGGCATCCTGAACTTCCCAAAACTAAGTGCTAATTACAAGGTTTTCCCAGGCGAGCTGGCTACTGTCCAAATTGGATTCCAAATTCTCTTTTTCTCACTGTAATAATCTTAACCCTGCCACCTATCTTCCCTTCTCTATGGGCAATATTCCTCATGACTGACTCTCACAGATCACCTCCTGACTCCCCATGATGACTTATGGAAAACTGCTTTGTATAACATTAACTCTCTGTGGTTTACTGATGGTTCTTATTTAAAAGGTGAAAATGATAAATATAATGCTCGGTATGCTATTGCAACTCCTTTTGAAGTCATTGAGGCAACACCTTTGCCCTTGGTTAAATTGTCCCAACAGACTGAATTGTATATTCTTGATCAGACCTGCACTTTAAGCCAAGGGCAAAACCGCAAATATTTATACTAACAGTAGGTATGTTGGAATAGCTCATGACTTTAGAATGTTATGGAAACAGCAAGGCTTCCTCACTTCCAGCGGGGACAAAATTAAAAATGGCCTTTATATCCAGAAATAATTAGATGCCATACTCTTGCAGACACTTTTGCCAGTATCAAGGTCCCTGCACATTCCAAACTTGATTCCCTTGAGGCTAATGGCTTTGTCACCTTGATTATTTCTGCAAAGTATTCTGCTCTCAAAGGAAGAAACAACTAAACCTCTGTCTTGGTCCAAAGGGATGTATGTTCTCCCAAATAATAATCCTGAAAAATTGACTAGAGATGTCCAACAATTGGCCCCAGGAAAGGATAAAACAATATTGGAAATCTACTAAGTGTTGGTTCAATACAAAAAGAAAACTCTGGGTTGGGCCATATAATAATCCAGTGCTGCCAGAGACTCTAAAGTTCCCATTACTGACTAGTACACATGCAATGAATCATTAGTCTACTAATAAAACAAAAACCTTTATAAGCCAATACTAATGGCTAAATATTAATAAGGTCACAGAGTGCCTACTTCGCTTGTCCCACCTGCCTGAAATGTAATTCAGGAAAAGCTGTCTGCAACTGCTCCTGGACCCTTCAAATTGCCCAATGGACCATTCAAGATTTGGCAGATGGATTTTATTTAGCTTCCCCTTCCCCTTAGCTTATATGTTTTCTTATTGGACTGCTACTTTTGTGGCTAAAATCCTACCAGAAAAGATCATACCTACCTGGGGAATCCCCCTTGAACCCTATAGTGACCAGGGAACTCACTTTAACAGGTCTGTGCTGTTTGGCCAGTGTTCAACACTCCTACTCTGCTTACTGCCTTCAATCCTCAGGGCTAACTGAATGCACTAACAGCATTATTAGGCAAAATTTGTAGAGATCCTTCAAATACCCTGGCCAAAAGCACTGCCATTAGTGGTTCTAAATTTCAGGTCAACCCCTTTTGGAACTCATAAACTCTCACAGGATGGCCCATGTACTTGGCTCCTGCTTCTTTCAATCCATAAATGGTGAAAGGAGATATGCTTAAATATTGCAAAGGCCTAATTGCTTCTGTTGGAAATAACCATGCTTTAGTAGAACAATCTTTCCACAGTGTGTTCCTGGAAGATAAAGATCTTAAGCATCATACCTTGCAATACAGAGATTTCATCTATTGGAAAAGACATCTACAGAAAGACTCTCTTCAACCCTGTTAGAAAGACCCTTATTAAGTACTGTTAACCAACCCTTGTGCTGCCAAACTCCAAAGAATAGACCCTTGGATCCATGTGTCACCTCTACAGAAAGCACCAAATCCTGACTAGATCTGCACATCAACTGATGACCTAAAAATAAAGATTTCTAGGAATTGAAGCAGATGACAGCTGAAGGAGACGCTTTCCCAAGATGACTGGACCATACCTATATTTCTCACTGTTGCTTCTTACCTTATTTCATCCCTTTCTTTCTTGGCCTAATCCATTGCAAAAGAGGAAAACTTTTCTGACCTTTGGATCTGTCAACAGAAATCCAATCTGTTCTTTCCTATTTAAATATGATTTGTTCCACTGCACCCAACGGAAATACAAATGAGCTGGATTACAGAGCTCTGGAGAGCAGGAGGAATTGTAAGTAAGGGACAGGGCAAAGTTAATCCTACCACCTAGCTTTGTGCTTCTGCTAAATTCACTTCCTGGCTTCCAGCATGAGTAACATGTGTACCCTAGACCTGGAGATCAGGCCAGAGTGCTTGTGGTAAATCTTGTAGGGAAAGGGAGATTAAAACAGGCAGCTGGATGTTTAAGGGATTTTCTGGGGAAGCTGGAGAAGTTTTAGGAGCTAAAGGAATTTGCTGAGGAGGCAGGGTTGGATTTTATTATTTTATTTTTTTAAGTTTCCAGTTAGTTAACATACAGCGTAATATTAGATTCAGGTGTATAATTTAGTGACAGAGCTGGATTTTAAAAAGAGGAATTTATGTTGGATGTGGACTTTAACTTTCGTTCTAAGTCTAATTTCTGTTCTTTAATCTTGTTAAGGGAATCTCTAAAGCTAGTAATTATACTCCTCTGTATCCACTTTCTAATTTGGTATTTCCATAGATACCAACAAGGCAGTTGTTTAGGTTGAGAGCTCTTTAATTTTTTTTCAAATATAGAAGGTTTTCTAATTCAAAGGATTTATTGTTTGGCATTGACAAGTAGGATCTTATATTAATCTCAATAGAGACTCAAACCAGTAAGACTTTTTATAGCTTAACCATGAACATCAGAGGCATCCCAAAAGAGTGCAAAAGATGCAGTGCTCACAAGATCCAGAGGGTTCACTCCCAGAGTTAGCCTAAGAAAACAAAAACCTTTGTTGTCACCACTAGTAAAAATGGTGTCTCCAGTTTCTCATGAGAATGTGAGATGCCTCCAGTCACAGACCCACTAATCTGTGCCACTGAGCAGGTGCTATTATAATTATACTTTTCCAGCACTAACAAGACAACATTGGTTTAGACAACAAAGGCCCCTTATGAACTGGGACAACTTATGACAAACTCCCCTGACAGCTGGTACAGTTGGACAAACAGAATGTTGCCTGTGACTTCATATGTTGGGATTCCCAGCCCATTTGGCTGGCTACCAGATGCAAGCCAGTACTTGTACCTTCTGGCTGGCAGAAACCAGAGAGAATATTCTCACTGGTCACAATGCCATACTCTCAGGACAGAACAAGATGAAAAGAAAACCTCATCTGGTTTTTACATAAAGGATCCACAGCCAAGTTTGTCTAAACAGATGCCAGTCTGGTGAGAACTGTGAACTCACCAGTTTGTGAAGCATTCTACCCTATGGTTTCCCTCCTTATGACAAATGACACAAAGGACAGAGACAAAAGAAAATAGTGACCATCTCTGGGAGGAAAAAAATCAATAAAAAACAAGAGTACTAGGGGCGCCTAGGTGGCTCAGTCAGTTGTGTCTGCCTTTGGCTCAGGCCGTAATCCCGGGGTCCTGGGATTGAGCCCCGCATCGGGCTCTCTGCTCAGTGGGGAGCCTGCTTCTCCCTCTCCTTCTGCTGCCTGCACCCCCCTGCTTGTGCTCGCTCTCTCTCTCTGTCAAATAAATAAATAAAATCTTAAAAAAAAAAGAAAACAAGAGTACTCATAATAAATATTTATCAGAGTCACTATATCCAAGGAACTTGATCACACAAATATATTCTCCTGCTAACTCAATTTAGAAAAACAAAAGGCCTCTCACTCATTTCCACCAGACCCTGTGAGCAGAGATCCAGGAGACTTATGTGGTAAGAATTCTTACCTTCTGTGGACTCTTTTCAGATCCCAGGATCTCTTAGCTGCAGCAGCCCAAGACTGAACAATATCTAGTGGAGGGTTCCAGGTCAGGTGCCAAAACTGTAGAGGTGGGAAACTTTTGCCTTCTTCCCTTCTAGGTTCTTTGGCTGGTCTAATAATTAAATTAACATAAGACAAATTTACAGGAGAAAAACAAATTTAATTTCATACATACAGGAATCCCATATAAATATAAGACTCAAAAAAGTGACCAAAGCAGGCAGCTTTTATAACTTCAAGACAAAAAAAAAAAAAAAAAAAGGTAAAGAATTGACAAAACAAAGAGGTTTGGGTTTGGGGTTGTAAATTAGAGAAGAAATAATATGGTATTTTATGTAGCCTTCTCAGCCCTAAATTCCTTACCTATTTCTGGTGGTAAAGGTGCCTTTTACTCTTTGGGTATAGAGTGGGTTCACTTCACATGGGTGATTTATTTCTTCCTTTCAGGGGCACAAAGGAGGGTTAAAGTGTCCTGCTTATATCAGCTGTTTCTTAAGTAACTTCAACTCAAAGTAATGTGCCCAAGTGGCATATTTTGGGGGTGGTATATTCCTGCTCTTCTTCACCTGGTTCCCACTGCTGCCCCAACGTGCAGCTTCGTTCCCTTTCCCACAGCAGTAGCACTACCACAGCCTTCACTCTCAACATTGTCCTGCCCCTTTTCTAGGTTTTGATAGACCCCTGGCTTGCACCCTATTTATCTCCCCAAACATGGGGTCCTGCAACCCCAGCCTCCACCTCGACTCTCTTCCCTCCCTCCCCCAGAAGTTCTCTGACCTTCTCTGACCTACCCTTTCTTTTTGACTGAGAGTGTGTGACCTTACGTGCATGAGTGACAACTATTATTATCTCCAAGGAATCTGATGTGCCCCGTCCCTGTTTGGGCTCATTGTACTACCCAGCGAAGCCATCCACCTGGTTCGCCTTCCAGGCAGTGCTTGGCCCAGGAGGTGAGTCCCAGCACACCTTGTGGTGGCATGCGTGGCTCAGAGCTCTTGTCTGTGACGCATCAAGCCATCGTCGCCTTTCGTGCACTGGGGGTTGGTGTGGTGAGAGAATCTGCTTTTCTTTCTTTTCCTTTTTCTTCTTTCTTTCTTTCTTTCCTTTCTTTCCTTTCTTTCCTTCTTTCTTTTTTCTTCTTTCTTTCTTTCCTTCCTTCCTTCCTTCCTTCCTTCCTTCCTTCCTTCCTTCCTTCCTTCCTTCCTTCCTTCCTTCCTTCTTTCTTCTTTTTTTTGGAAAAACTTGGGAGTGACGGAGAAAAGAAGCCAAGGAGGAGGGCCGGACTGGAAAGGGACTTTAGTAGGACTGAGTGGGGAGGTGAGCGGTGGACTTTACTGGTGGCAGCAGGGGCCGTATCATCGCCTGTGAGGCGGTCGGTTAACTAGGCCGCAGCAGCCATGGCGGTTGACTTTGGGGACCACGCCAGCGGGTTCCGCCACACGGAGGTGATCAGGTTCATCAACAATGAAGTCCTCATGAACGGCGGCGGCCCAGATTTCTACGTGGCCTTCCGCTCACGGCCCTGGAATGAGGTGGAGGACCAGCTTCAGACCGTCGTGGCCGACCCTCAGGTGCCGCGCACCATTAAGAGAGCCTGTGCCTGGAGCGCGCTGGCCTTGAGCGTGCGTGTGGCTGTGAGGCAGCGGGAGCAGCAGGCGCACCGCCTCCGGCGGCTGCAGGAGCAGGTGAAGGCGCGCGAGACGGCTTCCTGGGCCCTGGCCTCTGAGCTGCAGCGGCTGCGTGGGGAGCGCAAGGAGGTGGCTGCGCAGCTTCAATGCTCGTGGGCTGCTCTGCAGCAGGTGTTGGATGAGAGAAATGTGTTGCGCGGGGGACTGCTCCAGGCAGAGAAGTCGGCCCGGGCTGACCGACCTCCTCAGGAGGTCACGTCTGAGTCGGGAGCAGAACAGCATGGGGCCACTGCATGGCCAGACGATGTGGATGAGCAGGGCAAGATGATGGCTACAGGGGCACAGCCCATGCACCGTTCAGAGGCCCAGATGGCAGCTTCAGCAGCAGCTCCAGCTGGGCGGCTCCAGTGGCAGCTCCAGCAGCTGTGCTTTATGTGCAGGCACCTCCAAACTGCTGGGCCCTGCAACCCTGTCGGCCAGTGCAGGTGTCACATCCATTCCCATTCTCTGCATCATTCCCAATAGGATTCCCATACTCGACACTTGCACCACACGCAGTAGTTGTGGAAGCAGACGCACCAGCAGCAGCAGTCCCTCCTTAGATACCACCTCTGGGGGTCTACCCACCTGGCACATGGGCTGCAGTGGGGGCCCAGGAGCAGATGGCACCACTGTGTGACCAGAGGTGCTGTGACCAGGAGGAATATTCTGAGACCCTCCAGGGGGGATGTCCCCTGGGGAACAGCAGAAGCCACAGCCAAGAGGAAGGTCCTGTGTGTCCCCAGGGAATGACTTCCCTGGAGGACATAGGGAGCCACAGCCAGAAAGATCTGGAGAGACCTCAGGGGACAGCGCCCCTGGGAGACAGACGCTCCAGCCAGAAGGAATGTCCACTGATGCCCCAGGAGAAGTACCCCCTGGAGAACAGCAAGAGCCACAGCCAAGAAAATCCAGAGAGGCCCCTGGGGACATCCCCACTGGGAAGCAGCAAGAGCAGTGGTGTGAGAAAAAGCCCTAAGAAACAGCAACCTCCGGGGCAGAAGGCCAAGCAACCAAAAGGGAAAAAAGCCTCGGATTCCCAAAACAGGGGAAGCCTGCCTCAGTATGCAGTCCCAAGAATTGGGACTGCCCATGGTGTAAAGCCATGAATTTTTCATGGTGCAAGTCCTGCTATAAATGCAAGAAAGTCTGTGTGGCAGGTGAGAGTAGAGGCCGGGACCCAGGACAAACTCACTAATTTTAGGAAGGTAAGTAAGAATGGAAACACTCCAAAGAAAAACCAATTTCATAAGACCCCCTTCTGATAAAAAAGTAGCTCATTTACTTCACAGAAAATTTGAAAACCAAAATTATGGTACAGAAAATTAAATAAAATCGTCCATTATCCCATTACCCAATAATCACTTTTTATCATTCTGATTACAAACACACACAAGCATAGATGTATCTATGTTTTTATTTTATATATTTATTTTAACAAGGATAGACTACTTTTTGAGCATCACACATTTTAAATAGGGGATTTCTCTTAATTGCATTTAAGTTCACAGGTGGTGGATTCTGGATAGCTGAGGCTGATTGGTTGACACCCTGGAGAGGCTGAAGTCAAGAAGCCTTTTCCTTTTTTCACTCTTTTCTGTTTTCTTATTAACCTCCTTTTCCTGAGAATGTTATGTTGCTGGCTAGGAACAACCATGTGTTTTTTGAGTTTTAACTATATTGAATTTTAGGAGCACCGCTCTTCCTTCAAAATGCTATTGTTCCTTTGTAAATGACAGTGTTCATGTTTGCTTCTTGTTTAAGTTTTATAGATGAGGGCCTGTTTTTGTGTCTCTGAGCCTCACAGAACTTGTTTGTTGCTGAAAAAGCTGAACCCGTCCCATTAGATTTCCCAAGAGTCTAAAGAAATCACACCTTGATTCCAGCTGACTTGCACCTCGTTGAGATCCCCCCATTGGCTGGAACTGAGAAGAGTGAGAGGAAGTCAGGGAAGAAGAGATGCTCTGGCACTCAGTAGCGGGGCAGGGAGGGCAAAACAATTTTTTTAGAATGTAATTTCTCTGTTGGGATTAATTTGGAGGAGTTGGGGGGTGTTGCAGTGTTAAATTCTATGATAGCAAATTTGATGGATTACATTTAATTCATTAAACAAGTACTTATTGATTACCTAATGTATGTTAGGACCTAGAGCCATATGTTCATATTTAGTGCACACATCACAACTTTTTGGTGAGTTTGCTTAGATGATAAGAGAGAGCCTACTTTGAGATCAGAAGTGACTTCTTTGACTTGTGTATAATATGGTCTTTGGGTAAACCCAATTGAAATAACATAGATATTTTTGCAGTTCTGGGAGCAACATCAGAGACTTTCATGAGAAGATTTACCAGACTGCTCATCTCATTGCTCCTAGGTGAAACAAATGAACAGTGGCAAAGATTGGGAAAGTAGCATCACAAAGTAAAGGCAGGACATTTCTGAAAGTCTGGTTTCTTCCTTTGAGAGGGAAAACCTATTTTCCTGGTTGCCTGAAAGACTACTGGGTGACTTAAAGACAATACTTAAGGGAGTGTTGGCTACACATTTGAACCCTCAGTCTTGGCTACCTTCATCCCAAGCCCCCTTCCAGTCAAGAGTGGATGAAGAACAAGATAGATTCCAAGAGCAGACATCATTCTTCTCTTGGATTGGATTAAAAATAATACTGGACTGGGACAAGCACTCTTGAGGATGTCCCTGGTCCCCTTCTCTTCTGCTTGGTGTACTCTTCTCAAGGCTCTCTGCTCTTCTGAGGCAGCTGCTACAAGTAAGGAGGGAGCCAGGGTGGAGCCCAGGGGGTGGGAAGGTAGATCAGCCTCAGTCTGAGCAAAAGATGTTGTAGTTTCCCCCATCAGATGTGCCCAGCTCACCAAGCTCAATCTCTGCCAGGGTTTTTCTGATCCTATTTAGTAATAAGAGTGTGCACTTGCCTGCTGTGTCTTCTGTGTAATATGTTGGGGCAGGTTGGTCCGAGGTGGCAGCTTAAATCTGCGTCTTCCTTCTATCCCAGTGAGGTGAAGGAAAGTGCAGTCTTGTTCATTATGAGAGGGCCCCTCTCATAATGAGAATTACCCAAGAATGGGAGGGGGAGAGGTTTTTGTGGGGCCTTCATTCCATGCTACCCTTACTGACCAAGTCCAGATGGTCCCTTGAAGGTGGGCATATTTAATTTTCCAGGGCCAGTGGGGTTTGGAGGCATCTGCCAATGCTGGAAGCCCTAATGCCTAGGGTCCATTTCCCTACATGCACCAGGCAGCCATTCCCCTCTGGGGCCCTACCTTCTCCCTGGGGTTCTGGCAGGGAATAAGGAGTGCTTAGGTATCATAAACAGTATTCTCCCTTCATTCACTCTGTTCTCTAAGTCATTCCTCTCTCCCTTAGCAAAATTGGGTCAAGATAATGAGAGAGGAAGACAAACCATAGGAGACTCTTAATCTTAGGAAGCAAACTGAGGGTGGTTGGGGCAGGGGGAAGATGGGGTAATTGGGTGATGGACATTAAGGAGGACACGTGATATAATGAGCACTGGGTATTATGTAAGACTGATGAATCACTGACCTCTACCTCTGAAACTAATAATACACTATATGTTAATTGAATTTAAATTAAAAAATAGAAAAAAATGATCAGGATTATAGAAAACCAAATACAGGCTGGCAGCATAAATCTCCCCTGGTATAAGGGGGGAACAAAGATCTGGACACCTTCTTGGTATGGGTATAGTGAGATGAGGGGGTGGACAACAAAAATGATCCTGTCATACTGGAAATTTCTCTTCTCTCAGAGACATGACTAACAGTGAAGGCCTTGGTTACCTGGGATAGGAATACATGAATAAAAGAGGGTTGTCAGGGGGAACAAACACTTAACTATTTGGAGGGGGAAGAGAGGAGATACTATGATATCCTGTAGATCCTAATGTCTCCTGTGCATTTGGAAAGATGAGCATGTACAGATATTTTTCCTGCTGGGTCTAAATTTAGTGCTGGTGCAATAGAGAAAGAGTTCAAATGGTGCCGGAGAAAGAGGAGAAAGAATCAGGCCTTGTAGCAGCTACTACCATGACTGATGGAAGGGGTGGACCTAGTATTGCTGCCTTACAGGCACTTAGGCAGGTGGTGGTGATGGAAGAGTGATATGGGTATTTCTCTGAACAGGAGAGTGCAGAGGATGTAGGAAGAAGCCTTTTGGATTCTGTGGGATCTCCAAAGTGGGAGAGGCAAAATTCTGTATGGAGAAAATGGAGGATCATAGCAATATCCTCCTCTACTCCACATTCTCACCCATTTCTTCACTTCATACCTGCTACTAGACCTTCACAGGAGCAGTGCCTTCAAACTCCCATTCCCATTTCCACAATTAATATACCACTTATCATTTATCTCCTTCCACTTCCACTAGCAAAAGCAGAATCAGAAGAAGTGGCTCTAATAAGAGCAGTTCCTGTGGGAGCATCTGCAGCTAGCATATTGGCAGGTGTGCGATATGGAAAAAGTTCCTGTGGTAGGCAAGAGGAGCCAGCACCTCCGGGGGTAGAAGGGACAGCAACAAAGGGCTCAGCATTCTTCAAGATCCCTTAGGGATGAGAGAATTGTACATGGTAAAGACCAAGGGACTGGAATGGTGGAAGTGGTAAAAAAAAAATTATTTGGGGGATAAAACCATGCTTCAACTGAAGATAGCTGATCCTGGACAGGAGCTTTGTCTTCTGATGGGGCCAGTCCTCTTTGATTTCAGAAATGCAAGAGAGAACCAAGGAGATCTGAAACAGAAGAAATCATTTTCTGAGTATGCCTGATTATAAATGTAGTTTGATTCCACTTTAGAAAAATTAGAAAATGCAAAAAAAGAAAAAAAACATTTAACCATAATCCCACCACTGGAGATAAGTACCACTGTTTACATTTTTATGTATTTAATTCCATGTATGTACACAGAGATAGGTGGGATAGGTTTTTTAAACATCCTTTTGTGGAATTACACAGAATATTTTATAACCTTATCTTTTATGGTGGTTAAAAAACCAGAATGAGATCTTACCCTCTTAACAAAATTTTAACTGAAATTTAACTACATTACTAACTGTAAGCACAATGTTGTACAGCAGGTCCCTAGAGCTTTTCCATCTTATGTAACTGAAACTTTATACCTATAGTCTTATTTTTAATTAATACATTAATTGATTTTTTTTTCCTTTCACACCTTGGTGCTTTCCAGGTGAAGGCCCCATCACACCACCTATCAAACTCTAGTCTTTGTCAGTGCCTCCCCCCATCCCACTCAAAGTCACAGTGCAGTGGTACTTCACCCCAGGGGCCCATGGCCAGGTGTCAGGGATCAGGTTCTGGTCTAAAGGCCGTGTGGGGCAGGACTGCCTGAGGCCAGAATGGAGGAGTAAACTGTGCAAGCCCTGGGGGCAAGTCTATTGCCTGCCTGGAGGCTGAAGACCCCTGGGCAGTGACTTGGGCCTCTGGTGCACAACCCCGAGGCCCCAGTCTGATGTCTGCCAAGGTCCAAGGCTGAAACAACCCAAACGTACTATCCCATTGCACATCCTTAGGGGCAGTTGTTCTTCTGGGCAGAAGCAAAGTTTATAGACTCTGTCCCAGGTGACCATTGCTGCGTGTACCTCCAGCCTTTCATCCCGAAGTACAGCCTCAAAGCATTGCTCTCTGCTCTCTCTGACCTAGTCCAACTGCCAGCACCCAGTGATGGCCCCTTCACCCAAGCCCCTTTATCAGGAAATGTTTGTCTCTTTTGAACACTAGGAGAACACCTACCTGCTGGGTACTGGTCCCGCTGGGTAAAGTGTGGGTTTTCCCAGGAGGGCGAAAAAGGCAGTTGGAGCCCTCCAGATATGCTCTATAGCTTCAGGTGTGTATAGGGGTGTAAATTTGGGTCCAGATGGAGGGAAAGGGAGAGGATTGGCTAGGACAGACTGAGGGTTAAGAGTGGCTCAGAGGATGGCGGCATTACACCCGAAATGCTGCTGCGGCTATCGCTCTTCCCAGAGGAACGTGGTCTCGCGGGATCTCAGGAGGTTGCCACGGCAGGCGGAAGAGTCCTGGGAAGAGAAATAGCTGGGTGCCCTTCCCGGGTGTTGGACCCTTGTTATCCCAGACTCATCCATAAGGAGTCTGGCTCAGGCCACCTATCACGCAAACCTCACTTCTCATTCACGCCTTTCTCTGCCTGTGGCGCTTCACCCCCACGGACACTAATCTGTGCGTCAGGGGACTGCCTCAGGCCCAGAGGCTGTGCAAGGACAGAACCACGGAGGCCACAAAGGGTAAGTGAATTGCGCATGCAATATCTTATATCATTAATTAACCCATGGACAACATCTACAAAAAAATAGGTGATAACATATTTCCATGAGCTCTAAATTCAAGAGGCTGGGGACAATTCACAACTATAAAACCTGAGCAATCTGTGCGGGAGTGAGCATAAACAGTGGATCATTTGACAGATCAGAAGATAGGAAAAACCTAAAATACTCTACAAATTAAAATACTCTACAAGTACTAATTAGATAACACAGTGGACTGATTTGAGAAAAGCAAGTGGAACTAGAATGAGTACAAGTGATATGTCCTAAGGTTGAAGGGGTTGAATTATCTAGGCATTATGAACTCTCAGAATTGCAGCCAAAGCTCCCTTCCAGGACAAACCCTCACTGACAAGAGAGATGACATTCTGCTTCTTATTCTCTTTTTCCTTTATGATAACTTTGTTTGAAATTTTCCTCCTAACATTTTCTGTTACTCATTTTTAAATGAAATTGGTTTTCCTGAACTTTTAGAAGGAGGCATGGTTCAGCAGAGCTTTCTAACATCTTAAAGTTCAGTCTATTAGTTTTGTGTGGTCTTCAAAAAGCAGCTTACTGGGGCGCCTGGGTGGCTCAGTCATTAAGCGTCTGCCTTTGGCTCAGGTCATGGTCCCAGGGTCCTGGGATCGAGCCCCACATCAGGCTCCCTGCTCAGTGGGAAGCCCGCTTCTCCCTCTCCCACTCCCCCTGCTTGTGTTCTCTCTCTCTCTGTCTCTTTGTCAAAAAATAAATAAAATCTTAAAAACAAAACAAAAAGCAGCTTACTTTCTTGCAGTTCTGGAGGCTACAAGTGCAAAATCAAGGCGTTAGCCAAGTTGGGCTATGAGGCCATGAGAGAAATATCTGTCCCAGGCCTCTCTCTTTAACTTGTAGATGGCTATCTTCTTTTTATAAATTAATTTTATTTTATTATGTTATGTTAGTCACCATAAATAAATCATTAGTTTTTGATGTAGTGTTCAATGATTCATTGTTTGCATATAACACCCAGAGCTCCCTTCAGTACATGCCCTCCTTAATACCCATCACCAGGCTAACCCATCCCCCCACACCCCTCCCCTCTAGAACCCTCAGTTTGTTTCTCAGAGTCCATAGTCTCTCATGGTTTGTCTCCCCCTCCAATTTGCCCCCTTCATTTTTCCCTTCCTACTATCTTCTTTTTTTTCTTTTTTAACATATAATGTATTATTTGTTTCAGAGGTACAGGTCTGTGATTCATCAGTCTTACACAATTCACAGTGCTCACAATAGCACATACCCTCCCCAGTGTCCATCACCCCGCTCCCCCCATCCCTCCCACCCTCCACCACTCCAGCAACCCTCAATTTGTTTCCTGATATGAAGAGTGTCTTATGGTTTGTCTCCCTCTCTGGTTTCATCTTGTTTCATTTTTTTCCTCCCTTCCCCTATGATCCTCTGTCTTGTTTCTCAAATTCCTCATATCAGTGAGATCATATTATACCTGTCTTTCTCTGACTGACTTAGTTTGCTTAGCCTAATACACTCTAATTCCAGCCACGTCATTGCAAATGGCAAGATTTCGTTTTTTTTTTTTTTTGATGGCTGCATAATATTCCATTGTACATATATACCACATCTTCTTTAGCCATTCATCTGTTGGTGGACATCTTGGCTCTTTCCATAGTTTGACTATTGTGGATGTTGCTGCTAAAGACATTGGGGTGCACATATCCCTTTGGATCACTACATTTGTATCTTTGGGGTAAATACCCAGTAGTGAAATTGCTGGGTCATAGGGTAGCTTTATTTTCAACTTTTTGAGGAACCTCCATACTGTTTTCCAGAGTGGCTGCACCAGCTTGCATTCCCACCAACAGCGTAGGAGGGTTCCCCTTTTTCTGCATCCTCGCCAACATCTGTTGTTTCCTGACTTGCTAATTTTAGCCATTCTGACTGGTGTGAGGTGGTATCTCATTGAGGTTTTTGATTTGGATTGCCCGGATGCCAAGTGATGTTGAACACTTTTTCAAGTGTCTGTTGGCCATTTGGATGTATTCTTTGCAGAAATGTCTGTTCATGTCTTCTGCCCATTTTTTGATTGGATTATTTGTTCTTTGGGTGTTGAGTTTGGTAAGTTCTTTATAGATTTTGGATACTAGCCCTTTAGCTGATGTGTCATTTGCAAATATCTTCTCCCATTCTATCGGTTGTCTTTTGGTTTTGTTGACTGTTTCCTTTGCTGTGCAAAAGCTTTTTATCTTGATGAAGTCCCAATAGTTCATTTTTGCCCTTGCTTCCCTTGCCTTTGACGATATGTCTAGGAAGAATTTGCTATAGCTGAGGTCAAATAGGTTGCTGCCTGTGTTCTCCTCAAGGATTTTGTTGGATTCCTGTCTCACATTTAGGTCTTTCATCAATTTTGAGTCTATTTTTGTGTGTGGTGTAAGAAATTGGTCCAGTTTCATTCTTCTGCATGTGGCTGTCCAATTTTCCCAACACCATTTGTTGAAGAGAATGTCTTTTTTCCACTGGACATTCTTTCCTACCTTGTTGAAGATTAGTTGACCATAGAGTTGAGGGTCCATTTTTGGGCTCTCTATTCTGTTCCATTGACCTAGGTGTCTGTTTTTGTGCCAGTACCACACTGTCTTGATGATTACAGCTTTGTAATAGAGCTTGAAGTTTGGAATTGTGATGCCACCAGCTTTAGTTTTCTTTTTCAACATTCCTCTGGCTATGTGGGGTCTTTTCTGGTTCCATATAAATTTTAGGATTATTTGTTCCAGCTCTGTGAAAAATGTTGATGGTATTTTGATAAGGATTGCATTGAGTGTGTAGAGTGCTCTGGATAGCATAGGCATTTTAACAATATTTGTTCTTCCAATCCATGAGCATGGAACATTTTTCCATTTCTTTGTGTCTTCTTCAATTTCTTTCATGATATTCTACAGTTTTCTGAGTACGGATTCTTTGCCTCTTTGGTAAGATTTATTCCTAGGTATCTACGGTTTTGGTGCAGTTGTAAATGGGATCGACTCCTTAATTTCTCTTTCTTCTGTCTTGTTGTTGGTGTATAGAAATGCTGCTGATTTTTGTGGATTGATTTTATATCTTGCCACTTTACTGAATTCCTGTATCAGTTCTAGCAATTTTGGGGTAGAGTCTTTTGGATTTTCCACAAAAAGTATCATATCTTCTGGAAAGAGTGAGAGTTTGACTTCTTCTTTGCCAATTCTGATACATTTTATTTCTTCTTGTCTGATTGCTGAGGCTAGGACTTCTAGTACTGTGTTGAATAGCAGTGATGATAGTGGACATCCCTGCCGTGTTCTTGACCTTAGGGGAAAAGCTCTCAGTTTTTCCCCATTGAGAAGGATATTCACTGTGGGTTTTTCATAGATGGCTTTTATGATATTGAGGTATGTATGCTCTATCCCTACACCGTGAAGAGTTTTAATCAAGAAGCGTTGCTGTACTTTGTCAAATGCTTTTTCTGCAGCTACTGAGAGGATCATATGGTTCTTGTTCTTTCTTTTATTAATGTACTGTATCACATTGATTGATTTGTGGATGTTGAACCAACCTTGCAGCTCAGGGATAAATCCCACTTGGTCATGGTGAATAATCCTTTTAACGTCCTGTTGGATCCTATTGGCTAGTATTTTGGTGAGAATTTTTGCATCCACGTTCATCAAGGATATTGGTCTGTAATTCTCTTTTGATGGGGTCTTTGTCTGGTTTGGGGATGAAGGTGATGGTGGCCTCATAAAATGAGTTTGGAAGTTTTCCTTCCATTTCTATTTTTTTGGAACAGTTTCAGAAAAATAAGTATTAATTCTTCTTTAAATGTTTGGTAGAATTCCCCTGGGAAGTGATCTGGCCCTAGGATCTTGTTTGTTGGGAAATTTTTGATTACTGCTTCAATTTCCTTAGTGGTTATGGGTCTGTTCAGGTTTTCTATTTCTTCCTGGTTCAGTTTTGGTAGTTTATACATCTCTAGGAATGCATCCATTTCTTCCAGATTATCTAATCTGTTGGCATATAGTTGCTCATAATATGTTCTTATAATTGTTTGTATTTCTTTGGTGTTGGTTGTGATCTCTCCTCTTTCATTCATGATTTTACTTATTTGGATCGTTTCTCTTTTCTTTTTGATAAGTCTGACCAGGAGTTTATCAATCTTATTCATTCTTTCAAAGAGCCAGCTCCTAGTTTCATTGATCTGTTCTACTGTTCTTTTGGTTTCTATTTCCTTGATTTCTGCTCTGATCTTTATTATTTTTCTTCTCCTGCTGGGTTTAGGCTTTATTAGCTGTTCTTTCTCCAGCTCCTTTAGATGTAGGGTTAGGTTGTGTATATGAGACCTTTCTTGTTTCTTGAGAAGGGCTTGTATTGCTATATACTTTCCTCTTAGGACTGCCTTTGCTGCATCCCATAGGTTTTGAACAGTTGTGTTTTCATTTTCATTTGTTTCCATGAATTTTTTAAATTCTTCTTTAATTTCCTGGTTGACCCATTCCTTCTTTAGTAGGATGCTCTTTAGCCTCCATGTATTTGAGTTCTTTCCAACTTTCCTCTTGTGATTGAGTTCTAGTTTCAAAGCATTGTGGTCCAAAAATATGCAGGGAATGATCCTAATCTTTTGATACCAGTTGAGAACTGATTTGTGACCCAGGATGTGATCTATTCTGGAGAATGTTTCATGGGCACTAGAGCAGAATGTGTATTCTGTTGCTTTGGGATGGAATGTTCTGAATATATCTGTGAAGTCCATTTGGTCAGTGTGTCATTTAAAGCCTTTATTTCCTTGTTGATCTTTTGCTTAGATGATCTGTCCATTTCAGTGAGGGAGATGTTAAAGTACCCTACTATTATTGCATTGTTGTTGATGTGTTTCTTTGCTTTTGTTATTAATTGGCTTATATAATTGGCTGCTCCCATGTTAGGGGCATAGATATTTACAATTTTCAGATCTTCTTGTTGGATAGACCCTTTAAGTAGGATATAGTGTCCTTCCTTATCTCTTATTATAGTCTTTGGTTTAAAATCTAACTTTTCTGATATAAGGATTGCCACCCCAGCTTTCTTTTGTTGTCCATTAGCATGGTAAATCATTTTCCACCCCTCCATTTTAAATCTGGAGGTGTCTTTGGGTCTAAAATGAATGTCTTGCAGACAGCATATCGATGAGTTTTTTTTTTTAATGCAATCTGACAGCCTGTGTCTTTTGATTGGGGCATTTAGCCCATTTACATTCAGGGTAACTAGTGACAGATATGAATTTAGTGCCATTGTATTGCCTGTAAGATGACTGTTACTGTATATTGTCTGTGTTCCTTTCTGATCTATATTACTTTTAGGCTCTCTCTTTGCTTAGAGGACCCCTTTCAGTATTTCTTGTGCGACTGATTTGGTGTTTGCAAATTCTTTATTTTTTGTTTGTCCTGGAAGCTTTTTAACTCTCCTTCTATTTTCAATGACAGCCTAGCTGGATGTAGTATTCTTGGCTGCATATTTTTCTTGTTTAGTGCTCTGAATATGTCATGCCAGTCCTTTCTGGCCTGCCAGGTCTCTTTGGATAGGTCTGCTGTCAATCTAATGTTTCTACCATTGTAGGTCACAGACCTCTTGTCCAAGCTGCTTTCAGGATTTTCTCTTTGTCTCTGAGACTTGTAAGTTTTACTATTAGATGGTGGGGTGGGCTAAATGGGCTAAATGACCTATTTTTATTGATTTTGAGGGGGTTCTTTGTGCCTCCTGGATTTTGATCCCTGTGTCCTTCCCCAAATTAAGGAAGTTCTCTGCTATAATTTGCTCCAGTGTACCTTCTGCCCCTCTCTCTTTCTTCTTCTTCTGGGATCCCAATTATTCTAATATTGTTTCATCTTATGGTATCACTTATCTCTCAGATTCTGCCTTTGTGATCCAGTAGTTCTTTATCTCTGTTTTTCTCAGCTTTTTTATTCTCCATCATTTGGTCTTTTATATCACTGATTCTCTCTTCTGCCTCATTTATCCTAGCAGTCAGAGCCTCCATTTTTGATTGCACCTCATTAATAGCCTTTTTGATTTCAATGTGGTTAGATCTTAGTTCTTTTATTTCTCCAGAAAAGGATTGTCTAGTTTCTTCCATGCTTTTTTCAAGCCCAGCTAGTATCTTTATAATCATCATTCTGAACTCTAGTTCCAACATCTTACTAATGTCCATATTGATTAGGTCCCTGGCAGTCGATACTGCCTCTTGTTTTTTTTTTTTAGGGTTTTTCTGTCTTGTGATTTTGTCTAGAGGAGAATAGATGAATGAGAGAACAAAATGCTAACAGGGTAACAACGACCCCAGAAAAGTATACAGTAAACAAATCAGAAGTGACCCAAAACCAGGGGGAAAAGAAAGGGAAAGAAAAAAATAAAAGAATATGATCAGGCTGGTGCATAGATCAGAGCCACACACTAGATTTTGGGCATATTTTGGTCTGTTAGAAGAAAGTGCTTTCCAAAATTTTAAAGAAGGAAAAACTTATATATGTACAAAAATAAGGGTAAATACAATGAAGGAATGGAATATGACTGTAAAGATGCAAATTATAAAAGATTTTTTAAAAGGAATTGATAAGAATTTGGTTGAAAAAAGAAAGAAGAAAAATTTAAAAAAAAACAAAAAGCAAGAAGAGGTAGAGGATGTGATCAGGCAGGAGACTAGAACAAAGCCATACACTAGAGATTTAGGGTATATTTTGGTTTGTTAGAAGAAACTATATCCAAAAATTTTAAAGAGAGAAAAATTTATATATATTCAAAAAATAAGGTTAACTACATTGAGGGGATAGAATATGACTCTAAAAAGGAAAATTAAAAAAGATTTAAAAAAAAGAATTGGTAAGATGTTGGTTGAAAAAGGGAAAAAGAAAAATTTAAAAAAAAGAAAAAGTAAAGAAAATTTAAAAATTAACTTTGAGGGGTACCTGGGTGACTCAATTGTTAAGCATCTGCCTTCAGCTCAGGTCATGATCCCAGGGTCTTCAGATCGAGCCCCACATTGGGCTCCCTGCTCTGCCGGAAGCCTGCTTCTCCCTCTCCCACTCCCCCACTTGTGTTCCCTCCTTTGCTTTGTTTCTCTCTGTGAAATAAATAAAATCTTTAAAAAAAATTAACTTTGAAAGACTACAGAGTCATGGGGGAAAAAACCATGAATTCTATGTGCTGTATTCCTGTAGCACTGGAGTTTTGCTCTTCTCATTGATTGGTAGACTTGGTCTTGGCTGGATGTTGTTGCTGATTTTCTGGGGGAGAGGCCTGTTGTAGTGATTCTCAGATGTCTTTGCCAGAGGCGGAATTGCACCGCCCTTGTCAGGGGCCAGGCTAATCTGCTGGGGTTTGCTCTCGGTAGCTTTTGGTCCCTGAGCACTTTCCATAGAGCTTTGGAGGATGAGAATGAAAATGGCGGCCTCCTAATTTCTGGTCCCAGAATAGCTGAGAGCTCGGACCCCACTCCTCAGTGAGGCCCCAGAGAAAAGCAGTCAATTACTCCTCTCTCCCCGGTCTCCGGCTGATCTCTGTGCTCACCTGGCCTGTGACCAAGCATTTCTATTTCTGGCACAGGACCCCATTTGGAGTCTCCAAACCCAGCAGATTCCTGTGGTGCACTCCCGCGCTGCTCCTCCCAGGGGAGGAAGGGGAGTCTCCCGGGATCTACCTCTTGTTGGGTCCCTGCCAGGAGCCCAACTCTGCCACAGATCACGGTTTATGGCAACCCCAAGCTGAGAGCCCACTTCTCGGCTTCATCTTTGTAGCCAGCTTCCCCGCTCTGATACTTCGGAGCTCTGCAGCACTCAGGCATCCCTGATCTTTCTGTGACCCCAAGGGTCCTGAGACCACACTCTCCTAGCGAGGGTTACAACCCCGCTTAGCCACTGGAGCGACGTCCCTCAGTGGAGCAGACTTCTAAAAGTTCTGATTTTGTGCTCTGCTGCTCTATCACTTGCCGGTAGCATCTGACAGAGGCTCCCTCCCCCCGCCATCTATCTTCCTGAATATTGTCTCGGATCCACTTCTCCGCATGTCCTACCTTCCAGAAAGTGGTCGCTTTTCTGTTCATAGAGTTGCTGCTATTCTTTTCTTCGGTCTCCTATTGAGTTTGTAGGTGTTCAGAATGGTTTGATAACTATCTGGCTGAATTCCTTGCACCAGACGAAATTTAAGTCTCCCATTCTTCCACCATCTTCTACATGGCTATCTTCTACCAGTGCCTCTTCAAATTGTCTTTCCTCTATGTGTGTCTCTGTCTCTGTGTCCATATTTTCCTTCTTTATAAGGACACCAGTCAGATTAAGCCTCACTATAATGACCTTATTGTAACTAATTTCATCTGCAATGATCCTATTTCCAAGTAAAGACACATTCTGAGGTTCTGGAGTTTGAGATTTCATCATCTGAATTTTTAGGGGATACAATTCAACTCATAAGACTCTTAAATGTAGTTTTTCTACTTAGACTATGAATTTAAGAACTATTAAGACTAAGCTCTTGGAACTTGTTTCTAGTATAGGGTATAAACCAGGTTTGAATTCTAGCACTGGTGATTGCTAGCTGTGTGATATTAAGCAAGTTGCTTATCATTTCTGTAGCTCAAATTTCCCATCTATAAAATGGTAATAATAATATGTACTGAATAGGGGATGTTGTGAGGATTAAATGAAGTAATATATGAAAACACACTTAGACCAGTGCCACCTTCATTTTATAAAACAATTGTATAATTTTTCCCCTTACTTAGAAGAAACAATGAAACCCAACTGATAGGCATTAAGTAGGGAATCTCTCTGAAAAGTTACCAAATAAAATATTAGTATTTGGAAATGTATAATTTTAAGCTTTCTTGCTAGTGAGAGACAAACAAAGCTTCTGCCAAAATTCATGATGATTTTTAAAAAGTGTTTATTTGGCTGATGGGAACATAGTGCTAAGGAAACAAAGTCTTGAGTTCTGTCTAGGGCAATTAGCTTCAGTCATTATCTCCCTAGATTAATTGAGTGAATCAGTTAAAAATCAGAATAGATATCACCCACTGACTATACCAAAGCTTTAAAAGATAAGTCAGCTTCTCAGTTTTTATAGTAATTTCATCTCTTGGTGCTCCTTGTTTTATAATTTCTGAAGAATAAGAATTATAAGTAGAAACACATTAATTTGATTCCAGCAGCTACAATTTCTGTTGAATGCACCACAATTTCCTTATAATTACAAACATTATGGTATAGCTGGGCCACCATGCCTTTTCTGATTGATCATCTTCCTATACTGCAATCCTATTTTAAGGATCAGTCTGTAGCTAAAAGAAGAGTGATTTGTATTGATGTAATAGAATTACTGTGTGAGTGTAGCAAATTGGAGCTTTTTGTTATAAACACTATCATAATTGATCATTTTAGCTATTGGTTAGGGTAACTTAAATGTAACCTGTAATTTCTACAACTTGAAATCAATGGAGTACATTTATTTTTAATTAAATGGTTGCCAAAATAAAATCTAGGGGAAATGTGCAAATAAAAACAATAATTTAGTTTTAAGTACTGTATTGGTTACCTATTGCTGTGTAACAAATTACCTAGAATTTAGCAGTTTATAGCAATGTACATTTATTATCTCACAGTTTCTGTGGGTCAGGAATCCAGATATGGTTTAGCTGGATCCTCTGCTTTGGGGTCACTTACAAGGCTCCAATCAAAGTATCAGCCAGGGTTTAGAGGCTCATATGAAGGCTCCACTGTGGAATGATTCACTTCTAAGCTCACTTACCTGGTTATTGATAAATGTGGTAGGCAGAATAATGGTTCCCTAAAGAATTCTATGTCCCAATACCTGAAACATGTGAATATGTTATGTTACATGGCAAAAAGGACTTACAGTTGTGGATGCAATTAAGGTTGCAAATCAACTGACCTTAAAATAAGGAGATCATCCTGGATTTTCTGGGTGAGCCAAATGTAATCACAAGGGGCATTAAAGGTGAAAGTTGGAGGCAGAAGAAAATCAGTGTGAGGATGATGTGATGTGAGAAAGATTTAGCTGGTTATTGCTGGCTTTGAAGACAGAAGGGTTGGGGAGTGATCCAAAGAATGCAGGCACCCTCTAGAAGGTAGAAAAGGCAAGGAAATGGGTTCTTCTCTAGAACCTCTAGAAATGAATGCAGCACTGCTGGTGCCTTGATTTTAGCCCAGTGAGATTAATTTCAAACTTCTGATTTCCAGAACTATAAGATAATAAATTTGTGTTGTTTTAAACTGCTAGATGTGTGATAATTTGTTATAGCGACAATAATAAACAAATGCAGAAATAATCAGTTTTTCAAGGGTTATTGGTTATTGGAGTGAGGGCCTCAGTTTCTTGCTGGTGGTTGGCTGGAGGCTGTCCTCAGTCCTTGCCATATGGATCTCTCCAGCTTGCTTCATCAGACTAAACACTCAAAAAGAGCAAGAACAAGACAGAGAGGGTGCTAGAAAGATGAAAGTCACAGTGTTTTGTAACCTAGTTACAGAAGTGATGACATCTCATCACTTTTGGTATATTACATTTGTTAGAAACAAGTCCTTAGGTCCAGCCCACCATAGAGGAGAGGAGATGACACAAATTTGTGAATTCCAGGAGACAGGGACCATTGGGTTTCATGTTAGAAATTGCCCATCACAAGTACTGATACAATACTCACAGCACTTCCCTTATGTTTAAAATCATGAGATCTTCCTGCTAGCTCACTGTTCTTACTCTATTTAGTTTTCTTTTTCATTTGTTATAATTTCTTTCAGAAGATATTTTAAATATGTATGTATGTGGATATACAGAAATATGAAAAAGTGAAAAGATATTAAATGTTGTGATATCTGGTGATAGGATTTCAAGAGATACTTTGTTTAAAATGTTACTAGTCTTTTAAAGTTTTACAATGAGCATATTTTACATGTATATATATAAAGTCAAAATTAAAATTAATTTTATGAAATTATTTGAAAATTAAAAGATAAAACTTTCTACATTTATGAATGCCCCACACTAATTTTGATATGTGCATTTGTTTTTTTTTTAAGATTTTATTTATTTATTTGACAGAGACACAGCGAGAGAGGGAACACAAGCAGGGGGAGTGGGAGAGGGAGAAGCAGGCTTCCCGTTGAGCAGGGAGCCCAATGCGGGGCTCGATCCTAGGACCCTGAGATCATGACCTGAGCCGAAGACAGACGCTTAACAACTGAGCCACCCAGGCGCCCCATGTGCATTTGGTTCTTTTTTAAAAAATTTTTTATTGTTATGTTAATCACCATACATTACATCATTAGTTTTGGATGTAGTGTTCCACGATTCATTGTTTGTGCATAACACCCAGTGCTCCACGCAAAATGTGCCCTCCCTAATACCCATCACCAGGCTAACACATCCCCCCACCCCCCTCCCCTCTAGAACCCTCGGTTTGTTTTTCAGAGTACATCGTCTCTCGTGGTTGGTCTCCCCCTCCGATTTCCCCTCCTTCATTTGTGAATTGTGCAAGACTGTTGAATCACAGATCTGTACCTCTGAAACAAATAATGCAATATATGTTAAGAAAAAAAGAAGAAGATAGCAGGAGGGGAAGAATGAAGGAGTGCATTTGGTTCTTAACTTACTTTTTGTTGAACACAAACATGCTCTGTATCAGTGAACCGTGTACCACAACCTTCATTTTTTTCACTGAAAAATGAGTTGATCCTAGATTTCACTGGAAAAATAATTAAAGGAATTAGAATGAATTAAAATTTATTATGAAAATACAGAAGCCTCTCTTAACCTCTTATGAGAGATACATAGCAATAGAACTTTGAAATAATAAGCTAATTCTTAAAATCCACACACAGAAAAGTCTCACATGTGTCTAAGACTTTCAGCTATTTTTTATGGAGTTTATCATACCCCTGTATGGTTCAATATTTAGACATGTAGAAACAAGTCTCAACTGAAAAACTTCTTTTCCCCTGATTTATTATGAGTAAGAAGATTTGTCATGAGGAACACTGAAAGTGAAGGATATGCTCTGAGGTTTCTTGAAAAAAATGACAACTTGGCAATGATTCAAATTGGACAGGCTTTTGCCTTTATAAGAAAAGCAAAGTGAGCATATTGATTTGATTCCCTCATAATAATGAGTTACATGACCGGCTAAAACACTAGCAAAGAATAATTCACATATAAGCACCTTCTATCACAGGGGAAAAAATGAGTACTTTATAAAGCTGCTTTGAGCTAAGATAAGAAAAACATATTGTTATTTAGAAGAAATATATTTACAGCATGGCTCTTTGTTCTATTCCTTACTTTTTTTTTATATTCCTCACTTTTAAAAGAAAAATATGGTATCCATTACTAGATTGGAGTAACTCACTTTTTTTTTGCCTGCAGTTTGATTTTACACATTGAATGCTTTATTTTTGATTAAAATAATTTATAATTGTGTGTGTGATCTCTCATATGTGTAAAATAGATGAGACCAACTTTTTTCTGAAGCTTAAAGTCATAGCTTCTCCCAGCCGGAGAAAAGGTAACCAAGTAAACAAATGACTTTATCTGCTGTGGTATTTTACAAATGCACATAACATTCATTTTCTCTTGATCTCTTTTGTTTGCACTTCTAATATTCTGTAAGATGTTATAAGATCAAAATAAAATTAATACTGCCCAGTAATAATGATGAGAAAGTGACTGAAGGGATATTTGAAATAGTGTGAGAGACAGCATATGATATTTAGGACTACCTTTTTTTGTCCTTTAAAAAATAAATTAAATGCAAACATGCATAAGATTACCAAGATAAGAAAAATATATATATATTGGGGTATCTGTATTTGTTCATTGTTACCATTTTCTGTTAACTTTCAACATTTAATAGCCGTGGCTTTAAACTGTACAAAACACATCACTCCTGGAATTCATTCATTTATATATAAATATGTATACTCATGCAGATAAAATTTATATTTTGACCACTTAATATTTTAAATATCTATGTTTCATGATGATTGTATGTTATGATATACTTTGGCATGCCAAAGTATGCTATGATGTATTAAAAGTTCCCTTACTGCCTAGTGGCTATATAGTTGCTCTCCTAGGAGCAGTGATAAATAAACATGGTTAGGAATATAACAATGATTAATACCATTGATGACATGATTAGTGAAACCAGTCAATTTATTTGGGATGCTTTTAAAAACTCTTTGTTTTGACAAGTGGCCTGCCAAAACAGACAACTTACAACAAAGAGCCTGTTCAGGGGAATTTATAAACAAATGGTAAAAATTCAGAAGTGCTGTGGTAATCCAACTTTTTGATGATTTACATAATTTTTGTTGTTTTAATATTGAATAATTGAAAGACTATTATCTTATTAAGAATGTTCCTCTGGGGATTTTCCTTTACAATTAAAAAAGCAGTTTGCCAAAATGGGCAGTATTTGAACAAATTTGCTCCCAGCAAATCAGTCTGCAATTGGGGATTCAGGTTCCATTTATCTAATACCAAAATTTAAAAAAATGAGAAAAAAATTTGCTATACCTTTAGTTTTTTAATATGTGTGAGATCAACTGTACAGATATTCTAAAAATATTTGGGTGAAGTTTTGTCTCTTTTAATCTGTTAGGCATCAGAGAGATATATTAGTTTTCATCTAACTACTTGAAGTCTATCATGGAGCTTATTATACTTGTTCCTTTAAAATACACATTTCTGCTACAAGTTTCCAGTTTGCTTGGCACCAAACTTGAAAGCAGTGTCAGTTAATATGTATCACATAAAAGGTTTGATATAAGAATTTGTAATCCTGTGGAGTTTTTATATTCTACCTTATTATTATTATTGTCATTACTATTATTTAGGGACAATCCTAGGGCCACAAAATGATGTATAACATGTATAGTATTTATTTTTAAAATTATTACTTTGAAAGATAGGGACCTTAAGAGTCACTAGATATCAGACCATTCTAATACTTTAATCCTATTTGCAACATTCCTGCAAAGTGACTGGTTTCCAAATGAATACTTTATCATTCCATTCAGGAATTTATAACCTCTGGAGACAGCAAAATTTTTTGCTTATACTGAGATGAAAGCTGACACGTGTTAGTTTTCACCCAGCAGTCCCAATGTCTTCTTTTGGTTGTTTACAAAAGTAATTTAGTATTCCTTCCTTTGGCTTTTCTTTTTAAGCTTAGACATTACTAGTTCTTTTACCTATTCCTCATATAAAATGGTTTCAAGTTCTGTCATCAGTTTGACTGCTTTCACATAAACAAATTCTAAAATATGGCTCTCAGAACTGAGTGCCATATTCAGGTGTCTGAGCAAGATTATCAACTCCTTTATTTAAAATCTGTGCTTGTATAGTAATATAATCTAAATCGTAATACACTTTTGGAAGGTTGACTCATTTTGTATTCACTTCAAACTAAAAAATCCAAGTCTTTTTCTTTTCTTTCTTTTTTCTTTTTTAAATGTGTATTGTTGCCAAACCATGTCATTCCCATGCTTCACTTGTATAGTTGGCTTTTTGAATCTAAATCCAGGACATTATACTTACCCTGTAATAATTTACCTTGTTAGAGTTCACCTGTTATTTGCCAATCTGTGATAATCCATAGGGATTCTGATTTTGTCATCAAAAGCACTTTCTCCTCCACTCAGATTTGTGGTATCTACCAATTTAGTAGATATACCATTCATATTTTCAAAGAATTCATTAACCAAATTATTAAACAGGCCAGAGATCAGAGAACTTCTTTGGCATGTTGTTGGAGATCTCCTTTCAGGTTGTCATTATTCCATTTTAAGTTGATGTTATTTTGTTAAATTGCATCCTTTGTTTTAGTTTTTCAACTAGTTATACTTTCCTTTAATGTTAGTATCATCTGTCCCATATTTCTCTATCCTGTTGGAATCTGGCAAAAATCTAATATCTAGAGACACTATTGTGGGGTGTATCCTTGGACTACCAATTATTGACTCTACCAGAATAGAAAATGAAAATGAAAATGGAAAAAAAATTTTTTTTTTGCAAAATTTGTTGAGCCAGTACAAAAGCTCTGTGGCTGCTTTAGGACATGGTTCTGAAAGTTCTAGGTAGTGCTTCATCTGTTACTGCACTGCTTCATGAAAGCAAATCAACTGTTATTTATTGACTTCTTACTCTATTGAGAGACTATGAACCAAGAAATAACTATATGATGCTTTTTACTGAAACACTTACATTGTATTTTCATGGTCACAGACTGCCCTACTCCAGTGTTAGCTAGTCACCTTACAATTCCATGGCCCTGATCACAAGAGGGATTTTCTGTGAGATTATGAATGGCACATTGTGAACATAGCCTGTCAGATACAAAAAAAAAAAAAAAATCCCAAACTCTAACACAGTGCTTTTCAATTTTTTTTTACCACAAAAGAAATGCATTTTATGTCAAGATGTATTATCTATCTATCCACCACAAAAGAAATGCATTTTATGTCAAGGTTTATTTTCTATCTATCCATCTATGAATGTAGATGTACATATGTACACACATAAGTATATATGCATATGATTATAATCATGTGCATATGTGTGTATATGTCACAACAAATATTTCCTAACACAACATTTACCCTCATTGCTGGGTTTTATAAGCTTGTTTATTCTATTTTATTAAAAAAATTGTTTGGTGACCACTAAATTACTTTTTTGATCCACCAATAGTCTGTGTTCTAAGGTGGAATCTCTGGTGATGATGGATCCACAACATCATCTTCATTCTTGAGGTAGAGACACATATATTCAAAAGTTGTAGAAATATATCACCAGTCTAAGCACAATGAGGCTCTACAGCTCTCCATCTTGTCTAGGCCACCATCTCCTCTATGTGATCTAGGGTATGTTTTTTTGTAGATTAGGGCACTCCAAGGAAAACATTTATTTGTCTGGTCTCCTTCAGGAAGAATAGATGTAAGCAGGATGTTGGGGAAAGGATGCAAATGAAGATTTATAAATTGCCTATTATGTCCCAGGCACTGTTAAAGGTATTTTGCAAATTTGTTTATTTTGGCCTTCAAAAAGAAGTAAGGATCATGGACTATAGTAATTTTCCCAAGATCACTAAATTCTTTTATCTAAGAAATTTAAATAAGTTTCGACCCAGAATCTTTCTGATTTCAAAACCCATGTACATTTCACTATGCTGCATTAACTTCCACTTTAAAATTTGACTTGCTTTTATGCATTTGAACTGCACCTTTCTTCCCACCCAATTCGTGAAACTCCAGTAGCCTTTTGTTTGTTTGTTTGTTTATTTATTTATTTATTTTAGTCATCTCAACACCCAATGTGGAGCTCAAATTTACAACCCCAAGAACAAGAGTCACATGCTCTTCTGGCTGAGCCAACCAGGCACCCCTCCAACTGCCTTTTTAGCAAGATTTATTTGGAATACAGATCATTATACTCCAAGTTTCTTCTGTATTCCTTATTTGAGACTCTGATTTGTATAATGGTTAATAGCACAGACTCTGGAGTCTCTGGAGCCAGATATCCTGGGTTTGAATCTTGCCCCTTCTACTTTGTTAACTGTATAATAATCTTGAGCAAGGCACTTAGCCTCTCAGTGTCCAAATTTCTTCATCTGTAAAAAGAAGATATTAGTAACTACTTCATACTGTTTGTGTGAGGATTAAAATGAGGGAATAATGTAGAGCACTTAGACGGCATAGTGCCTTGCACATAATTCTAAATAAGTGTTATTATAAGTGTCTCATGTGCTTACCTACAAGGTGTATTTTGTTTCGGAAGGATAGCTATTTGCCTCCATTGTATGCTGTGTGGGATACTGAAAGGACCATATAGAAGAAAACTGTCTCTTGTAATGCACCTTCATAGTCTTCCTTCCTTCTTGATTTGAAATTCTAGCCATTAGAGAATCACTGATGGGAAACACAATGAGAAGGTGGGGGCGCTATCTTTAGAAGGACACTAACTCAAGTTACCAAGAAAGGACTCTGTTGTATTCTGACATTTAGCCAGACATAAATCTGATTAAACTGGGGACTGGTATAAGATGGAGAGGTCTAACAGAAGGAGTTGTGGCCCTCTTCCTCTCTCCCTGCTTTAACCACAGGGCTATTTGCCTCCTCTTTTATATGTCTAGAGGCAAAATTAGCAATTCTTCTCCCCATAGGGTGTACATTCTGAGTCACTCACTGAACCCTCATCAAAGTTAACGTCCAAATAGTTGATTTGACGCATATAATGAAAGCTGACTATATTCCTCCCATTTTAAATATGAGGAAGCTCAAAAAAGTTAAATAATTTGCCTTATATCAGGGTTTCTCAACCTGGGCATTATTGACACTTTGGCTCAGATAATTCTTTGTTTTAGGGGCCTATTCTGTGCATTGTGGAATGTTTAACAGCATCCCTATCTCTACCCAGTAGATTCTAGTTGCACTCACTAGCTGTGATAACCAAAGGTATCTCTAGACACTGCCAAGTATTCTAGGCATGAAGGGTGCAGGGTATAAAATTACCTTGTGTTGAGAACAACTGCCTTAGGTCAGAAACTTGTAAGGTAGGGAGCTAGGACTCAAATTCAAGTCTATCTGATTCAGAATCCCATGATTTTCAACATTATGTGAAACTGTCCCTATTGAATGTGACATTGATAAGCCCTGAATGGCAAACAAAATAAAAGGGTGTATGCTATGGGAAGTCAGGTCTGGATGCCAGACTTGACCTAACTCACAATTATTGGAAAACTCGTCATAAATGGCTTCTTATATTAGAGCTTCACCCTGCTTAAGGGGAATGTACAAAGTGTGAGGACTTGAGGCCCTTTTTGAAGCGAATTAAAAGAGCTTCCAGAGTGGGGACACAAATATGCAGGTGGTATAGGAGAGCTTCGGGACATCAGGCCCTTTAATATTTGCTATAAATACCCAAAGCAGTTGAAATAATTCTGCAGAGTTCTGACATGGACTAAGATACACAGATACACCCAAACTACTTTATGTTTACTCACCAGAGTGAAGGTACTGGGGGAACTGGGTAGACATCTTTATTTGCAAATGGTAGAGATCTGAGGTTCTCCAGTTAATGTGCTTAGTTTCCAAAGATAGTCATATTTTAAACCCCTTTCATTCCTTGAAAAACACTAAGAACAAAATGAAAACAAGAAGGCAAATTTTGGAGCCTGGAACTCTGCATCTAGGCATATTCAACATGATTTACTGCTCACAGTGCAGGATACAAATAATGGCCATGCCAGCATGTGAAAGCTTAAAATACATTCTAATAAAGATCACATTGTGAGCATTGCCAAGACAGAATAAAATGCAATCAGGATTTTAATGTGGATAAAATAATAGCTCCATGGATTCAAGCACACTGATTAATGCCAGAGACACTTATGAAATGCTGTTGTCTGGTCATCAGTGTTATTTTTCTTATGGAACACTTTGTACTAAAAGCAATAAAAGAGGACTAATAAACTAAGAAGAGAATACCTTATTCTGTAAAATTAACTTGACTCAGGTGACGTGCTTTAGTAAGAGGTGATCTGTGTTCCAAGATTGACAGGTTATCAGTATAACTTACTTTGAAATATGCATATTCCGAATATTTCTGAAATATTCACCTTTCATAGCAGATTCTCTTGCTTTTCTCATGTCTGTGTGTAAATGTAAATTTTGTGCTTACTGTATACTCAGTTTTTTTTTTTAAATTTGAGGAGCCAAAATTAGCTTTAAAATGTCACTTGTAGAAGAAAATATGTCTAAACTTAAAAAGAACATTGAAGCAACTTGTAAGCATTCCTGGCTTCAATTTCATAACTCAAGAAAGTAGTTAAACAAACATACATGCTCATAAAGGCTGACATGTTTAAAAATCTGAGTGACAAGAGAAAGTGATAAGAGTACATGGTAAATGCTGTTACTATACTTTGTTTGAAACACAAAACAGCAATGAGCACAACAAAATAAAGCCCATTGTATATATCCCTCATATCTCATAATACACCTTCTCTTTCTTGTGAGGTTAGAGTTGTTAGGGAGCAAGCAGAAACTTGTTTGTACTCAGAAAAACACTTACTGAAATGACCACCCATTGCTAAGAAATAATTGAAATTGATAAACCTGTTCAGTGTTGCTCTTTTCATGTAACACATTGATATAACTGATTTAGTAAGAAAAAATGCTGGTCAGGATGGAATTTCAGCATAGCAATGTAGCATTAACTGTATCTCTACTAACTATAACTATATCCCCACTATTACTATTGTGTAGCACAAAGAGGAAGAACTTGGGGGAACTGACACCTAGATGTGAACCCTGGCTTTATATCTGTTTATACTTTTACTCTGCTTCCATCATTTGTAACATGAGGTTTGATAAAGACAAAATGAGGAATGTAGCTAAAATAAATAAGTGGAATATTGTAGGAACAAAGCAATTGGTAGATACTATTTATTAAGTTATTAATATACCTGGTAGATTTGCCTTGTTATGGCATAGTAGGAAGACTATTAGACTGAGAACCAGGAGACCTGGATTATAATTGTAGTTCTGTCACTAATTAGCTATGTGACTGTAAATAATTCATTTAGTCTTTCTGTGACTCAGCTTTTTCATCTTTAAAATGAAGCATTGGATCATGGGATCTAGCTCCAAATTTCATTCCCCTCAAATATCTTACATTTTAGTGACTTTGGCTCATACAGGACGACCAGGTCTTGGCCATAGGCCACCAGTTACTACTATATTACCATTTATTGTGAAATTAGTAGTAGAGTTTAAAAGAGTTCTTTAGGAATTAGCCCGGTATTCTTGAAATATGAATTATTTCAGCATAATGCTCCATCGGCAAAAAAACTAAGCCTAGCAGTTCAGGCAACATGCTATATTGGACTAGTGCACATGCCCTTATTTTACATGTTATATAAATGAACCAAAGATGGTCTCTGTATATTGGCCCCTAGGTTGTTTATTCCTACACAGCAGGGTGAGATCCACTATCCCAAATTCCTTCTGACACTAAACTCAAATTTTTACACACCTAATTGTTTTTTTTAAAGATTTATTTATTTATTATTTTAGAGAGAGAGGGAGAGTGGGGGGGGAGGGGCAGAGGGAGAAGGAGAGAGAATCTCAAGCAAACTCCCCCCTGAGCATGGAGCCCCATGTGGGGCTCAATCTCAGGACCTGAGCTGAAATCAGAAGTCGAACCTTAGCTGACTGCACCACCCAGGCGCCCCTACACATCTAATTGTTTTAAACATATCCCAAATAAACAGATATTTAGTCATTTAGAGTCTGCCTGTTTTGCATACCCTGTGAAACTACAAGACATGTTAACCATTGATAAGATAAAACCTGCAACTGTAAAGCTAAGATAAATCCTGCAACTGTAAAGCTCTTAGCCACTGTTGCCCTTCAGAGCTCTCTGACTCAAAGAGTATCTGCAGTGCTCCTGAGGTACGTCACCTAGACACATGAGACCCATCTCTGATTTCCCCCTTGCCCTGGAGTTCCCTTGCCCTCATCCCCTTCAGGATGGTAGCCACCACCATCACCAAAGCCTTTGGGCAGTCTCATGTTGTGAGGAAGTTCCCTGCATGCCTGCAAACCTGTCAATGTGTCACCCAAATAAAGCTTGCATGTGCAACTGCCATATGTGGGAATTATAAACACCTAAAGGAAGAAATTTCTAAAGATCCAAATAAGAGACCATAATGGAGATTATTAAATACTTAAAACTGAAGATCAATGGAACCATTCTAAATCAAAACTTGTAGAATGCCGTAAAAGCCAATATTTAGAAGGGCATTTATAGCCTGAAATAAATGTATTTGAAAAGAAGAAAGATTGAAAATCACTGAGGCAAGCATTCACTTTGAAAAGTGAGACAAAGAACATTAGTATAAAACCAAAAAAATAAAAGAAAATCATAAGTAGAAAAGCAGATATTAAATCAAAGAAAAGACAAAGAAACACAGGATTAAAAATTGAAATACTAAATATTTGAAATAATTATTAAGATATAGGAACTTCTGGCAATATTGTTGAACAAATAGAAAACACAATTAAATAGTATTAGCATCAAAAGGGAGCCATTGTATTGCTTTGGTAGGAACATTTGAAGTTAATAACAGAATAGTTCTCATTCCACTAAATTAGAAAACCAAGATGAAGTGAGAAAATTTTCCAGATAAATATGTATTTTCAAAATAAGATCAATTTACTCAAACACTCAGAATAGTCCAAAAGCATTAATCTACTGAATTAACATTATGAAGTTCCTCCTTCCCCAAGGAACTCGGTCTAGCGGGTATAAAAAGGCATGTTTTGCAAACCCTCCCAGTACAGTGCCAGAAAATAGAAAAAAAGGTGTTTCTCCTAATTTTATGAGAATTTTATAACCCTGATACACAATATTGATAAGAACAGTACAGTAAAGGACAATAACAGGCCAATATCAGAAACATGGATGCAAAAATATTAAGTAGTATATTAGGAAGAGAGAGGAATCAGTAGAACAGAAGTACACATAAATAAGAAAGTGGTATATGACAGAAGTGGCATTTAGATCAAGGGGGAAAGGAGAGACTAATCAATAAAAAGTTCAGTAATAAAGTTTTAGAAATAATTAGTGTTCAGTATTCATCATGGTGATTACCTCAGTTTAATTAATGCGCATTTTATTTTTAATGTAAAATGACTTAGTTCTTGATTGTTCAGAGGATTTATCCAGGTTGTACATTATTTTTCATTTTTCTCCTTTCTCTCTTGGCCTATTTTTGGGTAATAATTGAAATTTAGGGCAGAAAAAGGAGAAAACAATCAAGTTCCAACACAGTGGCTGGGAGAAGTTTGAAAATTTTCATTAAAGTCATATTTAGGAAAACTTCCACCTCCTGTAGCCGACTAGCTAAAGCTGATCAATCATCCTACTGTGAACAACTAAAAGACATGAACAAAATGTTTAAAAAAAATCTATTTGAAGACATAAGAAAGCTAACTGATATTGAAGAATTATGGAGTCAAGAACTGGGAGAACAAAGAGACACCCAAACCAATTCTGCTTTGGGTCAGCTTTTCCCCAAAGGATATCTGCTAATATTGGAAGAGGTTGTTGAGAGTCTCAGAAGTTGAGTACAAGTTATAGGGTTCTCTAGGGCTCACCAAGGAGTGGGAAACATTATAAATCCTGTATACTTGGGGTTGAGACTCCGATTAAGGGTGAGCCAGAAATACTCTGGCACTCTCAGGAACTGAAAGTATGCTTCAAAAAATGTCATACTCTGTAACTGGATTACATTGATCTGTATTGTTTTAGTATCCTAGCCCTTTTCCCAGAAGCAAATTCAAATCTTCTGTGGAGGAAGACAGTATCATCTTAGACCTCAATATATTTTTTATGATGTTAACATACAATAGCCAGCCCTCAATAAAAAACCAGGCACATGAAGATAATGAGACAGAGTGACCAAAACCAAACAAATTAACAAAAGAAAAACAATATATAACAAAGAGTGAAACATAGAAAATTCTAATCATGAAATTATGAAAACCAAACTTTAAAATAACTGCCTATTAAGATAAAGGAGTATAAACAGTAAACATAAACAGAAAACTGAAAACTATAAGAGAGAACCAAATAAAAATTTTTAAACTTAAAAAATACAGTGAACTAAATCAACTCAATGGATGGGCTTGAGAAGATTAGACTCAGCTGAAGAGTTACTTAGGGAAATAGAATATGTCAGATAAATAACTGGACTGAAGAGCAGAGAGACGAAATAATTCTTAACACACAGAATATAAGGGGCATAAGAGATACAGAAAGCCTAACACATATGGTAATGGAGTCTCATATTGAAAAGAGAAAAAAAATGAAGCATAAGCAATTTTTGAAGAGATAATAGCTGAAGATTTTCTAAAACTGATGAAAAGCATTGAGCCACTGATTTTAAAAGCCCAATGAAATGCCAAACAAAATAAGAGGAAATCACATTGTAATGGTTAATTTTGTATGCCAACCTGGGCTTGCCTATAGTGCCCACTTGTTTTATTAAACAACATCTAATCTAGATGTTGCTGCAAAGGATTTTTTTTAGATGTGATTACATTTAAATCAGTAGATTTTGAGTAAAACAGATTACGTATCATAATGTGGGTGGGCCTCATCCTGTCAATTGAAGGCCGTAGGAGCAAAGACTGAGGTCCCCTGAAGAGGAAGGAATTCTGCCTTTGGAGTGCAATGGAGAAATTTTGCTGTAGTTTCCAAACTTTGAGCTCAAACCTGCAATATCAACTCTTGCTAGAATATCTAGCCTGCTAGCCTGCCCTGAAGATTTCAGACTTACCTGCCCCTATAATCACATGAGCCAATTCCTTAAAATAAATCTCTCTTCTTTCTCTCTCTCTCTAATTCTCTCTATATCTGTAGATATATAGGTATGTAAGATCTATATTTATGTTTGTATACTCTTTCTCTGGAGAACCTTGACAAATAGACACACTTAGTTCTCAATAAAACTGTGCAAAGTCAACAAGAGAGAGAAAAATCTTAGAAGCAAACAGAGGAAAAGGAAGTATACATGATGTTCACGGACTGGAAGATTAAGTATTTTAAATGTGTAAATACTCCCAAAATTGATCTAAGGAGTCAACAATTTGCAGAAATGATAAGTTGATCTTAAAATTCATACGAAAATGCAAGGGACCTTAAAAAGCCAGAAAGATCTTGCCAAAACAACAGCAGCAGCAGCGACAACAACAACAACAACTAAGTTGGAGGACTCAACACTTACCAATTTCAAAACTTATTGTAAACCTGCAGTAATCAAGGCAGTGTGTTACTGACATAAGAATAGACATACAGATAAATGGAAGAGAATTGTTCAGTCCATAAATAAACTCATACATCTATGATCAGTTGTTTTTTGACAAGGGTGCCAAGACCATTCAGTGGGGTAAGAATAGTCTTTTCAACAAATGGTGCTATAAGAATGAACTTTAACTCCTCCCTCACACCATAGTCACAAACTAACTCAAAATGGACCTAAATGCAAGAGTTAAAGCTATAAAATTCTTAGAAAAAGATAGGTATAAATATTCATGACCTTGGATTAGCTCAGTATTTAGTTATGACACCAAAGGGACAATCAATAAAAGAAAAAAATAGATAATTGGACTTCATTAAAATTGGAAACTTGTGTGCTTCAAAGGACATTATCCTAGCCACTAGACCACCAGGGAGCTGATCAGAGGACATTTTATTATCAAGAAAGTAAAGACAACGTATAGAATGGGAGGAAATATTTTCTCATGATTTATCTGATAAGGGATTTGTAACCAGAATATATAAAGGGTTCTTGCAACTCAACCATAAGCATACAAATAACCCAATCATAAAATGGACAAAGGATCCAGATGGATTTTTCTCCAAAGAAGATATACAAATGGCCCACAGGCACATGAAAGATGTGCAACATCATTAGTTGTTAGAGGAATGCAGATTTTTACAAAAAGATTTATTTATTTAAGAGAGAGTGGGAGAGCACATGAGTGGGGGGGGGCAGAAGGAGAGGGAGAGAATCCCAAGCAGACTTTGTGCTGAGTGTGGACCCCAATACAGGGCTTGATCTCACAATACTGAGATCATGACCTGATCCGAAACCCAAGTATGATGCTTAAACAACTGTACCACCCAGGGGTCCCCAAAATTACAAATTCTAAAATTAAAAAATTAAAAAGGCATTATTGGAAAAACTGGTTAAATCCATTCTGTAGTTTAGTTACTAGTAGTGTACCAAAGTTAATTCTTAGTTTTAATAATTTTACTATGGGTAGGTAAGGACGTTAACAAGCTGAGTGAAGACATTAAATAGAATTATGTCTTGTTTTTACAACTTTTCTATAAGTCTAAAATTATTTGAAAATAAAAAGTAAAAAAATGAAAATATATAATTGGTGCATTTCCACACCAAACTGGGGGAAAAACCTAAACTTTTAGAGCCAGATAGATTATCTGAGCAGTAAAACCTTGTTTCCCTTTGGGTTTATTTCCTTCTGTTTTCCTTGCACAATGACCAAATGTTCCAAAATCCCAAATTTCCAACAGTAGCAGCTAGTCTAAGTTTCACATTCTGATGATTGATCAAGAGGTTCCTAGATACAAAGTAATATTACTAAACAGACTACTTACTTTTCTCCCAAGCCTACATTTCATTTTGCTATTTCAATATTTTTATCCAAAAAGCAACACAGGGCTTACTGCTACATTCCCATAATAGAATCAATAGAGAAACTTGTATCATTATAAGGAAATATTCCAAATTCTATAATGTGATATGCTGGTTTTTTCCCTGCCAGTGTTTAAGCTTTCCTTCAGTGCAAAAAAATACTTTGTGTTTTTCCTGAAAATTTGTAGGACTTTGTGATCAATTTACTGATGAAAAGTTAAAAATCTTTTGTTGGAAGGAATAATTGAAGATAGATATGCTCATGTCTTCAACTAACTAAAATCCTGAGTTTTAATTTCTTGTCAAATAATGGGACTTATATAATATTTACTGTAACTACATTAGGCATTTCTCAGCAAGATCAAGAATAAAGAGCATGTAGGTCTTTATTTCCATATGTGTATTTTATGTACACACACAAACACACACAGACATACAAACACATGCTGTATAGTGTTTAATTTGCTCCCTCTGCTCCTAAAATGAGTAAAGGAATAACAGGGGATATATAATGCTTTTGACAAATAATTTCATTTATTTATGGTAATTTCATTAAATTATAGTTGTTTCTCCCTGAAGTCTCTTTAGAGTTGACTTTATAAAATAATGTGATACTTATTCATTACATCAATTTTGTTTCAGTCTATTTCATATTTAAGTTAGCTATATCCAAGATGGGTAGACTTACTGCTAGCATTTTCACAATTAACTATTTATTCAAATAAATTAATAGATTAACCCTAAATATATTCCTGTAACAGATTATCTTTCTGTAAATCTCAATTTTGGTTTCCTCTAGTTTTGACAAACCAGTGTCTATTAACAGTTGTTCCCATACTTGATAACTATCATTGAATTATGACCCTGAAAAAATTCAAACTGTAGAATTGCTTTTGAATTGTTGAAGAAGTAAATATGCAGTTTTCTTTTTTCTTTAAATTTTTAATTTTAATTCCTGTTGGTTATCATACAGTGTAATACTAGATTCTGGTGTACAATATAGTGATTCAGCACTTCTATACAACCCCCAGTGCTTATCACAACAAGTACACTCCTTAATCCCCATCATCTGTTTCACCCATCCCCCTACCCACCTCTCCTCTGGTAACCATCAGTGTGTTCTCTATAGTTAAGAGCCCGTTTCTTGGTTTGCCTCTCTGCTGCTTCCCCCCCACTTTGCTCATTTGTTTTGTTTCTTAAATTCCACATGTGAAGTCATATGGTATTTATCTTCCTCTGACTGACTTGCTAGCATAATACTCTCTAGCTCCATCCACGTCATTGTAAATGGCAAGATTCCACTTTTTGATGACTAATATTCCATCATACATGTATATGTGTGTATAATACATGTTTGGTTTAGGGCCAGAAAAATCGTTAGGGTTAGGGTTAGAGACAGTGTGAGGGTATGTGCTTATTATCCTGCCTGTAGTTCAGAGACCTTTCTAGAGGGATAACTTTAGGGTTAGGGGTTATGATTATGGTTAGGGGTTAGGGGTTAGTGGTTAGGGTTAAGGTGAGGGTATGTGCCTGATATCCTGCATTTCAGAGACCTCTCCAGAGGGTAAGTTTAGCGTTATGGTTAGGATTAGGGTTATGGGTTAGGAATTAGGGGTTAGGAGTTAAGGTTGGGGTTAAGGTTGGGGTGAGGGTATGTGCCTGGCCTCTTGCAGTTCAGAGATTTCTCCACTTAATAAAACCCCAGACTTCTGCTGGGGTGAGAATAGACATGGCTGGCATCTACCAAGTTTGGATAAAGAAGGGATTTGGGCCCCAAATACTCTATTTTTTTTCTTTCTCCAAATTTTTATTTAAACTCCAATTAGCTAACGTACAATGTATTATTAGTTTCAGTTGTGCACTTTAATGCTTAAACACTTACATACAATACCTGGTGCTCAACACAAGTACACTCCTTAATCCTACCACCTATTTAACCTGTCTGTCTACCTACCTCCATTCTAGTAACCATCAGTTTATTCTCTATAGTTAAGAGGTATTTCTTGGTTTGCCTCTTTCTTTTTTCCCTTCTATGTTTATTTCTTTTGTTTCTTAAATTCCACTTATGAGTGGAATCATATGGTATTTGTCTCTGACTGACTTATTTCACTTAACATAATACTCTAGCTCCATCCACATTGTTTCAAGTGGCAAGATTCATTCTTTTTTATGGCTGAGTAATATTCCATTATTTTTTGGAAATAAATAATTTCTACTTCTTTATCCATTCATCAGTCAATGGACATTTGGGTTCTTTCCATGATTTGGGAAATTTTATATAAAGAAGAATGTCTATACAAGCCAATGATGAGAACTAACTATATATAGCATAGGGCAGGGGTAGGCAAAATTTTTCTGCGAAGGACTACATAGTGAATATTTAGGCTTTGCAGGCTATATGGTCATGATAACAACTACTCAACTCTGAGTAAATTGGGTAAATTTTCCAAATTTAGGGAAGGAAACGGGCATCCAGATTCAAGAATACCACTTGACCCTAAAAAAAAAAAAAAGACCACACTGAGACATATTATAATTAAATTGTCAAAATTCAAGGACAAGGGGTTTTGAAAACAACAAGATAAAAACAACTCATCATGTACAAGAGAATACCCATAAGACTATCAGTGGATTTCTCAGCAGAAATTTTGCAGGCCAGAAGGAAGCAGGATGATATATTCAAAGTGCCAAAATTAAAATACCTGCCATCCAAGAATATCATACTTGGCAAAAATGTCTTTTAAAAAGAAGGAGAGATAAAAACATTCCCAGACAAACAAAAGCTGAGGGAATTCACCACTAGATCTTCCTCACAAGAAATACTAAAGAGAGTCCTTCAGGTTGGAATAAAAATATGCTAAACAGTAACATGAAAGATACGAAACTATAAAGCTCATTGGTAAAGGTAAATATATAGACAAATACAGAATACTATAATACTGTAACAGTGATGCATAAATCACTTTTAACTCTGGCATAGAAATTAAAAGAATAAAAAATAATTACCTATAAAAATATGTTAATGAATACATAGCATAGAAAGATGTAATATATGTAACATAAAGTGTTGGAGGAGGAGAGAAATAAACTGTAGTTTTGATATGCAACTGAACCTAAATTGTTACCAGCTTAAAATAGATTATAACTGTTATAAGTATAAGATGATTTATGTAAGCCCCATGGTAACCACAAAGAAAATACCTATAGAAAATATACAAAAAAGAGGAAGAAATCAAAGCACGTTACTACAAAAAAATCAATGAAATATAAAGGAATACAGCAAGAGAGGAAAAGACAAAGGAACTACAAGACTAATAGAAAACACTTAACAAAATGACAATAGTAAATAATAGTAAATAGTAAATACTTTCCTATCAATAATTAATTTAAATATAAATGGATTAAACTTTCCAACCAAAAGACATAGAGTGGCTGAATGAATAAATATCAAGAGATATTCCATTTTATTCCATGAGTATGGCAACCAAAAGAAAGCAGGCTGCACTTATATCAAACAAAATAGACACTAAGCCCAAAACTGTCACAAGAGACAAAGAAGGACATAATATAATGATAAAAGGGTCATCACCAGAAAGATATAACAATTATAAATATACATGCACTCAGCATCAGAGTACCTAAGTATATGAAGCAAACTGTAACAGCACTGAAGGGCAAAATAGATAGCAACACAATAATTGTAGGAGATATTAATATCCCACTTTCAATAATGGGTAGAACATACAGACAGAAGGCCAGTAAGGAAACAGAGCACTTGAACAATACTAAAGACCAAAAAGGCCTTATAGACATATATAAAAAACATTCTGCCTAACAGCAGAATACACATACTCTCAGGCACACATGGAACATTTCTCCAGAATAAATCACATATTAGATCACAAAACAAGTCTTAACAAATTTAAGAAGATTGAAATCATACAAAGTATCTTTTCTAACTACAATGTAATGAAAACTAGAAATCAAGAGTAGAAAGAAAACTGGAAAATTCACAAATGTCAAAATTAAACAACACACTCTTGAACAACCAGTGGGCCAAAGAAGAAACAAAAGGGAAGTTAGAAAATATCTTGAGATAAATGAAAATGAAAATACAACATACTAAGACTTATGAATGCAGCAAAAGCGATAATATAGTAGTAAGTTTATAGCCATATATGTCAACAATAAAAGAAGAAAATTATCAACCTAACTCTACACCTCAGGGAAAAAGAAAAAGAACTAAGCCTAAAGCTGATGGAAGGAATAACAAAAGAGCAGAAATAAAGGAAATAGGGAATAGAAAAACAGTGGAAAAATAAATGAAACTGAATTGTTTTTTAAAAAAGATAAACAAAATTGATAAAGTTAGATTAAGAAAAATAAAATCAGAAATGAGGAGACATTATGGCTGATGCCCCAGAAATAAAAAAGTATTAAAAGAGACTACCCTGAAGAGTTATATGCCAACAAATTGACCAAACTAAAAGAAATGCATAAATTCCTAGAAATATATAACTATGAAGACTTAATCATGAAGAAGTAGAAAATTTGAATATTCTTGAAACTAGTAAGGATATTGGATCAGTAATCAAATATCTCCCAACAAAGAAAAGCCCAGGACCAGATGGCCTCACTGGTGAATTTTACCAAACATTTAAAGAAGAATTAATGCCAGTCCTTCTCAAACTCTTCCAAAAAATCGAAGAGGAGAGAGTACTTCTAAACTCATTTTATAGGGGTGGTATTACTCTGATATCAAAGCCAGAAAAAAACACAGAATACTACAGGGCAGTATCCCTTATGAATGTAAATGCAAAAATTCTCAATAAAATACCAGCAAACAGAATTGAACAGCATAAAAGGATAATACAGCATGACCAAGTGGAATTTATCTCTGTGATGGCAACAAAGGTTTAACACATAAGAATAACACTTCTAAGTTTTAAAAATTCATAATTTCCTTCTGCCTCAACATGCCCACAGACAGTCTTGAGCACCCTTGTCCAGGTGACCAGGTGCACCAGTGTAATAAGGCTGGTCCCTGGCTTAAGTTCCTTCTTTCCCTTTCCTGACTATGACTTAGTGACATTCAAACACACCAATAAAATCACCTTATGTCTTTTGCTTGTGTATTCCATCCAGACTCCCAATAAAGGCATTTGCCCATTTGTACTTGCTCTTTCTCTTAGCTCCTACTCCAAGTGGGAGTATATCAAACTACAAAAGCTTCTGCACTGAAAAGGGAATAGAGTGAAAAGGCAACCTATGGAATGGGAGAAAATATTTACAAATCATATATTTGATAAAGGGTTAATATCCAAGATATATAGGGAACTTCTACATCTCAACAGCATAGAAACAACCTGATTAAAAAATGGGCAAACAGGTGTCAGGAGATAACTAGTTGTAGTTTTGATTTGCATTTCCTTGATGATGAGTGATGTTGAGCATCTTTCCATATGTCTGTTGGCCATCTGGATGTATTCTTCAGAGAAATGTCTGTTCATTTCTTCTGCCTACAATGAGATATCACCCCACACCTTCAGAATGGCTAAAATAAAAAAACACAAGAAACAAGTGTTGGTGAGGATGTGGAGAAAAAGGAACCCTTTTGCATTGTTGGTAGGAATGCCAACTGGTTCAGCAATTTTGGTAAACAGTATGGAGGCTCCTCAAAAAGTTAAAAATAGATGTACTCTATGATCTCGCAATCATACTACTGGGTATTTGCCCATGAAATACAAAAACACTAATTCAAAGGGATATATGCACCCCTGTGTTTATAGTAGCATTATCTACAATAGCCAAATTGTGGAAGCAGCTCAGTGTCCATCAATAGATGAATGGATAAAGAAGATGTGGTATATATACATGATGGAATATTATGCAGCCATAAAAAGAATGAAATCTTGCCACTTGCAATGACATGGGGAGATCTAGAGAGTATAATGCTAAAGGAAATAAGTCAGAGAAAGACAAATACCATATGATTTCACTCATATGTGGAATTTAAGAAACAAAAAAAAAATGAGCAAAGGGAAAAAAAGAAGAGAGAGAGAGGCAAACCAAGAAACAGACTCTTTACTATAGAGAACAAACTGATGGTTACCAGAGGGGAGGTGGGTGAGGGGATTGGTAAAATAGGCAATGGGAATTAAGGAGTGCATTTGTGATGAGCACTGGGTGATGGATGCAGTTGTTGAATCACTATATTGTATACCTGAAGCTAATATTAACACTGTATGTTGACTATACTGGGATTTTTTTTTAAATTTTTTTATTGTTATGTTAATCACCATGTATTACATCATTAGTTTTTGATGTAGTGTTCCATGATTCATTGTTTGTGCATAACACCCAGTGCTCCATGCAGAATGTGCCCTCTTTAATACCCATCACCAGGCTAACCCATCCCCCTACCATCCTCCCCTCTAGAACCCTCAGTTTGTTTTTCAGAGTCCATCGTCTCTCATGGTTCGTCTCCCCCTCATTCTTCCCCTCCTGCTATCTTCTTCTTTTTCTTTTTTCTTAACATATGTTGCATTATTTGTTTCAGAAGTACAGATCTGTGATTCAACAGTCTTGCACAATTCACAGCACTCACCATAGCACATACCCTACCCAATGTCTATCACCCAGCCACCCCATCCCTCCCACCCCCCACCACTCCAGCAACCCTGTTTGTTTCCTGAGTTTAAGAATTCCTCATATCAGTGAGGTCATATGATACATGTCTTTCTCTGATTGACTTATTTCACTCAGCATAACACCCTCCAGTTCCATCCATGTCGTTGCAAATGGCAAGATCTCATTCCTTTTGCTGGCTGCATAATATTCCATTGTGTGTGTGTGTGTGTGTGTGTGTATATATATATATATATATATGTATATATATATATATATATATACCACATCTTTATACTGGGATTTTTTTTTAAAGATTTTATTTATTTATTTGAGAGAGAGAGAATGAGAGCTAGCACGAGAGGGAAGAGGGTCAGAGGGAGAAGCAGACTCCCCGCCGAGCAGGGAGCCTGATGCGGGACTCGATCCCGGGACTCCAGGATCATGACCTGAGCCGAAGGCAGTTGCTTAACCAACTGAGCCACCCAGGCGCCCCAACTATACTGGGATTTAAAATAAAATAAAAAAATTTAAAAGTGGGCAAACTTCAATAGACATTTCTCCGAAGAAGACATACTAATGGCCATCAGATATGAAAAGATTCTCAACATCACTAATCATCAGAGAAATGTAAATGAAAAGCACAATGATATATTACCTTGCACCTTTAGAATGGCCATTATAAAAAAAACAGAAAATAACAATCATTAATGAAGATGAGAAATTGGAACTTTTGTGCATTGTTGGTGGAGATGTAAAATGTTGCAGTTGCTCTGGAAAACAGTATGGAGGTTCCTCAAAACATTAAAAACACAACTACTATGTTATCCAGAAATCCTTCCAGCTATTCAAAAAAATCGAAGTCGGGATCATGAGGAGATATTTGCACTACCATGTCACAATAGCCAGGAGGTGGAAACAATCTAAATGTCTACTGATGGATAAATAAAGGAAATGTGTATATACATATGTTGGAATATTACTCAGCCTTAAAAAGGAAGGAAATTCTGTCATATGCTACAGCCTGGATGAACTTTGAGGACATTCTGCGAAGTGAAATAAGCCAGTCACAGAAGGACAGATACTTCATGATTTCATTTGTATGAAGTATCTAAAGTAGTCAGACTCATCAAAGAAGAAAATGGAATGATGGTTGTCAGCAACTGGGAGGAGGAGGAAATGGGGAGTTCCTTTTTTTTTTTTAAGATTTTATTTATTTATTTGACAGAGAGAGACACAGCAAGAGAGGAACACAAGCAGGGGGAGTGGGAGAGGGAGAGGCAATCTTCCCATGGAGCAGGAAGCCTGATGCGGGGCTCGATCCCAGGACCCTGGGATCATGACCTGATCTGAAGGCAGACGCTTAACAACTGAGCCACCCAGGCACCCCGGAAATGACAAGTTTCTTTCAATGGGTATAAAGTTTCAGTCATGCAAGATAAAAAAAATTCTAGAGATATGGTGTACAACATTGTGCTTACACCTAGTAATAACTATATTGTACACTTGAAAATTTAAGAGAGTAGATCTCATGCCATGTTTCTATTTACAATAATAATAAGTGAGGCATGGATTACTGAGGGGGAGCATTATTTCTTCTTTTTGACTTTTCAAATAGAATATTTCTGTCATGTAAATGTTCTTGGAAAAGCAAGAAAAAAAAGAGCATATTTTGGAAAAAAAAGAGCCTTCCTCCCTCTCTCTTTTTCTTCTCCTCTCTTTCTGACTACCAGAACCTTTAATATCTACAACTGCAGAGAATAGAGCAAACATCAGATTTTTCTCTTCTGTGCAGAAACAGAAATCCCTGTAGTGCATACTATTTAAAATATGCTATTTAAAATTTCCATAATTTTTTTTCAATTTTGAAAATAAAAGTCACTTAATTATGGCAACGTTACACATCACCATTCAGTATTGCACACATGACAAGCTTGACATTTTAAAATGAAATTGTTTTGAATCATTTAGCAGTAAGAAAAGCATATAAATAATTTCTGAGTGACTAGAATATGTATTGTAGGCCAAATTCACTATAAAATAGTGACACATTTTTTCAAAACTTTCTAAAATAAAATAATTAGGCTAAGAACAACCATGAAAACTTTTACCTTCACAAATCTTTCTGTGAGAAATAAAAGCCTTAAAATTATGTGCTTATAGTCTAGTTGCCTTTTTAAGCCTTAATTATAGCATTCATGGTGATACTTTATTTTCTGACATGACATACATTTAAATGTGTTTTTATGTTAATGCTTTTTATAACCAGACGAGTTATTTAAGAAACAGCTGTGATAACAAATGTCTTGAAACTAAGGATTGACAACACAATTTAAGGGAAATGAGAGTGACAAAGCAATATTTGCACTGTTAGAGACTGATCTTCACTTATGCAACTTTTTAAGCTATAAGAGTGTATGCTGTGTCCGTTATTTATATTGTTGAGATATGATCTGTATAATAACAATATGTGCTTGTTTTATGTCACTAGGATATTTATTTGTTCACTAATGTTTTACTGTAGTTCTAATGTGTAGTAAGTACAGTATTAGAGATACAGAGATGAAATGTAAATTCAGAGTCCTTGAGGTACTTGGTCTAAAGGCATTACAGTTCATGTATAAGCTAATTGTTTCAAGTGACAATTGATAATGAAGTCTACAACAGGCTTGTGACACTAACACCTAAATAAGAACAGGTATAATAAAAAAGAATGAAATCCATTTCCAGCAACATGCTTGAAGCTACAGAGTATTATGCTAAATGAAGTAAGTCAGTCAGAGAAAGACAAATACCATATGATTTTACTCATATATGGAATTTAAGAAACAAAACAAATGAGCAAAGGGAAAAAAAGAAGAGAGAATGAGTAAACAGACTCTTAACTATGGAGAACAAACTGATGGTTACCAGAGGGAGGAGTGGTAGGATGGGTGAAATAGATGATGGGGATTAAGGAGTATACTTGTGATGAGCACCACGTGTTGTATGGAAGTGTTGAATCACTGTATTGTACATCTGACACTAATATTACAGTGTATTTTAACTAACTGGAATTTAAATAAAAACTTAAAAAAATAAATAAGAATAGGTAATAGAGGGAACAATTTTATAGTTCTCTGGAACTAGCAGAAATTTATTCAACAAACATTTATGGTGCTTAAAGTTCTAGAAAGATGAATGAATATATGATGCATGGTCTCTACCTACAGGAACTGCATAATGTAGTAGAGGGGATGAAATTTCAACTGAGCCATGAAAATTGCCTTTTTGATAAAAAGAGAAGGGAGAAATGGGATTCCATATTGGAATCATGGCAAGAAGTGGTGAGGCCTGAAAAGACATGGCTTACATGGCTAGAGCATAGGATGTGTGTTAGGATCATATGAAGCTAGGAAGTTCATTTAAAGCCAGAGGGTGATAGATCCTAAATATCATTGATAGGAAATTTGAATTTCATTTTGTGGGCAATGTGATGATGGGTGGGTAAGATAGAGAAGTGAAGGTTTTTTAATAGTTTCTAAAAATGTTATTTCCAACTCCCTTCTGGTCACTTCAAAATAATAGTGATTTATGGACTAAATTTTTTGAATGATCTCCAACAAAAGTTTTATATAACAAATGCTTCTTAGATCTCTTTGCATTTTTACCAACATTCCATACCTCTTTTACAATATTCATTTTATTTTGTCTTGTGTTATGCTTAGTTTTTTTTTTTATGCATGTATCTCCTCCATGCTAAATTAAAGATTCCCTGAAGGCAAAGACCATGTCTATATATTCATTTATCATTTATCTATAACATGTATTTATTAACAGTACCTACCTCTCTGGATTATTGTAAAGATTAAACAAAAGAAAACTTATGAGAGTCTAAAGGTATTGTGCTTAAAAGTTTGAACTCAGGAACTCAACTGCATGAGTTTAATTGCCAGTTTTGTCACTTACAAGCTGTGAAATCTTGAACAAGTTATTTAATATTTTTTAAAAAAACATTTTATTGAAATATAATTCATATCATACAATTCACTCAAAGTTTACAATTAAATTGTTTTTAGTATATTCATATATATGTGTAACAGTCACCACAGTCAATTTTAGAACATTTTCACTGCCACAAAAGGAAACTCCCATATCATTTAGCTATTATCCCACCAGCCCCCGCCCCCGCCCCCGGCTCTAGCCCTAAGTAGATTAGTGGTTTATTAATCTACTTTCTGTCTCTGTAGTTTTCCCTGTCTGGACATTTAATATGAATGGAATCATACAATATGAGGTCTTTTGTGACTGACTTCTTTTACTAGCATAATGTTTTCAAGACTTATCCATGTTTTAGCATGAGTTATAGCTTCATTCCTTTTTATAGCAAAATAATATTACATTGTATAGATATATCAAATTTTGTTTTTCCATTTGTTAGCTGATGAGCATTTTGGTTGTTTCCATTTTTTGGCTATTGTAAATAATACTGCTATAAACATTTGTATATCAGTTTTTGTGTGGGCATATGCTTTCATTTCTCTTGGGTGTATAAATACCTAGGAGTGGAATTGCTAGGTCATATAGTAACTCTATATTTAATCATTTGAGGAACTGCCAGACTACTTTCCAAAATGACTGTACCATTTTACATGGTTCACCAAACTTGCATGAGGATTTTATTTTTTCTACATCCTTGTTAGCACTTGTTATTATTTGATTTTTGTCTAGCCATCCTATTTGATGTGAGGTGGTATTTCTTTTTAAAGATTTTATTTATTTGACAGAGAGAGATAGCGAGAGAAGGAACACAAGCAGGGGGAGAGGGAGAGGGAGAAGCAGGCTTCCCACGGAGCAGGGAGCCTGATGTGGGGCTTGATCCTAGGACCATGGGATCATGATCTGAGCCCAAGGCAGACGCTTAACGACTGAGCCACCCAGGTGCCCCGTGAAGTGGTATTTTATTGTGGTTTTGATTTGCATTTCCATGATGACTAACAATATCACTTATATATCTTCCTTGGACAAATGTCTATTCAAGACCTTTCCCCATTTTCTAATTGGGTAATTGGGTTATTTGTCTTTTATTATTGAACTGTAAATGTTCTTTATATTTTTGAGATACAAATCCCTTATCAGATATATGACTTGCAAATAGTTTCTCCCATTTTGTGGGTAATCCTTTTACTTTCTTGTTGGTGTTGTTTGAAGAACAAAAGCTTTTTTTGTTGTTGCTCATGCTTTTGCTGTCATGAGTTACTTAATTTTGATGTGTTTCAATATTCTCATCTGTAAAATTTTAAGAATTATGCTATCTCACAGGAGAGGAAGAATGAAGGGGAGTAAGTCAGAGGGGGAGACGAACCAGGAGAGATGATGGACTCTGAAAAACAAACTGAGGTTTCTAGAGGGGAGGAGGGTAGGGGGATGGGTTAGCCTGGTGATGGGTATTAAAGAGGGCACATTCTGCATGGAGCACTGGGTGTTATGAACAAACAATGAATCATGGAACACTACACCGAAACAAATGATGTAATATATGGTGATTAACATAACAATAAAAAATTTAAAAAAAAGAATTATGCTATCTCATAGGGTTTTTATAATTAAATGAATGTAAGCACTTAGAATAATACATGAGATATAGTAAACATTTGTTAAATGTTATCTGTCATTATTAATGTTATTGTTAATATTATATGAAACAACCTAAATGGTACCTGGCACATTATAGGAACTCAGCTCTTATTAAAGTAACGGTAATTTCCTATATTTGGTAAATAACAAAATATGCATTGAGCAGAAAATAAATGTTAATATGTGGGGAGGAAAGATTTTTAGGGATACTAGATCTTAAGACATTATAAGCCCATTTTATTTAAAAACAAAGATTAAAAGGGCACAGTTCTAAATATTTTATCTGAAGTTGTTTATATTAAAAAATCAAGCTGGGACAATGATGAATTGTTTTAAATTTTCCTTTAATATGGTGTCTTTTATTCTGTCTTTACTTCTGACTTGGTTGATCATCAGGGATAATTTGGATTTTATGATAATGGAGGAAATTGGCAAGTCACTTGTGAAATATTATGGCAATAATGGCTTTGTGCTAAAGATAAATCCTTTATCTTCTCCAAAGTAATATGATGTGTCAATAAATGTAAAGTAAAAATGACATACATATTTGTTAAGCCAACAATATTTAGGGAAGCTTGCCATGCATAATAATAAAACAATTTTAATAATTTCCATTATAGACAAAAGAAGTTTGGGAAAATGTATCAAAATTCCTTTTTGTTTTTCTTCAACTTTAGCCCTAAGCATGTGCGCTATATAGATAAATGTTCATTCAAATGAAAATATAATTGTATTAATATGAAAAAAATTCACAACCAGGGGAAATGTGCATTCAAATTATATACACAGGAGAGAAAGATGGAAATGAAAGATCTGTAGCTAAAGAAGAAATTGGGACTCTCATTAAAGAGAGGGCAATTATTAACACATATATTAACACATTAATTATGTTCGTATTTACTTTTCTTTTGTCCACAGTTCTTACTTGTCCATCACAAGTGTCCTTGTTTATTACAGCATTAATTGCTTTAAGTGACGACCGTGTTTCTGAATGTTACAACCATATGAAAATTGCACACTTGCTTTCTCAGGCTGGGCTTTTCTCATAATTGGGGTTTTCAGAATGGCCTTGAGAAGATTTCTTGAGCTAAGAAGTGATTATTTTATTCTCTTTAATAATAATTTACTTACAAGGGCTTTGGTATCAGGTAAAGCTGAATTTTTGTGAAGAGACAGGAGTCTCTTTGTTATAGGTTTTATTTATTTATTTATTTAATTTATTTATATTTAAATTTAATTAGCTAACTTATAGTACATCATTAGTTTCAGATGTAGTGTTCAATAACTTATCAGTTTCGTATAACACCAAATGCTCATCACATCACCCAATTACCCTATCCCTCTGTTAAAGGATTTAATATTGCTGACTAGACAGGGGAATTATTGAGACTGTCCTGGCTCATGCGAGAATCTAGTATGAAAGTATTTGATCAAGGCTCTACTGAGAAAAGGACTCTCTGATTTTGGCTATCTCACCAGGGAACTTTGAAGATGTTATTCATACTATGACTCCATTCTTCAAGCAGAGGATTAGAGAGGAAACAAGCTTTTTTTCACCTCAGTTGATAGAACATTTGTTAGCTTTTTATTTGCTTTAATTTTTAAAAATGAAAATAAAGGGCTTTGCTTAGTGTCATTCCTTCCCACAATGATTCGAATTAGTGTTGACATTTAGTTACTTCATCATTTGCTTTGTTTTATTTTTTTCATTTATTCATTCATTTATAGAAATGTTTCCAGTTCCTTAACTTTCATGCTTTTTTGTTGTTGGATATTGGGGATTTACTTTTTTTTCTACTTTTTCTTTAGATTCCAGTTAGTTAACATACAATGTAATTTTATTTTCAGGTGTAGAATTTAGTGACTCAACACATACATACAACACCCTGTGTTCATCACGAGTGCATTCCTTTCATGCTTTTCTGAATGGAGAAGTGCCAGGACAAGAGATGGAGCTCAAGGCCTCTTCCCTTTTGGCTCTCTACAGAGGCACTTTTATCATACTAAAATGTATCTCTTTTCCCATTTTGAGGTGGATTTCAAGAAAGTTTCCAGATCTATGCCTAAAGTCACATGCCTTGACAATTTTGTGAAGTTCCAGGCTAAAATATCCCCATAAATTGGACCCCAAAAATAAGTCAGAAGAACTGCTAGATTATTCTCTTTTTATCTCTTTCTGAGGTCTTCTTTTACTCACCACAGATACAGAGATAAGTAAGTGATCTTCTCTGCCATGAAGGAGCTTTTGCTTTAATGGGGGAGATACATGTGTAAATACAATGGATGATTTAAGTGCTATGATGGAAATAACCTGTAACTATAGTGGGACACAAAGTAAGGAGTGGAGAGTATTTTCTAGGTAGTGGATAAAAAGGACAAGAAAGGATTTCCAAGTAACATGCTTTTCCTCTCTTTCAGGAATACCGTCTTCTTCTTATCTGTATGGCAAATTTCTATTACTGCTCTTAGAATCAACTGAGTTTTTCTCTCTTCTAGGAAAATTTTCCTGACTCCTCCCTGCTCCCTTCTCTATGTTCCCAGCTGCCCTTTATATACCTCCATTAAAGTAATTATCATATTCTATTGTAAGTTTATATTTACTCCTCTCCCTATCAACCTAAACTGTAAGTTCATGGAAGGTAAGAATCATGTTATCAGACCATGTATCACTAAATTCTGAACACTTATAGTAGGAAGTCAATAAATTTATATTCAATAGTTCAAACACTTAAATACAAACATTGCTTCAGTTCAAGCCCTTATACTAAATTTGGCAGATTAAAGATAGCTACAAATTATTTGATATTCCTCTCTTTAAATCTGAGCTGGTTTATGATTGTTTTGACTGACAAAATATGATGGCTTAACCATTAAGAGAGCTTCCACAATAGAGTCTTAGAACCCTGAACTGTCATGTAAGAAGTCCAACTATATGAGTGGCAATATCAGTAGGAGAGCTCTTGAAACAACATGAAAAGTATAAGGGGCCCAGCTGTGCCCAGCCTTCTAGCCAATCCTGTATGTAAGTGAAACTATCTTCTATTTTCCAGATTAATTTACCTGCTAACTGAATATTAAAGTGATCCTAGTCAACAACACATGAAGCAGAATTGTCAGGCAAAACCCTGTCTGTATTCCTGACTCCCAAAATTGTGAGATAAAGTAAAATGGTTGTACACACACACACACACACACACACACACACACACACACACACACACACACACACACAATGGAATATTATGCAGCCATCAAAAGGAATGAGATCTTGCCATTTGCAATGATGTGGACAGAACTGGAGGGTGTTATGCTGAGCGAAATAAGTCAATCAGAGAAAGACATGTATCATATGACCTCACTGATATGAGGAATTCTTAATCTCAGGAAACAAACTGAGGGTTGCTGGAGTGGCGGGGGGTGGGAGGGATGGGGTGGCTGGGTGATAGGCATTGGGGAGGGTATGTGCTAGGGTGAGCGCTGTGAAGTGCGCAAGACTGTTGAATCACAGATCTGTACCTCTGAAACAAATAATGCAATATATGTTAAGAAAAAAAAAAAGAAGATAGCAGGAAGGGAAGAATGAAGGGGGGGGAATCAGAGGGGGAGATGAACCATGAGAGACGATGGACTCTGAAAAACAAACTGAGGGTTCTAGAGGGGAGGGGTGTGGGAGGATGGGTTAGCCTGGTGATGGATATTAAAGAGGGCACGTTTTGCATGGAGCACTGGGTGTTATGCACAAACAATGAATCATGGAACACTACATCAAAAACTAATGATGTAATGTATGGTGATTAACATAACAATAAAAAATTTTTTAAAAAGTAAAATGGTTGTTATTTTAAATCACCAAGTTTTGGAATAGGTTGTTTATTAGTAATAGGTAACTAAAAGACCAATCTCTTCAATCATATATTTTTTCCAACATTTTAAAATTTGGAAAAATTCCAAACATATGGGAAAGTAGAAAGAATAACATAGTGCTTACCTATATACCACCATTTTACAATAATAATTTTGCCATGTTTGCTTTATCATGCATTTATCTGTCTTACCATTCCTCTATTGATGCATCAAAATATCTTATTTTTGATGCATTTCAAAATAAGTTGACATCAGCATACATCATTCCTAAACATTTCAGCATGAATATCATTAACTAGAGTTTAGTGTATGGTTATATATTTTTCTTTTGAGAGAAAATGTACCTACAATGAGATACACAGATCTTAAGTTAACATTTGCTAAGTTTTAACCAATGCATATACTTCTGTAACCTAATCCTGAAGATAACTTAATGAAGATACAGAATATTTACATTACTTCTGAAAATTCTTGCATGTCCTTCTGTCAGTCACTGCATCTAGTACCCTAAGAAGGCATTTGCCTGATTTTTTTCTACCCTAAATTTAGTCTGTTCTTGAATTTCATATAAACATTACTGTAGATTTTTCTACTCTTTTGTGTAAGCCTTTTTTCATTTAGATCAGTGTTTTTGAGATTCATCCATGTTGTATTTATCAGAGGTTTATTCCCTTGTCTTACTGAGTAGAATTCACTGTATAAATGTATTTCAGTTTGTCTATCCATTTTTTCTGGTCACAGACACCTGAATTGATTCCAGATTTTAGATATTATGAATAATGCTACTTTGAATGTTCTCATATCTTTTTGTGAGGACATATTTTCATTTCTTTTGGGTAAATACCTAGAAGTGGAATTTCTGGGTGATAGCGTAAATGTATGTTTAGTTTTACTAAAAAAAGCTTATCTGATGCTTTTTCAAAGTAGTTATTATAATTTACTTTCTTAACAACAGTGTATGAGAGTTCTGGTTACTCTATATCTTTGCCAATGTTTGATGTTGTCAAGTCTTTTAATTATAACTATTCTGGAGGGTGTGTAATGGTGTATCATTGTGGTTTTAATTTACATTTTCCTGGTGATTAATGATGTTGAGCATTTTTTCATATTTTTATTGACCACTTGTTTATCTTCTTTGCTAAAATGTCAGTTCAAGTCTTTTGCCTTTTAAAAATGCTTTTTGTCTTTTTGAGTTACAGGAGTTCTTTAGAGATTCTGGATGAGTCTTTTATCATATTATGCTTTGTAAATATTTTCTACCAGCCTGTGTTTTGGGCACCCATTTCCTTAATTGTGTCTATCAGTGAGCAGAAGTTTTACTTTCAATGAAGGTAAATTCATCATTTTATTTTATCATTACTGCTTTTTGTGTCATGTCTAAAAAACCCTTGCTAACCCTCAAGTAACAAGAATTTTCTTCTGTCTTTTCTACTAGAAATTTTATAGTTTTAGTTTTTACTTTGGCACTATCACTCACCTTAAATTAATTTTTGTGTATGATGTTGAGGTAGGTTATTCTAGAAATATTTATTGGATTGCTTTGGTGTCTTTGTCAAAAATCAATAGATCATCTAATGTGGGTGTATTCCTGGGTGCTCTTTTCTATTCCTTTGATATATTTATCCATTTTTTATGAATTTCAATTAGCCAACATATAGTACATCACCAGTTTTTGAAGTAGTGTTCAATGATTCATTAGTTGTGCATAACGCCCTATGCTCACCATATCATGTGCCCTCCTTAATGCCCATCACCTAGTTTCCTCATCCCCCAATCCCTCTCCCTTCTGCAACCCTCAATTTGTTTCCTGGAGTCCAGAGTCTCTCATGGTTTGTCTCCCTCTCTGATTTCTTTCCATTCAGTTTTCCCTCCCTTCCCCTGTGGTCCTCTGTACTATTCCTTTTATTCCACATGTTAGTGAAACCATATGATAATTGTCTTTCTCTGCTTGACTTATTTCCCTTAGCATAATCCCCTCCAGTTCCATCCATGTCACTGCAAATGGTAGGTATTCATCCTTTATGATGGCCAAGTAATACTCCATTTTATATATGAACCACATCTTCTTTATCCATTCATCTATTGAAGGACATCTCAGTTCCTTCTACAGTTTGGCTATTGTAGACATTACTGCTGTGAACACTGGGGTGCAGGTGCCCCTTCTTTTCATTACATCTGTATCTCTGGGGTAAATACCCAGTAGTGCAATTGCTGTGTCGTAGGGTAGCTGTATTTTTAATGTCTTGAGGAATCTCCATACTGTTTTCTAGAGTGGCTGTCCCAGCTTGGATTCCCACCAACAGTGTAAGAGGGTTCCCCTTTCTCCATATCCTTGTTAACATTTATTTTTCCCTGTCTTGTTAATTTTGGCCATTCTGACTTGTGTAAGGTGGTATCTCATTGTGGTTTTGATTTGCACTTCCTTGATGGCAAGTGATTTGGAGCGTTTTTTTTTATGTGTCTGTTAGCCATTTGTATGTCTTCTTCGGAGAAGTGTCTGTTCATGTCTTCTGCCCATTTTTTGACTGGATTATTTGTTTTTTGGGTGTTGAGTTTGAGAAGTTCTTTATAGATCTTGGATATCAGCCCTTTATCTGTTATGTCATTTGCAAATATCTTCTCCTATACCGTAGGTTGCCTTTTAGTTTTGTTGACTGTTTCTTTTGCTGTGCAGAAGCTTTTTATCTTGACGAAGCCCCAATAGTTCATTTTTGCTTTTGTTCCCTTGCCTTTAGAGATGTACATTTAGGGTCATGAGATCAAGTCTGCCTCAGTTTCCATGCTCAGGAGGGAATCTGCTTGAGATTCTTTCCCCATCCCACTCCCTTCCCTTCTGCTCCTCCCCCTGCTCTCTCTCTCTCAAATAAATAAGTAAATAAATAAATAAAATCAATTTAAAAAAATGATCATTTCTAAATGCTACTAGTCTATAAAAGTGAAATTGATGTTTGTACATTAGTCTTATACCTCACAACCATGCTAAAGTTACTATTTAGTTCTAGGAATCCTTTATGCTAAGGTTTTCATATGTGTTACATCTGTGTATGTTACATATCTTACAATATAATATTATTTGCTTTAAATGGTCATATATATTTTGAAATAATTAAGAGGAAAAATAATCTTTTACATTTACTCATATAGTTCCCTTTCTGGTGTTCTTTATTACTTTTTGAAGACCTAAATTTCTATCTGGTATCATTTCCCTTCAACCTGATGAATTTTCTTTACAACAAATAAGTTTTGTTTTTGTTTATCTCAAATTGTCATCACACAATCTTCTGCCTTCATTATTTCTAATGAAAAATCAACAATAATTTGTATGAGTGATCTTCTCTATATAATTTACCATTTTTCTTTGGTTGTTTTCAGCATTTTCTATTTATATCTGTTTTTTAGTAAAACGACATGATATGCCTTGGTATGGTTTTCCTTCTGTTAACTTGTAAGGCGTTTGCTGAGTTTTGTGAATTTCTACACTTATGTTTTTCACAAAATTTGAGAAAATTTTAGACGTTTTTCTTCAAATGTTTTGTTTTCCCAACCCTCTTTTCTCTTTCTTGTACTCCATTTACATGTATGTTTAACCTTTTGATATTTCCCTCAGGTTTATTGAGACTCAATAATTTTTCTTTTTTCCTTAGGTTGGATAATTTCTATTGATCTATCTTTGTGTTTATTGGCTTTTTCTTCTGTCATCTCCCATCTGATAGTAATAAATCCATCCAGGTGAATTTCTTTCTCAGAAATTTTCTTTTCTTAGTTTCCCTTTGGCTTTTTAAAAATAGTTTTATTTCTTTGCTGGGACTTTCTTTCTTTCTTTCTTTCTTTTTTCTTTTCTTTCTTTTCCTTTTTTTTCTTTAGAGAGAGAGAATTTTTTTTTAAAGATTTTATTTAGTCATTTGAGACACACAGAGAGAGAGAGAGAGAGCATGAACAGTGGGAGAGGCAGAGGGAGAGGGAGAAGCAGACTCCCCGCTGAGTCAGAAGCCTGATGTGGGGCTCGATTCCAGGACCCTGGGATCATGACCTGAGCCAAAGGCAGACGCTTAACCATCTGAGCCACCCAGGTGCCTCAAGAGAGAGAATCTTAAGCAGGCTTCACACCCATGTGGAGCCTAATTCAGGGCTGGATCTCACAACCCTGAGATCATGACCTGAACCAAATTCAAGAGTTGGATACTTAACTGACTGAGCCACCCAGGCACCCCTTTGCTGGGATTTTCTATAAATAATTTCTTACAAGCATAATTTCCTTTATGTTTTTGAACATGTTTACAATGGCTACTTTAAATTCTTATGTGCTAATTCCAACATCTGGGTCATCTTGATATAGTTGATTCCCTTTTCATTTGGATATGGGTCACATTTTCCTGCTTCTTTATATGTCTAGTATTCTTAGATTATATCCTAGACATTATAAATGATACAATCCAGAAATTCTGAATTCTGTTATATTCTTCAGAAGGGTACTGATTTTTGTTGTTTTGTTACAATAAGCAGTTAACATTGCTGTACTCAATACTCCTAACTCTGTCTCCACTGTGGTGGTCAGGAGTTGAAATCTCTTTTTAGTTCTTTTAGCCATAGCTGGGATGCTTACAATTTGTTTCAACCTGTCTAAGTCAGAGGTGAGCTAGATATATAGGAAGATTTTGTACACTGAGTTTTGGGGCCTCCCTCTGTGGCTCTCTTCTTTATGAGATACTGCCTTCACTTTCCAGCTGCTGTCATTGATCCTAAGTTTCTTACTTGTTTCTTCAAGTCATTATGTTTTTGGGTTTTCTACTCAATTTTATCTACCTCAGATGGGACTGCCTTGGGCCTTCGTTCAGGCAAAAGCTCTAAAATATGGAAACTCACCTTTGCCCTTTCCTTCCTTCTAAGTGTAATCTCCCTAAAGTATCTGCCTGCTTCTGCTTGCTCTCCAGTGTCTTCAGAGGGTTTTCCCCCAAGTTGTCATCTGTAGAAGTATTGGTCTTGTAAGAATTAATCTTCCATTATCAGACAGGGATCATCTAAACTATGAAATTTTAGAATATATAAATAAGATAGTGAATGGTCCTAGCTGAATCCCAATCTACATTTTATTGACTGTTGTATAAACATAACTTTAGTTCAGACTTAGTGTAGCATGCATTGGATACTTATATATTTTATATAATTTATTTATTTTAATATCTTTGGATTTCTTATGTTTGCCCCCTTTTTATTATATATTTTGCAGAAAGAGAAATTAATATTGTATTTTAACTTGTATCTTTTACTTTTAGTAAACTGGTTGCTTTTAAATTTGGTTATATTTTTGATTTTTGGACAGTTTTCTGCTAAAGAAGGATGAGTTTAGATATAAAAATAATTATAATTTCAAGTGCAAAAATTAATATGATCATAGATGATATGCTTGCTACACATGACAAATTTTTAAAAAATTAATAAAACTCTTCTGTCTTAGGAAAGTGAAATACTAAGTTCAAATGGTTTGACTTTTGACATTTTAAGTGTTGTCAAATTGGTAAAAAAAGTTGATATACTTAGCATGGCATTTTGCTACAGTTCATATTTCAATTCTATATTTTTGGAATTGAAAGTATGACTTTAAAATAACCTCAAAATCACTGTATATTATAAATTTTTAGTATACTGTAAATAGGATGTTTTGTTTACAGCTGTTTAGGTCCACTAAATATCTGTAGATTTGCTTCCTCAGCTAGAGCAGGAACTTACTGGCTGTAACTCCCTGCCTTGTTCAATAACTTCCAGTAATTATCAGGAAGAAAATGCAATAAATTTATGTAATAGACTGCCCCTTTGCTATAATATACAATCAGAGACGATCAATGCTTCTTACAATAAGGAGAAGAATTACAACTGTGTTTTATTTTATAGCTTTGGTAATACAGCTTTGGAAACCACCGGAGGGAGTAGAGTTAAACTTCAGTGGTCAAATTCCATTGTGGTAAAACATAGCCTAAGGCTGACATTTTACAAAGTAGCAACACAGCAAAGGATTGTGTACTTCTCAGCAGACTATTTTATTTGTTCACCCATCTAGCTAGCTGAAGACCTCCATATATTGCTGCTTTTTTAGTTCATATGCCTGAAATAATGAGAATCTCTCTGAATATAATAAATAATAATCAAGTTTAACCTTTGGCCACATCCTTACAAGAAGGGAAAGATAGACATAGTTGATAATGAAACCTCCAGTGTTGCAGCAACCATTGATGACTTGTTCCTTACAAACTTATATTTGTTACAGTTTTAAAAATATATTTTTATTGTGGTTTAAATCAAAGGGCATTTTTGATTCCTGCCTAGTTATGCTTAAAGTATAATTACATGCTACATATCTTGGTAAGTAAATGAAAGCCTTTTCTTGGTTATTTGTTATAAATTTTACCTTGCCTGTAGCTAAGTGAAGGCCAGGCCTCTAAAGTGTTTCAAGCATAATGCACAGTGAATATAAAACAGTCCATTAATTGGGATAATAGGTCCCAGCATGTAATTGCATTTCTTAGGTACTATGGATAGCAACTGAGTGAAGTGGTATTTATTCAAGATTGTTAGTCACCCGTAGATAACTTTATTTGTCCACTGAAGCTTAAATAAATGCATCATCCATCAGTAAGAATATTTATGAAGAAATTTATAACAAAATCATTATTGCATCTCAAATTATGTAAGGAAGCAGTATATAAAAGTTACTGAAGAATGCCACAATAAACTCTTGCCAATGCCTCAGGTTACTTGCTTTTATGTTGGTGGACAGTAAAATATAGTAGAAACTCAAGAATAAATGTGAACTAAACATGATTACTGTACTTTGCTTTATATTGTGCTATCCAATAAAATATCTGTAAGACATGAAGTGAACTCTATATTTTTAGCCCTATGAACTTGTACAGTTTTTTAAGAAAAAAGGAATTCACTAACAGTCTGTCAGTATGCCACAAACCTTTGCCATCTCTCAAATAATGTGTGTGTGAGGCTTTATTTACAGTTGTAAAAACATTTCCTTTGGTTTTCATTTAATAGGTTGTTCGCTGCTTCTAAGGTGTTAAAAAAAAAAAACACATGTTCTATTTTATTATGTGGAGGCCTCTACATCTCATTCAGGAAAAGTCAAGAGGGATTCCCAGAACTCCATTAATTCAGGATAGAATTACCTTCTTTCCCAAAAATCATTGGCAGGACTGAAGGGAAGGGCCCAGGACTTTGATCCACCACTCTTCTGGACCCCTCAGTGTCTTAACTTCACCTCCATTATGTGTTCTGAGATTATCTGGATGAATCCTATGATGTCCTTTGCCCTGTTTATACCAGTCTCTGAAAGGCGTCTAGGATTCCTAGAATCCTGGATCATTCTATTCCTGACTGCATTCACTATGAGGCTCTCTGGTCTGTGAGGCAACACTTCCACTTTTCTACCCTATCAGTTCCTATTTCTTTGCTCATCCTTCTTCATACCATCTATCAGTTTTTCATTTATTAAATAATTACTTATTTTTGTTCTATTTCCTGCCATAGTAGATGCACTAAAGCTATTTCTTGAATGGCTGACTGAATGAATCTTTTCCCTCTCTTTGATACAAAGTAGACATTTCTAAAATTAAAATAAAGAAAATGTTCTATTGGAAGAGGAGGACTTCATGGAGCTCCAAGGGACAGTATATAAAATCTTGTGCTATTGAATAATTCTAGGGAAACAGAAATATTACTCCTTCCTGTACCAGGAATTGCTTGTACCTGTTTGTTACTGATCACATCATTCCCATAAAAATGAAAATGATTTTATTTATTGACTTGGGAAGACTTTGCTCCTTCTGGTGTTCCTGTTAGACTATAATAGTACTGTCTAGATTTCCCTCAATGTTTGTTCACATATAATCTTTCATATAGGTTTGGATGTGTATAATGTATGACAAGTAAGGACTGCTTGGCCCAGGAACTTTTAAATTTTGAATTGATGTACTATAGGAACTTGTTGATTCAGACCAAAATTTTAAGTTGTACCCTTCTCAATTTTATTAAGCCTTTAGAGTATTGCCATGAGATTGTAAAGATATATGGCAAAGAACTGAAAATTGAGAAAAAACATCTGTTAAAGGTTATATCAATTTTATTGGCAAATTCACTCTTATAAATGAGCCAATGTTCTAAGAATCTTGGCATTTTCCTTTTAGGTATGAAGAAATATGAGACACAAATTAATCACTTTATCCATAAAACCCTCCAGATGCATTTTATTTTAGAAAGGACACATTTACTTATTCTTCAGATTTTTCTAAGAGTACACACTTTTCTAATGACAAAGAATATATGTGTTCTATTATAACACTGGATAGCAGGACAAATAGAAGACTTACAGACTTAGAAGATAGAAATTACTAATTTCGAAATCAGAGCTCATTGATACCTAGCATAATATCATCATTAACTAGTATTGATGGTGGTTTATTATGCTTAATATTTTTGTACCTTTTCTATAACAAATCAGAAGCATTATTTTTTAAAAGATTTTATTTATTTATTTTAGAGAGAGAGAGAGAAAGTGTGAGCATGAGTGGGGGGAGGGGCAGTGGGAGAGGGAGAGAATTCTCAAGGAGACTCTTCACTGAGCGTGGAGCCTGATGTGGGGTTCCATCCCAGGACCCTGAGATCATGACCTGAGTTGAAACCAAGAGCTGGATGCTAAACCGATTGAGCCATCCAGGTGCCCCAGAAAGAAGCATTATGTTTATGATATGATACCTTTCTAACCTTTTGATCAGCAATGTCACATTTTGGAAAATATGAAATATGCTGTTTTTTAGAATCTTATTTGGCATGGTCATTAGAGAATAACTTTTTCAGGGATTCAATGTAGATTATGTGTTCCTAATGCCACTTTATGACTAACAGGGGGGGTACTTTCATGCTTAATTTTATGTTTGAAAAAGGTAATTAATTGATGAATGGATAAAGAAAATGTGGTGTATATATACACAATGGAATATTACTCAGACATCAAAAAGAATGAAATCTTGCCATTTGCAATGATGTAGATGGAACTACAGTGTATTATGTTAAGTGAAATAAGTCAGAGAAAGAGAAATACCCTATGATTTCACTCATATGTAGAATTTAAGAAACAAAACAGATGAACATAGGGGAAGGGAAGGAAAAATAAAGATGAAAACAGAGGGAGAGGCAAACCATAGGAGACTCTTAACTATGGGGAACAAACTAAGGGTTGCTGGAGGGGAGGTGGGTGGGGGGATGAGGTAACTGGGTGATGGGCATTAAGGGGGCACTTGATGTAATGAGCATTGGGTGTTGTATGCAACTGATGAATCACTAAATTCTACCACTGAAACAAATAATGCACTATATGTTAATGAATTTGAATTTAAATAAAAAAGGGCAATGAAGAAGAGTAAGTGTTTATCTAGGCCAGTATGTCTCAACTGTATTTTTATGGATGAAGACCATTGTTTTTTACTTCTATTTTACTCCTATTCAATTCAATATTGTTCTATTCTTTGTGGAGCAAATGATTATAAGTTGCTTTTAGATTCATATGCCAGTTATAATAAATAACTTCTTAATTGCCCAGGAGTCTACAATACCCAGGTTTGGAACCATATTACTAGGCTACACCCTGTGTAATAAGTTACATTAGTGCTTTGGATGCACTTATTTATTTTATTACAAACTTCAAAAACTGTATTAGTTCTAGAATAAAGTACAATGCAAAGTGGAATTATTCCAGGTTCAGACAACTGAAGGAAATCTCTCATTCAAGGGTAGCAAGGCAGGAGGGAAGTTCCTTGTAATCGCAAAAGCACCCAGCTGTTGTATAATGGGCATTAGAAAACTGTTGTAGTTAAATCAGTGATGCTTCCATGGAGGGAAATCACAATGATTCTTATATTTGTTTCTTACTGCAATGCTGGTTTCATAAAAGGGGTGAAGACTTTGACTTACAGAACTGGGATTATTCACTTGCTCTGGAAGTATGATGTTGCCATCTGAAGTTCTAGTTAATGCTTGCTGCAAAAATTGTGATGCAATTTCCTGGAAATACCTGTACTGACTGATCAAATTTTCCTAAGTTTAATTTTGCTCCTATTTTAGGCTGCCAGGTTTCAAATTGAAAGGGGAAACCTAACCCTGAATCTAATTTTTAAAAGAGCCTGAAGGAATCTTAACTTTCCAATAGATAACTCATAAAAATATTTATGAAAACATTAAGTAGAGGTCCTTTCTTATTCAGGATGATTAGTTATTCTAAGTAAAATAAATTATAGTCGTGAAGAAAAATTACAAAAAATCTTGAATTCATAAATTGAGGTAAGGGATTAGTATATTGGATGGTTCTAACATCTGTTATTAAGCTCTTATATTCATTGCATGGACCCATTGCTCATTAGGATCTGTGGGCATGTGTAACAATAAAAGAACAAAGAAATGGTGTTTGCCTATCTATAACAGACCTTTTCTCCCTTGCTCTAATTCTCGCAAATGCACATTTTCCCCCGTTTAAATAAAACTCCCATTTCTATTTAAATGCACGTTTGTGCATTATCCACCTGCTATCTTGCTCTTTTAAGTAATTTACCTCCTGTCTCATAAGTTCCTTAGGAACATTTTGGAAAGTGGTATTTAAACTCCTCTACCTTGCTCTCTTTTTACTTTACTACTTTAATTCTGATGACTCACAATTTTAGTCTGGGATAAGGAAAATCGTGTAGCCTACATTTCTCAAATATGACTCATTTGTATGTCATTTTCCCATATGATCCATATTTACCCTGATACAGCTTGTACTTCTTCCAAATGATATTTGTCTCCTGGTCCCTTCTGTTTTCCATGCCTTAGCAGAGGACAGGCTTTCCTGAAAGCACAGAGGTGTGTTCATTTGTGTTTGGTGTTCATTTGTGCTTCTTGGTGGCTCAATGAAAGGGTGTGTTTTAATTGATTATTTACTCTATTGGTGAGGAAGACATTCCTGCCCTAGAGTTATGAGTATGGTTAAACACATGATATCCAGATAAGATTGACAGTAATTATTAGTCACATATACATGCAGCCCAGGGGAAGAGGGCACATAATAACACACAGGACCACACAGCGGTTGTATTTAAGAACAGAGTAAACAAGCATTGGCCTAGGGGGCAGGTTTTGTAGTATTAAGAGGGTATGATGTCCCCTTGGTTTGCATAGGTGGGTATGCTTAGATTGTTTGAGTAATTCTGTGGGCTGGCAGGGAACTGAAATCCACTACTCAGGGAAAAGCAGGAACTGTGCCTGGTCTCATTGATAAGGAGGATTATTTGGCTATGGGGCCTTATCTGTGGGAACATACTAAGGAAGGGAATTTACAGTTAGACCATTTGAGGTCCTCCCAATTTTGTCATGATAGCACATAATATTGGGTCTTAATTTTAGGCCTTACACAACAATTGATCCCTTGATATCAATTTAAACCTAGGTGATGACTACAACTTCTAGGGAATAGGTGAAGTGCCTCCTTAGGAAATCAAGTAGGCTCTTGACCAAAGGGGAGAGGACCACATGGTAAGGTGGTGGTAAAAACCATGAACTTTAGAGATGTCCCTATTTAAGACCAGTTAAGGCAATTGAGAGACCTATGTGGCCTGGAGTAGGGAGTCCATGTGCTTATGGGCCATGAATTTAAATTAATCAATGACTGTGGCAATATTGATACCTAGAAGGGGTCCATTTCACCCTTTTTAACTTAAATAGGAATTGTTTGAGTAACCCATTATTCCTCAATTAAACCAGCTGCCTGGGACCTATGGGGGAGGTGGAAACGCCATTGAAAACCTTCTTCAGGATCCAAGCTTTGTGTATTATAAGATGTGAAACGAGTGTCTTGGTCACTATCAGCAATGTGTGAAGCTCTGAAGTAAATGAGCATTCTCATATTATGGCCTTAGTATCATAGAGATATCTGTTACCTTGATTTATATTTTGGGTATTGGTGAAGCGAGAGAGTCCCAGAGTTCTTTACCCCAGAGGGGACAACTCTTAGGCAGAAAAGAGTTTGTAGGTGGGGACATTTGCTGGCCAGGGCGTCTAGTGCTGAAGTGACTGTATGAAGTGTGGTCAGTTGTGTTGACCTTTAGGTCTGGTCCCTCATCCAGGATATCCGGTTAAGGGATAAAAAAGGAGCAACTCCCTATTGAGCTCTATCTCTTATATCATGTCAATACTGTCCATAAAATATATAAACTTCTATTGCTGTTCACTCAGTTGATCCCAAGGGAATCTCTGGGGAACCATGGCCTCTGGCAAGGGACTAAGAGGAGGAAATGGAGTCCGCTCCTTCCTGTGAGTGGGATGTGCCAGGAGAACCAGGTTTAGCTCCATTCTGTGGCAAGGGGGCCTTTATAGTCATGCTAAGTTTTCAAGGTGCTGCTTCTATAACCTGAGGTATAATGGTCTGTTGAGTGCAGAGGGTTGTGGGTCCAGGTCCTGTGAGATCCTAAACTTCCAAAAGAGCCAAGTAGGTGACCAGCAATTGCTGCTCTGATGGTGTATAACATATGGCCAGGAGGAGCAGTTTCTTGCATCAGAAGTTTGTGGGCAACTTGGGTGGCCAGAGATTCTGGGAGGCATGAGAGGAGCTTGCTGAAGTCTCTAAAATGAAGCCTGTTCTATGGCTATTTAGACAGATTCTAGAGCCTTTTGTGGAGGGGGTGCTGATTTGCAATAACAGCATAAGTGAGATTAAATAAAATTTTTGAATGAGGAATATGATGCCTTCAGACCCCAAAAAGACCTAAAATATGTTGGCCTTGTTTTAACATTGAGGATGCAAAGAAGATTGATAGTTGTCTCTTATCAGTGTCAGGTATGGAACAATTCTTAGGGTACCAATAATTTTTAGGAATTTAACCAAGGTGGTGACATGGCCATTACACTATGTATGGACAATGGTCCATCCTTTTTGTGGGCTCTTTTTTATTTTTATGTTTTGAATAAATGTGGCTAATGAATTTTCTCCTAAGAGGACGTCATCCATGTAATGTCATATCTGTGCTCATGGAGAAAGGTTGATATTGTTAAGATATTGCCTGTAAAGATTATATGTGATGGCAAGGCTGCTGAGGTACCCTATGGGTAGGAAAGTATCATTTCCCTTTGGATATGAAAACAAACTATGACTGATAAGGGTGTTGAAATAAGCACCAAACAGAACACTTTAGCCAAATCTATAATAGCAAAATATATCAGTTGCTGATTGGATGGAATTAGTAATTTTGATAATGTTGGGTATAAGATATGAAGGCCTTAATGGATGGGACCACAGCATGAAGGTTGTGTTAACCACTGTGAGGTGCCATTCATTCCAAGTTTAAGAACATGCAGTTGGACTGTTAAAAGGAGAAACAATGGGGATAATCACTCCTTCATTAAATAGGTCTTGTATGATGGGTTTTAATCCTTCAAGACCCTGTTTTAATTTATATTGAGCCATATTACCTGTTATAACTGGGGATATCCAGGGAATCCTATTTTCTCAAGCCAATTGGTGTCAAAGACTTAATTTATTACCCATTGTGTCAGAGTATCTATACTTACTATTAGTTTGTCTTAAAATTAGGCTATGGGTATTATGGTGCTAATGGGTGCTATGACCATGAGGGGATTTAGGCTGAGGAATAGTTCCAATGGTTAAGGTATATATAACGTTATGTTATATATATTATATTTGATATTCAGTAACTTCTCTAAGATTACAGGATATGCCATGTTTAAATTTAGTGAGATCCCCAGGTATAATTGTAAACTGAGCCCCAGTATTGATTAAGGTCACGAAGACTTGCCAGTTGGTACATTTTGGCAGCTATTTAAGTTAATTCAGAACCTATGTTGCAGAGGTGCAAAAGCCAATCAGCAATATTGTATCTTTTTTCTTGTGTAAATTCTTTTAGTAAATTTAGAATTTCTAATTGGGTCAAATTGTGGGCCTCTGTTTCAGTTCTTTGTTTTCTCTCCTGTATCCAGGTTTCTTTCTTTCCCATTTCCCTGTCCCAATTGGATATAATTCATGAGGCATTCCCTCTATCCTGCTTATGTTGTAAATGTATTCCTCCAGAGAGCCTCAAATCAATATTGTCAGGGTTAGGGGCCTCCCCCATACAGTGGGTGCTTTACAGGGTTTAAGGACCCCAGGCTTAAGTCAGGTTTCAATTAACCCCTTCACTGTGCCACAAGGGTGTCATGGGTGTTTTCCCCTATAACCTTGAGGATCAGGATCTTTGTTGTTATAGTCACAGGCAATGGCAGCAGAGGTATTTAAGGGTTCTGGTGTCTACTAGGAGTACAGACTGCAGTGTACCACTTAAAAGCATTTTTCGCCTTTTCTCTCTGTACTAATTCCATCAGAACATGTTAGACTTTTAGCCGTGTGAAAACACTGATTTCAGTTTCTTTCTCCATCTGATTACCCATAGTGCAGACCTTCTGGTTGGTTTTGGGGAAAGGTTTGAGTGCTCAGTGTTTCACTTCATAGATTGCCTCTTCCTTCTTGGGTAAGTGTACATATATGGCAATTTTGTCTATGCACCAGATAGGGGCCATTAAGTCCCTTGATTGCAATATTACCCCTTTACATTAAGGTAAGCTGCAGCCCTAAACAAAGCCCAGGCACACTGGCTAGGGGTTTTGTATTGGGAGAGTGATTAACTTAATTTAAGTTCTTTGGTATTTCTGGAGGGACTGATACCAAATACTCCTTCCTCTTTTCTTTTCTCATCAGCACCTGGGCCAGGGACTGCCATAAATGTGCACCTTGATTTCTTTGGGGGTCAGGGGAACCCACATGCAAGGGAAATAGCAGCACAGGAGATGAAGAAGGCTACCAGTCTGCCTGAACAGCAAGGACTCTTGTTAGGCAACTGGGTGCCATGATTAATTCTCCCCAGGTTGATGGGTCTCTTTCCTTTACACAACCTAAGAAATAGGTTGAGCCCGTCCTAGGGATGTATAATCAAAAACAATGTCCATATGGCTGCCCCAAGAAGCCACTGATGGTCATGAGGCTATATGTGGTGCCCAGAGAGCTCTAGCCTTACCTCTGGTAAGCAGAACTCAAGTGCTGACTGGTTAAAATGCTGTGTTATCACCATCTGTATAGGCAAGAGCCTTAGATACCACTTTCCAAACACAGGCTGAACCCAGCAACACATCATGCTGGGGTATAGTCAGCTAACACTAATTTTCATTTTGAGGACAAGAGCATTTTATGGTGGAGAGGGTAATGTCCCCAAAAAAGACAACAAAGTGCTGTTCAGGCTAAAGCAGAAGCCCACCAGCAATTCACAGTTCAGTTCCATTCTAGGTGTCCTTCACCATGTCATGGAGCCAGTTAGTTAGCCAAGAAGAGTTAGGCAAATTTAACCAGGTGTTGTTGGTCATGGTGGGGCCATTTAGTTCATGATGCCAATTGTTTTGTTTCCTATTCACATCATGAATAAGGGAGTGATTTCTGTCTTAAGTTCATGGGGATTGCCAAACACATGACACTGGATACTGGACAGATTAGATGGACAAAAATTTGTTAGTCACATATACTCATAGCCTAGGAAGAAGGTGCAGCATGCCATGCAGGGCCGCATGGGGATTGTACTTGGGAACAGAGTGAACAACCAGGGGCTGTGGGAGGCAGACTTTGTAGTATCAAGAAGATGAAGTGAAACCTAGTACCTGCAGGAAAATTGGATTGTTTAAATAATTCCATGGGCTTGCAGGGAACTGAAACCCATTACTTAGAGATAAACAGAAACTGTGTCTGATCTATTTGGTATAGAGTGTTGTTTGGCTTGGATACTTTATCCTCAGGAACAGAGTGGGGAGAAGAACATACCATTAGGCCACTTGAGGCTCTCCCAGTTTCACCAGATGCCAAGGTATCATATAACATAGGGTCTTCATTTTAGGCTTTACACCACAGTGTGTAAACAACCAAAATGGGCAATGGAAAGGGGAAGGGTAAAATAAGGAACTGTGAAAAGAAGTTTGTTGACCTGAGATTTGACTTGTTGGGCAGTTGAAGGCCTGTGTACAATACTTTTGAGAGTATTAACTGAGCTTCAGTCCTTCCATCTAGGCAGGAATCTGAGCTGGCTGTGGAGTTGGACACAACTGTCCTTTTTTTCCTGGTCCAGCTGTGGAGGATTAAATTAGGTAGGCTCAGAAATATAGTATTTAGTCATGAAACGAAAACTGAGAGCCCAGCACTTAGCATAAGGAAAACATTGAATCAAATGAACTGGTCTTTGGAGGTATTAAGTTTTGGTAGCCACTTATTTAGGTATCCTTTGTCTGGAACTTGCTCTACCTGACATAATGTCCATATTTTGTAACCTAAGGCTTATAACTGCTATGATTAACTCCACTTAACTCTCATTAAATGTTGCAGTCCCATCTCATTTCTCCTGTGGACAATCTTTCTGGGCCTTCTGAAATGACAATTAGCTGAATTTAGGAATCCATTTGTGCTGATGTGCTAATAAGAGAAGGCGATAGGTCCTCCTTCCCTTCCCAGAGGGCATATGTGCATTTAAATGGTGCTTTGCAGAACACTTTCTCTAACTCTGATAATCAGATGAAGAATTAATACTACTCTGTGGTTAAATATCCAGGCTATTGTCTCAAGCAACTGGATTCAGACATGGATCTATAATTGTTCTTATGACCTTGGAAAAGCTGCTTAATGCTTTCTGTGCTTCAGTTTCCACATATGTAAAATGAGGGCAATGATAGCATTTATCAAGCAGTTAGTATGTGCAGGTGCTGTGCATACATAATCTCATTTGATTCTCACATTTCTATGAAGTAAGTAGCATTATTATCCCTATTTTCACATATGAGAACTTAGTATATCTAACCTGAAGAGCTCATAGTTAGAATAATAACTAACATTTATTGAACACTTATCACGTGCTAAGAATTCTACTCAATGCTCTGTACACATTTTCTAGTTTAATCTTCACAACTGCTGAATATATTTTCTGAATAATACAGTAAGTCAGTTCTCTTAGGTTAAGTTTCCTCATTAGCAGAACAGGGATAATAATAGTACTTACCTTTTAAGACTAAGATAGCAACTTTATAATCTTATAAAGCTGCTCTGAAGATAAAATGAGGTGATGTGGGTCAAGTGCAGCTTAAGCACATACTACCTGCTCAATAAATAGTAGGTACTATTTTAATTCTTTGGTTTACTTTCTCTGGGAAGGAGATAGATGTCAGCCACCTCTTACAAATAACGTTTGGCTCTCTCACTGCCTATCTCTGCACAGATAAGCATTCCTCTGGCATGCCTTTTAACCTGAAAGAGTAGCTATAGCTCACAACTTCCACATGAACCATTTACTTGTATAATAGCTACTGCATTTTCACTAATGGATGCAATCATTATTTAATAGCAAATTTTACACAAAATAACTGAAAATAAACACCTTGTGAGTATTGTGAGAATGAGCCATGGCACTAGTAGGATATTGATGCAAGAATTTATTGGACCTACTGTAACATGTCACTCATGTCACTCATGTCATTCCATGATCCCCATGGAATCAAATATGAATAATACTTGAGTGCTTACTATGTGCCTGATGCCATAGTATGATGTTTCACATAATTAGATGTTTATGTCTTCTACTCCTCTCAGTCATCCTATGGGTTAAGTGTATCACCTTCTATTTTACAGAGGAGAAAATGGAGACTTAACTAGATTAATTTAACCAATGTTATAAAGCTTGTAAGTGGCTAGTAATTCAAAGCTTATAAGCTTCAAAAGCTCAAGCAACTACTTCCCTTCCCCCCATTCTACTTTTTGCTCGATTCTGATCTACTTTGCCATTTATAGTATGTGCCAGTATGAGCTCTCAAAAATAAATAAAATTCTCATCTTTATTTATTTTTATTTATTTATTTATTATTTATTTATTTTATATATATAATATATAAATATATATTTCTTTTATTTCTTTCTTTCTTTATTCATTCATTTATTTATTTTTTTACAAAAGAAACTGTAAGAAATTTCCTTCTCAGGCCCTGAGCATACCATCAAAATTCATTTTGCAGCTTATGAATTATGAATCATAAAAGGGATAGCAGATTTTTATTGTTCTGTATTATAAAGATTTAATCTAGTATGGCTTAAAGACTATTCTGAATGGAACATTAGACCTGTGGAATAATCTTTGAAAAAACAGTTCTGTATCCAAATATGTTTGGAAAATTCTGATTACTGTATCATCTTATTAGAACTTCATAACATCCATTACTGTTTTAAAACATTTGAGAGGTCTTTCAGTAAAGAAATCTGTTTAATTGTGTGTGATCTGTGATTTTTATTTGCCTTATGTTCTTTTTGTTCCTGTTTTTCCATTTCTGCTTTCTTTTGTGATAAACGGTATTTTCTAGTGTACCATTTTTAATTCCCATTACTTTTCTTTCACTTCGTTTTCAGTTATTTTCTTAGTGGTTGCCATATAGATTAAAATTAATATTTTAACTTAAAACTATTTTTTCATATTAATACAAACAATGTTAAAACTATAGAAGAACTTTGCTCCTATGGAGCTCCATTTCTTACCCCATTCTTTGTGCTTTTATTGTCACACAAATTACATTTGTATATATTTTGTGCCTGTCAAACAGATTTGTAATTATTGCTTCCTGTGATATATTAATTTCTCCTTCATTTTTAAAGAATAGTTTTGTTGGATATAGAATTCTTGGCTGACAGTCTTTTCCTTTTAGTACTGAGTAGGTCATCCCAACTGCTTTCTGACCTCTATGGTTTCTGATGGTTAATGTTTTTCATCGAATTTGGGAAGTTTTATGCCATTGTTCCATTGTTTCTCTAAATGATTTTTCTGACTATTGTCTCTCTCCTTTCCTTCTGGGACTCTCATGTATATTTTGGTACCTTTGATGCCATTCCACAGGTTGCTTAGGCTGTGTTCATTTCTCTTCATTCCTTTTTCTTTCTTTTACCAGGACTGGATAATTTCAATTGACCTATTTTCAAGTTCAGTGATTCTTTCTTCTGCCTTTTCAAATCTGATTTTGAATTTCTCTAGTGAATTTTTCATTTTAGTTATTTAGTTATTATACTTTACAATTCAAGAATTTCTATTAGACTCTCTTATTTTTTAAAGATTTTATTTATTTGTGAGAGAGAGAGAGAGAGGGAGAGACAGTGTGCACAAGCAGAAGCAGCAGTGGGCAGAGGGAGAAGCAGGCTCCTCACTGAACAAGGAACCCAGTGTGGGACTTGATCCCAGAACCCTGGGATCATGACCTGAGCTGAAGGCAACTTTACCAACTGAGCCTCCCAGACACCATAGACACTGTTTTACATCTATTTTTTAATTTAAATTCTGTCTTTAGTGAGACATCATTCTCATACATTCCATTAGTTCTCTAGACACAGTTACTTTGACTATATTTAAAATAGCTGGTTTAGAGTCTTTATCTACTAAGTCCATGTCTGGGGCTCCTCAGGGTTAGTTTCTATTGATTGTTTTTTTCCTGTGTGTGGGCTATATTTTCCTATTTCATTGCATGTCTTGTATATTTTGGTTGAAAACAGAACATTTTAAATAATGTAGCAATCCTGGATATCAGATCTCTACCATCCTCAGGTTTGCTGTTTTTGCTATTGTTGTTTGCTTGCTTAGTGACTATTCTGGACTAATTCTGGAAAGTCTTTTTCTTTGTTGTGTGTTTCCATAGGAGTATCCACTTGATTATTCTAGTAGTCATCCAATGATTGGACCAATATTTCCTTAAATGCCTGGAACTAGTAAGTTTCTCAGTCTTTGCTACAGGGCTCTGTATGTTTGTCAAGGCATACCTTCAACACTCAGCCATACAGTTAAAAACTCTGCCTTAATCTTTATTTCCTACTTCTGTAGAGCCTCAAGGTCAGCCAGTTGTGAGAAATAAGAACCTTCTCAGATCTTTCTTCAGTATGTGTACAACTCTGCGCATGCACACAACCCTACACACATGGACTTCTAGATTACCAGGAATAATTCATAGCTTTTCAAAGCTCCTAAGACATCCCATTCAAAAGCTTCTACTTTTAAGTTTTTTGGATGATCTATTGTTTGCCCCAACTGGTATCCACTGCCCTAGGCAGCCATAATGCCTGTAATTGTCTTTGACCAAGGCCTTTGGGCAAAGTCTTTCACACTGAATAAGCTCCTAAAATAAGGACATTCTTGTAAAGTGGGATCTTTCAGAGAATAGCCAACAGGTCAAATAATGATAATTCTCTGAGAAAGGGGTTTAGAAGGATCTCCCACTCCATATTGCCTCCACTGATTCCTGCAAGGCATTTGTTTTTCATCATGATTGTTGGTTTTCAAGACTACTGCTGATCTGGGAGAGGGGCAGATGAGAATAGGGTAAGTTTAAAACATCACAAAGCTTGGTGTTATTAGTGAGATTCAGTTGTTTTTGTTGAATAAACATGTCTCAGATAGCTATAAGACTGGTTAATTTTCAGAGTTCTGAAAAAAACTGATTTGACAACCTTTTGCTAATGTTCTCATTGCTTTAATTAAGGAGCAGGTTTTTCTAATATATGTTTTAAATTTAAATTTAATTAATTAACATATAATGTATATTTGTTTCAGGGGTACAGGTCTATGATTCATCAGTCTTATATAATACCCAGTGCTCATTACAACACATTCCCTCCCCAATGTCCATCACCCCATTACCCCATCCCCCTACCCCCCTGCCCTCCAGCAACCCTCAGTTTGTTTCCTAAGATTAAGAGTTTCTTATGGTTTCCTCCCTCTCTGGTTTCATCTTGTTTCATTTTTTCTCTCTTCCCCTATGATACTCTGCCTTGTTTCTTAAATTCCACATATCAGTAAGATCATATGATAATTGTTTTTCTCTGACTTATTTTGCTTAGCATAATACGCTCTAGTTCTATCCATGTCATTGCAAATGGCAAGATTTCATTTTTTGATGGCTGCATAATATTCCATTGTATATATTTACCACATCTTCTTTGTCCATTCATCTGTCAGTGGACATCTGGGCTCTTTCCATAGTTTGGCTATTGTGGACATTGCTGCTATAAACATTAGGGTGCATGTGCCCCTTCAGATCATTATATTTGTATCTTTGGGGTAAATACCCAGTTGTGCAATTGCTGGGTCATAGGGTAGCTCTATTTTCAACCTGTTGAGGAACCTCCATACTGTATTCCAGAGTGGCTGCACCAGCTTGCATTCCCACCAACAATGTGGGAGGGTTCCCCTTTCAAGGAGCAGTTTTTTAGAGATTCTTAATCTGTCATACTTGCTAATATCTTCTTATTACATGATCTTGGCCTCTTAGGCCTGTTAGTATATCCAGTTGAGCTAACCAGCAATACACTATGTGAGGATGTTTGATGGCCTTTTAAATTTGCCTAATATTCTTCTGACATGGATATGAAATATAGAATGATCATTGGATGTTTCTTAAATATAGAATAAATATTTATTTGAGCTTTGCAAGTGAGAATCAAACACTGAAGGGTTTTTTTATAAATTAAAATGATACAATTTTCATTATCATAATGTCTTACTATGAGTCTGAGTTTTCAAAGATAGGTACCCATATGTGCAGAATTTAGATTTTTAAGATTTATAACATGAAGTCCCAAGAACTGATTGGGAGAACATTATGTTCTTAACTATCTCAAGATGATCTATTAGGAATTAGTGATATCTATTAATGGTATCCATAAATGATATCTACATATATTATCTATATACCCATATATAGTATCTTTACATAGTGTTTATACATAAATCTGTTAATCTATAAATATAGTATATATATACACTATATATATATACACACACTATATATATATATAATATTTGTAAGAATTTATTTGGTAGAATATGTTCTGTGTGTATTGTAAAAATGAGGGAGAAGTGATTTTTTTAACATTATAATGCAAAAGGGCATCCCTTTCAAACCTATAATTCCATTACATTTTCAACTATAATTTTCCAAACCATGAGAAACAATAAATAAAATACAATTCTATAATGAGGTGATACTGTTAGAAGGATTGAATTTGAATGTAAGGAATATACTTTTTAAGATGTTAATAACTGCTTGTGGGTGATGAGGCTGATAGCTGTCTCCTATAAAGAGTAAAAAAATATGATAGATAATCAGAAGTCTAAAATTTACTTAGAGTAGAAAACTAGATGACATATCATCCTACTTGATGAATACGGTAAAACAAAGATATGTATCTCCAATGGAACTGATACTTAAGCTCTATATACAGTTTTTTAAGGTTAGAACATTACTGTTTACCAAAAGTAATATCATTAAAAATGAATACAACCTTAAAAGAGAAGTGACCATATTTCTTAACTAGCTGAAGAGTTAAAGAAAAAAAAAGCTTACCATCAATATTTTTTCCTGTTGTAACACCACACATTGCAGTGTTACAAATAGGAGTAAAGTATCCTGTATTGATTTTTTTTTTTCACAAGACAGATGTTCAGTGAATGATATACAGGCTGCCTATTCTTTCCATTGTGCTTTTGCAATCAAGTAAAGTAAGTTTGTGAGTTATGGAAGTAAAACTTGGTAAATATAAAAAAGGGAAAATGCATGATAGCTGTAAAAATTATTTGCATCTTAAAATAAGGATTTTATGGATGATGTAAAGGGGAAAATTGCCATTGTTCAGGAACTTTGTAGAGAAAATTCATGTTACCCTTAATCAGTATCAGGCAGTATTGTGAAGTTAGATTTTTTCTTCTGTGGGCCAGTCTTCTCGTTTCTTGATATTTTTTCTCACTTTTAGCACCTTCCTCACTCCTCCAGATTTTCAGATTGATTCCTTACTTTTCCTGATAGGGAAAAATAAACAAATGAATATCCTTAACACTAAGATATTGGGAAATTATTGGTTTTCTCTTCCAAAGGCACTTGCATCTTAAGCAAATGGGCATGCAAGAATGGAAGTTCTGCTATCAATAGACAACAAGCAGAGAAAATGATTCCATTAGGTGGTTCCTTCCCAGAACTCCTTGAATTTCAGTGCATAGTTTAACAACTATTATTTTAATTCATAAGAATCTACAGGTTCTAAAGGGAATATTGATTTTCTACAAAGATACATGCATATGGACCTGAGGAAATCACGGAATGTATTTTCAGCTGCAATATGCAAATATGTGGGTAGTCATTTCTGAAGTGAATAATTGTACAATAGAACAAACTTTGTTCTAGCAGCATGGACAGAGGTTTTTTTTTCCCAGACTTTTTGAGACTAGATTTCAAAAACAAATAATTGCTTGTAACATTTATCAAATAATTTCCCAAAACTGTAAAGATTAAAAATAATCAGTTGCTTTTAGAACTACTATTAAATATTTATATTTTTAGCCTTTAGGCAAAGGAAAAAATACATTTTTAATGATTTCATGATAATTGTGATGAACTCAAAACAAAATAATAAAAATGTGACTATTTTTTTAAAGATTTATTTATTTATTTTTAGAGAGAGAAACAGAAAGAGAGCAGGGAGAGGGGTAGATGGAGAGGGAGGGAGAGAATCTCAAGCAGACTCCCTGCTGAGTGCAGAGCCCAACATGGGGCTTGATCTTATGACCCTGAGATCATGACATGAGCCAAAACCAAGAGTCGGATACTTAACCACCTGAGCCACCCAGGCACCTCTATAAAGTGTGATTATTTTTATTTAAGCAATTAAGTGAATTCTTAATTCTTTACTTAGAAGTATACTTTGTAAACTATGATCAGTATACTTGAATATTTCACAAAAAGCAGGGTTTCAAAGTTCTGTCAGGCAGCTAATTAACAACAATATATATATATATATTAAGATTTTATTTATTTGTTAAAGAGAAAGTGAGAGACGGAGCACAAGCAGGGGGAGTGGGAGAGGGAGAAGCAGGTCCCCTGTGGAGCAGGGAGCCCGATGTGGGGCTCGATCCTAGGACCCTGGTATCATGACCTGAGCTGAAGGCAAACATTTCATGACTGAGCCACCCAGGCACCCCCAAATTTATATATATTTTAAACTTTATTTTAAACATCAGATTTACTAAAGTATACTTATGGTAAAATTCTTCCTGTTTAGATATACAGTTTAGTGGGTTTGAGTAATATGCAACCATGTTTGTTGTTCATATAACCATGATGGTCCTGTAACCACCATTGAAATTAAGTTCTGGAATATTTTCTTCATTCTAGAAAGTTCCCTTATTCCCTTTTGTAATCAGTCATCTCACTTACCCTGTCCCCCAATCTGGCTTCTAAAGTTTTACTTCTTCCAGAATGTCATATAAATGGAGTAAGTGTTTTGTTTCTGGCTTCATTCACTTAACATAATACTTTTGAGCTTTATCATTGTTGTTGCATGAATAAACAGTTTGACTGATTTTATTATGGAGTAGTATTTTATTGATGTACCACAATTTGTGTATCCATTCAACAAGTAAATTATATTTGGGTTATTTCCAGTTCTTCAGGGGCTATATAAATATTCAAACATAGGTCCTTGTGTGCACATACGGATAAATACTCAGGGCAGGGATTGCTGAGTAGTGTGCTAAGTATATGTTTTACTTAATGACTCTGACAAACTGTTATTCAAAATGGCTTTATCGTTTTGCATTCCTACCAACAATATATGAGAATTTAAATTTCTCCACACTCTCCAGCACTTGTTGTTGTTTAAAAAAATGGTTTAGCTATTCTAATATGGGTATAGTAATATTTTCTTGTGGTTTCCATTTGCATTTGACTAATGAGTTTGAGCACATTTTCATATGCATTTTGGACAGCTGTATATTTTCTCTGATGATGAGTCTGTTCACATCTTTTGTCCATTTTATTATTAGGTTTTCTATTTTCTTATTATTGAGTTGTATGACTTCTTTATATATTTTGGATATAAGTCCTTTGTCAGATATATGTCCAAATACTTTCTCCTAGTATGTGGCTTGTCCTTTTTATTTTTTAACATCATCTTTCAAGGATCAGAAGTTTAAAATTAAAAAATATATATATATATATTTATCATTTGTGCTTTTTTGGTGACTTTTCTGAGAGATCTTTGCCTAACCTAAAGTCACAAAGATATTCCCCTATGTTTATTCTGGAAGTTTTATAGTTTTAGGTCTCATATGTAGGTTTATAATCCATTTTGAGTTAAATTTAGTAAGATGATGCAAGGTAAGTGTTGTATGTTTTTTTTTTTCAGTGTAGGATATTCAGTTATTCCAGCACACTTTCTTTTGAATTTTGTGTATTTTTTATTTTTTTATTAATTTTTTTCTGGTAATTCATTTTTAAGTTTATTTTTTAAAAGTTTTTATTTAAATTCCAGTTAGTCAACATACAGTGTAGTGTTAGTTTTAGGTATAAAATTTAGTGATTTAATACTTACAGACAACATCCAGTGCTCATCACAACAAGTGCACTCCTTAATCCTTATCACGTATTTCACCCATCCCCCATCTACCTCCCCTTTGGTAACCATCAGTTCGTTCTCTATAGTTAAGAGTCTGTTTCTTGGTTTGCCTCTCTCTCTCTTTTTATCCCTATGCTCATTTGTTTTGTTTCTTAAATTTCACATATGATTGAAATCATATGCTGCTTGTCTTTCTCTGACTGACTTATTTTGCTTAATGTAATACCCTCTAGTTCTATCCATGTTGTTGTAAATGTCAAAATTTCATTCTTTTTGATGGCTGAGTAATATTCCATTGTGTGTGTGTGTGTGTGTGTGTGTGTGTGTGTGTGTGTGTGTGTGTGTGTGTGTGTGTATTGTTATGGAGTAGTATTTTATTGATGTACCACATCTTTATCCATTCATCAGTCAATGGACATTTGGGCTCTTTACATAATTCCATAATTCCAGCACAACTTACTGATAAACCTCTCTATTCTCCATTGAGTCAACTTTTTTTGAAAAGCAATGGACCCTATGTGTATGAGTGTGTTTCTGGACTCTATTGTGTTCTGTTGATTTATATGTCTATCCTTATGCCAACACCATACTATCTTGTTTAATCTACCTTTATTGTAAGTTTTAAAATCTGGGACTTCAAGCCTTCCAACATTGTTTATTATTATTTTGGGGGGTCTATTCTAGGTTCTTTGTTTTTCCATATAAAGTTTAGATTTAGCTTTTCCATTTGTACTAAAAAAAAAGCCTGCTGGAATTTTGTGTGGGATTACATTGGATATATAGATCTTTTGGAGAAGAATTGATATTTTAAACAAATTGAATTTTAAGAGTCATTAACATGGTAGATCTCTCCATTTATATGTCTTTAATTCTCTTACCTACGCTCATAGTTTTCAGCATATGAATATTTTACACATTTCGTTAGATATATCCCTAAGTATTTTATGTTTTTTGATGGTATTATATATAATACTTTTTATTGAATAATTTCTATTACCTATTTCATAGTAAATTTTTGTACATTGACCCTGTATCTTAGTCCATTTGGCCTACTATAATAAAAATGCCATAAACTAGGTGGCTTATAAACAACAGGAATTCATTTCTCACAGGTCTGGGGTCCAGAAGTCCAAGATCAGGGTGCATCATGCTTGGGTTCTGGTGAAGGCCCCCTTCCATGTTGCATACTGCTGACTTCTCTCTATGTCTTTACATGTTGGAAGGAGCTAGGGTGCTCTGTGGGATCTCTTTTATAAAAGCATTAATTCCATTCATGAGGGCTCCACCCTCATGATGGAAGCACTTTCCAGAGGCCCCACCTTTTAATACCATCACATTGATCATTATGTTTCAAGATATGAATTTTGGGGGACACAAATATTCAATCTACAGCACCCTATATCTTGTGACCTTATTAAACTCATTAGTTTTAGTTGTTGTTTTTATTTTTTTGGAGATTACTTGGGATTTTCTATCTATGTGATCATAAATAAATAAAGACATAAATAGAGTCTGTAAATAAAGAGACTTTTATTTCTTTTCTCCGATCTGTATGCCTTTTTAGCTGTTTTTCTTGCCTACTGCACTGGTTAGAACCCATAGCACATTGTTGAATAAAAGTGGTGAGAGTGTACATCCTTCCCTTGTTCCCAAACTTGGGAGAAGCTGATTCAATCTGAGGATGATTTAAGCTGTAAGCAATATCTATCCCTCTGTGTGTCTATGTATCTATATCTATCTATATTTATATTTCTATATATCTATATTATCTATATCTATACCTATATATTTCTCTCAGGAAAATTCTATTTTAGTTTAGTTGATAGTAAGGAGAATTAACAATGTTAAGATGGCTATCCACAAAAGAAATAGGAAGTATCCATTCTAGAATTCTAGCTCCTATCAGAAAATCAACATTTTGTTGTTCAGTATAAAATATTTTAATTTTTATTATTTTTATTTTTTAATTTTTTAAAATTTTTATTATTTTTAAAGTAACACAAATTAACTGTAAAATTTTAATTAATTTGAAGTTTAATTGAGTATAAAATAAATATGCTCTAATTCACCCCACCCTCCAAAAAATTATATCTCACCAATGTAAGTATTAATAATTTTGAGCAGGAGTTGCAAACTAAAACCTATGGGACAAATCTAGCCTGCTTCCTATTTTTTATGGCTTACAAATGAAAATATTTTTTACATTTATAAATGATTTAAAGCAATTAAAGGAAGAATATTTTATGCCACATGAAAATTACACAAAATTCAAATTTCAGTGTCCATAAAGAAAATTTTGAACACATCCCTGCTCATTCATTTACATATTGGCTATAGCTGCTTTCATGCTACCGTGGTAGAATTGTGTAGTTGTGACAAGAATTTGTAGACATGGTCTACAAATTCTAAAACACTTTGATCATATACAGAAAAAGATTGCTGACTGCTTATTGAATGTATAGTTTTTCCTTCTGAGATTTTCTTTCTGCATATGTATAACACACATATATATATGCACATTTTTTTCCACAATATAGGATCACACTACACATATTCTTCTGTAATCAGTTCTTTTCACTTAATGATATGTATGTCTTCACATGTCCTTTGTAAATAGTCTCATCTTTTAAAGTTGATTCATAGTATTCTAATACATCATAGTTTAGTCATGCTAGCATTTTGGTTGTTTCAAACATTTTTATTATTATAAACAGAGTTGTAAATATTATGCATATATTTATGCACTTGTCTGCTTATTTTCTTAGGATAAATTTGCAGAAATGGAATATCTGGGACAAAATTTATGTACACTTTATATTTTTAATTTTGATATATGTATTGCCTAAATGAGCTTCATTATTTTACAGTATGCACTTTCATTAATAACATGTAGAAGCACTGGCTTTTGTGCAGTGTCATCATCAATCTGTATATCAGTAATTTCTTATATATATATTAAATATATATATATTTATATCTTATATATATAAATATATATATTTCTTATATCTTATATATATCTTATATAAGATATATATATCTTATCTTATCTATATATAGATATCTTATATCTATATATCATATATTATATATAAATATATATATTTATATATATAAAAATATATATTAATTAAACATGTAAAAGTTTACATTGCAGTATTTTATTGCAATATAGGTGTTATATATTCCAATATATGTAGTTATAGATTGTATATATATTGTATATAGATTGTATATATATTGATATAGATTGTATATATATCAATATCTTTCATATTTTTGGCAATATATATTTTCCTTTTGCAAATTGCTTATACATGGTATTGCCCAATTTTTCTGTTTTGATGTTATTTTATTGTTATTTTTTCATTTTTTTAAAATTATTTATTGTTATGTTAATCACCATATATTACATCATTAGTTTTTGATGTAGTGTTCCATGATTCATTGTTTGTTCATAACACCCAGTGCTCCATGCAGAATGTGCCCTCTTTAATACCTATCACCAGGCTAACCCATCCCCCTACTCTCCTCCCCTCTAGAACCCTCAGTTTGTTTTTCAGAGTCCATCGTCTCTCATGGTTCGTCTCCCCCTCTGACTTACTCCCTTTCATTCTTCCTCTCCTGCTATCTTCTTCTTTTTCTTTTTTCTTAAAATATGTTGCATTATTTGTTTCAGAAGTACAGATCTGTGATTCAACAGTCTTGCACAATTCACAGCACTCACCATAGCACATACCCTCCCCAATGTCTATCACCCAGCCACCCCATCCCTCCCAACCCCCACCACTCCAGCAACCCTCAGTTTGTTTCCTGAGATTAAGAATTCCTCATATCAGTGAGGTCATATGATACATGTCTTTCTCTGATTGACTTATTTCACTCAGCATAACACCCTCCAGTTCCATCCACGTTGCAAATGGCAAGATCTCATTCCTTTTGATGGCTGCATAATATTCCATTGTGTATATATACTACAAATTCTTTATCCACTCATCTGTCAATGGACATCTTGGCTCTCTCCACAGTTTGGCTATTGTGGACATTGCTGCTATAAACATTGGGGTGCACGTACCCCTTCGGGTCCCTACATTTGTATCTTTGGGGTAAATACCCAGTAGTGCAATTGCTGGATTGTAGGGTAGCTCTATTTTCAACTGTTTGAGGAACCTCCTTACTGTTTTCCAGAGGGGTTGCACCAGCTTGCATTCCCACCAACAGTGGAGGAGGGTTCCCCTTTCTCCACATCCCCACCAACATCTGTCGTTTCCTGACTTGTTAATTTTATCCATTCTGACTGGTGTGAGGTGGTATCTCATTGAGGTTTTGATTTGGATTTCCTTGATGCCGAGCGATGTTGAGCACTTTTTCATGTGCCTGTTGGCCATTTGGATGTCTTCTTTGGAAAAATGTCTGTTCATGTCTTCTGCCCATTTCTTGATTGGATTATTTGTTCTTTGGGTGTTGAGTTTGATAAGTTCTTTATAGATTTTGGATACTAGCCTTTTATCTGATATGTCATTTGCAAATATCTTCTCCCATTCTGTTGGTTGTCTTTTGGTTTTGTGGACTGTTTCTTTTGCTGTGCAAAAGCTTTTTATCTTCATGAAATCCCAATAGTTCATTTTTGCCCTGGCTTCCCTTGCCTTTGGTGATGTTTCTAGGAAGAAGTTGCTGCAGCTGAGGTCGAAGAGGTTGCTACCTGTGTTTTCCTTTTGGATTTTGATGGACTCCTGTCTCACGTTTAGGTCTTTCAACCATCTGGAGTCTATTTTTGTGTGTGGTGTAAGGAAATGGTCCAGTTTCATTCTTCTGCATGTGGCTGTCCAATTTTCCCAACACCATTTGTTGAAGAGACTGTCTTTTTTCCATTGGACATTCTTTCCTGCTTTATCAAAGATAAGTTGACCATAGAGTTGAGGGTCCATTTCTGGGCTCTCGATTCTGTTCCATTGATCTATGTGTCTCTTTTTGTGCCAGTACCATACTGTCTTGATGATGGCAGCTTTGTAATAGAGCTGGAAGTCCGGAATTGTGATGCCGCCAGCTTTGCTTTTCTTTTTCAATATTCCTCTGGCTATTCGGGGTCTCTTCTGGTTCCATACAAATTTTAGGATTATTTGTTCCATTTCTTTGGAAAAAGTGGATGGTATTTTGATGGGGATTGCATTGAATGTGTAGATTTCTCTAGGTAGCTTTGACATCTTCACAATGTTTGTTGTCCCAATCCATGAGCATGGAATGCTTTTCCATTTCTTTGTGTCTTCTTCAATTTCTTTCATGAGTATTTTATACTTTTCTGAGTACAGATCCTTTGCCTCTTTGGTTAAATTTATTCCTAGGTATCTTATGGTTTTGGGTGCAATTGTAAATGGGATCGATTCCTTGATTTGTCTCTCTTCTGTCTTGTTGGTGTATAGGAATGCCACTGATTTCTGAGCATTGATTTTATAGCCTGCTACTTGACTGAATTCCTGTATGAGTTCTAGCAGTTTTGGGGTGGAGTCTTTTGGGTTTTCCACATACAGAATCATATCATCTGCAAAGAGTGAGAGTTTGACTTCCTCTTTGCCAATTTGGATGCCTTTGATTTCTTTTTGTTGTCTGATTGCTGTGGCTAGGACTTCTAATATTATGTTGAATAGCAGTGGTGAGAGTGGACATCCCTGCCGCGTTCCTGACCTTAGGAGAAAAGCTCTCAGCTATTCCCCATTGAGAATGATATTCGCTGTAGGTTTTTCATAGATGGCTTTTATGATATTGAAGTAGGTACCCTCTATCCCTATACTCTGAAGAGTTTTGATCAAGAAGGATGCTGTACTTTGTCAAATGCTTTTTCTGCATCTCTTGAGAGGATCATATGATTCTTGTTCTTTCTTTTGTTAATGTATTATATCACATTGATTGATTTGCGAATGTTGAACCATCCTTGCAGCCCAGGGATAAATCCCACTTGGTCGTGGTGAATAATCCTTTTAATGTACTGTTGGATCCTATTGGCTAGTATTTTGGTGAGAATTTTTGCATCCATGTTCATCAAGGATATTGGTCTGTAATTCTCCTCTTTGATGGGGTCTTTGTCTGGTTTGAGGATGAAGGTAATGGTGGCCTCATAAAATGAGTTTGGAAGTTTTCCTTCCATTTCTATTTTCTGGAACAGTTTCAGGAGAATAGGTATTAATTCTTCTTTAAATGTCTGATAGAATTCCCCTGGGAAGCCATCTGGCCCTGGGCTTTTGTTTGTTGGGAGATTTTTGATCACTGCTTCAATTTCCTTAGTGGTTATAGGTCTGTTCAGGTTTTCTATTTCTTCCTGGTTCAATTTTGGTAGTTGATACATCTCTAGGAATGCACCCATTTCTTCCAGGTTATCTAATTTGCTAGCATAGAGTTGCTCATAATATGTTCTTATAATTGTTTGTATTTCTTTGGTGTTGGTTGTGATCTCTCCTCTTTCAGTCATGATTTTGTGGATTTGGGTCATTTCTCTTTTCTTTTTGATCAGTCTGGCCAGGGGTTTATCAATCTTGTTAATTCTTTCAGAGAACCAGCTCCTAGTTTCGTTGATCTGTTCTACTGTTCTTTTGGTTTCTATTTCATTGATTTCTGCTCTGATCTTTATTATTTCTCTTCTCCTGCTGGGTTTAGGCTTTATTTGCTGTTCATTCTCCAGCTCCTTTAGGTGTAGGGTTAGGTTGTGTATTTGAGACCTTTCTTGTTTCTTGAGAAAGGCTTGTATTGCTATATACTTTCCTCTCAGGACTGCCTTTGCTGTATCCCAAAGATTTTGAATAGTTGTGTTTTCATTTTCATTGGTTTCCATCAATTTTTTTAATTGTTCTTTAATTTCCTGGTTGACCCATTCATTCTTTAGTAGGATGCTCTTTAGCCTCCATGTATTTGAGTTCTTTCCGACTTTCCTCTTGTGATTGAGTTCTAGTTTCAAAGCATTGTGGTCTGAAAATATGCAGGGAATGATCCCAATCTTTTGGTACCGGTTGAGACCTGATTTGTGACCTAGGATGTGATCAGTTCTGGAGAATGTTCCATGGGCACTAGAGAAGAATGTGTATTCCGTTGCTTTGGGATGGAATGTTCTGAATATGTCTGTGAAGTCCATTTGGTCCAGTGTGTCATTTAAAGTCTTTATTTCCTTGTTGATCTTTTGCTTAGATGATCTGACCATTTCCGTCAGGGGAGTGTTAAAGTCCCCCACTATTATTGTATTGTTGTCAATGTGTTTCTTCGCTTTTGTTATTAATTGCCTTCTCCCATGTTAGGACCATAGATATTTACAATTTTTAGATCTTCTTGTTGGATAGACCCTTTAAGTAGGATATAGTGTCCTTCTTCATCTCTTATTACAGACTTTGTTTTAAAATCTAGTTTGTCTGATATAAGGATTGCCACCCCAGCTTTCTTTTGGTGTCCATTAGCATGGTAAATGGTTTTCCATCCCCTCACTTTCAATCTGGGGGTGTCGTTGGGTCTAAAATGAGTCTCTTGCAGACAGCATATTGATGGGTCTTGTTTTTTAATCCAATCTGATAGCCTGTGTCTTTTGATTGGGGCATTTAGCCCATTTACATTCAGGGTAACTATTGAAAGGTATGAATTTAGTGCCATTGTATTGCCTGTAAGGTGACTGTGACTGTATATTGTCTGTGTTCCTTTCTGATCTATGCTGCTTTTAGGCTCTCTCTTTGCTTAGAGGACCCCTTTCAATATTTCTTGTAGGGCTGGTTTCGTGTTTGCAAATTCCTTTAGTATTTGTTTGTTCTGGAAGCTTTTTAGCTCTCCTTCTATTTTCAATGACAGCCTAGCTGGATATAGTATTCTTGGCTGCATATTTTTCTCGTTTAGTGCTCTGAAGATATCTTGCCAGTCCTTTCTGGCCTGCCAGGTCTCTGTGGATAGGTCTGTTGCCAATCTAATATTTTTACCATTGTAGGTTACATCTCTCTTCTCCCGAGCTGCTTTCAGGATTTTCTCTTTGTCTCTGAGACTGGTAAGTTTTACTATTAGATGTCGGGGTGTTGACCTATTATTATTGATTTTGAGAGGGGTTCTCTGTGCCTCCTGGATTTTGATGCCTGTTTCCTTCCTCACATTAGGGAAGTTCTCTGCTATTATTTGCTCCAATATACCTTCTGCCCCTCTCTCTCTTTCTTCTTCTTCTGGGATCCCAATTATTCTAATGTTGTTGCGTCTTATCGTATCACTTATCTCTCGAATTCTGCCCTCGTGATCCTGTAGTTGTTTATCTCTCTTTTTCTCAGCCTCTTTATTTTCCATCATTTGGTCTTCTATATCGCTGATTCTCTCTTCTGCCTCATTTATCCTAGCAGTTAGTGCCCCCATTTTTTATTGCACCTCATCAATAGCCTTTTTGATTTTGACTTGGTTAGATTTTAGTTCCTTTATTTCTCCAGAAAGCGTTTCTCTAATAACTTCCACGCTTTTTTCAAGCCCAGCTAGTATCTTTAAAGTCATGATTCTGAACTCTAGGTCTGACATCGTACTAATGTCCGTATTGAATAGGTCCCTGGCTGACGGTACTACCTCTTGTTCTTTTTGCTGAGGTGATTTTTTTCGTCTTGTCATTTTGTCCAGAGGAGAATAGATGAATGAGAGAACAAAATGCTAACAGGTTTACAACGTCCCCAGCAAATATACTGTATACAAATCAGAAAAGACCTGAAACCAGGGGAAAAGAAAGGGAAAGAAAGAAAAAAGAAAGAGGAAAAAAAAAGAAAAAAGATAAAAACAAAAACAGAACAATACAAAAAAAGAAGAATATGATCAAATATGATCAGGCTAGTGCATAGATCAGTGCCACACACTAGATTTTGGGCATATTTTGGTCTGTTAGAAAAAAGTGCCTCCTAAAATTTTAAAGGAAGAAAGACATATATGTACAAAATAAGGGTTGATACAATGAAGGGATAGAAGATGACTGTAAAGATGAAAATTATAAAAGATTTTATAAAAGGAATTGATAAGATAAGTTGTTTGAAAAAAGAAAGAAGAAGATTTAAGAAAAAAAAAAAGAAAAAGGGAGAGAATGTGATCAGGCAGGAGACTAGAACTAAGCCATACACTAGTGATTTAGGGTATATTTTGATCTGTTAGAAGAAACTGTATCTCAAAATTTTAAAGAGAGAACAACTTATATATCTATGTCAAAAATAAGGGTAACTACTATGAAGGGATAAAATTGACTCTAAAAATGAAAAATAAAAAGTTTTTTTTTAAAAAGAGATTGATAAGATGTTGGTTGAAAAAGGGAAAAAGATAAAAAAACAGTTAACAAAAATTAACTTTGATGAACTAATGAATCATGGTAAAAAAAAGCCATGAATTCTATGTGCAGTATTCCCCTAGCGCTGGAGTTCTCCCATTCTCCTTGATCAGTAAACTTGGTCTTGGCTTGCTGGCTGTTCGTGCTGATCTTCTGGGGGAGGGGCCTGTTGCTGTGGTTTCCAAATGTCTTTGCCGGAGGCTGAATTGCCCCGCCCTTGTCGGTCTGGGCTAAGCAAGCTGCTCAGGTTTGCTCTCAGGAGCTTTTGTTCCCTGCAAGCTCTCGGTACAGCTTTGGAGGACCAGGGTGAAAATGGTGGCCTCCCAATCTCCGCCCAGAGGAGCTGAGAACTCGGGGCCCCGTTCCTCAGTGCGCCCCCAGAGAAAAGCAGTCACTCCCGTCTCCCTGGTCTCTGGCCGCACTCCGTGCTCACCCGGCCTGTGACTGAGCGTTGCTATCTCTGGCACCCGACCCCGTGTGGAGTCTCCAAACCCAGCAGATCCCTGTGGTGCGTTTCTGCGCCGCTCCTCCCCGGGGAGAAAGGGGACTCTCCCCAGCTCTACCACTTGTTGGGTCCCTGCTGGAGGAGCAGTGGCCCGACTGGGCCGCGGATCACAGTTTATGGTAACCCGGAGCTGAGAGCCCACGCCTCGGCTCCGTCTCTACAGCCGGCTTCCCCGCTCCAATACCTGGGAGCTCTGCCGCACTCAGGCACCCCCGGTCTTTCTGTGACCCCAAGGGTCCTGAGACCACACTGTCCTGGGAGGATTCCACCCCCCGCTTAGCCACTGCAGCGACGTCTCTCAGCAGAGCCCACTTCTAAAAGGTCCGATTTTGTGCTCCGCAGCTCTATCAATTGCCAGAAGCGGCCGGCGGAGGCCCCTCCCCCGCTGTCTATCCTCCCGAATATCGCCTCGGATTCACTTCTCCGCACGTCCTACCTTCCAGTAAGTGGTCGCTTCTCTGTTCAGAGAGTTGTTGCTACTCTCCTCTTCGATCTCCTGTTGAGTTCGTAGGTGTTCAGAATGGTTTGATCCCTATTCAGCTGAATTCCCGAGACCAGATGAAATCTAGGTCTCCTACTCCTCCGCCATCTTGCTCCGCCCCATTGTTATTTTTTTAAAGATGTTTTATTTATTTGAGAGAGAGAGTGAGCATGGGGTGGGGGGAGAAGAGGGAGAGGGAGAAGCAGAGTCTCTGCTGAGCAGGGAGCCCAATGCAGGACTCCATCCCAGGACCCTGGGATGGTGACCTGAGCCGAAGGCAGACACTTAACTGACTGAGCCACCCAGGTGCCCCTTATTATTTTTTTAAATGACCTTTTGTATAATAAGAGAACTAACCATTATATTTCTTATTTAAATTGATTTTATATGTGGTCTGTTAGCTAATGCATAGATATAACCATCAAATTAAAGATGACCATGTCACACTGATGCCAGGGATTCATATTCCTGTAACACTTTGTTAGCCTATTTTTCACTACTGGGTATTTACCCAAAGAATTAAAAAATACTAATCCAGCAGGGTATATGTAACCAATGTTTATAGCAGCATTATCTACAATAGCCAAATTATGGAAACAGCCCAAATGTCCATTAACTGATGAATAGGATAAAGAAGAAATGGTACACACACACACACACACACACACACACACACACACACACACAGAGGAATATTATTCAGGCATCAAAAAGAATGAAATCTTGCCATTTGCAACAATATTGATGGAGCTAGAGAGTATTATGCTAAATGAAATAAGTCAGTCAGAGAAAGACTAATACCATATGACTTCATTCATATGTCAAGTTTGAGAAACAAAACAAGTGAGCATAGGGAAAAAAGAGAGAGGCAAATCAAGAAACAGACTCTTAACTACAGGGAACTGATGGTTACCAGAATGTAGGTGGATAGGGAGATGGGTTAAATAGGCGATGGGGACTAAGGGGTGCACGTGTTGTGTTGAAAACTAGGTGTTTTATGTAAGTGTTGAATCACTAAATTGTACACGTGAAACTGATACTACACTGCATGTTAACTAAATGGACTTTAAATAAAACTTTAAAAAAGTTAAAAATAAAACTATATGATACATCAAAAAAATAAAAATAAAAAGACCTTTTTAGGCATTTTTCCAAAGAAGATATTCAGATGGTACATGAAAAGGTGCTCAGTGTCACTAATCATCAGGGAAATGCAAATTGAAACCACAGTGAGATGTCAACTTTTACCTATTAGAGTAGGTATTATCAAAAAGACAAGAGACAATTATTGGCAATGATGTGGGGAAAGGGAACCCTAGTACACCGTTGGGAATGTAAATTGGTGCAGCCACTATGGAAAACAGTATGGAGTTTCCTTAAAAAGTTAAAAATAATAGTAGCATATGATCCCACAATCCTACTTCTGGGTATATACCTGAAGGAAACAAAAATTCTCTCGGAGAGGTATTTTCACCTTAATATTCACTGAAGCATCATTTACAATAGCTAAGACATGGAAACAATCTGAGTGTCCATGATGGATGAATGCATAAAGAAAATGTAAGAAAAAATATATACATATAGTTGGAAAACTAAGCCATAAAAAGAAGGAAATTCTAACATTTGCAACAATATGGGTGGATTTTGAGGGCAGTATTCTAAGTGAAATAAGTCAGAAAGACAAATACTCTATGATCTCACTTATATGTGGAATCTAAAAAAAAAAATCGTAGAAACAGAGAAGAGATTGATGGTTGCCAGAGCAGGGGTGTGGGGGTGTGGGAATTGGTTGAAGGTGGTTAAAAGGTACAAACTTCCAGTTATAAGATAAATAAGTTCTGTGGAGGTAATGTACAGCATAGTGATTATATTTAATAATATATTTTATATTTGAATGTTGCTCAAAGAGTAGATCTTAAAACTTCTCATCACGAGAAAAATTTTTTGTAACTATGTTAGATGGTGGATGTTAACTAAACTGATCGTGATAATCATGCAATAGCACATATTGAATCATTTTGTTGTAAGCCTTAAAGTTATACAATGTTACATGTCAATTATATCTCAGGAAAGCTAGGGAAGTGAAGGTACACAAAAACAAACAAAAAAATTAACTTCTGATACAAGTAACAACATAGATGGATCTGTATGATTCCATGTACAGGAAGTTCTAGAAGAGGCAATCTAATAGATGTCTCTTGGATATGGTGTCAGGAATTGACTGGAGGATTATTTAGGAACTTACTGGGGTGGTGCTAATGTTTTATATTTTATAGGTTTTAGGTTATGTAAGTATATTCATTTTACAAAACTCAGCAAATATGTACTTTTATTTGTGCATCTCATTGCTTGCTAATTTTACCTTAAGAGAAAATAAAATATAAACAATATAAAATTCTAGTTAATCATATGCATTATAAAATGTTTAGGGGAACATATATTGATGTCTTTAATTTACTTTTAAATGTAAGTAAATGAAGTGGGTTTATGGTTTGATAGATGGTTGAACATATGAATAGATGCATAGCAGAACAAATACAATAGAATGTTAATGATAGAGTCTGAGTGATTGATATACAGGTTTTCACTGTATAGTTCCCTTAAGTTTTCTGTATTTTTGAAAATCTACTTAATACGGTGTTCAAAAAATTAAACAGGAAAATAGGTACTGAAAACTTCATGAGAAAAATCATGCTCCAGTTTAATTAAAATTATGTTACATTTGCACCTGGGATCCTGTGTTGTGTTCTGATTAATGTATATCTGTTTCGATATTTGGAACTAGATATGGCCTATAAGAGTGCTATTTAAATGGGGAGATTGATGTGGACTGCCATAGAAATAAATAGAAAACCAGGACTTCCAAGTTGGAATAGCAAAAGTTGAAATGATACATAGTTGACATCTATAAAATAATGATTATGTGGATAAGGGTAACACAAACTTGTATACCAAATCTTGATATGCTAACATATTTTAACAAGTAAATTTAGAAAAATATGATTAACCAGCAGATAACTGGTGAATGGTACATATTATGCCAAGAAGTAGCATTGTAAGAAATATGAATGTATTCAGACACATTTAAGATAAATCCATGAATACTAGAGCTAGATGTGGCTACTCCAAAAAGTTGAAATTTGACATCAGGCATGAAACCTAAAGTATAAGCAGGGTTTGTTTGGTTGGTGTGTTTTGTATATATTTTTCACTGATATCCCTTTGGTGCCTAGAACAGTAACAGACACACAGTAGATGCTAAATTTGTTGAATGAATGAAAATATTTTTAGTAATAGAATATTCAGATGGGTAAACCCCAGCTATGACCTACTATAGTAATTGCTGTTCGATTATATTTTTCCTTTGAGTCATCATCTGGTACATCCCTGGGTATAGAGGGAGGGAATCATAACACTTTGGTATTATTTGAAGAGTGCCAGATGAAACACATCTAAAACAAAGTCTCAGCTGCAGAAGTTATACCGAGTTTCTATCATAGTGAATGCTTTTGTTTAATATTCTAAAGATTGCTTTTTTAAAATAAGATCTCAATCTTTGGAGATGACATGATACTCTATGTGGAAAACCCAAAAACTCCACCCCAAAATGGCTAGAACTCATACAGGAATTCAGTCAAGTGGCAGGCTATAAAATCAATGCACAGAAATCAGTTGCATTTCTATACACCAACAATGAGACAGAAGAAAGAGAAATTAAGGAGTCGATCCCACTTACAATTGCACCCAAAACCACAAGATACCTAGGAATAAACCTAACCAAAGAGACAAAGGATCTGTACTCAGAAAACTATAGAACACTCATTAAAGAAATTGAGGAAGACACAGAGAAATGGAAAAACATTCCATGCTCATGGATTGGAAGAACAAATATTGTTAAAATGTCTGTGCTCCTTAGAGCAATCGACACATTCAATGCAGTCCCTATCGAAATACCATCAACTTTTTTCACAGAACTGGAACACATAATCCTAAAATTTGTATGGAACCAGAAAAGACCAAAAAGACCAAAAAAATTCCTTTTTTCAACAAAGGAATGTTGAAAAAATAAACCAAAACTGGTGGCATCACAATTCTGGACTTCAAGGTCTATTACAAAGCTGTAATCATCAAGACAGTATGGTACTAGCACAAACACAGACACGTAGATCAATGGAACAGAATAAAGAGCCCAGAAATGGACCCTCACCTCTATGGTCAACCAATCTTTGATAAAGCAGGAAAGAATGTCCAATGGAAAAAAGTCTCTTCAACAAATGGTGTTGGGAAAATTGGACAGCCACATGCAAAAGAATGAAACCGGACCATTTCCTTACACCACACACAAAAATAGACTCAAAATGGTTGAAAGACCTAAACGTGAGACAGGAGTCCATCAAAATCCTAAAGGAGAACACAGGCAGCAATCTCTTCGACCTCAGCCACAGCAACTTCTTCCTAGACACATTGCCAAAGGCAAGGGAAGCAAGAGCAAAAATGAACTATTGGGACTTCATCAAGATAAAAAGCTTTTGCACAGCAAAAGTAACAGTCCACAAAACCAAAAGACAACCGACAGAATGGGAGAAGATATTTGCAAATGACATATCAGATAAAGGGCTAGTATCCAAAATCTATAAAGAACTTATCAAACTCAAAACCCAAAGAACAGATAATCCAATCAAGAAATGGGCAGAAGACATGAACAGACATTTTTCCAAAGAAGACATCCAAATGGCCAAAAGACACATGAAAAAGTGCTCAACATTGTTTGGCATCAGGGAAATCCAAATCAAAACCTCAATGAGATACCACCTCACACCAATCAGAATGGCTAATATTAACAAGTCAGGAAATGACAGATGTTGGCGAGGATGCAGAGAAAGGGGAACCCTCCTACACTGTTGGTGGGAATGCAAGCTGGTGCAGCCACCCTGAAAAACAGTATAGAGGTTCCTCAAAAAGTTGAAAATAGAGCTACCATATGACCCAGCAATTGCACTACTGGGTATTTACCCCAAAGATACAAATGTAGTGATCAGAAGGGGCTTGTGTACCCCAATGTTTATAGCAGCAATGTCCACAATAGCCAAACTATGGAAAGACCCCAGATGTCCATCAACAGATGAATGGATAAAGAAGATGTGATATGTTTATATAAAGAAGATGTGTATATATACATATAGATATCTATAGATGAGATAGATATCTGTACTCAGATGTGATATATATGTATATATATATACTTGTACATATATATATACACACACGTGTGTGTGTGTGTATCACACACACAATGGAATATTATGCAGCCATCAAAAAATGAAATCATGCCATTTGCAATGATGTAGATGGAACTAGAGGGTATTATGCTAAGTGAAATAAGTCAATCAGAGAAATAATTATCATACGATCTAACTGATATGTGGAATTTAAGAAACAAGGCAGGGGAAGAGAGAAAAAAATGAGACAAGATGAAACCAGAGAGGGAGATAAACTTTAAGAGACTCTTAATCATAGGAAACAAACTGAGGGTTGCTGGAGGGGATGGGGGTGGGGGATGGGGTAACGGGGTGATGGACATTGGGGAGGGTATGTATTGTAATGAGTACTGGGTTAAGCACTTATATAAGGCTGATGAATCACAGATCTGTACCCCTGAAACAAATAATACATTATATGTTAGTTAATTGAATTTAAATAAAATATATCAAAATAATAATAAAACAAAATAAAACAAAAATATATACTCTTTAAAGAAATGATTTTACATCCATTATCTCATTTAATCATGATGTAGACCCTATAAGCTAGATACTATTATGATTCTCATTTTATAGATAAGGTACCTAGTAGTACCTCAAATAATTTATCAGATACTTCTAGGGAAAGCAAAATCTTCCCCCCAAGTAGCACTTGGAAAATAAATCTTGGCTAAGGAGAGAGAGATGGAAGAAAAATGGTGAAGATATTTGGTAGTGCAGGTAGAGTGAAAGTCCAGGTGAGATAATGAAAATAACTAATAGTGGGCTTACATAAAAGGGGATTTCAAGTAAATATAGGAAGACTATTTTTATTACTACATTTGCAATTTGGTTATTGTCTTGCTAGCACTTGCATCTGAGTATAAAGACAACTCATAATTTCATAGGTCTTTTTATCATTTTTTTAAAATATCCATTTATATAGCTGAAAAAAATTACCATATGTATCAGGTGAGGCAGATGAAGCACTTTATAATAATTAAAAGTGCACTATATATATGCAAAATGTTTCCAGGTAAGGCTAATGATAGCTGGATAAAGCCCAAATTGTCATAGAACAGTGTGGAAAATAATGTTGTATGGTCACAAAAACTATGTATGGGTAACTTTTGTTTACAGGAATAAAAAAATATATAAATGTGCTTAAAACAACAACAAAAAGTACACAAGGAGATTTTTATGTTAGACTGGTGTTTCCCAATTAAAAAAAAAATCCTCATGATTAAAACCTCTCAGAAAAGCAAGGGAGGGGAATTTCCTGAACTTGATAAAGACTATCTACCAAAACCTATAGCTAAGAGTTTACTTGTTTGTGAAAGACTAATGATTCCCTCTAAGGTCAGAATGAAGACAAAGATGTATGTTCTTACTACTCTTATTTCACATAGTGCTGAATAATCTAGGCAGTGCCTAAGGGAATAAAGGGCATACAGATCAGAAATGAACAAATAAAGTTGTTGCTATTTTCAGATGACATGATAGACTATGCAAAAAATCCCAATGAATCCACAATAAAACCTTTTAGAACTAATAAGTGAGCTCAGCAAGCTCAGAGGATACCAGATAAACATGCAAAAATGAACTGTATTTCTGTATACTGACAATAGAAACGTGGATATCAGAATTAAAAACAATACCATTTACAATCATTCAAAAAATTAAATATTTCATCATAAGTTGATCAAAACATGTATAAGACTTACATGCTGAAAACTGCCCAACAATGATGAAAGTAATTAAGATCTAAATAAAAGGAGAGATATACCATGTTCATAGATTGGAAGACCCAACATAGTAAAAACGTCAATTGTCTTCAAATGTTTAATGCAATTCTTACCAAAGGCTAGCAAGGTTATTTTTGTAGATATAGACAAGATTATTATAAAATTTTTAATAAAAAAACAAAGGCATGAGAATAGCTGAAATGACTTTGAAAAAGAAGAATACAGTGGGAGGAATCAGTCTACCTGATTTCAAAAGTTAACATAGCTACAGTAATCAAGACTGTTGTAATTGTGAAGGGATAGATACACAGATCAATAGGACAGAATAGAGAATTCAGAAATGCAGTCATACAAGTATCATCAACAGAGTTTTGGCAAAGATGCAAAACAGATTAAATGGGCAAAGTAGCTTTTTTAACCAATAGTGCTGGAACAACTAGACAGCCATAGGCAAAAAGGTGAACCTTGACCAAAACCTCACATCTTATACAAAAATTAACTCAAGGTAGATCACAGACTTAAATGTCAAATATAAAACTATGAAAGTTTTAGAAAAAAAGAAAATCTTTGGGTCTAGGGCTACAAAGGTGTTCTTAGACTTGATATCAAATTCATAATCCATAGAGGAAAAAATTAATAAATTGCTCTTCATCCAAATTAGAAAGTTTCAATCCATGGAAAACCCTTTTAAAATGAATAAAGAAGTTAGAGAACTGAAAGAGAACATTTGTAAACCACATATCCAGCAAAGATTGTCTAGAATCTATAGAAGAATGTATAGATTCTAGAATCTAGACTCTAGAATCTATAAAAAACTCTCAAAACTGAACAGCTAAACACCCCAAAGAATCCAATTAGAAAATGGACAAAAGACATAAAGAGACATTGCACCTAAGAACATATACATATGTCAAATAAGCATATAAAAAGATATTCAATCTCATTAGCTATTAAGGAAATGCTAATTAAAACCACAATGTGATATTATTAGACACCTATCAGAATAGCCATAAATTAAAAATCACAATCCCAAATGCTGGTAAGGATGTAGAGAAACTGGCCATTCATACATTGCTTATGAGAATGTAAAATAGTCCAGTCACCCTGGAAAACAAGTCATCACTTTTTACAAGGCTAAATATGTGCTTTCCATACAACGCAGTAATTGCACTGCTGGGCATTTATCCCATCTAAATGAAAAATTATGTTTACCCAAAATCTGTACACAAATATTTATACCAGATTTTTTCATAATAGCCCTAAAAATGGTTTAGATGTTCTTCAGTAGGTAAATGGTTATATAAACTGGTACATTCATGCTGTGGGATACTACTCAGCACTATAAAGAAAAAAACATTAATTCATGAAACAAAGTTGATGACTCTCTCAAGAATTATGCTGTGTGAAAATAAAAACAATCCAAAAGCGTTATATACTGAATGAGTCCATTTACATATCATCCTTGATATAAAACTCTACAAATGGAGAACAGATTAGTGGTTGATATGAATAAAGGAGGAATTGGAAGGAAGCTGGTTGTGGCTACAAAAGGCAACATGAGGGATCCTTCTGGTGATGGAAATGTTCTGTATTTTGACTATATATCAATACGTTGGTTGTGATATTATTCTATAATTCTGTAAGATTTTACCATTGAAGGAATTCAGTTAAATGATACATGGATGCCCCTTTGTATTATTTCTTACAGTTGTATATGAATCTACAATAATCTCAAAATGTTTAGTTGAAAAACCTGCAAGCTTACTGGTACCAAGTTTGCCTTCCTGCTGCAAACAATTAGAAAAAATAAGTAAGATAAAAATAGTTTTGGGTATTCTACAATAGAAAGCTGTTATGGAAAGAATTCTACCCCCCACTATTTATATATTGAAGTCCTTAGTGCAACATGTAACCATATTTGCAGATAAGATTTTTAAAGAAGGGCGCCTGGGTGGCTCAGTCGGTTGAGCGTCTGCCTTCGGCTCGGGTCATGATCCCGGGGTCCTGGGATCGAGTCCCGCATCGGGCTCCCTGCTCTGTGGGGAGCCTGCTTCTTCCTCTCCTCCCCACTTGTGCTCTCTCACTGTCTCTGTCTCTCTCTCTCAAATAAATAAAATCGAAAAAAACAATTAAAAAAATAAATAAAAAAAAGATTTTTAAAGAAGAGATTCAGTTAAATTGGGGCTGTTAGGATGGATCTTAATGCAATTTAACTGGTGTCCTTATAAGAAGAGGAAATTTGGACAGAGAAAAGCTACACCAAGTATGTGCATACACGGAGAAAAGTTCATGAGGGGACACAGTGAGAAGGCAGCCATCTGAAAGCCACAGAGAAAGGTCTTAGGAAAAACCAAAAATACTAATATCTTGATCTTGGACTCCTAGCCTCCAGAACTTTGAGAAAATACATTTCTTTTGTTTAAGCCACCAGTCTGTTGTATTTTATCATCACAGCCCTAGAAAACTAATACAAGAGCTCACTATTGACCTTTGAGAAATGGAAAACAAATGATCTAAGCCCTGTGACTGCTTTGACTTTCTTCCTGGGGCCACTTTCCAGAGAGTGGCACTGGGAGGTGTACCCAAGAACATGTCCATTTCAATGATTCAAAAAGACAGATATCAGAATTTGGGGAATCCAAGGTAGTGGAATTTGCAGGGCAAAATACTGGAGAGTATAAAAGTACATAGAAAAAAGAGCTTCAGAAATCTGCTGGGCAAAGATGGGGGGGTCTCCTTAAGTTTTTTTTTAGAACAAAATTATTTTTATTATGAGACATACTTATTAATTTAATGTTCCCTAAACAGTGAGAAAGTAGAAACATAATATATTTCTCTATAGCTTTTTTATAAAATGTTTTTTATTGTGGTAAAATATACATAGCACACTATTTATTGTTTTGACCAATATTAAGTATACAATTCAGTGGTATTAAATATATTCATCACTGGTATCTATACCCCAAACTTTCTCATTACCCAGTGCAAGCTTTGTACCCATTAAACATTAACTCCCCCTTTTTCCTTCCTCCAGCCTCCACTAACCTCTATTCTCTTTTCAGTCTATATGAATTTACATACTATAGGTACATCATATAAGTAGAATCATACAATGTCTTTCTGTGTCTGACTTATTTTACTAAACATAATATTTTGAAGGTCCATCCATGTTGTAGCATATATAAAAATTTAATTCCTTTTTATGGCTGAATAGTATTCCATTGTGTGTGTATATACCACATTTTGTTTAGCCATTAATCTGTTGATGGACATTTGGGTTGTTTCTACTTTTTGGCTATTGAGAACAATGCTGCTATGAAGACTGGCATACCCGCTTAAGTTTTTTTTTTACTTAATACCAAGCTGTGCATCGTGGAGTAAACATCCAAGGAGTTGGGCAAATAGCAACCATGGGGAACTTTAAGATGAGCAATTTCCAGAGATCAACTGTAGCTGTTAGATTTTTACTTTATGGCCAGCTAGATTTGAGAGAACTCATTGAACACCTGAGAAATGTGATAGGGACACAAGAAGGATCAAACCTTGGTAGAGCTGAGCTAACCACTGAGACTATCCTAGACCTGCCCAACAAATCTTAAACTCAAATAAAGGTGATCTATAAGTAACTTAGCTGCCTCTTAAAAAACATTCAGACACTCAAAAAAATATAACATTCATAATGTATAACATCTCAAAAATTCCTAGAAATGCTAAGAAACTGAAAATCGTGACTCATAACTAGGAGAAAAATCAGTCAATAGAAGTAAATCCAGAAAGGACTAACAAGATGGAATTAGAAAATAAGGACTTTAAAAACATAAAAAGAATAAAATGGGACCTCTACAGCTTAAATACAATAACTGAAAAGTAGAATTCACTGAATTAGTTTAATAGTAACTTATACACTGCAGAAGAAAGGATCAGTGAAGTTGAAGACTCAGAAATAAAAATTATCTAAAATGAAGAACAAAGAAAACTGAAAATATTAACAAAGCCTCAGGGTTCTATAGGACAATATGAAGAAATTATCCTAAGTATTTGGAGTTACAGAAGGAGGGGTCAGCTGAAAAAAATAATGGCCAAAAATTTCCTGATGATTAAAAATATACAGAGCCAAAATAATTAGATGAAATGTAAATGTTATAAATGTTTCAATAAACAGATACTGTCAGATTAGATAAAAAAGCAACTCAATTTTATGCTGTTTACAAGAAATACACTTCAAATACAAAGATTCAGGCTGATGTTAAAAGGCTGGAAAAAAACATACCATGCAAAAACTATCACAAGAAATCCTGGAAAAGGTTAAGGTGGCAGAGTAGGAGGAGGACCTTAGTCCTGCCTCATCCCTCAACCACAGCTAGATGAATATCACATCATTCTGAACACCCAGGAAATCGATCTGAGGACTGAGAGAATAAACTGCACAATTAGAGGGAGAAAAGAAGCCACATCATGGAAGGTAGGAGGTGTAGAGATATGACTTGGGGGAGAAAAGAATCACGGGTATTGTGGAGGGGAGGGAGCCCTGATCAAGAAGACAAGAGAGTAAGAGAGAGAGAGAGAGAGCATGAGCACGCAAGCAGGGCTCAGGGCACTGCACAAGAAAAATACATCCCCAAAACCACTGATGGAGAAAATAAGAGGGGCTGATTGTCGCAAACTTTTAAAAGCAGTAGAGCTCAAAATCTGAAATTTTAAGTCTGCACCATCACCAGGGTGTAGCCTGGTGGGCATAGAGGGGCTCCTGTGGAGAAGGAGGGCAGAGGCCTGGGAGAGGACAGTGTGGTCTGAAGATCCCCTGGGTTGCACTGGGAGAGACAGTTCCCCTTCTGGGAGTGCATTTGGGAAAGGTGGCACTGCTTCTCTGGGGACAAAAGAGCTGACAGGTGACAGTAAACTATCCCATTCATTTGCATAGGAGCACAGGCAGCTGCTGAGCGCAGCTAATCTGGACCATGGCTTTTTGCTGTGTTTCACCATAAACTCCAAGCCCCTGTGTGTTCCTGCAACTGCCATTCTGGGACAAACTGGCACCACCACAGCCAGCAAGACCCTCCCCAAGAGGATCAGTGAAAGTCCATGCCACACTGGGTCCCTAAAATTTGGAGTTTTGAAACCCACACAGCATACCTGAGATAAAACAGAGGAGTACTGTGCCACCAGGTGGGCTGACAGCCCGGACACAGACAGGGTGAAGGTGGGGATCTGAGGGAAGCCTGTGACAAATGAGGGGAGATTGTTTGCTCTTCTGTGAGGGCTTCCTGTATAGCAGCAGGTGTAAACTCCCCCCCTCTGGGGACAAGAGAGCCCACTGATGCCATTTTTACTCCTGCCAATCAGCACAGCTAGGATTCAGTGAACAGCACAGCATCCAGAGTTGAGGCTTGAGCTGCTTAGCAAGGCCTGCCTCCCTACACTCTACAGGTGCTTTTTTTACTGGGACAAGTGTGCCTAAGAGTCACAGCAACGGTGGGTCCCTCTTGAAGACCAGCACAAACCCCTCCACCCACTAAGTCTACTGAGCATAGAGTGCTGCAAATCTTCAGCTCTAGGGGAAATAAGATCTACCCTCTTCTTACAAACAGACCAAAACTAGTTAAAACTCACCACACAGTGGACAAAATCCAAACACTATAAGCAAGGAGAAACTCTGCAGAGGACTGACTGGAGAGAAAGTGCAGCCAAAACACAATAGCAGAATGCATACAGAATATATCAGAAACCCTTCCTGAAGTGTCAGGCCCTGGACAGTATATGACCTCTTCTTAATAGAGCCATTACTCTCAGGAGGGGGCAACATAACAGGCTTTCCTAATACACAGAAGACAGAGACCTGAACAAAATGGCAAGATGGAGGAATTCATCCCAAAGAAAGAATAAGAAGAGGTCAGGGCGCCTGGGTGGCTGTCATTAAGCATCTGCCTACGGCTCTGGTCATGATCCCAGGGTCCTGGGATTGAGCCCTCATCGGACTCCCTGCTCAGCGGGGATCCCACTTCTCCCTCTCCAGTCCCCCTGCTTGTGTTCCCTCTCTCGCTATGTCTCTCTCTGTCAAATAAATAAATAAAATCTTAAAAAAAAAAGAATAAGAGGTCATGGCCAGGGATCTAAGCAAAAGAGATATAAGTAATATACCTGAACAAGAATTTAAAACAACAATCATAACGATACTAACTGGGCTTGAGAAAGGCATAGAAGACACCAGGGAGTCCCTTACCACAGATATAAAAGACCCAAAAACTAGTCAGACCAAAATAAAAAAGAGCTATAACCAAGGTGCAAAACCAACTGTATGTAATGAAAACAAAGATGGAAGAACCACAGAACAAATAAGTGATCTAGAAGATAAAATAATGGAAAATAATGAAACTTTCTGAAAAGAAGAGGAAAAGAAAAATATTGGATCATGAATGTAGTCTTAGGGAACTCAGTGACTCCATAAACCATAATAATATTTGTATCATAGGAGTCCCGGGAGTAGAAGAGAGGGGAAAAAAGGGCAGAGGGTTTATTTGAGGAAATTATAGCTGAAAATGTCCCAAAACTGGGGAAGGAAACAGACATCCAAATCCAGGAGGCACAGAAAACTCCCATCAAAATCAACAAAAGCAGGCCCACACCAAGATGTATTGTAATAAAATTTGCAAAGTACAGAGATAAGGAAAAAAAAACAACAACTAAAAGCAGCAAGGGAAAAGAAATCCCTAACTTAAAAGGCAAGACAAATAAGGTTAGCAGCAGGTCTAGTCACAGAAGCTTGGCAGGCCAGAAGTAAGTGGCATAACATATTCAATGTGCTGAATGTGAAAATTATGTAGCCAAGAATACCTTACCCAGCAAGGGTGTCATTCAGAGTAGAAGAGAGATGAGTTTCCCAGACAAACAAAAACTAAAGGAGTTTGAGACCACTAAACCAGCCCTGCAAGAAATATTAAAGGGAACTTTTTGAGTGGGAAAGAAAGACCAAAGCAACAAAGACTAGAAAGGAATAGAGAAAATTTCCAGAAACACCAACTTTAGAGGTAATTCAAGGGCACTAAATTCATATTTATCAGTAATCACTCTGAATGTAAATGGACTAAATGCTACAATCAAAAGACATAGGGTATCAGAATGGATAAAAAAATGAGACCCATCTATATGCTGTCTATAGGAGATTCATTTTAGACCTAAAGACACCTGAAGGTTGAAAGTGAGGGGGACAGAGAACAATTTATCATGCAAATGGACATCAAAAGAAAGCCAGAGTAGCCATCCATATATCGGACAAATTATATTTTAAACCACACTGTAACAAGATATGAAGAAAGGAACTATATCATAGTAAAGGGGTCTATCCAACAAGACGATCTGACAATTGAAAATCTTTATGCCCCCAACTTGGGAGCACCCAAATATATAAATCAATTAATAACAAACAAAAAACACATTGATAAAAATACAATAGTAGGGAAATTTAAAACCTCACTCACAGCAATGGATAGATCATTTAAGCAGAAAATCAACAAGGAAATAATGACTTTGAATAACACACTGGACCAGATGGACTTAACAGATATATTCAGAACATTTCATCCTAAAGCAGCAGAATACACATTCTTTCTGAGTACACATGGAACATTCTCCAAAATAAATCAAATACTGGGTACAAATCAGGCCTCAACAAGTACAAAAAGATTGCAATCATACTATGCATGTTTTCCTACCAGAACACTATGATAGTTGAGGTTGACCACAAGAAAAAATTCAGAAAGATCACAAATACATGTTTGTGTATTTGTTAAAGAACATACTACTAAAGAATGAATGTGTTAACCAGAAAATTAAAGAAGAAATAAAGAAATAGATGGAAGCAAATGAAAAATGAAATCATGGTCCAAAACCTTTGGGTTGCAGCAGAAGTGGTCACAAGAAGGGAGTATATAGCAATACAGGCCTACCTCCAGGAGCAAAAGAAGTCTCAAATATGCAACCTAACCTTACAACTAAAGGAGCTAGAAAAGGAACAGCAAATAAAGTCTAAAGACAGCAGAAGGGAAATAATAAATACTAAAGCAGAAATAAATGATATAGAAACAAAAAAAAAAACCAATAAAATAGATCAATGAAACTAGGAGGTGGTTTATTGAAAGAAATAATGAAATTGATAAACCCCTAGCCAGATTTATCAAAAAGAGAAGAGAAAGGACTCAAATAAATGAAATAACAAATGAAAGAGGAGAGATCACAATCAACACCACAGAAATACAAACAATTATAAGAGAATATTATGAAAAATTATGTGCCAACAAATTAGGCAATCTGGAAGAAATTGATAAATTCCTAGAAACATATAAACTACCAACACTGAAACAGAAGAAATAGAAAATTTGAACAGACCCACAACCAGCAAATAAATTGAGTCAGTAATCAAAACTCTCCCAACAAATGAGTCCCGGGCCAGATGGCTTCCCAGGGGAATTCTACCAAAATTTAAAGAAGTGTTAATACTTATTCATCTCAAACTGTTCCAAAAAATAGAAATGGAAGGAAAACTTCCAAATTCATTTTACAAGGTCTGCAAAACCTTGATTCCAAAACCAGACAAAGACCCCACTAAAAAGGAAAATTACAGGCTAATATCTCTGATGAACATGGGTGCAAAAATTCTCAACAAGACACTAGCAGATCAATTCCAACAGTACATTAAAAAACTGATTCACCACAATCAAGTGAAATTTATTCCTGGGCTACAAGGGTGGTTCAATAATCACAAATCAATCAATGTGATATACCACACTAATAAAAGAAAGTACAAGAACCATATGATGCTCTTAATAGATGCAGAAAAAGCATTTGACAAAGTATAGCATCCATTCTTGATAAAAGCCCTCAATAAAGTAGGGATATAGGGAATGTACCCTAACATCATAAAGGCCATATATGAAAGAACCACAGCTAATATCATCCTGAATGGGGAAAAACTGGGAGCTTTTCCTTTATGGTCAAGAACAAGACAAGGGTGTCCACTCTCACCATTGTTATTTAACATAGTACTGGAAGTCCTAGCCTCAGCAATCAGACAACAAAAAGAAATAAAAGGCATCTAAATTGGCAAGGAAGAAGTCAAATTTTCATTCTTTGCAGACAACATGATACTCTATGTAGGAAACTCAAAAATTCCACCAAGAAATTGGTAGAACTCATATACAAATTCAGCAAAGTTGCAGGATACAGTTCAATGCACAGAAATCTGTTGCATTTGTATACACTAATGAAGAAGCACAAAGAGAAATCAAAGAATTGGTCCCATTTACAATGAACAAAAAACCATAAGATACCTAGAAATAAACCTAACCAAAGAGATAAAAGATCTGTACTCTGAAAACCATAGAACACTTCTGAAAGAAATTGAAAAGCACACAAAGAAATGGAAAAACATTCCATGCTCAGGGACTGGAAGAACAAGTATTGCTAAAATGTCTATACTACCCAAGGCGATCTACATATCTGATGCAATACTTATCAAAATACCACCAACATTTTTCACAGAGCTAGTACAAACTATCCTAAAATTTGTATGGAACTACAAAAGACCCTGAATAGCCAAAGCAATTCTGAAAAAAAAAAAGCAAAGCTGGAGGCATCACAATTCTGGACTTCAAGCTATAATACAAAGCCCTGGTCATCAAGATAATATGGTACTGGTACAAAAACGGACACATAGATCAATGGAACAGAATAGAAAACCCAGAAATGGACCCACAACTATATGGTCATCTAATTCTCAACAAAGCAGGAAAGAATATCCAATGGAAAAAAAGCTTCTTCAACAAATGGTTTTGGGAAAACTGGACAGTAACATGTGAAAGAATGAAATTGGACCACTTTCTTACACCATACACAGAAATGAATTCAAAATGGATGAAAGACCTAAATGTGAGAAAGGAAACCATCAAAATCCTAGAGAACACAAGCAGTAACCTCTTAGACCTCAGTCATAGGAACTTCTTACTAGATATGTTTCCTGAGGCAAGGGAAGCAAAAGCAATAATGAACTCTTGGGACTTCATTAAGATAAAAAGCTTCTGCACAGTGAAGGAAACAATAAAACTAAAAGGGCAACCTATGGAATAGGAGAAGATATTTGCAAATGACATATCCAATAAAGGGTTAGAATCCAAAGTCTACCAAGAACTTACTGAACTCAATACCCAAAATACAAACAATCCAGTTAAGAAATGGGCAGAAGACATGAATAGACATTTTTCCCAAAGAAGGCATACAGATAGCTAACAGGCTCATTAAAAGATGCTCAACTTCACTGATCATCAGGGAGATACAAATCGAAACTACAATGATATGTCAACTCACACCTATTAGAATGGTAAGATTAACCACATAGGAAACAACAGGTGTTGGCAAGGATGTGGAGAAAGGGGAACCCTCTTACACTATTGGTGGGAATGCAAACTGGTACAGCCACTGTGGAAAACAATATGGAGGTTCCTTAAAAAGTTCTATATTGAACTACCCTCCAACCAGCAATTACACTACTAGGTATTTACTGAAAGGATACAAAAATACTGATTTGACGGGACATATGCACCCCGATGTTTATAGCAACATTATCAACAATAGCCAAATTATCTAAAGAGCCCATGTGTCCATTGGCTAATGAGTGGTTAAAGAAAATTTGGTGTATATATACAATGTAATATTACTCCACCATCAAAAAGAATGAAATCTTGCCATTTGCAGTGATGTCAGTGGAGGTATGCTATGTGAAATAAGTCAGTCAGAGAAAGACAAATACCATATAATTTCACCAAAATGTGGAATTTAATAAACAAAACAAATGAACAAATTGGAAGGGAGAAAAAAAGAGAGGGAAGCAAAACGTAAGAGTCTCTTAACTATAGAGAGGAAACTGAAGGTTGATGGAGGGGATGTGGGCAGGAAATGGGCTAAATAAGCGATGGGTATTAAGGAGGGCAATTGTTGTATTGAGCACTGGGTGTTTGTTTTTTTTTTAAATTTTATTATGTTATGTTTGTCACCATACAATACATCATTAGTTTTTGATGTAGTGATCCACGATCCATTGTTTTCGTATAACACCCAGTGCTCCGTGCAGTACATTGCCCTCCTTAATACTCATCAATGGACTAACAAATCCCCCCTCCCCCTCCCCTCTAAAACCCTGTTTGTTTCTCAGAGTCCATAGTCTCTCATGGTTCATCTCTCCCTCCAATTCCCCCCCCCATTTTTCCCTTCCTTCTCCTAGTGTCCTCCATGTTATTCCTTATGTTCCACAAATAAGTGAAACCATGTGATAATTGACTTTCTCTGCTTGACTTATTTCACTTAGCATAATCTCCTCCAGTCCCATCCATGTTGATGTAAAAGCTGGGCATTCATCCTTTCTGATGGCTGAGTAATATTCCATTGTATATATGGACATCTTTATCCATTCATCTGTTGAAGGGCATCTCAGCTCTTTCCACAGTTTGGCTATTGCAGACATTGCTGCTATGAACATTGGGGTGCATATGGCCCTTCTTTTCACTACATCTGTGTCTTTGGGGTAAATAGCCAGGAGTACAATTGCTGGATCATAGGGTAGCTCTATTTTTAACTTTTTGGGGAACCTCCACACTGTTTTCCAAAGTGGCTGTACCAACTTGCATTCCCACCAACAGTGTGAGAGGGTTCCCCTTTCTCCACAACGTCTCCAACATTTGTTATTTCTTGCCTTGTAAATGTTTCCCATTCTAACTGGTGTAAGGTGGTATCTCAATGTGGTTTTGATTTGAATTTCTCTGATGGCTAATGATGATGAACATTTTTTCATGTGTCTGTTAGCCATTCGTATGTCTTCTTCAGAGAAGTGTCTTTTCATATCTTCTGCCATTTTTTGACTTGAATATTTGTTTTTTGGGTGTTGAGTTGAGAAGTTCTTTACAGATCTTGGATACCAGCCCTTTATCTGTAGTGTCATTTGCAAATATCCTCTCCCATTCTGTGGGTTGCCTCTTTGTTTTGTTGACTGTTTCCTTTGCTGTGCAGAAGCTTTTTATCTTGATGAAGTCCTAAAAGTTCATTTTTGCTTTTGTTTCACTAGCTTTTGGAGATGTATCTTGAAAGAAGTTGCTGTGGCTGATGTCAAAGTGTTTACTGCCTAAGTACTCCCCTAGGATTTTGATGGATTCCTGTTTCACACTGAGGTCTTTCATCCACTTTGAGTTTATCTTTGTGAATGGTGTTAAAGAATGGTCGAGTTTCATTGTTCTATATGTGGCTGTCCAATTTTCCCAGCACCATTGATTGAAGAGACTATCTTTTTTCCATTCTAAGTTTTTTCCTGCTTTGTCGAAGATTATTTGACCATAGAGTTGAGGGTCCATATCTGGGTTCTCTATTCTGTTCCATTGGTCTATATGACTGTTTTTGTGCCAATACCATGCTGTCTTGGTGATCACAGCTTTGTAATATAGCTTGAAATCGGGCAACGTGATGTCCCCAGCTTTGCTTTTCTTTTTCAACATTTCCTTGGCGATTCGGGGTCTTTTATGAATCCATACAAATTTTAGGATTGTTTGTTCCAGCACTTTGAAAAATGTCATTGGAACTTTGATCGGGATGACATTGAAGATATAGATTGCTCTGGGTAGCATAGACATTTTAACAATATTTATTCTTCTGATCAATGAGCATGGAATATTTTTCCATCTTTTTGTGTCTTCAATTCTTTTCATGAGTGTTCTGTAGTTACTAGATTATAGATCCTTTACCTCTTTGGTTAGGTTTATTCCGAGGTATCTTATGGTTTTTGGTGCTATTGTAAATGGAATCATTTCTCTAATTTCTCTTTCTACAGTTGCGTTGTTAGTGTATAAGAAAGCAACTGATTTCTGTGCATTGATTTTGTATCCTGCCACATTACTGAATTGCTGTGAGTTCTAGTAATTTGGGGGTGGAGTCTTTTGGGTTTTCCACATAAAGTATCATGTCATCTGTGAAGATAGACAGTTTTACTTCTTCTTTGCCAATTTCAATACTTTTATTTCTTTTTGTTGTCTGATTGCTGTTGCTAGGACTTCTAGTACTATGTTGAACAATAGTGGTGAGAGTGGGCCTCCTTGACGTGTTCCTGATCTTAAGGGAAAGGCTCTCAGCTTTTCCCCATTGAGGATGATATTCGTTGTGGGTTTTTCATAGATGGATTTTATGAACTTGAGGAATGTGCCCTGTATCCCTATACTCTGAAGAGTTTTAATCCAGGAAAGGATGTTGCATTTTGTCAAATGCTTTTCCTGCATCAATTGAGAAGACCATATGGTTCTTCTCCCTCCTCTTATTAATGTGTTTTATCACATTAATTGATTTGTGAATGTTGAACCACCCTTGCATTCTGGGGATAAATCCCACTTGATCGTGGTGGATGATCCTTTTAATGTATTGTTGTATCCTATTAGCTAGGGTTTTGTTGAGGATTTTGGAATCCATATTCATCAGGGATATCGGTCTGAAATTCTCTTTTTTGATGGGGTCTTTGCCTGGTTTGGGGATTAAGGTAATGCTGGCCTCATAGAATGAGTTTGGAAGTTTCCCTTCTGCTTCTATTTTTTGAAACAGCTTCAGTAGAATAAGTATTATCTTCTTTGAATGTTTGGTAGAATTCCCCAGGGAATCCATTGGGCCCTGGACTCTTGTTATTTTGGGAGGTTATTGATCACTGTTTCAATCTCGTTACTGGTTGTTGTCCTATTCAGGTTGTCAGTTTCTTCCTGTTTCAGTCTTGGCAGTTTATAGGTTTCCAGGAAGGCCTCCAATTCATCCAGATTGCTCAGTTTATTGGCATATAGTTGTTAATAATTTCTAATAATTGTTTCTATTTCCTTGCTGTTAGTCATGATCTCTCCCCTTTCATTCATAATTTTATTAATTTGGGTCCTTTCTTTTTTCTTTTGGATAAGTCTGGCCAGTGGTTTATCGATCATATTAATTCTTTCAAAGAACCAACTTCTAGTTTCCTTGATCTGATGTACTGTGTTTCTGGTCTAATCCATTGATCTCTGCTTTAATTTTAATTATTTCACTTCTAATGCGTGGCTTAGGCATCGCGTTTGTTGCTTTTTCTCTAGTTCTTTGAGGTGTAGAGCTAGTTGGTGAATTCGGGATTTTTCTATTTTTTTGAGTGAGGCTTGGATGGTTATGTATTTCCCCCTTAGGACCGCCTTTGCAGTATCCCATAGGTTTTGTACCAATGTGTTTTCGATCTCATTGATTTCAATGAATTGTTTAAGTTCTTCTTTGATTTCCTGGTTGACCCAAACATTCTTGAGCAGAGTGGTCTTTAGCTTCCAAGTGTTTGAATTTCTGCCAAATATTTTCTTGTGATTGAGTTCCAGTTTTAAAGCATTGTGGTCTGAGAATATGCAGGGAATAATCTCAATCTTTTGGTATCAGTTGAGACCTGACTTGTGACCCAGTATGTGGTCTATTCTGGAGAAAGTTCCACATGTGCTCAAGAAGAATGAGTAATCTGTTGTTTTAGGGTGGAATGTTCTGTAAATATCTATGAGGTCTATCTAGTCCAATGTGTCATTCAAAGCTCTTGTTTCCTTGTTGAGTTTCTGCTTAGATGATCTGTCCATTGCTGAGAGTGGAGTATTGAGGTCTCCTATAATGAACGTGTTTTTCTCTTTATTTTGGTTAACAGTTGGCTTATGTAGATGGCTGCTCCGATGTTGGGGGCATAGATATTTACAATTGTTAGATCTTCTTGTTGGATAGACCCTTTAAGAATGATGTAGTATCCTTCTGTGTCTCTAATTACACACTGTAGTTTAAAATCTAATTTCTCTGATATAAGAATTGCTACCCCAGCTTTCTTTTGAGGTCCACTTGCATGGAAGATGGGTCTCTATCCCTTCACTTTCAGTCTGGATGTATCTTTAGGTTCAAAATGAGTCTCTTGTAGGCAGCATATGGTTGGGTCCTGTCTTTTTATCCAATCTGCAACCCTGTGCTGTTTTATGGGAGCATTTAGGCCATTCACATTGAGAGTGATTATTGAAAGATATGAATTAATTGTCATCATGTTGCCTGTGAAGATGTTGTTTTTATAGATTGTCCCTGTAAATTTCTGTTGTTTATTATCACTCTTGGGGTCTTTCTCCTTTTATAGAACCCCCCTTAATATTTCTTGCAGGGCCGCTTAATGGTCACATATTCTTTCAGTTTCTGCCGGTCGTGGAAGCTCTGCGTCTCTCCATCCATTCTAAATGAAAGCCTTCCCAGATAAAGTATCCTTGGCTGCATATTCTTCTCATTTAGTACCCTGAATATGTCTTGCCAGGCCTTCCTTGCCTTCCAGGTCTCTGTGGATATGTCTGACATTATTCTGATGTTCCTCCCTCTGCGTAAGGAATCTCTTCTCCCTAACTGCCCTTAAGATGGTTTCCTTGGTTCTAAGATTTGCGAGTTTTACTCTTACATGCTGGTGTAGGTGAAAACAGGGTGTTGGTCTGTTTTCCTTGATCTTGGGAGGGGTCCTTTCTGCTTCTAGGATGCAAATGTTTGTTTCATTCCCCAGATTAGGGAAGATCTCAGCTACTATTTGCTCAAATACACCATCTAGTCCTCTCTCTCTCTCCACTCCCTCTGGGATTCCAATTATTCTGACATCCGAATGCTTCATGGTGTCACTTATTTCTCTGATTCTATTTTCATGGATTCTGAGTTGTTTTTCCCTGGCCTCCTCTTTTCCCTTTTTGTCTATTATATTGTCTTCCTGGTCGCTTATTCGTTCTTCTGCTTCATTTACCCTAGCTGTTAGATTATCTAGATTGGATTGGATCTCATTGATAGCATTTTTAAGTTCTGCCAATTCAGCTTTCATTTCTGCCCTTAGAGACTCTATGTTGTGATTAATTGATTTCTCCATCCTAGCCATTGTCTTCACAATTGCTGGCCTGAATTCCATCTCCGACATCTTGGTTATATCTGCATCCATTTATAAATCTGCAGCATAAGTCATAATCTCTGTCTTTTCTATTTTGGCGGTTTCTCCTCCTAGTCATTCTGTTGATGGGTGGTTGAGGGAATGTATAGAGTCCAAATTATTGACCAGAACCCAAGCAAGATGCACCTGTTTTCTTGGGCCCTTAGGGTTGCTGGCCTTTTGTTTTCCCAGCCTATCTTCTGCGGGAGGGGCCTGCCACGCTGTTACTCAGGCAATCCTGTTTGGGTAGAGTTGCCCTGCCCCCCTGTGGCGGGGAATGAGCTCAGTGAGTATCAGTTTTTTGGGGCTTTTGTTCTCTGGTGGCTTTCCCTGGGGGCTTTCCGCGTCTATTCTGCAATTCAGAGCAGAAGAGACTGTTTCCAACCCTCTGCCTCAGAGCAGAGAGATCGCAGTCTGTTCTTCAGTGAGCTCTCCAGGCCACACTGTTCCAGTTTCTGTCTGTGCTGCTATAAACTGCAGCAGTCTGGGTTGTGCGCCCCTCTGCAGCGCTCCCAGTCCTGCCTCCAGGTCGGAGCAAGTCTCTGCCCTTGTGCTTCTAAAACCACCAGCCGCCCCCAGTTTGCCCGCGTGACCCTGCCACTCCGGGTTTCCACCCCGGGGGCTGCCCTAAAGTCCTTTCCCCGCCGCTACCGGTCTGCAAGTCTGTGCCCCGTCCCCAGCGCTCAAGGCTGTCACTCACCAGCGATGTAGGATCCCCATGGCCAGGCACCCTCCTGCTGCCGTTTATCCTTCAATATCTGCCCGCGGAATCAGGGCTACCCGCTTTGTACCTCAAAACCAACCGCCTGCGATATTCTGTTTGCAGAGATCCAGATCTTCTTACATCTCAGGCTGATTTCATGGGTGCTCAGAGTGGTCTGGTAGATATCCAGCTGAATTTTGGGGACCAGTTGAAAGAGGGTCCCCTACTCATCTGCCATCTTTCCTCCCCCCCCAGCACTGGGTGTTATATGTAAGTGATGAATCACTAAAATCTATTCTTGGATTTAACATTACAGTATATCTTAACTAACTAGACTTTGAACAAAAACTTGAAACAACCACTAAAAAAAGAAATCTTATGAAATCTGGAGTGTTATATTAGTATCACACAAAGATTTCAAGGTAAAGAATATTATCAAAGATAAATAGATGTAGTTCATAATGATAAAGGGATCAATTCATGAGGAAGACACAATACTAAATAAGTAAAGGTAGAAGATTTGAAAAACACTAATAAACACTTTATTGACATTTATAAAACACTACATCCCCAACAGCAAAATGTACATTATATTCAAGTGTGTATGGAATAGTCAGCAAGATATATAATATATTTGACATTTAAAAATTCTTAATAAATTTCAAAGGAATGCAATGAAACAGTTTGTTTTCTGATCCCAAAGAAATTAAATTAGAAATCAATAACAGACTTATATTAGGAAAATCCCTAATTATTTAGATACTAAAAAAAAATCTTTAACCCACGATTTAGAGAAGAAATCACAGGGAAATTAGATTAAGTTCTGAGCTGGGTGAAAATGAAAACCCAGCATATCAAAATTTTCAGAATATAGCTGAAACAGTATTTACAGGGATAATACATCCTGACTAATTGGGTTTATTCCAGGAATATAAGCTTGCTTTGACATTTTAAAAGCAATTATATTTCACTGTAATAACAGAATAATGAAAAAAATTATCCTTATGGATGCAGGAAAGTGAATTTGATGAAATTCAACACCTGTTCCTGATAACTTCTTGCAAGTTAAGAATAGGAAGAAACTTCCTCTTCCTGATAAATGTTCTCTACAGTAAATAAAATAAAGCAAAACAACAAGAACAGTGCTGAGAGAAATTAAAGAAGACCTGTATAAATTGAGCCATATACCAGGTCTGTGGACTGCAAGTCTGCGTACTTTAAAACATATCAATTGCTGGGGCGCCTGGGTGGTTCAGTTGGTTGGGCATCGACTCTTGATTTTGGCCCAGGTCATGGTCTCAGGGTCATGATTTCAGGGCCCTGTGTCAGACTCTGTGCTCAGCCTGGAGTCTGCTTATCCCTCTCTCTCTCTTCCTGCCCCTGACCACCCACCCCCTGCTCATACTCATGTGATTTCTCTGTCTCTAAAATAAATGAATAAATAAAATCTTTTTAAAAAATGTGTCAGTTTTTCTCAAACTGATCTATAGATTCCATACAATCCCAAATAAATTCCCATCAGGTTTTATTGAGAAATTGATAATTGATTCTAAAATTAATATGGAAATGCAAAGGCATTACATTAACCAAAACAATTTTGAAAATGAGTAATAAATTTGGTGGAATGACACTGTCTGGTTTCAAAACTTACTCTAAAGCTATCTTTTTAAAGATGATTATGTATAAATCACATTGATCTAGGAAACACAAGAGTCCAGATATAAACCAGATATATATGGTGAATTGATTTTTAACAAAGTATTAAGGTAATTCAGTGGGGGAAAGGATAGTCTTTTCAGTAAGTTAATGGTGCTGAATTAACTAAATATCAATTTGAAAAAAAATGAACCTTGGCCTTTACCTTACATCATATACAACTAAATTCAAAATGGATCATAGGCTTTAGTGAAAAAAATGAGTACCAATCATCTAAATGAAACCATGGGGAAAATCTTTGTGACTTTGAGATAGGCAAAAATTTCTTAGAGGGAATAAAAGTGCTAACCATAAAATTAAAAAAAAAGATGAACTAAATTTCATGAAAATTAAAAGTTATTTTCTTTGAAATACAATATTATGAAAATGAAAAGGCAAACTCTAGACTGGTGGAAAAGATTATCTATATATAATTGACAAAGAACTAGTATCCATAATATGTAAAACAATGACAACAACAACAACAAGCTCTCTCACAACTAAATTTTAAGAAGAAAAACAGCTCAATAGATATTTGAGAGAAATGTTTGAACAGACACTTCACTAAAGAAGATATATGAATAGTAACTAAGCACATGAAAAGATTCTCAACATCATTAATCATTAGGGGACTACAGATGATAACTACAATGTCATACCACTTCACATGCACTAGAATGGCTACAATTAAGACTGAAAAATGTAAGTGAGCATGGGGAGCAACCAGGAATCTTATGTGTTGTTGGCAGGAGTATAAAGTGGTATAACCACTTTGGATAACAATCTGATCATTTCTTATAAAGTTAAACATATGCCTACCGTATGACCCAGCCATTCTACTCCTAGGTATTTATTTACCCAACAGAAATGAAATCACAGGCCTATAAAATGACTTGTACTCAAATTTTAATAGCAACTTTATTCATAATGGCCCACAACTTGAAATCACCCAAATAACCTTGAATAGGTGAATGGATAGATGTATTGTGGTATATCTGTACAATGAAATGTTACTTATTAATAAAAAGGAACAAACTCCTAATACACACAAAAATGGATAAATCTCAGAAACATGCTGAATGAAAGGAGCCAGACAGAAAATAAAACTCTATGATTTCATTTATGGGAAGTTCTAGAACAGCCAAACAAACCTTTAAGGAGGGAAATCTCATCAGTGGTTGCTTAGGACTAGTGATTTGGTTGGAGGGGAAGGAGAAGTCTTTTGTGTGTATGTGTGTGTGTGTGTCAGGGGACAATTGTATAAATATTCTTGACAGTGGTAGTGGTTAAATAAGTATATATATGTCAGAATTCATTGAATTATGAAATTAAAGTGAGTGCTTTTTATTTTGCATAAGTTATATTAAGATCAAGTTGATATAGAAAGAAAATCCAAGTAGGCAAAACAGAAAGTACTGCTCTGTTTTCAAACTATACCTATCCTCTTACACTTTTGGCAATGGCCTCCTAGGGTACAGGTTCCTGATTTCTTACCCTCAGGCTGAGCATCGTTAAAAAGGGGACAGTCATGGGGCACCTGGGTGGCTCAGTTGTTAAGCGTCTGCCTTCTGCTCAGGTCATGATCCCAGGGTCCTGAGATGGAGACCTGCATCAGGCTCCCTGCTCATTGGAAGCCTGCTTCTGCCTTTCCCACTCTTTCTGTCAAATAAATAAAATCTTTTAAAAAAAGGGGGACAGTCACAAGGGGAAAATCTGAGGACTTCCTATTGTTATTGAGAACACATGTGTGCTATAATATATTGTATATATTATGGAAATTAAGAAAGGAAATTAAAATTATTTTATATAGAAATAATCTATCAAGAAATTATCAACCACTCAACATCTATTAGAATTGCAAAAATCCAGAATACTGACAACAAAATGCTACTGAGGATATGGAATAATAATACCTCTCATTAATTGCTAGTGGAAATGCAAAGTGGTATAGTCACATTAAAAGATAGTTTGGCTGTTTCTTACAAAACTAAGCATACTCTTACAATGATCCAGCAATCACATTCTTTGGTATTTACTCAAATGTATTGCAAATTTTTATCCACTTAAAAAACCTGCACACAAATTCTTATATCAACTTTATTCAGAATATCTAAAACTTAGAGGCAACAAAGATGTCCTTCATTAGGGGAATGGATAAACTTTAGTACTTCCAGAATATTTTTTAGTGCTAAAAAGAAATGAGCAGCAAGCCATGAAAAGACATGGAGGAAACTTAAATGCATATTATTGCACTTGGTCTTAGACTTAGATATGCAAAACTCGCATTTGACCAGTTCTCTTTTTTCCTATAATTTTTGCCATTTAGTTATAAAGACTGCTAAAATAACCACATTGACCATATTTTTAATTGATTTGTTAACACCTGCCCTGGGAATACTGCATTTTCTCTGAGATTTTCATCTTTAAAATGATGAACATTCTTTTTTTCAAGCTTTATTTAAATTCCAGTTTCTTAACAAACAGTGTAATATTAGTTTCAGATGTGTAATTTAGTGATTCGACACTTCCATGTGACACTCAGTGTCCATCACAACAAGCGCCCTCCTTAGTTCCCCTCACCTATTTAACCCATCCTCCCACCCACCTTCCTTTTGGTAATCATCAGTTTGTTCTCTGTAGTGATGAGTCTGTTTCTTGGTTTTCCTCCCCGTCCCATGTTCATTTTCTTTCTTAAATTCCATATATCAGTGAAATCATATATTTGCCTTTCTCTGACTGACTTATTTCACCTAACTTTATACTCTCTAGCTCTATCCACATTGTTGTAAATGGCAATACTTCATTCCTTTTTATGGCCAAGTAATATTCCATTGTATATATACTCAACCTCTTCTTTATCCATTCATCAGTCAATAGACATTTGGGCTTTTCTATATTTTGGCTATTGTTGATAATGCTGCTATAAACAGCATTATCGGGGTGCATGTATCACTTTGAATTATAAACTAATGAATATTCTTTCTTTTATTCTGTACAAATGTCAGATATTTCAAAAAGGAAATACCAGCATCTCTTACTGCATATGCCCAAGTTACCTGTTTTGTCCTGGCTATATACTTTGGTTTTTTTTCCCAACAATTTTGATTTTATTAAAGTTTTAGAAATATACTGAACATTTTATAACTTCATAAGAGATAACTAAAATTCTCAGTACCACACTTTCTTTTTTATTTTAATTCTAGTTAGGTAACATACAGTGTTATATTAGCTTCAGGTGTACAATATAGTGATTCAACAATTTCATACATCACCTGGTGCTCATCACGACAAATACACCTCTTAATCCTCATCACCTAATTAACCATACCCTGATTCCGTCCTCTCTGGTAACCATCAATTTTTTGTCTGTAATTAAGAGTTTCTTGATTTATCGCTTTCTTTTTTACTTTTGCTTATTTGTTTTTTTCTTAAATTACACATATGAGTAAAATATACAATTTGTATTTCTCTGACTGACTTATTTCTCTCAGAATTATACCCTCTAGCTCTATTCATGTCTTTGCAAATGACAAGATTTCATTCATTTTATGGCTCAATAATATCCATTGTATACCACATCTTCTTTACCCATTCATCTATTGAGGGACACTTGGGCTACTTCTACAGTTTAACTATTATAAATAATGCTGCTATAAACATAGGGGTGCATGTATCCCTTTGACTTACTGTTTTTAATATTCTTTGGGTAAATACCCAGTGGTGTGATTGCTGGATCATAGGATAGTTCTATTTTTAAATTATTGAGGAAACTCCATACTGTTTTCCAGTGACTGCACCAGTTTGCATTCCCACGAACAGTGCAAGTGGGATCCCCCTTCTCCACATCCCTGCCAACACCTGTTGTTTCTTGTGTTGTTGATTTTAGCCATTCTGACAGGTGTGAGGTGATATCTCATTGTAGTTTTGATTTGAATTTCCCTAATAATCAGTAATGTTGAGCATCTTTTCATGTATCTGTTGGCCATCTGAATTTTGTCTTTGGAAATATGTCTATTCATGTCCTCTGCCCATTTTTTAAGTGGATTATTCATTTTTTGGGTGTGGAGTTTTATAGGTTCTTTGTAAATTTTGGATACTAACCCTTTATCAGATATGTCATTTGCAAATATCTTCTCCCATTCCATAGGTTAACTTTTCGTTCTGTTGATTATTTCCTTCTCTGTGAAGAAGATTTTTATTTTGATGAAATTCCAATAGTTTATTTTTACTTTTATTTCCCTTGCCTTGGGAGACATATCTAGTAACAAGTTGTTATGATGAATGTCAAAGAGGTTACTCCCTGTTTCTCCTCTAGGATTTTCATGGCTTCAGGTCTCACATTAAGGTCTTTAATCCATTTTGAATTTACTTTTGTATGTGGTTTAAGGAAGTGGTCCAGTTTCATTCTTTTGCAAGTTGCTGTCCAGTTTTCCTAACATCATATGTTGAAGAAACTGTCCTTTTCCCATTGGATATTCTTTCCAGCATTGTGGAAGATTAATTGAATTTAGAGTTGTAGGTTTACTTCTGGGTTTTCTATTCTGTTCTATTGATCTGTGTCTAGCTTTGTGCTAGTACCATAGTGTTCTGATTACTACAACTTTATAATATAACTTGAGGTCAGAAACTGTGATGCCTCCGGCTTTTCTTTTCTTTTACAAGATTGCTTTGGTTATTCAGGGTCTTTTGTGGTTCCATACAAATTTTAGGATTGTTTGCTCTAGCTCTGCGAAAAATGCTGGTGGTATTTTGATAGGGATTGCATTAAATGTGCATTTTGCTTTGGGTAGTATAGACATTTTAACAATACTTATTCTTCCAATGCATGAGCATGGAATGTCTTTCCATATCTTTCTGACATCTTCAATTTCTTTCATCATTGTTTAAAATTTTCAGAGTACAGGTCTTTCACCTCTTTGAGTAGGTTTATTCCTAAGTATCTTATTGTTCTTGGTGCAATTTCAAAGGGGATCAATTCCTTGATTTCTCTTTCTGTTGCTTCATTATTGGTGTATAGAAATGCAACAGATTTCTGTACATTGATTTTGTATCCTGCTACTTTACTGATTTTCATTTCTCAGTTCTAGCAGTTTTTTGGTGGGTTCTTTGGGGTTTTCTATATACAGTATCATGTCATCTGCAAATAGTGAAAACTTCTGTGCCAATTTGGATGCTTTTATTTCTTTCTGTTGTCTGATAGTTGTGGCTAGGACTTTAAGCACAATATTAAATAATAGTTGTAACAGTAGACATCCCTCTCCTGTTCCTGATTGTAGAAGTAAAGCTCTCAGTTTTTCCTCAGTGATGATGATATCAGCTATGGGTTTTACATATATGACCTTTAATATGTTGAGGTATGTTCCCTCTAAACATACTTTGTTGAGGGTTTTTTATCATGAATGAACGTTGTACTTTGTCAAGTGCTTTTTCTGCATCTATTGAAATGATCATATGGTTCTTATCCTTTTATTAATGTGGTGTATCATGTTGATTGTTTTGTCAATACTGAACTACCCTTGCAACCCAGGAATAAATCCCATTTGATCGTGGTGAATCAGTTTTTTAATGTATTGTTGGATCCAGTTTGCTAGTATTTTATTGAGAATTTTTGTATCTATGTTCAAAAGGGATACTAGTCTGTAGTCCTCTTTTTTAGTGGAGTCTTTGTCTGGTTTTGGTATCAGGGAAATGCTGGCCTCATTGAATGAATTTGGACGTTTTCCTACCATTTCTCTTTTTGGAGTAGTTTGAGAAGAACGGGTATTAACTCCTCTTTAAACGTTTGGGAGAATTCCCTTGTGAAAACGTCTGGCCCTGGAGTTTTGTTTGTTGGTAGATTTTTTTTTTATTAGTGATTCAATTTTTTCCTCTTTTTTTAAATTTAGATTCAATTAACCAACACATAGTACATCATTAGTTTCAGATGTAGTGTTCAACAATTCATCAGTTGCATATAATACCCAGTACTCATCACATTAGTGATTCAATTTCTTTGCTGGTTATCAGTCTGTTCAAGTTTTCTATTTCTTTTTCAGTTTTGGTGGTTTATGTTTGTAGGAATTTATCCTTTTCTTCCAGGTTGTCCAATTTGTTGTCATATTATAGTTTTTCATAATATTCTCTTACAGTTGTTTGTATTTCTGTGGTGTTTGTTATTTTTTCTCTCCTGCTTGTGATTTTATTTATTTGGGTCCCTTCTCTTTTCTTTTTGTTAAGTCGGGCTAGAGATTTATCAATTTTATTGATCTTTTCAAAGAACCAGCTCCCAGTTTCCTTGATCTGTTCCATTGTTTTTTTGTTTCTATATAATTTATTTCTGTTCTAGTCTTTTTTATTGCCTCCTTTTGTGAGGTTCAGACCTTGTTTTTTGTTCTTTATTTCTACCTCCTTTAGGTGTAATTTTAGGTTGTTTATTTGATATATTTCTTGCTTCTTTAAGTAGGTCTGTATTGCTATGTCCTTCCATAGCAATGAAGCAGCTTTTGCTGCTTCCCAAAGGTTTTGGGCCATTGTGTTATCATTTTCATTTGTCTTTATGTATTTTTATATTTCTTCTTTTATTTCCTGGATGACCCATTCATTGTTAGTAGCTTGTTTTTTAACCTCTATGTATTTGTAGTCTTTCTAAATCTGTTCTTGTGTTGACTAATGTTCATAATGTGGTCAGAAAAGGTGTATGGCATGATTTCAGTCTTTTTGTATTTGTTGAGTCCTGTTTTGTGACCTAATATGTGACCTATTCTGGAGAAAGTTCCATGTGCACTTGATAAGAATGTGTATTCTGCTGTTTTAGTATGGAGTGTCCTGAATATATGTGTTAAGTCCATCTGGTCCAGTGTGTCCTTCAAAGCCTTTGTTTCCTTGTTTATTTTCTGTTTAGATGATCATCTCATTTCTGTCAGGGGGTATTAAAATCCCCTACTATTATTGTATTATTATCCATTAGTTCCTTTATGTTTGTTATTAATTGTTTTAAATGATTGGGTGCTCCCATGTTGGGTCCATAATTATTTACAATTATTGTATCTTCTTGTTGGATTGTCCCATTTATGATTGTATATTTCCCTTCTCATCTCTTTTTACACTCTTTGTTTTAAAGTGTATTTTGTGTGATATAAGTATTGCTATTCTGGCTTCCTTTTGACACCCATTAGCATGATAAATGTTTCTCCAAACCCCTCATTTCAATTTGCAGATATCTTTAGGTCTAAACTGAATCTCTTGTAGGCAGCATATAGACTGATGGGTCTTATTTTTTTCATCTATTCTGATGCCCTATGTCTTTTGATTATTATTAAATATATATTTATTGCCATTTATTTATTTGTTTGGTTCTTATTTCTGTAGGATTTCTCTGATCCTTTCTTGTCTTTGTCACTTTTGCTCTTTCCTTTGTAATCAAACAGTCCCCTTTAATATTTCCTATAGGGCTGGTGTAGTAGTCATGAACTCCTTTAGTGGTTGGCAAACTGTTTATCTGTCTTTCTATTCTGAATGATTGCCTAGCTGGGTAGAGTATTCTTGGCTGCAGATTTTTTCCCATTCGGGACATTGAATATTCAAGCCACTCTTCTCTGGCTATCTAAGTTTCTGTTGAGAAATCTGCAGCTAGTCTTATGGGTCTTCCCTTGTAACTTAAGGGCTTCTTTTGTCCTGCTGCTTTTAAGTTCTTTTTCTTTTGTCTCTATATTTTGCAAATTTAATTACAGTATGTCTTGGTGTTGACCTGCTTTTGTTGATTTTGATGGGAGTTCTCTGCCTCCTGGATCTGGATGCCCGTTTCCTTCCCCAGATTAGGGAAGTTTTCAGCTATTATTACTTCAAATAAATTTGCCATCCCCTTACTCTTTCATCTTCTGGGATTCCTATAACACAAATGTTATTATGTTTGATGGAGTCACTGAGTTCCCTAAGTCTATTGTCATGTTGCATAATCCTTCTGTCCCTCTTGCATTCAGCTTCATTGTTTTCCATGATTTTATCCTCCAGGTCACTAATTCATTCCTCTGCTTCTTCCATCCTGCAGTTCCTTCCATCAAACCTGTTCTGAACCTTGTTTATTGCATTCTTCCTCTCTGATTGATTCTTTCTCTGTGGTAAAATGTCTCACTGATGTCTTCTATTCTTTTCTCGAGCCCAGTGAGTATCAGTATGATTGTTGCTTTAAATTCTCCATTTGGCATGTTACTTATTTCTGTTTTGCTTAGATCTCTGGTTGTGACCTTTTCTTGTTTCATTTGTGATAAATTTCTGCACCTTGGCATTTTGTCTAAGTCTCTGTCTTCTTCTCTGTGTTAGAAAAGCCAGGATGTCTACTGCCCCTGAAAGTAATGGCCTTAAGAAGTCATGTGGTGCCCCAGGGCCTGGTGCTTCAGGGGGTGTCTCCAGTGTGTGCTGTGTGTGCTCTGCTGTTGTGTTTTGGCTGCTCTGTCCTTCAGGCCAGTTGTCTGCAGAGGCTTTCCTTGCCTTCAGTGGGCAGTGTTTGTTCCCTGGCCTGAATGTGGTGAGTTTTAACTAGGTGTACTCTGGTCTGGTCTGGTCTGTTCTTAAAATGAGACCTGACACCAACTCCATCAGAACCGAGGCCCTGCAGAACTCTCTGGTTAGGAAACGTGGTGTGGGCAGGGGTTTGTGCTGGTCTTCTAGGGGGAGGAGCCCACTGTGCTTGGATTGAGGCAAGCTTGACTGAGAAGGGCAGTCCTGACCGAGGGCACGGGGTGAGGCGTGGTGTAAGCAAGTTAGGCAGCCTGTGTCAGTGCTGTGCTACTTCCCACAGGTGGCTCTGTGTTTATGCTGATGGGCGGAGGAGGGAGGTGGTGGCAGAGCAGGCTCCTTTGTTCCCAGAGAGGCTTCTCAGGTGAACACTGCCTCTGAGGAGAACAAATAATCTACCCCCTGTGTGCCCCAGGCATTCTTCTCAGATCACTGTTTCCAAGCTGTCTGCCCTGGGGTTGTCTGCCTGCCTTCTCTCCAGGAGCAGCGCAGTGCCCTCCAGGCTCTATCCCAGCCAAACCCTCTGACCTTTAGAACTCTAGGCTTTAAGTCCTGCTGGTTGTAGGACTTACGAAATTCACCCCCTCTCGTTTTCCAAGCCAATGGCTTTGGGAAAATGTTTTCCTCATGCATTCCCCTGTGTGCGAGCCTAGAGTCCTCCTACTCTGCCGCCATCTTACTCTCCTCCCCATAGACTTCTTTATCCAGAATGAAAGAGGTGCTGATTATCATTACAATGGCAATCATATCACAATATGTAAATGTATGAAATCAACATGTTGTACACCTTAAATTTATGCAACGTTATATGTGAAATATATTTTTAAAAATATCAAAGTAAATGGAAACTTTAAAAAATATTAAGAAAAATCAGAGATGATGACTTTCTTTTCAAGAAACAAACAAACAAAAAAATCAAACCTGGAGTCCCTCTGAAACTCATAGATCACAAACCCAGAAGAATATAGGGCTAGTTAAAACCCTGATATGTGACATACATATATATCTATTGCCTAAGGATGATTTATATCATGATGATTATGAAAGGTTAAAATAGATTATTTGTATTTAGTTTTTACATCAAAAGCCACTCTGTTGGTCAGATTGGCTCTCTTTCAAGTTCTTGCTAACTAATTAGTATGTGACTGTAGGGAACTTAGCCACTTTTCTCCTTCTTCTGGGACTCCTATAATTTGTATATGTTGTTACATTTGATGGAGTCAGGTTCCCTAAATTTATTCTTGTTTTGTATAATTTTTTCTCTCTTTTATTCAGCTTGATTACTTTCCATTACTCTTTCTTCTACTTCACTAATTCATTCCTCTGCTTCTTCTATCCTGTTGTGCATTCTATCCAGTGAGTATCCTTATCATCATTGCTTTGAATTCTCCATGAGGTATGTTACTTTTCTGTTTTGGTTAGATATTTGGGGTTGGCCTTGTCCTGTTCTTTCATTTGGGAGAAATTTCTCTGTGTCCTTATTTTGTCTGCCCTCTGTTATGATTCCATGTGTTAAGAACATCAGCTTCATCTTCTGCTGTTGAAAGTAGTGATTATATGAAGAGGAGGTCCTAGAGTACCCTGCAGTGCAGTGTCCTCTGTTCATGAGAACCTGGCACTTCAGGAGAGTATCTTATGTGTATTGCTTACAGCTTGCTCTTTTGTCTGAGTCACTTTTCTTTCAGTGCATTTGTCTGCCCTGACTCTCTGCCTATTGTGGGCTGTGCTTACTCTCTGTGGTGTTAGTGGGACTCAGGCAGGCCAGCTCTGAGGGTTCATGCCTGCTGGGGAAACTGGGAGTGGGTTGGTGGTGTTAGCATAATTTGTGTTGGTCCACTAGTCATATGCCAGACCCCCTGAGATGCTGTGGTGGCTGGGAACTGTGCACTGGGGTGGCCAGTGATGTGAGGCTGTGTGCAGCACATGGTAATGGCTGGGCATACCTGAGCCTGGTGTGCGAAGATGGCTGGTATGCACCTGGTCATGGCAGTGCAGCTGGGCCATGCCTGGTGGCTGTTCATTGTGGGGCAGCAGGGTTAGTCCTGCAGTTGCTGTGCATCAAGCAAATGTGTAGGTGTTTCCTGTAGCTTTAACAAAATTTGCCTTCAGCCCAGGACCTAGGCTAGCACCCTTGGAGTGGGCAAGTCCTCAGGAGCAGCTGTGGGCATGCTATCAGGTTAGGCAGCAAGTGTTTGTGCAGCCCCACCTCCCACAGATGGCCCTGTGTTTTTGCTGGGTGGTAGGGGAAGAAAATGGCACCTGTCAGCTTCCTTGTTTTCAAAGAAGTTCTTCAACGTGGTTTGAAATCAGTATGAACAGATCTATATCCCATTTGCCTGTGACATTATGTAAACTCCCATTTTTATGTTGCCTCTCTGTGCAGGGCTGCCATGTCTTTAAGGGTGGCACCCACCTATCTCTTGCCCTTCAGTTTGCCCAGTGCTGAGTCAGCTGACTTTTAAAGCTGCAGGCTCCAAGTCCTATTGGTTTTACAAACTCATGGAATTCAGCTCATTTGGTTTTGAAAACCAAAAGTTTTAGGGATTAGACTTCCTCTTGTGAACTCCTTGGTGCAAGGGCCTATTTCTCTGCCTTCTCTGTGTGTGCGGTGGGATATGTTGAGCTCAGGGTCCTTCTACTCTATCATCTTCCCAAGTCCCTCCTCTGTACCACCTGTAGTGGCTATATACTTTTGATCCAAATGAAAAAGTTCCATTTTTTCTTGCTGATCAAAAATGCTGTAAAATGATGAACTATTATTCTATTTCTGATGATTTACAACTACTTCAGAACAACACTCATTGTCTCTTTGCAAGAAGGTTTCTACTAGCTTCTGTATTAATGTTAGTATTTTAGGTAATTGTATCAAAGCAGATACTTTAAATACATTAAAAAATGAAAAGAAATAATTTATGATTTCATGAAAATCTAAGCTAAATTTAAAGACTGCTAATGATTATCTGGAACTAATACATAGTAGAAAGCACGTTGAAATATCTTTAATCTTTAGAAAGCACATATTAATTAAGGAACGTCTTTTTTAAAAAGAAAATATTGAGTAAAATGCAGCAAAATAGAGACATTCTGCAAAACTGAAATAAAAATGGTAATAATTTATTTTCTAAACAGAATTGTAAAAATTAATTCTTATAACATAAAGTTGGGTGAAAAGTCACCATGATGTGAAAGAGAATACATTTTTAAGGAAGTGCAATATTATTCTGATTTTTATCTAATTTTATAAGTTTTATGTGGAGCAACTGTAAACCATTTAATTGGAACAAGGATAAAAGAACTCAAGTAATTCCATTTTGCTCATTTTTATTGTGACTTGTAGCTTTAGGAATTGTATAACAGAACAAAACTCATCTGTCAGGTGAATGTAGACAATAGTGGTATACAATTACAGGCATGCTTATGAAAGAAACCAATAAATATTGCTACAAATGTAAAATTTGTATCAGTACTCGGGATATCCAAATTGCTATACAGATTTACAGAATAAAGCTCATAGTTTAAAAAAACCACTTTTGTTCACCAAAGGACACTATCAAGAAAGTGAAAAGACAACCACCAGAATGAGATAAAATATTTACTAATCATACATATGAGTTTAATATCCAGAATATGTAAAGAACACTTACAATTCAACAACAAAAAGACAAACAACCCAATTAAAAATGAACAAGGAATTTGATTAGATGATTCTTCAGAGAAGATAGCAAATGGCCCATAAGCATATGTAAAGAAGTTCATTACTATTAGTCATTGGGGAAATGAAAATTAAACCACTTAATATCTCTTCATACCCAATAGCATGGCTGTAATTACAACAACAACAACAACAACCAGAAATAGCATGTCTTGGCAAAAATATGAAGAAATTAGAAGACTTGTACAATATTGTTGGGAATGTAAAGTGGTTCAGCTATTGCAGAAAACTGTACAGAATTACTTTTAGGTATATACTTGTGAATTGAAAACCCAAAATTTGTATATGAATGTTATTACCACTATTATTCATAATTGCCAGAAAATGAAAGCAATCCAAATATCCATCAACTGATGGATGGATAAAGAATATGTGGTCTATTTAGTTATAGAAAGGGATAAAATTCAGTACATGCTCATGCTACAACATGGATGAACCTTGAAAACAATGTGATAAGTGAAGGAAACCACACAAAGGGTCATATACTATTTGATTTATTATATATGAAACATCTAGAATAGGTAGAAACAGAAAGTAGATTGGTGATTGATGAAGGCTGAGAGTAAGGAGGAATGGGGAGTGATTAACTTAATGGGCACAGTGTTTCTTTTTGGGGTGACGAAAATGCTTTTGAAATAGAGGTGATAGTTGCACAACATTGAGAATGTACTAAATGTGAGTGAATTCTACACTTAAAAATGGTTAATGGTCAGGGGCACCTGGGTTGTTCAGTTGGTTGGGTATCTGCCTTCAGCTCAGATCATGATCCCAGAGTCTCCGGATCAAGCCCCACGTTGGGGGGGTGTCCCTGCTCAGCGGGGTGTCTGCTTCTCCCTCCACCCCATCACCCTGCTCATGCTCTTTCTCTCTCTCAAATAAAAAAATTTAAAAAATGGTGAATGGTCAATTTTATATTATATAAATTGTACCTTAATACAAACATTGGGAAGAGTTCATAGGACTTCTTAAATCAGGTAGAAGCATACTTTGGATTCATATTTTAGGTGAAATTCAATAACCTACATTGATTAGATACAAGTGAAATAATGTTTTTCTGATTGAGCTGGTTGATCAAGATTTAGGAAACTTGAGTCCTGGGTTCCTCAGTCACTACTGAGCTGTGTGATCTAAGAAAAGTCATTTATCTTCCTTCTGCCTTTGTAGTTTTACCTGTTAGCCTGAAAGAATTGTAAGAAGCAAATCATCTTCCCTTATATGAGTGATTTTATGTATGTAGGGAAAGGGGCATTGTGATTACCACTTGAAAGGATGAGTAATGTGAAGAGCTTCAGAGGATAGTCCAGAAAATCAATTCAAAATGTAGGAAATATAGAAAGTAGCTCTTTCAAGCATAGTGAAGGAGGAAGAGAGGCAAATGAGCATATCTGAACCATTCAGATCATCTAAGAAAATATTTTGGGGCGTTGTTGAGGATTCCCTCAGAGATTACTTCTCCTGAATCTTCATTCTCAGCACAAATTCTTTTGAGAATTAAATGTTAGAATACCTTTTCTCCTTTGTCATTTCAATTGGCATTTTAATAAATTTTCTCAATATTCTTCATTTTGACCTGGCTTAGCCAGGAAGGTAAGGATGAAATCACCCCAAAAAGAATATATTTATGCATAAGCTCAGCTATAAAGTGGATCACTTATTTTTATCCTGCTGCTTTCTTCTCTTTTGTGGAATAGTGTTTGAAATAGTGTTTGAAATTTTCTATAAATGTTGCATATGTGCCCAGAGGCTATTTATAACACTGGGTGCATTTATGAACCAAAGAATAAGTAAACTCCTCCTTTCTGCTGTTTTGAATATCTGCAATCTCATTTCCTATTCAAAAATTGTGGAGGGTTGTACTGTGCTTTCAGATAGCTTCTGGGTCCAGACTCAGAGATGACTACATTTCAGTGGAGGATGGCATGATTAAAGTGTATATTCAGAAGATGTGATCTTGTAATATTTTTTATACAAAATTTTCAATGAAGTTAATAGATGTGTACATGGACTGATTGCAGATTTTGGCTCATTATATAGTTTTGAGGTGATTTAGGATTCTTTGAGATGAAAGGTGGTATATAAATATAATACTCCACAAAATTTTTTATTATGGTATCCTTCAAACAAATTGCAGATAGAACATTTTGCAAAGATGGGCAGTAAAACTTTCATTAAATAATGAGAGTAGGAGAAAGATGAAGCAAAATAAGGAAAGGAAATAGAAAGGACAGCCTTGAGTGACATTGTAAAAGAGGTGGAGATATATATGGTTATAACTGTAAATGGTTATTAACAATATTAATGATACATTAGTTCTGTTGGGTTAGCAATTTATTTTGAAATAATTTCTAATGTCAAATATTCATATTTGATTTAGGTATATTGTGTCAAAGAAAAAATATACAATTTAACCTAAGCAGTGCCCTGAGTTACTGAAATTAGTTAAAAAAGTGTTTTTCTCTGCCTATACAAACCTAGAGAAAGCAAAAGTTTAGTTTTGCTAAGAAACTTTCCAAGTCTACTTCAAATTGAATTGCACTTTTTTAAAGATTTATTTATTTGAGAGAGAGAGAGAGGAGAGGCAGGGGGAAAGGAGAGAATCTCAAGCAGACTTCATGCCCAACATGGAGCCCGATGTTGGGCTCCATCCCATGACTCTGAAATCATGACCCAAGCCGAAATCAAGAGTTGGACACTTAACTGACTATGCCACCAAGATGCCCCTGAATTGCACTTTCAAAGAAAAGTAGATATGCAGGGGTATTTTCAGAGTATGAGATTGGTTTAGGTAAACTAGAAAACACGATAAATTCTATGCCAGATTTCTTTTTGATTCTACAGAAAATAAATTTGTAATGAAGCAAAGAAACTGTGATTGGAGAAGAATGAACAAAGATACAAAGCAAATGCAAAATAAATAATAAATTTTTCAGAAGTAAAAACAAAACCAACCAAAACTTTAAAACAAAACCAGCATAATTTACCCAAAGGATAAAAAAAATACGAATTTGAAGGGATATATACACCCCGAAATGTAGCAGCATTATGAACAATAACCAAATTATGGAAAGAGCCCAAATGTCCATCAACTAATGAATGTATAAAAATGATGTGGTATATGTATACAATGGAATATTACTCATCCATAAAAGAATGAAATCTTGCCATTTGCAACAACATGGATGGAGCTAGAGAATATTATGCTAAGTGAAATAAGTCAGTCAGAGAAAGACAAATACCGTATGATTTCACTCATATGTGGAATTTAAGTAACAAAACAAACATGGGGGCGGGGAAAGAGAGGAAAACCAAGGGGCAGACTCTTGGCTGTAGAGAGCAGACTAATGGTTGCTGGAGGGGGTGGTGGGTATGGATTGAGTGGGTCATGGGAATTAAGGAGGGCACTTATTGTCTTGAGCACCGGGTATTGTATGTAAGTGATGAATCTCTAGGTTCCACACCTGTAACTAATATTGTATTGTATGTTAATTAACTAGAATTTAAATAAAAACTTGGAACCAAAATAAAAGCATGAAAGGAAAAACATCCTTCAAGAATGTACTTTTCAATTTTCAAATAAATTTTTTAGCTTCTATGATAAATGAGTAACATATTTACTATTTTAAATCATCCTATATACAGTTTAAGTGTATGAATTATTTCACAAAGAAAAAAATTATACTTTACATTTATTAATATAATAGTGTTTCAAAAATAATTTTAGAAGAAATTAATATGGCATGATGTTAAATTTTTTATTGCCAATGATTCCATTATTGGAAAGCAAGGAAATGTTCAGTAATTTATAACTGTTGCAATTTATACTCTTCATCAAGACACTTATTTATTTATTTTAAATATTTATTTATTTATTTGATAGAGAGAGAGAGAGAGCAAGCAGGGGGAGGGGAGAGGGAGAGAGAGGGAATCTCAAGCAGATTCCCCACTGAGTCCAGAGCCCAATATGGGGTTGGGTCTCATGACCCTGAGATCAAGACCCGAGCTGAAATCAAGAGTCAGACTCTTTTTTTTTCAGAGAATAAAATAATATATTTCGGATAGCCACTGATAGTTAACAAGATAAAAACAACTATGGATATTTTTTCTTATTATGGATTTTTATTATGCAAAGTATTATGGATATTTATTCTTATCTTCCTTAACCATTCTTTTTTTTTTTAATTTTATTATGTTATGTTAGTCACCATACAATACATCATTAGTTTTTGATGTAGTGATCCACGATCCATTGTTTTCGTATAACAGCCAGTGCTCCATTCAGTACATCCCCTACTTAATACCCATCACCGGGCTAACCAATACCCCCTCCGCCCTCCCATCTAAAACCCTATTGTTTCTCAGAGTCCATAGTCTCTCATGGTTCATCTCTCCCTCTGATTTCCACCCCTTCATTTTTCCCTTACTTCTCCTGATGTCCTCCATGCTATTCCTTATGTTCCAACAAATAAGTGAAACCATATGAAAATTGACTTTCCCTCCTTGACTTATTTCACTTAGCATAATCTCCACAGTCCCATCCATGTTGATGTAAAAATTGGGTATTCATTGCTGCTATGAACATTGGGGTGCATATGGCCCTTCTTTTCACTACATCTGTGTCTTTGGGGTAAATACCCAGGAGTGCAATTGCTGGATCATAGGGTAGCTCTATTTTTAACTTTTTGAGGAACCTCCACACTGTTTTCCAAAGTGGCTGTACCAACTTGCATTCCCACCAATGGTGTAAGAGGGTTCCCCTTTCTCCACAACCTCTCCAACATTGGTTGTTTCTTTCCCTGTCCATTTTTGCCATTCTAACTGGTGTAAGGTGGTATCTCAATGTGTTTTTTTTTTAATAATTTTTTCTTGTTATGTTAATCACCATACATTACATCATTAGTTTTTGATGTAGTGTTCCATGATTCATTGTTGTGCATAACACCCAGTGCTCCATGCAGAATGTGCCCTCTTTAATACCTATCACCAGGCTAACCCATCCCCCCACCCCCCTCCCCTCTAGAACCCTCAGTTTGTTTTTCAGAGCCCATCGTCTCTCATGGTTCATCTCCCCCTCCGACTTACTCCTCCTTCATTCTTCCCCTCCTGCTATCTTCTTTTTTTTTCTTAACATATATTGCATTATTTGTTTCAGAAGTACAGATCCATGATTCATCAGTCTTGTACAATTCACAGTGCTCACCATAGCACATATCCTCCCCAATGTCTATCACCCAGTCACCAATCCCTCCCACCCCCCACCACTCCAACAACCCTCAGTTTGTTTCCTGAGATTAAGAATTCCTCATATCAGTGAGGTCATATGATACATGTCTTTCTCTGATTGACTTATTTCACTCAGCATAACACCCTCCAGTTCCATCCACGTCGTTGCAAATGGCAAGATCTCATTCCTTTTGATGGCTGCATAATATTCCATTGTGTATATATACCACAAATTCTTTATCCATTCATCTGTCAATGGACATCTTGGCTCTCTCCACAGTTTGGCTATTGTGGACATTGCTGCTATAAACTTTGGGGTGCACGTACCCCTTCGGATCCCTACATTTGTATCTTTGGGGTAAATACCCAGTAGTGCAATTGCTGGATTGTAGGGTAGCTCTATTTTCAACTGTTTGAGGAACCTCCATACTGTTTTCCAGAGTGGTTGCACCAGCTTGCATTCCCACCAACAGTGTAGGAGGGTTCCCGTTTCTCCACATCCCCGCCAACATCTGTCGTTTCCTGACTTGTTCATTTTAGCCATTCTGACGGGTGTGAGGTGGTATCTCATTGAGGTTTTGATTTGGATTTCCCTGATGCCGAGCAATGTTGAGCACTTTTTCATGTGTCTGTTGGCCATTTGGATGTCTTCTTCAGAGAAGTGTCTTTTCATATCTTCTGCCCATTTTTTGACTTGATTATTTGGTTATTGGGTGTGGTTTGAGAAGTTCTTTATAAATCTTGGATACCAGCCCTTTATCTGTAGTGTCATTTGAAATATCTAATCCAATTCTGTGCATTGCCTCTTTGTTTTGTTGACTGTTTCCCTTGCTGTGCAGAAGCTTTTTATCTTGATGAAGTCCCAAAAGTTCATTTTTGCTTTTGTTTCACTAGCTTTTGGAGATGTATCTTGAAAGAAGTTGCTGTGGCCCATGTCAAAGAGCTTACTGCCTGTGTTTTCTAGGATTTTGATGGATTCCTGTCTCACATTGAGGTCTTTCATCCACTTTGAGTTTATCTTCGTGTATGGTGTTAGAGAATGGTCGAGTTTCATTGTTCTGCATGTGGCTGTCCAATTTTCCCAGCACCAATTATTGAAGAGACTATCTTTTTTCCATTGCATGTTTTTTCCTGCTTTGTCGAAGATTATTTGACCATAGAGCTGAGGGTCCATATCTGGGTTCTCTATTCTGTTCCACTGGTCTATATGTCTGTTTTTGTGCCAGTACCATGCTGTCTTGGTGATCACAGCTTTGTAATATAACTTGAAATCGGGCAACGTGATGCCCCCAGCTTTGTTTTTCTTTTTCAACATTTCCTTGGCGATTTGGGGTCTTTTCTGATTCTATACAAATTTTAGGATTGTTTGTTCCAGCACTTTGAAAAATGTCTTTGGAATTTTGATCGGGATGACATTGAAGGTATAGACTGCTCTTGGTAGCATAGACATTTTAACAATGTTTATTCTTCCGATCCATGAGCTTGGAATATTTTTCCATCTTTTTGTGTCTTCAATATCTTTCCTGAGTGTTCTGTAGTTCCTAAAGTATAGATCTTTTACCTCTTTGGTTGATTTATTCCGATGTATATTATGGGTTTTGGTGCTATTGTAAATGGAATCGTTTCTCTAATTTCTCTTTCTACAGTTGCGTTGTTAGTGTATAAGAAAACAACTGATTTCTGTGCATTGATTTTGTATCCTGCCACATTACTGAATTGCTGTATGAGATCTAGTAATTTGGGTTTGGAATATTTTGGGTTTTGCACATAAAGTGTCATGTCGTCTGCGAAAAGAGAGAGTTTGACTTCTTTGCCAATTTGAATAACTTTTATTTCTTTTTGTTGTCTGATTGCTGTTGCTGGGACTTCTAGTACTCTGTTGAACAATAGTGGTGAGAGTGGGCATCCTTGACATGTTCCTGATCTTAAGGGAAAGGCTCTCAGCTTTTCTCCATTGAGGATGATATTTGCTGTGTTTTTTTCATAGATGGATTTTATGAACTTGAGGAATGTGCCCTCTATACCTATAGTCTGAAGAGTTTTAATCAGGAAACGCTGTTGTATTTTGTCAAATGCTTTTTCTGCATCAATTGAGAAGACCATATGGTTCTTCTCCCTCCTCTTACTAATGTGTTCTATCACATTGATTGATTTGCGAATGATGAACCACCCTTGCATCCCGGGGATAAATCCCACTTGGTCGTGGTGGACGATCTTTTTAATGTATTGTTGGGTCCTGTTAGCTAGGATTTTGTTGAGGATTTTGGAATCCATATTCATCAGGGATATTGGTCTGAAATTCTCCTTTTTGATGGGGTCTTTGCTTGGTTTGGGAATTAAGGTAATGTTGGCCTCATAGAATGAGTTTGGAAGTTTTCCTTCTGTTTCTATTTTTTGAAACAGCTTCAGGAGAATAGGTATTATTTCTTCTTTGAATGTTTGGTAGAATTCCCCAGGGAATCCATCAGGCCCTGGACTCTTGTTTTTTGGGACGTTTTGATCACTGCTTCAATCTCGTTACTGGTTCTTGGCCTATTCAGGTTGTCAATTTCTTCCTGTTTCAGTCTTGGCAGCTTATAGGTTTCCAGGAAGGCATCCATTTCATCCAGATTGATCAGTTTATTGGCATATAGTTGTTGATAATAATTTCTAATAATTGTTTCTATTTCCTTGCTGTTAGTCGTGAGAACTCCCCTTTCATTCATAATTTTATTAATTCGGATCCTTTCTCTTTCCTTTGGGTAAGTCTGGCCAGTGGTTTATCGATCTTATTAATTCTTTCAAAGAACCAACTTCTAGTTTTGTTGATCTGATCTACTGTGTTTCCGGTTTCTACTTCATTGATCTCTGCTCTAATCTTAATTATTTCTTTTCTAATGCATGGCTTAGGCATCGTTTGTTGCTTTTTCTCTAGTTCTTTAAGGTGTAGAGTTAGTTGATGAATTTGGGATTTTACTATTTTTTTTTTGAGTGAGGCTTGGATGTCTATGTATTTCCCCCTTAGGACCACCTTTGCAGTATCCCATAGGTTTTGGACTGACGTGTTTTTGTTCTTATTGATTTCCATGAATTGTTTAAGTTCTTCTTTGATTTCCTGGTTGACCCAAACATTCTTGAGTAGAGTGGTCTTTAGCTTCCAAGTGTTTGAATTTCTGCCAAATTTTTTCTTGTGATTGAGTTCCAGTTTTAAAGCATTGTGGTCTGAGAATATGCAGGAAATAATCGCAATCTTTTGGTATCTGTGGAGACCTGATTTGTGACCCAGTATGTAGTCTATTCTGGAGAAAGTTCCATGTGTGCTTGAGAAGAATGAGTATTCTGTTATTTTAGGGTGGAATGTTCTCTATATATCTATGAGGTCCATCTGGTCCAGTGTGTCATTCAAAGCTCTTGTTTCCTTGTTGATTTTCTGCTTAGATGATCTGTCCATTGCTGAGAGTGGAATATTGAGGTCTCCTACAATTAACGTATTGTTATCAATATGACTCTTTATTTTGGTTAATAGTTGGCTTATGTAGATGGCTGTTCCCATGTTGGAGGCATGGATATTTACAATTGTTACATCTTCTTGTTGGATAGACCCTTTAAGAATGATATAGTGTCCTTCTGTGTCTCTAACTACAGACTTTAGTTTAAAATCTAATTTGGGGTGCCTGGGTGGCTCAGATGTTTAAGCATCTGCCTTCAGCTCAGGTCATGAGGATCGGGTCCTGCATCGGGCTCCCTGCTCCTTGGGAGCCTACTTCTCCCTCTGCCTCTCTCTCTCTCTGTCTCTCATGAATAAATAAATAAAATCTTTAATAAAATAAAATAAAATCTAATTTGTCTGATCTAAGAATTGCTCCCCCAGATTTCTTTTGAGGTCCGCTGGCTTGGGAGATGGATCTCCATCCCTTCACTTTCAGTCTGGATGTATCTTTAGGTTCAAAATGAGTCTCTTCTAGACAGCACATGGTTGGGTCCTGTCTTTTTATCCAATCTGCAACCCTGTGCCGTTTTATGGGAGCATTTAGGCCATTCACATTGAGAGTGATTTTTGAAATATATGAGTTAATTGTCATCATGTTGTCTGTGAAGACTTTTTTTTTATAGATTGTCCCTGTAAATTTCTGTTGTATATCATTCTTAGGATCTTTCTCCTTTTATAGAACCCCTCTTAATATTTCTTGCGGGGCCAGCTTAGTGGTCACATATTCTTTCAGTTTCTGCCAGTCTTGGAAGCTCTGCATCTCTCCATCCATTCTAAATGACAGCCTTCCTGGATAAAGTATTCATGGCTGCATGTTCTCATTTAGTACCCTGAATATGTCTTGCCAGGCCTTTCTGGCTTGCCAGGTCTCTGTGGATAGGTCTGACGTTATTCTGATGTTCCTCCCTCTGTACATAAGGAATCTCTTACACCTAACTGCCCTTAAGATGGTTTCCTTGGTTTAAGATTTGCAACTTTTACTATTACATGCCAGGGTGTTGGCCCATTTTCCTTGATCTTGGGAGGGGTCCTTCTGCCTCTAGGATGCAAATGTTTGTTTCATTCCCCAGATTAGGGAAGTTCTCAGCTACGATTTGCTCAAATACATCTTCTAGTCCTCTCTTTCTCTCCACTCCCTCCAGGATTCCAATTATTCTGACATTGGAAAGCTTCATGGTGTCGCTTATTTCTCTGATTCTATTTTAATGGATTCTGAGTTGTTTTTCCCTGGCCTCCTCTTTTCCCCTTTTATCTATTATATTGTTTTCCAGGTCGCTTATTCGTTCTTCTGCTTCACTTACCCTAGTTGTTAGATTATCTAGATTGGATTGGATCTCATTGATAGCATTTTTAAGTTCTGCCAATTCAACTTTCTTTTCTGCCCTTAGAGACTCTATGTTGCCATTAATTGATTTCTCCATTCTTGTTATTGTCTTCACAATTGTTAGCCTGAATTCCATTTCCGATGTCTTGGTTATGTCTGCATCCATTTGTAAATCTGCTGCATAAGTCATAATCTCTGAGTCTTTTTTTATTTTGGGGGTTTCTCCTCCTAGTCATTTTGTTGATGGGTGGTTGAGGGAATGTATAGAGTCCAAATTATTGACCAGAACCCAAGCAAGATGCACCTGTTTTCTAGAGACGTTAGGGTTGCTGGCCTCTTGTTTTCCCAGCCTATCTTCTGGGGGAGGAGCCTGCCGTGCTATTACTTAGGCAACCCTGTTTGGGAAGACTTGCCCTGCCCTCCTGTGGCGGGGGATGGGCTCAGTGGGAATCAGTTTTTTGGGGCTTTTGTTCTCTGGTGGCTTTCCCTGGGGACTTTCCATGTCTCTTCCATGAGTCAGAGCAGAAAAGACTGTTTCCAACCCTCTGCCTCAGAGCAGAGAGATCGCGGTCTGTTCTCTAGTGAGCTCTCCAGACCACACCGTCTCCGTTTCTGTCTGTGCTGCTATAAACTGCAGTGTCCTGGGTTGTGCGCCCCTCTGCAGTGCTCCCAGTCCTGCCTCCAGGTCGGAACATGTCTCTGCCCTTGTGCTTCTAAAACCACCAGCTGCTCCCAGTTTGTACCCATGACCCCACTGCTCCGGGTTTCTGTCCTGGGGGCTGCCCTGAAGTCCTTTCCCCACCACTACAGGTCTGCGAGTCTGTGCCCTGTCCCCTCCGACAGCGATGGAGGCTGTCACTCACCAGTGGTGTACAATCTCCATGGCCAGGCTCCCTCCCACTGCCATTTATCCTCCGATATCTGCTCGCGGAATCACGGCTCCCTGTTTCGTACCTCGAAACCAACCACCCACGATATTCTGTTTCTAGAGATCCAGATCCAGATGTAAGAAACATCTTGGGCTGATTTCTTGGGTGCTCAGAGTGGTCTGGTAGATATCCAGCTGAATTCCAGGGACCAGTTGAAATAGGGTCCCCTACTACTCCGCCATCTTTCTCTTCCTCCCAAGAGTCAGATTCTTTTTTTTTTTAAGATTTTATTTATTCATTTGAGACACAGAGATACAGAGAGAGAGCATGAGCAGGGAGAGAGGAAGAGGCAAGGAAAAGCAGGCTCCCCGCTGAGCCAGGATCCCGATGTGTGGCTCAATCCCAAGACCCTGGGATGATGACTGAGCCGAAGGCAGGTGCTTAACCATCTGAGCCACCCAGGCGCCCCAAGAGTCAGATTCTTAACTAACTGAGCCATCCAGGTTCTTCAAAATAATTTTTAATTTAAATACAATCTCATTTATACTGGATTTGTTATTGACTATTTAACAGGTTCAAAGAGTTTCTTTTTCTAAGGCTATAGACCATTTACATTTCTACTCAGGGCCTCATTTTCTATTTCTGGAAAGTGGAGGTTGTATTAATATTTCTGAGACTCCTTTTAGACTCAGATCTGAATCAGTCCCTTTTAGATGTGTTGATTTAGTCTTATGGAAGATTATCATAAGGTAAAATGTTATTACTGCTGTGCTGTATTATTATTGGCTGGTGAATTGTGTTCTAATCACATTATACTATTGCCTTCATCAAATCAAAGATGGACAGAAGAAATACAAAATTAACACAAAAATGTGGCAGGCAGTGCATGAATCTTTAACAGCTACTATCAAGTGAGTTGAGCAGTGAAGATTTCAGACTACTAAGAGTTTACTAAAAGTGCACACAAGGAAAAGGAAAATATTTACTCTTACTTCTTTTTGATATAATTCATTTCATCTTGGTGACATGATACCCAATATACATCATGTGATAATGTTGAAAAATAAAAGAGAAGAATAGCATTAGCTAATTAACTTATTTGTGGCAAGACATAGAACAGACAGACCTCTTGAGCCCTTTGGTTATCTCTGTACTATTTGATTAGGGTTTAGACTTATACTTGGAGCAAATGTCAAGCTCTTTTTTGAAATAGAGTGGCACAAGAAAATCAAAAATACAATAGAGTGCCACAGAGGTAACATAGCCTAAGTCAAAGCTATGGCTGACATTAGTGCTGCCTTCTCAACTTTCCCAGTGCCTAAAATAATAACTTCCTACAGATAACACACAAACACCTGGGTGTGCCCACTTGTGTGCACATGCATGTGTGGACACACATACACAACACATACCTCTGCTTTGCCCAAGTCTTTAACCAACTACTTGTGTTTTATAACAGTTGTTTTTAAACATAAACAGCTGTCTACTTCTGTTGGAACAGGTCTATTTATAATTACAGAATCATGCCCTTTGCTGGATGAAATATTCATGTACACTCTATTGCCAAACTGCACTTATGGCATAGTAAACTGCAAACATTATCATATTAAAGCCAATTTAGCAACATGGTTCATGCCAACTTAATAAAAAATGTCATTTTAAATATTGTTTAAAAGCACTAGTTTAACAACTTTTGTAACACTGGACCACCACAATGTATTTATTATCTACAACATATTTGGAGAAACTAAGATGGAAATGAAAAGAAGTAGTTGAATTCAGTCATATATTTCCCAAGTAATGACAAGGCATTAATAAAGGGTCTCCAGGGGTGCCTGGGTGGCTCAGTCTGTTAAGCATCTGACTCTTGATTTTGGCTCAGGTCATGATCTCAGAGTCCTGAGATCCAGCCCCACATCAGGCTCTGGGCTCAGTGGGGAATCTGCTTAAGATTCTCTCCCTTTCTCTCTGCCCTCCCCACTCATGCTCTCTCTCTGTCTCTCTCTCTCTGTATCTCTCTAGAATAAATAAATAAATAAATAAATAAATAAATAAATAAATAAATCTTTAAAAAAGTAGAGGGTTTCCATTTCTGAGCAGTCCTAGAATATGGGGGTGATCTGATTTCTTTGAATGGGCTCCCAAGCCCTAGACTGCTTATTGCCTGGCACATCCATGCACTGTAGTGCTTTGCTGTCACAAACTACACAAAGACAATAATGGACAATTTTGCCTGTTTAGGAGAGGGGGAATGTATTTACCAAAGGATTAATGCCAAGACATGCTATTCTCCCTGTAAACTCCCTTAGTTTATTTCTGTTTCTTGTTCAAAATAGTCAAATCAAAGTAGTTATGTGTATTGGAAGTTTAAAAATATATTATGACCCGGAGTTAGGTGTGGAATTTTGGACTATCTGATGCAGTTTTTAGTGATACTTTACCACTCTTTTCTTAATGCATTGTTATCTCTCCCTCTGTCGCTTTCTTCCTTTCCTTCTCCTTTTATTTTCTTCCTTGGGAGACATTCAAGGCTAGAAAATACAGAAACATCTATTGGGAATTAAGGATTTATAAAGGAATTATAAGGTGGCAGCTTGAGTTTTGAATGTGGATAGTGTAATATTTTCCTATCAAATCTTTTCATCAGAATATATTAAGGATTATTTGTGATCCAAATATTATGGTTGGAAAGGTTACTTAGCTTGTCTCATTTATGAAAACTGTGACTAAGTAGCATTTACTGACGTAGTTGTTTCATAATGCTCTAGAGTGAAAATAAAATGAATAGCAAACTCATTTTAAAAAAAAAAAAATAAAATTCGTTTTAACAAAACCCAAATAAAAATGTTATAATATAGAATGTAGTACCAGATGGTCTTTAATATATGGCAGATTGATATAGAAATATTTTGAGCCAACTGCAAGTATGAGAATTATTGAGTTTCAGTATTGACTCAACAGCTTAGCAGCCACTTACAGAAACTGCAGTGTTTAATCAATATAGTGAAATATTCCACTATACAATTCAAATATTATGTCTTTCAACAAGAATCATATGTAACTCTGCCTTAAATCAGTAAAAGTAAAAATGGATTGACCTCGACCGCTTTGGCACTAATGTAGAAAAACAATGTGATGGAAAAAGAGATGTCATGACTTTGTGAATGTAATAGCATACCATTTCTTATAATAAAAAAAAGAAAACACAGAAATACAGTAGGCATCTATAATTCTTACCTGCATAATTAAACATTTACTGTATTCTGAATGGATAACATTCATTTGAATGTGTTATGCATTTCCTTTAATACAACAGTATAATTATTAAAATAAGGATAGAATGGTGGAAAGTATTAGGTATCCAAGGTTCTTATTTCTAGCTCTGCCACTAACTAGCTAACTTACCTCAGTCACTTTACCTGAGTTTCAACTTCATTGCTGAAAAGAATGACTTGGATTTAAACATCTCTAAGGTCCTTTTCACTTCTCTTACATTTATGATTTTATTCAAATCATCTTAATACTGACAATAACTGAGTATCTGAAAATTTAGCATTTAATGATTTACATACACAGCACTTCTAATTACTGTGAATTGATACTTATAGACAGTAATAAAAACTGATTTTCTATTTTTCCATGTATTTTATAATATTATTTTGAGGAAAATAAATATTTTAGTTATTGCTAGTTGGTATTCACACCTCAATTAAGGAAGGGATATAAAAATTTCAAAATATTTTGCCAAACCTTTTAATGTGTTAAAAAATAAGTAGAATAAATTAATTTGGGATACATGTTCATGTTATCAAAAGAAGATGTATTAGTTTTCTATACTGCAGAACAAATTGTTGCAAAATTAATCACTTAAAAAGCCAAACATTTATTATCCCATAATTTTTGTGGGTCAGGAATCCAGGCGCAGCTTATCTGAGTCCGTGGCAAAGCTGTAATCAAGGTGTCAGCCAGGGCCAGATTTTCATCTGGGGATTGGACTGAGAAAGTGCTTCCAAGCTCTCTCAGAATTTTGGTGGAATTTATTTCCTTATGGCTGTAGGACTCACAGCACCTTCCTCTTCAAAGCCAAAAAGGAGAACAAGACCCTAGAGCAATTCTGCTAGCAAGAGCATTTTATATACCTTAATGCAATGATGGAAATGACATCCTATTACCTTTGACATATTTTGTTGGTTAGAAGAATGTCACCAGTCCCACTTACACTCAGAGGGAGGGGATTGTACAAAGACATGAACACCAGGAGGCAAGTATCATGGAGGCTACCTGAAGGTTTGTTCACCACAGAAGAAATATGAGGGTGCACATTGTTCTCCATTATAATTTCGTTCTTTCTCTCCTTGCCTTTCCTTTTCCTCCCTCCTCCCCATCTTCCTCTTCTTCTTTGTCTTCTCTCTTTCATCTTTTTATTTTTATTTTTATTAGTAAAACTGGTCATTGTGACTGAATTGTGAAGATGCTCTATGCACATCTGAAAGGTCAAGAGCTAGTATTACTGATGGTGCACAGCCTCAATTACAGGTACATATCCTGAGGACAAACAATGGCTTTCCTGCCTTACAGAATACTAGCTACTAATGGATTATGTGATAAGTTGTCAAATGCTTTTACTCCCGACTATGTAATTATGTGAAAAATCCCCTGATGAAAATCTGTCCCTGAACTTTAATCAAGTCAAAGGTTCAAGTGAAGATTGATTTATTTTGGCAGCTAGTGTAGGATAATTCTCACTCATTTCATGCCCCATTCTAGTATGTGTGATTTAACAACCAGTAATTTAAAATACTTTATAATTCTAAAAGACAAATGTTTGCTAGGAATTTAGTGACTAGAGGGAGAAAACATAAGTACAAGGTGAAGCATGATCACTAACACAAGATGGAAGTAAGTTTTTTTCATTATCATTCACTCTCAAATGTTCATGGATTGATGATCCAGATGCTCTTCTGTTTCCTTGTATCCTTCTGGCCTATGGCTGTTTATTTATTTATTTTTATTTTATTTTATTTTATTTTATTTTATTTTATTATGTTATGTTAATCACCATACATTACATCATTGGTTTTTGATGTAGTGTTCCATGATTCATTGCTTGCGTATAACACTCAGTGCTTCATTCAGTACATGCCCTCTTTAATAGCCATCACCAGGCTAACCCATTCCCCCACCTCCCTCCCCTCTAGAACCCTCAGTTTGTTTCTCAGAGTCCATAGTCTCTCATGGTTCATCTCTTCCTCCAATTTCCCCCCTTCATTTTCCCTTCCTGCTATCTTCTTCTTCTTTTTTTTTTTAACATATAATGTATTATTTTTTTCAGAGGTATGGGTCTGTGATTCGTCAGTCTCACACAATTCACAGCTATTTAATCTCATCAGTACTTCTACTTTGGGTAGGCAGGGAAAAGTAAGTAAATTCAAACTCAAACCACTTGCCACTCTCAAGAAGATGGTCTCTAGTTATATTATCTAGACTCCTATAGTTAAATCTTGGAGCTTTCTTTCTGATGAGTACTTCTTAGTGTTTGTTTCTTTTAAAACTAGTGGTTCTGTGTCACAGTGATTTAGAGTGGGGTTATTCAGGTTATTTTTTTGATCCAGTGTTGAAGATTCTGATCATCTTTTGTCTCTGTGTTGCTTTTATAATTCAACACTGTTGAAAAACTTTAAACTACATTAAGGTAGGGCATTAGCTCCATTTACATATTGTGACTTCTGCATAGAAGAATTATTGCTTTACTGACAAGACAATGATGTAAAATGAATGAAGCCTACAGTTGTTTTTGTCAAGGTGAAACTATAGAGAGCATTAACAAATTGTTGTGGGAGATAGAGGTGTTACTCAATCAAACCAAATGCAAACCTTCTTCATTGGAGGGAGGTACATGTGAGACATTGTGCACTGAAGGAAATCCAAGGAGCTGAAGTAATCATTTTATGAAAATAATAAAGAATATTGTTAATTCTTCTAACACATGGAAGTACATGCGCTAAAGAGGACAGTGCTGCCTTATTCACAAGGGTATTTCAAATGGAAGAAATGAAGCAGGTTTCTTTTTTCTATGTTTTCTGTAGACCTTTGAACTTCCAAAGGGTATTTATCATTTCATATCAATCCAGTGCCCTAAACGATATATTTTCCAGTGAGATTTTGCAAGATTATATGGTGATATTTTGTCATTCATTAAACACTTCTTGATCATCAACTATTTACAAGGATCTGGTAAAAATTATTTATTATTTTGAGTATTTTCATTAATGAAATAAAGAGTTGAATAATTCCTCAAAAGTGGGGTTTTAAATAGCTTGCACAATTTTAGGATTCCATTTAAAACACCAGTCTTTGGTCTAAGTTTTTTTCTCCTTTCCCTGTCAAATCAACTTATTGGAACATTCCTATAATTTAAAAAAATATATGCTGGGAAAAATTATGTTTTTGTGAACAAAAATATATAATCTGTTTTTCATGCACTTACCTGTTCTGCTAAAAATATTCACAAGGACAATATTGGTAGACTGCAGTACTACAATAAGGCCAACTATCTGTTTCCTTTCTCATGCAGGTGTATTTTCCCCCAGTAGTCATACTTTGGTCAAATAACAATGATTATTCAGGTGTTAATAGTAAAAGATTTTTTCAGGTAATTAAGCAACTGAATAGGAACAGGAAGAGAGAATTATATTTGTTACCCACAGGTCAAGGGCACAAAGAGTTGACTGGGAAAACCTCAGCAAAATAGCATTTTAAAAAATTGTTGCAAGGAATCAGCTTTTAATTCTAGCTTCAGTAGTATACAGTTTAAAGAAATTGGCTCAAATCTTTGAGTAATATGAAGTCTGAACTGTGAATAATTTCTGAAAGAAAATGAAAAGTCTGTAATTATTACATCAGAAATTAGTTCAGTCTTTGGTGCAGTACAGACACAAAATAGTGACAGATGTGGAAGTACATATACTCCAAAGATCAGTGCAAAGGGATTGTCTGGTATTTGCTTTTTAATGTATAGCATATATGCTTAAGTTAATACTCAGAAAACTGTATATGTTTATTAGATTTTGTTCTTTTTATATTTTTGTGGTTTTTATAAAGTTTTGAGTTTGAAGTATCAATTTATGTTTTAAGAGAACATTTAGGTTGGGTGAACATAAATGCCATTTTAAAGTCCTGGTGATTGTAAGAATAGCTCCTATTTGGAGCTTGTACCTATTTGGGTGAACCACTTTTAAAAAGCTCTTTATCACTGAATGATTCAGATAACACCTACTTGAAAAATTTAAGTACCCTAGTATGCTCATCTAGAAAATGGGATGATTAATATTGGCTTGCCTCTTTAGATGCCTGTAAACAATAACTAATAAAAATTGTTGGGCACTTGGGTGGCTCAGTCGGTTAAGTGTCTGCCTTCGGCTCAGGTCATGATCCTGGAGTCCTGGGATCGAGTCCGACATTGAGCTCCCTGCTGAGCGGGGAGTCTGCTTCTCCCTCTGACCCCCCCTCTCATGCTCTCTCTCTCTTACTCTCTCAAATAAAAATCTTTAAAAAAATTGTTATAGACACTTGATAAAATACTAAGTGCCATACAAATGTTTGTTCAATAGGAAGAACAGCAACAGCAGCACTTTGCATCCTACCAGATGCCCCCACTTTAGGTAAAGTAAGTTTTCTCCTCCAAGCGCCTATGTAATTTATTGCCAAGTGCAAAAAGTATCTCAATTTACCTATGCTCAGTGATGCTGACATTTAACTCATTACCACGTAGAATGTTTTGAAAGAGCTTTGATAGCTAAAGGAACTAAATATGAAGTCCAGTTCTTTTTTATTATCCAACCCTCCAACTCTTTCACTCTCTTACTTTCGATAAGCAGATATTAGTATTTCTGTGAACTCTTCAGAAGTGCTGAGGATAGAGAAAAATAAATCTCTTGGACTTTAAGTTCCTCTGGCACTTCCACCTCAGTCTCACTTTCATTTTGAACTTAGATAAAACCAGAGCTTTTAATTTTAAAAGAAATTATAACAAATGAAATTTATTTTGCATTTCTAAGGAGTCTTTATCACGACTGATTTAGGAATGTACATTGTTTAGGCTTTAGAAAAGAGATCTCTTAACTAGGTAAAATAGTAGGGCAGAGAGGCTGAGTTATTTTAGAGAAGATCCAGAGTAATTCATTGTCTGAACTGGAGATCCCCCGGGATTTACAATCCCTTAACCCAAATGTGTACCTACAAGCTCTCTTAAGTTACCTTTCTTGGAAATCTGTATGCTTTCTATAAATTCAACTTCTATGGAGGAGTTAAGGACCAGAGTCACCTCCTTACAAAAATTAGACTGGGTAAATGCCTAGGACTGTAAAATACTAAGTTTTGGAGGACAGGTCTACATTTTGTCTCCATCCTTCCTGTCAATACGATTTTATCATTACCAAAGTTGTCTTCAGTTGTTCCTTCCTTCTTTTCTGTATTCTTCTCCATATTAGATGGTGATGATGATAATGATTTTTATTTTTATTCTACTTTATCTTCCTTTCTCTTCTCTTCTTTCTGTGGATTTGATAGTGGTAATATCTTTTGCAACTCATAGCAGTGGATCCCACAATGGGTTAGCATTATTACATATGTTAGTAGCTAAAATTTTTTCTTCCTTTGCCAAAGATGGGGAGAATTCCCCACCTGTCTTTCCTTTCTATTCTCATTTGGGTCTCTCATTGTCTTGCATAAAATCTGGTCTTTTTCTCTTGATTATATATAATACAGGGACTCAATGATCACCTTGGTAATGTGTTTCCATGACTGGCCCTTCTATAATATAATGTTTCCTTCTGGGGAAAAAAATGCACACATAAAAAAGGGTACTATAGGGAGCAATTATCAAGCTACTGGATTATTACTGCCACTACTAGTACTACTTCTAATAAAAATGAGACCAACAGCAGTACTAGTGTTGGTAGTAAGTACCATCTATTGAACCCATATTATGTTCCATGGACTGTTATGACAGCTTCACATACTGCATTTCATTTTTAAAGCCTTACAAATGGCAGGTTGATTTAAATGATTTGCAGTGTTATTCAAAGTAAATATGCTTTTAATAAAAAAAATCAAACTTGAGAACTCATATTGATATCCTATTATTTTCAACTAACATTATTAGTACTCATCCTGGCATTGTTTTGATGAAGTTAAATAAACATGCTGGCATTATACTATAGCTTTGCTATCTTCCTTGAGTTCATCAAAGACCAAACTGCCTCATTATGAGATCTTTAGTATTTCAATGTGTATTTGAATGGAAATAGGAAAGATTTCTATGTAGCAAATCTTGTTATGTTGATGATTTAGTGTATTAATCAATGAGAATGAAATATAAACTTTTCAATATTATTTTTAGCTACTTTCTTTGTATGTATAAGGATCAAGGAGTAAAACTGTACATGAGAGCACCAGGGGTATTTAAAAGTGAGGTGGGTGAAGGCTGGTGTAGTATTTTATATCATTAACCAACTGTCACATTGTCAGTTAAATTTACCTTTTTAAAGCCTGTTTATGGTTCACTTTGAATAAATACAATAGCTGAAGGGAAAGAAAAGTTCCACTTTTCTGATTTGTCAATTTGAAAAATGATGAGGGCAATCAAAATGGATGGGGGAGTGCATCTTAAGTAGCATATGTTGGGGAGACTGATTATCTGCATTTTTTTCAGGTTTGTTTACAGATGGGTAATTTTATGCCTCGATATTTAAAAGCATTTTTTTTTTTGGTTTGGTTTCTAAACTCCTATCAATGGTTATGATTCTAGCAATGATAAGATACACTAAATGCTTTCAAATTGATTACTAGTCTAGAGGGGATTAGAAATAATCACAGTGCCTAAAAATGGAGGAAAGAATGGGGGAAATGCCCTATTTGATATGTACAATGCTTCTTTCATAAGGAAAAGTTTCTTCAGAGTCACTAGTAAAACCATATTAACAGATTGAATTTTGAAAACTGAAAATATATTTTAAAAACTTCTCATACTTGAATTACTTACTTACATAGATGACCCCACATCCATTGAAATATGAAGGTATATTACTTTGTCAGGTGTTCTTCATTATTCACCAACTAATTCAAGTTCTTCCTTCCTCTTTCCCATGAATTCATATACTTGATATATTTAGGATCAAATGTTCCTTATTTGTGTAAGTTATGTATTGTTGCATAACAAATTAACCCCAAACTTGGTGGTTTAAAACAACAAATAATTATTATCCCACAGTTTCTCTGAGTCAGGAATTTGGGAGAAGCTTAGCTGGGTGAGTCTGGTTCAGGGTCTTCCAAGATGTTAGCCAGGATTATAGTCATCTGAAGGATTGATTAAGAGGTTGGAGGATTTACTTCCCAAGCTCATTCACATGGCTATTGGTAGGAGTTCTCAAGTTCCTCACTGGCAGAAGGCCTCAGTTCCACACTGTCTCTGGCTAAGTGAGTGTCTTCATGATATGGCATCTGGTGTTCTCCAGAATGAATGATCTGAGAGAGAGAAAGAGGGAAAAGGAAAGAGAGAGGGAGAGAGAGAGAGATGGAGGGATGGAAGGGGGGAAGAGAGAGACTGAGAGAGAGAGAGATAGAAAATTTAAGTGTTTTGTGAATGATCTTCAAAGTCATGCAGGGTTTTATTTTATTTGTTAGAAGCTCATCACTAACTCTAAGTCATATTCAAGTGGAGGGAAATTAGACACTGCCTCTTGAAATGAGGAGGATCAAAGATTTTGTAGACATATCTTAAAACCACCACATTATTGGTCAGTTGTCCCTTTTACTCATTCCTCATAGTCACTAAGAAAGCTACCTGAACAGGTAATTTTATTTCTGTGGCTTAAATGGCAACTATGGTAGTAGGTACCTATAAATTGTTCCTATAATCTCTTTAATATCTTAACATTATTGTATACTTGATTAACAGTGCTTCCAAATAGAATTTTTGATGTTTTTTTTCCTGGATGTTCACAGCCACATTCAAGGCAGTCACTTGTATCCATTTTCCAGGAAATGTTTTATCCATTCTTTGTTTGGCTCCTATCATGGGTGTTGAATATGACATTTCCTTAGTCCTACCAGTGCTTTTCTGTTTTATTAGCATCTTTTATGGTAACATTATGGATTAGACCTTGATATTGAGGAGGAGGTTATAATATATGGCACAAAAGGATATGTGGAGCACTGAACTTAGAGTAATTAGTTTTAGAAATAAATGTTTAATAAAGTTAATAGTAATTATTATTTTATGACAACATAAAAACATACTGTGAATAGTTTTTTGACTTATATAACCCAAAAAGCTATAAAATCATATAGATTTTGTCCAGAAGGAAACATAGGATTGTGTAGTCCAACCTTTTTAATTTACAGATGCAGAAATGGAGTAACTTATTTTCTGGGATAAAGAGCTTTGCAGATTGTAGGGATGCCTGGGTGGCTCAGTTGGTTAAGCATCTGTCTTTGGCTAAGGTCATGATCTCAGGTTCCTGGGATAGAGTCCCACATTGGGCTCCTTGCTTAGCAGGGAACCTGTTTCTTCCTCTACCTGCTCTGCCTGCCTCTCCCCCTGCTTGTGCTCTTTCTCTCTCTCTCTGACAAATAAATAAATAAAATCTTAAAAAAAAGAGCTTTGCAGATAGTAGCAAAACATTCTGTGCAGATAAGAAGGCAACAATTTTTAACTAGCTGACGATAATGCTGAATTTCAGATTGTCATCAAGACTTAGGATGAAACCACTAATATTGGCCATACTGTCTTTTTCAGATGGCTATTATTATTTTCAATGTGATTGGGGGATATAATTCTTATTTAGCTTTTTGCACATATCATCAATTATATTGAAATATATAGAAAGATGACAACTGAGCCACCCAGGCATCCCTACAATCTGCAAAGCTCTTTATCCCAGGAAATGTTACTCCATTTCTGCATGATTGCATTTAAGAGTTAGCCTACTGTAGTATTTTTGTATCTACTATCTACTACAGAGATCTTGAGCAATAGGAAGAGTGTAACTTTTTAATAATTTTTTATATTAGAAAATGGAGGTCCAGTTAAGGGACCTTAGCTTTTGTTCTTACCATTAATCCATGTTTTCTTCATTGTCCATAATTTATACATAGTATAATTACTGATTTATACTATTATTCCTAAAAGGATTTAGGATGGCTTATAAAATTCATAAAGTACAAAAGGGCAGAAACAAAAAAAGAAGATCAGTAAGGGCAAATTAAACATAAACATAGAAAAATAAAACAAAGCCAGGGGTGATATAAATACAGAGAATTAGTACCCCAATGTCACTACAGTTTCTAGAAGTGGGCCAAACGTTTACTTCTGAGCTTCCTAACATTTAATGCAAAGATAGACACATGATTCACAGTAAACAGAAGATAAAAATAAGCCAGTTTCATAAAAGAAATACAGTCACTAGTACTAAGACATAAGACTATTTCCCAATGCATTGTTATAGGGAAGATGCTATATAATATGAGCAATGCTCTCAAGAATAGCTTTACAGTAAATATAGTGAAGCATTTCAAATGATTCTTCCTTATAAGCTTCAAGGTAAAACAATGACATCAATAAAGATAATTTTATATGAGCCCTAAATAATATGATTCAAGTATATTATTCCCTAATGGTCTAGCTTAATCCAAGGACATGTTTTTGGTGAATAGAGAAATAAATGGTTTGCATAACTTTTAGGCAATTCTCTAAAAATCCCTATCTTGCTTGATCATTTTAAAAATAATTGATTTGGAGGAGGTCTGAGGAATATAACATTAAGTGTGGTAATAGCTAAGTGTATATCCATAAACTTTAGAAATAAATAGGCCATAGAAATTACTTCTTATCAAGTAAAGAAGCCTGATGAGAGTTTGAAAAGACCCTTTCACTTCTGCAGAGGTGGGTTGAGAGTTGGCAAGGTCAATATGTACTGCTTTGAGTTCAGCTTTGGCGCACGAATCACATATAATTAAAGTCCCAAAGCTTGATGCCACATGAAACAATTCTTGTCTGGAAGAAGGAAAGCTCAGTAAATCATCCATAATACATCTAAAATCAAGCATTGTAACTTCCCAATTAACTTTCTAGTATAAACTGGTTGCACAACATATAGCAGGAGATCAAAATAAGTTAATTCATTAGATAGTTTTATTAGTTATAAGTCAGTTAAATGTTAGGGGATATTTACTACAAATTAAGACTAATTTTGGAATACTGGAAGCCATTCTTGTAATCATTAGCTAGCAGTGGTCCTTGTCTTTTAAGCCCATATTTCCTAAGTTTCCAGTCTTTTTTTTTCCTTCTAGCATATCACCTTACCTCTTTTCCTATATGGCCCATTCCATCAGTGACACTCTGTTAACATTATTATTTTTTTAATCCAGTTTTCCTTATATTGTACCATCCTGTTAAACACAACTCTGGCTGAATCCTCCTATCTACCTTTTTGTAGTCTATAGAGGAATGCTGCATGATATTAAGAAAAAACTGTACAAATTATTGTCAATTTTAGAATATGGTTCTTGGAAGGAAGTGGGATAAGGATGGGGTACATAACGTATTTAGAGCATTGGGAATGCTCTCTTTCTTGATCTGTAAACATGTATGTTGATAATTTTAATATTTTCACTATATATTTATGCTTAATTCAATTTTCTATATAGATGATGTATTAAAAAGAGTTCTCCAGAGAAACAGAACCAATAAAATGTGTAAATATATAGAAAGAGATTTATTTTAAGTAGCTCATACAATTGGAGAGGCTTAGTGAGCCCAAAATCTGATGGGGGAAGCTGGCAGGCTGGAGACCCAGAAAAGAGGTAATGTTGCTTATGATGAAGTTTGAAGAATCTGCGGGAGAATTCCCCCTTGCTTAGAGGAAAGTCAGCCTTTTGTTCTATATAGGCCTTCAGCTGATTGGATGAGGCCCATCCAAATTTATGGAGGGCAATTTGCTTTACTAAAAGTCCACTGATTTAAATGTAAATCTTATTAAAAAATATTCTCTCAGAAATATCCACAATGATATTTGACCAAATATCTGAACACAGTAGTCCAGCCAAGTTGACATAGATTTAACCACCGCAGATGGTATATTATACAATAAAATATTTACATCAGTCACTTACTTTTTCAGAGGGGCCCTCAATGCTACCTGACAATATTTCTACATTGCTCCAGTCAACTTTCTTCCATTATGTACAACAGCTATTTCAAAAACTGTTTCAATCATTTTAAGCCTCCAACTTTCTACAGTTGATTACCTCTTGCTTATTTCACAGAGAAAATGAATACCATTAAATTACCTCCCCCCACCACTGCTACCAAATCAGAAACTACATCTGCATCCACTCCCTTGTTTTCCTCTTTCCCTTTTAGAGGAGAGAGTTATCCTTCTTCCTTTTCAAGGCTAACCATTTTACCTGTAATCTGAGTCCCATCCTCCCATCCTTTCTTATCTTTGTAGGAATCTTGCTCTATGGAGTATTTCTCTGTTGTATTGCCAACCTCTCTGTTTCTGTTTACTCATTCCAAGCTTCTACCCTCATTAATGGACCTCACAGACAAATAAAACTTTCCATCAAGAGGTATTATCCTTGGAGATTTTTGTTGTTGTTGTTGCACTGAGGTTTATTTAGATCCCAAGCAACTTTCTCTTCTTTTGTTGCATGTAACTTAATTTGGATATTGTTGCTTCACTGAACATTCATGGTGTTTAGCCTTGTTCATTTTGTTACCCTACGGGCCTTGACAAACTAGGTATTAGGGGCAAGTTCCACCTTTTGGAGGCAGTAGAGCATAGAGGAATCCAAAGTTAGGCTATTGGATTAAAAATTCTGGTCATTTTAATTTGTGAGAGTTTGGGCAAGTTGCTACCCTGTTAAGCCTCCACTTTCTTCATCTGAAAACGGGGACACTAAATGTGCCTTCCTCATAGGATTGCTGTTAGAATTAAATGAGAGAAAAGAAACATATTTACAGTATCTGACACAGTAAGCAATGAATACATGTTAATTATTATTTTCCAATATGGATAAAAGCAGTCTAAAATGAACATTCTTTTGCTAGGAGGTAAGTAGGAGAAAAGTACCCATGGGATAATATTTTTTGCTTCTTTGGAGAATTGGTGTGGGAGAGATTGGGCTCCAATTCAAATAAACAAATTATCTGCAGCATTTAAGTGATACTTTCATTATACTATAAAATGTTACTCTTATGCCACTGATTTATTTTATGACTCTAGACAACTTTTATTTCTCTTGACCTCAGTCTCTTAATTTTCAAAATGATGGAGATGGGTTAGATGCTTTCTCTGCTTCATTCTAAAGCTAATATGCTATGTTTCTATCATTCTTTTTAAAATATATTTTAGTGATAAGTGATTATAACATTTAAATTTTCTCTCATATTTTTCCCTCTTAGCAATTCATTATTTTATGACTCTTCCTACATACTATTTTATCATGTTCTATATTTTACTCCTACTGGGAAATCTTTCTCCTCCCTTGGTGTAGCCATCATTTTCAATCTATCATTTCACTTAATGTTCTCAACTGTAACATCCAGACTTACTCCTTCCCAGCTTTTATAGTTTGTCATGGTAGCATGCATCTTAACCTCCCTCTCATGCTGTGGGAGTTCAGCCATTTATTTATGTTTTCTTGGATTTTGGCTGATAATCCAGAGGAACATCACACTCATTTTTAAGTGCCACAGAAAATAGATTTCAAGCCAAATTATGTACAGTTCTAGTCTAAGTAGAATCTCTGTATTTCTATATCCCCTTAAGATATTCTGTTCATCTGTAAAATGTAATACTTGACTTTTGCTGGAATTATCATTAAAATAAACTGGTAGATGTGCCTTTACTATTTATCTTATGATGAATACTTATACAGTTTTTAACTCTGTATTCTTCCAATTGTTTTAAATCAAAATAACCTGAAAATGATAACTCTAACAAAGAAATACATTAGTTTTAGAATAATCTTTTAGATTAATATCTATCAAAAATGGACAAACTTTAGATTCTACTACCAAAGTATCTTAATACTAGATAGGATTGATTCCTTTTCAATAATAATTGAATATGCATGTGTATAATTTATCATGATCAGGGTCACTTTCTATCAGAAACACCCATCTCTCAATTATTTTGTATTTTACTTTCTTAGGTCTATGAATTCATTGTTTCAATTATCATTTAGTTAAGCTGCATCTTTCACATATTAATAAATCTATTAGGCTGCAAATGCAATCAATATGGTAATCAACTAATGTTGCTTTGGAGTCACTGCTTTCATGTAAAGCATTTTATTTCTAAAAGGCCCATATTAAAATGCAAGTGCATCTTGGAGAAATTATACTTTGATGATGATGACTATGGATTGGTCATTTTGATTACCTGTCAATGATCAAATGGAACATCTGCTGAGGGAAGAAGGCCTTATAAGTTCTGGCTATGGAACTCTACCCAAGTAAAGGAGGGAAGAATGGAAATACTGTAGGAAAGGATGTTGGGAATTGAGGAGAATTGTAGATGCACCAAGGTCCCAGAGATAGAGATGGGATTACTATATGAGCTATACTCAAAGGTTTGCTAAAACTGTTTTCCAATCTGAATTCACAAGTCTAAAACAAAAGCTCAGGACATTGTTTAATATTTCTTGCTGATTTGAAAATCATGTCTCATCTGCTCAGATTACCAAATGTAAAATGGAGTCCTAAAATTTTTAAGCTACTCCTGAGATTGTTGCATTTCTTTTAGAACAGAAGTTAAAGAACATATTAAATCTTAGCTGAAGACAATGAGAACTGAAATCATAATGTTTTAGATATTTTTATTCACAGGTCATGTCCTTTTCATTCATGAAGGTGAGAAGGACATTTGACAGTAAATATTTACCTTATAAAAAATTACACTAACATTTGAACTTTTCTTAATCATGGTATTTCTCACTAAGTAGTTAAAAAAAACTCTGATGAGAGAAATGAGAAAATAAACTAATGTCTGATGTTCGTATACTGCCCTCTCTGACAGGCAAAAGCACTTTGAGGAAAAGGTTTCATTTAAAATCAAAATCATCAATGCTAATTATATGCCTTATGGTCATTATGCATGGTTCAATTTTTATTTTTTTACCTTCAAAATAAGATGTTATACTAGTCATCATTAATTCTTTGCTGATTCACTATTTTTTTCTCTTGGAAAATTTAAAGCAGCCACGGGAAAAAAAATAATCTTATCTCATACTCTAATAAACAATAATATTATTTAGGTCCACCACTAAAATAATTTTGATGCATAGGGGTCAAGTGTCATTAAAGTAGGAAAATACATTACATTTAGTAGGAATTCCTACATAAAGTAGGAAAATACAAATACATTTCCTACATTAAAGTAGGAAAATAGACTTAGATCACATAATTGTTAGAGCAGTGTGTGCATTCAAATATTGATTACTTTAGGGCAAACTTAGTAACCTAATATTGTGGGAAGATGATGAAGGCTGAACACCAAAAGTACCATGAATTTGTCTTACAAGAACTTAGCTCAGGGTTTCTCAACCTCAGCACTACTGATATTTTGGGCCAGATTCCTTGTTGTGGGGGACTATCTTGTGCATTGTAGGATGTTTAGCAGTGTTCATGGTCCTTAGCCACTAATTCTAATGGTATACCAGTAGTATACCACCTCCAGATAGCTCCAGATATTGTTGAATGTTTCCTGGGTGGGGGAATCTCTCCCATTTGAGAACCACTGACTTAACTGGCTAAGTTGACCATACCACTGATTTAGCTGATCCATCTGAACCAACATCTTAATCCTTCCTTCACTGTGATGTCATATACATATTATTTCTTCTAAGTATTTAAATTTATATATTTTATAACAATATTTTTAAGTGGTCTTTGGCTGAATCACATGGCTTTTTTCTCTATATGAATTATATCAATTTTAGGTACAGGGAAGACTTGTTTTCTAGCTCTTTCATAATACACAGTACTGTGCTTTGTGTCAAACAGGACCATCAAAAATGTTGATTGACATTGATAACAGCTAGTCTTGGGGGATGTAATGTTGTTTTTCTCTGTTTGGTTCAGGGTATTTTACTATTCTATTTATGTAATAAATAAGATACTTCCTGAAAATTCAGCCCAGGCTGCAGTTCTATAAATAACTTTTAGTTTATGGGGTCTTAAAATAGAAATATGCCTTAAATTGATTTCAAAGTCTACTCTGAGAAAACCTGTGTCCTACTTGCATAAAAAATCATGAATAAATGAAATGTCATGAGACATCCACTAATCAATTTTCTGTCATTTTCATCTTATAAAACTAAACCAAACTAAAATAAAATAAAAAATCTTGCTCTGCTTTCTCTATTGATATATCCTGACCTTATCATAGATCCTTTAGCCATTTTAAAAGCTTTCAGTGCAAAGGGCTTGGCTCACTGTCTGGAGAGGAGAAAGCTGACAAGTTAATCAAGCAGACTGATGATGTGGTGGCTACAATAAAAAAGGTCAAAATCATGTATTATTTCTTGAAATGTATCTACTGATTTGATGATAATGTCAAGTTCAGATCTTAAAGGCCATTTAATAGAGTACAAAAAAAATTTTCCTGGGGCAAATAAATTCTGACCTCATAAAGTGAAGTCTGTGACCTATTTCAACTGTTGATCAGAAGTCATTTATTCACTTATTAATTCATTCGCTCTTTCATCCATCCATCCATCCATCCATCCATCCACCCATCCACCCATCCACCCATCCATCCATTCAACATTTATTAGACACTAGCACTAAGTCTGGTACTGGGGAGATTGTGTAAAAAAATAAATCATGGTTACTGCCCATGAACAGCATACTGTCCAGATCAGTATTTCCCACTACATGTTCAGAGGAATAATGCTCCTATAAGATACTAGTTATTCACACCATGGTAATATTTTTATTTTCTAATAAGCAAAGTTTTTTTACATAAGATCTTAATATAAAGTATTTTAAAATTGACCTTGAAAAATGAGAGGGTCTAAAATATCTGTTATAAAACTATAAAGTTAGATGCAAGTCTGGTGGCACTTTACCAATTTAGTTGGATGTTTTCCCCCTTGTTTATAGTACAAAATTCACTTAATGTAGCAAGGAAACATGACCTTACTAAGACAATCTGAGAAATTCATTTCTCAGAATGGATACCTGTGTGAATGACTATAGGAAAGTAGATTTTAAAAGAAGTCTAGCTTCTTTCTGAAAAGGAAGGCAATGTTTGTCATTTGTAATTCATTTCAGTCAGATTTCAAAGGTTCACTTACACTTTGGAAAGTGGGAAGATGGGCCAAATTTTAATAAATGACAGTCATGATAAACATACCACTTTATAAAAAAAGTGGGGTGAGGAAAGTATTAGAAAAGATATTATTTCTTTGTGTGAAAATATTATTTTGGTAAGTGCTTATCAACTAGCACAAAGTTGGAGATAAAGTCTTAATTTTGTGTCTTTACATTAAGTCAATAGTTCACTTCCATTTGTATATATTTGTTGATTTATACAGAAGAAGTTATCAGATTAACTCAATGTAATTTTAAGGATAAATTCATGCTTCACTCAAGTATACACACAAAACATAAAATCGTTAATATTGTGAATGGCTAAACTTCAAAAGTCAGAAACTACTTTCTGATCAGCAGTTAGATGAGCCTGATATTGATTAGAAGTTTATCTAAATGGTTTCTTATCTGAGACTGTTGTAAACTCAGAATATTATTTATAGAAGGTGAATGAAAATAGGAAATGTCTAGTTTTATGGAATTCGGTGTTGGGGGAAAACTAGTGTTTTCAAGCACATTAATTGACAGTATTAAGTGTTATGTAACATTAGGCACTTCAAAATAAAAACTAAAAAAAAATTTTTGTTATGCTAGTGCTTATGGTGAATAAAATGTATTTCTGTATCTTTAGTGATACCATATACTGTACCTGGTTGAAAATGGTCTTATGTTTTAATTGTGATCCTAGATCTCTAATTTGTAAGACTGTTCCATACTAGTCATTCATGGCTCCAAACACTAAGCAATCAATTGTGATGTATCTATAAAACCTCAGAATAATATGGTAAACAGTGGAATTATGAAAAGTCATTCATATTGGAACATTTTAATTTTTTTTTGCATACTGACAAATGAACTTATTTAAATAGAATGGAAGTAAAGCAGTTGTTGTATTCTTTTCACTCTTCCCAAAATATCAGTCTAGGGTATTGAAATTCATAAGTAAACATTTTTAGATATAATTTGTTTTCTTTAAGATTTCAAAATTATCTTATTGTAGATTATACTTGTAGCAATGTTCTTTCACCAAAGGCAATAAGGGGAAGGGGAGATAAGACAACACTGGGACTGTCCTTGAATATCTAGGACCTATGTTCATTATAATTACAGTGGACAACAGTATAATAAAAGTTGCAACATTGATTGAAGGTTTACTATATGCCAAGAACTGTTGCATTATCTTTCTTAATGCTCAAAAGAAATCTGTGAGGTAGCTATTTTTATCTCCCTTTTACTTGGAGATGTTAAAATACCTTGCCCCAGCTCTTGAAGATGTAAGTTTTTTTGGGGGGGTTTGAACCAAAGTTGTTCTGACTTCAAAGCTCAAGTTTTTGACTGTTAGGTAATAGTGCCTCTTTGAGAATACTTAGCTGATATGTATTGAAAAAGTGGCTTAGAATCATAAAATTGTTTAGGCTATAGGTCTGGAAGGACACTTCATTAGCTGGTGGGTAATTACTGATACTATTCATGAACATTCTCAGATGAGGCAGTATGATCTTACAGAAGAAAACCGAACAAGTAATCTGTGATGGGCATACAAATGCTCACCAAGATCTCTGATTATCTTCTTTGGGTACATGCCTCACTGAATTTATTTATTCATTCATTCATTTATTTATTTATTTTTAAAGATTTATTTATTTGAGAGAGCGAGAATGAGAGAGAGACAGTACATGAGAGGGGGGAGGGTCAGAGGGAGAGGCAGACTCCCCGCAGAGCAGGGAGCCTGATGCGGGACTCAATTCCAGGACTCTGGGATCATGACCTGAGCTGAAAGCAGTCGCTTAACCAACTGAGCCACGCAGGCGCCCCTGCCTCATTGAATTTAGATACAGTCATATGACTTGCTTTATCTGGTAAAATAAGAGAAGCGACCTGTGCCATTTGTGGTTAGAGGTATTTAAAGTCTGATGTGAGATTCTCCATGTTCTCTTTTCTTGCCATAGTAATTGTGGAAGCATGTGTTTATCATATTGGAGGTGAGGAAGAAAGTCCAAAGCATCCTGGAAAACTGAATGATCAAATACAGGTTAGTTGCCCTGGAGACTCTCCCAGATTCAAAGTGGACGTTGTGTGACTGAGAAATGAACTTTTGATGTGTTAGGCCCCTGGAATATTGGTACATAGCCTAAACTCACTTAATCTGTTTGAAACATAAAACCACATGTGTTCTAACTTTAGCCCTAATTTTCAAGATCAGTAAAAACAAGCCATTAACTTCTATGAATCTTAGTTTTGTGTTTTAAAATTATGATTTCTAGTCTGTGCCTCCCTCCTGAGATTTTGGGGGCAGATCACATGGTCACATAAGAGAACATACATGAAAACCTTCTATAAACTGCAAAGAAATGTATTATTTATTATTACTAAAGTAGGAATTTTGGTTTCTTCATGGTCATTATTTGTTGAAGAGTGTTCAGTGATGTGGCTGATTTTTTTCAAAAGTTAGGGACAGAAGACAAAATGTATTTTTGGGGTGGTGACAAAATGATAAAATTCAAATGAACATATTGATGAATTTCAGGAGAAAACATTAGTTGCTTAATACAACATAGGGAATAATAAGATATGCTCAACTGTGATGGCAATTGGACAAGGAGTTATAATGGATTCTATAAAGAAACAAAACCCAAGGATGATAACAGAAATATTTGTTTTAAAGAAGACATGTTTTTAAAATAGCTAGAGCTAAACACTTAAACTGTTAATAACCTTTACAATGTGTTTAGCATTTCTGAGATTTCTTACAAGTTCTCATTGTCAAGGATGTGAGATCTACACTTTAAGTAAATATTGGGAATAGGAGACCAATATTGCCAGAAATTGAAACGAAGTACAAAGAGGATTTAAATTTCAGTCTTTTTCTTTCCTGTCTTCTGCCAGTCTGAGGGACACTAAACAGTTCTTAGTGGAGAAAAAAATGGCCTTTAATAGTTTAGTACCCATAAACCCCAGAGGTGTTGCCATGAACATTATATGATGTGTAAGCAAAGATAAATCACAGGCTCTATACTTTGAATCTCTGTAGCTGAGCATCATATATTTAATCTCTAGAAATCTCTTCTACTGAGGGATATGGCTACATTTAACATGTAATTTGCAAAATCCCAAATAATATAAATGGATACTTCCAAGGTCAGGAGGTGGAGATTACTCCCCTTACTCCTGCTAGTGTGAACTGGACACAGTGACTTATTTCACAGGAATAAAGTATATGTAAACCAAGAAATACTAACTTTATAGTAGGGCAACCTGGCAAACACTAAAAAAAGGGGTCAAGATTAATATCACCAGTGATGTCATATACCTCTTGATATGATGTAATGAGAAGGGCACTTTTCCTCTGTAGTATTCTTCCCCCAAATTCATAATCCTAGTCTAATCATGAGAAAAAAAATCAGAAAATCTGAATAGGGATACATTCTACAAAATATATAACCAGTTCTCCGCAAAATTGTCAGTCAGAAAAAGAATTCATTAACTTATTACCAGTTTTTTCTCTATGTACTTTTTCTGTTCCAGAATTCTTTTTCTATTCTAGGATCTTTTCTAAGATACCACATTGTATGTAGTTTCCATGTCTCCTTAGTCTACTCTGGTCTTTGATAATTTCTCAGTGTTTCCATGTTTTTTCTGACTGACATGTTAAATGTTCCTCAAAAGTTAAAAATAGAATTACCCTATGATCCAGCAATTGCCCTACTAGGTATTTACCCAAAGTATACAAAAATGTTGATTCAAAGGGATACATGCACCCTGATGTTTATAGCAGCAGTATCTATAATAGCCAAATTACGGAAAGAGGCCATGTGTCCATTGACTGACAAATGGATAAAGAAGAGGTGATATATATATCATATATCATATATATATCATATATATGATATATATATACATAATGAATTATTACTCAGCCATCAAAAAGAATGAAATCTTGCCATTTACAATGATGTGGATGGAGCTAGAGAGCATTATGCTAAGTGAAATAAGTCAGTCAGAGATAGACAAATACCACATGGTTTCATTCATATGTGGAAGTTAAGAAAAAAAAATGAACATAGGGAGAAAAATGAGAGAGGAAAACAAAGAAACAGACTCTAACTATAGAGAGCAAACTGAGGGATACCAGAGAGTGGTGGGCGGGAGGATAGGTTAAATAGGTGATGGACATTAAGGAATACACTTGTGATGAACACTGGATGTTGTATGTAAGTGTTGAATCACTAAATTCTACACCTGAAACTGAAACTAATATTGCACTGTATGTTAACTAACATAAATAAAAACTTGGAAGAAAAAAAATTAAAATCATTGATACATCATTATTAACTAAACTTCCATTCTGTTTCCCAAAGGAGCTGGACCAGTTTGCATTCCCACCAACAGTGTAAGAGGGTTCCCCTTTCTTCACATCCTTACCAACACCTGTTGTTTCCTGTGTTGTTAATTTTAGCCATTCTGACAGGTGTGAGGTGATATCATAGTTTTGATTTGTATTTCCCTGATGATGTATGTCTTCTTTGGAAAAATGTCTATTCATGTCTGCTGCCCATTCTTAACTAGATCATTTGTTTTTTGGGTGTTGAGTTTAATAAGTTCTTTATAGCTCTTGGATACTAACCCTTTATCAGATATGTCATTTGTAAATATCTTCTCCCATTCTGAAGGTTGCTTTTAGTTTTGTTGACTGTTTCCTTCACTGTGCAGAAACTTTTTATTTTGATGATGTCCTGGTAGTTTATTTTTACTTTTGTTTCCCTTGCCTCAGGAGACATATCTAATAACAAGTTGTTATGGCTAATGTCAAAGAGGTTACTGCCTGTGTTCTCCTCTTGGATTTTAATGATTCCCTGTCCCATACTTAGGTCTTTAATACATTTTGAATGTATTTTTGTGTATGGTGTAAGAAAGTGGTCCAGATTGATTCTTCTGCACATTTCAGTTCAGTTTTCCCAATACCATTTGTTGAAGAGACTTTTTTTCATTGGATATTGTTTCCTGTTTTGTTGAATATTAGTTGACCGTATAGTTGTGGGTTCATTTCTTGGTTTGCTACTCTGGTCTGTTGATCTATGTGTTTATTTTTGTGCCAATACCATACTATCTTGATGACTACAGCTTTGTAATATAGTTGGAAGTCTGAAATTGTGATGCCTCCAGCTTTGCTTTTCTTTTTCAAGATTGCTTTGGCTATTCAGGGTCTTTGTCTTCCATACAAATTTTTAGGATTGTTTGTTCTGGCTCTGTGAAAAATGCTGGTGGTATTTTGATGGGTATTGCATCCAATGTGTAGATTGCTTTGGGTAGTATAGACATTTATTCTTCCAATCCATGAGCATGGAATATTTTTCCATTTCTTTGTGTCACCCTCAATTTATTCCATCAGTGTTTTATAGTTTTCTGAGTACAGATCTTTTATCTCTTTGGTTAGGTTTATTCCTAAGTATCTCATAGATTTTGGTGCAATTGTAAATGGGATCAATTCCTTGATTTCTCTTCTCTTTCTTTCTCTTTCTCTTTCTCTGTTATTGGTGTATAAAAATGCAACAGATTTCTGTATGTTGATTTTGTATCCTGTGACTTTGCTGAATTCGGTTATCAGGTCTAGCAAATTTTTGTTGGAGTCTTTGAGCTTTCTGTGTAGAGTATCATGTTATCTGCAGATATTCAAAGGTTGGCCTCTTCCTTGCTGGTTTGGATGCCTTTTATTTGTTTTTGTTGTTGTTGTTGTTGTTGTTGTTGTTGTTGTCATCTGATTGCTGAGGCGAGGACTTCCAGTACTATTAAGTAATAGTGGTGAGAGTGGTCATCCCTCTTGTTCCTGACCAGAGGAAAAGCTCTCAGGTTTTCCCCATTAAGAATTATATTAGCTGTGGGTCTTTCATATAAGGCCTTCATGATGTTGAGGTATGTTCCCTCTATCCCTACTTTGTTGAGGGTTTTTATCATGAATGGATGTTGTATTTTGTCAAGTGCTTTTTCTGCATCTATTAAAATGATCATATGGTTCTTATCACTTCTTTTGTTAATGTGGAATGTGATGTTGGTTAATTTGCAAATATTAAACCACCCTTAAAACCCAGAAATAAATCCCAGTTCATTGTGCTGAATCATTCTTTCAATGTATTGTTGGATTCAATTCGATAGTATTTTATTAAGAATTTTTGCATCCATGTTCATCAGGGATATTGGCCTTCTCTTTTTTAGTGGAGTCTTTGTCTGGTTTTGGTATCAGGGTAATGCCGGACTCATTGGATGGATTTAGAAATTTTCCTTCCTTTTCTAATTTTTGGAATAGTTTGAGAAGAATAGGTATTAACTCTTCTTTCAATGTTTGGTAGAATTCCCCTGGGAAGCCATCTGGCCCTGGACTTTTGTTTGTTGGGAGGTTTTCGATTACTGATTTAATTTCTTTGCTGGTTATTGGTCAGTTCAAGTTTTCTATTTCTTCCTGTTTCAGTTTTGGTAGTTTATATGGTTGTAGGAATTTATCCATTTCTTCCAGGTTGTCCAATTTGTTGGCATATAGTTTTTCTTTTTTTCTTTTTAAGATTTTATTTATTTGAGAGAGAGGGAGAGAGTGAGAGTGCACAGACAGGGGGAGGGGCAGTTGGAGAGGGAGAAGCAGATTCCCCACCGAGCAGGGATTCTGATGTGGGGCTCGATCCCAGGACCCTGAGATCATGACCTGAGCCGAAGGCAGCCTCTTAACCGACTGAGCCAGGTGCCCCTTTGTTTTTTTGTTGATAAATCTGGCTAGGGATTTATCAATTTTATTGATTCTTTCAATGAATCAGCTCCTGGATTCATTGATGCATTCTCCTTTTTTGTTTCTATATCATTTATTTTTGCTTTAATCTTTATTATTTCTTTTCTTGTGCTGGCTTTAGGCTTCAATTTTTCTTTTCCTAGCTCCTTTTGGTGTAAAATTAGGTTGTGTATTTGAGATTTTTCTTGCTTCTTGAGGTAGGCCTGTATTGCTAATATACTTCCCTCCTAGGACCACTTTTGCTCCATCCCAAAGGTTTTGGACTGTCGTGTTTTCATTTTCATTTGCTTCCATGTATTTTTTATTTCTTCTTTAATTTCCTGGTTAATCCATTCATTCTTTAGTAGGATGTTCTTTAACCTCCATGTATTTGTGGTCCTTCCAAATTTTTTCTTGTGGTTGACTTCATGTTTCATAGCATTGTGGTCTGAAAATATGCAGGGTATGATCTCAGTCTTTTTGTACTGGTTGAAGCCTAATTTGTGACCCAGTATCTGTGATCTATTCTGGAAAATGTTTCATATGCACTCAAAAGAATGTATACTCTGCTGCTTTAGGATAAAATGTTCTGACAATATCTGTCAAGTCCATCTGGTCCAGTGTGTCATTCAAAGTCATTGTTTCCTTGTTGATTTTCTGCTTAGATGATCTGTCCATTATTGTCATTAGGGTGTTAAAGTCTCCTATTATTGTATTATTATCAATGAGTTTCTTTATGTTTATTATTAATTGATTTATATATTTGGGTGCTCCCAAGTTGGGGGATAAATATTTACAATTATTAATTCTTTTTTTTTGGATAGACCCCTTTCTTATGATATAGTGCCTGTCTTTATCTCTTTTTACAGTCTTCTTCATGTATTATTACCATCTTTGGTAAATCTAGTTTGATATAAGGATGGCTACTCTGGCTTTCTTTTGATGTCCATTAGAATGATAGATGGTTCTCCACCCCCTCACTTTCAATCCTCAGGTGTCTTTAGGTCTAAAATTAGTCTCTTGTAAGCAGCATATAGATGGGTCTTGTTTTTTTTTTTTTAATCCATTCTGACACCCTATGTCTTTTGGAGCATTTAGTCCCTTTACATTCAGTGTGATTATTAATAGATATGAATTTTGTGCCATTGTATCACTTTTTATGTCATCGTTTCTGGAGATTTTCTCTGTTCCTTTCTAGTCTTTTTTGCTTTTGGTTTTTCTTTCCCATTCGAAGAGTCCCCTTTATTAATTTTTGCAGGACTGGTTTAGTGTCATGAACTCCTTTAGTTGTTTGTTTATCTGGGAAACTATCCATATTTCTATTCTGAATGACAGACTTGGTGGATGGAGTATTCTTGGCTGCATATTTTTCTCATTTACCACATTGAATATATTGTGCCACTCTCTTCTAGCCTGCAAAGCTTCTGTGGAGATATCTGCTGCTAACCTTATTTGTCTTCCCTTGTAAGTTAGGGACTTTTTTGTCTTGTTGTTTTAGGATTTTTTTCTTTATCTCTATATTTTGCAAATTTAACTACACTATGTCTTGGTGTTGGTCTGCTTTTGTTGATTTTGATGGGAGTTCTCTGTACCTCCTGGATTTGGATGTCTGTTTCCTTCCCCAGATTAGGGAAGTTTTCAGCTATAATTTGCTGAAATAAACATTCTGCCCCTTTTCCCCTCTCTTCTTCTGGGACTCCTATTATATGAATGTTATTATGCTTTATGGATTCACTGGGTTCCCTAAGTCTACATTCATGATCCAATATTTTTTCTTACCTTCTTTCTGACTTCATTATTTTCCATAATTTTATCTTTTTATTGGTTTTTATTATTTTTTTAATTATTTATTTGAGAGAGAGAGAGACAGAGAAACAGAGCACAAGAAGGTGGAGGGGCAGAGGGAGAGGGAGAAGCAGACTCCCCACTGAGCAAGAAGCCAGATGACACGGGACTTGATTCCAGGACGCTGAGATCATGACCTGAGCTGAAAGCAGACACTTAACTGACTGAGCCACCCAGGCATCCCCATAATTTTATCTTTTTAATCATTTATTTGTTCCTCTGCTTCTTCCATCCTTGTGATCATTACATCCAGTTGGTTTTGCATGTTGGTTATAGCTCTTTTTTATTTTGGCCTGACTAGTTTTTAGGTCTTTTATCTCTGCTATAAGGCACTCCCTGGTGTCTCTATGCTTTTTTAAAGCCCAGCTAGTATCCTTATGACTGTTGTTTTAAATTCTGGTTCAGACATGTTATTTATATTTATTTTGATTAGATCCCTGGCCATGGCCTTTTCTTGTTCTTTCTTTTGGGATGAATTACTCCTTCTTGGTATTTTGTCTAAGCCACTGTCTTCTGTGTTTTAGGAAAGCCTGTTATGTTTCCTTCTCCTGAGAGTAATCATTTTATAAAGAGATCATATACTGTCCAAGGCCCAGTGATTCAGGGATCATTTCTGGCATATGCTGTTTGCACTCTGCTGATGTGTTTTGGTCACTCTTTCCCTCAGGTCAATCCTCTGTAATGTTTCTCCTCGCCTGCAGTGGGGTGTTTTGACCTTGTCTACTGTGTGGTGAGTTTTTACTAGGTGTGCTCTGATCTGCTTGTTAACAGAGATCTATTGCTATTTCCACTTGAGTTGAAGCTTTGTAGCACTCTATGGTCAGTAGTTGTGTTGTGTGTGAGGGTTTGCTTGTCTTCTGGGGGAGGGGCCCACTGTTCCAGTTCTCAGGCACATTTGTCCTAGTAAAGCAGCACTTGCAGAGTGTGGGGGTGGGGCTTAGTGAAGTTGAGTCACCACTGTTGGTGCTGTGCTGTTTCCTGAAGTTAGTTTATGCTGAGAGGTAGGGGAGAAAAATGACACCAGCCCTCTTCCTTACCCTGGAGAGGGGAGTTCACGCCTGTCAGTGTCCAGGAAGCCCTCACAGAAGACCAAATAATCTCCCCTCATGTGTCCCAGGTGTCCCTCAGATCCCTGCCTTCACCTTGTCTGTGTCCTGGCTATCTGCCTGCCTTGCAGTGCAGTGCACCTGTTTATCCCAGGCAGGCCAGCTGAATTTTAAAACTCCAGACTTTAGGTATCTGGCATGGTGAAGACCCATGCTCATCTTCTGGGTGGGGGAGTCTCACTGTACTGGGACTGGTACAGGTTTGTCCCAGAAAGGCAGTCAGACCAAAGCACAGGAGCTTGGTGTTTGGAGTAAAGACCAGCAAAAAGCTGGTGTCCAGGTTAGCCACTTCAGCTGGTGTCTTTATGCCTATGCTGAGGGGTGGGGGAACATAATGGCACCCTCTGGCTCTTTTGTCCCTTGAGAGGCAGTGCCATCTCTCCCAGATGCACTCAGAGAAGGGGGAACACTCTCTCCCAGTGCATCCCAGGGTATCATCAGATTGTGCCTTCTTCCCCCAGGTTCTCTGCCCTCCTCCATAGGAGCACTGCAGTGCTCACCAGGCTCTGTACCCTCTGTAGCATGGACCTCTAAAACTCCAGTCTTTGAGATCTGCTGGTTGTAAGAACTCACAAAAATCAGCCCCTCTTGTTTTCCCAGTCAATGGCTTTGGGAGTATTTTCCTTGTGCGATCCCTTGTGTGCTCCCTTTCTCTCTCTCTCTCTCCCTATCTCTCTCTCTTTCACCTCTTTCTGTGATCAAGGCTTCTTCCTCTCTGCAGCACCCGGGATCCTCTTCTCCCCCAAATCACGTCTCTGCACTTCCTACCTTTCATAATGTGGCCTCTTCTCTCCCTCTAGCTGTGTAATTTGTTCTGTCAGTCTTCAGATCAATTATTTGGATATTCAGAATGATTTGGTATTTATCTAGTTGTGTTCAAGGGATGAGGCAAGCCTTGGATCTTCCTGTTACTCCACCATCTTAGCTCATTGATCCAAAACCCATCCCCTCACTTTCAATCTGTAGGTGTCTTTAGTCTAAAATAAGTCTCTTGTAAGCAGCATTCAGGTGGGTCTTATTTTTTTATCCATTCTGACACACTATGTCTTTTGATTGGACTGTTTAGTCCACTTACATTCAGAATAATTATTGATAGATATGCATTTAGTGCCATTTTATTACTTGTTTTATTGTTTCTGGAGATTTTCTCTGTTCCTTTCTTGTCCTTGTCACTTTTGGTCTTTCATTTCCACTCCAAGAGTCCCCTTTAATGTTTCTTGAAGGGTTGGTTTAGTGGTCACAAACTCCTTTAGTTTTTGTTTGTCTGGGAAACTCTATCTCTCCTTCTGTTCTGAATGATGGCCTTGCTGCTCTCAGGGAAGCACTCCAAGAAGAGTGAATAATCTCCCCACTGTCCATTCCAGGCATTTTTCAGATCGCCATTTTCACACTTTCTGCCTCTTGTTTGCCTGCCTTCTCTCCAGGAACAGTGCTGTGCCCTCCAGCCTCTATCCCAGCCCAGCCTGCTAATTTTTAAAACTCTAGGCTCTAGGCACGCAGTGTGGGAAGGGGCCTGTGCTAGTCTTCTGGGGGAGGGTCTCACTGTGCTGGGAATGAGGGAGGTTTGACCAAGAAGGGCAGTCACACCAGAGTGCAGGGGCATGGGACTTGGAGCAAGCAAGCTAAAGAGCCAGTGTTTGGGCTGAGTTGCCCTTGGCATGTAGCTTGGCATTTATGCTTGGTGGGGTGGCAGGAAATGATGCCTGCTGTTTTCTTTGGCCCCTGGAGAGGCATCTCTGTGAACGCTACCTCTCAGGGACATGATCCACAAAGAGTGAATAATCTCCCCCCATCTGCCCAGGCCTTCCTCAGATTGTGCCATCTGCCCCCCGAGTTTTTTGCCAGCCTTCTCAGTAGCAGTAGGGCAGTGCCCTCGGGGATCTATCCCAGCCAAGCCTGCCAACCTTTAAAATTTCAGTCTTCAAGCTCTGCTGGTTGCAAAAACTCACAAAAATCAGCTCCTCTCATTTTCCCAGCCAGTGGCCTTGGAGAAGTATTCTCTTCGTGCATTCCCCTGTGTGCTCCTCTCTCTCACACCTTTTTCTGTTACCAGTGTTCCCACACTTCCACAGCACCTGCAATCTTTTTCTCACCCAAACCATGTCTCTGCACTTCCTACCTTCCTCAGTGTGGCCTTTTCTCTCCCTCTAGTTGTGGAGTTTGTTCTGTCAGTCCTCAGATTGATTTCTTGGGTATTCAGAATGATTTGATAGTTATCTATTTGTGTTTGAGGGACAAGATGAGCCTAAGGTCCTCCTACTATGCCAACATCTTAGCTCCCTCTCTAATTTTTATTTTTGATAAATGCATCATAATAATGATGATAATAGAATGGGAAAATGAAACTGAGTGGAGGATATATGGGAACTCTCTTGTGTTAAGGTTCTCCAGAAAAACAGAACCAAAAGGCCATATGTATACACACACACACACACACACACACACACACACACACACACACACACACAGTTTAGTGGTATATAATAGAGTATATAATAGTATGGGTTAGTTCCAGTCCAAGTCCAAAGGTGTGTGTGTGTGTGTGTGTGTGTGTGTATACATAAACAAAACCCTTACAATGTCCTAGTTCCAGGCAGTCAGAAAGAAGGAAATTCCCTCTTACTCAAGAGATGGTCAGTGTTTTTGTTCTATTCAGTTCTTCAAATGACTGAATGGATTTCACAACCTAAGGGAGCACAACATGTTTTATTCAGTCTACTGATTGGAATCTTAATCTCATCCAGAAACACTCTCATAGACATAACTAGAATGTTTGAACAAATGTCAGGGCATCCCATGTCCTAGTCAGGTTCATATATAAAATTAACCATCACATCCCTATACTAACTTTTTAGCTTTTGTATAAATCTAAAATTATTCCCAAATAAAAATTCATCTAAAAAATCTGTCTAGAATGTTTTAGTTATAGTGATGGAGGGATCAAATTGGACAACTGCTATCAATCCCTTCTAGGTGTCACTTTGATACAAATTAATAACAACTGCCCTCAAATCACTATAGGCTCCTTGAGGAGTTGTTGACTTTAAGTGAGGGCAGGACTTGATGGTATTCATCTCTATATCTCGAACACATAGCAGAGCCCTTGACAAATATTTTTTGAATGAATTGACATTATAACCTCATCATAAAAAGTTTCAAATTGAATTTTCATGGAAATGGGATAGGAAACTTTCTCCCAACTTCCTCACGTTTAAAAAAGTTCTTCAGAGGAGGCTCTCAGAAGGGTTAAAAAAGTACCTTTTATATATCAAGTGGAGCAATGGAGAAGTAAGTGGCTGCAAATCACTCTTGGGGGTCTCCCAACATATGAAAGCTGTTCAAGCTGTGCCTCCATGTTTTATGATGTCAGCAAGGGCCTTCTCAGTGAATGATTACAACCTTGTATTTATTCACTATCCATCTTTTATCTTATAATGCAATTGCTGTTCCAAGTTGTAAATTTGAACATTCTTATTTGGGTTTTTCAAAGCATGTAACCTAGAGTCCTGTGGATGTATGATTTTCCATGTTACTGCAGGATCTTATCACAAAGTACATTCTTTAACATTCTCACATTTGAGTTTAGAGGCATATATGCATGAAACCTTTTGGGGGAAGGGTCATACATGTTTTTTTTGAAATTAAAATGTGCAAGTATTTTCAGCTTCTCTCCTGCTTTATTCTAAAACTTCAAGTAAATATTAAACGAATGTGAGCAAGAAATATAGAATGTATACTCTTAAGCCCTGAGTTTAGGGCATATATAGCATGAATTGTTATAATAATATTTTCCATGATTTTATCTTCATTTGAAGTAGTTTCAAGTGTAGACTTTAATCGAAAATATTTATTTTGAAGACAGTATTTAAAATTTTTATTCATCAATTAGATCTGTATTTAAGTTCTTGAAATAAACTGAGGTTAGAACAATAGAGAAAAAGGAAGGAGATTGAGAAAAAGAAAGTCAATGACTTAGGATAAAGTGTCAAGTTGGGAGAAGAGAGGGCAGGATATTTTCACTGAGTTTTGACAAAGGAAAAAAAAACTCATGCTCTTCTGGAAACAGTCCTCAGGATAAAGGCAGAAAACTGCAGATAATTCACAAATCTACCAGTGCAAAGAAGGGAGATCCTTGAAATTTATCCATTTAATCACATTGATGAGAACCTCTTGTCTAGATTATTATCATAACAGGGGTTGTTTAGTATTCCACCCATGTTTGAAGTAGTAAATAGGAATTCTTACAGGAGCCTGGGCACATTCTGGCCATGAGAAGAGACCTCCCTCTTACCCTAGTCCCATTTATATGATCTCATTACCATCTGTGATGGTTAATTTTGTGTCAGTTTGGCTAGGCCCAGTTATTTAGTCAAACACTAATCTAGGTTTTGCTGTGAAGGTATTTTTCCTATGTGGTTAATAGCTACAATCAGTTGACTTTAATTAAAGGAGATTACCCTTGATAATATAGATCTCATCCAATCAGTTTAAGGCCTTAAAAGCAAAAACAGGTTTTCTGGAGAAAAAAAATTCTGCCTCACGATTGCAGAATTAACTCTCACTTGAGTTTCTAATCAGCTGGCCTGCCTGATAGTTTTCATACTTGCCAGTTCCTACAATTGTATAAGCCAATTTCTTAGAAATAAATCATATATTTTATATATAATATATATATATTTCCCTATTCAGTTTTTCTGGAGAATCCTGACTGATATACCATCCTTATCCCTAAGTTTTTAAATGAATTTAAAACTAAGTAGAATATAATTATTATAATGGAAGCAATCAGTAAAATTATATATAATAATCTTCTCTTTGTACTCTTCAGCCTTGTCATCAGTTTGGTGGATAGCTGGTCAATGAAATTAGGAAAGCTATTTTCAAAAGTGCGTGAAGTAGAAAAGTCTTAATTTAATATTTCCTGGTTCTAATTAGAATGATTGATGGAGATGTTGTATAATCATATAGAACTGATCAGAATTTAGAAATTATAAGTGCCTTTCCTCTGAAGGTCAAGTGGTCTACAAGTGGGAAAAATATAAATTCTCTCAAAATCCTTAAATATTTTCAAGATACATATATTTCTCATATCACTATCTCTACTATACATAGCAGAATTGACAACATTTTTTGTAATGATGAGTATATGGCTACTGAGCACTAAAAAAGCAGCTAGTATGATGGAGAAACTAAATTTTAAAATTTATTAATTTTGATTAATTTAAATGTAAATATAAAGGACGTGTGACTTGTGGCTACCATATTGGACAAGTATAGACTTTATTATATGTATTTTAAATATGAACCTTAAGTTTAAGTAAAAAAAACAAACATTTCTGGTGTCAGTAAACTGAGTAATATAATTATGGTTCATTCAGTCTGTTTCTTATGTCACTTAAAATGTAAATTTCCATGATTATGTTCTCTGAAGATAGTATAAAAACATGTATTATTTTATTCTATTCTATTTTATTTTATTTTTATTTTTCTCATTAAACATTTGTTTTAATGGGTCTCAAAATTCTGTGACAGATTTTTGGTCAAGTTGTTTCCATTAAAAAAGTACTGATTTTAAAAATTAATAACTTAAAACTGACACACACACACACAAAACAAATGGTCCACAAACATTCTTCTTTCCTTTTGAAGGTTTTACAATGCAATGCACCCATTAACCAGTCTTTTACTATTAAATTTAACAACGAGTTGACACAAACAGTTATGAGACCATTCTTCCACCACTGATTAAGACTGCAGTGGCAGGTATTGGGGTTAATATTCATTTAGCCTTCTGAGCTTTCTGGGCAGGCTTGGTGACCTTGCCAGTTCCAGCTGCCTTCTTGTCCACTGCTTTGATGACACTCACAACAACCATCTGTCTCATATCACAAACAGCAAAATGGCCCAGAGTAGGATAGTCAGAGAAGCTCTCAACACATATAGACCTTGCCAGGAACCATATCAATGATGGCAGCGTCACCGGATTTCAAGAATGTGGGGCCATTTTCCAACTTTTTTCCAGAACGATGATCAATCTTCTCCTTCATCTCAGCAAACTTGTAAGCAATGTGAGTTGGGTGACAGTCCAGCACAGGTACATATCCAGCACTGATTTGGCCTGGATGGTTCAGGATAATCACCTGAGCTGTGAAGCCAGATGCTTCCATTGGTGGGTCATTTTTGCTGTCACCAGCCGCTTTACCACAATGAACATCTTTGACAGATAGGTTCTTGTCATTGAAGCATACATTGTCCCCAGGAACAGCCTCACTCAAACTTCATGGTGCCTTTCAACACACTTGACTATGGTTGTAACACTGACTGGAGCAAAGGTGACCACCATGCTGGGTTTAAGAACACCAGTCTCCACTCAACCCAGAGGGACGGTACCAATATCACCAATTTTGTAGATGTCCTGGAGGGGCAGACATAAGGGCTTGTCAATTGGACGAGTTGATGGCAGAATACAATCCAGAGCTTCAAGCAGCATGGTTCCACTGGCTTTGCCATCTTTATGGGTGACTTTCCATCTCTTGGACGAAGGCATGTTAGTATTTGTCTGCAGCATATTGTCACCATCCCAACCAGAAATTAGCACAGATGCTACTGTGTCAGGGTTGTAGCCAATTTTCTTAATGTAGGTGCTGACTTCCTTAACAATTTCCTTATATCTCTTCTAGCTGTAGGGTGGTGCAGTGGAATCCATTCTGTTAACACTAATAATTAGTTGTTTCACACCCAGTGTGTAAGCCAGAAGGGCATGTTCACGGGTCTTCCCATTCTTGGAGATACCTGCTTCAAATTCACAACAACAGCAGCAACAATCAGGGCATCAAAGTCAGCCTGAGATGTGCCTGTAATCATGTTTTTGATAATGTCTCTGTGTACTGAGGCATCAATGATGGTCACATAATACTTGCTGTTCTCAAATCTCCACAGGGAGGTATCAATGATGATACCATGTTCACATTCAATTTTCAGTTTATCTAAAACCCAGTCATACTTGAAGGGGCCTTTTCCATCTAAGCAGTCTCCTTCTCAAATTTTACAATAGTCCTTTTGTCGATCCCACCACATTTGTAGATCAGATGACCAGTAGTGATAGACTTGCTCAAATCTACATGTCCAGTGATGACAATGTTGATATGAGTCTTTTCCTTTCCCATTTTGGTTTAGGTGTTGTGGTAGTTTACATGACACCTGTGTTCTGGCAACAAATCCATTGTGAAAAAGGAAACATAGTATTTTATAAAAGGTTTTATTCACAACGTGAATATTTTTTATTTAAATTCAATTAACCAACATATAGTACATCATTAGTTTCAGATATAGAGTTCAGTAATTCATCAGTTGCATATAACACCCAGTGCTTATCATATCATTTTGTACAGCATTTGAAATGTATTTTTGGTAATAAGAAGTAGATTTTATCATTTAATAATTTTACATTGTTAGTGCCACTTGTCATTCATCGATATGATGGCATTTTTTCCATAGAGAATACAAAGTTAACTTTTTTGTTTGAGTTGAGATAACTTGAGTATTTTTTATGTCTGAGATTACATCCATCCAAAATAAATGAGTATATCTTGTCATAACATATCTAGTTTTTACAAACAATTATGTATGCACAACAATTTCAGTGTTAAATATCATTACATTAGATTTTTGGGGAACTGTGTAGTACAAAATAATAAACATTTATTTAGACTAAGGATAAGGGGGCTTAAGCATGTCAGGATCATTCAAAATCTGAAGGGTATTATTTTTTTTTATTATTATGTTATGTTAATCACCATACATTACATCATTAGTTTTTGATGTGGTGTTCCATGATTCATTGTTTGCGTATAACACCCAGTGCTCCATGCAGTACATGCCCTCTTTAATACTCATCACCAGGCTAACCCATCCCTCCCACCCCCTCCCCTCTAGAACCCTCGGTTTGTTTCTCAGAGTCCATAGTCTCTTATGGTTCATCTCCCCCTCTGATTCCCCCCCTTCATTCTTCCTGAAGGGTATTATTCTTTTACTAAGGAGAAGAAAATATAACCTTCAAAGCAACTTCTTACAAGGTGTACTTTGGGCCTTTGAGTATAGCCATAAACTCTCCTTTCATATTTTCTCATTTGGAAATGAGTCTCCGAGATTAGCCATATTGCCACAGTGAGATGTTGAACATTTATGAAGAAATAGCTCCCCCAAAACTTGTCTGTGTAAATCTAACTACAGATTAAATTATAGAGGAATATTTTCATTGAGAATCATCTGAACCAATGACAAAGCCACAACTAGAGGTATGCCTTGGGATTTACATTCAAGAATAAATTGTTTCTTTGTAGCAAGCTTTTTTTTTTAAACCAAAATAGGGACAAATCCAAGTGAATTTACAAGAATAATGGACACTTGCAGAAATTCTGAGATGTATAGTGGTTACAAATATGATTCTTTCTCAACTTGTCTGAACCCAAGCCACACATTTTGAAAAATGAACTGGAATTTCTTGAAATTTCCTGGAGCATTCCTAAGCAGGATTTTAAGAATTTGAGGTCCTTTGCTGCTTTCTTTTATATGAGTGTACATCTTCCTAGAACTATGCAGTCTGTTTTTTAATTCATGGAACTTTTCTCAGTTTAGTTTCATTCAACATTGATTAAGTGCATGTTGTATGTCCAGAAGGAACAAAAGCATAAATATGTGTTTCCAGAAGTTCTTTGTATCTCCATCCTAGCTACATTTTATAGACTATAGCTCTTTGAAGGCTATGACTAGATCCGTTATTTAATGGGTAACCTAAGCCCTCCATACACTGCAATATTTATTTACTGACAAAGGAATGCTGCAAAGAAATGCATGTGATGATAATCAGATTTTCTTGGCTAAATGTGGAAGACTTCATTGTTACCAGTTCACCAAATGGAATGGGAATTAAACTTGTGCTTATTTAGTTTCAACTCCCATTGGCTACATATAAGGTTGTCATTGAATAAAAACTTTGAGATTATCCTTTTGTGATTAATTTCTGTTCGGGGAAAAACACATATCATAAAGTATTTTACCCACTTTCCTACACCATTCCTCTTTTTCCATTTTGGGGGTTAGAACAGATAGAGTTAATGGTACTGTTGGGACTAAGGGAATCAGATATTTAATGCTTTTCACTTTATTTCAAATGACCCTTTAAATGTCTGCTTTGGGGATGAAACTCATCATTCTGTGAGGATAATACAGGAAATATTTTATCTCAGTTACAAACAAAGTACCCCCTGGCACAAGACTTTTAAAATCTTTGGCATTAAACCTCTTGAAACCCATCTGTGTTGAAAATTAATTTTTTTGCTTTGGGGCATATTATATTTACATATTTTCTTCTTATTTCACAATATTTAATCTAGTGAGAAAATAGCTTCTTAGGCGAAGCATAGAATCCAACTCACAGGCCACAAGGTGGGGAAATCTCTGCAATGTAAAACCACAACTGAGTATATTATTTATAACAGTAATCATTTTAAAGCAGCAAATACACGGTGATTTCGTCATATTTTTCATGGTTTTATTATTTATATGAAACTTATTTAATCAAATACATTGAATTTCAATGAAAAATTAATGAAAGTAAACTATGCATATAATTATGTATTCAAAATTCTTCATTCAATGGGCAACTGTAATCCTCAAGTTGCTCAGAAAAGCAATGTCCGTGGTTTTGCCTTTTTTTCTGAGCAGAATAAAGCTGCACTGAAGAATGATTATCTGCTCTCTTTTTCTTTAGTTGTGTTGTCTTAAACCTGTGGCTTTCAGCAGAAGGTGCTTTTGTCCCAGAAGGGATATTTCTTTTGGCAATTTCTGGAGGAATTTTTAGTTGTCATGATTGGGGAAGGAAGGTGCTACTAGCATTTACTGAACAGAGGCCAAGCATGATGCTAAACATCCTAAAAAGCACAGGACATCCCCACAGAACAGAGAATTACCCAGTGCAAAATGTCAGTAGTGTCAAGGGTGAGAAAAAAAGAGAAAAAAGGTTCAAAGCAGAAAATCTCATCCAAAAGGAAACTGAATTTATATCAAACAATTATACTGTACATTTCTGTATTCAAATGCTAGGTCCTCTCATAAACTAACCCATAAACTTCTTTAATATTTTAAGGTTCTATTTAAATTCCTGTTAACATACAGTGTAATATTAGTTTCAGGTATGCACTATAGTGATTCAACACTTCCGTAAACACCTGGTGATCATCACAATAGGTGCACTCCTTAATCCCCATCACCTAATTTAACTCATCCCCCCACCCCCCTCTCCTCTGGTAAACATCAATTTGTTCTCTATAGTTAAGAGTCTGTTTCTTGGTTTGTTTCTCTCTCTCTTTCCCTTTGCTCATTTGCTTTGTTTCTTAAATTTGTTTCTTAAATTACACATAAGTGAAATCAAATGATATTTCTGTTGATATTTCTGTATTAAGGAGTCAATTCCACTTACAACTGCACCCAAAACCATAAGATACCTAGGAATAAATCTAACCAAAGAGGCAAAGAATCTGTACTCACAAAACCATAAAATACTCATGAAAGAAATTGAGGAAGACACAAAGAAATGGAAAAATGTTCCATGTCGTGGATTGGAAGAACAAATAGTGTGAAGATGTCAATGCTACCTAGAGCAATCTACACATTTAATGCAATCCCTATCAAAATACCATCCACTTTTTTCAAAGAAATTGAACAAATAATCCTAAAATTTGTATGGAACCAGAAAAGACCCCGAATAACCAGAGGAATGTTGAAAAAGAAAAGCAAAGCTGGTGGCATCACAATTCCGGACTTCAAGCTCTATTACAAAGCTGTCATCATCAAGACAGTATGGTACTGGCACAGAAACAGACACATAGATCAATGGAACAGAATAGAGGGCCCAGAAATGGACCCTCAACTCTATGGTCAACTAATCTTTCACAAAGCAGGAAAGAATGTCCAGTGGAAAAAAAACAGTCTCTTCAACAAATGATGTTGGGAAAATTGGACAGCCACATGCAGAAGAATGAAACTGGACCATTTCCTTACACCACACACAAAAATAGACTCAAAATGGTTGAAAGACCTAAATGTGAGACAGGAGTCCATCAACATCCTAAAGGAGAACACAGGCAGCAACCTCTTCAACCTCAGCCGCAGCAACTTCTTCTTAGAAACATCTCCAAAGGCAAGGGAAGCAAGGGCAAAGATGAACTATTGGGACTTCATCAAGATAAAAAGCTTTTTTTTTATGTTGGGATTGACTCCTTAATTTCTCTTTCTTCTGTCTTGTTGCATAGCAATGCCACTGATTTCTGAGCATTGATTTTATATCCTGCCACATTACTGAATTCCTGCATGAGTTCTAGCAGTTTTGGGGTGGAGTCTTTTGGGTTTTCCACATAAAGTATCATATCATCTGCAAAGAGTGAGAGTTTGACTTCTTCATTGCCAATTCGAATGCCTTTTATTTCTTTTTGTTGTCTGATTGCTGTGGCTAGGACTTCTAATACTATGTTGAATAGCAGTGGTGATAGTGGACATCCCTGCCATGTTCCTGACCTTAGGGGGAAAGCTCTCAGTTTTTCCCCATTGAGAATGATATTCGCTGTGGGTTTTTCATAGATAGCTTTTAAGATATTGAGGTATGTACCCTCTATCCCTATACTCTGAAGAGTTTTGATCAAGAAAGGTTGTTGTACTTTGCCAAATGCTTTTTCTGCATCTATTGGGAGGATCGTATGGTTCTTGTTCTTTCTTTTATTAATGTATTATATCACATTGATTGATTTGCAGATGTTGAACCAACCTTGCAGCCCAGGAATAAATCCCACTTGGTCATTATGAATAATCCTTCTAATGTACTGTTGGATCCTATTGGCTAGTATTTTGGTGAGAATTTTTGCATCCATGTTCATCAGGGATATTGGTCTGTATTCTCCTTTTTGATGGGGTCCTTTGTCTGGTTTGGGGATTAAGGTAATGGTGGCCTCGTAAAATGAGTTTAGAAGTTTTCCTTCCATTTCTATTTTTTGGAACAGTTTCAGAAAGATAGGTATTAAATCTTCTTTAATGTTTGGTAGAATTCCCCTGGGAAGCTATCTGGCCCTGGGCTTTTGTTTTTTTGGGAGATTTTTTTATTACTGCTTCAATTTCCTTAGTGGTTATAGGTCTGTTTAGGTTTTCCATTCTTCCTGGTTCAGTTTTGGTAGTTTATACATCTCTATGAATGCATCCATTTCTTCCAGATTATCTAATCTGTTGGCATATAGTTGCTCATAATATGTTCTTATAATTGTTTGTATTTCTTTGGTGTTGGTTGTGATCTCTCCTCTTTCATTCATGATTTTATTTATTTGGGTCATTTCTTTTTTCTTTTTGATAAGTCTGGCCAGAGGTTTATCAATCTTATTCATTCTTTCAAAGAACCAGCTCCTAGTTTCATTGATCTGTTCTACTGTTCTTTTGGTTTCTATTTCCTTGATTTCTGCTCTGATCTTTATTATTTCTTTTTTCCTGCTTTATTTGCTGTTTAGGCTTTATTTGCTGTTCTTTCTCTGGCTCCTTCAGGTGTAGGGTTAGGTTGTGTATTTGAGACCTTTCTTGTTTCTTGAGAAAGGTATTGCTATATACTTTCTTCGGAGGATTGCCTTTGCTGCATCCCAAAGATTTTGAACAGTTGTGTTTTCATTTTCATTTGTTTCCATGAATTTTTTAAATTCTTCTTTAATTTCCTGGGTGACCCTTTCCTTCCTTAGTAGGATGCTCTTTAGCCTCCATGTATTTGAGTTCTTTCTGACTGTCGTCTTGTGACTGAGTTCTAATTTAAAGCATTGTGGTCTGAAAATATGCAGGGCATGATCCCAATCTTTTGGTACCAGTTGAGACCTGATTTGTGACCTAGGATCTGATCTATTCTGGAGAATGTTCCACGGGCACTAGAGAAGAATGTGTATTCTGTTGCTTTGGGATGGAATGTTCTGAATATATCTGTAAAGTCCATTTGGTCCAGTGTGTCATTTAAAGTCTTTATTTCCTTGTTGATCTTTTGCTTAGATCATCTGTCCATTTCAGTGAGGGGTTCTTAAAGTCCCCTACTATTACTGTATTGTTGTCGATGTGTTTCTTTGCTTTTGTTATTGACTGGCTGCTCCCATGTTAGGGGCATAGATATTTACAATTGTTAGATCCTCTTGTTGGATAGGCCATTTAAGTATGATATAGTGTCCTTCCTCATCTCTTATTATAGACTTTGGTTTAAAATCTAATTTGTCTGATATAAGGATTGCCACCCCAACTTTCTTTTGGTGTCCATCAGCATGGTAAATGGTTTTCCACCCCCTCACTTTCAATGTGGGGGTGTCTTTGGGTCTAAAATGAGTCTCCTGCAGACAACATATTGACAGGTCTTGTTTTTTTTTTTTTATCCAGTCTGGTACCCTCTGTCTTTTGATTGGGGCATTTAGCCCATTTACATTCAGGGTAACTACTGAAAGATATGAATTTAGTGCCATTGTATTGCCTGTAAGGTGACTGTGACTATATATTGTCTGTGTTCCTTTCTGATCTATGCTGCTTTTAGGCTCTCTCTTTGCTTAGAGGACCCCTTCCAATATTTCCTGTAGGGCTGGTTTTGTGTTTGCAAATTCCTTTAGTTTTTGTTTCTCCTGGAAGCTTTTTATCTCTCCTTCTATTTTCAGTGACAGCCTAGCTGGATATAGTATTCTTGGCTGCATATTTTTCTCATTTAGTGCTCTGAATATATCATGCCAGTCCTTTCTGGCCTGCCAGGTCTCTGTGGATAGGTCTGTTGCCAATCTAATGTTTCTACCATTGTAGGTTACAGATCTCTTCTCCCGATATGCTTTCAGGATTTTCTCTTTGTTTCTGAGACTTGTAAGTTTTACTATTAGATGTCGGGGTGTTGATCTATTTTTATTGATTTTGAGGAGGGTTCTCTGTGTCTCCTGGATATTGATGCCTGTGTCCTTCCCCAAATTAGGGAAGTTCTCTGCCATAATTTGCTCCAGTAAACCTTCTGCCCCTCTCTCTCTTTCTTCTTCTTCTGGGATCCCAATTATTCTAATATTGTTTTGTCTTACGGTATCACTTATCTCTTGAATTCTGCCCTCATGATCCAGTAGTTGTTTATCTCTGTTTTTCTCAGCTTCTTTACTTTTCATCATTTGGTCTTCTATATCACTAATTCTCTCTCCTCTCATATATCCTAGCAGTTAGAGCCTCCATTTTTGATTGCACCTCATTAATAGCCTTTTTTGATTTCGACTTGGTTAGATTTTAGTTCTTTTATTTCTCCAGAAAGGGTTTCTCTAATATCTTCCATGCTTTTATCAAGCCCAGCTGGTATATTTATAATTGTCATTCTGAACTCTAGTTCTGACATCTTACTAATGTCCATATTGATTAGGTCCCTGGCAGTCAGTACTGCCTCTTGTTCTTTTTTTTTTTTCTTGAGGTGATTTTTTCCGTCTTGTTATTTTGTCCAGAAGAGAATAGATGAATGAGAGAACAAAATGCTAACAGGGTAACAACAACCCCAGAAAAATATACACTAAACAAATCAGAAGAGACCTGAAACCAGGGGGAATGAAAGAAAAAAGAATGAAAAAGAGAAAGATAAAAAAAAGAATATAATCAAATATGATCAGGCTGGTGAATAAATCAGTGCCACATACTAGATTTTGGCCGTATTTTGGTCTGTTAGAAGAAAGTGCCTCCCAAAATTTTCAAGAAAGAAAAGCTTATATATGAACAAAAATAAGGGTAAATACGATGAAGGGATGGAATATGAGTTAAAAATGAGAAGTATAAAAGATTTTATAAAAAGGAATTGATAATATAAGAAGTTTGTTGAAAAAAGAAAGAAGAGAAATTAAAAAAAATAAAGGAAGAGAATGTGATTAGGCAGGAGACTAGAACAGAGCCATACACTAGAGATTTAGGGTATATTTTGGTCTGTTAGAAGAAACTGTATCCCAAAATTTTAAAGAGTGAACAACTTATATATATACCAAAAATAAGGTTAACTACTATGAAGGGATAGAATATGACTCTAAAAATGAAAAATAAAAAAAGATTTTTTAAAAAGGGATTCATAAGATGTTGGTTGAAAAAGGGAAAAACATTCAAAAAAAGAAAAAAAAAGAAAGTTAAAAAAATTAACTTTGAAAGACTAAAGAATCAGGGGGAAAAATACCATGAATTTTATGTGCTGTATTCCCCTAGTGCTGGCATTCTGCCATTCTCATTGATTGGTAAACTTGGTCTTGGCTGGCTGTTCTTGCTGATCTTCTGGGGGAGGGGCCTGTTGCAGTGATTCTCAAATGTCTTTGCCAGAGGTGGAATTGCACCACCTTTGTCAGGGGCCGGGCTAAGTAATCTGCTCAGGTTTGCTCTCCGTAGCTTTTGTTCCCTGCAACCTTCCAATACAGCTTTGGAGAACGAGAGTGAAAATGGGGGCCTCCCAATTTCTGCCCCAGTGGAGCCGAGAGCTCAGGGCCCCACTCCTCAGTGAGCCCTAGAGCAAAGCAATCAATCACTCCTGTCTCCCTGGTCTCCGGCTGCACGCCATGATCACCCGGCCTGTGATGGAGCGTTTATATCTCTGGCACACAACCCCATTTGGAGTCTCCAAACCCAGCAGATTCCTGAGGAGTGCTCCTACGCCACTCCTTCTGGGGGAGGAAGGGGAGTCTCCCTGGATCTGCCACTTGTTGGGTTCCTGCTGGAAGAGCAGTGGCCCAACTGTGCCATGGATCATGGTTTATGGCAACCCCGAGCTGAAAGCCCACTACTCAGTTCCATCTTTGCAGCCAGCTTCCCTGCTCTGATACGTGGGAGCTCTGCCACACTCAGGCACTCCTGGTCTTTCTGTGACCCTGAGGGTCCTGAGACCATACTGTCCCAGCGAAGGTTCCACCCCCGCTTAGCTGCTGGAGCAACATCCCTCAGTGGAGCAGACTTACAAAATTTCCGGTTTTGTTCTCAGCTGCTCTATCACTTGCTGGTAGCCAGCTGATAGAGGCTTCCTCCCTCTGCAGTCTATCTTCCCATATATCGCCTCGGATTCACTTCTCTGCATGTCCTACCTTCCAGAAAGTGGTTGCTTTTCTGTTCAGAGAGTTGCTGCTATTCTTTTCTTTGATCTCCTCTTAAGTTTGTAGGTGTTCAGAATGGTTTGATCCCTATCTAGCCGAATTCCTGGGACCAGACAAAATTTAGGTCTCCTACTCCACCATCTTGCTCCTCCTTCTAGTAGCATGTTCTTTAACCTCCATGTTTTTGTGGTCTCTCCAAATTTTTGCTTGTGGTTGACTTCAAGTTTCATAGTGTTGTGTTATGATTTCAGTCCTTTTGTATTTGTTGAGGCCTGTTTTGTGATCTAATATGTGATCTATTCTGTTGAATGCTCCATGTGGACTTGTAAAGAATACGTATTTCCTTGTTGATTTTCTGTTTAGATGATCTGTCCATTGATGAAAGTGGGAGGTTAAAGTCCCTTAATATTATTGTCTTATTATCAGTATTTCTTTTATGTTTGTTTTTAATTTTTTTGTATTTGAGTGCTCCCATGTTTTGTACCTCAGTATTTACAATTGTTAAGTCTTCTTTTGGATTGTCCCCTTTATAATTGTATAATGCTTCTTTGTCTCTTTTGATAGTTTTTGTTTAAAGTCCTTTTTGTCTGTTACAAGTATTACTACTTTGGTTTTCTTTTGACACCCATTAGCATGATAAATGTTTCTACATCCCTTCACTTTCTTTTTTCTTTTTTTTTTTAAAGATTTTATTTATTTATTTGACAGAGACAGAGATAGTGAGAGCAGGAACATAGCAGCGGGAGTGGGAGAGGGAGAGCAGGCTTCCCGCCCAGGAGGGAGCCCGATGTGGAACTCGATCCCAGGACCCTGGGATCATGACCTGAGCCAAAGGCAGCCGCTTAACGACTGAGCCACCCAGGTGCCCTCCCCTCACTTTCTATCTGTAGGTGTCTTTAGGGCTGAAATGGGTCTCTTGTAGGGAGCATATAGATGGTTTTTTTTTTTTTTCAATCCATTCTGACACCCTGTATCTTTTGATTGTAGTGTTTAGTCCATTTACATTCAAAGTAATTATTGATAGATATGTATTTGTTGTCATTTTATTACTTGTTTTGTACTTATTTCTGTAGATTTTCTCTGATTTTTTCATGTTTTGTCTCCTTTGTTCTTTCCTTTGAACTCAGTCCTGTTTAATATTTCTTGCAGGGATGGTTTTGTGGTCATGAACATCTTTAGTTTTTGTTTGTCTAGGAGAAACTGTTTATCTGTCTTTCTATTCTGAATGATTGCCTAGCTGGGTAGAGTATTCTTGGCTGCAGATTTTTTCCCATTCGGGACATTGAATATTCAAGCCACTCTTCTCTGGCTATCTAAGTTTCTGTTGAGAAATCTGCAGCTAGTCTTATGGGTCTTCCCTTGTAACTTAAGGGCTTCTTTTGTCTTGCTGCTTTTAAGTTCTTTTTCTTTTGTCTCTATATTTTGCAAATTTAATTACAGTATGTCTTGGTGTTGACCTGCTTTTGTTGATTTTGATGGGAGTTCTCTGCCTCCTGGATCTGGATGCCCGTTTCCTTCCCCAGATTAGGGAAGTTTTCAGCTATTATTACTTCAAATAAATTTGCCATCCCCTTACTCTTTCATCTTCTGGGATTCCTATAACACAAATGTTATTATGTTTGATGGAGTCACTGAGTTCCCTAAGTCTATTGTCATGTTGCATAATCCTTCTGTCCCTCTTGCATTCAGCTTCATTGTTTTCCATGATTTTATCCTCCAGGTCACTAATTCATTCCTCTGCTTCTTCCATCCTGCAGTTCCTTCCATCAAACCTGTTCTGAACCTTGTTTATTGCATTCTTCCTCTCTGATTGATTCTTTCTCTGTGGTAAAATGTCTCACTGATGTCTTCTATTCTTTTCTCGAGCCCAGTGAGTATCAGTATGATTGTTGCTTTAAATTCTCCATTTGGCATGTTACTTATTTCTGTTTTGCTTAGATCTCTGGTTGTGACCTTTTCTTGTTTCATTTGTGATAAATTTCTGCACCTTGGCATTTTGTCTAAGTCTCTGTCTTCTTCTCTGTGTTAGAAAAGCCAGGATGTCTACTGCCCCTGAAAGTAATGGCCTTAAGAAGTCATGTGGTGCCCCAGGGCCTGGTGCTTCAGGGGGTGTCTCCAGTGTGTGCTGTGTGTGCTCTGCTGTTGTGTTTTGGCTGCTCTGTCCTTCAGGCCAGTTGTCTGCAGAGGCTTTCCTTGCCTTCAGTGGGCAGTGTTTGTTCCCTGGCCTGAATGTGGTGAGTTTTAACTAGGTGTACTCTGGTCTGGTCTGGTCTGTTCTTAAAATGAGACCTGACACCAACTCCATCAGAACCGAGGCCCTGCAGAACTCTCTGGTTAGGAAACGTGGTGTGGGCAGGGGTTTGTGCTGGTCTTCTAGGGGGAGGAGCCCACTGTGCTTGGATTGAGGCAAGCTTGACTGAGAAGGGCAGTCCTGACCGAGGGCACGGGGTGAGGCGTGGTGTAAGCAAGTTAGGCAGCCTGTGTCAGTGCTGTGCTACTTCCCACAGGTGGCTCTGTGTTTATGCTGATGGGCGGAGGAGGGAGGTGGTGGCAGAGCAGGCTCCTTTGTTCCCAGAGAGGCTTCTCAGGTGAACACTGCCTCTGAGGAGAACAAATAATCTACCCCCTGTGTGCCCCAGGCATTCTTCTCAGATCACTGTTTCCAAGCTGTCTGCCCTGGGGTTGTCTGCCTGCCTTCTCTCCAGGAGCAGCGCAGTGCCCTCCAGGCTCTATCCCAGCCAAACCCTCTGACCTTTAGAACTCTAGGCTTTAAGTCCTGCTGGTTGTAGGACTTACGAAATTCACCCCCTCTCGTTTTCCAAGCCAATGGCTTTGGGAAAATGTTTTCCTCATGCATTCCCCTGTGTGCGAGCCTAGAGTCCTCCTACTCTGCCGCCATCTTACTCTCCTCCCCATAGACTTCTTTATCCAGAATGAAAGAGGTGCTGATTATCATTACAATGGCAATCATATCACAATATGTAAATGTATGAAATCAACATGTTGTACACCTTAAATTTATGCAACGTTATATGTGAAATATATTTTTAAAAATATCAAAGTAAATGGAAACTTTAAAAAATATTAAGAAAAATCAGAGATGATGACTTTCTTTTCAAGAAACAAACAAACAAAAAAATCAAACCTGGAGTCCCTCTGAAACTCATAGATCACAAACCCAGAAGAATATAGGGCTAGTTAAAACCCTGATATGTGACATACATATATATCTATTGCCTAAGGATGATTTATATCATGATGATTATGAAAGGTTAAAATAGATTATTTGTATTTAGTTTTTACATCAAAAGCCACTCTGTTGGTCAGATTGGCTCTCTTTCAAATTCTTGCTATGACACTAATTAGTTGTGTGACTATAGAGAACTTAGCCTTGCTAAGCCTCAAATTCCTTATTTGGAAAATGGAATACTCATTATTACCAAATAGAGTCATTGTACAAATTGAAGGAAATAAAGAATGTAGAAGTGGTAAAAGAATAGTTGCAACCATTATAATATTGTTAACTTTAGTGTAATCTATGTTTTAATGACTGGTAACCCATATATATAGAATGTAACATATTAGTATATTTATATTGATATATTAACTATAATATGTGACTATTGAATGCATACCATCCCAAGTTGTGGCAATAACACCTATGCTGTAATATATAGTTGAGAATTCTATTACCCAATGTATAGCATAATAATATAAGTATCTTTGTTAATATTTATGTAAATTTATAGATTAGATATCTCTGACAGAAATATTAATGGAAGGAGTCTATAAAATACAATCCAACTTTTTGAGATTAGTGTAATAAAGGACAGATATAAGTGTTTGCTAATACCTCTATTACTTCAAATATTTTGGCTACAGAAAAGCAATTAATGAATAAGGACTTTTTCTTCCTGATAAGTCTGATAACTATTCTTAGAAGGGGTTACAAAATGTATCCAAATTCAGACAAATGCTATATCATAAAGGGTTGCATCTCAGCAAAACTCCATGAATTATGCATTTAAAATTTTTGACAACTTCAGAAATCTACCATTTCTCATTATCAATGTGTTTCTGTACTTGTGATACTAAAGACTGATTTAATTGTCCAGAGAATTATTTTTCAAGTAAACACTATCAGAGTCCTCTCCACATTTTAGAGTACTGAATACATCATTTATTGCTTGATGAAACTATGCCATAGTCTCTCTTGAACAGACTCTTTATGTTAAATTGTCATGGGGAGTATTTACTTTTCTATTATTTTTATCACATCATAAACTCATATCTAAATATCTACTATCATTTTATTTGTCTTTTAGTGTTACTGCTTATAGTTTTCTTCAGACAGCAAATGACTATATTGTAGCTTTTTCTTCAAAAGATGTTGTTTGTTTTAATGCATGTACTAAATTTATATCATTTGAATGATGTCAACACTAACATCATGTGAACCTAAGGCTTTCCAGAAGTTTGGATTCATTAATGATACAAGAATACTGAATAATGAAATACAAGATATGATTTCTCCATGGTACTCAAATATGCCAAAAGTCTTAGAACATGCACACAGATTTCAGTGATAAAGAAAATAAATGTTGGATATAAAACATACTTGAACTACAATGGAGTCTAGCTTCTTAGAATTTTAGTAAATTTAGTTTATAAATGTAATAAACCTTATACAGTGGACATTTTGTAAATTTTGATGTCAGAAAACACATTCTATTCTAATTTCATAAAAATCATTGTAAATTAAATCACTTGTTGTTTTGGAGATTGCTATGGACTGAATGTTTGTGTCCCCTCAATATTCATTTGTTGAAACCCTAACCCCCATTGTGATGGTATTAGGAATCTTTGGGAGGTGATTGGGTCATGAAGATAAAAGCCCTCATAAATGAGATTAGTGCCCTTATAAAAAAGATCCTGAGAGCTCTCTCATTTTCCATCATGTGGAAACAAGGAGATTCAGCAGTCTGCATCTCAGAAGAGGGCTCTCAACAGAACCCGACCATGCTTCAACATGATATCAGACTGTGAGCATCTAGAACTGTGAGAAATATATTTCTATTTTTTATAAGCTACTCAGTCTATGGTATTTTGTTACAGCAGCCCAAACTGAATAATACGAGATATTTTCAAGTTATCATGACATTAATGAAGTAATATTTTAGAAGTCATAGTATGTGAAAAGTTGCTTAAGAGAAAATTCAAAATGTATGTAATAGTGATAACAATAGGAATAATATATATTAAATCAGTAATATAGCTCATATTCAATAGTAGCCTCCATTTTAGTTATGGGAAGGAATTGCCCTGTATTTGACCATTGCACTGAAAAAAAAATAAGTATTATAACTACAGTGAGTGAAGCTACAAATTCAGATTAGCTTTCAAGTTTTGATTACTGAGAACGGTTTCAAGAACATTGAATGGAGATGTACTTGTTAAACTAAAAATGTGGAATTGACAAAACTAAAGCTCTTTGATCTTTGGTTTCCAAAATCTCACAAGCTTCTTGAGGATGATGTACATGGAGAAGGGAAAAAAAAAGCCTGAGTAATGTGATAGCCATTATTCAAGAATTCCTTTAAAAATATCGTGTTGAAATGCTTCTTGTGTTAATGAAATTTGATTTTTATAAATGTACTTTTGTGTTCACTTCGGCAGCACATATACTACAGTTGGAACAATACAGGTATTAGCATGGCCCCTGTGCAAGAATGACATGCAAATCTGTGAAGTTTTCCATATTAAAAATTAAAAAATAATAAATACTTTTAATATTTTGTTAAATTTGGAGAGTAGATACTATTTGTCCTGGATTAAGTACATATTAATAAAGGCATTGTACTCTTTAATTAGGAAGAGACCCTTGTGCTTACCCTTGCTTTCTTGTTCTCTAGTTAATCTAGGAATCAAGAAGCACAATTTTCTCCCTTAAGGCTATAATTTCTGGTAGGGATATTTCTCCTATTTAGTTCCCTGTTATAGATGTGCATAAGAAGGGCATGGCTTATGTGGTCTATTTTTTCTGTTAAATATCTGTGATACTGTATTTACCATGAATATAATGGAAAAAATATACATCTATGTCTGGGTTGAAGAAGGCCTTTAAGTATGTACCATGAATTTGATTTACCTTGAATTTCCGATTTTCAAAGATATAAAATCACATCTTAGTGATGAAGATAGCATTTAGAACAACATGTGTTTGTTGCATTATCCAGATTGTTTAAATACATTTGGTGAAACCTTAAATACAGTGGACAATTTTAACTCTAAATGGAGAATAGCAAAAGTGTGTATCTTAGGAAGGAATTTGCATCTCTTTCATTTCTTTAAAAATCAGAGCCGTCTGATGACTTAAGAAAATTTAACGTAGCTGGTATTCGATCACATTTTCCTCAGGCCTTTCCCCAGAAGCACAGGTGATCTCAACATGTTAAAATCATGGAGTTTATTTCCAGAATGATTTTCATATCTAATTTCCAATTTGAATTTATCTCATGATCTCTAAATCTTTGCAAATGAACACCTTTTTTCTTTTGGTATACAGTTTAGAGAGGCATATGAAAGGCTAAATTTTCTCATCTGTTGTGTATTTTTGTTAAGTAGTAGTTTAATATAATATTTAATTACATTTATTTTATATAAATTATACTTAAATTAATCTTAAAATATAATACAATATTTGTTAAATAGTAATTCACATGATTAACCAAGTTAGCTATAAATAGGAGTAATATACAAATATAATTAATGTATAAATAAATAAGACTCTAGCATTAGGAATAACCATAGGGTAGAATTTTTAGAGAGTTTTTATTCCATCATGAAAATACTATTCTAATTTTGAAACTTTATACCATGTCCCAGAAGTCTTTGTATCATAGTCTGGCTTCATCTACCTCTCTAGATTCATCATGTACATGCCTTATCTTCTCTTGCCATATAGGTCTTTTTTCAGTGTCTTTCTTGCTCCCTCTTGCTGGAGGGCCTGAGACATTATTCTCTCCCTTTTTTACTTGGTTAATTCCTATTCACTCTTCAGATAATAGCTCAATTATCTTCCTATCAGTGAAGTCTTCCCTGAGCTTTCTATGTAAAAGTCCTCTTATTTTCATAATACTTACTCACAGTTGAAAATTTTTCATTTTGTAGATAATTATTTCCTTTATGTCTGTATCTTCCTTACTATTCTTTGTATACCATGACATAGGGATTGTGATAGGTTTGTTCATCATTTAATACCTAGTTCCCAGCATAATGCCTTGCACATCTTTGGTGCTTATTGTTGAATGGGTGGACTAAACTTGAAACTGGAAATGCCCATACTGTTTACTTCCCTACAAATTCTCTTGAACATTTTTGTATTCTCCAGCAGATTACATGAATCTCTGAGAGCTGGAATTGTGTAATATGCAGGGGTTTCTCACAGTGTTTAAAAGTACATTGTACATAGAAGCTATTTGATAAAAGTTTAATACATATCCAGATGACATGAATAAGTAAAAATTATGTGGCTTAAAGTTTATGTATTTAATTCACCTCATACCATTTACAGATGAAAATCAAGAAAAATAGTAATTTTTATACTAATTCTCACCCCTATCATTTATTTCCCCTAAGTTAACATAGAAAATATAGCTGTAAGAGGAGTGCTAAGTAAGAGTAAGCAAAAAGAAATTCTCATTTCACATTCTCTGGGGTAAGAGTAGTGTATTAACATGTATGTATAAATATACTCATAGCTTACTCTTGAAGTAGGCACATCAACAGCTGCCTGAGGGAATGTGTGCCAGAGGACTTCAAAAATGCCTAAACACATCATAATCCTTATCTGGTCTGGCCCCAGTATTTAAAATTCTCACAGTAATTTCTTATTTCATAGGTAGCCAGATACTTCTGTTAACACGATGTCAATTTTGTTATATGATTACTGCACTAAGCAGTAGTGGTCATTTACCCTTGACTTAGGTTAGTGTAACAATAAACCAACAAAGGGTTACATTTTGAAGGTGAAGAGATCAGCTAAAATGTGACAAATGGCACACTTCTCAGGATGTGGCATAGATTAGAGAATGAAAGATCAGGGAAGATGGAAGCAATAATTAGGAAGCATTTGACTGGAGGTGAAACAATGAAAGGGAGAAGTACAAGTACAAAATTTGGAACCATGAGCTAAGGAATTAGAATTCTAGTTGTGTAATGTCCTAGATCTATGATTTTGGGAGAGTTACTTAATCTCTGAAAATCAGTTTAGTCAATATCAAATGCTATACAAAAACATTGAAAATTATTTCTGTGTAGCAAGGGCAATAAGTATTAGTTGAGCCTAAAAAACCATTTATTTTACCATTTATCAAATGTATTAGTTATTCTTATAATATCAATTCAAGATAATGTTAGGCATCAACATTTCCTGGCTAATTTTAATCTCAGCTAGGCTAATTGGGCAGCATTTCCAATATGCAGAAACCCATCAACAAGGATCTTTGAGTGCTTAGTATGTACCTCATACAAGGTACTATGAAAAGAATGAGGTATGATTCCTCCATATGAAGAATTTAATATAGAATCCAGGAGGTGGACTTGGTGGACATGGAGAAATAGTTTACAATTATTCATTCAACAAGTTTATTGAATTTTATTATCATATCAAGCACAGTTTAGGCACTAGGATACCAATGTGAGAAATTGAAATGCTCTTGAAGTGTAAATTTTATAGAGAAGGCAGACAATAGATTAAAAAATAAATCTATAATGGCCAAGTGGAGATAAGTAGTATGAAGAAAAATAGAACAGGGAAAAAGGAATAAAGAGTGACAGGGGAGTGATTTTATATACAAATTTTATATATAAAAATTATCTCTATGTTAAGAAGGGATTTGAGCTGACATCTGAAGAAGTGAGCAAACAAATCACATGAATGTCTAGGGGGAAAGATGTTAGGCAGAGGAAAAACCAGTGCAAACGTCCTGAAGCAGGTGCATGACTGGCATGTTTAAGGGATAACCAGGAAGCCATGTGGCTGGAATGAAATAAAAGGAGAGATAGTAGGACATGAAGTCAGAATGGTAGCAGAGGGGTAAGATCATATAGCCTTATATAGATTATTTTTATAGACCAGGAGCCATCAGGATTCATTGGGTGTTGAACTCATGATCTGACATATATTTTATAACTATCACTTTGGCTGCTGTGAAGAGAATAATGTGATGAATGAACAAGAGTGGAAGCAGAGAGACTAGTTAAGAAGCTATTGCATTAGTCCAGATAAGAGATGATGGTGGGTTGGAGCAGGGTATTTCGTTTATAGTATTGAGTATGAGAAGAGTTCATTTATAAGTATACTAAAATATAGGGCAAAGTTAATCTATTAGACTTCGTGTGGGATGTAAGAGAGAATCAAAGATGACTTCAAAGTTTATAGGGTGGCATCAAATATTTGGATTTATATGTGCTGTTTGTGATGTTTATCAAGCATATGAAAGATATATTTGGATGGCAAATAAGTACATGAAAAGTTCTCTACATCATTAATTATCAGGGAAATGTAAATTATAATCATGAGATTTTACTACATAACCACTTTAATAGCAAAAATTAAAAACACTGATAAAGTTATAGTAAGGATGTGGAACAATTGGAACACTCATATAATGCTTGTAGGAATGTAAAATGGTACAACTACTTCGGAAAATAGTTTTCCAGTTTCCTGTAAATTTAACATATATTTATTTTCTGACCCAGCATTACTACTGTTAGGTATTTGCTAAGGTATTGTATTTAAGAGAAATGAAAACATATGTCCACAAAAAGACCTATGTATGAGTATTCATAACAGCATTATTTATAATAACTAAAACGTGAGAACAACCAAACATCCATTAACAGGTAAATGGATAAAAAAATTGTTGTATATCCAGAGAATATAAAATTATTCAGTATTAAAGAGAAATAAATTACTATTTTATGGAACAATCTGGATGAATCTTAAAATTATTATTCGAAGATTGTAAGAGTACATTATTGTGTGATTCCATTTATTTTTTTATTTAAATTCGATTAGCCAACATATAGTACATTATTAATTTCAGATGTAGAGTTCAATAATTCATCAGTTACACATTACACCCAGTGCTCATCACATCATGTGCCCTCCTTAATGTCCATCACCCAATTACCCTGTCCCGACACCCACACCCTCTCCATTAACCCTCAGGTTATTTCCTATATTTAAGAGTTTCTCATGGTTTTTCTCCCTCTCTGATATCTTCCCATTCAGTTTTACCTCCCTTCCCCTCTGATCTTCTGCACTGTTTCTTATGTTCCACATATGAATGAAACCATATGATAATTGTCTTTCTCTGATGTACTTATTTTGCTCAGCATAATACCCTCCAATTCCATCCATGTCAATGTAAATAGTAAGTATTCATCCTTTCTGATGGATGAGTAATATTCCATTGCATCCACATCTTTATCCATTCATCTGTCGTTGGACATCTGGACTCTTTACATAGTTTGGCTATTGTGGACATTGCTGCTATAAACATTGAGTGCAGGTGCCCCTTCGGATCAATATATTTGTGTCTTTGGGGTAAATACCTAGTAGTGCAATTGCTGGGTCGTAGGGTAGCTCTATTTTTAACGTCTTGAGGAACCTCCATATTGTTTTCCAGAGTGGCTGTACCAGTTGACATTCCCACCAGCAGTGTAAGAGTGTTCCCCTTTCTCCACATCCTCACCAACATTTATTTGCTGACTTGTTAATTTTAACCATTTTGACTGATGTGAGATGGTATCTCATTGTGGTTTTTATTTGTATTTCCCTGATGCTAAGTGATGTTGAGCCTTTTTTCATGTGTCTGTTGGCCATCTGGATGTCTTCTTTGGAGAAATGTCTGTCCATGTCTTCTGCCCATTTCTTCACTAGATTTTTTTGTTTTTTGGGTGTTGAGTTTGATAAGTTCTTTATAGAGCTTGGATATCAGCCCTTTATCTGATATGTCATTTGCCAATATCTTCTCCCATTCCATAGGTTGCCTTTTAGTTTTGTTGACTGTTTCCTTTGTTGTGAAAAAGATTTTTATCATGATGAAGTCCCAATAGTTCATTTTTGCTTTTATTTCCCTTGCCTTTGGAGACGTGTTTAGTAAGAAGTTGCTATAGCCAAGGTCAAAGAGGTAGCAACCTGTGTTCTCCTCTAGATTTTGATGGATTCCTGTCTCACATTTAGGCCTTTCATCCATTTTGAATTTATCTTTGTGTATGGTGTAATAAAATAGTCCAGTTTCATTCTTTTGCATGTGGCTGTCCAATTTTCCCACCACCATTTGTTGAAGAGACTGTCTTTTTTCCCCTGGATACTTGTTCCTGCTTTGTCGCAGATTAGTTGACCATAGAGTTGAAGGTCCTTTTCTGGATTCTCAATTCTTTTACGTTGATCTATGTTTTTGTTTTTGTGCCAGTACCATACTGTCTTGATGATCACAGCTTTATATTAAAACCTTTTATTATAGCTTGAAGTCCGAAATTGTGATGCCAGCAGCTTTGGTTTTCTTTTTCAACATTCCTCTGGCTCTTCAGGGTCTTTTTGGTTCGACACAAATTTTAAGATTATTTGTTCCAGCTCTGTGAAAAATATCAATGGTATTTTGATAGGGATTGCATTAAATGTGTAGATTGCTCTGGGTAGCAGAGACATTGTAAGAATATTTTTTCTTCCAATCCATGAGCATGGAAAGTTTTCCCATTTCTTTGTGTGCTCTTCAATTTCTTTCAGAAGTGTTTTATGGCTTTCAGAGTACAGATCTTTTATATCTTTGGTTAGATTTATTCCTAGGTATCTTATGGTTTTTGGTGCAGTGGTAAATGGGATTGATTCCTTAATTTTTCTTTCTTCTGTCTCATTGTTAGTGTATAGAAATACAACTCATTTCTGTGACTTGATTTTATATCCTGCCATGTTGCTGAATTCCTGTATGAGTTCTACCAATTTTGGGTTGGAGTCTTTTGGGTTTTCCACATAAAGCATCATGTCATCTGTGTAAAGGTTTGACTTCTTCTTTGCCAAGTTGAATGCCTTTTCTTTCTTTTTGTTGTCTGCTTGCTGAGGCTAGGACTTCTAGTACTATGTTGAACAACAGTGGTGAGAATGGGCATCCCTGTCATGTTCCTGACCTTAGCAGAAAAGCTCTCAGTTTTTCCTGTTGAGAATATTTGCTGGGATGCCTGGGTGGCTCAGTCAGTTATGCGTCTGCTTTTGGCTCAGGTCATGATCTCAGGGTTCTGGGATCAAGTCCGGCATTGGGCTCCTTGCTCAGCAGGGAGCCTGCTTCTCTCTCTGCCTGCTGCTCCCCCTTCTTTACTCTCTCTCTCTGACAAATAACATCTTTAAAAAGAGAGAGAGAATGATATTTTCTGTGGGCTTTTCATATATGATATTGAGGTATGTTCCTTATGTCCATACACTGTGGAGAGTTTTAATCAAAAAAGAATGCTGTATTTTGTCAAATGCTTTTTCTGGATCAATTGAGAGGATCATATGGCTCTTTTCCTTTATTTTATTAATGTGATGTATCACGTTGATGGATTTGTGAATGTGAACCATCTTTGAAGCCCAGGAATAAATCCCACTTGTTTATGATGAATAATCCTTCCAATGTACTGTTGGATCTTATTAGCTAGCTTCTAAGTGAGAATTTTGGCATCCATGTTCATCATGTATATTGGTCTGTAATTCTCCTTTTTGGTGGGGTCTTTATCTGGTTTTGGGATCAAGGTAATGTTGGCCTCATAGACTGGTTTGAAAGTTTTCCTTCCATTTCTATTTTTTGGAACAGTTTCAGAAGAACAGGTATTAATTCTTCTTTAAATGTTTGGTAGAATTCCCCTGTGAAGCCATCTGGCCCTGGACTCTTGTTTATTGGGAGATTTTTGATTACTGATTCAATTTTTTTTTTTTTTTTTTTTTTGCTGGTTATGGGTCTGTTCAGGTTTTCTATTCTTGTTTCAGTTTTGGTAGTTTATATGTCTCTAGGAATGCATCCATTTCTTCCAGATTGCCTAATTTGTTGGCATATAGTTGCTCATATGTTCTTATAATTGTTTGTGTTTCCTTGGTGCTGGTTGTGATCTCTCCTCTTTCATTCATGATTTTATTTATTTGGGTCCTATCACTTTTTGATAAGTCTGGCTAGGGGTTCATTGATCTTGTTAATTCTTTCAAAGAACCAGCTTCTAGTTTCATCTGTTCTACTGTTCTTTTGGTTTCTATTTCATTGATTTCTGCTCTCATCTTTATTATTTCTTTTCTCCTGCTGGGTTTAGGCTTTATTTGCTGATCTTTCTCCAGCTTCTTTAGGTGCAAGGTTAGTTTGTGTATTGGAGACCTTTCTAATTTTTTTGGGAAAGGCCTATATTGCTATGTACTTCCTTTTTAAGACCACCTTTGCTGCATCCCAAAGATTTTGAACAGTTGTGTTTTCATTTTCATTTGTTTCCATGAATTTTTTAGATTCTTCTTTAATTTCTTGGTTCACCCATTCATTCTTTAGTAGGATGCTCCCTAACCTCCAAGGATTTGAGTTCCTTCCAAATTTTCTTTTGTGGTTGAGTTCAAGTTTCAAAACACTGTGGTCTGAAAATATGCAGGGAATAATCCCAATATTTTGTTACTGGTTGAGACCTGATTCCTGACCCAGTATGTGATCTATTCTGGAGAATGTTCCATGTGCACTTGAGAAGAATGTGTATTCTGTTGCTTTAGGATGGAATGCTCTCTCTATATCTATGTGAAGTCCATCTGGTCTGGAGTGTCTTTCAAAGCCCTTGTTTCCTTGTTGATCTTATGCTTAAATGATTGTCCATTGCTGTGAGTGGGGTGTTAAAGTTCCCTACTATTATTGTAGTATTATCAATGTGTTTCTTTAATTTGGTTATTAATTGGTTTGTGTATTTGGCTGCTCCTAGGGTTAGGAGCATATTTATAATTGTTAGACCTTGTTGGATACACTCTTTAAATATGACTTAGTGTCCCTCTTTAACCCTTACTATAGTCTTTGGTTTAAAATCTAATTTGTCTGATGTAAGAATTGCTACCCAAGCTTTCTTTTGATGTCCATTAGCATGATAAATGGTTCTCTACCTCCCTCCAGTTTCAATCTGGAGGTTTCCTTGGGTCTACAATGAGTCTCTGTAGACAGCATATAGATGGGTCTTGCTTTTTTAAAAAAATATTTTATTTAAGAGAGAGAGAGCACAAGCAGGGGGAGCAGCAGGCAGAGGGAGAGGGAGAAGCAGGCTACCTGCTGAGCAGAGAGCCCAACGTGGGGCTTGATCCTAGGACCCTGGGATCATGACCTAAGTGAAAGGCAGATGCTTAACTGACTGAACAATCCAGGCACCACCAGTCTTGCTTTTTTATCCAATCTGATACCCTGTGTCTTTGATTGGAACATTTAGCCCATTTACATTCAGAGTAACTATTGAAAGATATGAATTTAGTGCCATTGTATTACCTGTAAAGTCCCTGTTTCTATAGATGGTCTCTCTCTCTCTCTCTCTCTCTCTCTCTCTCTCTTTTTTTTCTTTCATGTCTATGGTATTTTGGGGCTCTGTTCGCTTACAGGATCCCCTTCAATATTTCTTCTTGCAGGGTTGGTTTAGTGATCACAAATTCTTTAATTTCTGTTTGTCCTGGAAGCTCTTTATCTCTCTTGCCATTCTGAATGACAGCCTTGCTAGATAAAGTACTAAATTGAGAGGATCATATGGTTCTTGTCTTTCCTTTTATTAATATGATGTGTCACATTGATTGATTTGTGAATGTTGTACCACAATTGCAGACTGGGGATAATCCCACTTGGTTGTGGGAATAACTCTTTTAATGTACTGTTGGATCCTATTGGCTAGTTTCTTGGTGAGTAATTTGACATCCATGTTCATCAGGCAAATTGGGTCTGTTATTCTCCTCTTTGATGGGGTGTCTGGTTTTGGGGTCAAGGTAATGCTAGCCTCGTAGAACGAGTTTGGAAGTTTTCCTTCCATTTCTATTTTTTGAAACACCTTTAGTAGAAAAGTATTATTTCTTCCTTAAATATTTGGTAGAATAACCTCTGGGAAGCCATTTGGCCCCTGGACTCCTGTTTTTTGGGAGATTTTTGATTACTGCATCAATTTCCTGTTGGTTATGGATCTGTTCAGGTTTTCTGTTTTTTCCTGTTTCAGTTTTGGTAGTTTATAAGTTTCCAGAAATGCATCCATTTCTTCCAGATTGCCTAATGTTGTCATATAGTTGCTCATAATATGTTCTTAAAATTGTATTTCCTTGGTATTAGTTGTGATTGCTCCCCTTTCGTTCATAATTTTATTAACTTGGTTCCTTTTTTTTTTCTTTTTGACAAGTCTGGTTAGGGGTTTATTGATCTTATTAATTTTTTCAAAGAATCAGCTCCTAGTTTTGTTGATATGTTCTGCTATTCTTTTGGTTTCTATTTCATTGATTTCTGCTCTAATTTTTATTAATTCTCTTCTTCTGCTGGGTTTAGGCTTTATTTTCTGTTATTTCTCCAACTCTTTTAGGTGTAAGGTTAGCTTGTGTATTTGAAACCTTTCTTGTTTCTTGAGAAAGGCTTGTATTGCTATATACTTCCCTCTTAGGACTTCCTTTGCAACATCTGAAAGGTTTTGAACAGTTGTATTTTCATTTGTTTCCATGAATTTTAAAAATTCTTCTTTAATTTCCTTGTTGATTCATTCATTCTTTAGTAGGATGCTCTTTAACTTCCATATATGAGTTCTTTCCAAATTTCCTCTTGTGACTGAGTTCAATTTTGAAAGCGTTGTGGTCTGAAAATATGCAGGGAATGATTCCCATCTTTTGGTACCAGTTGAAACCTGATTTTTGACCCAATATGTGATCTACTCTGGAGAATGTTCCATGTGCACTTGAGAAGAATGTGTATTCTGTTGTTTTAGGATGGAATGCTCTGAATGTATCTCTGAAGTCACTCTGGTCCAGTGTGTCATTCAAAGCCCTTGTTTCCTTGTTGATCTTCTACTTACATGATCTGTCCATTGCAGTAGTGGAATGTTAAAGTCCCTTACGATTATTGTGTTATTATCAATGAATTTCTTTACTTTTGTTATTAATTGGTTTATATAATTGGCTGCTCCCAAGTTAGGGGCATAAATATTTACAATTATTTGATCTTGTTGGATAGACCCTTTAATTATGATATAAAGTCCTTCCTCATCCCTTATTACAGTCTCTGATTTAAAATCTAATTTTTCTGATACAAGGATTGCTACCCCAGCTTTCTTTGATGTCCATTAGCATGATAAATGTTTCTCCACCCCCTCACTTTCAATCTGGAGGTGTATTTGGGTCTAAAATGAGTCTCTTGCCAACATACTGATGGGTCTTGTTTTTTTTATCCAGTCTGATACATTGAGTCTTTTGATTGGAGCATTTAGCCCGTTTACATTTAGAGTAACTATTGAAAGATATGAATTTAGTGCCATTGTATTACCTGTAAAGTCAGTGTTTTTGTATATTGTCTCTGTTCCTTTCTGGTCTATGTTACTTTGGGACTCTCTCTTCGCTTAAAGGATCCCCCTTCAATATTTCTTTCAGGGCTAGTTTAGTGATCACAAATTCTTTCAGTTTCTGTTTGTCCTGGAAGCTTTTTACTTCTTCTATTTTCTATTTTGAATGACAGCCTTACTGGAAAAGTATTTTTGGCTGTATATTTTTCTCATTTAGCATCCTGAATATATCATGCCAACCCTTGCTGGCCTACCAGGTTTCTGTGGATAGGTGTGCTGCCAGTGTAATGTTCCTACCCTTGTGGGTTAAGAAGTTCTTGTCTCGAGCTGCTTCCAGGATTTTCTCTTTATCTCTGAAATTTGCAAGCTTCACTATTACATGGTGTGGTGGGGTGTTTGTCTATTTTTATTGATTTTGGGGCGTTCTCTCTACCTCCTGGACTTGAATGCCTGTTTCCTTCCCCACATTAAGGAAGTTCTCAGCTATGATTTGCTCAAATATACCTTTTGTCCCTCTCTCTTTCTTCTTCTTCTGGGACCCAAATAATTTTAATAATTTTCATTTTCTGGTATTGCTGATTTCTTGAAGCCTCCCCTCATGGTCCATTAGTTGTGTTTCTCTTTTCCTCAGCTTCCTTCCTTTCCATCATCTTGTCTTCTATGTCACTGACTCTCTCTTTTGCCTCATTCTAGCTGTTAGGGCATCCATTTTAGACTGCATCGCAGTTAAAGCATTTTTAATTTAGGACTGATTAGATTTTATTTCTGCACTAAGAGATTCTCTAATGTCTTTTATGCCTTTTTCAAGCTCAGCTAGTAACATTATAATCATCCTGAATTCTACCTCTGACATTTTACTTATATCTGTATCGATAGATCTGTGGCAGAGAGCTTTACCTCTGGTTCTTTCTTTTGTTGTGAATTCCTCCATCTAATCATTTTTCCCAGAGAAGAATGGATGAACAAGAAAACAAAATAAAAAAATCAACCAAACTCAAGCGAAATACACAGTAGAGAAATCCAAAGATGTCAGAAACCAAAAAAGAAAAGAAAAAAAAAGGGAAAAAGAAAGAATACAATCTCACAGGTGGACAAAACAGGGTGATCCACTTGGTCCTTGGTGTATTTTGGTGTGTTTGTTAGAATACACTAAATCCCAAAATTGTAAAGAATTTAAAAAGTGAAAGGAAGCCAAAATGAAGTGTGTGTGTGTGTGTGTGTGTGTGTATAAAATGTAAATGTAAAAATTAAAATTAAAAAAAGATATAAAAACAAAGAGTTGATAAAATAAGAGACTAGTTGAAAAGGAAAAAATGAAAAAAAATTTTAAACTGAAGAACTAAAGACTCATGTGAAAAAATCTCTAATTCTATATACTATTTTCCCCTAGTGCAGGAGTTTTTCAGTTCTGAGTGATCTATAAAACCTAGTATTTTCCTGAGGATCCTGCTTGTCTTCTTGGGTAGGGGCCTGTTGCACTGATTCTCTAGTGTCTTTGCCTGGGCAGAGTTGCACCAACCCTTGCCAGGGGGCCGGGCTCAGCATAAGCTGCTTCAGGTTGCTATGTGGCTTTTGTTTCCTGAAGGCTTTTCATATGACTTTAGAAGATGGAAAAAAAATGTAAAAAATGGTGGTGCCCCGATCTCCAACCCCAGAGCTGAACAATCATGGCCCCCGCTCTTTAGTGCACCCTCAGGGAAAGGCAGTCAATCCCTTTCACGTGCACCAAACTCTGAAGACTCTTGCAGTGCACACCTGCACCAATTCTCCCAGGGGAAGGAGCCAGATCTCACAGTGGTTGTCTCTTGCTGGGCCCCTGCTTGGAGAGCAGTTGCCTGATTGTGCCATGGTTCACGGTTTATGACAACACCCAGCTGAGAGGCCACTCCAGGGCTCAACTGGATTCCTTGCTCCAATGTTTGGAAACTCTGCTGTGCTCAGGCATCCCCATTCGTTCTGTGACCATGGGGATCCTGAGACCATACTGTCCCACCTAGGTTTCTGCCCCACTTTACCACCTGACCACCTTTCAGGCAGGGACATCCCTCACAGGAGCAGACTTCTAAGAGTTCCTATTTTGCTATCCACTGTTATATCATTTTCTGGTAGCTGGCATACAGAGACTTCATTCTCCTGTGGTTTATCTTCCGATATATCCCCTTAGATTCACATCTCCGCACCTCCTGCCTTGCAAAAAGTGGTCGCTTTTCTATTTGTAGAATTGCAGCAATTCTTTTCTTAGATCTCAGTTTGAATTCACAGGTGTTCAGAATGATTTGATAAATATCTAGCTGCATTCAAGGGACTAGATGAAATGTGGGTCCCCTACTCTCTTGCCATCTTCATTCCCTCCATATGATCCCATTTGTATGAAACCCTAAAATAAGCAATACTAATCTATAATGATAGAAAGCAGATCAGTGTTTCACCATCCTACTTTATTTGGTCCTGAGATATTTCCTGCAATACAGGAATTTCAGCACTAAACCCAGAATAGTTCCTGGAAAACCAGAACAGGTGGTCAATGTGTAAGGCTGGGGACAAGGATTGACTGGGAAAGAGCCCAAAGGAACTTTTTGGGGGTGAAGGAAATGTTCTATATTTGGATTATAATAGTGGTTTCAAGGGTATATTCATTTGTTAAAGCTCATCAAAATATATACTTAATTGTGAACATTTTTATTGGATATAAAGTCTATACCAGTGGAGTTTATTAAAAAGTAAAAGATAGGGTCTTCCACCCGCATCAGCCAGAGCCTGTTTGCGACTTACCAGAGTCTGCAAATTCTCCGCTCTGAGCCGGTCCGCACTGCCCCGATCCCAGCTTTCTATCCTTTGAAAACACTAAGAATAATGTCCCTGCATCAGTTTTTACTAGAGCCAGTCACCTGTCATGCCTGGAACAGGGATCGTACCCAGATTGCTCTTAGCCCCAATTATCACGAAGTCCACATCTATAAGAAGAACGGGAGCCAGTGGGTGAAAGCTCATGAACTCAAGGAGCGCAATGGACACATTACAGGTATCGACTGGGCTCCCAAGAGTGACTGCATCGTCACTTGTGGGGCAGAGCGCAATGCCTATGTCTGGAGTCAGAAAGATGGTGTCTGGAAGCCAACCCTGGTGATCCTGAGAATTAATCATGCAGCGACTTTTGTCAAGTGGTCCCCGCTAGAGAACAAATTTGCTGTGGGAAGTGGAGCACAACTCATTTCTGTTTGTTACTTTGAGTCTGAAAATGACTGGTGGGTAAGCAAGCACATTAAAAAGCCAATTCGATCCACGGTCCTCAGCTTGGATTGGCATCCCAACAATGTTTTGCTGGCAGCAGGATCATGTGATTTCCAAATGCAGTGTTTTCTGCCTACATTAAAGAAGTGGATGAAAAGTCAGCCAGTACGCCCTGGGGCAGCAAGATGCCTTTTGGTCAGCTGATGTCAGAGTTCGGTGGCAGCGGCACTGGTGGCTGGGTACATGGGGTCAGCTTCTCTGCCACTGGGAGCCGCCTGACCTGGGTCAGCCATGACAGCACCGTATCCGTTGCTGATGCCTCAAAAAGTGTGCAGGTCTCAACTCTGAAAACAGAGTTCCTGCCCCTCCTGAGTGTGTCGTTTGTCTCAGAGAATAGCGTTGTAGCCGCGGGCCATGACTGCTGCCCAATGCTCTTCAACTACGATGACCGTGGCTGCTTGACCTTCGTCTCCAAACTAGACATTCCCAAACAGAGCATCCAGCGCAACATGTCTGCCATGGAGCGCTTCCCCAACATGGACAAGAGGGCCACGACTGAGGACAGCAACACAGCCTTGGAGACGCTGCACCAGAATAGCATCACTCAGGTATCTATTTATGAGGTGGACAAGCAAGATTGTCACAAAATTTGCACTACTGGCATCGATGGAGCCATGACAATTTGGGATTTCAAGACCTTAGAGTCTTCCCATCCAGGGCCTCCGGATAATGTGAAGCTGAGTGAGCCTCCCAGATCCAGCATGACAAATGGACAGACTGACAGACTGACAAATGCGCTGATGCAGCCCCGCTGTGTGCATGGTGGTGAGGAGAGCCAGCCGCAAGGAGACACTGAAGACAAGTTTTGCACAAATATCGTTTGTGTGTTTTTGTTTGAATATAACTGGTGACGATGTTGTTTTTTTAAAAGCAGCCGTGATTTGGGTTTTTCTGTTTTTTGTTTTTGCTATTTCATTCCATTCTTGACCAAAGCTTCTCTTTAAGTAGTTTTTTATGGAAAATTGTCACACTAACTTAAAGGAAAGGGTGGGAGACATGTCCATTGTCTGCTAAACAAATAAAAATACTGAATGTGTTAAAAAAAAGTAAAAGATAAACATTTAGTGGTAAGTTATATAAAATATAACTTTTTAAAAAAACATATGCACTGATATCTTCATTGTTTTTTGTCTCAAAAGAAGTGGTTAAATAAATTCTAGTGTAAGAGAATGTTCCTGAAGTGACTCTGATGCTGAATACTTATAAAAATCACAAGAATTCTGTCAAGTTAAACCTCTGAATGATTCTTGGGGGTTCCATATACACTTATTTTGACCAAAGACCAATAATACATTTATCACATTGATGATAAGACCATATCTGATTCTAAATTTTTGATTTGTCTGGATAAGTTCAAAATTGTTTATAGAGTATAAAAGATGATAACCAAACACGAAATATTTCTCAGATATGATCACATTATATTTCTAGATATATTTCAAGCTCTGGAAAGGTAAAATCAGACCACAAGGGAAACCAATATTATCAGGAACATTTTTTTCTGTGCATTTTAAAGTAATGTAAGTATTACCAGCTATAATCCTGGATAACTCATGGTGAATAATGGGGGCAAATGTAAATGACAATTGTCCACTGAATTACGATTTTTAAATTTTTTTTTTACAAAATAACCATAGTAGTAGGAGGGGGCAAAGATGGCAGAGGAGTAGGGGACCCTATTTCAACCAGTCCCCTGAATTGAGCTGGATATCTACCAGACAGCTGTGAACACCCACGAAATCAGCCCGAGATGTAAGAAGATATATCTGGATCTCTACAAACAGAATATCCCCAGCAGTTGGTTTCGAGATATGAAGTGGGGAGCTGTGATTCTGTGGGCAGATATCAGAAGATAAACAGAAGGGGGAGGGAGCCTCTGGGATCCTGCACTGCTGGAGCATGAAAGCCTTCCACACTGGAGACCAGATATAGACTTGCAGACTGGTGGCAGCAGGGAAAGGACTTTAGGGCGGCCCCCCAGATTGAAACCTGGAGCTGTGGGGGTGCACGTGGGAACTAGGGGCAGCAGGTGATTTTAGAAGCACAAATGGCAGAGATGTGCCTGGACGTAAAAGTGAGGGCTGGGAGTGCTGCTGTGGGGCACACAACACAGGACACGGTGGTTTTAGCAGCACAGACAAACATGGAGACAGTGTGGTCCAGAGAGCTCACTGAAGAACAGTCTGCGATCATTCTGTTCTGAGATAGAGGTTTGGAAATGGTCAATTCTTTTTTTTTAAAGATTTTATTTATTTATTTGACAGAGAGAGACACACCAAGAAAGGGAACACAAGCAGGGGACGTGGGGGAGGGAGAAGCAGACTTCCCGCCAAGCAGGGAGCCCGAAGTGGGGGTTGATCCCAGGACCCTGGGACCATGACCTGAGCTGAAGACAGAGGCTTAGTAACAGAGTCACCCAGGTGCTGCGGGAAATGGTTACTTATGCTCTGACTATTGGAAGAGAGGCAGAAATCCACCAGGGAAAGCCACAGAGAACAAAGGCCCCAAAAAACCGGTTTTCACTGAGCCCACCCCCCCCCCAGGGGGCAAGGCAACTCTTCCCAAACAGGGTTGCCTGAGTAACAGTGCAGCAGGCTGCTCCCCTAGAACACAGGCTGTAAGAAGAAGAGGCCAATAACCCTAAGGTCCCTACAAAACAGGTGCATCTTCCTCGGGTTGTGGTCAATAATTTGGACTCTGTACATTCCCTCAACCATCCCTCAACAGAATGTAACCCCCAAAATAGGAAAGACTCAGAGACTGTGATTTCTGCCACAGATTTACAAATGGATACAGTTATAACCAAGATGTTGGAAATGGAATTCAGGGTAGCACTTGTGAAAACAATAGCTAGAATGGAGAAATTGATTAATGGCAACATAGAGTTTCTAAGGGCAGAAATGAAAGCTGAACAGGCAGAACTTAAAAATGCTATCAGTGAGATCCAATCTAATCTAGATAACCTAAGAGCTAGGGTAAGCGAGGTAGAAGAATGAATTAATGATCCAGGAGACCAACTGATAGAAAAGAAGGGAAAAGAGGAAGCCAGGGAAAAACAACTCAAAATCCATGAAAATAGAATCAGAGAAATAAGTGACACCATGAAACGTTCCAATGTCAGAATTATTGGGATCCCAGAGGGGGTGGAGAGAGAGAGAGGACTAGAAGATATATTTGAGCAAATCGTAGCTGAGAACTTCCCTAATCTGGGGAATGAAACAAACATTCGTGTCCTAGAGGCAGAGAGGACCCCCCCACACCCCAGATCAAGGAAAACAGGCCAACACCCCGGCATGTAATAGTAAAACTGGCAAATCTTAGAACCAAGGAAACCATCTTAAGGGCAGTTAGGCATAAGAGATTCCTTATGTACGGAGGAAGGAATATCAGAATAACGTCAGACAAATCCACAGAAACCTGGCAAGCCAGAAAGGCCTGGCAAGACATATTCAGGGTACTAAACGAGAAGAACATGCAGCCAAGAATACTTTATCTGGCAAGGCTGTCATTGAGAATGGATGGAGAGATGGAGAGCTTCCAAGACTGGCAGAAACTGAAAGAATATGTGACCACTAAGCTGGCCCCGCAAGAAATATTAAGGGGGTTCTATAAGAGGAGAAAACCCCAAGAGTGATATAGAACACAATTTACAGAGACAAACTATAGAAACAAGGTCTTCACAGGCAACATGATGACAATAAATTCATATCTTTCAATAATCACTCTGAACGTGAATGACCTAAATGCTCCCATAAGACAGCACAGGGTTGCAGATTGGATAAAAAGACAGGACCCATCCATTTGCTGTCTACAAGAGACTCATTTTGAACCTAAAGATACGTCCAGACTGAATATGAAGGGATGGAGATCCAACTTCCATGCCAACCGACCTCAAAAGAAAGCTGGAGTAGCAATTCTTATATCAGACAAATTAGATTTTAAGCTAAAGTCTGTAGTTAGAGACACAGAAGGACACTATATCATTCTTAAAGGGTCTATCCAACAAGAAGATCTAACAATTGTAAATATCTTGCCCCCAGCATGGGAGCAGCCATCTACATAAGCCAACAGTTAACCAAAATAAAGAGTTATACTGATAACAATATGTTAATTGTAGGAGACCTCAATACTCCACTCTCAGCAATAGACAGATCATCTAAGCAGAAGTATCAACAAAGAAACAAGAGCTTTGAATGACACACTGGACCAGATGGACCTCATAGATATATAGAGAACCTTCCACCCTAAAACAACAGAATACTCATTCTTCTTGAGCGCACATGAAATGTTCTCCAGAATAGACCACATACTGGGTCACAAATCAGGTCTCAACCGATATCAAAAGATTGAAATTATTCCCTGCATATTCTCAGAGCACAATGCTTTAAAACTGGAACTCAAACACAAGAAAAAATTTGGCAGAAATTCAAACACTTGGAAGCTAAAGACCACTCTGCTCAAGAATGTTTGGGTCAACCAGGAAATCAAAGAAGAACTTAAACAATTCATGGAAACCAATGAGAACGAAAACACATTCGTCCAAAACCTATGGGATACTGCAAAGGTGGTCCTAAGGGGGAAATACATAGACATCCAAGCCTCACTCAAAAAAATAGAAAAATTCTGAATTCACCAACCAACTTTACACCTTAAAGAACTAGAGAAAAAGCAACAAACGATGCCTAAGCCACGCATTTGAAGATAAATAATTAAGAATAGAGCAGAGATCAATGAATTAGAAACCAGAAACACAGTAGATCAGACCAACGAAACTAGAAGTTGGTTCTTTGAAAGAATTAATAAGAACGATAAACCACTGGCCAGACTTAGCCAAAAGAAAAGAGAAAGGACCCAAATTAATAAAACTTTGAATGAAAGGGGAGAGCTCATTACTAACACCAAGGAAATAGAAACAATTATTAGAAATTACTATCAACAACTATATGCCAATAAACTGAGCAACCTGGAAGAAATGGATGCCTTCAAGGAAACCTAGAAACTATCAAGACTGAAACAGGAAGAAATTGACAGCCTGAATAGACCAATAACCAGTAACGAAATTGAAGCAGTGATCAAAAACCTCCCAAAAAGCGACTCCAGGGCCTGATGGATTCCTCGGGTATTTCTACCAAACATTCAAAGAAGAAATAATACCTATTCTCCTGAAGCTGATTCAAAAAATAGGAACAGAAAGAAAGCTTCCAGACTCATTCTATGAGGCCAGCATTACCTTAATCCCCAAACCAGGCAAAAACCCCATCTAAAAGGAGAATTTCAGACCGATATCCCTGATGAATATGAATGCTGAAATCCTCAACAAAATCCTAGCTAATAGGATCCAACAGTACATTAAAAGGAACCTCCACCATGACTAAGTGGGATTAATCCCTGGGATGCAAGGGTGGTTCAACATTTGCAAATCAATCAGTGTGATAGAACACATTAATAAGAGGAGGGAGAAGAACCATATGGTCCTCTCAATTGATGAAGAAAAACCATTTGACAAAATACAACATCCTTTCCTGATTAAAATTCTTCAGAGTATAGGGATAGAAGGAACTTTCCTCGAGTTCATAAAATCCATCTACAAAAAACCCACAGCGAATACCATTCTCAGTGGGGAAAAGCTAAAAGCCATTTCCTTAAGATCAGGAATAGGACAGGAATGCCCAAGCTTGCCACTATTGTTCAACATAGAACTAGAAGTCCTAGCAACAGCAATCACACAACAAAAAGAAATAAAAGGTATTCAAATTGGCAAAGAAGAAGTCAAACTCTCTGTCTTCACAGATGTCATGATACTTCATGTGGAAAACCCCAAAGACTCCATCCCCAAATTACTAGAAGTCATACAGCAATTCAGTAATGTGGCAAGATACAAAATCAGTGCACAGTAATGACTTGTTTTCTTTTACACTAACAAGGTAACTGTAGAAAGAAAACTTAGAGAATCAATTCCATTTAAAATAGCACCAAGAACCATAAGATAACTTGGAATAAACATAACCAAAGAAGTAAAAGATCTCTACTCTAGGAACTATGGAACTCATGAAAGAAATTGAAAAAGACACAAAAAGATGGAAAAACATTCTATGCTCATGGGTTGCAAGAATAAACTTTGTTAAAATGTCTATGCTGCCCAGAGCAATCTATACTTTCAACACCATCCCGCTCAAAATACCAATGGCATTTTTCAACGTGCTGGAACAAACAATCCTAAAATTGGTATGGAATCAGAAAAGACCCTGAATCACCAAGGAAATGTTGAAAAAGAAAAACAAAGCTGGGAGCATCACGTTGCCCGATTTCAACCTATATTACAAAGCTGTGATCACTAAGACAGCATGGTATTGGCACAAAAACAGACATATAGACCAATGGAGCAGAATAGAGAGCCCAGATATGGGCCCTCAACTCTATGGTCAAATAATCTTCGACAAAGCAGGAAAATATATGCAATGGAAAAAAGACAATCTCTTCAATAAATGGTGCTGGGAAAATTGGACAGCCACATGCAGAACAATGAAACTCAAACATTCTCTTACACCATACACAAAGATAAACTAAAAATGGATAAAAGATCTCAATATGAGACAGGAATCCATCAAAATCCTAGAGAACATAGGCAGTAACTTCTTCGACATCGGCCACAGCAACCTCTTTCAAGATACATCTCCAAAGGCGAATGAAACAAAAACAAAAATGAACTTTTGGGACTTCATCAGGATAAAAAGCTTCTGCACAGCCAAGGAAACAGTCCACAAACAAGGAAGCAAACCACGGAATGGGAGAAGATATTTGCAAATGACACTACAGATAAAGAGCTGGTATCCAAGATCTATAAAGAACTTCTCAAACTCAACACCAAAAAACAAATAATCAAGTCAAAAAATGGGCAGAAGACATGAACAGACACTTCTCCAAAGAAGGCATACAAACGGCTAACAGACACATGAAAAAATGTTCATCATCATTAGTCATCAGGGACATTCAAATCAAAACCACATTGAGATACCACCTTACACCAGTTAGAATGGCAAAAATGGACAGGGCAAGAAACAACAAATGTTGGAGAGGTTGTGGAGAAAGGGGAACCCTCTTACACCGTTGGTGGGAATGCAAGTTGGTACAGCCACTTTAGAAAACAGTGTGGAGGTTCCTCAAAAAATTAAAAATAGAGCTACCCTATGACCCAGCAATTGCACTCCTGGGTATTTACCCCAAAGACACAGATGTAGTCAAAAGAAGGGCCATATGCACCCCAATGTTCATAGCAGCAATGTCTGTAGTAGACAAACTGTGGAACGAGCCAAGATGCCCTTCAACAGAGGAATGGATAAAGAAGATGTGGTCCATATATGTGATGGAATCTTACTCAGCCATCAGAAAGGATGAATACCCAACTTTTACATCTACATGGATGGAACTGGAGGAGATTATGCTAAGTGAAATAAGTCAGGTAGAGAAAGTGAATTATCATATGGTGTCACTTATTTGTGGAACATAAGGAATAGCGTAGAGGACATTAGGAGAAGGAAGGGATAAATGAAGGAGGGGGAATCAGAGGGGGAGACGAATCATGAGAGACTATGGACTCCAGGATACAAACAGCTGGTTTTAGAGGGGAGGGGGTGGGAGGATGTGTTAGCCCGATGATGGGTATTAAGGAGGGCACGTACTGCATGGAGCACTGGGTGTTATATACAAACAATGAATCTTGGACACTACATCAAAAACTAATGAAGTTTTATATGGTGACTAACATAATAAAAATAAATAAATAAATAACCATAGTAATTCTAATGACAGGGGAAGAAGTTAAAATAAAGTCAGCCATGCCAAACATCCTATTTTTATTTACTTTATTTATGTTAACTCATATATTTCTCATTTTGTTTTGCACAAAATATGTTAGTGTTATTGTTATGAGAATAGAAGTAAACATTGTGTTCTTGTGTGAAAAATATATCTCCCTGGAAGCCTCTTATTTGTGCAATAGTAGAGGTACAGTTATGATTTAAGTTAAACTTAATGCTCTCTCTTTTTGCTCACATCATTTTGAACCATATTTACTTATTTTGCATAACCTGTCATTACTTACTTTATAGGTAAGGTTATAACCCTACAATTTAAGGCCACCTATTTATGCCTTGTAAACATATCTCTGCCTAAATCTACCTGTATGTAAACATATTTCTGCCTAACTCTACCTGTATGTCTTCTATGTAAAAATGAAAATAATATAAATTAACATTTAGGGTTGCCATGGGGATTGAACAAAAATGCTAATTCACAACACCTGCTGCATAATTAGCTATGAGTTTCTTTATCTCTCCCCCCTTTCTGGATATATGATATATGTCTCTGTCACATAAAATTATATCTCTAAATCTAAACATCTGCATCTTGTAGATGATTTATTGCTTTTTTGAACGGGACATTATAATGTGGTACCCATGAACACAGTCTCTAGGACCATACTCAGGTCCCTATCACTAACTAGCAGTGTGACTTTCTAATTCATTGATCTCTGCTCTATTCTTAATTATTTATCTTCAAATGCGTGGCTTAGGCATCGTTTGTTGCTTTTTCTCTAGTTCTTTAAGGTGTAAAGTTGGTTGGTGAATTCAGAATTTTTCTATTTTTTTGAGTGAGGCTTGGATGTCTATGTATTTCCCCCTTAGGACCACCTTTGCAGTATCCCATAGGTTTTGGACGAATGTGTTTTCGTTCTCATTGGTTTCCATGAATTGTTTAAGTTCTTCTTTGATTTCCTGGTTGACCCAAACATTCTTGAGCAGAGTGGTCTTTAGCTTCCAAGTGTTTGAATTTCTGCCAAATTTTTTCTTGTGTTTGAGTTCCAGTTTTAAAGCATTGTGCTCTGAGAATATGCAGGGAATAATTTCAATCTTTTGATATCGGTTGAGACCTGATTTGTGACCCAGTATGTGGTCTATTCTGGAGAACATTTCATGTGCGCTCAAGAAGAATGAGTATTCTGTTGTTTTAGGGTGGAAGGTTCTCTATATATCTATGAGGTCCATCTGGTCCAGTGTGTCATTCAAAGCTCTTGTTTCTTTGTTGATACTTCTGCTTAGATGATCTGTCTATTGCTGAGAGTGGAGTATTGAGGTCTCCTACAATTAACATATTGTTATCAGTATAACTCTTTATTTTGGTTAACTGTTGGCTTATGTAGATGGCTGCTCCCATGCTGGGGGCAAGATATTTACAATTGTTAGATCTTCTTGTTGGATAGACCCTTTAAGAATGATATAGTGTCCTTCTGTGTCTCTAACTACAGACTTTAGCTTAAAATCTAATTTGTCTGATATAAGAATTGCTACTCCAGCTTTCTTTTGAGGTCGGTTGGCATGGAAGTTGGATCTCCATCCCTTCATATTCAGTCTGGACGTATCTTTAGGTTCAAAATGAGTCTCTTGTAGACAGCAAATGGATGGGTCCTGTCTTTTTATCCAATCTGCAACCCTGTGCTGTCTTATGGGAGCATTTAGGTCATTCACGTTCAGAGTGATTATTGAAAGATATGAATTTATTGTCATCATGTTGCCTGTGAAGACCTTGTTTCTATAGTTTGTCTCTGTAAATTGTGTTCTATATCACTCTTGGGGTTTTCTCCTCTTATAGAACCCCCTTAATATTTCTTGCGGGGCCAGCTTAGTGGTCACATATTCTTTCAGTTTCTGCCAGTCTTGGAAGCTCTCCATCTCTCCATCCATTCTCAATGACAGCCTTGCCAGATAAAGTATTCTTGGCTGCATGTTCTTCTCGTTTAGTACCCTGAATATGTCTTGCCAGGCCTTTCTGGCTTGCCAGGTTTCTGTGGATTTGTCTGACGTTATTCTGATATTCCTTCCTCCGTACATAAGGAATCTCTTATGCCTAACTGCCCTTAAGATGGTTTCCTTGGTTCTAAGATTTGCCAGTTTTACTATTACATGCCGGGGTGTTGGCCTGTTTTCCTTGATCTGGGGTGTGGGGGGGTCCTCTCTGCCTCTAGGACACGAATGTTTGTTTCATTCCCCAGATTAGGGAAGTTCTCAGCTACGATTTGCTCAAATATATCTTCTAGTCCTCTCTCTCTCTCCACCCCCTCTGGGATCCCAATAATTCTGACATTGGAATGTTTCATGGTGTCACTTATTTCTCTGATTCTATTTTCATGGATTTTGAGTTGTTTTTCCCTGGCTTCCTCTTTTCCCTTCTTTTCTATCAGTTGGTCTCCTGGATCATTAATTCATTCTTCTACCTCGCTTACCCTAGCTCTTAGGTTATCTAGATTAGATTGGATCTCACTGATAGCATTTTTAAGTTCTGCCTGTTCAGCTTTCATTTCTGCCCTTAGAAACTCTATGTTGCCATTAATCAATTTCTCCATTCTAGCTATTGTTTTCACAAGTGCTACCCTGAATTCCATTTCCAACATCTTGGTTATAACTGTATCCATTTGTAAATCTGTGGCAGAAATCACAGTCTCTGAGTCTTTCCTATTTTGGGGGTTACATTCTGTTGAGGGATGGTTGAGGGAATGTACAGAGTCCAAATTATTGACCACAACCCGAGGAAGATGCACCTGTTTTGTAGGGACCTTAGGGTTATTGGCCTCTTCTTCTTACAGCCTGTGTTCTAGGGGAGCAGCCTGCTGCACTGTTACTCAGGCAACCCTGTTTGGGAAGAGTTGCCCTGCCCCTTTTGGGGGAGGGATGGGCTCATTGAAAACCGTTTTTTGGGGGGCTTTTTTTCTCTGGTGGCTTTCTGTGTCTCTTCCAAGAGTCAGAGCAGAAGAGATCTTTTCCAGCCCTCTGCCTCAGAGTAGACAGATGCAGTCTGCTCTTCAGTGATCTCTCCAGGCCACACTATCTCCATTTCTGATTGTGGTGCTGTAAACTGCAGCGTACTTGTTTGAGCGCCTCTCAGCAGTGCTCCCATTCCTCACCTTCAGGTCGGGGCATGTCTCTGCCCTTTGTGCTTCTAAAACCACCAGCTGCACCCAGTTCACATGGGAGGCCCTGCTGCTCCAGGTTTCAGTCCAGGGGGCTGCCCTAAAGTCCTTTCCTGGTTGCTACCAGTCTGCGAGTCTGTGTCCGGTCCTCAGCTTTTGCACTACTATGTTATTTCACCTTCCTGGTGCCAGTGCTTATGGCAGCTCCCTCCCCCTTCCCTTTGTCCTTGGATATGTGCCCAAAGAATCATGGTTCCCCTCTTCATACCTTGAAACCAACTGCCTGCATTATTCTGTTTGTAGAGATCCAGATCTATCTTCTTACATCTCAGGCTGATTTCCTGGGTGTTTAGAGTGGTCTGGTAGATATCCAGCTCAATTCTGGGGACCAGTTAGAATAGGGTCCCGTACTCCTCCGCCATCTTTTCCTGACCCCTATTGCTTGTTCTTCTTTTCAGAGTTATGTCAGGCCCTATTCTCCTTCTTTGTTAGGTTATTTACTCATGCTAGAAGTCCTTTATTTTATCTAAAATATAGTCTGAGGTGTTTTTTTTTTAAATATAGCTAATTGAACATATCTTCATCTTTTCTTCTCTCTTGAAACCTAAAAATTATGGTGAAGGAAATTTTAAAAAATTGTAAAGCTATAAGGACAAATGGGGAGAAGATGAAATCAGAGAAAATATTCTAATATAATTTTATAAGTTGGAAAGTGGACTGACAAATGGTAATTGACTTAGATTTTATTTACTCTAAGTGCCTGCAAAAGTAGGAGTTTTGGGGGGGCACCACATGAAACAAGCCAATTTCTACTCTGAAACCTTAGACTATCCAAGGATTGGAAGCATCAGGTAACTTTGAAGGCAGAAGGAAAATGGGGCTAAGGAGGAGTAGTTAAAATTTATATAAGGAATGCTTAGACTCCAGATTCCCTTCCCAAAACAGCACTTAGGGATGAGTGTCATACTACAATTTCTGGTAGAAAATGATAATTTTACTATCTGGTAAAATTGAACACATGAAGCTTTGTTCTGGAAATTACCAGGCACAGCAGAGGACAGGAATGAGGCACCTTGCTGAAAAAAGAGATTATAAGAAGCCTTATATAATAAATTCTAAGACCCGTCATCCCCCCTCTTATTCCCCAAACACTGAAGTCCGGTGAATATAACTCACCCCTAACAAAGTAACTGGTTAGACTATTTCTTTGAGGAATCTGACTAGCCCTCAAAAAACTTTCAAATACTAACACCTTAGAGTAACCATATGACATTATTAAGTTCCCACTCAATCACTCATTGAGAGATCCACCAGTCACAAAGCCCACTCTCACATAATGAATTTTTAATCACCTTTTTCATGCCTGTTTTGTTCTTAAATACAACGGAAAAACATTAGATTTCTGAAGAAAGCTTCCATCTTAAAAGTTCAGAGAATAAAATAAACTGTAAAAGAAGAAAAGGAAATTAAGAAGGAGGAGGACAGATAATTTTAGGGAATAGTAAACCAAGAAAAAGGAAATTTTTATGTCTTGGGAATGGGTTATCTAAGATAAGAAGTAATGGAATTTCTTAGGATGATGGTGAATAGAACTCCCATGATCATAGCTATGCAGTATCAGTAAAAAGCATCAACTCTGACTGGAGTAAGAGAATGGTGGTATTCAAGAGTAATATCTCCAAGAAAAAAAAAATGTAACCCACAAATTATCTCCAGTGTGTGACCACATCTAGTGGAGCTGTAGAGTTTTGTCAGATACTTTGTTTTTAAAGATTTTATTTATGTATTTATTCAATTATTTATTTTAGAGAGAGAGAGGAAGAGAAAGAGGGTTAAGGGGAGGAACAGAGGGAGAGGGACAAGCAGACTCCATGCTGAGCATGGAGCCTGATGCAGGGCTGGACCTCAGGACTGTGCGATCATGACCTGAGCTGAAATCAAGAGTGTGATGCTCAACCAACTGAGCCACCCAGGCACCCCTATTAGACACTTTGGAGACAAATTAGTGATAGCTATGAAGAAAACTAAACAAATAAAGTTGAAGCAGTTATGAATTCTAGAAAAAATGCATAGCTGTACAAGAAAGAAAGTGATATTATGCCACACTGATTGATTCAACTTAAAAAAATATTTATGTAGTCCTAATAATTTAAGGCTTGAATACTGATGCAACAAATAAATAATGATATATCCATACTGGAAAGATGAAGTTTTAGAAATGTGTGTGTTACTGAATATTCTGAAGTCAGAAGTCAGTAATTAATATTTAAATGAATAAAATTCAAGAAATAACAGTGATAAAATAAAACCATTAAAAGAGTTGAGTGTAGTTGCTTCTGGCGTGTAGGAAGTGCTATGGGCTTCCATTTTTCATTATGAGACTTGTGGTACTTTTGCCTTTTAAAATCATGTATGTATATTTCTTAAATAAAAATTAAAAAACTAGTAATCAGAAAAAATATTTTCATGGGTACATACTGAGAACAAATATCATTGTGCCCTACAGCATGTTGTATGTAGGGCAGGGGTGGGGATTCTAGAAAATCCAACTTTTTCAAATGTACTTCATTAATTACCCTGATGACAGCTCCAGATTCTTTACTGATCTTTGTATTGACTCTGAGCTTTGAGTATATCTGAGGCTTTCTTGGAAAGAATTGTTCCCAATTCTGCAATAGACCATAGCTTTATTGCCTTAGAGTTTTTACTATTGGAAAGTGGAGGGAAGAGAGAAGAGGAGAAATAACAAATAGGAAATTGAGATAATCAGAGATAATGTAAATTATTTATTCATCATGCATTTAGCACAGTGCCAGGTAATGAGATTGAAAAGCTAGATAAGGCATATTTTGTATCTTCAATGAGCACTCATTTTGAGAGAAAGATAGATTTATAAACAATTTAAAGCTATGTGTATATGTATCTCAGTTCATCAGATTCCAGAAATTCCTCAGAATTTCTAGTTTGCTGATTGCATTTATATTTTCTTTCCTTTCATGGTGTTATGGATAATTCTCGTATTTTTCAGTAATTTTAGTTGGATTTTTAGGGAGAACAAGCAGTAGACATTTGCTCAAGACTCTATTTTGATCAAATTATCTATATATTCTCTCTGATCTTTGAAAACTTCATCATCTATTTCTGATGTACTAAATTTAAGATTAAACATACATTGAAATATTTTAATCAAATAAATATTGGTAATTCTTTTCAATTTTGAAAGTTTTTAAAACATTATACAGTGGGTGAAATAGGTAAAGGGGATTAAGAGTACACTTATTTTGATTAGCACTGAGTAATATATGGAAATGTTGAATCACTATATTATATACCTGAAACTAATACAATACTGCATATTTTTTAAAAGATTTTTATTTATTTATTTATTTGAGAGAGAGAATAAGAGCTAGAGAGCACAAGAGGCAAGAGGGTCAGAGGGAGAAGCAGACTCCCTGCCTGAGCAGGGAGCCTGATGTGGGACTCGATCCCGGGACTCCAGGATCATGACCTGAGCCGAAGGTAGTCGCTTAACCAACTGAGCCACCCAGGCGCCCCAGTACAACACTGCATATTAACTACACTGGAATTAAAATTAAAAGAAATCGTAAGTAATTTCTCTATAAGTCACTTTATTAATTTTCTTCCTTCAATTCCCTGTTATTTTTCTTAACACTGTAAATCTTAGGCCTTCTCTAATGACCCTAAGTAAAAGTTACCTGAATAAGCTTTTATTATTTTTCTTTTTTTCTGCAATTTTACTATAAAACTCACTCTATTGCTGACTGTTTTTCAAGTATGATTACATTTGGGAAATTCATTTTGCCATCTTACTAAATTATATTGACCCAGTTTCACTATTCATATTCGAATTTCACAGCAGGCTTTTCTTCAAATTTCTTGTTAAGCTTTTCTTTTATTTTCACAAAACAGAATTTTTAAGGCCTGAGGTTAGAAATCTAAACAGTGTGTTTTCTTAAGATATGAATTCTGAGGAGACTTCCTGTGGCACATTTCTTAGAGTTTCTACTAATGGAAAGTGGAGGAAAGAGAGGAGGAGAAATAACAAATAAGAAATAGAGGCAACCAGAGGTCAAATGAAGTTATTTATTCATCATGTATCTAGCACAGTGCTAGGTAATGAGAATTGGAAACCTAAACAAGATATATTCTTTACCCTCAATGAGCCCTCATTTTGAAAGGAAGATAGATTTATAGGTAATTTAAAAGCTTTTGGAAATGTGCAAAAAGGAGGATGATAAAAAAGCAGAATTTTAATGAAGCCCTCAAAAAGCTGCATGGAAGGGGAACTTGGAGCAGGGTTTTGGATCCCAGCCACCAGATGAGGAACCTGGGGCCTTGAGAGGTGAAATGAGTTATCCAAGGCATACAGCTAAATTAAGTAGCAGAGCTAGGATTAGAACTCAGGCTTCCTATCTCCCAAATTTTTTATCAGGATTGTTAAAATAAGTCTATGGAAGCAAACCCCAGTGACTTCTTAAAGCAAATCATTAGACAACCAGTTGTGGTAAAATTGAATTCTAGAGTGGATTATTGAGGAGTCCTGGCTTGCCTAAATGGCTACATGAATATAGCCTTGGAGCAGACAATAAATGGACAGCTGAAGAGTAAGTATGGGGTTGCATTTATCCGTGGAAACAATGAATTGTATGTAAGTACACAGAAGAGAAGGATGTGAAGACTCCAAGAGGACAATGCTTTTTGTACTTGGATATATTTTTTATGAGATTATTTTTGGTTCTTTTTTACTTAACTTGTCCTATTTCATAATGGTTGGTGATTTTTCACTAACAGGTGAATGAGAGAAGTGCACAAAACTGGACATAATTGTAAAGAACTGCTCCATATTTCAGTTTCAGGCACTTTCTTTTCCCTGTGTGTTAGTGTGCAGAATGTAAAAGAATAAAAAAAGAAAGAAAATTAAAAAAAAAGTTGCATGGAGTATGTTAGACACAAAGGCAGAAGAAAAACCTAGGCTTAACCAGTAAAAGGATTTCCAGAAAAGAAAAATCACTTAGTTGGCAGGGGTTTCTTAACTAAGTAAGATTTGAAAGCCATCTTAGGTCTTACCACTGTGCAATTGTATGGTGGCAGCCTCTTGATAGTAGTAGAATATGTAATTGATTCAAAACCAAATTATTTACTTGCAAATTTCAACAACACCTTGAGTGCCCCATTATGATGTTAACTTAAGACCAGGGTAATAAAAGATGATATGGTATTGTAAATGTGCCACTTTATTAAAAAAAATTTACTAGGTCATCTAAATGGCTGATTGCATGTTTTAGTTTTGGATGTGAATACGCCATTTTAATTAAAATTTAACCTCCTAGACTCATTAGAATGTCTGGTTTTTTTTTTTTGCTTTTTTTTTTAAATGAGCCATTGAAACCATATAAACTATCAAACTCTAGATGACATGCTAGGTAAAAATTGAGTTATAGGCTTAACTATAACTATAGGTTATAGCCAAGGAAGTTTTGTTGCTATCTTCCTCCACTCCATGTGCTTATTCCATTTACAATGGAAAGGATTTGAAGCAAAATGATAATTTAAATTAAGTTTGAAACCTTCTTTTTCTCTTCTCATCCTTGGTTCCCCCAACCTCTTTTCACTCCATTCCATTAAGATATCATCTCATCTGCTCTACTTTAGTCCAGAAGGGCATCTACATCTCATCTATATCTGACCAAAAACCAATATAGCTTCTACTAAAATTTATATTACATAATTCTACTCTTACCTTAACAGTAGATTTCAAAGCAGGATATAAGTTGAAGTCAACAGTGAAGATTAATATTACATGGAATTTCAAAAACTTTATATCATAGAATAAAAGTAACCAAGTATTGCTGTATAAGTCATTTTGGGGGCAGGGAGTTCACAGAGGGAATAGCTTTTAGACAATAAGTCAGCAAACTTTTGAAAAAGTAAGTAATTTCAATGGGTTCATAGTTTTTACTTTTATTGAAAATCACATATAAAGTATAATTCTTCAAATAATTCTACACCATAAATCCTCTGTCACAAAAAGATGCATCTTCAGTAATATGCTTGGGATTTGAAATTCAAGATGTTATCTTTATGCTCTTAATGAGCAACATGGTAAATTTCCTAATTTAATATAAGCCTAATGAAATATAATGTTCTGCAACAAACTGAGAGTTCAACAATTTGCTTATATTGAAAACATCAATTTCGGCATGGTAATAATGAATTGACACTATTTTGAAGCAGAGGGACATTCAAATAATTCAAGTAAGGCCATTTCTATCTCAGCAACCACAGTGATTTCCTTTACCTGGACGGGCAGTTTGTGATCTGGTACTACATTGGTTTTTGTGGTCAATTTAAAATGCATGGATATATAAAATTAAGAAAAATTCAGGAAGCATTGACATGAAAGATTGGATGAACTGAGTGGGGATCTTTACTTTTCACTTACATAATCCAAAAGTATTGGGGAAGGAGTCAGTTATAGCCTCTCTCAACTGCAGTCTGACACCAATCCTGCCTAACCTAGGACCCCCCATGTTGAAAGCCATCCCATGAATTAAGAGGAAATCACACCCATCCATGCACTTGGCAAAAGGCCCATCATCGGCAAGCCCTTGTCCCAGTGTCAGCCTTATGGTCCAAGGTCCTAAAGTGAGTCCCATCCACCCCCAGGGACCAAACAGAATCCACACCTGACAGGCCCTAGTAACAGGCCTGCCAACCACAGACCCCACTACAGACCCAACAGCAGCCATTTGACCCAGCTCCAACTCCCCTAGACTGTGATTCCAAAGACAATACCATCAGCCTGGGGACCTGACTGGGGAAGGTCTTTGCTTGACAAAACAATCTATAAAGTCTGGAAGAAGTGTTTGCTCCTTAATATGCACAGACACTAATGAAGGCAACATGGATCACAAAGAATAAGATAAACATGACACCACCAAAGGAAACTAATACAGCTGCAATAACCAACCCCAAAGAAATGGATATCTATGAATAATCTGACAAAGAATTCAAAATAATTTTCTTAAATAAGCTCAATGAAATGAGAGAAAGCACAGGTAAACAGCGAAACAGAATCAGAAAAATAATGCATGAACAATATGAGAAGTTTAATAAAGGAATAGAAGCCATATAAAACCAAAACAGAAATCCTAGAGCTGAAGAATATAATGAAAGAACTGAAAAATTCAACAGAGATCTTCAAAAGTATACTCAATCATGCAGAGGAAAAAATCTGAAAACTCAAGGATAGGTCATTTGAAATAACCAGTTAAAGGAACAAAGAGCAAAAAGGAAAAAGAGTGAAGAAAGCACAAAGACCTATGGTACACTGTCAAGAAAATGTATATATGTACAGAAGGAGAAGAGAGGGAAAGGAACAGAAAGTTTATTTAAAGAAATAATGGCTGAAAACCTCCCAAATCTTAGGAGGGATATGGAACTGCAGATACATGAAGCTCAAAGTACCCCAAGCAAGATCAACCCAAAGATTACCCTGAGACACATTATAATCAAATTATCAAATGTCAAAGACAGAGAATTTTGAAAGCAGCAAAAGGTACTCATCACATACAAGGGAACCCCTATAAGGCTATTAGCAGATTTCTCAATAGGAACTTTGCAGGCCAGAAGAGAGTAAGATGATATATTCAAAATGCTCAAAGAAAAAAACCCTGCCAACCAAGAATACTCTATTTGGCAAAGCTGTCCTTCAGAAATGGAGAGATAAAGACATTCCCAAACAAAAGCTGGGATTCTTCATCACTAGAGCTGGTTTACAAGAAATGCTGAAAGAAATTCTTTAAATTGAAATGAAAGTTCACTAAATAACAATATGAAAGCATATGAAAGTATAAAACTCACTGGTAAAGGTAAAGGTAAATGTATAATTGGGGCGCCTGGGTGGCTCAGTCAGTAAAGCATCTGCCTTTGGCTCAGGTCATGTTCCCAGGTCCTGGGATTGAGCCCTACGTTGGGCTCCCCACTCAGTGGGGAATCTGCTTCTCCCTCTGCCTCTTCCCCGTTTATGCTTTCTCTCTCTATTAAATAAATAAATAAAATCTTTTAAAAAAAGGTAAATATATAGTCAAATTCAGAGTACTCTAGTACTGTAGTGATGGTGCATAAGTCACTTTTACCTATAATAAATCACCATGTTGTACAACCTTAAAAAAATCACATTGTATATCTAATATATACAAGATTATTAGAGAAAACTAGTTTTTCTTTCACAAACTAAAAAAAAAGTATTGGAGATATTATGTGTGCTTTTTACATGCATCCTAACTCTTTAATAGATATCATAATATTCATAATTGTATATACCTATTAAAAACAGCTACTCCAGATTTTATTTTTCTTATGTGCCTTATGGTAGCAGAGTTGTGTTATTCTGTATAAAGTAGGATTTCAGAATGGAAACTGTATGAGATATAAAACACTAGGACATTATGTGCATATATTTTTTTCTGGAGACATAAATGTGTGTGTGTGTGTGTGTGAGAGAGAGAGAGAGACAGAGAGACAGAGTCAGAGAGAGAGAGATAGGTTACATTTTAGTATTTTCATAATATCTTATGGTAAGAATACATTGGTAAAATGCTTTTAAAATTGCTCTCAATATCTAATGATGTACTATATGCTGGCTAATTGAACATAATAATAAAAAAATAAAAAATAAAATTGCTCACTGATCCTTTTTATTCTAACTTCACATGATCCATTTTTAGTCAAGTGTGGGTTAATGTCAGCATAAGTACGTTAAGATAAAATATTTATTGATGTCAAAACATGTTGGCATGAAAATGGAATCATCTGTTTTATATATTTATATTCATATAAATGAGAGAACAGGTATTATATGCACATATCCATACATCTATAGGTTACCTTGTGAATGTTTTGTCCCTCCAAAGGAATGAGTTGAGAGGAAAGTATTCTCTTTCAGTAGGCATTTGCCGCATTGCTCTAGGAAAAAGTGCTTGTGTACTTTACTGGCACATACCCAAAAAAGCACTGAAAGGGAGAAGAAAGCCAAAGGAATGAAGGTTTGGATACTTAAAGGTATTCTTGATTTTTAAAATGATATTTCCACAGGCCAGATGTGAAGACAGAGACTCTAAGACAGAAAATGACTCAAGAAAGATTTTTAAAAAAGGTTTTGAACAGCAGAGACATCTAAAGAAAACTGTGGCTGCACTGGGAAATCTCTTACAAGTTCATATTTTTCTTCAGAAATGTGGAAATATAGAAGCAAATACAATCAAGGACAAATACAAAATATTTTGTAGGAATATGGTTAGAAAGGTTAAGTACAAAATATGCTGAGACTCATAAAAAAAATGCTGGGGACAGACCAAAGGGCTTTGATAACTGTGTTAAATGTTAGAATAAAAACCAGGACAATAGAAGCCCTTTGCTAGAGACACAATATTAACAGATGACAGGAAGAAACAAAATGATCAACTCTATTTTGTGCCCAACATTTATTAGAAAAAGAAATACCTTCCTATTGGAACCCATTGCACAAAATGTGGTTGGGGTGAGCTGAGGGCCAATAAATGGGAAGGATAGTGAGAAAGTATTAATTTTCTTTCAATGTTTTAAATTTGCAGGCCAGATGTATTACATATAAGGTGAATGGAACAAATTCCAGATGTAGTCATTGAACCTCTGTTGCTAATCTTTGAGAAATCACATGAAGAGGAGAGTTATCAGAAGAACGAAAATGTACAAATGTTTCTCTGATTCAAAAATGCTGTCCAATTCACTTTTTTCCAGAGAGTTGAGAAATATAACTCCTTTCAATTACAGACCAAAGGCATGTTGGTATTGATCACCTTCCAATAGTATATTAATAAACAGGTAAGTTTTTGAGCATTTGGCAAAAAATTAGTAAATACAAAGGGTACCCTTGACTCAATAGAAATAAATACTGTTAAACTAATTTAATTACCTTTATTAAAAGGGTTACTAAACTGGTAGAGTGATGGTTAAGGGAAAACTAAAGGGATGATATATCTAGATTTCAGCAAGACATTGACAAAATTTATTTTATCTCTCATATAAGTGTCTCTTCTTTGCAAGGCCATTGCACATTTGAAAGTATATTTTAATCAAACACTCCCTTATCTCCACCTCACTGGATTTTGAACTCAAAGATGGGGCCTATTTATTAGTTCACTTGACAGAAAATATAGAAAAGAACCAAATGGAAATTTCATAAATAAAAAAAAAACCAAAAACTAAAATAAAAACTGAATTGATAGGCTCAGTAGCAGAATGGAGGGGACAGAGGAAAGAATCTTGTTCACACATTTGTGTACAAGGTTTTGTTTTCATATTTGTTCAAATGTTGGACCTGTTGTCAATGGAAGAATGGAGTTTCTGAGCCATATGGTAGTTCTATATTTAATTTATTGAGGAACTTCCGAACTATTTTCCAAAGTGGCTGATCCATTTTACATTCCCACCAGCAGTATTTGAGGGTTCCCATTTATTTTGCGTCCTTGCTAATACCTGTTATTTTCTTTTTTTTAAAAAGTTATGGTTATCCCAGTAATTGTGAAGTGGTATCTCATTACAGTTTGGATTTGCATTTTGCTAATGACTAATAATGTTGAGCACCTTTTCTTGTGCTTGTTGGTTATCTGACTATCTTTGGAGAAATGTCTATTCAGATTTTTTGCCTATTTTAAAATTCAGTTGTTTGTCTTTTTGTTGTTGTGTTGTAAGACTTATATATATATTCAGAATACTAGACCCTTATAAGACACATGATTTAAAAATATTTTTTTCTCATTCTGTGGGTTATGTTTTCACTCTCTTGATAATTCTGATGCACAAACAATGGTATATATTGTTATATTTGCCTACTATTTACTTTTACTGAAGAACTTTATATTTTCACATGGCTTTAAATTTCATAGGTTTGAATCTAGTGGCCTTTCTTTTCAATTTGAAAGGCTCCATTTATCATCTTTTGTAGGGCAGGTCTATTGTTAATGAACTCCCTCGGCTTTTGTTTATCTGGGAATGTCTTAATTTTTCCCTAATTTTGGAAGGACAGTTTTGCCACACATAAAATTCTCAGTTGACAGGTTTTTCCCTCCAGCACTTTAAATTTGTCATCCTGCTGCCTTGAGTCCTGCAATCTTTCTGCTGAAAAAAATCCATTGATAATCTTATTGAGGATTCCTTGTATGTGAGGAGTCACTTTTCTCTTAGTACTTTTTAGATTGTCTTGTAGTTCAACAGTTTGATTATAATGTGTCTCTCTGTGGGTCTTTTTGGGTTTAACCTACTTGAAGTTCATTGAGTTTCTTGTATTTGTTTATCCATGTCTTTACTCAAATTTGGGAAATTTTTTGCCATTATTTCCATAAAGAAGCTCTCTGCTCACCTTCCCCTCCTCTCTCTTCTCCTTTTGGGACTCCCATAATGGATATATTGGTCTGCTTGTTGGTGACCCATAAAGTCCCTTGGGCTGTTAGGGAGGTGGAAGTGACTACAAAAAGGGAACATGAGGGATCCTTGTGGTGATGGAAGTGATCTGCATCTTGACTTTGTCAATGGCAATATACTACTTTTGATATAGTACTATAGTTGTTCATGATATTATTATTGGGGGAAACTGGGTATAGAGTACACTGGATTTCTCTGTATTATTTTTTATGAAGTTTTTAATTTTAATTCCAGTATAGTTAACATACAGTATATTAGTTTCAGGTGTACAATATAGTGATTCAACAATCTTATACATTATTCAGTGTTCATCATGAAAAATGTACTCTTTAATTACCATCAACTATTTCACCCATACCCTCCCACACCTCTCTTCTGGTAAACATAAGTTAGTTCTCTATAGTTAAGAGTCTATTTCTTCGTTTGACACTTTATTCCTTTGCTCATTTGTTTTGTTTCTTAAATTTCATGTATGGGTGAAATCATATGGTATTTGTCTTTCTCAGACTTATTTTTCTTAGCATTATACTCTCTAGATCCATCCATGTTGTTGCAAATGGCAAGATTTCATTCTTTTTTATGGATGAATGATATTCCATTGTATATATATACCACCTCTTCTTTATCCATTCACCCATCAATGGACACTTAGGCTGCTTCCATAATTTGGCTATTGTAAATAATGATGCAATAAACATAGGGGTGCAGGTATCCCTCTGAATTAGTGTGTTGTCTTTTTTGAGTAAATAACCAGTAGTGAAATTACTGGATCACGGGGTAGTTCTAATTTTAAGGTTTTGAGGAATCTCCATACTATTTTCCAGAGTGGCTGCATCAGTTTGCATTCCCACCAACAGTGCACAAGAGTTCTTTTTTCTCCACATCCATGCCAACACTTCTTTTTTCTTGTGTTTTTGATTTTAGCCATTCTGGCAGGTATGAGGTGATTGTAGTTTTCATTTGCACTTCCCTGATGAGGAGTGATGTTGAGCATTTTTCACGTGTCTGTTAGCTATCTGGATGTCTTCTTTGCAGAAATGCATGTTCATGTCTTCTGCTCAGTTTTAAATTTGAACTTTTTTGGGTGTTGAGTTGTATCAGTTCTTTATATATTTTGGATACTAACCCTTTATCAGATAGGTCATTTGCAAATATCTTCTCCCATTTCGGAGGTTGACTTTTAGTTTTATTGATTGTTTCCTTCACTGTGAAGAAACATTTTTATTTTGATGTAGTCCCAACAGTTTATTTTTGCTTTTATTTCCCTTGTCTCAGAAGACATATCTAGAAAGAAGTTGCTATAGTCAATGTCAGAGAAATTACCACCTGCCCTCTCTGTATTATTTATTACATCAGCATGTGAATCTAAAATTATCTCAAAGTAAAAACCTTAAGTAAAAAATCAATTACCGAATAAAAACAATGGGGTAGTTCCAATTCCATGACAGTTTAAGGAGTTTTGTGATACCACTTTCCAGCGAAATAAGCAAAGTTAAAAAAAAAATAGACCATTCTAATCATTTATTTTGTTTTTAAAATTTTATTTTATTATGTTATGTTAGTCACCATACAATACATCATTAGTTTTTGATGTGGTGATCCATGACTCATTGTTTTCGTATACCACCCCTGCTCCATGCAGTATGTGCTCTCCTTAATACCCATCACTGGGCTAACCCATCCGCCCACCCCACTCCCCTCTAAAACCCTCAGTTTGTTTCTCAGAGTCCATAGTCTCTCATAGCTCATCTCTCCCTCTGATTTCCCCCCCTTCATTTTCTCTTCTTTCTCCTAATGGCCTCCATGCTATTCCGTATGTTCCACAAAAAGTGACACCATATGATAATTCACTTTCTCTACCTGACTTATTTCACTTAGCATAATCTCCTCCAGTCCCATCCATGTGGATGTAAAAGTTGAGTATTCATCCTTTCTGTGGGTAATATTCCATTGTATATATGGACCATATCTTCTTTATCCATTCGACTGTTGAAGGGCATCTTGGCTCTTTCCACAGTTTGGCTATTGCGGACATTGTTGCTATGAACATTGGGGTGCATATGGCCCTTCTTTTCACTACATCTGCGTCTTTGGTGTAAATACCCAGGAGTGCAATTGCTGGGTCATAGGGTAGCTCTATTTTTAATTTTTTGAGGCACCTCCACACTGTTTTCCAAAGTGGCTGTACCAACTAGCATTCCCAACATCAGTGCAAGAGGGTTCCCATTTCTCCACAACCTCTCCAACGTTTGTTGTTTCTTGCCCTGTCCATTTTTGACATTCTAACTGGTGTAAGGTGGTATCTCCATGTAGTTTTAATTTGAAATTCCCTGATGGCTAATGATGATGATTTTTTCATGTGTCTGTTAGCCATTTGTGTGTCTTCTTCAGAGAAGTGTCTGTTCATGTCTTCTCCCCATTTTTGGACTTGATTATTTGTTTTTTGGGTGTTGAGTTTGAGAAGTTCTTTATAGATCTTGGATACCAGCCCTTTATCTGTAGTGTCATTTGCAGATATCCTCTCCCATTCTGTGGGTTGCCTCCTTGTTTTTGTTGACTGTTTCCTTGGCTGTGCAGAAGCTTTTTATCTTGATGAAGTCCCAAAAGTTCATTTTTGCTTTTGTTTCACTAGCTTTTGGAGATGTATCTTGAAAGAAGTTGCTGTGGCCAATGTCAAAGAGGTTATTGCCTATGTTGTCCTCTAGGATTTTGATGGATTCTTGTCTCACATTGAGGTCTATCATCCATTTTCAGTTTATCTTTGTGTATGGTGTTAGAGAATAGTCGAGTTTCATTGTTCTGCATGTGGCTGTCCAATTTTCCCAGCACCATTTATTGAAGAGACTGTCTTTTTTCCACTGCATGTTTTTTCCTGCTTTGTCGAAGATTATTTGACCATAGACTTGAGGGTCCATATCTGGGCTCTCTATACTGTTCCATTGGTCTATATGTCTGTTTTTGTGCCAGTATCATACTGTCTTGGTGATCACAGCTTTGTAATATAGCTTGAAATTGGGCAACGTGATGCCCCCAGCTTTGTTTTTCTTTTTCCCAACATTTTCTTGGTGATTCGGGGTCTTTCTGATTCCATACAAATTTTAGGATTTTTTGTTCCAGCACTTTGAAAAATGTCATTGGAATTTTGATCGGGATGGCATTGAAGGTATAGATTGCCCTGCGTAGTATAGACATTTAACAATGTTTATTCTTCCGATCCATGAGCATGGAATGTTTTCCATCGTTTTGTGTCTTCTTCAATTTCTTTTCATGAGTGTTCTGTAGTTCCTACAGTATAGGTCCTTTACCTCTTTGGTTAGGTTTATTCCGAGGTATCTTATGGTTTTTGGTGCTATTGATAATGGAATCATTTCTCTAATTTCTCTTTCTACAGTTGCATTGTTAGTGTATAAGAAAGCAACACATTTCTGTGCATTGATTTGTATCCTGCCACATTATTGAATTGCTGTATGAGATCTAGTAATTTGGGGGTGAAGTCTTTTGGGTATTCCACATAAAGTATCATGTCATCTGCAAAAAGTGAGAGTTTGACTTCTTTTTTGCCAATATGGATACCTTATTTCTTTTTGTTGTCTGATTGCTGTTGCTAGGATTTCTACTACTATGTTGAACAATAGTGGCAAGAGTGGACATCCTTGACTTGTTTCTGATCTTAAGGGAAAGTCTCTCAGCTTTTCCCCATTGAGAATGATATTCGCTGTGGCTTTTTCATAGATGAATTTTAAGAACTTGAGGAATATTCCCTCTATCCCTATAGTCTGAAGAGTTTTAATCAGAAAAGCCTGTTGTATTTTGTCAAATGCTTTTTCTGCATCAATTGAGAGGACTATATGGTCTTCTCTTTCCTCTTATTAATGTGTTCTATCACACTGATGATTTGCAAATGTTGAACCACCCTTGCATCCTGGGGATAAATCCCGCTTGGTTGTGGTGGATGTTCCCTTTAATGTATTGTTGGATCCTATTAGCTAGGATTCTGTTGAGGATTTTGGAATCCATATTCATCAGGGATATTGGTCTGAAATTCTCCTTTTTGATGGGGTCTTTGGCTGGTTTGGGGATTAAGGTAATGCTGGCCTCATAGAATGAGTCTGGAAGCTTTCTTTCTGTTCATATTTTTTGAAATAGCTTCAAGAGAATGGACATTTTTTCTTCTTTAAATGTTTGGTAGAATTTCTCAGAGAATCCATCAGGCCCTGGACTCTTGTTTTTTGGGAGGTTTTTGATCACTACTTCAATCTTGTTACTGGTTATTGGCCTATTCAGGTGTCAATTTCTTCCTGTTTCAGTCTTGGGAGTTTATACATTTCCAGGAAGGCATCCATTTCATCCAGATTGCTCAGTTTATTGGCATATAGTTGTTGATAATAATTTCTATTAATTGCTTCTATTTCCTTGGTGTTAGTCATGAGCTTTCCCCTTTCATTCATAATTTTATTAATTTGGGTCCTTTCTGTTTTCCTTTGGATAAGTCTGGCCAGTGGTTTATCGATCTTATTAATTCTTTCAAAGAACCAGCTTCTAGTTTCGTTGATCTGATCTACTGTGTTTCTGGTTTCTAATTCATTGATCTCTGTTCTAATCTTAATTATTTCTCTTCTAATGCGTGGCTTAGGCATCATTTGTTGCTTTTTCTCTAGTGCTTTAAGGTGTAGAGTTAGTTGGTGAATTTGGGATTTTTCTATTTTTTTGAGTGAGGCTTGGATATCTATGTATCTCCCCCTTAGGACCACCTTTGCAGTATCCCATAGGTTTTGGACTGATGTGTTTTCATTCTTATTGGTTTCCATGAATTGTTTAAATTCTTCTTTGATTTCCTGGTTGACCCAAACATTCTTGAGCAGAGTGGTCTTTAGCTTCCAAGTGTTTGAATTTCTGCCAAATTTTTTCTTGTGACTGAGTTCCAGTTTTAAAGCATTATGGCCTCAGAATATGCAGGGAATAATCTCAATCTTTTGGTATTGGTCGAGACCTGATTTGTGACCCAGTATGTAGTCTATTCTGGAGTTTGAGTATTCTGTTGTTTTAGGGTGGAATGTTCTCTATATACCTATGAGGTCCATCTGGTCCAGTGTGTCATTCAAAGCTCTTGTTTCTTTTTTGATTTTCTGCTTAGATGATTTGTCTATTGCTGAGAGTGGCATATCGAAGTCCCCTACAATTAACATATTGTTATCAATATAACTCTTTATTTTGGTTAACAGTTAGCTTATATAGATGGCTGCTCCCATGTTGGGGGCATAGATATTTACAATTGTTAGATCTCCTTGTTCGATAGACTTTTTAAGAATGATATAGTGTCCTTCTGTTTCTTTAACTACAGTCTTGAACTTAAAATATAATTTGTCTGATATTAGAATTGCTACCCCAGCTTTCTTTTGAGGTCCGCTGGCATGGAAGATCGATCTCCATCCCTTCACTTTCAGTCTGGTTGTATCTTTAGGTTAAAAATGCGTCTCCTATAGGCAGCATATGGATTGGTCCTGTCTTTTTAACCAATCTGCAACCCTTGTGCCATTTTATGGGAGCATTTAGGCCATTCACATTGAGAGTGATTATTGAAAGATATGAATTTATTGTCATCATGTTGCCTGTGAAGACCTTGTTTTTTTAGATTGTCTCTATAAATTTCTGTTGTATATCACTCTTGGCATCTTTCTCCTTTTATAGAACCCCCTTAATATTTCTTGCAGGGCCCGCTTAGTGGTCACATATTCTTTCAGTTTCTGCCAGTCTTGGAAGCTCTGCATCTCTCCATCCATTCTAAATGACAGCCTTGCAGGATAAGGTATTCTTGGCTGCATGCTCTTCTCGTTTAGTACCCTGAATATGTCTTGCCAGGCCTTTCTGGCTTACCAGGTCCTGTGGATAGGTCTCACGTTATTCTGATGTTCTTCCCTCTTTACGTGAGGAATCTCTTCCCCCTAACTGCCCTTAAGATGGTTTCTTTGGTTCTATGATTTGCGAGTTTTACTATTACATGCCAGGGTGTTGGCCTGCTTTCCTTCATCTTGTGAGGGGTCCTCTCTGCCTCTAGGACACGAATGTTTTGTTTCCTTCCCCAGATTAGGAAAGTTCTCAGCTATGATTTGCTCAAATATATCTTCTAATCCTCTCTCTCTTTCCACCCCACCCCCCTGGGATTCCAATAATTCTGACATTGGAACGCTTCACGGTGCCACTTATTTCTCTGATTCTATTTTCATGTATCTGAGTTGTTTTTCCCTGGCCTCCTCTTTTCCCTTCTTTTCTATCAGTTGGTCTCCTAGATCACTAATTCATTCTTCTACCTTGCTTACCCTAGCTGTTAGATTATCTAGATTAGATTGGGTCTCATTGATAGCATTTTCAAGTTCTGCCAGTTCAGCTTTCATTTCTGCCCTTAGAGACTCTATGTTGCCATTAATTGATTTCTCCATTCTAGCTATTGTCTTCAAAATTGCTAGCCTGAATTCCATCTCCGACATCTTGGTTATATCTGCACCCATTTGTAAATGTGCAGCATAAGTCATATCTCTGAGTATTTCCTATTTTGGGGGTTCCTCCTTTTAGTCATTCTGTTGATGGGTGGTTGAGGGAATGAATAGAGTCCAAATTATTGACCACAACCCAAGCAAGATGCATCTGTTTTCTAGGGTCCTTAGGGGTTTGGCTTCTTATTTTCCCAGCCTGTCTTCTGGGGAGGGGCCTGTCACGCTGTTACTCAGGCAAACCCGTTTGGGCAGAGTTGCCTTGCCCCCCTGTGGCAGGGGATGGGCTCATTGGGAACTAGTTTTTTCGAGCTTTTGTTCTCTGGCGGCTTTCCCTGGTGGCTTTCCACATCTCTTCCAAGAGAGCTGAAGAGACCATTTCCAATCCTCTGGCTCAGAGCAGAGAGATCGCAGTCTGTTCTTCAGTGAGCTCTCTGGACCATACTATCTCTGTTTCTGTCTGTTGCTATAAATTGCAGCGTCCTGGGTTGTGCGCCCTTCAGCTGGGCTCCCAGTCCTCACCTTCACGTCCAGGCTTGTCTTGCCCTTTGTGCTTCTAAAACCGCCAGCTGCCCCCAGTTTGCACGCATGGCCCCGCTGCTCAGGTTTCCATCTAAAGTCCTTTCCATGCTGCTACCGCTACTGGTCTGCAAGTCTGTGCCCCATTCCCAGCATGGGAGGCTATCGCTCACCGCTGGTGTAGGATCCCCATGGCCAGGCTCCCTCCCATTCCCATTTATCCTCCAATATCTGCCCACGGAATCATGGCTCCCTGCTTCATACCTCAAAACCAACTGCCTGTGATATTCTGTTTGTAGAGATACAGATCTCTCTTCTTACATCTCAGGCTGATTTCGTGGGTGTTCAGAGTGGTCTGGTAGATATCTAGTTCAATTCCAGGGACCGGTTGGAGTAGGATCTCCTACTCCTCCTCCATCTTTTCCTCTTCCCATCCTAATCATTTAAGGTTTTCTGGAAATTATCCTAAGGTTATGAAGCAAATGGAGATATGTTTATTCAAGAAAATCTACTAAAACTAGGTAAGAATAGCAAAAATCTGTGGCATTTGACCTGCGATTCTCTCCTTCCTTACCTCAAAATCAAAAATGATGAATATCCCACTTATGATGTGTGTGACCAAGAGGACAGTGTCCCCTTTACCCTCAATTCCCAAGCATGGCTTACTTTATCTTACTGGTAGGAACAGGTCGGCAGCATTTATCATCCTCTTCAATTCTAATTTGAAGAGGCCTGATTCCTGATGAGCCTGGCTAAGAGGATAGGGGACCTCTTCCTCCACCCATATCCTACCCACAAGACAGACTCTAACCTAGCCGCTGCAGGCTGAGAAAGCTGAGCCTAACAACTTATATCGCAGCTCAATTGTAGGACAAAAGTTGTAAAATAGGAAAGGCAATGTAGTAGTCCAGAGGCTACAACTTTCCCTTATATCTTCTGTTGTAGTCATGGAGAAAAAAAACAAAAACAAAAACAAATATTGGGTGGTTTAAAACAACAGAAATTTATTCTCTCACAATATTGGAGACCAGAATTCAGCAGGGCCACACTTCTGAATGCTCTAGGGAAGGATTTTTCCTGCTTCTTCCAGCTCCTGGTGCATCCAGGTGTTCCTTGGTTTGGGAGCACATAGCTCTAATTTCTGCTTCAATCTTCACATGGCCTTCTCCTTCGTGCCTTCCCCCTTTTCTTCTTATAATGACAGTTGTCTTTGGATTGGGGCCCACTCTGATAGTGCAGGATGCTCTCATCTAGATGTTCTTAACTTAATTATATCTGCAAAGACTCTTTTTTTCCAGTTAAATTTACATTCACAGTTTCCATCTAGACATATTTTGGGGGGGGACAATTTAACCCATTACAGTCAACCTCATGATCTCCAAAATTTATCACTGTCCTATATACAAAATACATTGAACCCATCCGAAAATCCCTGAGGTCTTAATCCATTAAAACATTAACTCTAAGTCTAAACTCTCATGTAAAATCATCAGTTCAAAAAGTTCTAAATCTCATCATCTAAATCATCTAATTTATCTAAATCAAGTTTTGGAGGAAACTCTGCCTCTGTATCCAAGGCTCTGTCCTTGGAGTCATTCTTCCTTTTTCTTAAAGAGTAGCACATGTGCAGGTGAGTAGATTTATCAGACCATTACCTATCTGTAGATACTTAGAAGTCTGAGAGACTTGTTTCATTTTGCCTTACCTTTTCTCCCTCAGTCCAAGTTGGCAGCATTTTTTCTGATATAAGATGCTCAGAAACCTAGTTGGTCTTCCACATATGTCAAGGGGGTCTTTAACATTAGATGAGGAAGTTCTCCACAGGCCCTTGCTGAATAACCCTGTCTCTATTCTTGCTTTCTGATGAGTTGGTTGATTGGATTTCTGAGTTATTTATTCAATCTCTTAAGGAAAAAAGAGATCTATCCTAGGCCCTCTCCTTAGAGCAATCTTTTCCATCAGTGAATTTCATAATTTTAGCTTCCATAACACTCTAGATAGGCCAGAAACTCCCAAATCATGTAGTGCTGGCTTCTTTTTGTTTAACAATTCTTAACAATTCTTCAGTTTATTTCCTGTTTAATTTTACTAAAAGCAAGGAGAAAACAGGCAGTACCTTCCAAACTACTTGGAAATATCTTCACCTAAACATCCAAATTCATTGTTTACAAATTATCCCTCCTACCCAACAGTAGAATACAATTCAATTAAGTTTTCTGCCACTACATAATAAGGATTACCATTCCTCCATGTTCCTCATCTCTTTTTGGGCTCTCATCATAAATACTTTTACCATTCATATTTTTTTTACCAGCGTTCTGTTCATAATGATATATGTATTTTCCAAGATCGTAGAAGCTTTCTCTATAGAGCTCCTTTTTTCCTTATGGGCTCTCACCAAAACTATGTTTAATGCCCATATTTCTATCAGCAGTGTTTTCAAGGAAATCTAGGCTTTTACTATTGTGTGCCCCAAAATTCTTCCAGCCCTGCCCATTGTCCAGTGCCAAAGCCACTTCCAAAGTTTTAGTTGTTACCTGCAGCACTTCATTTCATGTTAACAAAATCTGGATTGGTTTCCTAGGACTGCCATAACCAATTACAATAAATGTTGTAGATTAAAATAATAGAAATTTATTTTCTCAAAGTTTGAAAGGCCAAAATTCCAATATCAAGGTAGTAGCAAAGCTGCACCCCCTTTGAAGACTACAGGAGAAACATTTTTTGCCTCTTCCAGCTTTTGGTGGCTGTAGGTGTTCCCTTGGTTTGGGGATACATAACTCTAATCTCTGTCTCAGACTTTATAGCTTTATCTTGTGTGTCTTCTCTGTTTCTCTTCTTAGAAATGTGCTTGCCATTGGATTTAGGGCCCACCTGGATAACCCAGGTTTATCTCATCTTGAAATCTTTAGCCTAATTACCTTTGCAAATATCCTTTGAATAAATTCACATCCAAAGGTTCCAGATGCACATATGTTTTGGGGCTGGGCACCATTCAGCCTACTATACCTTCCAAGTGCCCAGATTAGTGATACAGAGAATTCATCCAGAGTGGGAGGTAATTTTATGAAAAGAACTATCCTCAAAGAAACTGACTCTATTTGAAATAGAGTGTGGCTATTTCATGCCTAAGGGCACCCTCAAAATAGCATCTCCTCTTAGTTAAGAGCAGTAAACAAAATACTAGACAGCTAGTTCACCAAAGAGAATCAGGGATGGAGATAAGTGAGAAGACCCTTCCCGAGGTCAGAACAAACCACAAAGCTGGCCTCAAAATCTATCCCTGTCCGAATTTAATTGGATCAGGTTGTGAAACAATATATGTCCCAGGGCATTGTCAAAAATAATAGAACAATTAACTACAAATTCATTTGTGACCTAAGGGCTGAGTAATATACAAAATGAGATAGGCAGCTTAACAGAGATTAGGGAAAGGTACAAAGAGAGCCTTGTTAAAACCACTGTAGTCCCAAAGTGACTGTGCAAATATGTAAGGGTGCACCTGCTAAGGAACAATACCAATGGATTCACATTGCAGGGTAAATACACTCTACTAAAATAGCCTAGCCAAGTCAACAAAGTAAATAAACAAACATTACAAATAAGCCTTGGATAATAGTAAGGGGAATCAGCATCCACAATTGTTATATTACTTAAATATTTGAGTTTTCAACAAAAATATAACAAATGCAAAGAAACAGGAATATATGACAGTAAAAAGAAGCAAGTAACTGTTTTTGAGAGAGTCAGATGTCTGATCTAACAGAGGAAGACCTCAAATTAGCCATTATAAATATATTACAAGAGCTAAAGGAAACCATAAGAAGTAAGAAAAGATATAAAGACAATGCCTCATCAAGCAGAGATTATCATTAAAGAGGTAGAAATGATTTTTTTAAATAAAATTCTAGAGTTGGAAAGTATAATAACCAAAATGAAAAATTTACTAGAGTCTCAAAAGTATGTATCAACTGGCAGAGGAAAGACTTAGGAAACTTGAAATTAAATAGGTTGATAGAGATTATGCAATCTCAAGAGCAGAGAGAAACTAGAATGAAGAGAAATCAATAGAACTTCAGCAAAATATAGGATACCTTTAAGTGTAGCAACATATGTGTTATGGGTGTACCAGAAATAGAGACAGAAGAAAAAGAGGCAGAAAAAATGTTCAAAGAAATGATGGCTGAAAATGTCATAAATTTTCTGAAAAACATTAGTCTACACATTCAAGAAACTCAAACTCCCAGTGGGATAAATTTTAAAAGGTCCACATTCAGATACATCATAGAAAAAATGCTGAGTGCCAAAGGTGAATAGAAAATCTTGAAAACATCATGTAAAAAATGACTTATCTTGTACAAGGGAGTCCCAATAAGATTAACATCTGACTTCTCATCAGAAATAATGGATACTGGAAGACAGATTAAATACTCAAAGTGATGAAAGAAGAAAACCATGCAATTGAGAATCTTTTATCCAATAAAACTAACTTTCAAAAATGAAGGCAAAATAAAGACATTCCTATATAAACAAAAGCTGGAGCACTGGGTGTTATACACAAACAATGAATCATGGAACACTACATCAAAAACTAATGATGTACTGTATGGTGACTAACATACGTAATAAAAAAATTAAAAAAATAAACAAAAGCTGAGAAATACCCAAGAAGTTCTTCACTTGAAAGCAAATAAATCAAAATGGAACTTCAAATCCACATGAAACAACAAAAAGAACTGTTAAATGTAATTATACATGGCATATACATGCACATCTATTTTTCTTTCATCTTTCATTTAAAGAGCAGTTGTATAAACCATATGTATATAATTGGTTGGTTGGTTCTATAACATATTGAAATGTAATATATTCAATAATAACACCAAAGAGGTGGGTCAAAGCAAAGTTGTATTGGAATGACAAATGACAAATGACAAATGACAGAAGAGGATAACCCACAGAAACAGGTAAAGAGAATTGTAAGTGTTAAATAAGAAAGGGAATATAACAGCCAATATAAAGATATACTTGCTCTATACTTGCTCTCCTTTCTTTTCTCAGCTTTATAAATGGACATAATTTTATGTAAATAATAACTATAAAAATGTATTGTTGGGTTTGTAACATATATAGATAAACATATATATTATTTATATATACATATTGTTTTATATATATATATATTAATAGCACAAAAAAGGGGAAGAGGGATAGAGCTATGTAGGAGTATTGTATGTTTATCTCACTGTGATTAAGTTGGCATAATTCTAAAGTAGATTCTGATAAATTAAAATGTATGTAATAAATCTTATAACAACCACCAGGAATATGATTAAAAATATGCTGAAAAAAATCATTAAAGTATTTAAAATGTTACACTAGAAAATATTTACTTAATACAAAATAAGGCAGTAAAGGAGGAATAGAGAAACAAAAATGACACAAGACATATAGAAAACCAAATGTAAAAAAGCAGACATAAATCCAACTATGTCATGAATAAATTTAAATGTGAATATAGTAAAAATATAATCAAAAGTCAGAGATTGTTAGATTGGATAAAAACAATAAGATTCAACTATATGCTGTCTGTCGGAGATATATTTTAGATTTAAAGATTCAAATAGATTAAAATAGGTTGAAAGGAAGAGAATAAGAAGAGATATATCATGTTAACAGTGATCACAAGAAAGCTATAGTGGCCATAGTAATATCAGAAAAAATATTTTAAAAAACAAAATGGCACTAGAAATAAAAGGGAACATTTTATAATGATAAAAGTTAATCTACTAAGAAGTTATAATAATTATAAGCAAATATGCACCTAACAATAGAGACCTGAAATATAAAACAAAAGTTGACCAAATTGAGGTAGGAAATATACAATTTAGCAATGATATTTAAAGAATTTGACACCCCATGTTCAGTATTGAGTAGAACAACAGAAAGAAGATGAACATGGAAATAGAGGACTTGAGCAATACTATATCTGAACAAGACCTACTAGACATCTATAGAGCTCTCCATACAAAAATAACAGTATAGGTTTGTTTCAAGCGCACACTGAACATGCTCCATGATAAAAAAAAAAAAATTGCTAGGTCATGATAAAATTGTCGGTAAATTTAAAGGAATTAAATATTACAAAGTATATTCTCTGTTCACAGTGGAGTGAAATTAGAAGTTAATAATAAAAGGATGTTCAGAAAATTCACAAGTATGTGGAAATTAAACAACATATTATTAACTAATGAATGTCTCAAAGGTAAAAATCACAAAGAAAATTCGAAAATACTTTGAGATAAAAGGAAATGAGAACATAATATATGAAAACTCATGAGATGTAGCTAAACTAGTGCTTACAGAAATACTTATAGCTAAAAACACCTACATTAAAAAGAAGAAAGATTATCAAATCAATAAATTAATCTTCTACCTGAGACACAGAAAACAGAAAAGCAAACTAAATCCAAAGGAAGGAAAAGGAAAGAAAGAATTAAAGTTAAAGCATAAAATTAATGGAACAGAGAATAGAAACAGAATAGAGAAAATAAAAAAACTGAGCTCCTTCTTTGAAAAGATCAAGAAAACTGAAACATTAGCTATATTTATGAAGAGAAAGAAGATTCAAATTGCTGAAGTCGTAAATGAAAGAGGGAATATTATTGCCAACATTACATACATAAAAGGAATTATGAGGTAATTCTAACAACAAGTATATGCCAACAAAATATACAACTTAGATAAAATGAACAAATTCCTAGAATATCAAAAAACAAAAACTGACTCAGGAAGGAATGGAAATTTTAAATAGACCCATAACAAATAAAGATATTGAATTAGTAATCCAAGAACTTCCCACAAAAATAGTGCAGGCCCTAATTGGCTTTACTTTAGAACTCTACAAAACATTGAAAAAAAATACCAATTTTTCACAAATGCCCCCAAAAATAGAAGAAGAGGGAACACTTCAATTTATTCATTCAATTCATTTCCATGATACCAAAATCAGATAAAAATATAACACAAGAAAAGAACACTACAGACGGATGTCTCCTAAGAATATAGACAAAAAAACCCCAATTACGTACCAGAAAATGAAACCTAACAATATATAAAAATGATTATACACCATGACCAAGTGGGATTTATACCACAAAAGCAAGATTGATTTAACCTTCAAAAAATCAATTATTGTAATACATCATATCAATAAAGTAGGGTTCAAAAACTACATGATCATCTCAATAGATGCAGAAAATGCTTTTGGCAAAATTCAACACCATTTCATTATGAAAACACTGAATAATCAAAGAATCACAGAAGCTTCCTCAAATTTTAAAAGGCTATCTATGAAAAACCCACAGCTAACATCATACGTAATGGTGAGAGATTGAATGCTTTCCCCCTAAGATCAAGACATTAATGTCTACTTTCACCACTTCTATTCAGGATTGTACTGGGAGTTCCAGTCATGGCAAAAAGGGAAGAGGAAATAAAATTCATCCATATTAGAAAGGAATAAATATATCTATTTGACAATGACATGACTTTGTACATAGATAATCTTTAAGAATCCCTTAAAAACTTATTAAAACTAATACATGATTTTGATATAGAAAAGTCAATTGTGTTTCTACATAGTAATGAGCAAGCCACAATTAGAACTGGGAGAGCAATTTCATTTGCAAAGACATATAAAGAATAAAGTCCTTAGAAATAGTTTACATAAGTGTGAGATTTATATACTTGAAAGTTACAAAGCATTATCAAAGAAATTAAAGAGGATCTAAACAAATGGAAAGATATCCTGTGTTCATGGATTGCGGTATTTAATATTGTTGAGATGGCAATACTAAATGGATCTACAGATTTAGTGCAATCCTTACCAAATCATAGTTACCTCTTTTGCAGAAATTGACAAGTTGATTCTAATATTCAGTGGAAACTCAAGGAATCCACAACAGCCAAATGATCTTGAAAAAGAAATAGCAAAGTTGATGGACTCACACTTCCTCATTTTAAAACTTGTTACAAAGCTACACTAATCAAGACACTAACACAGACAGTGGTGCTGAAGTAAGGACAAACAGACATCAGTGGAACAAAATGGAGAGTACAGAAATAAACCCATATACCCTTGACCAATGATTTTCAACAAGATATCAAAACAATTCAATGGGGCAAAGAATAGCCTTTCAACAAATGGTGTTGGGACAACTAGATATCTACATGCATAAAAATGAATTTGAACCTCTAACTCATATCATATAAAAATTCACTAAAAATGTTTCAAAGGCCTAAATGTAAGAGCTAAAGGTATAAAACTCTTACTAGAAAACATAGGTATAAATCATCATGAACTTGAATTAAGCATGTTTTTAAAACATGATACCAAAAGCACAAGCAACAAAAGAAAAATAGATTAGACAACACCAAAATTAAAAAAATAAAAAAAATCCCTGTACTTCATAGGTCATGATCAAGAAATTGAACAGACAACCCACAGAATGGGTGAAAATATTTCTCAATAATATATCTGATAATGGACTCATATCCATGTTATGTGAAGAAGACTTACAACTCAATAAAAAGACCCAAACATGGATTTTAAAAATGGGCAAATGATTTGAATAGACTTTGTTCTAAGAAGATAAACAAGTAGGTAATACACTCATGAAACCAGGCTCAAAAAATCCTTAGACTTGAAGGAAATGCAAATAAAAACCACGAGATACCACTTTACATCTACCAGAATGACTATATTATAAAAGACAGAAAGTAACAATGTTGTTGAGCATATGGAAAAATCAGAACCCTTGTACGGTGATGCTGCTAATATAAAATAATGCAGCCACTTTTGAAAGTAATCCAGCAGTTCCTCAAATGGTTAAACATAGAGTTGAGATCTGCCCCACAAATTCCACTGCTGGGTGTATACTCCAGAAAAATGAAAACATATGTTCATGAAAAAACTTGTACAGGAATGTCCATAGATGCACTACTCATAATAGTCAAAATTTGGAAACAACCCAGATGTCCATCAGTTGAATGGATAAATAAAATGTAGCATATCCATATAATACTATATCATTGAGCCATAAAAAAAGAATGAAGTGCTAATACATGCTGCGATATAAATGAATATTGAAAACATTATGCTAAGTGAAAGAAGCCAGATGCAAAAGACCATATAGTGTATGATTCCACTTAAATGTAATAACTCACAAAATTTTTTAAAGTTTTAATTAATGGATTCAGATCCACCTGGTAGGATATCACTAAGGGCTTGCCAATGGGATTCTAAACTTTGTCCTGAATTTTAGTATTTTGATTGTTGGCTTTAATGAAGGTATAAAAATAATAAGACTTCTCAAATTTAACAGATGACCCAAAGCTAAAAGGAGTGCAGATTACTGAATTGTGTTTGATTAAAAAAAAAAAAAAGCAATATGCTTCAGTGATGGTTTGCTGTTAATATAATTTTTTAAAGATTTTTTTTTATTAGAGAGAGAATGAGTGAGAGAGAACACAAGCAGTGGGGTGCGGAGGGGGGGAGAAGCAGAGGGAGAAGGAGAAGCAGACTCCCCACTGAGCAGGGAGCCGGATATGGGCTCCATCCTGGGACTCCAGGATCATGACTTGAGCCGAAGGCAGACACATAACTGTAACTGACTGAGCCACCCAGGAACTCCTACTGTTAATATAATCTTATGCAAAGGACATAAAATCTAAGTCCTGGCCTTTAACTGTATACATGGATTGTGAGGTGTGAGGAGGGGCTATCTTGATAGGCTTGTACTTAACAAAGACCTAGAGGTTTTTGGGTTTTTGTTCACTGTAAGCAAAATATGCTGTTACAGTGATGTGTAAAGGCAAAATTATATATATATATATATATATATATATATATATATATATATATATATATATATATACATTCACAAAAGCCTGTTCAAGTTTAAGGTACTTTATTAATGCCTTGTGCTCTAAACAAGTGAAAGAAAGCATAGTGTCACAATACTTTATACCGGCCAAACCACATCTTCTATATTATGTTCAGCTCTAGGCACCATATTTTAAGGCTGACAGTGACAAACTGGAACATATCTAGGGTCGGCAACAAGAATGGTAAAGGATATGGAAATGGTATCAGCAGGAATAATTGTGTGGACTGAAGATACTTAGCCCAGGGTGATAAACAGAGGAAATATAGTAGTATTCTCCAAGTATTTGAAGGACGGTCATGTGGAAAAGGGATTACATTTTTTTTTTTGCATGGTTTCAGAGGGAAGAACTAGAACCAATTAAGTAGAAGTTGCATGATTTATTTTGACTCAGTATAAGGAAAAATTTTCTGGCCATTACTGCTATTTAATAATGGCTGATGAGTGACATAAGTTTCATTTCAGTGGAAGTTTTAAAGCAGAGGCTATAAGCCAATCCTTCAATAATATTTCAGGATGGGTTTCTTCATTGGATAGGCATCAATTTAAAATATGGAAAGCAGTGGTTCTCAAACTTCAGAATGAATCCTATAAGGAGGGAGCCTCAGGAATTGGGGCATGACAACATATTTTCTTAATACCATAAGTGATTTTGATACAAATGGTTCACAGCCCCACTTTGAGAAAACTAACCTAATTTATTATCAAACGTTAATATGTAAAATTCTGTTTCTTCTGAAATGAAAAGAAGAAACTGGCTAACATGAGATTAATAATACTTTAGCCATTCTGAAATTTGCTGTTAACTAAGAGTTTTAAAACCACTCATCTAATAATATCAATCTAACCCATGAAATGATATAGTTCTGGGAAGAAATTTCATTAGTTTTCACTGAAGAACAGATAAATGTTCAAAACATTGCTTACAACCTTTAAATGATATTCATTTCTTTTTTTTTTTTTTTTTTTTTTTTTTTGCTGGGGAGGGGGAAAACACTGATCAACAACAACTGAGTATGTTGTTTAATGTCCTGAAAGTCCTCAATTTATTTTAAACCTCTAACATATCTTAGAGACATTCTTTTTTTATGGGACTTTGGCATAACCAGCATTTCTTGAATTATTATAGAACAAATAACTACTGGCAGGTAAATTATTCAGAAGAAATTAAGTGTTATCAGAGAATTTAAAAGACCTTTTGGTTTTCCTTCCTCTAAATTTGCAAAAGAAAAGCAACTAAGGAATTGGAAATGAAACCTGAATACTAATATATTACTTATTCTCATGCTATTTGGAAAAACTCATTCTTTGTATTTCTCTGCATGTACTTTCTAACCACCATTAGAGCTCAAATCAAGGGAAAAATAATTTCTCCCAGTGTATGCAGAAAACTACTTGATTAACATCAAGGAAAATAAATTGTCTAAAATGAAGTTAGTTTTGTCTTTCCATGCATGTAATTATTAGGGAACTTAGCATCACTATTTTGGGTTGTATTTACTTTTATTTATTTAGTTTTTACTAGTTATGAGTGAGAAGCATTTAAATCGGGAGTCCCATCTTCCATCTACTTCCAAAGGGACTTACCTGCCTAGAACTCTTAAAGCCAGTTTTTTCTATGTCTAGGTTCTGTCCCAATCTCTCAGAGTTTTGTGAAGTGCTAGATGATTGCTAATGTAATAAATAAATGTGTCAGTGATTCCTGAAGGCATTATTTCCAAGGGAATGATGTGTGAGCAGAATCTTTGACTCTGTGGTCAGTCAACATAAGAGAGAATTTTGAGCAGGCAGATCCTATTAGTTTTTCTCAAATCACTCTATATATCAGTTTGTGCCTGCTGATTACTTACTCCATTGATTTCTTTGGTGAGTCAGGCCTTTTAGTGTGAGCACCCTCTCTTGGGTACATGTCTTTCCCTCTGCTTAGCATCTTGGCACCTGGATTTGGTGAGAGCATTTTTGTGACTGTAAGAAAGTGGCATGGATTGTTTCAAACCCTAAATACTTGCTATGATTCTTGCTCACTTACTCACCAAGAAATGCCTTCCCCAAGAATATGAAAGAGAATATTGGGCACAAAGCCCATGACTGCATGATCTTTTGTCAAATTGGTTTGGGGCCACTGAATTAATGCAGCAACTAAAGCCAGACACTTCCTTCAGAGCCATCAACAGTTCAAAAAGGGATGAATCTGTTCCCAAAGCAGAGCAACTGAACAGTTGCAAGAGAAAATTCCTACCCAAGAGAATGATATAGAATGTGTCATTTTTTTGGATGATCTTTTATAGGGTGATCAAGAGGCTTTCATTTAGTGAATACATTTGCTCACTCAGTTTTGGAGAGTCGCCCTTCATTTATTCTTTCCCTTTGGAAGTACTTTCGAGTGCAAATTACTGCTATCAGAAGCCTTGAACTGAGAGGCTATTATTCTCCTTGCTCAGATTAAATTAATTTTGAACAGTTTAATGCAGCATGTCCGAGTTGCAAGTCCAAGTGGTGTCAAATCTATTCCTCTGCTTTTTTAAGCTGCACCTTCAAGGGCAGTATGATTCATGGTGAATGTGTTCTTCTAATGTCTTGCTAAGCGTTATTATTTTGTTTCATTTGCAAGTCATGAGGCTACAAATGTTAACCATTCTCCTCCTAACATTGTATAAAGAATGCATGATTTAAGCCAGGCTGATTTTCCAAAAGGGAGCTTATTACATTTACTTGCTTTACAAATGAAATAAAGAAAAAATACTCTGGATCAAAGCAAGAAGTTTAAAAAGCTAATGAAACATTAGAGAGAGAACTGCTTTAAGAAGCATTACAACATCATCACTGTTGTGTTAAAAAGAAATTATCTTGATCTAGGCCTATGTAATAAGATAAAGGGGTTTTAATGATTGGCTATATAATTCTGTTTGTGTTTTTGCAGAGTTGCAAGAAAAAAAAAAAAGGAGATAAATCTACTTATCTTCTCTCTTCCAGTTCAGGCAGTCTACTATCTCTCTAGTATTCACTCTATCTAAAGTGTCATTGAAATGTGTGATGAAGTTTTTTTCTGTGTTATTGTAGAGCAAACAGGCAAAAGAGTGCCAATCGATTAATGACAGAGTAGAAGATGTGCTTTAAGCAGTTAGAGGTTTCAAAAACCTATCAACCTTGTGTCTATGCAAAGTACTTAAACTGTACAGTTCAGAACAGTCTTTTCTACAGCTCTAATCGCTAGTCCTGTGGATTAAGCAAATTAATGTTTTTAAAGGTTCTGAAGGAAAATTGATGAAAACACTATATTGAAATCTTCCTTTGGAATAAGGGGAGGCAATGATCAAGGGTATTGTCCTTTCAAAAGCTGGACTATTAAACAACTTCCCATTTCCCCCTCATCCCAGCTACAGCTAACCACCATTTTATATTGTTTCTATTAATTTGAGTACTTTAGGTACTTTATATAAATGGAATAATATAGTATTTGACTTTGTTACTGGCTTATTTAACTTGGGATAATATTGTCAATGTTCATCCACATTGTAGCATGGGACAAGAATTCTTCCTTGTCTCCCTCCTCCCCCTCCTCCTCTTCCTCCTTCTTTTTTTAGCGTGTTCTACTTTAAGACATAGTATTTTATGTGGTTAATGTCATACAGAGAAATTATTTCTGTATAAAATTTTTCCTCTGAAAATTTGTACATGAATAATTTTTTCATGGGCATTGTTCAGTTCAGTTAAGACAGAGTGGAAGGCTTGGAAAGTTACATTTCTTCTTGGAAGAGTAATCTTTTAACATTCATGTTGTTTTTTCTTTAGAGTCTTCTTCAGATTTCAGAATGTCTGTGATCATTATCCCTGTTCACCATCAGAAAAAAAATTATTTCTTCTATATAGTTATATAGTGTTTCAGGGAGATTTTATTCCTTTTTAAGATCGTATAATATTCTATAATATGTATATACCACAATTTGTTTATCCATTCATCAGTTGATGAACATTTGGGTTGTTTCCACCTCTTGGCTATTGTGAATAATGCTATGAATGTAGGTGTGCAAGTGTCTCTTTGAGACCCTGCTTTCACTTCTTTTGGATATATATCCAGAAGTGGGATTGCTGTATCATACAGTAGTTCTCTTTTTAATTTTCTGAGTAATGAATATAGCTGAACTGCCAAAAGATGTGTCAAATATGAAATGCAATTCTTAGAATATTCTTGGGGAAATGAGCTGCTAAATATTCTTAGAGTTAGGAAGTATACAGTCTCAAAATTTTCCTTGTAGAAAGGAACTCTAAAGCTGGTATATGGAAATGAAAATGGAAACTGGAGACATAGCCAAGTCTGTTACATATTTGGAAAGGCAAATATGTTACAACAATTTCTTTACAACTTTGGCTTTCTAAATATGAAACTATTTCTTCTGTTTACATTATAGTAGCCACTTTTTGGATTTCCTTTCCTTTCTTTTCCTTTTCTTTCCTTTTCTAATTGTTTTCCTTCTAAAAAAATAACAATGCCTTTTATGTTCAGAGGTGAGGCTCTTGCCAGCAAAAGTCTTTATTGGGTGTATTGCTGCTAGTATGAATAATGTTTGTACTGCTGAGTAAATGCTATTGCCTAAGCTCTTCCTTAGAAATGATAAAAAATATATTTTGACCCTTTTTCTTCATCCCCTCAAATTTAATCCCATCATTTTAATTGTATTTAAGTATTATAAATGATTTCTTAAAAGCCATGGCAACCACCAGGATTAATGAATTATACCTAATATAGTTTAATTTTCTCTTGTTTTAGAAATTTAATATACACAAAGTTGTTCTTTATAATTTTTTCAAGAATGAAGAATTATAAAAACTCACCATTTCTTAACTGTTGTATGGTATACTGCTGTGTTAATATTAAGTACTTTCTATATGAATCAGTGAATGAATAAGTAAACAGTTCATCATTAATATAGAGTATTGTTTCTAATAATAAAACTAGGGGGAATGGTTGTTCATTCAAATCAGCAGAAGAGTTGGCTTCCCTAAATATCTGGAATATGGAATTTTTAATGGTTACATGGTATGACAGCAGGAGAGGGATTACAGTGGATGTTTAAGGTTACAAAATGGAAAATTGATTCCACAGATGAAACATGTAGTTGATAATAATATTGGGTTAAACAGTCTGTATCTGAAGATAAAATGAATGGCAGATGCAGCAATGCAAGACCAAAATTCTCTGACAATCAGAAACTAAAATAGAAAAAAAATATCTTAGGGGAAAAGCTGTCAGTTTTTCCATATTGAGTATGATGTTGGCTATGGGTTTTTCATATAAGGCCTTTATCATTCTGAGGTATGTTCCCTCTAAATCTACTTTGCAGAGGGTTTTTATCATGAATGGATGTTGTACTTTGTCAAATGCTTTTTCTCCATCCATTAAAATGATCATAAGATGTTTATCCTTTCTTTTATTGATATGACATATCATGTTGAGTTTGTGAATATTGAACCATCCTTGAATTCTAGGAATAAATCCCACTTGATTGTGGTGTATGAATTTTTTAATGTATTGTTGGGTTCGGTTTGCTAATATTTTGTTGAGGATTTTTGAATCTATATTCATGAGAGATACTGGCCTATAGTTCTCTTTTTTAGTGATGTCTAAATCTAGTTTGGGTATCTGGGTGATACTGGCTTCATAGAAGAATTTGGGAAATTTCCCTTCCTCTTCTATTTTTTGTAATAGTTTGAGAAGAATGGTATTAACTCTTCTTTAAATGTTGGGTTGAATTTGCCCGTGAAGCCGTCTGATCCTGGACTTTTATTTTTTGGGAGTTTTTGATTACTGATTCTATTTCTTTGCTGGTAATTGGTTTGTTAAAATTTTCTATTTCTTCCTGCTTTAGTTTTGGTAGGTTATATGCTTCTAGGAATTTATCTATTTCTTCCAAGTTGTCCAATTTGTTGGCATATAGGTCATGATATTCTGTTATAATTGTATTTCTGTGGCGTTTGTTGTTACTTCTCTCATTTGTGATTTTATTTGGGCTCTCTCTCTCTCTCTCTTTGATGAGACTGGCTAGAGGTTTATCAATTTTATCAATCTTTTCAAAGAACCAACTCCTGTTTTCATTGATCTGTTCTATTGATTTTTAAAAATTTTCTATATAATTTATTTCTGCTCTAGTCTTTTACTTTTTAAAAATTTTTTGTTATGTTAATCACCGTATATTACATCATTAGTTTTTTTTTAAAGATTTTATTTATTTGAGAGAGAATGAGAGACAGAGAGCACAAGAGGCAAGAGGGTCAGAGGAGAACCGCCCCCCTCCCCCCCCCCCCCCCGCTGAGCAGGGAACCCGATGTGGGACTTGATCCCGGGACTCCAGGATCATGACCTGAGCCAAAGGCAGTTGCTTAACCAACTGAGCCACCCAGGCGCCCTACATCATTAGTTTTTGATGTAGTGTTCCATGATTCATTGTTTGCATATAACACCCAGTGCTCCATTCAGTAGGTGCCCTCTTTAATACCCATCACCAGGCTAACCCATCCCCCACCTCCCTCCCCTCTAGAACCCTCAGTTTGTTTCTCAGAGTCCATAGTCTTTCATGGTTCATCTCCCCCTCCGATTTCCCTCCCTTCATTTTTCCCTTCCTGCTATCTTCTTTTTTTTTCATATAATGTATTGTATATTCTGAAACAAATAATGCATTATCTACTCTAGTCTTTATTATTTTCTTCCTTCTGCTGGTTTTGGATTTTGTTGGTTGTTTTTCTTTTTTCTAGATTCTTTAGGTGTAAAGTTAGGCTGTTTATTTGAAATTTTTCTTGCTTTTTGAGATGCTGTAAACTTCCCTGTTACAACTGCTTTTGCTGCATCCCAAAGATTTTGGGCCATTGTGCTTTTATTTTCATTTATCCCCATGTAATTTTTTATTTCCCCTGTGATTTCTTGGTTGCCCATTCATTGTTTAGTAGCATGTTATTTAACCTCCATGTATTTGTGCTCTTTCCAAATTTTTTCTTGTGGTCGATTTCTAGTTTTGTATCATTGTGGTCAGGAAAGATGCATGCATGGTATGTCTTTGGTTTTTTTCAGTTTGTTGAGACTTGTTTTGTGGACTAACGTGATCTATTCAGGAGAATTTTCAATGAGCACTTGCAAAGAACATGTATTTTGCTGTTTTAGGATGGAATGTTCTGAATATGTTTGTTAAATCCATCTGATTCAGTGTGTCATTCAAAGCCATTGTTTTCTTGCTGATTTTCTGTTTGGATGTTGTGTCCATTGATGTAAGTGGGGTGTTAGAGTCCTCTACTATTGCTGTATTATTAAAGATTATTTTCTTTCTGTTTGTTATTGTTTTATATTTTTGGGTGCTCCCTATTGAGTGCATAAATATTTACAATTGTTATATCTTCTTGGATTGTCCCCTTTTTATTATATAGTGTCCTTCTTTGTCTCTTGTCACAGTCTTTGTTTTAAAGTCTATTTTGTCTGATATAAGTATTGCTACCACAGCTTTCTTTTGACGTTTATTTGCATGATAAATGTTTCTCCATCCCCTCATTTTTGATCTGCAGATGTCTTTAGGTCTGAAATGGGTGTCTTGTAGGCAGCATATAGATGGGTCTTGTTTTTTTTTATTCATTCTGTCACCCTATGTCTTTTGATTGGAGTGTTTAATCCATTTACATTCAAAGTAATTATTGATAGATATGTATTTATTGACATTTTATTACTTGTTTTGAGGTTGTTTCTGAAGACTTTCTCTGATCCTTTCGTGTCTTTCTCTCTTTCATGCTTTGCTGGTTTTCTTTAGTGATATATTTGGATTTCTTTTTCTTTATTCTTTGCAGATTTATTAGTGGTTTTTGATTTGTTGTTACCATTAAGTTTGTATATAACGTCTTCTGCATATAGCAGTCTGTATTAAGTCAATGGTCGTGAAGTTTGAACCCATTCTTTACTCCTCTGCCCCTCAGGTTTTAGGTATATGATGTCATATTTTATATCCTTTCATTTTATGAATCCCTTGACTGATTTTTACAGTAATACTTATTTTTACTGCTTTTGTGTTTTTTACTTTTCATGCTCTCACTTATGGTCTTACTTTTCATACTCTCACTTATGGTCTTTCTTTTCCACTCAGTATTTCTTGTAGGGCTGCATTAGTGGTCATGAACTCCTTTAGTTTTTGTTTGTCGGAGAAACTCTTTATCTCTCCTATTCTGAATGATAGCCTTGCTGGATAGAGTATTCTTAGCTACAGATTTTTCCCATTCAACACTTTGAATATATCATGCCACTCCTTTCTGGTCTGCAAAATTTCTGCTGAAAAATCCGCTGATAGACTTATAAGGTTTCCCTTGTATGTAATTGTCATATTTTCTATTGCTGCTTTTACAATTTTTTCTTTATCACTACTTTTTGCCGTTTTAATTACTATGGGTCTTGGTGTGGACCTGCTTGGGTTGAATTTTTGGGGAGATCTCTGTGCCTCCTGGATCTGGATATCTGTACTTCCCCACATGAGGGAAGTTTTCAGTTATTATTTCTTCAAATAAAATTTCTGCACCCTTTTCTCTCTCTTCTGAGAACCCTGTAATGTGAATGTGATGGAGTCACTGAGTTCTCTAGGACTATTCTTGATTTGCATAATTTTCTTTCTTCTACTTTGTTCAGTTTGGTTACTTTTCATTACTCTGTCTTCCAGGTCATTAATTCATTCCTCTGCTTCATTTAGCCTGCTATTTATTCCATGAAGTACATTTTTAATTTTGTTTATTATGTTCTTGATCACTGATTAGTTCTTTTTTATCTGTGTTAAGGGTCTCAGTAATGTCCACCACTCTTTTCTCCAGTCCAGTGAGTATCATTATGATCATTGCTTTAAATTCTCTATCAAACATATTACTTATATCCATTTTGCTTAGGTCTCTTGCTGTGGTTTAGTCCTGTTCTTTCATTGGGACATATTCCTCTGTCCCCACATCTTGTCGAACACTCTGTGTCTGTTTCTTTGTGTTAGAAAAGTCAGCTACTTCTCTTGCTCTTGATGATAACCTTATGAAGAATAGGTCCTATAGTGCCCTGCAGTGCAGTGTCCCTTGTTCCCCAGGGCCTGGCACTTCAGGGAGTTTCTCCTATGTGTGTTGCACGTTCTCTACTATTGAGTCTTATCCTCTTTTTCTTTCAGTCTAGTGGTCTGCAGAGGCTCTCTTTGCCTATTGTGGGCAGTATATGGTCCCTAGCAGGGGTAGGGCATGTTTTAACAATGTATGCAGTGATATGCTTGTAAAATGAGACTTGTCCCTGCCATCACTGGACCTGAGGTCCCACAAAATGTGTGGATTGGGAGATATTGGTGTTGGCAGGGTTTGCAGCAGTCTTCTGGGGAGGGTGCTTGTGGTGCCAGGACCACAGCAAGCAAGTGTGACTGGGAAGGGTGGATCACTGAAGCCTGGTGGAGGGGGGTTTGGGGCAAGCAAGTTAGGTAATGAGTGTTGGTGCTGTGCTGGTTCCTGCAGGTGGCTGTTGTTTATGCTGGGGGTTGAAAGAGGGAAATGATGCCTTCCAGGTCCTTTGTTCCTGGAAGGGTCCCCTTATGATTCCTGTCTCTCTGAGCCACACTCATTCCCCTCCTGTCTGCCCCTGGAATTTTTTCATACTGCTGCTTCTACACTCTATCCAAAGGGGCTGTTTGTTATGCTGTCACTGTAAGGGTGGGGACTCTGCTTCCTAAGGCTCTTAGGGCTCTCTCAGAGCAGAGCCTGCTGGTTTTCAGAATTCCAGGCTTTAAGTACCTCTGGTTGTAAGAACTCACAAAATTCAGACCCTCTTACTTTCAAGGGCAAACATGTGAATTCATCGTCCCTCTTTGTGGGTTACCAGTGTGAAAGTCTGTTCTTTGCCCTTCTCCACACCACCAGCTCCTTCCCCACAGAGGAATGCCATGGTCTGTTTTGCTCCCAGACAACACCTTCACCCTTCCTACATTCTTCAGTGTGGCCTCTTCTCCACCTTTTAGATGTGGAATTCATTCTGCCAGTCTCCAGACTGTATTCTGGGTTATTTTTTCTGATGTGTTATTTATTTGTATCTATGGGATGGGTGAGCTTAGGGTCAGTCCCCTGAGGTCAGGAGCACAAGTATACCCATTCTCACCATTTTTATTCAACATAGTGCTGGAAGTCCTGGCCATAACAATTAGACAACATAAAGAAATAAAAGACATCCAAATGCCTTAGGCATTTGGTAAGGATGAAATAAAACTCACTTTTTGCAGATGACATAATATTATATATAGGAATCCCTAAGGACTCCACCAAACACTATTAGAACTGATAAATGAATTTAAGTAAATTCACAGGATACAAAATCAATGTACAGAAATCTGTTGCATTTCTGTATACCAATAATGAAATAGCAGAAAGTGAAATTAAGAAAACAATCCCATTTACAATTGCACCAAAACCAATAAAATATCTAGAAATAAATTTAGCCAAAGAGGTGAAAGCCCTGTACTCTGAAAACTATAAAACACTGATTAAAGAAATTGAAGATAATGCGAAGAAATGGAAAGACATTCCATGCTCATGGGCTGAAAGAACAAATGTTGTTAAACTGTACTTCCCAAAGCAATCTACAGATTTAATGCAATCACTATCCAAATACCAGCAGCATTTTCCATAGAACTCTAACAACCAATACTAAAATTTGTATGGAACCACAAAAGACCCCAAATTACCAAAGCAATCTTGAAAACAAAAACCAAAACTGGAGGAATCACAATTCCAGACTTCAAGTATATTATAAACTGGTAGTAATTAAAACAGTATGGTACTGGCATAAAAATAGACACATAGATCAATGGAATGAAATAGAATAGAAAATCCAGAAATAAACCCCCAATTATTATTATTATTAAAGATTTATTTATTTATTTGAGAGAGAGTGTGAGGGGGTAGGGGCAGAGGGAGAGAGATTCTTAAGCAGGCTCTATGCGGAGGGCAGAACCCCACATGGGGCTCAATCTCATGATCCTGAGATCATGACCTGAGCCCAAATCAAGATTCAGACGCTTAACCAGCTGCACCACCCAGGCGCCCCAAACCACAATTATATGGTCAGTTAAACTTGGACAAAGGAGGAATGAATATATAATGGGAAAAAGACATTCTCTTCAACAAATGGTGTTGGGAAAACTGGACAGCTACATGCAAAAGAATGAAACTAGACCACTTTCTTACACCATACACAAAAATATACTAAAAATGTTTGAAGAAGTAAGTGTGAGACCTGAAACCATAAAAACCCTCGAAGAGAGCACAGACAGTAATTTCTCTGACATTTTTCTAGATACGTCTCCTGAGGCAAGGGAAACAGAAACATGAATAAACTACATCAAAATAAAAATGTTTCTGCACAGTGAAGGAAACAATCAACAAAACTTGAAGGCAATCTCCAGAATGAGAGAAGATATCTGCAAATGACATATCTGATAAAGGGTTAGTATCCAAAATATATAAAGAACTTACACAAATCAGCACTCAAAAACCAAATAATCCAATTAAAAAATGGGCAGAAGACATGAACAAACATTTCTCCAAAGAAGACATCCAGATGGCCAACAGACACATGAAAAGACACTCGACATCACTCATCATCAGGGAAATGCAAATCAAGATTACAATGAGATATCACCTCATACTTATCAAAATTGCTAAAATCCACAACACAAGAAACAACAGGTGTTGTTGAGGATGTGGAGAAAAAGAACTCTTTTGCACTGTTGTTGGGAATGAAAACTAGTGCAGCCACTCTGGAGAACAGTATGGAGGTTCCTCAAAAAGTTAAAAAATAGAGCTACCCTACAATCTAGTAATCACACTACTATGCATATTTACCCCCAAAAATTCAAAAACACTAATTCAAAGGGATATATGCAACCCTATGGTTATAGCAGCATTATTTTCAGTAGCCAAGATATGGAAGCAGCCTAAGTGTCCATTGATTGATGAGTGGATATATAAGATGTGGTATATATAATGGAATATTATTCAGCCATAAAAAGAATGAAATCTTGCTATTTATAACAACGTGGATAGAGTAGAAAGTATAATGCTAAGTGAAATTAGGCAGAGAAAGACAAATACCATATAATCTCACTCATATGGAATTTAAGAAACAAAACAAATAGGCAAAAAAAGGAGAGAGGAAAGCCAAGAAACAGACTTACCTATAGAGAACAAACCAATGGTTATCAGAAGGGATGTGTGTAGTGGGGTGGGTGAAATATGTGATGGGGATTAAAGAGTACACTTACCATGATGAACAAAAAAGAAAACAAAAGAAAGAAAAAACTTTTTAAATAATAACTGGTATGTCTGGAAATTAAAATGAATAATGCTGATATGACCCCTTTAGATATTTGATATATTAAATATATTAATTAAATAGTAATATATTTGTATATTTTGTGCAAAATATGGGTGGCATCTAATACTTCTGATACACATATGAGTTTTCTAAGCCACTTGAATTGTGTCTAGAATTCATTTACTTTATTCTGACACTTGATTATCAAGCTGAATAATTTGGGGTCCTAGATTAAAGTGAATAAGTAAAGGGTTTTTTTCAGTAGTTTTCCTTTTTCTTTTCTTAAAGCTTTATTGAAGTCTGATTGGCATACAAAAATGCACACATTTAATGTACACATTTTGATGAATTTGACCATATGCTGATGGAAGGGAGAAATGGAGAATTGTAGATTTTAATGGTAAGATTTACTGTGCTATAAATTCTATATGTATGTATCATAAGGAACTTTTAAAAATGCACAGTTGTTAATATCCTTCATTGAACATTTTCTCTACTTATATTACCAAATGTAATTTAAGATTTTTTACTTTTGATTTACTTATTCCTCAACTACTTATGAGTACTTTATTAGCCATTGATGCTAATTATAGCTCAGAAATTTCAAAATCCCCAAACTTGTATATTGGATAATACATATATATAAATATACACATAGACACACATTCATACATATTATATGTATCTGATATATATGTTATATATGCATCTTTCATGGTGTGTTAGAGATATAAGTAATATGTTGATTCATTAAATATCCTCTTCTATGGAGTCATATTTTTGGCCTTAGCTGAAATATATAAACTCTGACTTCAGTTCTATCCAGAAGCCAGGGCATATTTAAAAATGTAAACAAAAACCTAGTGTATTAGGGTTGTCTAGAGAACAGAACCAATAGAATATATAGAGAGATATATAGAAAGAGATTTATTATGAGGGACTGGTTCATGTGATTATGGAGGATGAAAAGTCCCATGATTCATCATCTGCAAGCTGGAGACCTGATGGTGTGGTTCCCATCTAAACCCAAAGGCCTGAGAACCAGGGAAACCAATTGTATAAGTCTCAGTTTAAGTCTGAAGGCCTAAAATCCAGGAAAACCGATGTCTAGAATAGGAAAAGATGGATGTCCCAGCTCAATAAGACAGCAAATTCACCCTTCCTCTGCCTTTTGTTCTATTCATACTCCCAATGGATGAGATGATGCCCACCCACACTGGTGAGGATGATCTTCTTTAGCCTACCAGTTCAAATGCTAATATCTTCTGGAAAGACCCTCACAGACATACCCAGAAATAATGTTTTTCTCTTTTGCATCTCTTAGTGCAGTCAAGTTGATACATTAAGTTAACGATCACAGCTAGGTAATACTATGCCATGAAGCATTTTTTGGGTTCTTATTAATAAGTTTAATTTGAAATTCAAGTTTTAAACTGCCTTTATAATTTTAATAGAATTTATTGATTTTTATGATTATAAAACATACATGTTCATAGTTGAAAATTGGGAAAGTAAAGAAAAGCATAATGAGGAAATAAGAATCTTGATCACTCCACCCAGAGATAATACTAGGACCATAACCTACTGTTCCTTTTTCTATACATATTAATACAATTGTATATATTTGTTTTAATATTATAAACCATTTTACTATAAAAATCATGAACATCTTACCATGCCATGTAATATTTTTAACAATACACATTTGTTTATTTTTTAAAGTAACATAGTATTTTATTGCATGGACATACTACAATTTAGTGAATTTTCCATTGTTAGATATTTGGTTAGTTTCAACAATTTACTATTATAAATGTTGACATTCTGGATAATGTTGTACATTACTATATACATCCCTGAATATTTTCTCACAAAAATATTTAGAAAGAGATTTGATTGTTTAGAGAATAAAGCAGATTTAGTGTCATTTAATTGCCCTATAGAAAGGATATATGAATTTGTGCTCCTAACTAGAGTGTATGGAAATACTGTTCACTTATGATGATGATGATGATTTAAAAGGTTAAAAATGTTCCTTCATTGTTTCAACTTCCATTTCTTTAATTACTGTGTATTCATAGGGCAATTGCATGTAATTATATAGAAAGTAATTATAGTAATTATTATATAAGTATAGTTATTATAGTGTTTACTATATATTGGTTATTATATATTCTTTGATTATTTTGATTTATATATATACATATATGTTATCTGATATATGGGTTTTGGATTGTGAAATTTCTGAGCTATATTTAGCATCAATGGCTAATAAATTGAAGTGAGTTTCATTCAACATTCATTTAATTAATATTTTATATAACTTATACAACACTCTCTGCCAGCCACCATTCTAAATATTATGTATATAATACACATGCATATTTGTGTCAAAACAACCATCAAAACAACCTTGTATTTTTACTACCCCATTTTCCAGATGAGGAACTTGAAGCAAAAAGAGGCCAAATGATTTGTCAAAATTACAGAGCTACATGGCTAGTGATTGTTATTCTTAGGGTTGGAATTTGAATCCAGGTGGAGTCTGGCCCTACAGTGAACTCATAATTGCCACACTATAATACCTTCTAGTAAATTTGTTCAGCACCTACTACACGCCATTGTGTCATAAGGGCTGGAACACTGAACAAAGTCAAACATTACACTTGCCAACTTAAATCTTAGAGTCTGACTTGAGAGATGGCTATGGCAAATATTATAAAATAATTAATTATTAAATTACAATTTTATTGTAAGCTATAAAGCTTAAGTCAAAGGTCTCTGTGAACTCATAATTGAGACCTGACCTAGACTGAGGAGTCAGTGAACCCTTCTTAAAGGAAGGAAAGTTTAAGCTGTCAAATTAATGTCAGATTTTATTTCATGTTTTTCAATTGCTGATCATGTCATTGGACTGCTCTTAATAGGGGTATGTGTCTACTCTACTGATTTAAATAGCTCTTTACAAATAACAGGTATTGGGTTATATCTGTCACATGTTAAAAACACTTCAAAGTTTTTTATTATTCATATTTTTGATATTCAAAATAAGCCTGGTTCTAGACTGTATATTTTATTCCACTGGTCTCATTGTACATTCTTTTTCTGGCCAATGTTATTCTGACTATAATAGTTTTAAAAATAATTCTTATTCACCCACTCAACTTCTGAACATAGCCTCCAGTCCAACCTCTCCAGGAAGCATGACCACAGACCACCTGCTGAGCACAATCTATTGTCCACCCGGGTAGGGAGCCAAGCCAGCAGCCCTGCCCAACTGTTGAGCGTAGACTTTGGTCCCAGACAACCAGGGAGCCTGGACAGTGAGATTGAGCTCAGCCTTGGAGCCCAGCCTACAGTATCACCAGGCTGCAGAGTTCAACCTACCAACTCATGCAATAGCTGGACCCAGCATACGGCCTACCTGATTGGTGAATGCTTTGGTCCCAGACAACCAGGGAGCCTGGACAGTGAGATTGAGCTCAGCCTTGGAGCCCAGCCTACAGTATCACCAGGCTGCAGAGTTCAACCTACCAACTCATGCGATAGCTGGACCCAGCATACAGCCTACCTGATTGGTGAATGCAGCTTTGGGTGGCTCACTCAAGGAAGGAACACAACCAATGACTCCACCCAGGTGTAGAGCACTGTGGTTCCATCTGACCAGAGCAACCCTACCCCACTGCAGGGCACAGCTTCCATCCTTACCCAACTATAGTGTATAGCTAGTAGCCCTGCATGATGAGAGAGTGGGGCCAGTAACCTCACCCAACAACAGAGCACAGCCAATGGCCTACCCAATCACAAAGTCCATCCTGGGGCTCTACCAACTTTTGGGCACACCCTGCTGCCCTGCCTGATCACAGAGACAGTGGGAAGCCCCACTTAGACATGAAACCTGATCCCATCTGAATGTGGAGTCTAGCCAGTGCTTTTATTGAAGAGTTCATTTTTTTGTTGTTGTTTTTGTATAGCCTGGGTATTATTACTTTAATTGAGCGGTTCTCAATCAGGGGTGATTTTTTTTTTTTTTGCCATGGGGAATATTAGCAATGTCTGGAAGCATTTTTGTTGTCATAACTGTGGAAATAGGGTGGTACTACTGCCACTAATTGGTAATTGAAATTGTTCATTGTTTTGAAATAAACAACTATATTTTGTAATGGATGAAATATTTTGCTCCTATATAAAAAATAGGTTTTACTTGGGGCACCTGGATGACACAGTTGGTTAAGCATCTGACTCTTTGTTTTGGCTCAGGTCATGATCTCAGGGTGGTAAGATCCAGGTCCATGTTGGGCTCCATGCTCAGCATGGAGTCTGCTTGAATTTCTCTCTCCTACTCCCTCTGCCCCTCCTCTCTCCTTCTCTCTCTCAGACAAATAAATAAATCTTTACAAAAATAAGTTTTACAGTTAAGAAGGCCAATTTGCAGTTCATTCTTTATTATTTTTATTCAGCAGTCTTTGTTTATCTTCTTTGATTTCCGATTACTCTTTATTCACAACTACTTCCTTTGGTTTCATAAAAACAGGGTTATTCTTAATCTCTTAAAAAAACAAGTTAGATGTTTTGCTATGTTTCTTATCATAAGACTAAAGGAAGCATGTTGAGTCTGATTCTTGAGGTGTTCCCTTTCTTCTGATCTACAGTATCTCTTCATAAGTCTAGCTACCTTTTAAATTTTCTCCCTTTAGAGAAATATGCAGGTGTATCAGTTTTTGCTTGTTGTGCCCACTTATCATCCTTTCCCCATTACATTCTATTCTTGAAGGGATATGACTTATCAGGAAGAATGGTGTCCACATTAACTTTCTGCATTTTATTGTCACTTGCTCTAAGTGGTTTAGAGTATTTCAGAGGGGATATGTCATGGTCTCCTCCATTTGCTTCCCAAACTTGCTCTTGCATAAGGGTAAACACTCTGGGCATCTTCTTATATTTGTTGAAATACCTTTTCTGTATTTCAGCACCATTATAGGTTTTTACTTATTTTTATATTTTGCAATTGATCTCTATAGGAGTTTGGGAGGGAGGGATGTTAACACTTCTGATTATGTAACCAGCTTACCTGGAATGTGTCATCTTTGTACTCTTTCACCCATAAAATAAATATAATGGCCTTCATAAATAAATTGAACTTTCTAATTTAATTGTTCCCTATGAATTCTTATTTATGTCATTTTATATCCCTCTGCCAGTTATAGTCTTCTGATATCTAAATACTTTCTGTAATCCATTAATGATTATTCCTATTGTTTAGTTATCTTCCTGCTTCTTTTTGATAAAGTGTATACCAATATTAACCATTTTTTTAAAAAAGTACTTTGTAAAAGGCAAATTGAAATTTACTATAGGTAACAGGAAGATTTGCAAATAAAACACTTTTCAATGTACATTACCAAGTCCAATAAATGCTATGTTCTCTATTAGACATGATTACTTTCTATTGAAAGCATATTCAAAATGTTATATGTAGATACTAACAATTTATTTCAATGTACACAAAAAATCATTTGGATAATTCATATTATTTTTTGGTGCACTGTCAAAAGAATCCATTGCTTTAAAACAAATGAAATAGAATAGTGATCTAGGTGACTACCAGATGTATTTTGAGAACTACAGTGGATATATACTTATATTAAAAGTATATAATATTCTAACTGAAAACATATATGTAGTTTGGAAAAATTAGCATTGTACTATATTCTGGACAATAATTTGTCTCCTAATTCAGTGTAGCAGCATGATCATTCATGTTGTGCAATTACAAAGTGAACAGATGTGTCTTTTGAATTTTATTCAAAAATATTTATTTATTTAGTTAGTTAGTTATTAAAGGAGATAGAGGTTTGTTGAATACTGCAAGGGAGTGGTGGGCAGGAGAGCAGAGGAGAGAATGTCTGCCAAAAATATTCATTTTTCTAGTAATGTTGCAATCTTTTAAAATATATCATGGTACTTGAGTCATTTTAGTATGTCCCATCTAATCATTTATGTCTGATTCCCTCAAGTATGTACTTTAATTAATTTCTGTTAGTCATATTACCTATTTATTTGGGTTTCCTTCTCAGATCCATACTCTGCTTGATTACTACCACCATCATGTTGTATGTCAACAGTTTGAGGAAAATTGATGCCTTTAAAAGACAGAGGTGAAGATTTGATTGTGTCACTTTATTGAAGAGATATTATAAAATTTAAATATAAAGAAAATCCCTATACCTTAAACCATTTCCACACCAACATACATGAGAAAATGTGAGATATAGTCACATAAAATAAGGCCCTCAGGTATAATAACAAACATGCTTAAAAATGCAGAAAGTTATTCCAAGGGAAACTTGAGAAGTAATATGGGGAATTTGAAACATTTTAATGAATTTATGTAATTATTGATATTAGAACAATATAATTAAGCAAAATTATGTGAATAATATGATGAAATATGAAATATTATTTCATAAACATTTAGGAATAATATAAGCATTATATATTGTATTCTATGTTTTCAAAAAATTAAGTGTTAGGGCAGTGAACTTGTTCTATATGATACTGTAGTGGTTGATACATGACATTATGTGTTTGTCAAAACCCATGAAACTTTATAACAAAAAGAGTGAACTTCAATGTATTAATATATTTTTAAAAATAATTTAGGACATTGAGGGATCTCAGGAAAGAATGCAGACTGTGACAAAAGAATCTAATTGTACCACAAATGTGTAAAACAATCTCACTGAAGAGGATGGGAGAATAAGGTACTGATCTGAGTAACTTTGGAAATGAGTGGAGTCTATCAGACTAAAGTTAAAGGCAAATGTACATAAGTACTGTACTTAAGTTGAGAAAGTTGTTTCTTATGAAAGTATGAGTTGATAATTCTAAAACTATCATAGGTATATAAAAACTGAACAATTAAGTTAATTGGTAGTGGGTGTCGGGAGCCTGATTTCTTATTGTTGGAGTTTGAGGTTATAGGTAAACAGTGGGAGGAGTTTGTGATTCATGTGTTAATGGATTAGAGTTGAACACATCAGTATGAATGTATGTTTAGCTTAATATAGATGCAGATTAAGATTGTGTGTGTGTGTGTGTGTGTGCATACATAAGTTAGTACATACACACATATTTCTTTGCTGTGATAGCTGAGAGGGCCTAGAAGCAATGGCATCCCAATAATAAAAGAACCCCTAACACCCAGATCTTGTTTTCTATTACCACTGTACCACAAAAAAATCAGGACTCTTTGGAGAAATAGCTGATTCTAGCACAAGGGGTGGAAATTTATAATGTGAGCCTGGAAGATCTTTTAGTTCCAGAAAATAAGGGCCAAGGGCCTAATAATAATAACAGGAGTGTGTCAAGGGGATTTAAGGGCCAACTGAAAGATCTCCCAATGGCCAATTTAGAATAGTTTGAACAATAAAATAGGGCAGGTTAGATTATAGCCCAAAGTAGAAAATAGATATCCATGTGTACATAAAGATAAATAAATGATATAATAATAAATAAATAGGAGAGAAGAGACAAATCTCATATTCTGAGGAATTCCAAATAATTTAGGTAGGTATTCCATCCTCAAGGAGGTGCAGCATAACTCGTTGGTGGAGATATGGGCTACATATAGTGACTTCCCTCCACAGAGTACATTGTTAAAGGAAGAAGGAAACCTAACAAACACTACTTCAGCCAAGTGAACAAAATTAACATCAACAATGATAATCCATGTAACCTTGATGAAATGAAATGAGAATAGCTATTTACCTCTATAATCTTACATATGATAGCACAAATATAGTACAAAAGGGTGAAGAAATAAAAAGTGTGAGTGAAATGTTCTGACATGGAATGCTTTGTAAAATAAGTTCCTAAGCAGAAAAAGAAACAGAGGAAATATTCAAAGGAATAAAAATATAGAAATCTATACACATACACACACACACACACACACACGCACACACACACACACACACACACATAATCTTATTTGACATATTTGAGTGAGGTGTATGTACATGCCATTCTGAAAGCCCTGACTCCTTAGAAGACATTTAGCATATCCTTTCTGTAAAGTGTTTACACATCCAGTAAATAGAATTATTTCAGAGCCACACAAAATTTTTCTCCCCATGTGCCCCCAAATTAGGCCTTTCATAACTCATTTTTAAGTGACAGTCTTTAAATATTTTTGTATTTTGCCACATAGAATATTAAATTTTCAACTGAGCCACTGTGAGGGATTTATCACAATAGGACTCAGTAACTTGGATGTACAAAATTTTTCAAAAATGTAGCACTGGGTGTTATACACAACTAATGAATCATTGAACATTATATCAAAAACAAATGATGTACTATATATTGGCTAATTGAATTTAAATTTAAAAATGTATAATTAAACCTCTTGACACCCACTATTTATGTCCCTATCATCTATCTATCTATCTATCTATCTATCTATCTATCTATCTATCATCTATGCAAAGATCAGTTTTCCACTGAATTGAGAAGACCAGTTGTTCTTTTGATTAATGCTTGTAATGTCTTTGAAAAGAAACCATTATTATAGAGAATATGGAAAAATATTTGAATAATAGGGACTTAAGACTAATTCAGTTATTTCAAGACATAATTTAACCTGCCATTTTTTTTCTCTTGAATAACAAAAACAAGGTGGCCGGCTTGGACATTTAAAAAAAGGAAATTGAGAAAACAAAGGATCCTTCTAATTTTGCCACACTGATTTCTTTAGCAGATACCCAAAAAATCATTATATCTTGTATTTTAAAATTCTAGATACCTGCGGTAATGTAGTGAGAAGAGTACAAAGCTGATAATCAGAATCAAATTCTTTGATCATATACTAGCAATGTAATCTTGGACATATTATTTATGAGTTCTGGATCTAATTCCTCATTCATAAAATAGGATAGTAGTATATACTCTATGATGGGGTTGCTCAGAGAATTGAATGAGATAGTAGATGTGAAAAAACACTGAATGTATTAGGCATTAATGTAAACCTTAATTTAATTTAAAATAACTTAAAATAATCTTATACATTCATTCAAACACATTTCTTTGTACTTACATACAGTGGTAAACAAAAAGATCTTCACAAATCTGTATTCTTCTTGGTAAACACTGTAATGCAAGGGGACATGTAACAGACAAACACAATACATTAAAAGGTGGTAAGTCCTACAGAGGAAAGTAAGCTGTAAAATAGTAAAGGCTGTTGAAAAGTAGAGTAATTGATGTAACTTTGAGTAAGCAAATCAGAAAAGGCCTCATTGAAAAGGCTACAAAGATCTGAAGGGAGCAAATGAAGGAGCTATATGGATATATTATAGAAGTGTGCTCCAAACAAAGTGAACAGCAAATGCAGTAACTGTGAAGCAGAACTATGTCTGAGTGCCGGAGAACAATGATGCCATTTTAATAAGAGTGACATTCATTTGGGGAAAAGTAGTATGAGATTAGAAAGATAAAGGGGCCCATATTATATAGAACCCTGTAAGCCATTTTAAGGATTTTGTATTTTATTTTAAATAATTTGAGAAGAGAAGCCATATGGGTTGGATTATATTTAGCAGAATACAAGAGGACATAGGTGGAGACAGTTTTAGCAGTGATCCAGAAAAGAGGTAATGCTGGCAACAGAACATTATCAATGGAGGTGGAGAGAAGTGGTCTGATTCTAGATACTTTAAAATATTGACTTAATTCAGTATTTTCAATATTAACTATATTGGTGGCTCCAAATAATGAAGTTTCTTCCTCCACTTAGTCCTTTGTGGCTTGGTTAAAAAAAAAAAGTCTAACAAAGAGGGGAGGAGTTAAGATGGGAGAGGAGTAGGGGGACCCTAAGTTTGTCTCGTTCCTCAAATACAACTAGATATCAAATCATTCTGAACACCCAAGAAATCAATCAGAGATCTGAGAAAACAAAGTCTACAAGTAGAGAAACAACCACTGTTTCGAAGATAGGAGGTAAGGAGACTTGAATCCACTGTGATATAGCTGAGGATACACAGAGGAAAAGGAGCCTGCTTAAGGAAGCTACTGCAAAGTATTATAAGCAGCAGAGGGCAAAATCAGAACTTTTGGAAGTCTGTCACAGTCGAGGATATGCCTGGCTTAAAGGTGCCCAAGTGGTGAAGCTGGTCAGAATCCCAGGTGTGACAACATGGTCTCAGGATCCCTGGGGTTGCAAGAAGAATAGGTGACACCTGCATGCACAGAGTTCCCAGGCATAGGAGCAGGGAAGCCAGCTCAGAACAGCGAGTCTAGGTGCAGACTTTCTGCTCTGTGTTGCCATAAAGTGAGAGCCACTCTACAGTCATGTGACCACTTTCCTGGGATAGGTCCAGCAAAAGGCAAAAGTGTGGTGAGACCCACACTCCCAGAACAAGTGTGGGTCGTTGCCACGGGAGTCTCTAAAATTTAGAGTTTTAAAACTCAGTCGTGTCTCTGAGATAAAAATGCTCAGTTACAGGCCAAGTGAACACAGAGTTCTGATGGAAACCAGGGACAGAAGAGTGATTTATTGCTTTTCCATGAGGACTCACTGAAGAGTGGGCAGCACAAATTTTCAGTTCTGGGCTAGAGAGCAGGGCACAATATTCATCCCAGTCATCAGTGCTGAAAGCCTTCAGGGAACAAAACAGCACCACTTAGTGGAGTCCAGAGCCACTTACACTAAATCCTGCCCCTGTGCACTGAAGGGGCATTTCCCCTAGGGCAAGTCCACCTGAAAAGCAGAAATAGGCCTCTCCCCAGAAGACCAGCACAAACAACTCACTCTCACCAGGTTTACTGATCATAGAGGGCTGCAAAACTTCAGCTCTTGGGAAAACATATATAGCATTCTTTGTATTTTTATTTTTTAGTCTTTTAGTATTATTTTTTCATTTATTTTCTTATTTTTTCAATTCTTTTTCATTTTTTATTTTATATGTACTTTATATATATAATTTTTGTTTCCTTTCATTGCATTTTATATATATAGTGTTTTTCTTTTGTTCTTATTTTGGGATCTAGTTTCTTTTAACAAGCAGACCAAAACACACCCATGATCAAGTTTTCTTTTTTCCCCTGTTGTTGTTATTGTTTTTGTTCTTTTTCTCTTTCTTTCTTTCTTTCTTTCTTTCTTTCTTTCTTTCTTTCTTTCTTTCTTTCTTTCTTTTTCTTTCTTTCTTTCTTTCTTTCTTTCTTTCTTTCTTTCTTTCTTTCTTTCTCTTTCTTTCTTTCTTTCTTTCTTTCTTTCTTTCTTTCTTTCTTTCTTTCTTTCTTTTTTTCTTTTCTGGACAAAATGACAAAACAGAGAAATTCACCCCAAAAGAAAGAACTGGAGGTAGTACTCACTGCCAGGGATTTAATCAATACAGATATAAGTAAGATGTCTGAACTATAATTTAAAACAATGATTTTAAGTTACTAGCTGGGCTTGAAAAAACGACAGAAGACACTAGAGATACCTTACAATAGAGACAGAAGAACTAAAATCTAGTCAGGCCAAAATTAAAAATGCTATTACTGAGATGCAGTCCCAAGTGGAAGTCATAAAAATGAGGATGAACAAATCAGAAGAGCGAATCAGTGATACAGAAGATAAAAGGATGGAAAATATGGACGCTGAAAAGAAGAGGGAAAGAAAACTATTAGATCACAGAGGTAGATTAGGGAACTCAGCAATTCCATAAAGTGAAATAATATCCATATTATAGGAGTCCCAGAAGATGAGGAATGGGAAAAAGGGGCAGAAGTTTATTTGAACAAATTATAGCTGAGAACTTCCCTAATCTGGGAAAGGAAACAGGCATTCAAATTCAAGAGGCACAGAGAACTACCCTCAAAATCAACAAAAATAGGTCAACACCTCGACATATTATAGTGAAGCTTGCAAATTACAAAGATAAAGAGAAAATCCTGAAAGCAGCTCAGGACAAGAGGTCCTTAACTACAAGGATAGACACATAAGGCTGGCAGCAGCCCCGTCCACAGAGACATGGCAGGCCAGAAAAGACTAGCATGACATATTCAAATGCTAAATTGGAAAAATGTGTGGCCAAAAATACTTTATCCAACAAAGCTGTCATTCAGAATAGAAGGAGAGATTAAGAGTTTCCAGGACAAACAAAAAGTAAAGAAAGTTTTGAACACTAAACAAGCCCTGCAAGAAATATTAAAAGGGATCCTTTGAGTGGAGAAAGCCCCCAAAGTAACAAAGACCAGAAAGGAAGAGAGACAATCTATAGGAACAGTGACTTTACAGATAATACAATGGCACTAAATTAATATCTTTCAATAATTACTCTGAATGTAAATGGACTAAACGTTCCAATCAAAAGACATAGGATATCAGAATTGATAAAAAAAAAACAAGATTGATCGATATGCTGCTTATGAGAGACTCATTTTAGACCCAAAGACACCTCCAGATTGAAAACTGAGGGGTTGGAGAACAATTCATCATGCTAATGGACATCAAAATAAAGCTAGAGTAGCCATCCTTCCATCAGACAAACTAGATTTTATTTTTTTTAAAGATTTTATTTATTTGACAGAGAGAACACAAGTAGGGGGAGCAGCAGGCAGAGGGAGGAAACAGGGTCCCTGCTGAGCAAGGAGCCCAGTGTGGGACTTGATACCAGGACCCTGGGATCATGACCTGAGCTGAAGGCAGATGCTTAACTGACTGAGCCATCCAGGCATCCCCAGAAAAACTAGATTTTAAACCAAAGACTGTAATAAGAGATGAAGAAGGACACCATATCATAATAAAGTGGTCTATCCAACAAGAAGACCTAACAATTATAAATACTTATTCCCCTAACTTGGGAGCAGCCAAATATATAAATTAATTAATAAAATTTAAAGAAAAACCTTATCAATAATACAATAACAGTAGGGGACTTTAACACCCCACTCACGGCAAAGGACAGATCATCTAAGCAGAAGATCAACAAGGAAACAAGAGCTCTGATGACACACTGGACTAGATGGACTTCACAGGTATGTTCAGAACATTTCATCCTAAAGCAACAGAATACACATTCTTTTTGAATGCACATGGAACATTCTCCAGGATAAATCACATACTGGGTCACAAATCAAGTCTCCACCACTACAAAAAGACTGAAATCATACCATGCATATTTTCAGACCACAATGCTGTGAAACTTGAAGTCAATCACAAGAAGAAATTTGGAGGGGTGCCTGGGTCGCCCAGTTGGTTAAGCAGCTGCCTTCACTTTAGGTCATGACTCCAGGATGCTGGGATCTAGTCCCACATTGGGCTCTTGCTCAGTGGGGAGCTGCTTCTCCCACTGCCTGCTCCATCTACTGCTCCCTTTGCTTGTGCACTCTCTCTCTCTGTGACAAGTGAGTAAAATCTTTAAAAAAAGAAGTTTGGAAGGACCACAAATACATGGAGGTTAAAGAACATCCTACTGAAGAACAAATGGGTCAACCAGGAAATTAAAGAAGAATTAAAAAATACATGGAATCAAATGAAAGTGAAAATACGACCTTCTGGATGTAGCAAAGGTGGTCCTAAGAGAGAAGTATGTAGCAATACAGGTCTTCCTTAAGAAACAAGAAAAGTCTCAAATGCACAACCTAACTTTACACCTAAAGGAGCTGGAAAAAGAAAAGCAAATAAAGTGTAAATTCAGCAGGAGAAAAGATATAATAAAGATTAGAGCAGAAATCAATGATATAGAAATAAGTAGAAGAGATCAATGAAAATAAGAGATGGTACTTTGAAAGAATTAATGAGATCAGTAAACCCCTAGTCAGACTTATCAGAAAGGAAAGGGAAAAAACCCAAGTAAATAAAATCATGAATGAAAGAAGACAGATAACAACCAACACTGAAGAAATACAATTATGAGAGAATATTATGAGCAATTATATACCAACAAATAAGGAAATCTGGAAGAAATGGATAAATTCCTAGAAACATATAAACTACCAAAACTGAAACATGAATAGAAAACCTGAATAGACCCATAACCAGCAAAAAAATTGAATCAGTAATAAAAAATCTCCCAATAAACAAGATTCTAGGGCCAGATGGCTTCCCAGGGGAATTCTACCAAACATTTAAAGAAGGATTAATACCTGTTCTGAAACAGTTCCAAAAAATAGAAATGGAAGGAAAACTTCCAAACCAGTCTATGATGCCAGCATTGCCTTGATCCCAAAAGCAAAGACCCCACCAAAAAGGAAAATTATAGACCAATATCCCTGATGAACATGGATGCCAAAATTCTCACCAAGATGTTAGCTAATAAGATCTAACAGTACATTAAAAGGATTATTCACTACAACCAAGGGGGATTTATTCATAGGCTGCAGGAGTGGTTCAACATTCACAAATCAATCAACATGATACACCACATTAATAAAAGGATAAGAACCATATGATCCTCTCAATAGATACAGAAAAAGCATTTGTCAAAATACAGCATCCTTTTTTGATAAAAACCTTTCACCCTGTATGGATTGAGGGAACGTACCTCAACATCATAAAGTCCATATATGAAAGACCCACAGCAATAACATACTCAATGGGGAAAAACAGAGCTTTTCCCCAAGGTCAGGAACACAGCAGGGATGTCCACTCTCATCACTGTTTTTCAACATAGTACTAGAAGTCCTAGCCTCAGCTATCAGACAACAAAAAGAAATAAAATGCATCCAGATTGGCAAAGAAGTCAAACTTTTATTCTTCACAGATGACATGATACTCTATGTAGAAAACCCAAAAGACTCCACCAAAAAATTGCTAGAACTGATACAGGAATTCAGCAAAGTCACAAAATATAAAATCAAAGCACAGAAGTCAGTTGTATTTCTGTACATTAATGATGTAGCAGCAGAAAGTGAAATCAAGGAATCAGTCTCATTTACAATTGCACCAAGAACCATGAGATACCTAGGAATAAATCTTACCAAAGAAGTAAATGATCTGTACTCTGAAAACTATAGAACACTCATGAAGGAAATTGAGGAAGATACAAAGAAAGTGAAAAACATTCCATGCTTATGGGTTGGAAGAACAGATATTGTTAAAATGTCTGTGCTACCCAAAGCAATCTACACATTCAAAGCAATCACTATCAAAATACCATCAACATTTTTCACAGAGGTGGGACAAACAACCCTAAAATTGATATGGAACCAGAAAAGACACCTAATAGCCAAAGCAACATTGCAAATGAAAAGCAAAGCCAGAGGCATCACAATTCCAGACTTCAAGCTGTATTACAAAGCTGTTATCATCAAGACAGTATGGTACTGGCACTAAAAGAGACACATAGATCAGTGGAACAGAATAGAAAGCCCAGTAATGGACCCACACCTATATGATCAACTAATGTTTGACAATGCAAGAAAGAATATCCAATGGAAAAAAGACAATCTCTTCAATAAATGGTGTTGGGAAAATTGGACAGCAACACGTAGAAGAATGAAACTGGACCACTTTCTTACCACTTTCTCAAAAATAAACTCAAAATGGATGAATGACCTACATATGAGAGAGGAAACCATAAAAATCCTAGAGGAGAACATAGGCAACAACTTAGACTTTGGCTGCAGCAAATTTTCCTAAGCATGCCTCCAAAGGGAAGGAAAACAAAAGCAACAATGAACTATTTTGACTTCATCAGGATTAAAGCTTTTTCACAGCAAAGGAAACAATCAACAAAACTAAAGGGCAACCTATGGAACGGGAGAAGATATTCAGAAATGAGATATCAGATAAAGGGCTAGTATCCAAAATCTATAAAGAACTTATCAACTCAACACCCAAAAAACAAAAAAATTCAGTCAAGAAATGGACAGAAGACATGAACGACATTTCTCCAAAGAAGACGTACAAATGGCTAGCAGACACATGAACAAATGCTCAACATTGCTTGGCATCAGGGAAACACAAATCAAAACTGCGATGAGATACCACCTCACATCAGTCAGAATGGTTAAAATTGAGCAACTCAGGAAACAATAGATGTTGGCAAAAATGTGGAGAAAGAGGAAACCTCATAGACATTGGCAAGGATGTGGAGAAAGGGGAACCCTCTTATGCTGTTGGTGGGAATGCAAACTGGAGCAGCCCCTGTGGAAAACAGTATGGAGGTTCCTCAAAAAGTAAAAAATAGAACTACTGTATGACCCAGCAATTGCACTTCTAGGTATTTATCCAAAGGATACAGGGGCACCTGGGTGGCTCAGTTGTTAAGCACCTGCCTTAGGCTCAGATCATGATCCCAAGGTCCTGGGATCGAGCCCCGCATTGGGCTCCCTACTCAGCGGGAAGCTGATTCTCTCCCTCCCACTCCCCTTGCTTGTGTTCCTGCTCTCACTATCTCTCTCTGTCAAATAAATAAAATCTTAAAAACAAAAACAACAACAACAACAAAGGATACAAAAGCAGTGATTCGAAGAGGCACATGTACCACAATGTTTATAACAGCAATGTCCACAATAGTCAAAACATGGAAAGAGCCCAGATGTCCATCAACAGATGAATGAATAAAGAGGTGGTACACACACACACACACACACACACACACAAACACACACACACACACACACACAATGGAATAATACTCAGCCATCAAAAACAATGAAATCTTGCCATTTGCAACAACGTGGAGGGAACTAGATGGTATTATGCTAAGCAAAACAAGTCAGTCAGAGAAAGAAAAATACTATATGATTTCACTCATTTGTGGAATTTAAGAAACAAAACAGATGAACATAGGGGACTTAATGACTTAATTACTCATTTTAAGCATTTTGATGAGTGTATAATGATATTGCACCATGGCATTGGTTTTTGTTTCTCTGATGACTAATGAAAAACATCTTTTCATATGTTAATTGGACATTTGATTATGCTCTTTTGTGAAGTGCTTGTTCAAGTATTTTGTCAATTTTGGGGGGGCACTGTTTGCTTTTCTTATTGATTTGTGAGAGTTATTTACATATTCTGGATACAAGTCCTTTTTCAGATACATGGATTGCAAAAGTATTTTCCACTGTTGCTTGACTTTGTACTTTTTAAAATTTTCTTTTGATAAACAGAAGTTTTAAAGTTTTTTTCTTGTTTAACACTTTTGGTGTTCTCTTGAAAAAAAAGATCTAATCTATTTACATTTCACATTTAGTAACACATCCGCAAGTAATTTATTTTTGTGTATGACAGATTGGAGGCAAGATTAGTTTTTTTCCCCATATGAGTAATTAAGTCATTTGTTGAAAATTTTATTTTCTTCACATTTTACTGCAGGTATCCATATACATGTGGTACTATTTCTGGACTCACTATACTGTTTCACTGTTCTATATTACTAATAGCACACTGTCTTATTATAGCTTTATAATAATATTTTATATCTAGTAATTAAGTCCTCCAGCTTTGTTCCTATTCTTTATTGCATTGCTTATTTTTGTCCCTTTGTATTTCCATGTAGATTTATAATCAGATTGTCAATTTCTATAAAAAAAACCTTCTATGATTATTAGGATTCAGTGAATGGATCAATTTGTTGGAAAAGTAACATTATTATAATATTGCATATTCTTATATATGAACATGTTAAATTTCTCTACTTATCTGGGTCTTTAATTTCTCTAAAAAAAGTTTTCTAATTTTCATTTTACAGTCCCTGCACATGTTTCATTATATTTATCCTAGGGATTTGATATTTTTGGTATTACTAATTTTTTTTTAATTTTAAACTTCATTTTCTAATTGTAGTTGTTATATATATAAATAAAGTGTTTGAAATACTGAGCTTGTATCAAATAATCTGCTCAATTAACTTATACTAGTTGTAAATCATTTTGGACTGTCTACTTCCACAGTCATGTAAAATTAACTCTACAAATAAGGAAAACTACTTCTTCCCTTCCAATTTCTGTCTTTTATTTTTTCTTCTTGCTTAATAGCACTGACTAGGATCTCCACCACAATATATAAAGGAAGTGGTAAGAACTGGTATCCATGCATGCAATGTTCTTATTCTTAGAAGAATTCAGTTCAATTTTTCGTCACTTAATTTAATATTTGCTACAGCTTTTATTGTAGATTTTTTTAGATTTAAGAAAGTTCCCTTCAGTTCCTATCTTGGTAATCTTTATCATGAATAAATGTTGAATTTTATCAAATATTTGTTCATGATAGTGTCATTTTATCCTTTTTCTGTTATTACAAGAAATTATGATTACTGATTTTTTCATTGAATTCTTACTGATTTTTGTTTGTTAAACCAATCTTGCACCCTGGAACAAACTTCACTTGATTATGATGTAATGTCTTTTTGCATATATCAGGATTCAGTTTGCTAATATTTTGTTCAGAATTTTTGCATCAGTGGATAAAAGAATGATCCAAATATATGTGTTATAGAGGAGATAACATTTTAGATCTAAAGTCACATATTGTTTTAATCTAAAAGGTATAACGAGAAATACCATGCAAAGGGGATCCAAAAGAAAGCTGGACTGGGCATACTAATGTGAGATAAAATAGACTTGAAGGTACAAAATGTTCCTAAAGACAAAAAAGGCAAATTTTATAATGATGAGATGGTCAATTCTTCTAACATAACAATTATATACGTAAATTTATCAGATAAATTATTGTTATTATTGGATTGTCTATTCTCTCTCAAATTATTTGTTTCTACAAATAATTTCTACAATTATTTGTAGAAACAAATAATTTGAGAGAGAATAGACAATCCAATAATAACAACAGGGCACATAAATACCTCACTTTGATAAATGGATGAAACAGCTAGAAATAGGGACACCTGGATGGCTCAGGTGGTTGAGCCTGACTCTTGATTTTGGCTCAGGTCATTATCTCAGGGTCCTGAGATTGGGCCCTGCATCGTGCTCTGTGCTCAGCAGGGAGTCTGCTTAAGGATTTTTCCCTTTGCCCCTTTCTCTCTCTCTCTCTCTCTCTCTCTAAAATAAATAAATAAATCTTTACAAAAGAAAGACAGCTAGAAACAAGGAAATAGGAGACTTGAACAACACTATAAACCAACTAGGTCTACTAGATATCTGTAAAACAATCCCTCCCATAACAGCAGAATAAACTTTCTTTTCAAGTGAAGATGGAATAGTCTCTAGAATAGATATGTTAAGCCAAAAAATAAGCCCAATAAACTTAAAATGATTTAAATCATATAAAATATGTTCTCTGATTGCAACTGAATTATGGCTTTACAGAAATAAAAAATGAAGATAACAATATGATAAATATATGTCAAAAAAGTCAGTTAACTAGATGAAATGGACAGATTTCTAAAAGGGCACAAACTATTGAAATAAGCTCAAGAAGAAAATATTAGAGAAAAACGTTAAGAAGTTCAGATAATCAGTTCAGGTGGCCCAATATCTAATGAGAGTCCAAAAAAAAAAAAAAAAAGAGAATAGAAAACATAGAGAAGAGGAAATTATGAAAGTAATAACAAAATTTTCTTAAAGTGAAGAACATGAGCCTTCAGATTTTAAGGCTCATTATGTACCCAGCATAATAAATGAAATAAATAAATACTTACAAAACAAAAATAGACAAAAAGATCTAAACCTAATTGCAACCCTTTGAAAATTTGAAATCTCCAGTTTGTGCCCTTTTAGAAATTTGTCTATTTCATATAGTTAATGGATTTTTTGACATACAAGTATTCATATTGTTATCTTATAATCATTTTTTATTTCTGTAAAGCCATAATTCAATTGCAAGGATAAAAAGAAATTTCTAGAGAAACTTATACAAGACAAAAAAAGCAAACAAATCATTTATAAAAAAGCAGTACTCAAACTTGCGTCAGACTTTTCACCAACACTGGATAAAAATGCCTTTCGTGTTCTGATGTAAAATGTTTTTAATTTATAATTCTTCATCAAGGCAAACTATGAAGCCAATGGTAGGGCATAATAAAAAATATTTGCACATACAAAGACACAAAAATCAGCATCTTACACCTTCTTTCTTATGATAGTTCTTGACTCTATAATTTCGTGAAACAAATGGAACAAGGAAGAGAAACACATTGTATCATATGGATTAATCTCATCTAGTTTAAGTTGATTTTTTGCTTATCTGTAAGTTTTGAAGGGTTAATACTATTAAATGTATTAAGTAAAGATAAATGATGTTCTGTAACCATGGGTTCATGGGGCAGAGTATTATATTCTGTTAGCATTGTTTCATAATTATTGGATTGATGATTTGCAATGAGTTTTGGTGAGGCTTGGGAAATTTTGTTGGTTAAGCCTAGTCATATAGCTAGTATGTGCTTACATAACCAGCTTACTATAAAAGACCCCTACAATAAATAGACTTTGGGCTTCCTGGTACCAAGACACTTTGCATCCATGCTGGTAAGCATTTGAGATCTGGAGACAAAGCAGCCTGTGATTTCTTCCATGGAGGAGAATGAGAGCATAGTGAGTGAATGCCTGCTTCCTCAGCTGTGTGGGATACTGCTGAAGAGGCCCACTTCTTTTTCAGTCCACCCAGTATACTAAAGTGACCTGTACAACTGAGGGGCTGAGAGAGTCTGGGATCACAGCAGCCAGTGTTGAGAACTCATTAAAGAGGCATGGATCCTATACTGCTTTATGGACTTCATCAAGATATCTGTCCACAAGCCAATGGGGACACCTTACGAAAAGAGCCAAGAGATTCCTTGAGAAGAGAGAACCGAAACTCAGTGAAAATATTAAAAATGCTATGCTGATTAAGGGGGGAATGCAAATTCCATGGTGACACAAGTACTTAAAGATGTGTATGCACTGAAAAAACCGTATGGAGTTCTGCATAAAAAGAATTCTTTTCAAAGAAGTCAGATTGTTCTTTATTTATGTTTGGCTCCCATAATAAGAAGCAGCCAAATAATCTAGTAATAGGTTGTATGTATGACTACCATGTGCTGGATATGATTGAGTTGGGTATCGAGAAGTTTGTCTCTCTAAAAGATATTAGGAATAGTAAATGTCCTGAGGGAACAAAACCCATGTTAATATTTGCTGGTGAAGATTTGATGTAACAGAAGACTACAAAAGGCTAAAAAGTCTTCTTATTGATTTCTTCAGAGGCCCCACAGTACCAAATATCCGCCTGGCTGGTTTAGAGTATGTTCTGCACTTCACTGCATTGAATGGGAAGATTTACTTTCGAAGCTATAAGTTGCTGTTGAAGAAATCTGGTTGTAGAACACCAAGGATTGAATTGGAAGAGATAGGGCCCTCATTGGATCTGGTTCTGAGGAGGACACATCTGGCATCAGATGATCTTTATAAATTATCTATGAAAATGCCAAAAGCGCTCAAGCTAAAGAAGAAGAAAAATGTCTCCCATGATACTTTTGGTACAACTTATGGAAGGATTCATATACAGAAGCAAGACCTAAGCAAACTACAAACCAGGAAAATGAAGGGGTTGAAGAAGCGACCTGCAGAAAGGATAACAGAAGACCAAAAGAAAAATTCAAAGAGAATTAAAAAAAACTGATGGAACTTAGCCAGTGACTATAATGTTATTGTAGTCTGTTTACTTAAGAGAATTATCAATCATCAGTCATTTCTAAGTTTCTTAAAGATTTTATTAAATATTTTTGTAGCATGGTAAAAAACAAAAAAACAAAAAAACACCAACAACAGACTTGATAAAGCAGAATAAAGAAGCTGTGAACATGAAGACAGTGCATTTGAAATTATCCAGTCAGAGGAGAAAAAGGAAAGAAGAATAAAAGAGTGAGGAAAGCTTACATGAAGTATAGGAACCCATCAAGTGAAATAATAAAAAAATACAAACTGATGGAACAAAACAAAGAGCCCAGAAATAAACCCACAAATATGTAGTCAACAGATTTTTGAGAAGGGTGTGAAAAATACACAATATTAATAGGATAAAAGATAAAAAAGCACATGATCACTTTAGCAGATGGTGACAAATTATTTGACAAAATCCAACACTTCCTGATAAAAACAATCAACAAAATAGCAGTAGGAAGGAACTTCCTCAACCTGAATAAGGGTGTCTATAAAAGGTAGCATAATATTTAAAGGTGAAGTACTGAATGATTTATGTTAAGAGCAGAAACAAGGTAAGGAGGCTTTGTTTTCAGTACATCTATTCAACATTGCCCTAGAAGTTCTAGTGAGGGCAACTGGGCAAGAAAATAAAATTAAAATGATCCAGATTGAAAAGAAAGAAGTAAAACTATCTCCATTCATATATATATATATATATATATATATATATAAAATACTATCTTCATGGATGGTGATAAATATATTTTATATTTTTCCTTCCTTCTAAGATAGAAAAATTGGACTCATAAAAAAAGACTGAAAATTATTCTTTTAAGACTGGAAAAAAAGACCTTGATTGACATGCTGTAAGTAATTATGGACATAGTGAATGTCAGTATCCACAGCTTCTCAGTAGTTTAACCATATTTCTAAAAATAAGGAGACAATTGATGAAACTGAAAGTTAATTGGAAATGAATAAAAGGAAATGACTGTTTGCAATAGATATGGTTGACCTGTGAAATCCTCTGTCATAGTATGATACTGAGAAGGGTCATTTGCATCTGGATTAAAACTGAATTTTGCATTTTCAAAGTCATGTAAACTAAGGAAAGAGCAGGAAGAAAAGTAAGCCTTGAAAGGAAATGCGCCACCACCACATAAGCTTCTGCAAAAAGAGCTCTTAAACAGTGATACTGATTTTAATATTGGGTACAGAAACTCTTAAATTTTATACCAAAACCTAATATACTGTGAGTGTTCTGTTCCCCCCCACCAAACTTAGTCACCTATGGGGAAAAAAATACAAAGAGGAGCTAAATATTTTCCATTTACTGTGTGTTATTAGTTGTTAATAATAATAATTGTTAACTATGTCTGGTAAATACAGGAAACACTAACACACAGAGAGTTATGTGTATCTTATTAGACTCTAATTTCTTACTTGTCAGAGAAGACAATTTTTTAAAAAGATTTATTTATTTATTTGAGAGAGAGAGAGGGCACGAGTGGGGAGAGGGGCAGAGGGAAAGAATCTTCAAGACTTCCCACTGAGCATGGAGCCCAACATAGGGCTCAATCCTATGACCCATGAGATCATGACCTGAGCCAAAACCAAGAGTCAGACACTCAAGCAGCTGAACCACCCAGGCACCCCAGAGGACAAATTTTTTTAGAAGAGACAGAGATAGTTTCCTTATCATAACTTCCAGTTAGGACATTACAAAGGTAGAAAATATGAATGTATTATAATATGCAACTCTAACATCAAATAATTATTATTAAGCTTGGCAAATACCAAAAGTTTATTACTTAAAAATGAGACAAGAGTCTGCTCTAATTACTTCTATCCAACATTATACTGGAGGTTCTAGCCAAGGCAATTAGGCAAGAAAAAAATAAAACCATTCAGATTAGAAAGGAAGAAGTAAATATATATTTGTAGATGACATGATCTTATATACAGAAAATCTAAAGGAATCCACAAAATAATTATTAGAATTGACAATTTCAACAAAGTTATAGTATACAAGATCAATATCAAAATATCAAGTGATTTCTATGTTCTAACAATGAACAATCCAAAAATAAAATAAAAAATACAGCTACGTTTGGCCAACACATCAGAAAGATCCCCAAATCCCAAAATATTCAGGAATAAATTTATTATAATAAGTATAACACATGTAAACTGAAAGCTACAAAATGATTGTTTAAAGAAATTAAAGAAGACCTAAATAAATGGAAATACCTTTCGTGTTCAACATATAATATAGTTATGATAGACATACGTCCCAAACTGAATCGAAGTTTCAATACAACCTTATCAAGATTCCAGCTATTGTTTTTTCCTGAAAATTGACAAGCTGCTCCTAAAGTTAATGTGGAAATGCAAGAACCTCTAAAAGGCGAAATCGATTATGCAAAAGAAGTACAAATTTGACAGATTTTCTAATTTCAAAACTTATTACAAAGCTACAGTAATAACAACGGTGTGGATATGCATAAGGATAAACATATAAGTCATGGAATAGAATTGAGGATACATGTTTATAATTAACTGATTTTTGACAAAGTTGCCAAGACAATTCAATGGAGAAAAGAGTAGATTTTTCAACAATTGGTGCTGAGACAACTGGGTATGCACATGCAAAAAGAATGAAATTAGAGCCCTACCTCACACTATATACTAAAATTAGTTTGAAATGGATCACAGATCTAAATGTAAGAACAAAAGATTCAAAATCTGTAGAAGGGAACACAGGAGTACATCTCTGTAAACTTGGATAAGGCAAAGATTTCTTAAGTACAAATCAAAAGCACAAGTAACAAAATAGAAAATAGAAAAATTGTACTGCACCCAAATTAAAAGCATTTGTACTTCAAAGAACTTTTATAAATTAAAAAGATAACACACAGAGGGGTGCCTGGGTGACTCATTCGGTTAAGCGTCTGCCTTTGGCTCAGATCATGTTACCAGGGTTCTGGGATGGAGCCCTGCATTGGCTTCCCTGCTCAGTGGGGAGTCTGCTCCTCCTTCTCCCTCTCCCCACTCGTGCTTTCTCTCTCATGTTCTCTCTCTCTCAAATATATAAATAAAAATTTTAAAAAAGATACACAGAATGGGAGATAAATATGCTAAAACTATATCTGATAAGGAACTTGTATTAGTATCTGTAATGAACTCACAACTCTACAATAACAAGATGAATAGCTTATTTAAAAAATGAGGAATGGATCTGAACAGACTTTTCCTCAAAGAAGATATGCATATGGCCAACAAGTACGTGAAAAGACGTTCAGCATCATTAGTTATTAAGGACATGTAAGTCATGTCCACAGTGAGATACCACTTAACATAACATTCATTAGAATGTCTATAATCACAAAAACATATTATAGCCAGTGTTAGCAATGATAAGGAGAAATTGGAACCCTCATGCATTTCTTGTGAGATTATACAATAGTATAGCCACTTCAGGGGCACCTAGGTGGCTCAGTTGGTTGAGTGTCCAACTCTTGATTTCAGCTCAGGTCGTGATCTTGGGGTCATGGGATCAAGCCCCATGCTCAGCACAGAGTCTGCTTGTCCCTCTCCCTCTGCTTTTCCCCCCGCTCATGCTCTCTCTCTCTCCAGCTCTAAAAAAATTAAATAAAACCTTAAAAAAGGAAACAATAGTGCAACCACTTCAGAAAACAGTGTGGCAGTTTCTCATGATGTTAGAACAAGAATGCATTTTATAACTCCTCAATTCCACTCCTAATTATATATCCCAAATAATTGAAAATATGCTAACATAAAAACTTGTGCATGGTATTTATAACAGCATTATTAATAATAGCAAAAAGTGGAAACTACCTAAATGTCCATCAGCTGATTAGTAGATAAATATAATGCAGTATATCCACATAGGGGAATATTATTCAGCCATAAAATAAAATGAAATACTGATGCTACAGTATAGATAAAATTTGAAAACATTATGGTGAGTGGAAGAAGCCAGTCAAAAAAGACCACCTACTGTATAACTCCTTTTATATGAAATGTCCAGAATAGGTAAATCCATAGAAACAGAAAGCAGATTAGTACTTGTCAGAGGCTGGGGACAGGGGCAATGGGGAGTGACTATAATACGTATGGGGTTTCTTTATGAGTGATGAAAATATTCTAAATTTAGTGGTGAGGTTACACAACTCTGTGAATATACTAAAAGCATTGCATTGTGCCTTTAAAATGGTGAACTTTGTGTTATGTAAACTATGTTTCAATAAAGATATTATAAAATGATAGTGAATATTCAGTGTTTTTTTCAACATAGATTGTATATAAGTAGGCATTAGTAAGAGTTAGAAAGGGGCTATGTATAATTCTCTTTTAAGGTTAATATCTAAACAAATTAATAATGTAGTTTCAACCAGACCAATCCCTCAGGGCTGAATAATTTTATGAATTACTAGTATGGTGCCAAATTATGCTAAGAAGTCTGTTTATGCACAGGATATATTCACTGGCAAATAAATGGTATAAAGTAGCAATAGCTATTAGAAAAACAAATTGCAGCATTATCCATTTATACATATATATCTTCACTTACATGAGAGCACATTCTCCTCTGCAATTACAAATCAACAGATTTTACAATACATCCATTATACTATTCTGGGGATAATTGAGGGATGTAATACATACCGTATTATTACTCAGAACCACCCAAAACATTAATTAAAGCATTAGTAATATGTTTTTGAGATACCAACTTCAAATAAACAGTCATTGCAGAGATAATGTGGAAATATAGAACTCAGATCAAAATTACTGTTAAATGAATGCTTTGGTGGATCAGATAATCACCGAGGTGAAGTTATAGGAAACATTAAGAATGTAATGAAAGTTGATTCACAATAAAATGTTTTTAGAGGAAAAAAATCTCATGTGGTAAAAACGTAAAACATGTTCTATTTTGCTACTACTCTTAATTTGGTACTGCAACACTAAATCTTCATCTTGTTATCAAGTTATAGCTCAACATCAAAAGCTCTGTTTAAAAAATGCCAATTCCTGTTATTTATAAATTATTAATCCTCTTCCTTTCATTCTGCCTTAACCAGGGTCCATGGCTAATCTTGTACTTTCTCTATTTAATTGGCAATAATATTTAGAAACCAAGATCTGGGGACTAGGTGTGCTCATTGTTACTGGTGTCATTGCTTTTAGGCCTTCAGTGGAGCAAGCTAGGAAATATATTAATGACAACAGTAAAGAAAGTCACAGGTTCTCATGTATATGCTCAATTAGAATTAAACATTAAATCAATTTTTCTTAAAATGTTTTTATTTTATATATTTTTTCTCTTTGTTTCTGAAGAAAGGTTAATAAACATTTATTTATTTGATTTATGTTACAGTATCCACAATAGCTTCAAAATTACAGTGTCAATATTGCTACATAGAGTAAAATTATTAAATGGATTTGAAATTTTTTGGCCTTTTTTTTCTTTGTCCTTAAAATGTATCCTATTTAAAGATGTACAGTCTCAACTGTGCACTTTAAGTGACAAAAGTCACTTGAGACAATTATTTTTTGTGTGTACTTATTTACCAATTTGACATGCAGTTAGGTTTATCTATTTTGACTTGTTTTCAATTTTAGAGTCCACTGTTTTCCCTTTCCATATTATTATTATATCTTTAAAGATTTATTTATTTGAGAGAGAGAGAGAGCACACACACAAGGGGGAGGGGCAGAGGGAGAGGGAGAGACAGTCCCAAGCAGACTCCACACTGAGCATGGAGCCTGATGTGGGGCTCAATCTCAGGAAATCATGACCTCACCTGAAACCGAGTCAAATGAATAACCAACTGCACCACCCAGGTGCCCCACATTTTATTATTTTTTTGAACGTATGAAATATTTATATGATTCAAAAGAAAAAAGTCATGAAAATGAATATATGTTTCATCTGTATATCTATCCCATAAGCCATATTCCTCCAGCTGAAGTGTAGGAGATATTGTCTATGGCAGGTTGAGGTATAATGTCTAAATAAACTGAAATAGCCTAGGCAGATAAATAGGGAGCATCATTAAATCAGTTAGCCAGAAACAGGGGAAACAATCATATATGTCAAAATATGCTGGAAGAAATTATGAGATGAACATAACAAGGGGGATTAAGTAGATCGTGATCCACTTACATCATATAAATTCCAGGTGATACCTTACAGATTAAGATGGGTTTCATGTTTTGTACTAGTTGTTATAAGTGACTTATTTCTTAATGTTTTAGAGTGGAAATGCATAAGCAAGCACATGTGTGACTTCATTAGAGTAAAGCAAAAGCTAGTCATTTTCTTTCTGTTGGTTTTGGGTGTAAATAGATATGGGCCTACAAATGTTTGTTGTTAGAGAAATCGAGATCCATGGGAAAATTATTCTGGATGAAACAGAAGATAGACTAGATTTATTGAATATTAATTTTCTTTTGAATAAGCTATGGGGGTGAATATTAACAAATATGGAGCATATGAAATAAAAAATGTCTTGTGGTGTTGGAAATATATGAATCTAAAATATAAGACAATGATAACATAAGAGGTAAGAAAGGGAAAAAGGACTTTAAATTGTTAAGAAGTAGTAAAAATACTAATTTATATCATATTCCAATAAATCAAGGGTAAAAGAAAAATTATCAGAGTCAATTTTCAAAAGAAATAAAAAACTATGCTACTTTTAAGAGACAAACCTTAAGTATAAAATCAGAAATGTTGCAACCAGGAGAGTGCAGAACAATATACCATGCAAACACTAACCGAAAGAAATATGATAAGGTTTCATTTTATTAATACCAGAGAAAATCAATGTTAAGCTTAGAAGCATTATTAAATATGAAGTAGGATATTTTATAATGATAAAAAAGTCAACCCACAAAAATGATATAACAATTATAAATTTGTATTTACTTGATAGCATACTATCAAAATATATAATGTGTATATGGACAGAATTAAAATGAGAATTAGACAACTTCATAATCATAATAGGAGATATTAACATGTGTTTGTAACGATAGTAAAGCATACAAAAAACAGGATGGATATTGAAGATTTGAATGACATTTTAACAAATTTGACCTAATTGACATATGTATTGAAAGTGGAGATGAGCAATCAAAGAATACACATTATTTTCTGTGCACATGGCCATAGTCAGGCCATAAAGCATGTGTCAACACCTTTAAAAGCCTGAAATCATATATAGTGTATGTTTTCTGACCACAAGGAAATTAAACTAGAAATGAATAACAGAATGATAACTGTAAAAGACTCATATGTTTGCAAATTAAGAAATACATTTTATTTCTAAGTAACTCATTGTTAAAATAATACATTTCAATGTAAACTAGAATGTATGTTCTTAAATTAGTGATAATAACAACAAAATGTATCAAAACATGTGGGCTACAGCTAAAGCCATACTTAGATGGTCATATATATACTTAAATTCTTATATAAGAATAGAAGGAAGGACAAAAATTAATTTTCTAAATGTCCATTTTAAGAAGGTAGAAAAAAGAAAAAATGGAACCCAAAAAAGTAGAAGGAAAGAAATATAATAAGAGAAGAAATTGATGAAATAATCATAAATGGAATCAACACAACTAAAAGTTGGTTAGCAGACTAAATATAATTAATAATATTCTGGCAAGAATGATCAGAAACAAAATAGAAAACACATCAATTACCAGTATCTGGAAGGAAGAAGAGGATGTTACTACAAATGTTACATTAGCATTTTTTTTGAAGAACACTAGGAAAAACTATGAGCCAATGTATTTGAATATGTTGATAGATTACTTGAATAGTACAACACAACAAAACTGACCCAAAAATAATTGTAAATGTGAACAGTCTTATAATAATTAAGGAATTCAATCTGTAATTTCAAACTTTCCCACAAAGAAAATTCTAGAACCATATGGCTTAATCAGCAAATTATTCCAAACTCTGAGAAGATATAACACCAATCTTATGTAAAACTTTCTAGAGAATAGTAAATCATTGGAAAAATCCCTACTTATTTCATGATGTCTGAATAACATTGATACCAAAAGCTGATGTGGACACTAGAAGAATGGAAAATTAAAGACCAAACTCTCAAACATAAATGCAAAATTTCTGAAAAAAATTAGTGAAGCAAATCCTGGGGTATATGGAAAGGATAATTCATTACAAATAATTTGACTTTATTCCAGAAATGTGAAGTTGTTCAACATTTTAAAATCAATGTAATTCACTATCATAACAAAATAATGGAGAAAAAAATATGATTCTTTCAATAATGTGTAAAAAACATTTGGTAAAATTTACGATAAAATTCTTAGAAAACTAGAGATATTGGAGAACTCCTTAATTTAATGAAAACTATAAGAATAAAACAGCTAACAAAAATAAATGTTGAATTATTGAAAGGTCTCTCTTTAATCTCAAAAACATTACAAAAATGACTTAAATCGTCACTTCTATTCAAATTATACTGGAGCATTTCTAGTTTTAGGGATGATAAAAGTAAGTATACTTCTTTATCTCCCACTGAATGAACCTATAAAATATGGGCATATGCATAATACAGCTACTTGAGAACTGTGAAAAATTAATAGCAGCAGGGAAATTGGGGAAGATTGTCAGAATTTGAAGTACCACCAAATTCGCAGTGAGTTTATTGTTTTTCTCTTGTTTCCTTCAACCTATATTCACCACAGCAAGACACCTAGAAGGGAGCACCATAGCACAGATACACATAGATCCAGAGAAGCCCTCTAGCTCTTTTGAGGGCCAGGAAAGGGAATCCCTAATGCTCAGAGAGTGCTGCCTCAATCACCCATTTCCCTCTCCCCCCCTGTCTATTCATTTGTGCACCAGCAATCAGGAAATCCCATGATGACAGAAACATTAGCCAATAATAAGAGACTGTAGGAGCCAAACTGAGGAAGAGTAACCTTCCTCTTCATTTAGTGGAGCTGAGGTTCCAAGAGGGAGGTCTCTGTTCTTGCATCACTTGAACCCAGAAAGTACTGGGGAAATCATGGCTGGGGAGAAGCTTTGGAAAGTGACCCAATAAAGTTTATAAAATCACCTTTATCAATCAACTTTATTAAGTTTATAAATTATAAAGTTTATAAAAGCATACATGTGTGGAACTAATCCAAATTAGCATACAAAAGTCATTGAGAACTGAACCAATGATACACTACCACTTAGGTCACTGATTGTAAACCAAGGACATATTTGAAGAACACTACAAAGGCTGTGAAAACTGAACTGATATCAAAACTGTAGGCCATAGAAGGAAGTCTGGAACTTGCAGCCTGACCCTAACCAGGACTAAACAAAAAAACAAAAATCAACATTCTCTGTAGAATCTAAATAAGATACATAATTTCATAAGCTAATAAAATGCTCAGGGTAAAATCCTAAATCACATGTCATTAAGAATGATAAAAATTTAGATCCTATGGGAAAAGCCAGTTGACAGGTACCAAAGGCCAGAGTGACGCTGATTTGGAATTATATGACAAAGATTCTAAAGTAACTATTATGTAAAGGAAACAATCTCATTCACAATAGTATGAAACAAATAAAATACTTAGGAATAAATTTAACCAAGGGGAAATATCTGTACACTGAAAAGTACAAGACTGATGAAAGAAATTGAAGACACAAACAAGTGGCAAGATATCTTGCGTTAGTGGATCAGAAGAATCATCGTAAAAATGTCCATACTATCTAAAATCATCTATTAATTCAATATAATACCTATCAAAATTCCAATGGAATTTTCACAGAATTAGAAAAATCCTAAAATTTTTATGGAACCACAAAAGACTCTGAATAGCCAAAGCAATCCTGAGAAAGAACAAAGCTCGAGGCATCAAGATATTTCCTGCTTTCAAACTATACTGCACAGATATAATAATGAAAATGGTATGAAATTAGCATACAAACAGACTAATCGACCAATGGAACAGATTCAGAAACTCAGAAATAAACCTCTGCATATAGAGTCAACTAATATTTGCCAAGAGAGACAGGAATGTTCAATTAGGAAAGGGTAGTTTCTTCAATAAAAGGTGCTGTAAAAACTGGACAACCACATGAAAAAGAATAAAACTGGAACCCTGTCTTACACCATATATAAAAATCAACTCAAAATGTAGTAAAGGCTTAAAAATAAGACCTTAAACTGTTAAACTACTAGAAGAAAACATAGGGGAAGAGCTCCTTGCCATGGATCTTATCAATGACTTTTTGGATATGACACCAAAAGGACAAGTGACAAAGGCAAAAATCAGTAAGTGGGACTATATCAGACTAAAAAGCTTCTGAACAGTAAAAGAAACAATCAACAAAATGAGAAAGCATCTTATAGAATGGGAGAAAATACTTGCAAGCTATCCATTTGTTAATATCCAAAATATGTAAATAATTTATACAACTCAACAACAACAATCTGATTTAAAAAAGTGTGTAGGAAATGAACATTTTTTTTCCAAAAAAGATGTCCAAATGGCCAACAGACACATGAAAAGATGCCCAACATCACTAATTGTCAGGGAAATACAAATCAAAACCACAATGAGATAGCACCTTATACCTGTTAGAATAGCTATCAAAAAAAAAAAAGATGAGATAACAAGTGTTGGTGAGGATGTAGATAAAAGGGAACGCTTGTGCATGTTGGTGGGAATGTAAATTGGTACAGGCACTATGAAAAACAGTATGGACATTCCTCAAAATTTAAAAATAGAACTACCATGTGATCCTGCAGTCTCAAGTCTGGGTATTAATCCAAAGGAAAGGAAAATAGAATATTGAAGAGATATCTGCACTTTCATGGTTATTGTAGCATAAGTCACAATAGCCAAGATATGGCAACAACCAAAATGTTTTCAAAAGATGAATGGATAAAGAACATACTATATATATGTTATACATGTATATATTATGTATATAATATCTTATATATAGTAATTCATGAGAAAGAAAGAAATACTGTCATTTGTGACAATATAGATGGACCTTGAGGGCATTATGCTAAGTAAAATAAGATGGAGAAAGACAAATACTGTATAATCTCACTTATATTTAGAATCTGTAGAAGCTAAACTCAAAGCAACAGAGAGCAAGATGGTGGTTACCAGGGGCAGGGGGTGGAAGAAATAGGGAGATGTTGGTCAAAGAGTACAAACTTTGAGTCAGAAGATAAGTTTTGCAAATCTCAGGCATAGCATTGTTATTATACCTAAAAATATATTTTTTAAGATTTTATTTATTTGAGAGAGAAAGAGAACAAAAGAAGGGGGAGGGGCAGAGGGAGAGGGAGAAGCAGACTCTCTGCTGAGCAGGGAACCCTACACAAGGCTTGATCCCAAGACCCTGGGATCACGACGTGAACCAAAGCAGATGCTTAACTGGCTGAGCCACACAGGCACTCCCTAAAATACCTTATTATGTACTTGAAAGTTGTTAAGAGAGTAGATTTTAAATGTTTTAAACAGAGGGGAAAACATCGTGGAGGAGTAGGGAACCTTATTCCAACCGGTCCCTGGAATTGAGCTGGATATCTACCAGACCACTCTGAACACCCATGAAATCAGCCTGAGATGTAAGAAGATAGATCTGAATCTCTACAAACAGAATATTGCGGGCGGTTGGTGTCGAGGTACAAAGCAGGTAACCATGATTCTGCAGGAGGTATTGGAGGCTAAATGGCAGGAGGAGGGAGCCTGGTTGTGGGGATCCTACACTGCTGTGAGCGATAGCCTCCTGTGCTGGGGACCAGGCACAGACTCAAAGACCAGTAGCAACGGGGAAAGGACTTTAGGGCAGCCACCTGGACGGAAACCTGGAGCGACAGGGCCACATGTGCAAACTGGGGGCAGCTGGCGGTTTTAGAAGCACAAAGGGCAGAGCCGTGCCCCAACCTTGGAGGTGAGCACTATGAGAGGTGCATAACCTAGGACACTGCAGTTTATAGCAGCACAGACAGAAACAGAGATAGTGTGGCCTGGAGAGCTCACTGAAGAACAGACTGCGATTTCCCTGCTCTGAGGCAGAGAGTTGGAAACGGTCTTTTCTGCTTTGACTCTCAGAAGAGATGTGGAAAGTCACCAGGGAAAGCCTCCAGAGAATAAAAACCCTAAAAAAACGGTTTTCAATGAGCCCATCCCCTGCCACAGGGGGCAGGACAACTGTCCCAAACAGGGTTGCCTGAGTAACTGTGTGGCAGGCCCCCTCTCCCAGAAGACAGGCTGGGAAAACAAGAGGAGAGCAACCCTAAGGTCCCTATAAAACAGGAGCATCTTGCTTGCATTGTGGTCAATAATTTGAACTGTATAGATTCCTTCAACCACCCCTCAACAGAATGATTAGGAGGAGGAATCCCAAAAATAGGAAAGACTCAGAGACTATGACTTATGCCACAGATTTACAAATGGATGCAGATATAACCAAGATGTCAGAGATGGAATTCAGGCTAACAATTGTGAAGACAATAGCTAGAATGGAGAAATCAATTAATGGCAACATAGAGTCTCTAAGGGCAGAAATGAAAGATGAATTGGCAGAACTTAAAAATGCTACCAATGAGATCCAACCTAATCTAGAAAACCTAACAGCTAGGGTAAGTGAGGCAGAAGAACGAATTAGTGACCTGGAAGACCATTTAATAGACAAAAAGGGAAAAGAGGAGGCCAGGGAAAACCAACTCAGAAGCCATGAAAATAGAATCAGAGAAATAAGTGACACCATGAAATGTTCCAATGTTAGAATTATTGGGATCCCTGAGGGGGTGGAGAGAGAGAGAGAGGACGAAAAGATATATTTGAGCAAATCATAGCTGAGAACTTCCCTAATCTGGGGAATGAAACAAACATTCATATCTTAGAGGCAGAGAGGACCCCTCCCAAGATCAAGGAAAACAGGCCAACACCCCAGCATGTAATAGTAAAACTCGCAAATCTTAGAACCAAGGAAACCATCCTAAGGGCAGTTAGGGGGAAGAGATTCCTTGTGTAGAGAGGGAGGAACATCAGAATAATGTCAGACCTCTCCACAGGGATCTGGCAAGCCAGAAAGGCCTGGCAAGACATATTCAGGGTACTAAACGAGAAGAGCATGCAGCCAAGAATACTTTATCTGGCAAGGCTGTCATTTAGAATGAATGGAGAGATGCAGAGCTTCCAAGACCGGCAGAAATTTAAAGAATATGTGACCACTAAGCTGGCCCTGCAAGAAATATTAAGGGGGGTTCTATAAAAGGAGAAAGATGCCAAGTGTGATATAGAACAGAAATTTACAGAGACAATCTATAAAAACAAGGTCTTCACAGGCTACATGATGACAATAAATTCATATCTTTCAATAATCACTCTTAACGTGAATGGCCTAAATGCTCCCATAAAACAGCACAGGGTTGCAGATTGGATAAAAAGACAGGACCCATCCATACGCTGTCTACAAGAGACTTATTTTGAACCTAAAGATACATCCAACTGAAAGTGAAGGGATAGAGATCCATCTTCCATGCCAGTGGACCTCAAAAGAAAGCTGGGGTAGCAATTCTTATATCAAATTAGATTTTAAGCTCAAGACTGTAGTTAGAGACACAGAAGGACACTACATTATTCTTAAAGGGTCTATCCAACAAGAAGATCTAACAATTGTAAATATCTATGCCCCCAACAAGGGAGCAGTCATTTACATAAGCCAGCTATTAACCAAAATAAAGCATCATATTGATAACAATACATTAATTACAGGAGACCTCAACACTCCACTCTCAGCAACAGACAGATCATCTAAGCAGAAAATCAACAAAGAAACAAGAGCTTTGAATGACACACTAGAACAGATGGACCTCGTAGATATATACAGAGCATTCCACCCTAAAACAACAGACTACTCATTCTTCTTGAGCACACATGGAACTTTCTCCAGAATAGACCACATACTGGGTCACAAATCAGGTCTCAACTGATACCAGAATATTGAGATAATCCTTGCATATTCTCAGACTATAATGGTTTAAAACTGGAACTCCATCACAAGAAAAAATTTGGCAGAAATTCAAACACTTGGAAGCTAAAGACCACTCTCCTCAAGAACGTTTGGGTCAACCAGGAAATTAAAGAAGAACTTAAGCAATTCATGGAAACCAATAAGAATGAAAACACATCGGTCCAAAACCTATGGGATACTTCAAAGGCAGTCCTAAGGGGGAAATACATAAACATCCAAGCCTCACTCAAAAAAAAAAAAAAAAAAAAAAGAAAGAAAAATCCCGAATTCACCAACTAACTCTACACCTTAAAGCACTAGAGAAAAAGCAACAAATGATGCCTAAGCCATGCATTAGAAGAGAAATAATTAAGATTAGAACAGAGATCAATGAATTAGAAACCAGAAAAACATTGAATCAGATCAATGACACTAGAAGCTGGTTCTTTGAAAGAATTAACAAGATCAGTAAACCACTGGCCAGCCTTTTCCAAAAGAAAAGAGAAAGGACCCAAATTAATAAAAATATGAATGAAAGGGGAGAGCTCACAACTAACACCAAGGAAATAGAAACAATTATTAGAAATTATTATCAACAACTCTAAACTGAGCAATCTGGATGAAATGGAGGCCTTCCTTGAAACCTATAAACTCCCAAGACCGAAACAGGAAGAAATTGACAACCTGAATAGCCCAATAACCAGTAATGAGATTGAAGCAGTGATCCAAAACCTCCCAAAAAACAAGAGTCCAGGCCTGATGGATTCCCTGGGGAATTCTACCAAACATTCAAAGAAGAAATAATACCTATTCTCCTGAAGTTGTTTCTAAAAATAGGAATAGAAAGAAAGGTTCCAAACTTATTGTATGAGGCCAGCATTACCTTAATTCCCAAACCAGGCGAAGACCCCATCAAAAAGGAGAATTTCAGACCGATATCCCTGATTAATATGGTTTCTAAATCCTCAACAAAATCCTAGCTAATAGGATCCAACAATACATCAAAAGGATCATCCACCATGACCAAGTGGGATTTATCCCTGGGATGCAAGTGTGGTTCAACATTCGCAAATCAATCAGTGTGACAGAACACATTAATAAGAGGAGGCAGAAGAATCATATAGTCCTCTCAATTGATGCAGAAAAAGCATTTGACAAAATACAACATCCTTTCCTGACTAAAACTCTTCACTAGAGTATAGGGATAGAGGGAACATTCCTCAAGTTCATAAAATCCATCTATGAAAAACCCACAGCGAATATCATTCTCAATGGGAAAAGCTGAGAGACTTTTCCTTAAGATCCGGAATATGTTAAGGATGCTCACTCTCACCACTATTGTTCAACATAGTACTAGAAGTCCTATCAAGAGCAATCAGACAACAAAAACAAATAACAGGTATTGATATTGTCAAAGAAGAAGTCAAACTCTCTCTCTTTGCAGATGGCATGATACTTTATGTGGAATACCCAAAAGACTCCACTCCCAAATTTTTAGAATTCATATAGCAATTCAGTAATGTGGCAGGATACAAAATCAATCACAGAAACCAGTTGCTTTCTTATACACTAACAATGCAACAATAGAAAGAGAAATTAGAGAAACGATTCCAGTTACAACAGCACCAAAAACCATAAGATACCTCAGAATAAACCTAACCAAAGAGGTAAAGGACCTATACTCTAGGAACTACGAACGCTCATGAAAGAAATTGAAGAAGACACAAAAAATGGAAAAACATTCCATGCACATGGATTGGAAAAATAAACATTGTTAAAATGTCTATGGTAACCAGAGCACTCTACACCTTCAGTGCCATCCTGATCAAAATTCCAATGACATTTTTCAAGGTGCTGGAACAAACAATCTTAAAATTTGTGTGGAATCAGAAAAGACCCTGAATTGCCAATGAAATGTTGAAAAAGAAAAACAAAGCTTGGAGCATCACCTTGCCCAATTTCAAGCTGTATTACAAAGCAGTCATCACCAAGACAGCATGGTACTGGCACAAAAACAGACATATAGACCAATGGAACCGAATAGAGAGCACAGATATGGACCCTCAAGTCTGTGGTCAAATAATCTTCAACAAAGCAGGAAAAAATATGCAGTGGAAAAAAGACAGTCTCTTCAATAAATGGTGCTTGGAAAATTGGACAGCCACATGCAGAAGAATGAAACTCAACCATTCTCTAACACCATACACAAAGATAAACTCAAAGTGGATAAAAGACCTCAATGTGAGACAGGAATCCATCAAAATCCTAGAGGACAACATAGGCAGTAACCTCTTTGACATGGGCCACAGCAACTTCTGTCAAGATACATCTCCAAAGACTAGTGAAACAAAAGCAAAAATGAACTTTTGGGACTTCATCAAGATAAAAAGTTTCTGCACAGCAAAGGAAACAGTCAACAAAACAAAGAGACAATGCACAGAATGGGAGAAGATATCTGCAAATGACACTACAGATAAAGGGCTGGTATCCAAGATCTATAAAGAACTTCTCAAACTCAACACCCAAAAAACAAATAATCAAGTCCAAAAATGGGCAGAAGACATGAACAGACACTTCTCTGAAGAAGACATACAACTGGCTAAGAGACAGATGAAAAAGTGTTCATCATCATTAGCCATCAGGGAAATTCAAATGAAAACCACCTTGAGATACCACCTTACACCAGTTAGAATGGCAAAAATGGACAAGGCAAGAAACAAGAAATGTTGGAGAGGTTGTGGAGAAAGGGGAACCCTCTTACATTGTTGGTGGGAATGCAAGTTGGTACAGCCACTTTAGAAAACAGTGTGGAGGTGCCTCAAAAAATGAAAAATAGAGCTACCCTATGATACTGCAATTGCACTCCTGGGTGTTTACCCCAAAGAAACAGATGTAGTGAAAAGAAGGGCCATATGCACCCCAATGTTCATAGCAGCAATGTCCGCAATACCCGAACTGTGGAAAGAGCTGAGATGCCCTTCAACAGATGAATGGATAAAGAAGATGTGGTCCATATATACAATGGAATATTACTCAGCCATCAGAAAGGATGAATGCCCAACTTTCACGTCCACATGGATGGGACTGGAGGAGATTATGCTAAGTGAAATAAGTCAAGCAGAGAAAGTGAATTATCATATGGTGTCACTTATTTGTGGAACATAAGGAATAGCATGGAGGCCATTAGGAGAATGAAGGGAAAAATGTAGGGGGGGGCAATTGGAAGGAGAGATGAACCATGAGAGACTATGGACTCTGAGAAACAATCTGAGGGTTTTAGAGGGGAGGGGGGTGGGGAATGTGTTAGCCCAGTGATGGGTATTAAGGAGGGCACGCACTGCATGGAGTACTGGGTGTTATACGAAAACAATGAATCGTGGATCACTACATCAAAAACTAATGATATATTGTATGGTGACTAACATAACATAATAAAATAAAATAAAATAAATTAAAAAATAAACATTGAAAAAAAAACAAATGTTCTAAACACACCAAAAAATGGTAATTATATCATGTGATAGAGGTGTTACCTAATGCTACTGTGGTAATCATATTTTAATATATAAGTGTATCAAATCAACACATTGTACACCTTAAACTTGCACAATGTTATATGTCAATTATATGTTAATAAAGCTGGACAAAAACAAAAAAATAAAGTGCATATTATAAAAATCCTTAAGCAAAAAATTTGAGTGCTTTTAGAACTGGCAAAATAAAAGTTTTCATCAAAAACGTCTCATCGAAGAAATAATGTAGAAAAAATGAAATTTTACTGAAAGTTTCATTAACAGAAATTTGTAAGAAATTTAGTGGTTGGGCTCAATAACAGAATAGACACGATAGAGGAAAGGGTCAGTGAACATGAAAATAGATCTATATAAATAACCAAATTTGAGCAACAGGAAGAAAATTGTTAAGAATTAAAATGAGCAGAACCTCAAATACATGTGGACTAATAACAAAATGTCTAGCATTCATGCCATCATGATCTGAAAAGTAAAGAAGAAAGCATGTGGTGCTGAAAAATATTTGAAGAAATAATAGCTGAGAAATTCCCAAGTTTGAGTAAAGAATTAAACCTAGAGATTTAAGAACCTTAGTAAAATGCCAAATAGGAAAAACCCAAAGAAATTCAGGCCCAGATGTATCATAATGAAATTGCTGAAAACTGGGGTGCCTGGTTGGTATAGTCGATTAAGCATCAGACACTCCAACTCTTGGTTTCTGCTCAGGGTCATGGTCTCAGGGTAGTGGGGTGAGGCTCTGCACTTAGTGGGGAGTCCGCTTAAGACTCTCTCTCCCTCTACCCCCCCCACTGTGCTCCTACATGCACAATTTATCTCACTAAAATAAATAAATAAATAAATCTTTAAAAGAATGCTGAAACTAAAGAAAATAAAATCTTAAATGCTGCCAGAAAACAATGAAGTATTACTGATGGGGTACAAAAGTTCCAATGATTGTTGATGTCTCATCAGAAAAGATGAAGACTGAAAGAAGTTAGATAACATGTTGAAAGTGCTGTCAAGTTGGAGTTATATATCTAAAAAATATATATCAGGAATGGAAGTATAATAAAGACATAAACATAGGTGCATAAAGGTACTTTTAAAAGTATAAAATTTCTATATTCCAGTATGATGTGGTAAAATATTTATGCTAAGTAGCTTGTGAAAAGATAAATGTTTTTTTATTTTTTATTTTTATTATTTTTAGGTTTTTATTTTAATTCCAGCTTATTTTTTTTAAAGATTTTATTTCTTTATTTGAGAGAGAAAGAATAGAGATAGAGAGCATGAGAGGGAAGAGGGTCAGAGGGAGAAGCAGACTCCCTGCTGAGCAGGGAGCCCGATGTGGGACTCGATCCTGGGACTCCAGGATCATGACCTGAGCCGAAGGCAGTTGCTTAACCAACTGAGCCACCCAGGCGCCCCTTAATTCCAGTTTATTAACATACAGTGTTCTATTAGATTCTGGTATACAATATAGTGATTCAACAATTCCATACATCATCCAGTGCTCATCACAACAAATGCACTCCTTAATCCTCATCACCCACCTCCATTCTGGTAGACATCAGTTTGTTCTCTGTAATTAAGAGTTTGTTTCTTAGTTTGTCTCTCTTTTTTCCCTTTGCTCATTTGTTTTGTTTCTTAAATTCCACATACGAGTGAAAGCATATGGTTTTTGTCCTCCTCTGATTTATTTTGCTCAGCATTATACTCTCTAGTTCCATTCATGTTGTTGCAAATGGCAAGATTTCATTCCTTTTTTTTTTTTGGCTGAGTAATATTCCATTGTCTATATATATCACCTCTTCTTATCCTTTTAGTCAATCCATGGACACTTGGGCAGCTACCACAATTTGGCTATTATAAATAATGCTGCTATAAACATAACATGTATCCCTTTGAATTCCTGTTTTTGTATTCTTTTGTATTCTTTGGCCAGATACCCAGTAGTGAGATTTCTGGATGGTAAGGTCGTTCTATTTTTAACTCTTTGAGGAACCTTCATACTGTTTTCCACAGTGGCTGCACCAGCTTGCATTAGCACCAACAGTGCAAAAGGATTCCTTTTTCCTCTACTTCCTTGCCAACACCTGTTTCTTGTTTTTGATTTTAGCCATTCTAACAGGTGTGAAGTGATATCTCATTGTAGTTTTAATTTGCATTTCCCTGATAATGAGTGATATTGAGCATTTTTTCATGTGTCTGCTGGCCATTTGTAGGTCTTTGGAAAAATGTTCAAATCTTCTGCCTGTTTTTAATTGGATTATTTTGGGGGGGGTGTTGAGTTGTGTCAGTTTGTTGTCCCAGATACTAACTCTTTATCAGATATGTCATTTGTAAATATCTTCTCCCATTCCATAGGTTGCCTTTGAGTTTTGTTGATTGTTTTCTTTATTTTGCAGATGATTTTTATTTTAATGTAGTCCCAATAGTTTATTTTAGCTTTTGTTTCCCTTGCCTCAGGAGATACATCTAGAAAAAAAGTAGCTATGGCCAATGTCAGAGAAGTTACTGCCTGTTTTCTCCTCTAGGATTTTGATGGATTCCTGTCTCACATTTAGGTCTTTTATCAATTTTGAACGTATTTTTGTGTATGGTATAAGAAAGTATTCCAGTTCCATTCTTTTGCATGTTGCTGTCCAGTTTTCCCAAAACCTTTTGTTGAAGAGACTCTTTTTTCCATTGGATATTCTTTCCTGCTTTGTTGATTAATTGGCCATATAATTGAGGGTTTATTTCTGGGATTTCTGTTCTGTTCTATTGATCTGTGTGTCTAGTTCTGTGCCAGTACCAAACTGTTTTTGATTGCTACAACTTTGTAATATAATTTGATGTCCAGAATAGTCATGTTTCCACCTTTGCTTTTCTTTTTCAAGATTGCTTTGGCTTTTTCGGGTCTTTTGTCGCTCCATACAAATTTTGGATTGGTTGTTTGAGTTCTGTAAAACATGTGGTGATATTTTGATAAGGACTGTATTAAATGTGCAGATTGCTTTGGGTAGCATAGACATTTTAACAATATTTCTTCTTTCAATCTATGAACATGGAATGTTTTTTCATTTTTTTTTCTGTAGTTTTCAATTTCTTTCATCAGTGTTTTAAAGTTTTCAGCATATAGATCTTTCACCTCTTTGGTTAAGTTTATTCATGGGTATCTTATGGATTTTGGTGCAATTATAAATGGGATCTATTCTTTGATTTCTCTTTCTGCTACTTCAATATCAGTGTATACAAATGCAACAGATTTCTGTATGTTGATTTCGTATCCTGTGACTTTACTGAATTCATTTATAAGTTCTAGCAATTTTTTGGAGTGGACTCTTTCAGGTTTTCTATGTAGTGTATCATGTCATCTACCAATGGTGAAAGTTTTACTTCTTCCTCAAGAATTTAGACGTCTTTTATTTCTTTTTGTTGTGTGATTGCTGTGGCTAGGACATCCAGTACTATATTGAATAGAAGTGGTCAAAGTGGGCATATTTGTCTCTTTCCTGACCTTAGGGGAAATGCTCTCAGTTTTTTCCCATTGTGGATGACATTTGCTCTGGGTTTTTCATCATGACGTTTATAATGTTGAGGTATGTTCCCTCTGAACTTACATTGTGGAGGGTTTTTTTTTTTATCATGAATGGGTGCTGTACTCTGTCAAATGTTTTTTCTGCATCTATTGAAATGATTATATGGTTGTTATTTTTTCCCTTATTGATGTGACGTATCACATTGATTATTTTGTGAGTACTGAACTACCCTGGCAACCCAGGAATAAATCCCACTTGATTGTGGTGAATGGCTTTTTTAAGATATTGTAAAATTTGGTTTCCTAGTATTTTGTTGGGAATTTTTGTATCTATGTTCATCAGGGATATTGTAGTTCTTGTTTTTAGTGGAGTCTATCTGGTTTTGGTATCAAGGTAATGCTGTCCTCATAGAATAGGTTTGGAATTTTCCTGCCTTTTCTATTTGTTTTTTTATTTTTTTTTTGGATAGTTTGAAAAGAATAAGCATTAACTCTTCTTTAAATATTGGGTAGAATTCACCTATGAAGCTGTCTGGTCCTGGACTTTTTGGGAGGTTTTTGGTTAATGATTCAATTTCTTTGTTGGTTATCAGTCTTTTCAAGTTTTCTACTTCCTCCTGCTTCAGTTTTGGGAGTTTATATGTTTGTAGGAATTTATCCATTTCTTCCAGGTTGTCCAATTTGTTGGCATATAGTTTTTCATCATATTTTCTTATAATTGCACTTCTGTGGTGTTGGTTGTTATTTCTCTCTTTCTTGCTTCTTTATGTAGGTCCCTATTGCTATATACTTCCTTCCTAGGACTGCTTTTGCTGCATCCCAGAAATTTTGGACTGTATATTTTCATTTTCATTTGTTTCCATGTACTTTTTTATTTCTTTTATTCCTCATTGTTCCATTCATTGTTTAGTAACACATTATTTAACCTCTATCTATTTGTGGCCTTTCTGGATTTTTCTTGCAGTTGATTTCTAGTTTCATAGCATTGTGGTCAGAAATGATGCATTGTATGACTTTAATCATCTTAAATTTGTTGAGGCTTGTTTTGTGGGGTAATATGTGATCTGTTCTGGAGAATGTTCCATGTGCAATTAGAAAGAATATTCTACTGTTTTAGGATGCAATGTTCTGATTATATCTGTTAAACCCATCTGTTCCTGTGTGTGTTTCAAAGCCATTGTTTCCTTTTGCTTTTCTGTTTAGATGATCTGCCCATTGATGTGGTGGGTGGTGGGTCTTGGGGTAAACAAGTTAGGTAGCAAGTGTCTGTCCTGGGCTGGTTCTGCAGGTGGCCCTGTGCTTATGCTGAGTGGCAGAGGAGGGAAATGGCACCTACTTGTTTTTTGTTCCTGGAGGGGTCTCTGGTGAATGCTGCCTCTCTGGAACACGCTCCAAAATGAGCAAATAACCTCCCCTCTGTGTGCCGCAGGTGCTCTTCAGATTGCTGTTTCTATGCTGAATGTCTGAAGGTTGTTTGCCCTGCCTTCTCTCGAAGAGCTGCCTCCAATGCTCTATGTGAGTCAATCCTGCTGACCTTTAAAATGCCAGGCTTTACATCCCTCTGGTTTCAAGAACTCATGAAATTCAGCCCCTCTTGCTTTCCAAGCCAATTGTTCTGGGGATTCATTTTCCCTTGTGCACTCCTCTGTGTGCTATTCTGTCTCTTGCCTTTCTCCTCGACTGTGGCTCCCTCCCCACTGCAGCAGCCACAATCCGTCTGTCTCCAAAACCGTGTCTCTGAACTTCTTACCTTCTTCAATGTGGCCTCTTCTATGACTTTTGTTTGTGGAATTTGTTCTGCTAGTCTTCAGGTTTATTTCTGGAGTATTTAGGATGATTTGTTACTTATCTAGTTGTATTTGTAGGGCAAGGCTAGTCAAGGTCCTCCTCCTCTGCCACCATCTTCCATAAGTATATGTTTTTTTTTAATTCTTAAGCAAACTAATAAAAAACTATATAACATCATATGATTAACACTAGGTAAATTCGAATGAAGTAATATAAAGGCAGTAAATAACACAAATGATAACAACTACATCTCCAAACACTTGGAAATTAAGCAACACATTTCTTTTTTTTTAAAGATTTTATTTATTTATTTGACAGAGAAAGAGCACAAGTAGGCAGAGCGGCAGGCAGAGGGAGAGGGAGAAGCAGGTTTATCACTGAGCAGAGAGCCTGATGTGGGGCTCGACCCCAGGACCCTGGGATCATGACCTGAGCCAAAGGCAGATGCTTAACAACTGAGCCACCCGGGCGCCCCAAGCAACACATTTCTAAATACTACATGGGTGAAGGAGGAAACTACAGGAAAATTAGAAAATATTTTAATTAAACAAATAAATAAATAAAATCTTTAAAAAATTAAACAGAAATAAACACAATATATCAAAATTTTTATGCAGTCAAAGCTGTTGTTGGAGAGAAAATCATAGAACTAAGTACTTACATTTAAAAAAGAGGAAAAGATTGGGGCACTGGGGTGGCTCAGTTGGTTAAGCATCAGACTATTGATTTCAGCTCAGGTCATGACCTCAGGGTCATAAGATTGAACCTTGCATCAGGCTCCATGCTCAGTGGGGAGTCTGCTTGAGAGTCTCTCCCTCTACTCCTCCCCCCACCTGTGCTCTCTCTCTATCACTAAAACAAATAAATAAATCTTTAAAAAATAACTAATGATGTACTGTATGGTGACTAACATAACATAATAAAAAAATAAAAATAAATAAATAAATAAATAAATGAGAGGAAAAGATCCAAATCAGTAATGGAAGAGCTCACCTTAAGAAACTATAAAAATATGGAGAAAAACACATATCAAGCAGAATTAAGGAAATAATAAAGACAACAGAAATTAATGAAATTGAAAACAGAAAAAATAGAGATCAAAATTAATGAAACCAAAAGCTGTTTCTTTGTGACAATTAAAAATCAGTAAGCCTCTAGAAAGACTTACAAAGAAAAAGAGAGAAAACAAAAATGACCAATATTAGAAAAGGTAGAGGAGATATAATGATAGACCCTGTAGATATTAAAAAGATATAAAGGGAATTCTAGAAACAATACACATGTATAAATTCAACAAATTAAATGAAATGGACTGATCTTTGAAAGCCAGTGTTTAACTTCACCCCTCCCAAAATTTTGCATATCATATTCACAGGAACTTGTGAATGTTACCTTATATGGCAAAATGGGACTTTATAAATGTAACCAAGAATCTTAATATAGGGAGATTATCCTGAATTACTCAATTAAGCCCAATATAATCACAAGGGTCCTTATAAGAGAGAACGCAATGTAAAGACAGAGGCAGTGAGAGATTTGAAGTTGCTATTCTCCAGGCTTTGAAGATCAGGAAGGTGTTCTGAACCAAGTACTATAAGGAATACAGAAGTTGGAAAAGGCAAGGAAAGGAAGTTGGAAAAGTCTAGAAATGGACGATCTCCTAGAGTTGCTTAAAGAAGTATAGACCTGGGCGCCTGGGTGGCTCAGTCTTTAAGTGTCTGCCTTCGGCTCAGGTCATGATCCCAGAGTCCTGGGATCGAGTCGTGCATTGTGCTCCCTGCTCAGCAGGAAGCCTGTTTCTCCCTCCCCCACTCCCCCTGCTTGAGTTCCCTCTCTTGCTGTCTCTCTCTGTGTCAAAAAAAAAAAATAAAAAGAAGTATAGACCTGCCAACACTTTGATTTGAGCCCAGTGAGAATCATTTAGACATTCTGACCTCCAGAACTATAAGGCAATAGATTTGTATTGTTTTAAGTCATGAGTTTATGGTAATTCATTATAAAAGCAACAAGAAAATTAATACAACCACAAACTAACAAAAGGCACTTAATAAGGAGTAGATAACCTGAATTGTTTTATACTAATTTAAAGTAATTGAATTAGAATTTAAAAACCATCAAAAATAAAAATGTTTAGGCCTTTATGGTTTCCTTTGTCAATTCTACCAAACATTTAGAGAAGAAATAAAAAGAAGAAATAACACCAGTTCTGTACAAGTTCTTTCAGAAAATAGAAGAGGTGGGAATAATTCCCATGTCATTTTATGAAGTCCACATTAACCTGATACCAAAAGTGGATAGGATTAAAAAAAAAAAAAAACCTACACACACACACACACACACACACACACACACATATATATATATATATAATTGCCATATGTGTTTCATCTGGGGAATGCAAGTTGGCTTCAATATTTAAAAATAAATCAATGTAATTCATCATATAATAAGCCTTTAAAGATTAAAACATACAGAAAAAGCATTTGGCAATATATAGCATTCTTTCATGATAAAAACTTTTAGTAATTTAGGAGTAAAAGGAACCATCCTCAACTTCATGGAACATATCTTAAAAAAAAAAACCTACAGCTAACATTATACTTAATAGTGAAATAGTGAATTATTTCCTTCTAAGTTTGAAATAACATAAGGATGTTCCTTCTCAACCCTCCTATTCCACATTGTACTGGAACTCTTAGTCAATGCAATAAAGCAAATATAAGAATGGAAGGCATCACATAATGGAAAGGAAGAAATAAAACCGTCCCTATATTTAGAGAATGTGGGATTGTCCATGTAGAAAATCCCAAGTATTCTACTCAAAAACCCTTTGAACTAATTAGAGAGTTTAGCAAGGTAGCAGGGTTTAAAGTCAACACTTAAAAGTTAATTGTATTTAAAAAAAAATTTTCAAGACTTTATTTGAGAGAGAGATAGAGAACACAAGCAGCAGGGAGGGTCAGAGGGAGAGGGAGAAGCAGGCTCCCCCTGAGCAGGGAGCCTGATGCTGGGCTCAGTTCCAGGACCCTGGGATCATAACATGAGTTGAAACCATGAGTTGAACACTTAACTGACTGAGCCAACCAGGTGCCCTAAAAATTGCTTGTATTTTAATATACAAGTTATACTGGCTTATTTTCATCAAAAGACATGTATTAGAATGTTTATAACAACATTATTCATAACAAATAAAACTGAAAACAACCTAAATATTCATCAGAATTAGAATAGATAAATGCATATGGTATATTCAGATAGTAGAATACTATACAGTAATGAAAATGAATGAATTACTGCTACATGCAACAACACATAATGTAATGTTGAACAAAATAAGTTAGACAAAAGACAAGACATAATGCCCAATTTCATTTGTAAAGTTCAATAAGCAAACTGATAAATGGTAAAGAAACAAGAGAGTGATTATCTCTGAGAAGCAGGCAGGGTATTTATTGTAAGGAAGCATATGGTGAGCTTCTAGAGTATTGGTAATATTCTGTTTCTCAATTCAGAGGAGGTTACATAGGTGTGTTCATTTTGTGAAAATTACTCAAGCTGTTGAATATTTATAATGTAAATATTTTTCTGTATCTGATATATATATGTGTGTTTTTGTATGTATATATATATATATAATACATATAAACACACAGGTAGATAGGTAGATATAAATTTTTAGTTTATTAAGAACAGGAAACAGTTACAACATATTGCTTATAAGAGAGACATGATAGAAAAGAAACAGTATATAAGTATAAAATAGGAAGACACAGGAAAAATCAAATGTAAACTATAAAGCTGAATTTGTATAATGCTAAATCCCACTCCTACCCCTTACCACTTAAAGGTAAAGTTCTTCATAATTATTGGGAAAATATAGGACTATAGACTTTTAAGAGTCACTTTTATAATAAATTCCCTAGAAAAAAATTACTTGTTAAATATATATCAATCAGATAAAGAGCATATTTTTAAGCAAAAATCAGGGAGGAGATAAAAAATAAATATTCATAATGATAAAAGGGAGAATAGTAATAATATAGAGTATTAATATATACTTGCCAAATACCAACCATAGTAAAAAATAAAAATAAGCAAAAATGGATATGGTTTGAGAATTAAATAGCATTACTACTCCACTATCCAAAAGCAATAAGTGAAAAATGTTAAAAAATATTGTTAAGATGGTAGAAGTAAGATGTGGATATCTATGGTGGGTTGAATAATGGCCCCAAAAACATATGTTAAAGTCCTAATCCTTAGTGAATATGTGAATATGATCTTATTTAGAAATATGTTCTTTACAGAGTGATTAAGGATCTCAAGATGAGATAATCTTGGAGTTAGAGTGAGTGCTACATCCAATGACAGAGTCTCTATTTGAAACAGAAAAGGAGAAGACACAGGAAACACACAGTAGGGAAAGGTCATGTAAAGACAGAAGCAGAGGAGCAAGATAGTGGAGGAGTAGGAGACCTAAATTTCGTCTGGTCCCAGGAATTCAACTAGATAGGAATCAAACCATTCTGAACATCTACGAACTCAACAGGAGATCGAAGAAAAGAATAGCAGCAACTCTCTGAACAGAAAAGCGACCACTTTCTGGAAGATAGGATGTGTGGAGAAGTGAATCCAAGGCGATATTCAGGAATATAGAGGGCAAGAGAGGGGGCCCCCGTCAGCAGCTATGGGCAAGTGATAGAGCAGCAGAGCACAAAATCAGAACTTTTAGAAGTCTGCTCCACTGAGGGACCGTCGCTCCAGTGGCTAAGTGGGGGGTGGAACCCTCACTGGGACAGTGTGGCCTCAGGACCCTCAGGGTCACAGAAAGACCGGGGGTGCCTGAGTGTGGCAGAGCTCCAGGTATCAGAGCGGGGAAGCTGGCTGCAGAGATGGAGCCGAGGAGTGGGCTCTCAGCTTGGGGTTGCCATAAACCATGATCCAAGGCACAGGTGGGCCACTGCTCTTCCAGCAGGGACCCAACAAGTGGCAGATCCAGGGAGACTCCCCTTCCTCCCCCGGGAGGAGTGGCACAGGAGTGCACCATAGGGATCTGCTGGTTTTGGAGACTCCAAACGGGGTCGTGTGCCAGAGATAGAAACACTCGGTCACAGGCTGGGTGAGCACAGAGTGCAGCTGGAGACCAGGGAGACGGGAGTGATTGACTGCATTTCTCTGGGGGCTCACTGAGGAGTGGGGCCTCGAGTTCTTGGCTCCTACAGGGCGGAGATTGGGAGGCCACCATTTCACTCTCATCCCCCAAAGCTGTACAGAAAGCTTGCAGGGAACAAAAGCTTCCGAGAGCAAACCCAGGCAGATTACTTAGCCCTGGAACCAAAGCTCCCGAGAGCAAACCTGAGCAGATTATTTAGCCCTGTCCGGCAAGGGTGGGGCAATTCCGCCTCCAGCAAAGACATTTGGGAACCACGGCAACAGGCCTCCCTCAGAAGATCAGCAAGAACAGCCAGCCAAGACCAAGTTTACCAATCAATGAAAATGGCAAAACTCCAGCACTAGGGGAATACTGCACATAGAGTTCATGGCTTTTCTCCCATGATTCATTAGTTTTTCAAAGTTAAATTTTTTAACTGTTTTTTTTTTTGAATTCTTCTTTTTCCCTTTTTCAACCAACAACTTATCAATCCCTTTTTAAAAAATCTTTTTTATTTTTCATTTTTAGAGTCATATTCTGTCCCTTCATAGTAGTTAACCTGATTTTTTGGTATATATATATATATACATATATACATATATATATATATATATGTATATATATATAACTTGTTCTCTCTTTAAAATTTTGGGATACAGTTTCTTCTAACAGACCAAAATATACCCTAAATCTCTAGTGTATGCCTTTGTTCTAGTCTACTGCCTGATCACACTCTCTTCCTTTTTTTTTAATCCTCTTCTTTCTTTTTTCAAACAACTTCTTATTTTATCAATTCCTTTTATAAAATCTTTTATACTTTTCATCTGTACAGTAATATTCCATCCCTTCATTGTATTAACCCCCCTTTTTTTGTACCAATATAAGTTTTTCTTTCTTTAAAATTTTGGGAGGCACTTTCTTCTAACAGACCAAAATACGCCCAAACTCTAGTGTGCGGCATGGATCTATGCACCAGCCTGATGATATCTGATCATATTCTGTTTTTGTTTGTTTGTTTTTATCTTTACCTTTTTCTTTCTTTCCCTTTCTTTTCCTCAGGTTTCAGGTCTCTTCTGATTTGTTTAGTGTATATTTTCTGGGGATGTTGTTACCTTGTTAGCATTGTGTTCTCTCATTCATTTTTCTCCTCTGGACAAAATAACAAGACACAAAAAATAACCTCAAAAAAAAAAAAAAAGAAAAGAAAAAGAGGCAGTACTGACTGCCAGGGACCTAATATGGACATTAGTAAGATGTCGGAACTAGAGTTCAGAATGATGATTTTAAAGATACTCGCTGGGCTTGAGAAAAGCATGGAAGATATTAGACAAACGCTTTCTGGAGAAATAAAAGAACTAAAATCTAACCAAGTCGAAATCAAAAAGGATATTAATGAGGTGCAATAAAAAATGGAGGCTCTAACTGCTAGGATAAATGAGGCAGAAGAGAGAATTAGTGATATAGAAGACAAATGATGGAGAATAAAGAAGCAGAGAGAAAGCGATAACCAACTACTGGATCACGAGGGCAGAATTTGAGAGATAACTGATACCATAAGATGAAACAGTATTAGAATAATTGGGATCCCAGAAGAAGAAGAAAGAGAGAGGGGGGCAGAAGGTATATTGGAGCAAATTATAGCAGAGAACTTCCCTAATTTGGGAAAGGAAACAGGCATCAAAATCCAGGAGGCACAGAGAACCCCCCCTCAAAATCAATAAAAATAGGTCAACACCCTGACATCTAATAGTAAAACCTAAGAGGCTCAGAGACAAAGAGAAAATCCTGAAAGCAGTTCGGGAGAAGAGATCTCTAAACTACAATGGTAGAAACATTAGATTGGCAACAGACCTATCCACAGAGACCTGGCAGGCCAGAAAGGACTGACATGATATCTTCAGAACACTAAATGAGAAAAATATGCAGCCAAGAACACTATATCTAGCTAGGCTATCAAAGAAAATAGGAGAGATAAAAAGCTCCCAGGACAAATAAAAACTAAAGGAATTTGCAAATACGAAACCAACCCTACAAGAAATATTGAAAGGGGTCCTCTAAGCAAAGAGAGAGCCTAAAAGAAACATAGACCAGAAAGGAACACAGACAATATACAGTAGCAGTCACCTTACAGGCAATACAATGGCACTAAATTCATATCTTTCAACAGTTACCCTGAATATATTGGCTAAATGCCCCAATCAAAAGACACAGGGTATCAGATTGGATAAAAAAAACAAGACCCATCGATATTCTGTGTGCAAGAGTCTCATTTTAGACCCAAAGACACCCCCAGATTTAAAGTGAGGGGGTGGAAAACCATTTACCATGCTAATGGACATCAAAAGAAAGCTGGGGTGGAAATCCTTATATCAGACAAATTAGATTTTAAAACAAAGACTGTAATAAGAGATGAGGAAGGACACACTACATCCTACTTAAAGGGTCCATCCAACAAAGAGATCTAACAATTGTAAATATCTATGCCCCTAACATGGGAGCAGCCAATTATATAAGCCAGTTAATAACAAAAACAAAGAAACAAATCAAGAAGAATACAATAAAAGTAGGGAACTTTAACACCCCCCACACTGAAATAGATCATCTAAGCAAAAGATCAACAAGGAAATAATGACTTTTTTTTTAAAGATTTTATTTATTTATTTCACAGAAAGACACAGCCAGGGAGGGAACACAGAAGGGGGAGAGGGAGAGGGAGAAGCAGGCCTCCTGCGGAGCAGGGAGCCCGATGTGGGGCTCGATCCCAGGACCCTGGGACCATGACCTGAGCCGAAGACAGACAATGACTGAGCCAACCAGGTGCCCCGGAAATAAGGACTTTAAATGACACACTGGACCAGCTGGACTTCACAGATATATTCAGAACGTTCCATCCCAAAGCAACAGAATACACATTCTTCTCTAGTGTCCATGGAACATTCTCCAGAATAGCTCACATCCTAGGTCACAAATCAGCTCTCAACCGGTACCAAAATATTGGGATTATTCCCTGCCTATTTTCAGACCACAGTGCTTTGAAACTAGAACTCAATCACAAGAGGAAAGACATTAAGAACTCAAATACATGGAGGCTAAAGAGCATCCTACTAAAGAAGGAATGGGTCAACCAGGAAATTAAAGAAGAATTAAAAAAATTTGTGGAAACAAATGAAAATGAAACCACAACTGTTCAAAATCTTTGGGATGCAGCAAAGGTGGTCCTAAGAGGAAAGTATATAGCAATAGAAGCCTTTCTCTAGAAACAAGAAAGTCTCAAATATACAACCTAACCCTACACCTAAAGGAGCTAGAGAAAGAACAGCAAATAAAGCCTAAACCCAGCAGGAGAAGAGAAATAATAAAGATCAGAGCAGAAATCAATGAAATAGAAACCAAAAAACAGTAGAACAGATCAACGAAACTAGGAACTGTTTTTTGAAAGAATTAACAAGATTGATAAACCCCTTGCCAGACTTATCAAAAAGAAAAGAGAAATGACCCAAATAAATAAAATCATGAATGAAAGAAGAGAGATCACAACCAACACCAAAGAAATACAAAAAATTTTAAGAACATATTATGAGCAAATATATGCCAGCAAATGAGATAATCTGGAAGAAATAGATGTATTTCTAGAGATGTATCAAGTACCAAAACTTAACAAGGAAGAAATAGAAAACCCGAACAGACTTAGAACCACTAAAGAAATTTTAAAAATCTCCCAACAAACAAGAGCCCAGGGCCAGATGGCTTCCCAGAGGAATTCTACCAAACATTTAAAGAACAATTAATACGCATTCTTCTGAAACTGTTCCAAAAAATAGAAATGGAAAGAAAACTTCCTAACTCGTTTTATGAGGCCACCATTACCTTGATCCCAAAACCAGGCAAAGACCCCATCAAAAAGGAGAACTGCAGACCAATATCCTTGATGAACATGGATGCAAAAATTCTCACCAAAATACTAGACAATAGGATCCAACAGTACATTAAAATGATTATTCACCATAATCCCCACCAATAATCTCCATATTATTCACCAATCCCCATCACCATAATTCACCACCAAATCCCACTCACTAAGTGGGATTTATCCCTGGGCTGCAAGGTTGGTTCAACGTTCAACATCTGCAAATCAATCATTGTGATACAATACGTTAATAAAAGAAAGAACAAGAACCATATGACCCTCTCAATAGATGCAGAAAAAGCATTTGGCAAAGTACAGCATCCTTCTTGATCAAAACTCTTCAGAGTATAGGGATAGAGGGTACACAACTCAATATCATAAAAGCCATCTATGAAAAACCCACAGCGAATATTATTCTCAATAGGGAAAAACTGAGAGCTTTCCCCCTAAGGTCAGGAACACAGCAGGGATGTCCACTATCACCACTGCTATTCAACATAGTATTAGAATTCATAGCCACAGCAATCAGACAACAAAAAAATCAAAGGCATCCAAATCAGCAAAGAAGAAATCAAACTCTCTTTGCAGATGATATGATACTTTGTGTGGAAAACCCAAAAGCCTCCACCCCCAAACTTCTAGAACTCATACAGGAATTCAGTAAAGTGGCCGGATATAAAATCAATGCACAGAAATCAGTGGCATGCCTATACACCAACCACAAGACAGAAGAAAGAGAAATTAAGGAGTCGATCTCATTTACAATTGCGCCCAAAACCATAAGATACCTAGGAATAAATCTAACCAAAGAGGCAAAGAATCTGTACTCACAAAACCATAAAATACTCATGAAAGAAATTGAGGAAGGCACAAAAAATGGAAAAACTTTCCATGCTCATGGATTGGAAGAATAGTGTGAAGATGTCAATGCTACTTAGAGCAATCTACACATTCAAAGCAATCCCATCAAAATACCATCCACTTTTTCCAAAGAAATGGAACAAATAATCCTAAAATTTGTATGGAACCAGAAAAGAACCCGAATAGCCAGTGGAATGTTGAAAAAGAAAAGCAAAGCTGGTGGCATCACAATTCCATACTTCAAGCTCTATTACAAAGCTGTAATCATCAAGACAGTACGGTACTGGCACAAACACAAACACATAGATCAATGGAACAGAATAGAGAGCCCAGAAATGGACCCTCAACTGTATGGTCAACTTATCTTTGACAAAGCAGGAAAGAATGTCCAATGGAAAAAAGACAGTCTCTTCAACAAATGGTGTTGGGAAATTGGACAGCCACATGCAGAAGAATGAAACTGGACCATTTCCTTATTCCACACACAAAAACAGACTCAAAATGGTTGAAAGACCTAAATGAGAGACAGGAGTCCATCAGAATCCTAAAGAGAACACAGGCAACAACCTCTTTGACCTCAGCCACAGCAACTTCTTCCTAGAAACATCGCCAAAGGCAAGGGAAGCAAGGGCAAAAATGAACTATTGGGAGTTCATCAAGAAAAAAAGCTTTTGCACAGCAAAAGAAACAGTCAACCAAACCAAAAGACAACCGACAGAATGGGAGAAGATATTTGCAAATGACATATCAGATAAAAGGGCTAGTATCCAAAATCTATAAAGAGCTTATCAATCTCAACCCCCAAAGAACAAATAATCCAATCAAGAAATGGGCAGAAGACATGAACAGACATTTTTCTAAAGAAGACACCCAAATGGCCAACAGACACATGAAAAAAATACTCAACATCACTGGGCATCAGGGAAATCCAAATCAAAATCTCAATGAAGTACCACCTCACACCAGTCAGAATGGCTAAAATTAACAAGTCAGGAAAGGACAGATGTTGGTGAGGACACGGAGAAAGGGGAACCCTCCTACACTGTTGGTGGGAATGGAAGCTGGTGCATCCACTCTGGAAAACAGTATGGAGTTTCCTCAGAAAGTTGAAAATAGAGCTACCATATGACCCAGGAATTGCATTACTGGGTATTTACCCCAAAGATACAAATGTAGGGATCCGAAGGGGTACGTGCACCCCAAAGTTTATAGTAGCAATGTCCACAATAGCCAAACTGTGGAAAGAGCCAAGATGTCCATTGACAGATGAATGGATAAAGAAGATGTGGTAGATATATACCATGGAATATTATGCAGCCATCAAAAGGAATGAAATCTTGCCATTTGCAACGATGTGGATGGAACTGGAGGGTATTATGCTGAGTGAAATAAGTCAATCAGAGAAAGACATGTATCATATGATCTCACTGATATGAGGAATTCTTAATCTCAGGAAACAAACTGAAGGTTGCTGGAATGGTGGGGTGGTGGGAGGGATGGGGTTGGTGGGTGATAGACATTGGGTAGGGTATGTGCTATGGTGAGCACTGTGAATTGTGAAAGACTGTTGAATCTCAGACCTGTACCTCTGAAACAAACAATACATTATATGTTTAAAATAAAAAAAGATAGCAGGAAAAATGAAGGGGGGAAATCGGAGGGGGAGACGAACCATGAGAGACTATGGACTCTAAGAAACAAACTGAGGGTTCTAGAGGGGAGGGGGTTGGGGGGATGGGATATTCTGGTGATGGGTATCAAATAGGTCATGTACTGCATGGAGCACTGGGTGTTATATGCAAACAATGAATCATGGAACACTACATCAAAAACTAATGATGTAATGTATGGTGATTAACATAATATAATAATAAAAAGGCAGAAACAGAGATTAGAGTGATGTGTTTATAAAGCAAGGAATGCCAAGGATTGTCTGCATCCACCAGAAGCTGGAAGAGGCAAGGAATGAATTGGCCCCTAGAGACTTCAGAAGGAGCATAGTTCTACCAACATCTTGATTTTAGGCTTTTAGCCTCCACAACTAGGATAAAATAAATTTCTCTTGTTCTAAGCCACCCAGTTTGATGTAATTTGTTACAGCAATTTTAGGAAATGAATACAAATTTTGGTAGTGGGATGTGGGGTGCTTCTCTAATAAGTACCTAAAAACATGGAAGTGGTTTTGGAATTGGATAATGTGTGGAGGCTGAAGGAATTTTGAGGCACATGATAAAAAATGCCTACTATTTCTTTGAAGGGATTTTTGGTAGAAATACAGATATTAAGGGTTATTCTGGTGAGGGTTCAGAAGGGTGTGAGGAGCACTGTAAAGAAAGCGTCTGTCATCTTAAAGAATACATATGTCATTATGGACCAAATTTTGGTAGAAATAGGAATATTAATGGTGATTCTGGTGAAATCTCAGATGTAAATGAAGAACATACAGGAAACTGTAAGAAAGATAATCTTTGTTCTAAAGTGACAAAAAAGTTGACTGAATTGTGATTTACTTTTGGGTGGAAAACAGAAATTTTAAGTGATGAACCTGAATATTAAGCTGAGATTTCCAAACAAAGTGTTTCTCCTTGTTGCTTCTAGTAAAATGCAAGAGGAAAGAAATATATTGAGGAAGGAATTGTTAAGAAAAAGGAAACCAGCACATGGTGATTTGGGAAATTCTCAGGCTATCCAGATTGCAAAAGTTTCTAAGGTTGGGAGGTTCATTGTTCAGAAAGCATGCTTTGGGAAGAAGGTCAAGAGAGAGGCTGGAAAACCTTTGCTGACTGAAGAGATTAGGCATATGACTCATGGATCTAGTCAGCTATCTCAGCAGAGGCCAGGAATAGAGAAGAGGTTATCCAGGAAAGATCTATGAGAAACTTTTTGTCTAATGGAGAGGACTCCCTCTACATATACAGGAGACTGATGAGGATTTTCAGAATGTTGTTTTAGCATAAACATTGCCAGATTGTTCTGAAGGGGATAGAGAAAGAACTAAGTGAAAGAGAGCAGTAGGACTTTCAAAATTCCTCACTCATGAAAGGAGCTCATATAGCTAGTTGACAGCAAAAATCTTCCTTCAAGAAAAAGGAAGGATGATTCTGAGGGCAGAGTCACAGATGCAGAAGCAGAGGCCAGAGAAGCAAGTGCAAAAGCAGAGGCAGAGGACAACCAAACCACCACCCCAGATGCAAAAGCCAACAAAGCCACTCTGTGGGCCCAGAGGCAGAGGCCAAAAATGCAGCTGCTGCTCTTCCAGGGAATAGATCCATCACAGCCCTATAAGGTGGAGTCACCATAAGTCCAGAGAACAGACACAGAGCCACAGAGAATTATTCTCAAACCTTGAAATCTGATGTAATTTACCTTGCTAGGTTTCAGATTTGCTTATGACCAGTGACCCCTTGAGATTTCCCATTTTCTCCCTTTTAGAATGGGAATATCTATCCTGTATCTATTCCACAATTGCATTTTGGAAGTAGATAACTTGTTTTCTAGGTTCACAGGTCCACAGATGCAGAGAATTTTTTCCCCATATCCACAATTTCACTCATACATGATTTAGATGATTTAGAAGATGAGATTTGGAACTTTTTGAACTGATTATATTTAGAAGAGAGTTAAGACTTAAAGTTGAAGATGTAATGGTTTGAGACTGGGGGATGTTGGGATGGAGAGAATGTATTGTGTATGTGGGATGGATATGAGTTTTAGGGGCCAGAGGGTGGACTTTAGTGGGTTGAATAGTGTCACCAAAAGACATGTTTAAGTCCTGATGCCCCAGTACCTGTGAAAGTTACCTTATATGGAAATAGGACTTTGTAGAAGTGATTAAGTTAAGAATCTCAAGGTGAGATATCATCCTGGATTTAGGATGGGCCCTACATGCAATGACAGTGTCCCTATAAGAAATAGAAAAGATACCAAGAGACATGTTGGGGGAAGGCCATGTGAAGATAGAAGTAGACACTGGAATGATGCCTCTTGGACTTCTAGCTTCCAGAGCTATAAGAGAATTAGTTTCTCTTGTTTTGAGCCAGCTAGTTTGTGATAATTTGTTATGTTGGTCCTGGGAAATAATACAATATCTAACTAGTGGTTTTATTGTGAGAATTAAAATGAGATAATGTATGTAAACTACTTATAGAGTGAGCACATAATCAATAGTAGCTATTATTATTAGCACAGGGAAATCTATTAATAAACCATATTATTTATTTAAATAAGAGAAGCAATATATAATCATAGTAGATACTAAAAGCATCAGATAAAATTTAACACTTGCTACCAATATAAATAAAAATACATTAACAATACAAGAAACTTCCTTAAAATGGCAAAGAGGAAGAGTAGTGATATACTTGTTTGCAGTACAAACCCTGGAGACATGCTCACTGGAAAAAAAAGAAGAAAATATTGCCATTAAAAAAATAATGCTATTTTTCTGAAATTACCTGAAATGCTTATTTCAGCAAGCCATTTTATTCTCTATATAAATAGCCATACATAAGAATCTTGGAATTCAAATATTAACTCAGTGATTGAGTAATGTTAATGATGGTGTTATTGAGATACTTTGCCTTAATGCCTCCATCTGTACTGCACAAATAGATCTTTCAAAGGTTTCAAAAAATTATTGTGATATTTTCAGGTTACTTTTCTCTAGATGGGCATTTTTAAATAATGTTTTTTAGAATTCTGACCAATGCAGTGATATTTGAAAAAAAATACATGGAAAAGTATTGTAATAGAAGAAATTAATATGTTCTTATATTTTGAGAGCTTCAATGAATGCTAGATTATCTAAAAGAATTATCTACAAAATCATGTCACTCTGTCTTGTGTTAATTTATATACCCATACAATACAATAAAATTCCAACAAAATTTGTTCTAAAACACAATAATACTCTTCTTGAAATTAATTTTTTAAATAAGCATGTGAGATTAAAAAAAAAAAAACAGAAAATACCAGAGCAACAAGGGTAATCTACTGTAGAAGATGTTAGACTGTGGTCATTATATTAATATTTTCAGTGAAAAGACCTATCATGTCATCCTAAAAATCAACCTAATTATATAGGAAGTTTAAATATATAATAAAATCAAACATCCAAAAATAACAAACAAATGAGGAATTATTTAATAATTAGTGTTAGGATAACTGGATAGTCTTTGGGAGAAAAATTTTTGTGGGGGAGGGGCACAGGGAGGGAGAGAGAGAATTTTAAGCAGGTTCCATGCCCAGTGTAAAGCCTGACACAGGGCTTGATCTCACAACCCTGAGCTCATGACAAGAGCTGAAAGCAAGAGTCAGATGCTTAACTGACTGAACCATCCAGGCACCCCCTGGGAGAAAATTTTGATTAAAAAATTTGTTTAGGGTGCACCTGGGTGGCTCAGTTGTTAAGCATAACAGGGTCCTGGGATCGAGCCCTGCATCAGGCTTTCTGCTCAGTGGAAGCCTGCTTCTCCCTCTGCCACTCCCCCTGCTTGTGTTCCCTCTCGCTGTGTCTCTTTCTGTCAAATAAATAAATAAAATCTTTAATAAAAAAGAATTAGTTTAGATACATATTTTATATAAACTTCAAGTAAACTCCAGAAGTATTAAGGATCACACATTATATCATACCATAGAAAAGCTAACAGACAATAGAATAAGATCTTTGTACGGATGCCAACTTTTCACATTTTGAAATAAAAAGAAAAGTTTAAAAGGGATGATTGACAGATTCAATTATATAAAATGTAAAACATTTATTCAACAGAATATGAAATGAAAATAAAAGAGAAAGCTATACACTGGTATCAGGTATGACAGATGAAGAATTAACATCAATAAGGAACAAAAAGAGAATTCTAATTCATAAGGATATAATTAAGATGCTAATGAGTAAAGGGAATGAATAGTCAGTAAAATAGAAAAGAAAAAAAAACAGCAAGGGAACATAGGGAACATGTGCAGCTTCACTAGTAAGTAAAGTAATATATTTTGAAACAATAATTTTGTACCTATTAAATTAGAAAAATTGGGTCCGCTTAAATCAGGCAAGCCTGTGATTAAATCAGTAGTCTCTAGCCTTGCTAGTGGCAACGTAAACTAGTATAACATGTTAAGCAATTTAGTAATACATATCAAGACCCATAAAATTTTGACCACTTACTTTACTCTTGAGAATTTAAACAAAGGAAATATTTGTTAGAGAATTATCTATAATAGTAAAGAATTGGAACCCAGATAATAGGTACAAAAATAGTTAAATAAGTAAATTACAGTTTAGAAAGCATTAAATTGTAATTATAAATATGTAACAACATGGGAAATATGTAAGAGACATTATTAAGTAGAGAGGATATTATTTAGAGGACAATGAAGATACATATAAAATATAAAAGTGGGGGGTGGAGCAAGATGGCAGAGGAGCAGGAGACCTGGATTTCTTCTGGTCTCAGGAATTCAGCTGAATAGGGATCAAACCATTCTGAACACTTTCGAACTCAAAAGGAGATCAAAGAAGAGAGTAGCAAAAACTCTCTGAACAGAGAAGCGACCACTTACTGGAAGGCAGGACGTGAGGAGAAGTGAATCCGAGGCGATATTCGGGAGGATAGACGGCAGGGGAGGGGCCTCCGTCGGCCACTTCTGGCAAGTGATAGAGCTGCGGAGCACAAAACCAGAACTTTTAGAAGTCGGCTCCGCTGAGGGATGTCGCTACAGTGGCTAAGCGAGGGGTGGAACCCTCGTGGGACAGCATGGTCTCAGGACCCTCAGGGTCACAGAAAGACGGGGGTGCCTGAGTGCAGCAGAGCTCCCAGGTATCAGAGCGGGGAAGCCGGCTGCAGAGACGGAGCAGAGGCGCGGGCTCTCAGCTTGGGGTTGCCATAAACTGTGATCCGCAGCCCAGTTGGGCCACTGCTCCTCCAGCAGGGACCCAACAAGCGGCAGAGCTGGGGAGACTCCCCTTCCTCCACGGGGAGGAGCAGCGCGGGAGTGCACCGCAGAGATCGGCTGGGTTTGGAGACTCCACACGGGGTCGGGTGCCAGAGATAGAAACACTTGGTCACAGGCCGGGTGAGCACGGAGTGCGGCCAGAGACCAGGGAGAGGGGAGTGACTGTTTTTCTCTGGGGGCACGCTGAGGAGCAGGCCCCGAGTACTCAGCTCCTCCAGGTGGAGATTGGGAGGCCACCATTTTCACCCTGGTCCTCCAAAGCTGTGCCGAGAGCTTGCAGGAACAAAAGCTCCTGAGAGCAAACCCGAGCAGCTTGCTTAGCCCGGACCGAGAAGGGCGGGGCAATTCCACCTACGGCAAAGACATTTGGGAACCACAGCAACAGGCCCCTCCCCCAGAAGATCGGCACGAACAGCCAGCAAGCCAAGACCAAGTTTACCGATCAAGGAGAACGGGAGAACTCCAGCGCTAGGGGAATACCGCACATAGAATTCATGGCTTTTTTACCATGATTCATTAGTTTTTCAAAGTTAATTTTTTTAACTGTTTTTTTTTTTTAATTTTTCTTTTTCCCTTTTTCAACCAACATCTTGTGAATCCCTTTTTTAAAAAAACATTTTTTATTTTTCATTTTTAGAGTCATATTTTATCCCTTCATAGTAGTTACCCTTATTTTTGGCATATATATATAAGTTGTTCTCTCTTTAAAATTTTGAGATACAGTTTCTTCTAACAGATCAAAATATACCCTAAATCACTAGAGTATGGCTTTGTTCTAGTCTCCTGCCTGATCACATTCTCTCCCTTTTTTTTTCTTTTCTTTTTTTTAATCTTTTTTCAAACAACTTCTTATCAATTCCTTTTATAAGATCTTTTATAATTTTCATCTTAACAGTCATCTTCCATCCCTTCATTGTATCAACCCTTATTTTGTACATACATAAGTCTTTCTTCCTTTAAAATTTTAGGAGGCACTTTTTTCTAACAGACCAAAATATGCCCAAAATCCAGTGTGTGACACTGATCTATGAACTAGCCTGATCATATTTGATCATATTCTGTTTTTTTTGTATTGTTCTGTTTTTGTTTTTATCTTTTCCTTTTTGTTTTTTTTTCCTCTTTCTTTTTTCTTTCTTTCCCTTTCTTTTTCCCTGGTATCAGGTCTTTTCTGATTTGTATAGAGTATATTTGCTGGGGACATTGTTAACCTGTTAGCATTTTGTTCTCTCATTCATCTATTCTCCTCTGGACAAAATGACAAGACGAAAAAAATCACCTCAGCAAAAAGAACAAGAGGTAGTACCGTCTGCCAGGGACCTACCCAATATGGACATTAGTACGATGTCGGACCTAGAGTTCAGAATCATGACTTTAAAGATACTAGCTGGGCTTGAAAAAAGCGTGGAAGTTATTAGAGAAACCCTTTCTGGAGAAATAAAAGAACTAAAATCTAACCAAGTCGAAATCAAAAAGGCTATTGATGAGGTGCAATCAAAAATGGGGGCACTAACTGCTAGGATAAATGAGGCAGAAGAGAGAATCAGCGATATAGAAGACCAAATGATGGAAAATAAAGAGGCGGAGAAAAAGAGAAAGAAACAACTACAGGATCACGAAGGCAGAATTCGAGAGATAAGCGATACCATAAGACAAAACAACATTAGAATAATTGGAATCCCAGAAGAAGAAGAAAGAGAGAGAGGGGAGAAGGTATATTGGAGCAAATTATAGCAGAGAACTTCCCTAATGTGAGGAATGAAACAGGCATCAAAATCCAGGAGGCACAGAGAACCCCTCTCAAAATCAATAAAAATAGGTCAACACCCCGACATCTAATAGCAAAACTTACAAGTCTCAGAGACAAAGAGAAAATCCTGAAAGCAGCTCGGGAGAAGAAATATGTAACCTACAATAGTAGAAACATTAGATTGGCAGCAGACCTATCCACAGGGACCTGGCAGGCCAGAAAGGACTGGCATGATATATTCAGAGCACTAAACGAGAAAAATATGCAGCCAAGAATACTATATCCAGCTAGGCTGTCATTGAAAATAGAAAGAGAGATAAAAAGCTTCCAGGACAAACAAACACTAAAGGAATTTGCAAACACGAAACCAGCCCTACAAGAAATATTGAAAGGGGTCCTCTAAGCAAAGAGAGAGCCTAAAAGAAGCATAGATCAAAAAGGAACACAGACAATATACAGTAACAGCCACCTTACAGGCAATACAATAGCACTAAATTCATACCTTTCAATAGTTACCCTGAATGTAAATGAGCTAAATGCCCCAATCAAAAGACACAGGCTATCAGATTGGATTAAAAAACAAGACCCATTGATATGCTGTCTGCAAGAAACTCATTTTAGACCCAAAGACACCCCCACATTGAAAGTGAAGGGGTGGAAAACCATTTACCATGCTAATGGACACCAAAAGAAAGCTGGGATGGCAATCCTTATATCAGAAAAATTAGATTTAAAAGAAAGACTGTAATAAGAGATGAGGAAGGACACTATATCCTACTTAAAGGGTCTATCCAACAAGAAGATCTAACAATTGTAAATATCTATGCCCCTAACATGGGAGCAGCCAATTATATAAGGCAATTAATAACCAAAGCAAAGAAACACATTGACAACAATACAATAATAGTGGGGGACATTAACAGCCCCATGACTGAAATGGACAGATCATCTAAGCAAAAGATCAACAAGGAAATAAAGACTTTAAATGAAACACTGGACCAAATGGACTTCATAGACATATTCAGAACATTCCATCCCAAAGCAACGGAATACACATTCTTCTCTAGTGCCCATGGAACATTCTCCAGAACTGATCACATCCTAGGTCACAAATCAGGTCTCAACCGGTACCAAAAGATTGGGATTATTCCCTGCGTATTTTCAGACCACAGTGCTTTGAAACTAGAACTCAATCACAAGAGGAAAGTCGGAATGAACTCAAATACATGGAGGCTAAAGAGCATCCTACTAAAGAATGAATGGGTCAACCAGGAAATTAAAGAACAATTAAAAAAATTCATGGAAACCAATGAAAATGAAAACACAACTGTTCAAAATCTTTGGGATACAGCAAAGGCAGTCCTAAGAGGAAAGTATATAGCAATACAAGCCTTTCTCAAGAAACAAGAAAGGTCTCAAATACACAACCTAACCCTACACCTAAAGGAGCTGGAGAAAGAACAGCAAATAAAGCCTAAACCCAGCAGGAGAAGATAAATAAGAAAGATCAGAGCAGAAATCAATGAAATAGAAACCAAAAGAACAGTAGAACAGATCAACAAAATTAGGAGCTGGTTCTTTGAAAGAATTAATAAGATTGAAAAACCCCTGGCCAGACATATCAAAAAGAAAAGAGAAATGACCCAAATCAACAAAATCATGAAAGAAAGAGGAGAGATCACAACCAACACCAAAGAAATACAATTATAAGAACATATTATGAGCAACTCTATGCCAGCAAATTAGATAACGTGGAAGAAATGGGTGCATTCCTAGAGATGTATCAACTACCAAAATTGAACCAGGAAGAAATAGAAACCTGAAGAGACCTATAACCACTAAGGAAATTGAAGCAGTGATCAAAAATCTCCCAACAAACAAAAGCCCAGGGCCAGACGGCTTCCCAGGGGAATTCTATCAGACATTTAAAGAAGAATTAATACCTATTCTCTTGAAACTGTTCCAAAAAAAAGAAATGGAAGGAGAACTTCCAAACTCATTTTATGAGGCCACCAAACCTTGATCCCAAAACCAGACAAAGACCCCATCAAAAAGGAGAACTACAGACCAATATCCTTGATGAACATGGATGCAAAAATTCTCACCAAAATACTAGCCAATAGGATCCAACATTACATTAAAAGGATTATTCAACATGACCAAGTGGGATTTATCCCTGGGCTGCAAGATTGGTTCAACATCCCCAAATCAATCAACGTGATACTATACATTAACAAAAGAAAGAACAAGAATCATATGACCCTCTCAATAGATGCAGAGAAAGCATTTGACAAAGTACAGCATCCTTTCTTGATCAAAACTCTTCAGAGTATAGGGATAGAGGGTACATACCTCAATATCATAAAAGCCATCTATGAAAAACCTACAGCGAATATCATTCTCAATGGGGAAAAGCTGAGAGCTTTTCCCCTAAGATCAGGAACCCAGCAGGGATGTCCACTATCACCACTGCTATTCAACATAATATTAGAAGTCCTAGCCACAGCAATCAGACAAGAAAAAGAAATCAAAGGCATCCAAATCGGCAAGGAGGAAGTGAAACTCTCACTCTTTGCAGATGATATGATACTGTATGTGGAAAACCCAAAAGACTCCACCCCAAAAGTGCTAGAACTCATACAGGAATTCAGTCAAGTAGCAGGATATAAAATCAATGCACAGAAATCAGTGGCATTCCTATACACCAACAACAAGACAGAAGAGAGACAAATCAAGGAGTCAATCCCATTTACAATTGCACCCAAAACCATAAGATACCTAGGAATAAATTTAACCAAAGAGGCAAAGGATCTGTGCTCATAAAACTATAAAATACTCATGAAAGAAATTGAAGAAGACACAAAGAAATGGAAAAACGTTCCATGCTCATGGATTGGAAGAACAAACATTGTGAAGATGTCAATGCTAACTAGAGCAATCTACACATTCAATGCAATCCCCATCAAAATACCATCCACTTTTTTCAAAGAAATGGAACAAATAATCCTAAAATTTGTATGGAACCAGAAGAGACCCTGAATAGCCAGAGGAATGTTGAAAAAGAAAAGCAAAGCTGACAGCATCACAATTCCGGACTTCCAGCTCTATTACAAAGCTCTCATCATCAAGACAGTATGGTACTGGCACAAAAACAGACACATAGATCAATGGAATAGAATTAAGAGCCCAGAAATGGACCCTCAACTCTATGGTCAACTCATCTTTTACAAAGCAGGACAGAATATCCAATGGAAAAAAGACAGTCTCTTTAACAAATGGTGTTGGGAAAATTGGACAGCCACATGCAGAAGAATGAACCTGGACCATTTCCTTACACCACACACAAAAATAGATTCCAAATGGTTGAAAGGCCTAAACGTGAGACAGGAGTCCATCAAAATCCTAAAGAACACAGGTAGCAACCTCTTCGACCTCAGCCGCAGCAACTTCTTCCTAGAAACATAGCCAAAGGCAAGGGAAGCCAGGGCAAAAATGAACTATTGGGATTTCACCAAGATAAAAAGCTTTTGCATAGCAAAAGAAACAGTCCACAAAACCAAAAGACAACCGACAGAATGGGAGAAAATATTTGCAAATGACATATCAGATAAAAGGCTAGTATCCAAAATCTATAAAGAACTTATCAAACTCAACACCCAAAGAACAAATAATCCAATCAAGAAATGGGCAGAAGACATGAACAGACATTTTTCCAAAGAAGACATCCAAATGGCCAACAGACACATGAAAAAGTGCTCAACATCGCTCGGCATCAGGGAAATCCAAATCAAAACCTCAATGAGATACCACCTCACACCAGTCAGAATGGCTAAAATTAACAAGTTAGGAAATGACAGATGTTGGCGGGGATGTGGAGAAAGGGGAACCCTCCTCCACTGTTGATGGAATGCGAGCTGGTGCAACCACTCTGGAAAATAGTATGGAGGTTCCTCAAATAGTTGAAAATAGAGCTACCATACGATCCAGCAATTGCACTACTGGATATTTACCACAGAGATACAAATGTAGGGTTCCGAAGGGGTACATGCACCCCAATGTTTATAGCAGCAATGTCCACAATAGCCAAACTGTGGAAAGGGCCAAGATGTCCATTGACAGATGAATGGATAAAGAAGAAGTGGTATATATACACAACGGAATATTATGCAGCCATCAAAAGGAATGAGATCTTGCCATTTGCAATGATGTGGATGGAACTGGAGGGTGTTATGCTGAGTGAAATAAGTCAATCAGAGAAAGACATGTATCATATGACCTCACTGATATGAGGAATTCTTATCTCAGGAAACAAACTGAGTGTTGCTGGAATGGTGGGGGGTGGGACAGATGGGGTGGCTGGGTGATAGACATTGGGTAGGGTACGTGCTATGGTGAGCGCTGTGAATTGTGCAAGACTATTGAATCACAGATCTATACTTCTGAAACAAATAATGTAACATATGTTAAGAAAAAAGAAAGAGAAGAAGAAGATAGCAGGAGGGGAAGAATGAAGGGGAGTAAGTCGGATGGGGAGATGAACCATGAGAGATGATGGACCCTACAAAACAAACTGAGGTTTCTAGAGGGAAGGAGGGTGGGGGGATGGTTTAGCCTGGTGATGGGTATTAAAGAGGGCACATTCTGCGTGGAGTACTGGGTGTTATGCACAAACAATGAATCATGGAACACTACATCAAAAACTAATGATGTATGGTGATTAACATAACAAGAAAAAATAAAAAAAATATATAAAAGTGCAGATGTAGATTTAACAAGTATTTAACATCTTGAATTTCACACTTAGGAGTTATGGTTAGTATGCAGTTATATATATTATTGCTTCTGATCAAGATAGAAAACTATGAATGGCCAACATTTACTTTTTTTAAATAACTGCATTAAACAGAGGTTAACAGGGGCACCTGGATAGCACAGTCGGTTAAGCATCTGACTCTAGTTTTGGCTCAGGTCATGATCTCAGGGTCCTGGGATCAAGCCCAGTTAAGGCTCCACCCTCACTGCGGAGTCTTTATGAGATTCTCTCTCCCTCTGCCCCTCCCGCTCATGCTCTCTCTCTCAAATAAATAAATAAAAATCTTTTTAAAAAACCCAGAAGGATAATATTCTCTAACATATCTTGATGTAAGCCACTATTAGCTGTATGACTAGCCAATGAACACTAGAAATATCTCAGTGAAAATATATATTGTAAAACCATTTCTGAGCATTATTGAAAATATTTTTCATTATCTTCAACTTAGTGCCTCAACACTTTGTTTACTTTGGTGGTATTAATTAAAACACCATTGTTATGACTTGAGTGGAAAACAATTGTATGATCATTGCCTGTTGATTTTACCAATAGTTTAACAAAAGAGTTGCAGCTTGCAGTATATAGTTTATTTTAAAGGTGTGAATTAGTCTTCATTTTTCTCTTTGGAATATCAATTTTTAGCTATGTAAAAATATTGTGAACTTAATTAGCATGTACAAAGAAGTAGAAATCCTGATGGCATGTATATAACACCTGATTCCAAACCATATGATTTGTAACAGTATTTTCTATTTCAAAGAAGGTTCCTTTAATCTTTAGAAATATGTTCTAAAATAGACCATTCAATTGATTGACACATTTAACACTTTTAAAGACATTATTTTCCTTTGTTTTTTAAATAGAACAACAAAAGTAGCCCTATTGTAGTTCTTGACATATGACATTGGTGACAGCTCTGACACAGTTCTGACACAATCTCAACTGTCCTCAACAATTTCTGCTGCTAGTAAAGATGTTGGTAGACAGCACGAGGTAGTTTCCATGTAACTCTCTTACAGAGAAAAAGAATGAAGGAAAGAAGGAAAATGGGAGAAGGCAGCACGGTATACTCATAAAAGGATTCGAATCTAAAGTTATACTGCGGTGGGTCCAAATGCTATTCTCTTTAATAGTTATTTGACCTTGGGCAAGTCACATTTTCTCGCCAATATTTCCTAGATTCCATGAAAAAAATTTTGCTTTTTCTAGCTGCATCTTTTGCAGTTTGACCGTGACTGTTCTTTCTTCTAAGTCTCTGTTCCTTATCAATGAAATAGTACATAATAACCCTGAAAGACACGTTTTTTGTTACCATTTAAAGAAAAGTATCTCGAGTTAACAATGCTGTATCATTTACTTAAAATTTTGCTAAGAAAGTAGATCTTATATTAAGTACTCTTACCATAAAAGAAGAAGAAATTTAAAGAGGGTGGAAGGAAACTCTTGGAGGTGATGGATATGTTTATGGCTTTGACTGTGGTGATGGTTTCACAGGTATATACTTGTTTTCAAACTCATCAAGTTGTATACACTAATTATGTACAGCTTTTTGTTTGTCAATCATACCTAGTTTTTTTTTAAATATCAATTTAGATGTATTTTACAAGTTCTCATATGAAGAATTTTTATTGTACAGTTTTGATTACTTTAAAATTCTTATTAAGGATTCTTTGACTAGTAGAATTTTAGCAATGTGGTTTTTTAAAATATTTTATTTATTTATTTGAGAGAGAGGAAGAGAGAGCATGCATTAGTGGAGGGAGGGGCAGAGGGATAGAGAGAAGCAGACTCCCTGCTAAGTGGGGAGCCCAACACAGGCTCAATCCCAGGACCCTGGGATCATGACCTTAGGTGAAATCAGACACTTAACCGAACCAGCCACCCAGGTGCCCCAGCAATGTGTTTTTAAATGTCCAAATGTATAAGGATTCAACCGTTTCACTGTGATTATAAAACATGATATGTATCAAATTTTTAAAAATTTTTTGAGATGTGCTGTGTGAACCTATATGCAATCAATTTTCCAAATAGTCTGTGTGTATTTTAGAAGATTGTATGTTTGAAAACTGTTGGAGGCAGAACTATATACATATATTCCTTAAATTAACTGCATTAATTGTGTTATTTAAATCTTTTATATCCTTACTATTTTAATTTTGTCTCTTGACCCATCAATATTGGAAACAGGTGTGTTGATATTTCCTACTATGATAGTAGAACTGTCATTTTTTAAAATTTCACCAATTATTGATTTACACATTCAAGGCTATATTATTAGTCATTAGAGGTTTAAATATGTTATATCTCCCTGGTAAATAAAACTTTTTATTATTATGAATATTCTTTTGCCCTAATAATATTGTCTTTGAACTTTGTACTTTTCAATATTAATATAGCTACCTCAGCTTTCTTTTGGTTAGTATTTCCTGGTATATCTCAGTTTACCACTGTCTCTCTCATACCCCAAATTTTATCTCCTTACATCAGCATTTACATCCAGGGCATCTTCAGATTTTATGTTCTGTTGCTATTAACCTCTCAAATTCCAGCTCACTACTACACTCTTTATTTTATAGTTTGCTTGTTTTGGTTTTGGCTCATGGCAATTTCATTTAGTGCCAGCTCAAAAATACATTTAAATAATGTGTATTTGTTTCAATTTATCTATTATATAAATATAATGTTTAGAATATCTGGTCTGGCATTCTCTCAGAAGCAGAAGTCCTTGCTAAACTTTTGATGTTAGCAATGATCTAAATAAGCTACCTTATTTAAATCATATGTTTATAGCAGGCACTTTTTTTTTTAAAGATTTTATTTATTTATTTGAGACAGAGAGAATGAGAGAGAGAGAGCACATGAGAGGGGGGAGGGTCAGAGGGAGAAGCAGACTCCCCGCTGAGCGGGGAGCCCGATGCGGGACTCAATCCAGGGACTCCAGGATCATGACCTGAGCCGAAGGCAGTCGCTTAACCAACTGAGCCACCCAGGCGCCCGCAGGCACTTTTTTTTAATTATAATTTTTTATTATGTTATGTTAGTCACCATACAGTACATCATTACTTTTGGATGTAGTGTTCCATGATTCATTGTTTGCATATAACACCCAGTGCTCCGTGCAATATGTGCCCTCCTTAATACCCATCACCGGGCTCACCCATCCCCTGCTTCCCTCTAAAACCCTGTTTGATTCCCGGAGTCCATAGTCTCTCATGGTTCATCTTCCCCTCTGACTCCCCCCCCTTCATTTTTCCCTTCCTTCTCCTAATGTCATCCATGCTATTCCTTATGTTTCACAAATAAATGAAACCATGTGATAATTGACTTTCTCTGCTTTACTTATTTCACTTAGCATACTCTCCTCCAGTTCCATCCATGTTGACGAAAATGTTGGGTATTCATCCTTTCTGATGGCTGAGTAATATTCCATTGTATATGTGGAGCACATCTTCTTTATCCATTCATCTGTTGAAGGGCATCTTGGCTCCTTCCACAGTTTGGCTATTGTGAACATTGCTGCTATGATCATTGGGGTGCATATGGCCCTTCTTTTCACTACATCTGTGTCTTCGGGGTAAATACCCAGTAGTTCAATTGCTGGGTTATAGGGTAGCTCCATTTTTAACTCTTTGAGGAACTTCCACACTGTTTTCCAAAGAGGCTTTAATATGTTATGGTACTGTTGTCTGTTTCCTTTAAGGTTGAAAGCAGTGTAAGAATCCTTATGATATAGAAATACATCATCAATTAAAACCTTTATTGCATTCTTGAGCTAACCCATGTATTTCATCTGTGTTTTGCTTTCTCTGACTGTATTCTACTCCTTGCCTACTGCACCCTATCACCTAGAAAAATAGAGACCAATAACATTTTTATGGCAATCCTCTGAGTTGTCTTAGTCATGTTCAAGGATGTGCTCCTTGAAAACAATGAAATATTAGTATAATTTCTGTAAATCATTAAATAATACTTTGTTTTGAATACTCAAGCTATTTGTTTAACATGTCATTTGACTGTCATACTTTGAGGTTGGGTCTAGAATTGTGCTGTTTAATACGGAAGACACTAGCCACATGTGGCTATTGAGCACCCAAAATGTGGATAGTAGGCAAGATATAGAAACAAACCAAGTGTCCATTTAGAAATGAATGGGTAAAGAAAATGTGGTATATACATACAATTATATGTTATTTAGCCTTAAAGAAAAGAAGGAAATCTTGGCATTTGTGATAACTTGTGTGAACTTGGAGGACATTATGCTAAGTGAAATAAGCAGGACAGATACTGCATGATTCCACTTACATGAGCTATCTAAAATAGTTAACTTACAGATGTTGCAAATGTCTTAAAATATTTTTAGGGGTGCCTGGGTGGTTCAGTTGGTTAAGTAACTGCCTTCAGCTCAGGTCATGATCCCAGGGTCTTGGGATCAAGGACCACATTGGGCTCCCTGTTCAGCTGGGAGCCAGCTTATCCCTCTCCCTCTGCCACTCCCCCTGCTTGTGATCTCTCTCTCTCTCTCTGCCAAATAAATAAATAAAATCTTTTAAAAATATATTTTTATACTCATTACTAATTTGAAATTATGTCATTATTATACCTACTGCTAGATTTTATTGAATATATTTGATATTATTAAATAATAAATAGTAAATAACTTAATTACTTAAATATTACTAAATAAGCACAATGTATTACTGTAGGAGTCACATTATATTTCTATTGAATGAAAATCATAGCCAAAGTAGATTAGACTCTCGGTTTTTCAATTAGGACCCATGAATGGACATTAGGAGGTCTGTAACATCTCTTAAAATTATATCTGAAACTGAGATTGCGTATATAGATATTTTTATTTGATAAAATTCGTAGAGTTTCCAGACCCCCTCCACCCAAAAATGGATTGAGAACAACATGCCTAGACCATAAAACTTAGTGATTTGCATTGCCACAGACCAAGGTACACGATGTGGAAGTCCTAAAATACATCTTGAAAATTGGTTATAGGTTTAAAAATTCATTCATTCAGTTAACACTTATTTCATACCTATTAGGGTAGCCATAACTGTGGTTGCCACTCATTTCCAGTAAAATATGATTGCATGGCACATCTTTTTTTGTGACAAGGGGATATAGAAGTGAATGGTCAGATTCTGGGTTGTCAGTAATGATATGGTTATTCAAATTCACAGACTCATATAATTCATGTCAGTGTCAGTGAAACTACAAACTCACATAATGCCTCAAAAAGAGAATTCTGTAGTGCAATGGAAAAAGAACAAAAGAAGACTTCCTGATGGAGAACTGAAAAGGCACTTGAATTGAAACTTACTTTAAGAAAACACGTTTTAAATAACAGAAGCCAGAATTCCCTGGGTTTTATTCTTTTTTTTTTTTTAAAGATACAAGTGAATTTATTTTTTTTAAATACCAGCTAGTTAACATACAGTGTAATATTAGTTCAAGTGTAAAATATAGTGAATAAACACTTTCATACAACACCCAGTGCTCATCACAAACGCACTTCTTAATCTCCTTCAGTTATTTAACCCACCGCCCCCACCTCCCCAGTTTGTTCTCTATGGTTAAGAGTCTGTTTCTTGGTTTGCCTCTCTCTCTCTCTCTATTTTCCCTTTGCTTATTTGTTTTGTTTCTTAAATTCCACATATGAGTGAAACCATGTTGTATTTGTCTTTCTCTGACTGACTTGTTTCACTTAGTGGAATATTCTCTAGCTCCATTCACATCTTTGCAAATGGCAAGATTTCATTTTTTTATGGCTGAGTAATACTCCATTGTGCATATAAATATATATACGTACCACACCTTGATCCACTCATCAGTCAATGGACACTTGGGCTGTTTCCATAATTTGGCTATTGTAGATAATGGTGTTATAAACATCGGAGTGCATGTGTTCCTTCGAATCAGTAGTTTTGTATTGTTTAGGTAAATACCTAGTAGTGCAATTGCTGGGTCATAGGGTAGTTCTATTTTGAACTTTTTGAGGAACCTCCATACTATTCTCCAGATCGGCTGCACCAGTTTGCATTCCCACCAACAGTGCAAGACAGTTCCCCTTTCTCTGCATCCTCACCAGCATCTGTTGTTTCCTGTGTTGTTAATTTTAGCCATTCTGACAGGCGTGAAGTCATATCTCATTGTAGTTTTGATTTGTATTTCCCTGATGATCAGTGATGTTGAGTATCTTTCATGTGTCTGTTAGCCATCTGGATGTCTTCTTTGGAAAAATGTCTATTCATGTCTTCTGCCCATTTCTTAACTGGATTATTTGTTTTTTAGGTGTTGTCTTTGATAAGTTCTTTAGAGATTTTGGATACTAACCCCTTATCAGATACATCAATTGCAAATATCTTCTCCCATTCTGTAGGTTGCCTTTTAGTTTTGTTGATTGTTTTCTTCACTGTGTAGAAGATTTTTATCTTGATGAAGTCTCAATATTTCATTTTTACTTTTTGTTTCCCTTGCATCAGGAGACATATCTAGTGAGAATTTGCTACAGCTGATGTCAAAGAAGCTTCTGACTGTGTTCTCCTCTAAGATTTTGATGGTTTCCTGTCTCATATTTAGGCCTTTCATCCATTCTAAATTTAATTTTGTGTATGGCGTAAGGAAATGGTTCAATTTCATTCTTTTGTATGTGGCTGTCTAGTTTTCCCAACAGTTTTTGTTGAAAAGACTTGTCTTTTTTTCCGTTGGATATCCTTTCCTGCTTTGTTGAAGATTAGTTGACCATATAGTTGTGGGTCCATTTCTGGGTTTTCTATTCTTTTCCATTGATCTATGTGTCTGATTTTGTGCTAGTACTATACTGCCTTGATCACTCTAGCTTTGTAATATAGCTTAACGTCCAGAATTGTGCTGCCTCCAGCTTTGCCTTTCTTTTTCAAGATTGTTTTGGCTATTTGGGGTCTTTTCTGGTTCCATACAAATTTTAGGATTGGTTGTTTGGGTTCTGTGAAAACTGCTGGTGGTATTTCAATTGGGTTTGCATTAAATGTGTAGATTGCTCTGGGTGGTATAGACATTTTAACAATATTGTTCTTCCAATCCATGAGCGTGAATTTTTTTCCTATTTCTTTGTGTCATCTTCACTTTCTTTCATCAGTGTTTTATAGTTTTCTGAGTACAGATCTTTTGGTTAGGTTTATTCTGAGGTATAGGAAACTTTTTGTTTAGGTTTATCCCTAAGTATCTTATGGGTTTTGGTGCAATTGTAAATGGGATCAATTTCTTATCTCAGCTTTCTTTTTGCCCCTAGCTCCAGTCTGAGATTTGCTTCAAAGATAAGCATACAAGGAGAAATTCCTCTGAAGAACCACAGATATAGGGTTCACTACAGACAGACATTTCTTTTCTAGAAATAGAAATCTAATAGGCACTGACATGTGTAATAAAGCAAATCTGACATTAAAAGTTTTCTTTAAAATATTGAAAGATAGAGATGAGAATGTGTCAAAAATGCTGTGATGCACTACCTAGAACCTCCCTTTGATAATGACAGCACTCAGCTATCAGCCATATTTGAGAAGTTCCTCAGTTGAAGAGAGTTATATTTTCCAAGATCATGCCTTAGGTGTCCTTCATCCAATGACTGATTAATATTATGACTTGGTCATCCTGTCCCTACTCAAAACAGCTATGGAGGACCATATCATCTTCACCACACCCTGTGGGGTTGGCTGGGGCTTCCACTGAGACTGTTTTACAGCTCAACTTTTTGCTTTGGCAAACCCTTATTCATTACCTTCACTTAAACAGTTTTTTATCCCAATACCATTCCCTTACAAGCCTACTGTAGTCTAATCTTTTAAGCATCTGGTTCCTGGAAAACTAACTTTCTACACCTGTGGCCAGGAGCGGTCTTAAAAAGCAGATACCGAGATCACCAGCTGTCTGGCTAATAATAAGACCTCTATTGACCGCAGGTGGAACTCAGGTGACTTCTGGCAAGGTAGTGTTATAATTGTTAATACTTTTACATGTAATAAACTGGAATGCCATGTTATTGGAACGTAACGTAGTGTGATGTGTTAGATTTTTGAGAAATGGGGGAGGAGATAGTAATTGTAAGGCCACTGAAATTCAGTTGTTTTGATAAGCTCATATGACACTTTGGGAAAAAAATACAAGAAAAATCTGAGCATGATTAAGTGGAAATTAAAGGGTACATGTGAAAGCCAGAAGGCCTCCTTGGTAGCAAATAAAGAAACTCCCTTCTCCCTAGGCAGAAAGGAAGAGAAAGCTGAGGACCAGACCTAGGACTTGATTGTATGAATAGCTGAATTCCAAAGAAGTTAACATTCCAACCAAGGCAGGTCTGCTTTAATAAGGTAAGGGCTCCTGTTGGGAAAGAATGGGACATTGACACATGGGATGGGCTATTGGGATTGCTCCTGAAAATCTTGAATCTGAGGGTTCCCTTGAATTCTCCAAGCATGTAGAAGAGGGTCACTCCTTCCCACGTAGGTCTAGTACCCCCATTACTTGGAGACAACGCAGAAGGCCCTCCCTTTCAAGACAATATGCATTTCTTTCATCTCCCACATCCCTTCCTGGCCACTAAGCCTATAGGGTTATGTTTCAGCTGAAACTAGCTACAGATGTGACGGACATAGTAAAGGAGAAAGTGGACTGGAATGAACACATTCTCTGTGTAAATCTGCCTCTCCTGCCTGAAGGGCCTCAGCCAACATTGTTATGTAAGGGTTTAGAGAATGTTTGATCCACTGGAATGGGATACCACATAACACTGCATCAGACCAAGTGAAAAATTTCACAGCAAAGGAGTTGTGGTAGCAGTGCCCTTATATGGTTCTGTGTTGCAACTGGAAGAATATTTAGGTCATAGAACCAATGTGAGGAAGTAGAATAGGCCATAATTACCATCATGCCCAGGGACCTGCTTAGGGAATTTATGTTTCCCATCCTTGAAACCCTGGTCTCTGTGGGTTTAGAGGTTCTGCTTTCCAAAAGGAGAATGCTTCTGCTAGGAAACACAGTAAAAGCCCCATTGAACTCTAAGCTATGAGCTTGACAAGGAAAAAAAAAAAACTGAGGGTTTCAGGGAATGAACTGTGGTGAACACTGTGATTCACCACCCAATTCCCCCTTCAGAAATGAAGATCTTACTACTCCAGCTGCTGGGAATGCTTCCAGCAGATAGCCACAAATTATCTACCTTTTAGGATGGCCTCAGCTGAAGTTAATTGGAGCAGCCCACATCCTTCTTGAGAAGCCCACATCCAATGACTAATGCAGGGGTATCAAGTTGTGGCCCTCTTGTCCTAACTTTGATCAGCTCTGGAGGGCCATCCCCTCCTCACAATTCCTTTTAGAGTCAGCTGAGGCTTTTGTTGAGAATGCATTATGGCTCAATCCCTTCTCTTGCCCACTTTTGCTTTTTTTCTCTTCCTTTCCAAAAGGAACTCATATCAAGAGCACACCCTGGAAATTCATTCACATCACTGTCTTAAAGTCTGTTTCCCAAGACAGTCAACCTGTAACAGAGAATTAGAGTAATTATAAATCAAGAGATAAGATGATATGCTTCTTCCATTTAAATGGCAAATATAGGAGAGAAAAGCTAATACATTACTTATTTCAGGTAGTTCCTACAACAACCCTGTGAGGCAATAGGGAAAATGTAATTTTTTAAATAATACAAACATTAAGAAGTGAACTTATTTTCAAAATTACATGATTTGTTACAGAGCTGAGCTAGTAGAAGAGCTGATGAAGAACTGTTCTCTTACTCAATTTCAAATAGTGATTAATGAGTGCCCTGTAAATTCCTCGTAATTTATACATAAAATTAACATGATTATTCATGTTTTATGAAGACTTAAAAATATTAAGCAACTTAAACAACTAGTAAGTCATAGACCAAACAACTAGTGACCAAAATAGTGATCAGAATCAAACAACTAATAAGTCACAGAGCTGGGATTTAAACTCCAGACTCTGACTCCTGTCCATTGCTTTCCCCATATACCCACAACTAAATGCCTGCAATTGAACTTCTGTTTTTTTTTTTTTTTTTTTTTGAAGGGAAATGTCAGAATTTGGGTTGGTGGCCTTTAAGTTATACAACTTGCTTGATTAGAGAGCCAATTACTAGAGTTCTCAAGGTATGTGGTGGAGAGGTGTGTTATATGTGAGTTCCTTGGGTAATGTTTCAAAATACATATTCAAAACTGATACAGTTCTATCTTTGGAGAATGAATAAAAGACACTGTTTTCATAAATGCTATAGAAAACAAAACTACACAATTTCCTTGGGTACTGGGAATATGCACAAATATAGCAAGGATTGCCTATGTATAAATAAGGGGGATGGATTTCAGAATTTTCAAGCAGAGACATGAAATTTTATGTCTATTGAAAGAACAAGAGGCTTTCAAAACATTAAAGAATACTGTTTTACGTCATTCTGCCTTCATTTTTAGATGATCTGGCATATCTTTCATGAAAATTTTGAAAGATAAAATTAACTACTATGTGGATAATTAGTTGGTTATGTCTAATATTACATTTTGTATGTTAATTGCACCTCTCCTTCATATTCTCTTAGTAATTCATCAATTCAACAAACATGTATTAAGCTATGTGCTGAGCCCTGTACTAAGTGATATGGATGCATGAGTTAAGTGATCCATGAGCTTCATGTTATCAAGTCTTCCCTGCACTTGACAGCAATTGTATCTTACATCTAAAAATCTTTACAACTAAACTCCCTTAGCTTTTGACTAGTTCCATATCCCTCATTGTGTAGTATAAAACTTTTAGTCTTTGTAAGTCTTGGACTTAAGTTGTTCCATGACTTCTCAAAAACATAAAAGCCAGGTTAACTAAAATACCAGATAGAAATCTGAAATTCTTTAGTGTCTGTTCAAAGACCTAAGAAAACAATAAAGTCAAAGAGCAATTTTCATGAACACCAGGGAATTGGTTCAGGAGCAAATTAAGTAAATTACTGAGATTAACAAAGTAGGTAATTACATTGTTGTGTGTGTGAGCTATACATGATCAGTGAAATTAGCAGTGCCTGACACAACATGTTAGAATATGCTCTTTTTGTTACCAATTAGACCTTGAGAATTTTCTTATATTTAAAAATAAAAATAGCTGTGTGTTCTGACATGCAAAATTTCAGATAAAACCAAGTAATCATATTACAGAATTACCTAGTTACCTGTTTATTGTCATAGTCTGCTGAAGAAGGAGGATAGAAATCAGATATACCCTGCTGCTTTCAGAACATTTGAGGCAAGCATATTCATACTGCCATGAAGTTGTGGAATAGCTGCAGAAAGAAAATTTATTTGACAAGGAATGTGATTAGGCAGGTTGGTGCTAACTGTGAATTTGCAGAAGCTAGAGAATTTGGTATAGCAGTCCTAAATTCAACCTGCAGATGTTCTTAGAGAAGTTATGTCTCATCACAAAGGTCTTCTTTGGTTCATGCTGGTCCTCATGATCCACTCCAATGATACAGTGTTCTAATATTTTTGCCTCACAGAATATACATTTTGAGACTATGAAGGTTACTGTTATTCTGTTATTTCTTGATGAGTTTTCCTAATTTATATTCACTGCCTTTATATTTTTTGATCTTTTGTGCAACCCTCATATATATAGCTGATAGTCAAATGCAATGTCATTTCAGAAACGGAATGATGTAACTTCACTTATACATTGAAACCAAAGTTCTAACATTGCCTATCAACATTAGCTAGTTAATTTTAACATTAAAACAAAGTTATATCTAAGGATGAATATGTAGAAAAAATATGCTCAATAACTAGCTCTAGAGAGGTATTGGCACTTTAGAGGAGCTTGGGTTATATTAGATTTAATGATATTGTAAATATTTATTGTATATCTACAGCTGAATGTACTCAGACTAGATTTTATATTCCAATTATAACAGATTCATATGTACAGATTTTAAAAATTTAAAAAGAGAGATTATAGCATATAATAGTTTGTCTCGTTATTTACTCACTTTATGTTTTGGGTCACCTTATATTTTCCATTTCCTGCATATCTCAATAAATAGTCTTAAATCAAAATTGGACATAATCCCAAGTACATTATTTTGAAAACATTTCACCCATTTATGAGTATGGTGCTGAATATGGTCTCAATCTAAGGCAAAGGAAGCAAATAAAAATGTGAAAAAATATGGTATAACATGCCAGGGCAAGTTGAAAAATGGCAAGCATTTGGTGGCATGTGTCATAGGTAAGTCACTAGCTGGGCTAGTAGCTAAGTATCATAAAACTATTGCAGATTAAAATTAGTTAAGGAGTCAAAAGTTCAGGTTTTCAGACCCCAAAACCAGTGAGTAATTAATTTTCAGGTCTTTGGAAGAGCCAAAATGTTCAAAGTCCAAAGTAACACACTTCTTCATTTATTTAGTATTTTAGATTTATCCCATATAGAATACTTATCATATGCCAGGCACTATTTTAATTTCTTTACAAATATTAATCCAGTTAGTCTTCATAATAACCTTATGATACAAGTATTACCCTCTATAGTCACAGAGGTTATAAGAAAATTGCCAAATTTCATATACCTAATAAGCAGAGGAGCTTAGATTTAAATTCCACTCTAGAATTGATGCCTTTAACCACTATATACTACTTTTAAAGGATTGCTATTTATTCACTTCAAACTACCCAACACGGTTTCTTATTCTTAGAAATGGATAAGAAAAATAAATGAGACTCTTTCTCCTCTATAGTCTCAGATATGTCAGAGACCCCAAAAGCTAAGACCAATACAAAGAGAGGCAAGCAATATCTCCACCTCCCAAAGCAAGGTGTTGGACCATGTATGTTTTCAGGATGTGCTGAAATGCTACATAAGTGGTTAAGGTTTGGGGAAATGGATAATAGGAGAAAATATTTGAAGTGAGTTGTCAACGTTTTATGAAAGAAGGGAAATAGATGTTTACCCTCACTTTAAGCCAACTGAGAGAGGGAGCTTCAAGAGAACTACTCAGAAAGGTGGCCCTGAGTCTCCTGGTATCAGGAGAGTTCAGAGCCTGGTTTTAGAATCACACCTAGGAAAAGCAAACATGTCAAGAGGCTGAGCCTAGGTCAGTCAGAAATGATGAAACTAAAAGACAGATGCAAGCTATAGGCAGAAGGACAATGTAAAGATTGAAGAGCTCCCATCAGATAGACTGAAAAGGGGTCATAAGCCATGAGGAGAGGCATTGCCTAAGTTATGGGGACCTCTGAGGTAGGTCCTTAATGGAGGATCTCCAAGAAATATTTATACATGCCCCACATGGAGTACAATGCAAGTGTGAAAACGAATGAGGGAGTTCTCTATATAATGCTATGGAATGAACTCTAGAACATATTGAAAAATGAAAAAAGCCAAATACAGAGTAATTTTTTTTATATTACCTTTTATGAAGAAGTGGGATAACATGATGATAGATAGATGTGGCTATACATACACATACATGATAGATAGAGATAAGGGCCAGAAAGTAGACTTTTCTGAAGTTACTTACTGTTTTTTATATTTTGGCACAAACAATATTGTGATATAATAAGAAATATATATTTGGTCTTTGTCCCCAGTCTTTGGTATAGAGCTTCTAAAACCCTTGGAATTTCCTGAGTGATAGAGGTGATAGAAGCATCTTTTGTTATATAGAACAAGCCTCTTTCAACCATTCCTGGGTTTATGTTAATGAGATGACTGGTGCCTGGAAGCCCCTAGGTAGCTCCAGGATGGGAACTGATTGCCACAGGAGCCAATCATGTGATTAGAAAGTAGGAACTTTCAGCTTCCTACTCCATCCCCACTCCTACCTCAACCTTCAGGAAGTGAAGAGGAGCTTCATATTGAGTTAATCACCAATGATTAGTGATTTAATCAATCATGCTTGATGTAAGGAAATCTTCATTAAGACCCTAAATGAAGGGGTTTGGAGAGCTTCCAGGTTCATGAATACATTAATGTGTCAGAAGGGTGGTGTATCCCAAACTGCATAGGGAGAGAACCTCCTATTATTGAGACCCTCATCAACCTTAACCTATGTACATTTTCATCTGGCTATTCATTTGTATTCTTTATAATATCCTTTACAATAAACAGAAAAACACTTTATTTACTATTAACTAAGTTCTGTGAAATATTATATCAAATTATTAAAACTGAGGAGGGGGCTGTGGAAATTTCTGATTTGTAGCCAAATCATACAGAAGTGTGGGTAACTGGGGGACCCACTAGTTGGAACTGGTGTCTGAAGTAGAGGGCGGTCTTGTGGGACTGAGCCTTTGTCTGTGGGATCTGATACTATCTCCAGGTAGATAGTGTCAGAATTGAATTCAATTGTAGGACACACAGTTGGTGTCTGCTTGGTATGCAAAACCCACACATCTAATGTCAGGAGTGTTGTGAGTAGAAAAACAGATTTCCTATAGTACATGTAAATGTTTCATATAATTAAAATGATAAAATTAAAGAAAATAACATAAAAGCAGATAAACCTACATATACATCAAGTTGGAGAAGTGAAAAATATTTTAAAAGTCTTTAAAACACAGTATTTTGGTTATATATCCTTAGTGGGATATATAGTAAGGACAAAAAGAACTGAGAAGAAATCTAAAAACTAAACTGGATATTCTTGTATTAGTAGTGATAACAAAGTTATTTTAACATATATATTAGATAAAACAATTAACTACAGTAATGTTTTTAGTTACCAAGATTTTTAGAATGAGAAAGAAAGAAAGAAATTAAAATCACAGGACTTAAAATGCTTGTAATCCTAAATGTGATTGGAAATAAAATGGTTTTTCATTTTCAAAGATGTATATGTATGTATTTCTGTATTTCCACAGGAGTTTAAAACTACATCAACAATGTAGCATAGACACTGGTCTCAAAATATGATTTTCTTGCAGAAATGGCTGGTTGAAGGTTTGGGACAGGGAATGTGTAAAATGAGTGTGGGAAATCTCATCATACTAGAAAATAAGGAAGTTATGAAAGACTACTGAGGTCACATCAACAGACAGGATAGAGGAGGCAATCTGAAAGACTCTTTTAACAAAGATGGGCCAATTTTAGCATTTTTATTGATAATTGCAATGCACTGAACCATATCAAATTATGTATATATATTGCAGTCATAATAATACTTAAAGAAAGAACAACAACAAAAAGCCTCACTGGTCATTGGTGTGGGTGGAATTGTATCCTCCACTCCAAAAGATACGTTGAGGTCCTAACACCCAGTACCTGTGAACATGACCTTACTTAGAAAATAGGGTCTTTGTAGATGGAATCAAGTTGACATGAGGTCATGCCTGATTAGGGTGGGCCATACATTCAATGGCTGTTGTCCTTATAAGGAGAGAGAGAGACACAGAGACACACATATACACATAGAGGGGAGACAGTAACAAGCCAGAGAACACCAAGAATTGTCAGCACCCAAAGGCAGCTAGGAAAAGTCAAGGAAATACACTTTTCTAGAACTTTCAGAGGGAGTATGTCTCTGCCAACACCTTGATTTTTGATTTCTAACCTCTAGAACTCTGAGAGAATAAGTGCTTTGGTTGTGTTAAGCCACCCAGTTTGTGGTAATCCCTAGGAAAGTAATACAGTCATCTTTGTAGGTTGTTAGGGCACCACCTCATCAGCCTAAAAATTAGTAAGAAGAAAAAAAGTAAAAAGAAGCAAGCAAGCAAGCAAAACAAAACAAATAAATAGTAAAAGTCAGAGGATGTAGATGAAACAATATTGGCAAAATGTTGATAATTGTCAAAGTGGGAAGAGTGCATGAGGTTTCATTTTAATATTTTCTTTATTTTTCTCTGTTTTAAAATACCCATTTTAAATGTTCTATAAGAAGAGTCAGCAATATATTTGCCACCCATAGGGTGCTGATGCCAGATAGCAAACATTCAAACTATTTAACACTATTCCCTTTTTTCTACATTTACTTATTTTATTGTTTTTGACTGAAGTATAATTGACATATTACACTAAATTAGTTTCAGGTGTGCAACATAATGACTTACTACATGTATATATCACAAAATAATCACCATAGTAACTGGTTAATATCCATCACTACAGATAGTTATATTTTTTTCTGTGATGAGAACTTCTAAGATCTGTCTTAGCAACTTTCAAATATATGATAGAGTACAATTGAGTATCGTCATCATGCTGTACATTACATCCCCAAGACTTACTTGTCTTATAACTGGAAGTTTGTACCATCTGACCACCTTGACCTATTTTGCCCACTCCCTACTCATCTTCCATCTCCCCCCACCCACCTCTGGCAACCACCAATCTGTTCTCTGTATCCATCAGTTCTATTGAGGCTTTTTTTTTTGGTACTTTACATTTAAGTGAGATCATACAGTATTTGCCTTTGACTTGTTTCATTTAGCATAATGCCCTCAGTGTCCATCCATGGTGTCTCAAATGGCAGGATTTCCTTCATTTTTATGGCTGAATATTATTCCATTAAAGTATACATACCACATTTTCTCTGTCCATTCATTCATCAGGGGGTACTTAAGTTGTTTCCATGTAAGGCTATTCTTTTTTATCCTAATCTCACTCTCTCTGTGGGTCCCCTTTCTAGAGTGGTAAGAAATGGTAAGAATGAGGGGAAAGGCAGACTGAGAAAAAGAGAGCAACCAAATGACCTTGTCTCCCACAGTGGGATTCAAAGTATGAAACATGTTCAAGCTAAGAGAAGGAGAAAATTTAAATGAAATTTGGAGTACTATTCACTAGAAAATTTAATTACCGGAATCAGACTTCTTGTTCTGAATGAGAATGACTGAAAAGGCTGAGTGATTGCCCAAGATTTTATTCAGAGGTGTCCTAGGTAAACTTCTCTGGGAAGCTGACTCTTAAGCAGAAATTCACATATAGGAGATTTAACTGGCACAAAAACAGACACATAGATCAATGGAAAAGAATAGAAAACCCAGAAATGGACCCACAACTATATGGTCAACTAATCTTCAACAAAGCAGGAAAGGTTATCCAATGGAAAAAAGACAGTCTCTTCAACAAATGCTGTTGGGAAAACTGGACAGCCACATGCAAAAGAATGAAACTGAACCATTTCCTTACCCCATACACAAAATTAAATTCGGAATGGATGAAAGACCTAAATGTGAGACAGGAAACCATCAAAATCTTAGAGGAGAACACAGGCAGAAACTTCTTTGACATCAGCTGTAGCAAATTCTCACTAGATATGTCTCCTGATGCAAGGGAAACAAAAGTAAAAATGAACTATTGAGACTTCACCAAGATAAAAATCTTCTACACAGTGAAGAAAACAATCAACAAAACTAAAAGGCAACCTACAGAATGGGAGAAGATATTTGCAATTGATGTATCTGATAAAGGTAAAGGGTTAGTATCCAAAATCTATAAAGAACCTATCAAAGACAACACCCAAAACACAAATAATCCAGTTAAGAAATGGACAGAAGACATGAATAGACATTTTTCCAAAGAAGACATCCAGATGGCTAACAGACACATGAAAGATACTCAACATCACTGATCATCAGGGAAATACAAATCAAAACTACAATGAGATATCACTTCACACCTGTCAGAATGGCTAAAATTAACAACACAGGAAACAACAGATGTTGGTGAGGATGCAGAGAAAGGGGAACTGTTTTGCACTGTTGGTGGGAATGCAAACTGGTGCAGCCAGTCTGGAGAATAGTATGGAGGTTCCTCAAAAAGTTCAAAATAGAACTACCCTATGACCCAGCAATTGCACTACTAGGTATTTACATAAACGATACAAAACTGATTCAAAGGAATACATGCACCCCAATGTTTATAACACCATTATCTATAATAGCCAAATTATGGAAACAGCCCAAGTATCCATTCACTGATGAATGGATAAAGAAGTTGTGGGGAATATATATATATATATATTTTTCACACACACACAATGGAATATTACTCAGCCATAAAAAAAATGAAATCTTGCCATTTGCAATGATGTGGATGGAGCTACAGAATATTACACTAAGTGAAACAAGTCAGTCAGAGAAAGACAAATACCATATGATTTCACTGATATGTGAACTTTAAGAAACAAAACAAATGAACATGGGGGAAAAAAGAGGCAAACCAAAAACAGATTCCTTAAAAAAAATAAAAACAAAAAAAAAACCACCCTCTTAACTATAGAGAACAAACTGAGAGATGCTGGAGGGGAGGTGGGTGGGGGGATGGGTTAAATAGGTAGTAGATACTAAGGAGGGCACTTGTTGTGATGAGCAGTGGGTGTTGTATATAAGTGATAAATCACTGCATTCTCTGAAACTAATATTACACTGTATGTTAACTAACTGGAATTTAAATAAAAACTTGAAACTTAAAAAAAATTAGAAATTCATATGTAGGAGATATATTGGAAAGTGCTTGGGGGAATATCTGTGAGGGGTGAGGAATGAAAGATTGGGTAGAGAGTGGAGTCAAACAGTAGCAACAAAGACCTTAACCATTCTGACAGAAAGCTCTGGAACTGGCATGGCCTTTCCAGATTGTTCCAGATTGAAGCAAGACAGCTGAGCCTTTGTGACAACAGGCATCAACCAGTTATTGTACTCAGGTTGCCCCTGGGAAGTGGGTGGGACCTGTTCAAGGCAATACCTTGTCTGAGACTCAGCGGTGAGCCATTCAGCAGCCTACACTCGTGGGAGTTAAGGAATGAGTACTTCCACTCAGAAGGGGGAAGTGAACAGTACAACAGAACATCCCTCACAAGGGGGCAAGAAAACAAAAACTATTCAAAAGCTTACTCTACAAAGTCCAGCTTATTCAAGATACTGGTTGCATGAATATCCATCCATCCATCCATCCATCCATCCATCCATCCGTCCATCCAACTATCCATACATACATACAAACATATGTCATCTGTGCAGTGGGTTAAATAATAACCCGACATTCCTACCTGTTAGGATGTTGAACGAATACATCACAATATTATTTGTAAAAGTATTTGTGAATGATAAATTTCCATAGGGAGCATCATGGCACTGTGGAAAGATTAAAAGCCTGAAAAAACTCTGTTAGCATCCTGTGTCTGCTCTATGTGGGAGTATCAGTTCTTCATATAGAAGATGAGAAAGCCACAATAGACTGTGGTTCTCTAAAACAGTAGTTGTCAAGCTTTAATACACATAAGAATTCTTAAGGAAACCTATTAAAATATAGAGGCCTTATTCAGCAACTCTGGAGATGGAGTCTTATTTGCATTTTTAGCATGTACCTCAGGAGATTTTGAGAAACACTTCTTTAAGAGCCTTTCCAGCTTTGAGGTCATATTGTTTTTATTTTTAGTTATTTACTTAGATCAACATTTTACATTCAGTGTTCTGGAAAAATACCAACATTGTTGGTAGCTAATAGAATATCATAGAATATACTTTAGAAAATTCTGACTTAGATTTTTCACAAATTCAAATTAGCTATGGCTTTGCAATGATAGGGCACAATAATGATCAGTCTCAATTGATTTTTTAAAAATTATCTACTACTTCTCCTTTCTTTTACAATACATATTTAATCATGAGGTTTTTTTTTTCTACCAGCATTGAGGATCATAGATTGATCAGCATAGTGGGATCTGAACACCCAACACAGCAAAATGAACCTAAATCATTTTCATAAAATATCAACATATTGAAATTAAAACTCGTGTAAGATACCATAGTAATTGTGATATTAGAAATAAAGTTTCATAAGTATGTATATAACATACTTGAAAGATGAGCATTATATTTGATAAAAATAACATTATTTCTCAAAATAAGAAAAACAAGAAAGAATGACAATGGGACATTTCTTGAAATCTTCTGCTGTCTATGGGAAAGATACTGAGACTTGGAAGAACAGAATAAAAGCATTTACAAATCAAAATAATGTCCATAACATAGGTTGATTTGTTACTCTTATTGGGAAAAATCTTACACCATATCCTGAATATTTCTTTTTTTCTTTAAGCAGAGAATCTCTCTCTCTCTTTTAAATTTTATTTTGTTAGTCACCATACAATACATCATAAGTTTTTGATGGAGTGATCCATGATTCATTGTTTTCATATAACACCCAGTGCTCCATACAGTACATGCCCTCCTTAATACCCATCACTGGGCTAACCCATCCCCCCACCCCACTCCCCTCTAAAACCCTCGGTTTGTTTCTCAGAGTCTATAGTCTCTCATGGTTCATCTCCCCCTCTGATTCCCCCCCTTCATTTTTCCCTTCCTTCTCCTAATGGCCTCCATGCTATTCCTTATGTTCCACAAATAAGTGACACCATATGATAATTCATTTTCTCTGCTTGACTTATTTCACTTAGCATAATCTCCTCCAGTCCCATCCATGTGGATGTAAAATGTGGGTATTCCTCCTTTCTGATGGCTGAATAATATTCCATTGTATATATGAACCACATCTTCTTTATCCATTCCTTTGTTGAAGGGCATCTCAGCTCGTTCCACAGTTTGGCTACTGTGGACATTGTTGCTATGAACATTGGGGTGCATATGGCCCTTCTTTTCACTACATCTGTGTCTTTGGGGTAAATACCCAAGAGTGCAGTTGCTGGGTCATAGGGTAGCTCTATTTTTAATTTTTTGAGGCACCTCCACACTGTTTTCCAAAGTGGTTGTACCAACTTGCACTCCCACCAACAGTGTAAGAGGGTTCCCCTTTCTCCACAACCTCTCCAACATTTGTTGTCTCTTGCCTTGTCAATTTTTGCCATTCTAACTGGTGTAAGGTGGTATCTCAAGGTGGTTTTGATTTGAATTTCCCTGATGGCTAATGATGATGAAGATTTTTTCATGTGTCTGTTAGCCATTTGTATGTCTTCTTCAGAGAAGTGTCTGTTCATGTCTTCTGCCCATTTTTGACTTGATTATTTGTTTTTTGGGTGTTGAGTTTGAGAAGTTCTTTATAGATCTTGGATACCAGCCCTTTATCTGTAGTGTCATTTGAAAATATCTTCTCCCATTCTGTGGGCTGCCTCTTTGTTTTGTTGACTGTTTCCTTTGCTGTGCAGAAGTTTTTTATCTTGATGAAATCTCAAAAGTTCATTTTTGCTTTTGTCTCACTAGCTTTTGGAAATGTATCTTGAAAGAAGTTGCTGTGGCCGATGTCAAAGAGGTTACTGCCTATGTTCTCCTCTAGAATTTTGATGGATTCTTGTCTCACATTGAGGTCTTTCATCCATTTTGATTTTATCTTTGTGTATGGTGTTAGAGAATGGTCGAGTTTCATTGTTCTGCATGTGGCTGTCCAATTTTCCCAGCACCATTTATTGAAGACACTGTCTTTTTTCCATTGCATGTTTTTTCCTGCTTTGTTGAAGATTATTTGACCATAGAGTTGAGGGTCTATATCTGGGTTCTCTATTTTGTTCCATTGTTCTATATGTCTGTTTTTGTGCCAGTACCGTGCTATCTTCGTGATCACTGCTTTGTTATAGCTTGAAATCAGGCAACGTGATGCCCCCAGCTTTGTTTTTCTTTTTCAACATCTCCTTGGCAATTCGGGTTCTTTTCTGATTCCATAAAATTTTAGGATTATTTGTTCCAGCACTTTGAAAAATGTCATTGGAATTTTGATCAGGACAGCATTGAAGGTATAGACTGTTCTGGGTAGCATAGACATTTTAACAATGTTTATTCTTCCCATCCATGAGCCTGGAATGTTTTTCCATCTTTTTGTGTCTTCTTCCATTTCTTTCATGAGTGTTCTGTAGTTCCTAAAGTGTAGATCCTTTACCTCTTTGGTTAGGTTTATTCTGAGGTATCTTATGGTTTTTGATGTTATAGAATACATTGATAAGAGGAGAGAGAAGAACCATATGGTCCTCTCAATCGATGCAGAAAAAGCATTTGACAAAATACAACATCCTTTCCTGATTAAAACTCTTCAGAGTATAGGGATAGAAGGAACATTCCTCAAGTTCATAAAATTCATCTATGAAAAACCCACAGTGAATATCATCCTCAATGGGGAAAAGCTTTTCCCTTACGATCAGGAACATGTCAAGAATGCCCACTCTCAACACTATTGTTCAACATAGTACTAGAAGTCCTAGCAACATCAATCAGGCAACAAAAAGAAATAAAAAGTATTCAAATTGGCAAAGAAGAAGTCAAACTCTCTCTTTTCGCAAATGACATGATTCTTTATGTGGAAAACCCAAAAGAATCCACCCCCAAATTACTAGAACTCATACAGCAATTCAGTAATGTGGCAGGATACAAAATCAATGCCCAGAAATCAGTTGCTTTCTTATACACTAACAATTCAACTGTAGAAAGAGAAATTAGAGAAATGATTCCATTTACATATCCTGAATATTTCTATTGAAAAATGGGTAGCATATGCTTCCTATTTTAAAGTTAAGGATGATTGCTCTAAAATAGAAGGTATTCAGCATTGAAACTGACTACCTGCATATAAAAATTGAATTAATCAGATACATATTACTATTTTTTAAGTGTCCGATTTTAAGAAGTATTAGTGGCAGCCCAAATGCACTTTTGATTCAGTTTCAAGACTTTTTCCATCAAGAGTTTTAACCATTATTTCTATAAACTACTCTAAACATTCTTATTTCAGAAGTCCTAATGCTACCAAGAGGGGCACCTTCCAAGTCTAAACTTCAAGAAACTCCATGTTTCTCCCCCTTTCTCTCCTTCACACTCTCTTTGGCCCGCTGTAACAAAATTCTAAAGAACCCTATCACTTATGACCAGTCAATTGTACAATTCTATATCTAAATCTGAAATTCAGAAAAGATTAATTTCCAGTGAACTTGCTAATACTTGTCTACTGTCTGTCTACATATATATTTAATTTTTTATTGAATTGTTCAAAGTACACATATCATAACTCAAGTAATTATGAAAAAGTTAATACATCCATGTAACTATCCCCAGATCAGGAAATAGAGCATTACCAGCACACCAGTCACTCTTGTCTACCTCCCAATAACTACCTCTGCCCTATTCCCCCAAAGCAACCACTGTCCTTCTAACACCATAGATTAGTTTTCTTCTGAGCTTATATGACTTAAATCATACAGTATAAACTGTTGTAGTGTGTTTTTTACCAACATTATGTTTGAAATATTCATCCATGTTGTTGCACATAATTATGACTTATTCAGTTTCATTGTTCTGTAGTAAACCATTGTATGGATATATATTGATTTGTTTATCCAGTCTTCTGTTTATAGACATTTGGTTTGATCTGACATGGAGTAAAACCTGAAATCAATAACAAAAGAAAATTGGGAAAACTCACAAATGCCAGGAAATTAAAGAGGGCATGTACTCAATGGAGCACTGGGTGTTATATGCAAAAAATGAATCATGGAACACTACATCAAAAACTAATGATGTAATGTATGGTGATTAACATAACATAAAATAAAAAAATAAAAAATAAATAAAAACACTTTTAAACAACCATTAGGTCAAAGATGAAATCAAAAGGGAAATTAGAAAATTTCTTGAGACAAAAATGAAAACAGAACATACCAAAACTTATGGGATATAGCAAAATAAGTACTTGGAAGTTTATGTTGATAAAAGTCTATACTAAATAAGGAAGAAAGATCTCAAATAAACAGTCAGATTGCATGTCAAGGAACAGAACAAGAAAAATAAGCTAAACGTAAAGTCAGCAGAAGAAAGGAAATAATAAAGATAGAGCAGAAATAAATGAAATAAGAAATAGAAATACTCTAAAAATTTGACAAAACTGAGTTGGTTTCTTGAAGAGATAAAATTGACAAATATTTAATTAGACTAAAAAAAGACTAAAATCAGAAATGAAAGAGAAGATATCACAACTGATCCCAGAGAAATAAAAATGATTATAAGGGATGATCATAAGGGATGATTATGAACAATTGTATACCAACATATTTGACAATGCAGAAAAAATGGGTAAATTCTTAGAAACATACAACCTACCAAGACTGAATCTGAACCAATAACAAATAAGGAAATTGAATTAGTAATAAAAACCCTCCTAATAGAGAAAAAGCCCAGGAACAGATGATTTCACAAGCAAATTTTACCAAGCATTTAAGGAAGAATTAATAATAACCTTTCTTAAACTCTTCAAAAAATAGAGACTCTTCCAAACTTATTTTATGAGGCCAGCTTCACCCTGTTAGCAAAGCCAAAGACAAGGCAAGAAGAGAAAACTACAGGCCAATATCCCTGAAGAACAAGGATGTAAAAATCTTTAAAAAGATTAACAAACTAAAATCGACAGCACATTAAAAGGATTATATATCATGATTAAATTGGATTTATCCCTGGAATGCAAAGATGGTTTAGCATATATGAATCATTAAATGTGATATATCACATTAACAGAATAAAGGACAAAAATCATATGATCATCTCAATACAGGCATAAAAAGCATTTGAGAAAATTTAACACTTTCATGATAAAAATGCTTGACAAATTAAGTTTGGAAAGATCTTAATAAAATAAAGGCCATATAGGAAAACCCCACAGCTAACATCATACTCAACAATGAAAAATGGAAAGTTTTCCTCTAAGATATGAAACAAAGCAAGGATGCCCACTCACACCACTTCTGTTCAACATAACACTGGAAATCCAAGTCAGAACAATCAGGAAAGAAAAAGAAAAAAGGCATCCAAATTGGAAAGGAGGATGTTAAATTGTTTCTGTTTGCAGATGACATATTCATATATATAGCATATTATAAAGACTACACAAAAAAACTCTTAGAACTAATAAACAAAATCGGTTACATTTCAGAATACAAAATTAACATACAAAAATCAGTTGCATCTCTATACACTAACAATGAAAATCTGAATAGAAAATTAAGAAAACAATTCAATTTATAATAGCAAAAGAATAAAATACTTAGGAATAAACTTAACCAAGGAGATGAAACTCTTGTAATATGAAAACCATGAAATATTGCTGAAAGAAAGAAGACATAAATAAATGGAAAAATATTCCATGTTTGTGGATTGGAAGACTTATTATTGTTAACATGTCCATATACCTCAAAGTGATCCAGAGTTTTGGTGCAATCTCTCAAATTCCCAATGACGTTTTTGTAGTAATAGGAAAACCCATCCTAAAATTCATATGGAATTTCAAGGGACCCCAAATCACCATAACAATCTTGAAAAAGCAGAATAAAGCTGTAGGACACACACTTCTTGATTTCAAAACTTACTACAAAGTTTCAGTAATCGAAACAGTGGGGTACTGACGTAAAGACAGACATAGACCAATGGAATAGAATGGAAAGCCCAGAAATAAACCTTTACTTCCATATTCAACTGATTTTTGACAGGGTTGCCAAGGACCATTCAATGGGGAAAGGAGAGTTTTTTCAAACAAATGGTTCTGGAAAAACTAGATATTCACAGCAAAAGAATGCAGTTGAAACTTTAACACCATATACAAAAATTAACTCAAAATGGACCAAAGACCTAAATGTGAGGCCTAAAACTATAAAATTCTCAGAAAAAAACATAAGGCGAAAGCTTCATGACATTGGATTTGGCAGTGATTTCTTGAATATGACATGAAAGGCATGGGCAACTGAAGAAAAAAAATAGACAAATTGAATTTATGAAAATTAAAAATATTTTTAGGATACAAAAATGCTGATTCGAAGGAGCACATGTACCCCAATATTTATAGCAGCACTATCAACATTAGCCAAATTATGGAAAGAACCCAAATGTCCATCAACTGATGAATAGATATAGAAGATGTGGTATGTATATACAATGGAATATTACTCAGCCATCAAAAAATGATATCTTGCCATTTGCAACAACATGGATGGAACTAGAGTGTATTAGGCCAAGTGAAATAAGTCAGTCAGAGAAAGACAAATATGTGATTTCACTCATATGTGGAATTTAAGAAACAAAACAGATGAACATAGGGGAAGGGAAGGAAAAATAAAATAAGATAAAAATGGAGAGGAAGGCAAACCATAAGAAACTCTTAATTATAGAGAACAAACAGGGTTGCTGGAAGGGAGGTGTGTGGGTGATGGGCATTAAGCAGGGCACTTGATGTAATGAACACTGGGTGTTATATGTAAGTGATGAATCACTACACTCCACTCCTGAAACAACTCATAGAATAAAATAATAATCTATGAGTCCATATTGATATAAGTAAATAAAGTATAATCCCGACTTAATAAATGTAAAAGGAATGCTGGAATTAGAAAAAAAATCACCATTTGGCAGTTGTCATAGTAACAGTTTACTCAGGCAGAAGTCAATAATGAATACCAAAACTGATGGGTGAAGGTATGATGGGAAACAGGATATTTACATAGACTTAAAGTATCTCCCTACAAGATACTTATGAACAAGAAAGAGAAAAACGCTAACTTTACAGCAGAAAAATCTGGCAGGCACCACCTTAACCAAGTGAGCAAAGTTAAAACCACATAATATCACATGCCTCCTGACACATTGCCCTGAGAATGACACATCACTTCTGGGATATTCCTGCCCAAGATGCAGAACCTGAATGTAATCACAAGGTAACATAGGAAGGACAAGCCCAAATTGTCGAGCACTGTTCAAAATAACTGGACTTTACTCTTCACAAATGTCAAGGTCATGAGAGACTAGACTAAGAAACTGTTCCAGATCAAAGGAAACTAAAGACACATAACCACTTAATGCAATTCTGGACCAGAAAAATTCATGTTATTTTGCTATAAAAGGCATTAGTGGGATAATTGGGAAAACTTAGATAAGATCTTTATATTAGATAACAATATTAAGTCAGAGTATTTCTTGAAAAAAATTAAAACGCAACTCAAAAAAAAAGAAAGCAGTCTCAAAAGATATTTGTACACTCATATTGATAGTAGCATTATTCCCAATAGCTTAAATGTGGAAGCCACCCAAGTGTCCATTGATAGATAAATGGATAAGCAAAATGTGGCATACATATAATGGAATATTATTCACCCTTAAAGAAAATTCTGACATAGGATACAACAGGGACGAACTTGAGGACATTATGTTAAGCATAATAAACCAGTCACAAAAAGACAAATACTATATGATTCCACTTATATGAGGTACTTAGAGTAATCAAACTCATAGAGACAGAAAGTTGAATGGTAGTTGTAAGGGGATGGGGAGAAAGGAGATTGGGGAGTCATTGTTTAGTGGATACAGAGTTTCAGTTTTACAAGAGAGTTGTAGAGATGGATGATGGTGATGGTTGCACAACATTATGAATGTATTTAATACCACCAAATATACACCTAAAAATGGTTAAAATGGTTTTTAAAAAAGTAAAATAGAAACCTACATGTGTGGGAGTTTCTCTTTGTGATTTATGTAATTGTAAGTCATGTACATTTGGTAGATAATTTTTCTGGTTTCAAAACAAGAGTAACAAAGAAATTAATTGTATAATTGATGCATGATTTATTGCCATTAATGATACAAAATACTTTTTCTTTTCTCCAACATCTAAACGGAGTACTCACATTTTAAAATGGGACACAGGGGTGCCTAGGTGACTTGGTTGAGCAGTAATGATCTCAGGGTTGGGAGATTGAGTCCCATGGTGGGCTCCACACTTAGCGGGGAGTCTACTTGAGATTCTCTTTCTCCCTCTCCCTTTGCCCTCCTTTCTCTCTCTCAAATAAATAATTCTTTAAAAAAATAAAATAAGATAAAATAAAAAATAAAATGGAACACAAATTATCACAATAAATAGCTCCTCAGCTGCACCACCATTTCTTATCATTTGTGATAGCACTATAATACTGTCAGTATGTAAAGATGGCTTTTTCAAATATTTACATTGGAAGTTATATCTATTTGATGTAATATACTAAAAATTAGCCCAATGTAGAAACATCTAGTGAATTTTTCACTTCTTCCACAGCATTTAGCAAGAGTACATAGTATTGCTGAGCCATATTCTAATTGTTTTAACTTACGAGTGGAGGATCATACTTTGTAAGTAATAAGAATTTAAAAAACTGAGAATGCAAGAACAGGGTTTAGTATAGTAATAAAACTCACAACAAAGTTAAATTGACATATGCTTAATGGTATTCAAAATTATTAATGTACTGCATGGTAACTATTCAAAAATATTGTGGAAAATGACAGTAATTGGCATCACTTTCCCCTGACCAAATCACTGGTTTTAGGGTCTGAGGATTTTGATGGACACCTCTAATTATTTGAAAGTACGCTGTCATATTGAGTCTTAAAGTTTTCATTGTAACTTTTATCTAATCGTCCATATCTGCCTTGTGCAGTTACACAGACTCCAAGTCACTTAACTTCCCACATAGCAGTTATCAAATATTTAAAGATATCTATCTTTGCGTTATTTCACTCTGTTTTTCCTGTTCCAGGCTGAGCAACTTGGTTTCTCTCAATTTTTCATCATAGGATATGTTTTGAAAGCTACTAAGGATCTTCTTTGCATTCCTCTGGATATTTTGTAGTTTTTTCGCCCACAAGGAGTTTGCGTTATCCTAGATGATGTATAGAAATTAGAAATTTTGATGTGATTATTTCACTTTATGTAATCTGGCTTTTTGCATTCTCAACTTCAATTACATGTTTTTCCAAACACGCTTTTTTTGAGGCATGATTCACACATAGCAAAACATATACACTTTAAGAATACTTTCCTAAGAGTTTTGACAAATTTATAAACCTGTGTAACTACCACCATGGTAAAGATATAGCACATGTCCATCACCCCCAGAAGTTTCCCTTATACCTCTTCCTATTCAGTCTCCCACCTGACCCTAGGTTCAGGCAATCCTTGAGCTGATTTGTGTCACTAGTTTTTTCCCTATTCTGTAACTTCATATAAATGGAATCATGTGAGGGGCAGAGCAAGATGGCGGAGGAGTAGGAGACCTGGATTTGGTCTGGTCTCAGGAATTCAGCTGAATAGGGATCAAAGCACTCTGAACACCTACGAACTCAACAGGAAATCGAAGAAAAGAGTAGCAACAACTCTCTGAAAAGAAAAGCGACCACTTACTGGAAGGTAGGACGTGTGGAGAAGTGAATCCGAGGCGAGATTCGGGAGGATAGATGGCGGGGGAGGAGGCCTCTGTCGGCCACTTCTGGCAAGTGATAGAGCAACAGAGCACAAAATCGGAACTTTTAGAAGTCGGCTCCACTGAGGGACATTGCTCCAGTGACTAAGCAGGAGGTGGAACCCTCGCGGGACAGTGTCGTCTCAGGACCCTCAGGGTCACAGAAAGACCGGGGGTGCCTGAGTGCAGCAGAGCTCCCAGGTATCAGAGCGGGGAAGCCGGCTGCAGAGACAGAGCCGAGGCGCGGGTTCTCAGCTCGGGGTTGCCATAAACTGTGATCGGCGGCACAGTTGGGCCACTGCTCCTCCAGCAGGGACCCAACAAGTGAGAGACCCGGGGAGACTTCCCTTCCTCCCCAGGGAGGAGTGGCGTGGGAGCACACCGCAGGGATCTGCTGGGTTTGGAGACTCCACACGGGGTCGGGTGCCAGAGATAGAAACACTCGGTCACAGGCCTGGTGAGCATGGAGTGTGGCCAGAGACCGGGGAGACGGGAGTGACTGACTGCTTTTCTCTGGGGGCGCACTGAGGAGCGGGCCCCGAGTTCTTGGCTCCTCCGGGTGGAGATTGGGAGGCCACCATTTTCACTCTCGTCCTTCATAGCTGTACCGAGAGCTTGCAGGGAACAAACCTCCCGAGAGCAAACCCGAGCAGATTGCTTAGCTCAGACCGACAAGGGAGGGGCAATTCCGCCTCCAGCAAAGACATTTGGGAACCATGGCAACAGGCCCCTCCCCCAGAAGATCAGCACAAACAGCCAGCCAAGACCAAGTTCACCTATCAATGAGAATGGGAGAACTCCAGCGCTAGGGGAATACCGCACATAGAATTCATGGCTTTTTTACCATGATTCATTAGTCTTTCAAAGGTAATTTTTTTAACTTTTTTTTTGAATTTTTCTTTTTCCCTTTTTGAACCAACATCTTATCAATCCCTTTTTCAAAAAAAAACATTTTCATTTTTCATTTTTAGAGTCATATTCTATCCCTTCATAGTAGTTACCCTTATTTTTGGCATATATATATATAAGTTGTTCTCTTTTTAAAATTTTGAGATGCAGTTTCTTCTAACAGATCAAAATATACCCTAAATCACTAGTGTATGGCTTTGTTCTAGTCTCCTGCCTGATCACATTCTCTCCCTTTTTTTTTTAATCTTCTTTCTTTTTCTAAACAACTTCTGATCTTATCAATTCCTTTTATAAAATCTTTTATAATTTTCATCTTTACAGTCATATTCCATCCCTTTATTGTATCAATCCTTATTTTGTACATATATAAGTCTTTCTTTAAAATTTTAGGAGGCACTTTCTTCTAACAGACCAAAATACACCCAAATTCTAGTGTGTGGCACTGATCTATGCACTAGCCTGATCATATTCTGTTTTTTTTTGTTTTGTTCTGTTTTTGTTTGTTTTTATCTTTTTCTTTTCCTTTTTTCTTTCTTTCCCTTTCTTTTCCCCTGGTTTCAGGTCTTTTCTGATTTGTTTAGAGTATATTTCCTGGGGACGTTGTTAACCTGTTAGCATTTTGTTCTCTCATTCATCTATTCTCCTCTGGACAAAATGACAAGACAAAAAAAAAATCACCTCAACAAAAAGAACAAGAGGTAGTACCGTCTGCCAGGGACCTACTCAATACGGACATTGGTATGATGTTGGACCTAGAGTTCAGAATCACGATTTAAAGATACTAGCTGGGCTTGAAAAAAGCATGGAAGTTATTAGAGAAACCCTTCCTGGAGAAATAAAAGAACTAAAATCTAACCAAGTCAAAATCAAAAAGGCTATTCATGAGGTGCAATAAAAAATGGGGGCACTAAGTGCTAGGATAAATGAGGCAGAAGAGAGAATCAGCGATATAGAAGACCAAATGATGGAAAATAAAGAGGCTGAGAAAAAGAGAGATAAACAACTACTGGATCACGAAGGCAGAATTCGGGGGATAAGTGATACGATAAGACGAAACAACATTAGAATAATTGGGATCCCAGAAGAAGAAGAAAGAGAGAGGAGGGCAGAAGGTATATTGGAGCAAATAATAGCAGAGAACTTCCCTAATGTGGGGAAGGAAACAGGCATCAAAATCCAGGAGGCACAGAGAACCCCTCTCAAAATCAATAAAAGTAGGTCAACACCCCGACATCTGATAGTAAAATTTACCAGTCTCAGAGACAAAGAGAAAATCTTGAAAGCAGCTCGGGAGAAGAGATATGTAACCTACAATGGTAGAAACATTAGATTGGCAACAGACTTATCCACAGGGACCTGGCAGGCCAGAAAGGACTGGCATGATATCTTCAGAACACTAAACAAGAAAAATATGCAGCCAAGAATACTATATCCAGCTAGGCTGTCATTAAAAATGGAAGGAGAGATAAAAATCTTCCAGGACAAACAAAAACTAAAGGAATTTGCAAATACAAAACCAGCCCTCCAAGAAATATTTAAAGGGGTCCTCTAAGCAAAGAGAGAGCCTAAAAGCAGCGTAGACCAGAAAGGAACACAGACAATATACAATAACAGTCACCTTACAGGCAATACAATGGCACTAAATTCATATCTTTCAATAGTTACCCTGAATGTAAATGAGCTAAATGCCCCAATCAAAAGACACAGGCTATCAGATTGGATGGAAAAACAAGACCCATCAATATGCTGTCTGCAAGAGACTCATTTTAGACCCAAAGACACCCCCACATTGAAAGTGAGGGGGTGGAAAACCAATTACCATGCTAATGGACACCAAAAGAAAGCTGGGGTGGCAATCCTTATATCAGAAAAATTAGATTTAAAAGAAAGACTGTAATAAGAGATGAGGAAGGACACTATATCCTACTTAAAGGGTCTATCCAACAAGAAGATCTAACAATTGTAAATATCTATGCCCCGAACATGGGAGCAGGCAATTATATAAGCCAATTAATAACAAAAGCAATGAAACACATTGACAACAATACAATAATAGTGGGGGACTTTAACACCACCCTGACTGAAATGGTCAGATCATCTAAGCAAAAGATCAATAAGGAAATAAAGACTTTAAATGACACACTGGACCAAAAGGACTTCACAGACATATTCAGAACATTTCATCCCAAAGCAATGGAATACACATTCTTCTCTAGTGCCCATGGAACATTCTCCAGAATAGATCACATCCTAGGTCACAAATCAGGTCTCAACCGGTACCAAAAGATTGGAATTATTCCCTGCGTATTTTCAGACCACAGTGCTTTGAAACTAGAACTCAATCACAAGAGGAATGTCGGAAAAAACTCAAATATATGGAGGCTAAAGAGCACCCTACTAAAGAATGAATGGGTCAAACAGGAAATTAAAGAAGAATTTTAAAAAATTCATGGAAACCAATGAAAATGAAAACACAACTGTTCAAAGTCTTTGGGATACAGCAAAGGCAGTCCTAAGAGGAAAGTATATAGCAATACAAGCCTTTTTCAAGAAACAAGAAAGGTCTCAAGTACACAACCTAACCCTACACCTAAAGGAGCTGGAGAAAGAACAGCAAATAAAGCCTAAACCCAGCAGGAGAAGAGAAATCATAAAGATCAGAGCAGAAATCAATGAAATAGATACCAAAAGAACAGTAGAACAGATCAACGAAACTAGGAACTGGTTCTTTGAAAGAATTAACAAGATTGATAAACCCCTAGCCAGACTTATCAAAAAGAAAAGAGAAATGACCCAAATCAACAAAATCATGAATGAAAGAGGAGAGATCACAACCAACACCAAAGAAATACAAACAATTATAAGAACATATTATGAGCAACTCTATGCCAGCCAATTAGATAACCTGGAAGAAATGGGTGCATTCCTAGAGATGTATCAACTACCAAAATTGAACCAGGAAAAATAGAAAACCTGAACAGACCTATAATCACTAAGGAAATTGAAGCAGTGATCAAAAATCTCCCAACAAACAAAAGCCCAGGGCCAGATGGCTTCCCAGGGGAATTCTACCAAACATTTAAAGAAGAATTAATACCTATTCTTCTGAAACTGTTCCAAAAAATAGAAATGGAAGGAAAACTTCCAAACTCGTTTTATGAGGCCACCATTACCTTGATCCCCAAACCAGACAAAGACCCCATCAAAAAGGAGAACTACAGACCAATATCCTTGATGAACATGGATGCAAAAATTCTCACCAAAATACTAGCCAATAGGATCCAACATTACATTAAAAGGATTATTCACCAAGACCAAGTGGGATTTATCCCTGGCCTGCAAGGATGGTTCAACATCCGCAAATCAATCAAAGTGATACAATATATTAAGAAAAGAAAGAACAAGAATCATATGATCCTCTGAATAGATGCAGAAAAAGCCTTTGACAAAGTACAGCATCCTTTCTTGATCAAAACTCTTCAGAGTATAGGGATAGAGGGTACATACCTCAATATCATAAAAGCCATCTATGTAAAACCTACAGCGAATATCATTCTCAATGGGGAAAAGCTGAGAGCTTTCCCCCTAAGGTCAGGAACGCGGCAGGGATGTCCACTATCACCACTGCTATTCAACATAATATTAGAAGTCCTAGCCACAGCAATCAGACAACAAAAAAAATCAAAGGCATCCAAATCGGCAAAGAGAAAGTGAAACTCTCACTCTTTGCAGATGATATGATACTGTATGTGGAAAACCCAAAAGACTCCAACCCAAAACTGGTAGAACTCATACAGGAAATCAGTCAAGTGGCAGGATATAAAATCAATGCACAGAAATCAGTGGCATGCCTGTACACCAACAACAAGACAGAAGAGATACAAATTAAGGAGTCGATCCCATTTACAATTGCACCCATAACCATAAGATACCTAGGAATAAATCTAACCAAAGAGGCAAAGGATCTGTACTCAGAAAACTATAAAATACTCGTGAAAGAAATTGAGGAAGACACAAAGAAATCGAAAAATGTTCCGTGATCATGGATTGGAAGAACAATCATTGTGCAGATGTCAATGCTACCTAGAGCAATCTACACATTCAATGCAATCCCCATCAAAATACCATCCACTTTTTTCAAAGAAATGGAACAAATAATCCTAAAATTTGTATGGAACCAGAAGAGACCCTGAATAGCCAGAGGAATGTTGAAAAAGAAAAGCAAAGCTGACAGCATCACAATTCCGGACTTCCAGCTCTATTACAAAGCTGTCATCATCAAGACAGTATGGTACAGGCACAAAAACAGACACATAGATCAGTGGAACAGAATAGAGAGCCCAGAAATGGACCCTCAACTGTATGGTCAACTCGTCTTTGACAAAGCACGAAAGAATGTCCAATGGAAAAAAGACAGTCTCTTCCACAAATGGTGTTGGGAAATTGGACAGCCACATGCAGAAGAATGAAACTGGACGATTTCCTTACACCACACACAAAAATAGACTCAAAATGCTTGAAACATCTAAATGTGAGACAAGAGTCCATCAAAATCCTAAAGGTGAACACAGGCAGCAACCTCTTCGACCTCAGCCGCAGCAACTTCTTCCTAGAAACATCACCAAAGGCAGGGAAGCAAGGGCAAAAATGAACTATTGGGATTTCATCAAGATAAAAACTTTTGCACAGCAAAAGAAAAAATCAACAAAACAAAAGACAACCGACAGGATGGGAGAAAATATTTGTAAATGACATATCAGATATAGGGCTAGTATCCAAAATCTATAAAGAACTTATCAAACTCAACACCCAGAGAACAAATAATCCAATCAAGAAATGGGCAGAAGACATGAACAGACATTTTTCCAAAGAAGACATCCAAATGGCCAACAGACACATGAAAAAGTGCTCAACATCGCTCGGCATCAGGGAAATCCAAATCAAAACCTCAATGAGATACCACCTCACACCAGTCAGAATGGCTAAAATTAACAAGTCAGGAAACGACAGATGTTGGCGGGGATGTGGAGAAAGGGGAACCCTCCTCCACTGTTGGTGGGAATATAAGCTGGTGCAGCCCCTCTGGAAAACAGTATGGAGGTTCCTCAAACAGTTGAAAATAAAACTACCATACGATCCAGCAATTGCACTACTGGGTATTTACCCCAAAAATACAAATGTAGGGATCCGAAGGGGTATGTGCACCCCAATGTTTATAGCAGCAATGTCCACAATAGCCAAACTGTGGAAAGAGCCAAGATGTCCATAGACAGATGAATGGATAAAGAAGAAGTGGTATATATGCACAATGGAATATTATGCAGCCATCAAAAGGAATGAGATCTTGCCATTTGCAACAACGTGGATGGAACTGGAGGGTGTTATGCTGAGTGAAATAAGTCAATCAGAGAAATACATGTATCATATGACCTCAGTGATATGAGGAATTCTTATTCTCAGGAAACAAATTGAGGGTTGCTGGAGTGGTGAGGGGTGTGGGAGGGATGGTGTGGCTGGGTGATAGACATTGGGGAGGGTATGTGCTATGGTGAGCGCTGTGAATTGTGCAAGACTGTTGAATCACAGATCTGTACCTCTGAAACAAATAATGCAATATATGTTAAGAAAAAAAAAAGAAGATAGCAGGAGGGGAAGAATGAAGGGGAGTAATTGGAGCCAGAGACGAACCATGAGAGACTATGGACTCTGAGAAACAAACTGAGGGTTTTAGAGGGGAAGGGGTTGGGGGGATGGGTTAGCCTGGTGATGGGTATTAAAGAGGGCACGATCTGTGTGGAGCACTGTGTGTATACACAATGAATCATGGAACACTACATCAAAATCTAATTATGTATGGTGATTAACATAACAGTAAAAAATTTAAAGATAAAAAATATAAATGGAATCATGTATTCTCTTGTATATGGATTTTTACAAACATCATATTAATTTGCTCAGGCTGTCATAATAAATACCACAGACTGGGTACCTTAAATAACAGAAATTTATTTTGTCATGTTTCTGGAGAATTTCAAGATCAAGGTGTTGGAAGGGCCAGTTTCCAGTGAGAGCTCTCTGTTCCTGTCTTTCAGACAGCCACCTTCTTGCTGTATTCTCACACGGCCTTTCCTCAGTGAATTATGCAGAAAGTGAGAGAAAGAGCATGAGAGCATGAGAGAGTGAGCGAGAGAGTGAGAGGGAGCAAGAGAGCTTTCCCATGTCTCTTCTTATAAAGACACTAATCCTTTTGGATTAAAGTCCCACCTTTATTATCTTATATAATTTTAATGACTTCTTTAGAGGCCTTATCTCCTTATATAGCCACCTCAGAGTTTAGGGTCTCAACACATGAATATTAGAGGGACACAAACATCCAGTCCATTAACAAGCATAATGCTTTATGGATTCATCCACGTTTTTGTGTTTCAGTCATGTATTCCTTTTTTGCTTCTGAGTAATATTCCATTTGTGGAAATACTGCAATTGGTTTATTCATTCACCTGTTGATGGATATTTGGGTTATCTCAAGATTTGGGTATGTTATAAATTAACATTTCTAGGAACATTTCTGTATAAGTCTTTGAATATACTTTGTTTTCATTTCTTTGAAGCTAAGAGGTAGTAGCAGAATTGCTGGTTCATATAGTAAGTGGAAGTGTATGTTTCATATGACAGTAAACTGCCAAAATGGAAGTACCATTTTACATTCCTGTCAGGAGTATTTGAAGGGGTATGTGTACCCCGATGTTTATAGAAGCATTATCAACTATAGCCAAATTATGGAAAGAGCCCAAATGTCTATTGACTGATGAATGGATAAAGAAGATGTGGTATATATGTATAAGTACATATATATAATGGAATATTATTCAGCCATCAAAAAGAATGAAATCTTACCATTTGCAACAATGTGGTTGGAGCTAGAGTGTATTATGCTAAGTGAAATAAGTCAGTCAGAGAAAGACAAATATCATTTGATTTCACTCATGTGGACTTAAGAAACAAAACAGATGAACATAGTGGAGGGGGAAAAAAAGAGAGGGAAACAAACCATTGGAGACTCTTAATGATAGAGAACAAACTGAGGGTTGATGGAGGGAGGTGGGTGGGGGATGGGCTAGATGGGTGATGAGTATTAAGGAAGGCACTTATGATGAGCATTGGGTGTTGTATGTAAGTGGTGAACCTCTGAATTCTACTTCTAAAACCAATATTGCACTGTATGTTAACTAACTAGGAAGTTGAAAAGAAAAATAAACAAGTAAATAAATTTTTAAAAAAATGTCAAAACGTGGGGAAAAAAAGGATAGGAGAGCTGAAGCGGCTCCACATCATCATGAATACTTGATTTTGTCAGCCTTTTAATTTTAGACATTTTAGTGAGTATGCAATGATATTACATTGTGACTTTAATTTGCATTTCTCTGATGACTAATGATATTGAACATTTAAAATTTGCATATCTGTAAGGCGCTGATCTTTTACTGTGCAGTGTCTATTCAAATCATTTGCCTATTTTTAATGGGAGTTGTCTTTCTTCTATTTGTCATATTGTATGAGTTATTTATATGCTCTTGATATAGATCCTTTATCTGATATATGCATTATGAATATTTTCTAAGTTTTAACCTGCTTTTCATTTTCCTAATTGTGTCTTTCTAAAAGAAGACATTTTAAATTTTGTTGAAATCAAATTAACCGTTTTTTCTTTATAATTTGTGACATTTGTGCCCTATCTCATGAACCTCTGCCTGACTTAAATTCACAAAAATTTTCTCTCATTTCTTCAAATATATTTTATGAATTTACTTATACATTTAGGTTTATGATCCATTTCAAATTTCTTTTTTGGGTATATAAGGTAATGATCAAGTTTCATCCCCCCCTCCCCCCGTGGATATCCAGTTGTCTTAACCATTTTTTAAAAAGCTTTTCCCATCGAATTATCTTGATGTTTTTGTTGAAAACCAATTGGCCATAAATGTGAAGTTCTATTTCTGGACTATTTATTCTCATCAGTTGATCTGTATCTCCATCTTTGCAGCAATATATCACTTTTTTTTTGATTGTTGTAGAAAAATAGAAGAAATAGAAAGGAGTAGAATAATTCCTTCATTTTTTTCCCCACAATTGTTTTGGCTATTCTGTCTTTTGCATTTCCACATAAATTTTAGAATCAACTTGTCAATTTCTGTCAAAAAGACTGCTGAGATATTGGTTAGAATTGCATCAATTCTACATACCAACTTAGGGAGAATTGATATCTTAGTACTGAGTTTTCCAATCCATGAATATCGTATATCTGTAAATTTATTTAGGTTTTCTTTCATTTATCCTGGCAATATCTCATAGTTTTCAGTGTAACAATGATTTTGACCTTGTACATCTTTCATTAAGTTGTAATGATTCTCTGTTTTTTTTCCTTTATTATGTTTATATGGAGAACTATACTGATTGATTTTCAAATGATAATCAAACTTTCATCTAGCTTTGCACAGTGGCGGTATCGTAACCAATGAGGTTTATCCAAGGTGCGATTATTGCTAATTGAAAACTTTTCCCTAATCAAATTTTCATCTCTAGGGCGGCTCTATTTTCAACCCAAAGATACAAATGTAGTGATCCGAAGGAGTATGTGCACCCCAATATTTATAGCAGCAATGTCCACAATAGCCAAACTATGGAAAGAACCAAGATGTCCATCAACAGTTGCATGGATAAAGATGTGGTGTGTGTGTGTGTGTGTATACACACACACACACACACACACACACACACACACACACACACAATGGAATATTATGCAGCCATCAAAAGGAATGAAATCTTGCCATATGCAATGACGTGGATGGAACTCGAGGATATTATGCTGAGCGAAATAAGTCAATCAGAGAAAGACATGTATCATATGATCTCACTGATATGAGGATTTCTTAATCTTGGGAAACAAACTGTGGGTTGCTGGAGTGGTAGTAGGAGAAGATAGTAGGAGGGGAAGAATGAAGGGGGGAAATCGATGGGGGAGATGAACCATGAGAGACTATGGACTCTAAGAAACAAACTGAGGGTTCTAGAGGGGAGGGGGTTGGGGGAATGGGTTAGCCTGGTGATGGATATTAAGGAGGGCATGTACTGAATGAAGCACTGGGTGTTATACGCAAACAATGAATCATGGAACACTACATCAAAAACTAATAATGTAATGTATGGTGATTAACATAACATAATAAAATAAAAAAAAACCTTTCTTCTCTAGGATAAATCCACTTGGTCAGAAGGTATTGTCTAATATCTTTTTTTGTATTTTATTTGCTAATATTTTGTTAATGATTTTTTGAGTCTGCTCATGAGGAATATTGGTCTGTAATTTTCTTATAATGTTGTCTAGATTTGGCATAAAGGAAATATCAAACTGCTAGAGTGAGCTGAGAAGTGTTCTTTTATCTTATATTTGCTGAAAAAAATTGTGGGTTTTGCATTATTTCTTCTTTAATTATTTGAAAGAATACCTCTGAAGCAATCTGGGCATTGAATTTTGTTAGTAAAAATGTTATAAGTTATGAATTCGGGTTATTCATATTTTCTAATTTTTGTGTTAGTTTTAGTGATTTAAGTCTTTCAAGAAGTGTGTTTATTTCATTTAAGTTTTCAAATTTATTGCAATACATTTTATAATAGTCCTTTATTATTTTAAATTGCATACGATAATGATGATTCCTCTTTTATTTCTCATATTTCTGGTTTGAGTCTTAATCAATTAGCTGGAAGTTTATTACTTTGTTTATATTTTCAAGGAACCAGCTTTTGGTTTCATTAATTTTTCTCTATTGTTTGTCTGTTTTCTGTTTCACTGGTTACCATTCTTAAATTTATTTCCCTCCTCCTTACTTAGGTTTAGCTTGTTATTTATTTTTATCTTTCTGAGATAAAAGACACTGATTTTAGTCTTTTAAAAATATATAAATATTTAAATCTATGAGTTTCTTGCTAAGTATTGTATTATCTGCATTCTATAAATTTTGATATGTTGTATTTTCATTTTCATTCAAGGCAAAACTTTTTCTAATTTCCTTTGTGAATTCCTTTTTGATCCATGACTTAGTTCACAATATGTTGTTTAACATAAATATTTTATAAATTTCCAGATATCTTCCCGGTATTAATTCCTAGTTTAATGTTTCTGTGATCAGCAAACATATACTGTATAACTTGTATTGAAAATTATTGAGATGTGCTGACTTAGCACATGGTCTGTTTTGATTAATATTCTCTGTATATTTTAAGGTAATTTTTATTCTCGTTGCATTCAGTATCTTATTTTTACTTTATAAATGTTAATTTAAAATGAAGAAAGAATGTTAGGTTATAATATTTGTCAGATCCATAGTAATGTTACCACAGCAAAAATAAATATATAAGGTAGAAGTCAACCTTCACTATATAGTCAGCATCATAATGTGGGGATTGTGGTGATAGCAACATGATTTATTACTTACAATGCAGGAAAAAAAGTGATCATAGCAACATTCTTACTTGTAACTCCTCTTCTGCATCCAGAAACAACTACACTTTTGAGCTGCCATTTATAATTCAGGTTGGAAGTGATAAAATAAAAGATTTAATAAATAAATGAGGATGAAGTGACAAATTTTCCTCAGAGAAGAATTCCAAATCACATATATAGATGTTCTCCACTCCATAAAGTAAAGGATTAGTGATTGGCCCCTATCCCTGGACAATTGCCCAAATCAGTCTATATCCTTTGAGTAGCAGTCATGTAGATATTTTTTCACCTATTTTGTACTACCATAAAGTCAATACTTTTCAATCTTTTTCACAAAGATAACCTGAAGAGCCTAGTCAAATCTATTTTGAAGAAATGCACTCTCTTTCTTTGAGCAACCAGTCAGAAAATAATAACCTAATATGACAGTTTTAGTGAACCAATGTTGGCTGTAAGAGTCTTCATTTATTTTTCCAAGTGATCTTGCATCCTTATATTAATAATATAGAATATTGTTGAGTATTGATGTCAATCTCTCTAGACATTCTTGGATTTTTGGTAAAGTGTCATTTCTAGTCATGAAGCAACATTCCCATTTTCCACAAGTTCTCCATAGTCACTGATTAAGGGCTGTTCAATTTCTGCAATTTCTCATCATACCTTAATATGCATTCATTTAGGCAAGGAAATTTGCATTTATCATTGAGCTTATTTTAAGACATTTTATCTCAAGCATATGACATATTTATATAAATATTTGAAAACTCTAACAAAAATAGTGGCAACAATTAAAATGAGATGGCTTTACAAGTTGAAAATATATTCAGACAAGTAGATTTATATTAATTTTGTCCATTAAAGAGAAGGAGCTTGAAAAAAAGAGTCTGAAGGTGAGAGTCATGTTTCTTTTGTCCTAAGATCTTCTTCAATCATTTCAAAATTATCTACTTCTTTTTTCAAACTATGCTTCCTTTGGACAGTCTTGCACAAACTTCTTTCCCTATTACTGATGGGAACACAGTTCCACTGATACTTATGAGATATTACCTATTTTTCAGATGTGTTGAAACAGAAAAAAAAGGCTAAAAGCTACTGAATTAGGGTGATCACTTTCAAATGCTCTTTCAAAAGAAACAACTGATTTTAAGTGATAATTATGATGCTCTTAGTTGTGGAATCTCAACTAAATTACCTTCTCTAATTTTGTTTTTTTTTTTCCCCTGTGAATGTAGGATTATAATACTTAAGAACTTTCCAGTTTTATTGTGGGAATTACAGTTTATGTATGTAAAATGTTTTGTATGTAGTAGATGCTCAATAATAGCAGCTTGCCTCATTATCATTACCATCACTTGAAATTTAACTACTTCTTGTGAACGTTTGTTCAGTCCCCCTTCCCACACATGAAAGGGTGCAATGAAAATCAGAATGTTATGTGCAAATATAAGCCAAGATTCTCCAATTTTTTTTGATTTGTCAGGCCAAGTTGCATTCATTCACCTTCTTACTCACCAAAATGACTATTTCACACCTGCCCTCTACTCTTCACAAACCTCTATCACCGCCTTCCCCTTTTTCACTCTCAGGTGATAGTCTTTCTTCCAATTTCACTGAGACAATAGAAGCAATCAGAAATGAATTTCCAGAAGCTCCCATCACCACATCTATCCATACTGTATCATATATTTGAAAGTTGCTGAGAGAGATCTTTTTTTCTCCAAGTTTTTATTTAAATTCAAATTAGTTAACATATAGTGTAGTAGTGATTCATCACTTACATTTAACACCCAGTGCTCATCCCAACAAGTGCCCTGCTTAATGCCCATCACCTATTTAGCCCATTCCCCCACCCACCTCCCCTCCAGCAACCCTCAGTTAGATCTCTGTAGTTAAGAGTCTCTTATGGCTTGTCTCCCTCTCTGTTTTTATCTTCTATTTTTCCTTCCCTTCCCCAATGTTCATCTGTTTTGTTTCTTAAATTCCACATATGGGTGAAATCATATATTTGTCTTTCTCTGACTGACTTACTTCACTTAGTGAATAATACACTCTAGTCCCATCCACATTGTTGCAAATGGCAAGATTTCATTCTTTTTGATCACTGAGTTATATTCCATTGTGTGTGTGTGTGTGTGTGTGTGTGTGTGTGTGTGTGTGTGTGTGTGTGTACCTCAGATCTTCTTTATCACATATAGCCTTTATTATGTTGAGGTATATTCCCTCTAAACCTATTTTGTTGAGAGATTTTCCCATGAATGGATACCGTACTTTGTCAAATACTTTGTTGTGAGTTTTTATCATGAATGGATATTGTACTTTGTCAAATGCTTTTTCTGCATCTATTGAGATGATCATCTGGTTTTTATCCTTTCTCTTGTTAATGTGATATATCATATTGATTGATTTGTGAACATTGAACCACCATCATATCCTTGAAATAAATTCCACTTAATCATGGTGAATGATTTTTTAAATGTGTTGTTGGATTCAGTTTGCTAATATTTTGTTGAGGATTTTTGCATCTACATTCATCAGAGATATTGGCCTTTAGTGTCTTTATCTGATTTTGGTATCAGGGTAATGCTGACCTTGTAGAATTAATTTAGAGGCTTTTCTTCCTCTTCTATTTTTCGGAATAGTTTGAGAAGAATAGGCCTTACTCTTTAAATGTTTGGTAGGATTCACTTGTGAAGCAGTCTGGTCCTGGACTTTTGATTGTTGGTACTTTTTTTTTTAATTACTAGTTCAATTTTATTACTAGTAATTGGTCCTTCCAGATTTTCTATTTCTTCTTTGTTCAGGTTTGGAAAGTTATATATTTCCAAGAATTTATGCATTTCTTATAGGTTGTCTAATTTATTGGTATATAACTTTTCATAATATTTTCATAATCCTTTGTATATCTGTAGTATTGGCTGTTATTTCTCCTTCTTCATTTCTGATTTTATTTGAATTCTCTCTCTCCTCTCTCTCTCTTTTTTTTGGATGAGTCTTACTAAACGTTCATCAATTTTAGTGATCTTTTTAAAGAGCCAAATCTTGGTTTTATTTATCTGTTCTATTGTTTTTTAGTTTCTATTTCATCTAAATCTGCTCTAATCTTTATTATTTCCCTTCTTCTGCTGGCTTAGGCTTCTTTTGTTCTTTTTCTAGCTCCTTTAGGTGTAGGTTAGGTTGTTTGTTTGAGATGTTCTTTGCTTCTTGAGGTAGGCCTGTATTGCTATAATTTTCCCTCTTAGAACAGCTTTTGCAGCATCCCAAAGATTTTGGACCATTGTGTTTCATTTTTATTTGTCTCCATATATTTTTTATTTCCTCTTTGATTTCTCAGTTGATCCATTTATTGCTTAGTAGCATGTTATTTGGCCTCCATATATTTGTGTTCTTTCCAGATTTTTTCTTGTGATTATCTTCTAGTTTTATATTGTAGTTAGAAAAGATGTATGATATGATTTAATGTTTTTGAATTTATTGAGACTTGTTTTGTAGCCCAATATGTTATCTATTCTGGAGAATGTTCCATGTGCAGTTTAAAATAATGTGCATTCTGCTGTTTTTGGATATAATATTCTTAATGTATCTGTTAGGTCCATCTGATCCCATGTGTCATTCAAAGCTACTGTTTCTGTGCTGATTTTCTGTTTGGATGATTTATCTCTTGTTGTAAGTGGGGTGTTAAAGTCACCTATTATTATTGTATTACTGTCGATTTCTTCCTTTATATCTGTTAATAATTCCTTTATGTCTTTAGGTGTTCCCATGTTGGGTGTATAAATATTTATAATTGTTACATTCTCTTGTTGGATTCTTTCCTTTATCATTATGTAGTGTCCTTGTTGTCTCTTGTTGCAATTTTTGTTTTAAAGCCTATTTTGTCCAATATAAATATTGCTACCCCAGCTTTCTTTTTGTTTCCATTTATATGGTGAATGTTTTTTCACCCCTTCACTTTCAATCTGCATGTGTCTTTAGGTCTGAAGTGAGTCTGCTGTAGGCAGCATATTGATGGGCCTTGCTTTTTTATCCATTCAGTCACCTTCCGTCTTTTGATTGGAGCATTTGGTCCATTCACATTGAAAGTAATTATTGATAGAAATGTACTTATTGCCATTTTGTTACTTGTTTTATGGTTGTTTTTGTAGTTCTTTCTTGTTACTTCCCTTTTCACTTTCTCTCTTTCCTTGTGGTTTGATGGCTTTCTTCAGTGATATGAGTGGATTCCTTTCTCTTTATTTTTTGTGTATCTATTATAGGTTTTTGATTTGTTGTTACTATTAGGTTCATATATAACATCTTATGCATATGGCAGTTGATATTAAGTTGATGGTTGCTTAAATTTGAGCCTATTCTAAAAGCACTAATTTTTTTTCCCTACCCCTCCATGTTTTATGTATGTGATGTAGTTGCACTGATGTCACTGTTATCTAGGTGTGTCCATTACACAAAGTGAGCTTAGGATCCTCTTACTCTGCCATATTTCCAGAAGTCCCTGCAACCTCATTGTTTAGAATAGTACTTGACTTTTCGTTCATGCTTTATAAATATTTGTTGAATAATTAAATGTTGTCCTAGTGTTGTCAGATTCTTTTTCCCCAAGAGAAAATCATCAGTAAATGTATACAAAATACATTTAGAAATTATTGTACCATTTTCTCCAAATCTTCTTAGGAGTGTAATTTACATATAGTAAAATTTGCCTTTTTAATTGTAAAGTCCTGAAAATGCACAGATGTGTACAGTTGTTTAACCACTGCCACAGTCATGATAGAACATTTGCATCACCCCAAAATTTCCCCTGTGTCCTTTTGTAGTTCATTGTTCCCTCACATCCCTAGAATTTGGCAAGTAGTGTGTACATGTGTTTTAATCTATACTTTTATCTTTCTAACAAGGATATATAAATAAAATCATAGTATGTAACCTTTTGACTCTAGCTTCTTCCACTTAGCATAATGTACTTGATACACATCCAGGTTATTGTATTAATCAGTAATTTGTTTGTTGCTTTTTATTGCTGAGTTTTATTTCATTACATTGTGCAGATGAACTGCAATTTGTTTATCCACTTCCCAGTTATAAAATATTTGTGCTGTTTTCACATTTTGGTGATTACAAATACTACTAATTACTAATATTGCTAATAAATATTTATGTAAAATTTTGGTGTAAATTTATTTTCATTTTATTTCGGTAAACATATAAGTGTGAGGTTTATAGGTTGTGTGGTAAGTTTGTTTTAACTATAAAAAATTTAATTAAATTTAATTTAACTTAATTTGACTATACAAAATTTCCACTTTGAAAAGTATTTTGAGATCCATCTGATGAATGTGCATTCTAGTCACTCCATATCCTTGCACTTGGAATTGTCAGTTTTGTTTTTTTTAAGCCATTGTAATATGTTTGTAGTAAAATTTCATTGTGGTTTTAATTTAAATTTCCATAATGGTTATGATGTTGAGCATAATTTTATGTGCTTATTTTTCATCTGTGTATCTTTTTTGGGAAAGCATTTTTTTCAGATCTTTTGTTGATATTTTCATTGGATTTTTTTCCTTTTATTGAATTCTGAGAGCTCATTATAAATTCTGGATACAAGCACTTTATCAGATTTATGATTTGAAAAGCATTTTGTTATTCTGTTGCTTGTCTTTTTGTTCTAACAGCTTTTGGTGCCATATCTGAGAAATGTGTGCCTAAGCCAAGGTCATAAAGATTTTCTTCTAGTTTTCTCCTAGAAGTCCACTTTAAGTATTTTCAACTTATTCAAATTTTATAAAAGTGTTATAATCTGTGAAGTAAATGTGACCTATGATTTGCATTTTGTGACCTCTAGTCTATAGTATAATCTGGAAGTCATCAATAGAAAAAAACAAAACAAACAAAACACAACAACTCTGTATTGTAGGGCAATCAAATGATGACATGAAAGGTAAGTACTTTTAAAATAGTATACATTGGCAGTCTTAAGGGGGAAATACATAGCCATCCAAACCTCTCTCAAAAAATTAGAAAAATCCCAAATGCACAAGCTAAGCCTACACCTAAAGGAGCTGGAGAAAGAACAGCAAATAAAACTTAAACCAAGCAGGAGAAGAGAAATAATAAAGATTAGAGCAGAGATAAATGAAATAGAAACCAGAAAAACAGTAGAACAGATCAATGAAACTAGAAGCTGGTTTTTTGAAAGAATTAATAAGATCAATAAACCACTGGCCAAACATCCAAAAGAAAAGAGAAAGGACCAAAATTAATAAAAATCATGAATGGAAGGGGAGAGATCATGACTAACACCAAGGAAATAGAAACAATTATTAGAAATTATTACCAGCAACTATATGCCAACAAATTAAGCAACCTGGAAGAAATGTATGCCTTCCTGGAAACTTACAAACTATGAAGACTGAAACAGGAAGAAATAGACAATCTGAATAGACAAATAACCAGGAACAAAATTGAAGCAGTAATCAAAAACCTCCCCAAAACAAAAGTCCAGGGCCAGATGGCTTCCCAGGGGAATTCTACCAAACATTTAAAGAAGAAATAATACTTATTCTACCGAAGTTGTTTAAAAGATAGAAATAGAAGGAAAACTTCCAAACACCTTCTATGAGGCCAGCATTCCCCTGATCCCAAAACCAGGCAAAGACCCCATCAAAAAGGAGAATTACAGACCAGTATCCCTGATGAACATGGATGCCAAAATACTCAAGAAGATCCTGGTAATAGGACCCAATAGTACATTAAAAGGATTATTCATCACAACCAAGTGAGTTTTATGCCTGGAATGCAAGTGTGGCTCAACATTCACAAATCAATCAACATGGTAGAGCACATCAATAAAAGAAAAGACAAGAAGCATATGACCCTCTCAATTGATGCAGAAAAAGCATTTGACAAAGTAGAATATCCGTTCCTGATTAAAACTTTTCAGAGTATAGGGATAGAGGGAACATTCTTCAAGTTCATAAAAACCATCTATGAAAGGCCCAGGGCAAATATCATTATCAATGAAGAAAAGCTGAGAGCTTTGTCCTTAAGATCAGGAATACAACAGGGATGCCCGCTTTCACCACTAGTGTTCAACATAGTGCTAGAAGTCCTAGCAACAGTAATCAGACAACAAAAAGAAATAAAAGGCATCCAAATTGGCAAAGAAGAAGTCAAACTCTCCCTCTTCACAGATGACATGATACTTTATGTGGAAAACCCCGAAGACTCCACCCCCAAATTACTAGAACTCATACAGCAATTAAGCAATGTGGCAGGATACAAAATCAGTGCACAGAAATCAGTTACTTTTCTATATGCTAACAATGTAACTGTAGAAAGAGAAATTAAGGAATTGATTCCATTCACAATAGCAACAAAACCCATAAGATACCTAGGAATAAACCTAACCAAAGAGGTAAAGGATCTATATTCCAGAAACTACAGAACACTTATGAAAGAAATTGAGGAAGACACAAAAAGGTGGAAAAACATTCTATGCTCATGGCTTGCAAGAATAAACTTTGTTAAAATGTCTATCCTGCCCAGAGCAATTTACACTTTCAGTGCCATCTCTATTAAAATACCATTGGCATTTTTCAAAGAGCTAAAACAAACAATCCTAAAATTCTTATGGATACAGAAAAGACCCCAAATTACCAAGGGAATGGTGAAAAAGAAAAACAAATCTGGGGGCATCATGTTGACTGACTTCAAGCTATATTACAAAGCTATGATCACCAAGACAGCATGGTACTGGCACAAAAACAGACACATAGACCAATGGAACAGAACAGAGACTCCAGAAATGGACCCTCAACTGTATGGTCAACTAATATTTGACAAATCAGGAAAAAATATCCAATGGAAAAAAGACAGTCTCTTCAATAAGTGGTGCAGGGAAAATTGGACAGCTACATACAGAAGAATGAAAATGGTCCATTCTCTTACACCATACCAAAGATAAACTCAAAATGGATGAAAGACCTCAATGTGAGACAGGAATCCATCAAACTCCTAGAGGAGAACATAGGCAGTAACCTCTTTGACATCAGCCACAGTAACTTCTTTCAAGACACGTCTCCAAAGGCAAGTGAAACAAAAGCAAAAATGAACTTTTGGGACTTCATCAAGATAAAAAGCTTCTGCACAGCAAAGGAAACAGTCAACAAACTAAGAGGCAGCCTACAGAGTGGGAGAAGATATTTACAAATGACATTATAGGTAAAGAGCTGATATCCAAGATCTATAAAGAACTTCTCAAACTTAACATTCAAAAAACAAATGACCTGTCAAAAAATGAGCAGAAGACATGAACAGGCACTTCTCCAAAGAAGACATACAAATGGCTAACAGACACATGAAAAAATGCTCTATATCACTTGCCATCTGGGAAATACAAATCAAAACCACAAGGAGATACTGCCTTACACCAGTTAGAATGGAAAAAATTAACAAAACAGGAAACAACAAATGTTGGAGAGGTTGTGGAGAAAGGGGAACCCTCTTACACTGTTGGTGGGAATGCAAGATGGTACAGCCACTCTGGAAAACAGTATGGAGGTTCCTCAAGACGTTAAGAATAGAGCTACCCTATGACCCAGCAATTGAACTACTAGGTATTTATCCCAAAGATATAGATGTAGTGAAAAGAAGGGGCACATGCACCCCAATGTTCATAGCAGCAATGTCCAAGATAGCCAAACTGTAGAAGGAGGCGAGATGCCCTTCAACAGACGAATGGATAAAGATGTGGTACATATATACAATGGAGTATTATTCAGCTAACAGAAAGGATGAATACTCATCATTTGCATCAACATGGATGGAACTGGAGGGGATTATGCTAAGTGAAATAAGGCAAGCAGAGAAAGACAATTATATGGTTTCACTCATATGTGGAACATAAGCAATAGCAGAGAGGACCATAGGGGAAGGGAGGGACATCTGAAGGGGGAGAAATCAGAGAGGGAGATGAACCATGAGAGACTATGGACCCTGGAAAAAAAAAACTGAGGGTTTCAGAGGGGAAGGGTAACAGGATGATGGGTATTAAGGAGGGCACAGGCTGTGATGAGCACTGGGTGTTATACACAACTAATGAATCATTGAACACTACATGAAAAATAAATAAATAAATAAAAATAATAAAATAAAATAAAATGGTATACATTTTTACTTTAAAAATACATATTAAAATATTTTGCCATTAAAATGATAGAATATGTACTCTCCTACCACTGATTTATCCATTGCGAAAGAAACAAGCAAAAAGCAGTAATTTTTTTGTCTTTATTTATTTTGTTTTTTGGGGTCCACATGAAAGTGAAATCATTACTGGTGGTTGCCAGATGGGTAGGGGGGTATGGGAATGGGCAAAATAGATGAAGTGGATTAAGATGTACAAACTTTCAGTTATAGAATAAATAAGTCACAGGGATAAAAAGTATTGAATAAGGAATATGGCCAATAATACTGTAATAATGTTGTATGGTGACAGATCGTGACTATATTTATTATGGTGAACATTGCTTAATATATAGAATTGTTGATTCACTATGTTATTCACCTGAAACTAATATAATATATGTCAACTATACTTCAATTTAAAGTCAGTATATATAAACTAAGCTAATTAATGATTAAGAGAAAAAATTTTTCAAATATAGCTTTCCATTTTAGTTATTTCTCAGTACTGTTCAAGTGTTAGTTTTAAATTATCATTTTATATGGATTATTTTATTTTGTTTATCCTCCAAAAAATTGAAAAAATGCAATTCTGTATATCCAATTTGTTTCTGCAACAATTTTCTCTTATAAAACATATAGATTTAAAAGTCATTGAAGCCAGGGGCGCCTGGGTGACTCAGTCGTTAAGCCTCTGCCTTCGGCTCAGGTCATGATCCCAGGGTCCTGGGATCGAGCCCCGCATCGGGCTCCCTGCTCAGTGGGAAGTCTGCTTCTCCCTCTCCCACTCCCCCTGCTTGTGTTCTCTCTCTCACTGTCTCTCTCTCTGTGTCAAAAAAATAAATAAAATCTTAAAAAAAAATAAAAAATAAAAATAATTGAAGCCATCAGTCACTACACAAATAGTAGAAATCATAAAGTTTCTGAAATTAGTTATATAGATGTACGTTAAACAGAGGAGAAAAGATTGTAACTGTAAATAGCCAATAATTCCATTGTTCACATTCCTTACTATGGAGTTAATGACTAGCTTGTGGGGCAATGAAAAGCAGGGAGCGAATGATGTTTAATGATCCAACAAGTCATTAAGTGCCTAAAAAGGAACTACAATGTCAGGTATCATTGCCCTTATGAATGTTTATGGCTACATGAATAACATTTGAAGTTTAGTTTTGCATACATTTCCAAGTTAATATAACTCATTCTGTTGGAAAAAAAATATATTTCTGGAGCTCTGATCTGTCTGTTGACATTTTTGTTCCTTACTTATAATAAGCCAACCAGTTTCACTAGGATTAAAGTGTCATCTTTATAATTAAATTTTAGGTGAGACAGCAAAATCAGTAATGAATATGAGCTAGTAGAAATTTTACTTTCAAATGTTAAAGGACTAAAATTTAATTTTAAATATGTTCCAGAGATCTGAAAGATATATTTCATTTGAGAGGTCAAGTAATGAGAAGTTTAAAATGTAGACATCTCAAACTAAAGAGTAATGAGTCAGGGGCACCTGGGTGGCTCAGTTATTAGGCCCTGCCTTTGGCTCAGGTCATGATCTCAGGGTCCTGGGATCAAGCCCCGCAGTGGGCTCCCTGCTCAGTGGGGAACCTGCTTCTCCCTCTCCCACTCCCCCCTGCTTGTATTCCCTCTCTCGCTGTGTCTCTCTCTGTCAAATAAATAAATAAATAAAATCTTAAAAAAAAAAGTAATGAGTCAGACAGAGATAACCATCCAGTCATAATGTATCAGTTCCTTCCCTTGCCCACCCCTAAATTTTCAGATATCTTTGAGAGGAATGAAAGAGACAATTCTGCCTTAGTTTAGACTGGACTTGGAAGTAGATCAAAAAAGATGGCTTAATGTGTCTTGTATGTGACATGATAAATATTGTAGTTTATTGTTCCAAGAATGGGAAATTGTGACCTAAATTAGAATTTATAACCTTCTGTGTACATTTGATATCACCTCTTGTACATAAATATTGAAAAAAATACCTAGATCAAGCAATAGATAATGCACACTATATAAACTGTATGCTTACTAGTTTCCTAAAAATTGATAAACCCCTGATGTCATATCAATTGGCATGGGATGTATTCACTTTATACAGCTCCTTTTTACTCCTATCTTATTTTCCTCTATTATTAAGATTCAGTCTGTTTAACAAAAAATCTATAATTTATTAATATTTATTTGAAAAATGCAAGACAGATTTGAAGACAGATGGAGACAGAACTGTTCAAAGAAAGCCATCAGCAGAATACATAGCAGATGAGTATTAGCCTACAAGCCAGAATCATTCAAATTATTCAAATAAAGGCAGAGAACAAAAGGGATGAAAGTTTTCATTCTTTTACTGAAATTACCTGTAAATAATTTAGAAATATTGGAGGATTAAAATTTTAATATTCAACCTTATTTTTAAAATGGAGATTAAAAGATAAAAGCAGACTGAGAGAATTCATTTTATCAAGGCATTACTGATCCAGTAAAATATTTATATTTGTTATAAACTAAAATAGAGGGATTTCAGAGAGTGAAATATAAAGTTGTGGAAAGTTAAAATATTTAAATATTTGGATGACAATCTAAAGACAATTATAGGTAGACAGAAGATAACTTTAATAATTATTGTGTATTGAGCCCCATTGTATTTTGGCACTTTTACATAGACAATTTCTAATCCTATAGGTCTTATTATTCTAGGACTTTTTTTAAAGATTTTATTTATTTATTTTACAGAGAGAGACACAGCGAGAGAGGGAACACAAGCAGGGGGCAGTGGGAGAGGGAGAAGCAGGCTTCCCGCGGAGCAGGGAGCCCAATGCGGGGCTCGATCCCAGGACTCTGGGATCATGACCTGAGCCGAAGGCAGGCGCTTAACAACTGAGCCACTCAGGCACCCCAGGACTGTTTTTTGTTTTGTTTTGTTTTGTTTTCAGAACTGTTATTTTCTTAATGTGAAGAAAGTGAGGATCAGTAATGCTAAACAAATTCTTCAAGTTCAGTGAGCAAACAGAATCAAAATTTGGTTCTAGATCTGTGTTGTCTTTGCTGTTTTTACTATGTCATATTATCCTTCTACAGGTGGCATTCTAGTGAGATACCCAGAAGTTTATTACTCAGAAACTTAGAGTATTTTCTGTTGACAATTAGGAAGAAAACACAAAATGCATCTGAGAAATCAATATGTCCATGCAATAACATACTTTTTTTCTTCAGAAGAAAATGCCTCTGATTAGGATTTTGTTCACAGCCCCTTATCTGTTACTTTACACACTATCGTAAGAAGCTTGTAATACGTTTTCCTAGTTCATAGAATGTTAAATATCATATTAAAAATTGTTGTGGGAATGCCACGGAGAGACATTGGTATTAGCAAGAAGTATCTGCTAATAGCAAGGAAAAAAATGATAGACATAAGGATTTTAAAATCCCAGTAGTCTGAAGCCATTTAATAGAAGGGATAAACACCCTTACATATCCCAATAGCTTCTAAATGCATCACTCTATTAAGGCATTGCATAAAACTGACACTTATGTCAGTTCCTGATGTCACTAAGGAAAGGCAAAGAAAATAATAGCTAATATTTATCAAACACTTACTATGTGCCAAGTACTTTTCTAAGTCTTTTTAATTTATTGACTCCATTTTGACTTCACAGTATTTTTTAATTATATGTGTAGTCCTCTTATTGCCATTTTTACAGATGAGGAAAAATGAATTTTAGAGGGGTTAAGTAACTTGCTCAAGGTCATATGGATAGTAAATGATCAGAATAAGGACTCAAACTCAGTTTGGCTCCTTCAACAACACATGCTCTTTATGCAGTGTGAGCGGTGTGACATACTGTCTCTTGTGTTCAGTATTTTCTTTATTAAAAAATGGGGAATACCCAACACTCAAAAAACAAATAACCCCATCAGAAAATGGGCAGAGGACATGAACAGACATTTCTCCAAAGAAGACATACAAATGGCTAACAGACACATGGAAAAATGCTCCACATCACTAGCCATCAGGGAAATATAAATCAAAACCACAATGAGATACCACCCTACACCAGTTAGAATGGAAAAAATTAACAAAACAGGAAACAACAAATGTTGGCAAGGTTGTGGAGAAAGGGGAACACTCTTACACTGTTGGTGGGAATGCAAGCTGGTACAGCCACTCTGGAAAACAGTATGGAGGTTCCTCAAGACGTTAAGAATAGAGCTACCCTATGACCCAGCAATTGAACTACTAGGTATTTACCCCAAAGATACAGATGTAGTGAAAAGAAGGGGCACATGCACCCCAATGTTAATAGCAGCAATGTCCATAATAGCCAAACTGTGAAAGGAACCGAGATGCCCTTCAACAGATGAATGGATAAAGAAGATGTAGTACATATATATAAGGGAATATTATTCCGCTATCACAAAGGATGAATATGCACCATTTGCATCTACATGGATGTAACTGGAGGGGATTATGCTAAGTGAAGTAAGTCAAGCAGAGAAAGACAATTATCATATGGTTTCACTCATATGTGGAACATAAGCAATAGCACAGAGGACCATAGGGGAAGGGAGGGAAATCTGAAGGGGGAGAAATCAGAGAGGGAGATGAACCATGAGAGACTATGGACCCTGGGAAAAAAAAAAACTGAGGGTTTCAGAGGGGAGGGTAACAGGGTGATGGGTATTAAGGAGGGCACGTGCTGTGATGAGCACCTGGTGTTGTATGCAACTAATGAATCATTGAACACTACATCGAAAACTATTGATGTACTATACAGTGGCTAACTGAACATAATAAAAAAAAGGGGGAATAGAATACATTTTTAAAAGCTTTTCATTTTATAAATAGCTTAAGATTAAATTTTTGGAGTTTAAAGGGGTATGAATTTATTTGGAGAAGACATTTATTTTTCAAGCATTTATTAAATTTTCTAAGGTTTCAAACATTGTACTATATAATATGGGATAAATTGGAGAAGAATAAGATACAGATCCCTTCGCAAACGCATAAGTTTAGTAGAGAAAATAAGCATGTAGAGAAAGATTTTGTGCCATTTTGTAAAGTTCATCAATAGTTTTAGCACAGATGAGGGCATGCTTAACTAGGACTGGGAGCGATGGAAGCTTGAGGTCAGAGAAGACTTCCCTGAAGCAGTAGACTTCAATAAAGGCACTGAATTTCACAGTACAAGAGAAGTCAGGTATGTGTGCGTGTGTGTGTGTGTGTGTGTGTGTGTGTGTGTGTGTGTGTTGTGTACATTGTACTCTCTTTGATCTTGAGCCATCACCACCACTGCTAAATTGTCACTTTGGATACAGGTCAGGGGGATGATGGGGGAGGAAATGTAGGGGTAGAAGTGTTCTTAGAAAGGGAGAAGTGGAGGTAAAGGAAATGAAGGGTTGCTGTGGAAGTATATTCTTATGTAGGAACTGGATATGGAGATTAAACTGATTAAAAGGAGAATGAGAATGCTTAATACTTGTTTATTTGGTTACTTTAGATAAAAATAGTTTTGTTTGTTTTTATTTGTTTTAGTATTCAGTGGTTTCTGAGAAAGTGACTGTTCTTCAGTCCTAGTTCAAATAATTTCTTGCAATATCCATTCACTGCTGACTGCTCTGTCAAACCATTGGGTATTTCATGAAGCAACATGGTCACATGAAGTATGGGAACTAACATTAACGGTACTAGTGGGCACTGGCATTGAATCAGGCTTTGTGTCTATCATGCTATTAAGGACTCTTTAGGTTCCAGGAAGAGAAAACTCAACGTAGTACAAATCACAACTGGGGAGGGGTAAAAGGACAATCTAGGAAGTTTCCATAGTTACGGTAAAAGAGAACTGACCAGATGATGGGAGGATTAGGAATTAAGTTAGCTCCAGGGCTTGTGTTCTTTCCATTTTTATCTCTATCTTTTTGAGGGTGTCTCATCTCTCTGAGTCAGCTTCAGTTCTCTTTGCCTATCTGTATTTGTGTCTCTGTGTCCCGTGTCTGTGTCCATCTCTCTGTGTCTGTATATCTTTTTTGTCTATTTCTTTTTGTGTGTCTGTCATTTTCTGTCTATGTGGTCACTCTCATATTTTTATGGGAGAATGTGTTTTCTCTTTCTCTTTAGGTCTCTATTATATATTTCACTCTGTGTGCCTCTCCCTTTGTCTCATTCTGTTGCTTTTTGCTCTGTATCTATCTCTTATTTATTTCTCTTCTTTAGTCCCTTTCAGTTAGTTATCACTTACTGTTACTCTGTATGTATCAATTGTTTCCAAGGGTGTCTATTTCTCTGTCATCTCTCTGTATATCTCTGAGTGATCACTGAGTCTATTTTTCTCCAAATATCTCCCTGGCTGTCTCTCTATGTATTTCCCTGAATCTCTATCTGTGTGATTGCATCTCTCTCTGTCTCTATCTCTCACTCTATGTATATACAAATATATTTGTATATGCACACAATACATATCTCTCTGTGTATCTCTGTTGCTCTGTCTCCCTTGTTTGTTTGTAAAATACCCCCCAAATTGTTACTTCTTTTGCTAAGAGAAATACCAAAAAGGTCAACTTTCTATAGCTAATTGCTTATTTCTGCTCTTCATTCAAATTTCTCAAATGAGATATCCTGATAAACTTATTTCTTCTTGAGGCAATCCCGTCACACATACACTATTAGCCATCTTATGGATAAACCATGTTTACTCTTGGCTTAGTAAAAGGATGGTCATAGGGCACGGCCATGTGGTACACTGACTGCTTAGCAAAAGACTGTGGAAAGAGTAGATTCCCTGTGAGGGAATCGTAGGGCAGGTTCTCCAAAATGCATCTAGTATCCCATCAAGTGGGAAGCATTACTTTTATTTTATCGGTGAAGAAACTGATTATCAACAGGTTAATAAGTTGTCAAGAATCACTAAGATTAACAAAGATGGAGCAGGAATTGAAACCCCTGTCTGTCTGAATCCAATGGCCAAGTTCTTTCCACTATATTATGCCTTGAGAAACAAGTCATAAAACATTCTTAGCTTTTAACCCAGAAATCCCACTGATAAGAAGTTATGTTTAATAAGTAATTTATTGAAGCTAAAAGTTATTCATTGGAGCATTATATATACAACCTAAATAACTCCACATGCTCCAGGCTTTTTGGGTCAACCTTACCTTTAATATCCAAATAAACGTATTTGAATCCTCATCCCACATTCTTTGGGAAATAAAATTCCCTCTCCAATATCATTGAGAATTATCCTGCATGGTCATTACCCCTCTAGTTTCACATTTACACTGAATCCTTCATCAGATGACCAATCTTTCCGTGTGATATATTCTCCATCATAGATTTTTGCATTAATTTGGATTTTCTGAAAAAATGCATTAAAGCATTATTTATTTTTGATTACTAAGTATTTTGGGTTCCTTCAAATTTTGCACCTAGTAGAATGCCTCACTTGTCTCACTATAATCCTAGCCCTGATGACTATATAGTTTTTGCCAGAGAAGCAGCAATCACATAGAAGACAGTAATCAATGGCCACTTAAATAAGAGACACTTGCCTATTCTCGAATCTTCCTTTATCTATTATCTATCTATCATCTATATCTATCATCTATCATCTATCTATCTATCTGTCATAATCCTACCATTCAACACATCTGAAGAGCCAGAACCTAGAGGAGGAAGTAGGAGTAGGTCTTTTAGAGGCTGACCACTTCAAGGTGAAAAAAATAGCAAGAGAGCAGGAGAAAAGTATCAGACTACACGTTCCTTTCCATTTCAGGTTTGTGTATGTACACAATCCTGGCTAGCAATAGGAGAGAGGAAAATTTGAATGTTATAAATTAGTCTAAACTAAACTTTTCATAACCACACATGACTAGGAGTTGTATAATCTACTTAAGTTGGCATTAAAGGACAGGACAGGGAGATGCAAAATAGCTCAGGTGCAGGTGGAGACTGGAGAAAAAGCCCAAAATGGTTTCACATTATACCCCAAGTAGAAACTATTGCATAAATTGGTTACATTGGACTATAAACAATGTCATTTCATCATCTTTTAATAACCTAGCATAGTACTAGTTATATAACTAGAGCCACAAGTACCTGCTACTTTTACATGACCTGATTCAGAAAGAAGAAATAAAATTTTTAGTCATCAGAAAATTATAAAATGATGATTAGTAAAGGGGATGCACTAAACTTACCTAGGCATGTTATTTAGGATGACCCCAGTTAAGAGCAGGATGGAGTGATGTGAGAGGACAGCATCAAAGATGAGTAGAGAAATTTACTCTTGACATTTCTGACCTAATATTAACATCAACATGAGATTAGAAAGATAGGATCAGACCTAGAAAAAAATCTCAAGAGTTCGTCATATCCAGTCCCCTGCCTGCAGGCAGGTGAGAATCTTCAACATCCAGAACAACATACTGTAGATTTAAAAAAATCTGCTTAAGGATTGTCTACTCCTTACAACATCTATTTGGTAAGTATTTTCCAACATTTTTTTTGACAGACGACAATTTTTTGTACCTATAATGCTACCAATATTTTGCTTTTCCTATAATTCAGTTGATGTTTCTAAGAGAAATTTTCTTAATATTGATATATTAAAATGCAAGGACTTTGATTAATAGATCAAAAAGTACGTATGGAAAAAAATGCCATGAGCTACCATTAATACCCTATACTAGTTGTGTGGCTCTGTCCTTTTTTCAAAGGCTGGGCTAACTGAATCACATCTCACAAATGGCCTGTTTTAATGTTACAGTATTTGTCAAAGTTACATTAAAAATCTCAGATGTATTGTACTTATCAAGAACATTTTGTATCTGGAAGTTTCAGTGTGGTAGTCAAGAAAATTCATGTACCTTAAGTGAAAACTAAACACGAGTTTTAAAAAATATAAAAAATGCATTAAGCAATATAAGATCTGTTTGTATTCCCTCTTTGTATTCCCTCTCTTCCCTAAAATCACTATGAGAGAGGAATTCATTTTTAAATCTTAGTGAGGAGGTAGGCATCAGTTGGATCTATTTGATATATAGACAGTGTTTCTTTACACAGCATATGTTTTTATAGTTTTCTCTGAAAACAGATATTACATTAAAAGTTTTCTGAAAATAGATTTTAAAATTTTACTCACATCCATATACCTTGACCTTATTTAGAATATAATTATTTGGAAATTTGCAACCAAAGTAAAGTGATCTGAAGGTATTTCTTATTTTGAAACTCTCCTTACATCCCCCACTCTTACAGTCTATGCCCATGAGTTTTGGAGGTCTTTAGATCTAGGTCAGAATACTGTGGCAAACCTGCTTCTACTTGGGAGAAGTAAGAATATTGAAAAATAAATTTGGGAGTAGCTAGGTAGTCAACAAAGCATGGATAAAAAAAATATCTAGATGTAATTGAGGATGATCAATTAGGTGCTACCTTTTTCAGGTTTTCTTTGGGAAAAGACTCTCTTTCTTTTTGTTTTCTCTTTGTGTTTCCAGACTTGAGGAGGTATGTTTCTTAGCCATATTATGAATGAATGATTTGTGTCAATCACTCCTCTTTCAGTTTCAATCCATATGATTGGATGGGGCTGATTTCATGACCTGATCTCAAAGTGGGACATGACCCAGTATCTGACCTATCTTTTAATTTTATACTCTCTTTTAATTATCCTTCCTTATCTCATATATTAGAGATCAGCTAAGTGTGCCTGAGTGGTCAATTCCAGGAAGCAGTCTATTTATGAATAACCCATGAGCTCCTATGTTTTTCATTTTTAAGGGTTGCAAAAAAAGTGATGCAGACTGCATGATATATAAACCTAAAATATTTATTATCTAGCCCTTTCAGAAAGTGTGCAGACTCCTGCCATTGATTATAACAGTATTGTCCTAACATTTATTTTAATGGTTTTAATTGTTTTTATATGTATCTTTAAAGCCCTTGTAATTTGTTTTGAGGTACAGTTTGAGAAAGGAATATTTTTTTTAAATGGGAAACAATTACATAATAAAGTTTATTGAATGGTCTCTGCTTCCCTTTTGATCTGTAATACCACCTCTCTCATATGTTCATATACTTTCTCTCATATAAGTTTGAATCTATTTCTAGTTCTTCATTCTGTTTGCCCACCCCATACCAATATGATATTTTTAAACTATACTTTATCATAAACCTTGATATATGGTAGAGCCATTTTTCATCTATGTTGTTCATTTTCTAAATTGTTATTAATATTTTAGATCTTTACTCTTTACTCTTTCATATTATTCAGCTTAGAATTACTAAGTCTAGTTCCATGAAAAGCCATGTTAGGATATTGAGTGGAACTGCATTAAACTTACAGGACAATTTGGGGAAATTAACATGTTTATGATATAGAGTCTTTCCAAAGTTATGTGTAAGTATATCATAGTTCTGGGTTGTTTTTTTTTTAGTTATTATAAAATAGGATATTTTTTATTATTCCATTGCCTAATTGGCCATTGTTGATATATAGTAATGTCGATTATTGTTTTTTGATTTATATTTAGCAAATTTGATTAAGCCTTTTATTAGTTATAAAAATTTGTAGATTCTTTTAGACTTGCAATGTAACAAATGATCAACTATAACAATTAGGTTTTTCTAATGCTTACAAACTTATGTTTGTAAATAGACAAACTTATGTCATCTTCTTTTCCCATGTATTAGCCAGATTATCCACTAAAATATTTAATAATGATGTTAGCAGGAATTCTTGTCATTTTCTGATATCCATGGGCATACTCCTACAAGTTTTACTATTAGATATGATGTTGGATGTAGAATTTTGTTATATATGTTTTGTCAGTTTAGGAAAATTCCTTCTATTCCTTTTAAAACATATTCATTTAAATATTCTTTATGGAAAATTGTTCTATATTATGAAACCCCTTATAAGTAAATTCTCCCATTTGTTATCTATTTTTCATAACACTGTTTTCCTTCCTGCTGTGAACTTTTAGTTTACAGGCTTATCTTGGGTGGGGTTTTCTTCTGTTCTCTTAACACTTTTTGATGTGTGTTTCTCTCCCTTTTCTGATTTCTTCATGTCTAAAGATTTTACATTTGCCTCCACCAAGCCAGTCAGGCTTCTCAGATTAAAACCAGATCTCAGTTTACTGGCTGGAGATCTCTCATCCTGGAAGAAAATTTCAGAGCTTGTTCTAGAGCAGAAGGTGGCTTGCTACCTCCTACCTCCCTCGCAACAGATTGACACTAATGACAGCCATTGGCAGTGACCCCAGAATTGTGTAGCCATATTGTGAGGTGATGGGGGAGGCTGTGCTCCAGATATCCAGTTTCCAGATACACCTGTCAGTATGGGGAGGCTTCAGTTTCTGTTAATTCACAGAAGTTGAGTTCTGTCATTTCTTTCTGGTTATAGCTTTAGAGACCAAAGGGACTAAAATATTGAATTTAGACATCTAACCCCTCCTTACTAATGTATGAAACCTATTCTCTACCCTATAGCCAGTGTTCTTGTGAAAAAGTAATTCAAATCATATCATTCTGCAAAGCTCTTACACTGGCCTATAGGGTTCTACATAATCTTACACCCACATTATTTCTCTGACCTTCTCTTCTATACCACTCTTCCTTTTATTCTTTAACCTCAAACCATGCCGACCTTGATGTCTTTTAAGTATACAAAGTAGGATCCTATCTCAGGGTTTTGAAATTATAGTTCTGTCTAGTAATCTCTTCCCCAGATATTTGCATGGTTCAAGGTCTCTTTTCATTCAGGATCTCTGCCTAAGAGATCTGTCAACTTCTCAGAGAATCTTTTCTTGATTGCTCTCTATTTTCTCACCCTGCTTTATTCTTCTTTATGGCTCATAGTATAATAAACACTTATTTGTGCTTTTGTTATCAATTTTATCTATTTGAATGTCAGCTCCATGAAAGCTGAGACTTCATTATAGTCACAGCTATATCCTCAGCTCCTGAAATAGTACCTGGCACATGGTAAGGGCCCAATAAGTATTTGTTGAATGAATAAATAAAGTATCAAATTTGATCCTCAAACACTGTGTGAGGTCAGTGTGATTATTCTCAGTGCTTCAGAATCAGTGAAAACACTATATTCCCAGAAGTTAAATAACTTGCCTAAGGCTACACTACTAATAAGTGACAAAGCTAACTAAGTCTGTTGCATTACATATCTTTCCAGAAAACAGAGTCGATCAAAATTTGATTATGAGTAATGGGTTATGTTAGGTATCCATAATTACCTCATTTATGTTTTTCTCAAGATATAAATTAGTTCCTATAAACTAATTTTTTGCTTTTAAAAGCCCTTCAATAATTTTCCATTGAACTTAGAATAAAATTAAAACTTTCAGCATGGCCTTAAAGGCCTTGCATGAGATCCAACTTCATCTGGCCCCTCTTTTCCTTTCATCACAACATTCTAGCTGTACAGACATGTTTTCTCTTTATCTCAAATACTAAGTCCTCCCAACTCCATCAGAGTTTTTTTATTTCCTATTTTCTCTTCTTGAAGAACTTCCTTAACTTGTTTCATAACTGGTTTCATATTCATATAGCTCAGAGATGACTTCCCTAATCATCTTATCTAACCCTTTCACCCCAACTCTCGTTATTCTCTATCTCAGTATCCTGATTTATTTTCCTCATGGCATTTAATGCTATTTGGAATTATCTTTCTTTTTATTCATTTATTTTTGGTCTTCTCCTGTCTCCACTACAATATATACTATCTAAAGATAGGAAACTTGTCTGTCTTTTTATTATTTTGTTCCTAGTACCTAGAATAGTGATTGGCACAAGGGAGGGAAATAGAAATAATTATTGGATGATGATGATGATGACAATTATTCATTGAGTTCTTACCACATAACATGTGTTGCCTGCAGCCTTTTATCTGTATTATTCCTCAAAAATACAATGAGATTGATACAATTTTTAGATCTATTTTACCGGTAATGAAACTAAGAAATAGAGAGAGTCAACAATTTGCCTAAGATCACACAGCTAAGGAGTGAATGCATGAAAAGAATCAAGGCAATTTAGTTTGAGTGGTAGTGCTCTTTACCTCAATTTAAAATGAAAGAATGAATAAATGATTTAGTTAATCGTTTTTGCACTCTTAATTGTCTTAGAATTGTGATCTTGCCTCCATGTTGTATTTTAACAAGTAGTGGAACATACTTAACTTTGGGTGGAATAAATCAGTTTTGAGGAGTGCAGAGAAAGGTGTAGTGGAGGAACATGTTGGAATTGAGTTTTCTAAATTTTCTGGCTCCTCTTAGATTTGCCCATTCAAATTGCCAAAATACCACCATTTCTCAATTGATACATCAATCTTCTTCTGAGAAAGAGGGAAAATTTAAAAAATATATGGCTATTTTAGTATAGCAATCTACATGTGAAATGTTCTATAATATAGGCTTCAGAGATTCAGGTTGGATAATCTCACTTTTAACCATCTGTCTCTAGCTCGAAAATCCTAGATTTAACCATCTCTTTCTTATTGTAGTTTATTGAACACTGCATGGAGTAATGAAGACATTTTCTTATCCTGAAATTTGTAGCCACTTTCCATTGGATATCATCCATGGGGTACAATTAGTCTTATGCCAAGAGGGAAGAGATTCTAAAAAACCACTTTCCTAGTTTTTTACATGGATAGCCAGCTTCCCATCTAGAGAAACATAAATCCTCACTATGATTCACCTAATCTTGACTCAACTAATTCCACATTCTGGCAGTTGCATCTTGATACCATTTACTCCATTAAAACCTTTTGGTTGCAAGTAGCAAAGCAAAACTGAACCAGATTAGGCCAAAAAAAAAAAAAAAAAAGAGGAATAAGGTGTAAGGATAATAAATAGTCTGAGAGCTGAAGGACAGATATTTACCCAGGCTCCAGAGAGTGACTGGAGCCAAAGACTGAAAAGGCTTCAGGAAGTCCAACTCTCATCTCTGCTTACATGTCAGTTTATTTTTTTTTTTTTGTTCTCTTTTCTTTCTTCAGTTGGGCTTATTTGGTTTTTCCTTCTATCCAGTTAACTATGGCTACCCTTCAGCTCTTAATTTTCATGTTACATTTCTAGCTAGAATCTCATGCAATCACAAAGTAAAATAAATGGCTTCTGAGAGCCCACACCTGTGTATTAGTAGTGGTTGTAGAAGCAAACTTTTCCCAGACAAAAGTAGATGGGCTGAGCAGACATATAATAGCCCACTATTCTTTTTTCTCACTTTTGAAAATATACTCTACTTAATAATGTTTGATTAACTTAAAAACAATAACTATCATGTTTTAAACACTGTATTAAACATTTTTTAGAAATATTCTGTCTTCCAGACACTATGCTGTCACTTTATAGGCATCATTTCCTTTAATTTTCTTAAGAACCCTAGGAGGGTTAATGTCATTATCTCCATTTTCTTTTTTTATTGAAGTATAATTAACATGGAGTGTTATATTAGTTTCAGGTGTACAATATAATGATTCAACAGTTCTATACATTACCCAATAGCTCACTATTCTTCATCATCTTTGTTTTAGACTATACGCCTTACTTTTTTTAAAAATCAGATTTCCGGGATGCCCAGGTGGCTCAGTAGGTTAAGCATCTGCCTTCGGCTCAGGTCATGATCCCAGGATCCTGGGATAGAACCCGCATTGGGCTCCTTGCTCAGCGAGGAGTCTGCTTCTCCCTCTGTCTGACACTCCCCCTGCTTGTGCTTGCTCTCCCTCTCTCTCTCTCTAACAAGTAAGTAAATAAATAAAATCAGATTTCAAGTTAATTACACAGATAAACTAGATTATGATTAATCACATAAAAGTTTCCTTATAAATTATTAACTATCCCAACACATTTAAGATATAATGTATTTCCATACAACTTTTCAGTAATTCATCTATTTCACAAAACAAAATGTCTTTAGAGACTTACAGAGGATGGCATTAATGACCAGTTTTCTAAGGAATGAGAAAATATTATTTTATACTATATTGCAATGCTAACTTTTCAAATATAGTTTTAGTGGAATGACAATATTTCAAAATGAGTACTTTATTATTGTTTACTTTTTTCAAGTAGAGGCAATATCTAGATTGGAATGTAATTTGGGCAATTGTTGTAGAGATCAGAATACACTATCAGGCAGTTGTTCTTTTTGATTTTATTATGACTATGTTATGCATCTCATTTTCTCCTCAGTTGTTTGAATAATTTTATGTAAATCAGCATTCTTTATTCGTCCTCAAATTCTCATTTTCAAGTCCAAGTCTGTATTTTGGAACAAGTACAGCTTTTGGAAGCTTTTAAAAACAGTTGAGATACATACATGATTTCAGGAACTACCTATAGATAATTATTAGATCTACTTCTCCAATGCTAATTTCTCTTTCTGTTTTGTCCCACATTCTCAATCATCCACATGACATTTCTCCTTGGAATCTAAATGATACCTCAAATTTAATGTACCCCCCATCTCCTGCCAACAGTGAGCCCCTTACTAACTTTCTCATTACAACAGCTGGCTCCACAAACCTCCCAGCTTCCCAAGTTCTACTATCCCTCATCTTTCACACTATCAAGATCTGTCCGTTTCCCCCCATGAAATATATTTTGGCTTCTGTGCTTCCATTCAACACTTGTGCCACCACTCTTGTCCTTATCATCCAATCTTTAGATTATAGCAATAAGGCCATTTCTAGCATCTCTTTACTCCAATGTTTGCTGTATAATTGTGAAAAGCATCTTTGGCAAATGAAATTTTTATGAGATCACTCCTATTCCCATTACTTTGAACATAAAATTTAATAATAATAATAATAAAAGCTAATACTTGCATAATACTTAACTTAGGGCCTCTTTAAAGTGCTTTATGTGTATTGATTCTTTAGTTTTCAACATCCATAAAGTAGGTTTACAAAAACCAGAGAGAGGAACAGAGAGGTTAAGTAATTTGCTAAAGTTTCACAGCTAATAAGTAAGTTTTCCTGAATTTATCTATCAAACTCTTCTCATTACTTTTACCACTTACCACATTTGTTCCCCATATCACCTCACTGACCTTAATTCATCAAAACTAAATACAGGTCCCACTGGAAGGGTCCAACAGTAAAGCTAGGGCTAGTAAATGGAAAATATGAGCCACCAAGTTGTTTAAAATATATGCACACCTGCACTTACTTTAAGTGCAGCAGCTTTTTTGCCAGGTTTCTAAATCATATGTGCCAATATGTTTTCAGTTTTGGCCATAGCAAATATGTCCCTCATTTAAAGGGAGAGGAAAAGACTAGATCATCAAACAGATTTACAAACAGGGAGAATTACTTGGCAGATGTTGATGTGGCCTTAACCTCTCCAGGTTTAGCAGCTGGACTCAGACACTGTAATGATTGCTGTGTCACTCTCCAATTTGTGACTAATCCAAACTGCCTCCTGTTCTTGGGGGAAACCAGTCATCTGTGAAGTGATTGGTCATATCAATTTTATGTTGCAAAGTTCTCATTTGCAAAGACCTATTCCTGCCAGCTCACCTAGAGAAAGCTGTCAAAAGTCAAACTCCTATTCCAAACCCCCCAGAGTCAGCACTGCCAGCACAGATGAGTCCTTACTTAGTTCTCTGCATCCCTCTTGTGCCACCTGTCATTTCTAAGAAATGTTAGATTTTTTTACCAGTAGCAATAGAGAACATTGGTTATTGAATTCTCTGAACTTCTGAAAAGAAGGAATATAATATAGTAAGGAGGATAAATAAAAAGCAGACATGGACCATGCAGAACTAGGTTTGATTTTAGGCTTTTCTATTTACTATCTCTATGACTATCAACAAACTATATCATTTTTCTCAGCCTCATAAACTCCTCTGTAAAATGGGGATAGGTCCTAACTTATAGATTGCTATGTGGCTTAAGTGGCATAATACATGTAAAGTGTCTGATACTCCACATCACTTGTCGTGATGAGCACTGGGTGATGAAAATAAAAACAAAAAAAAGTCTCTGGAACTGTGTAAATGAGGGGTATTATGTACAAAAAGTACATTTAAAATCTGTGTAGAATGTCTAGTCTTTATTTGGGATGTAAAAACCTGGGAAGAACACCACTTACACCCTTATAACACCAACCACAAACTGGACAAACTGGAAATTCATTAACCCCAAATCTGAGAAAACTGACATTTGCAAGAGAAAACAAGACATGAGTATTTTCTCACCTGGTGTAGACATAGATACCAGCAAGATTTCAGCTAAAATTGTTAAACTGGTAAAGGCTAAGTCTGGGTTAGCAGAAGAATATGGAATCTTCTTTTTTTTAAGATTTCTTTCTTTCTTTTTTTTTTGTTTTGAAATATTTTATTTATTTACTTGAGAGAGAGTTCAAGCTGGGGTAGGGACAGAGGGAGAGGGAGAAGCAGACTCTCCGCTGAGCAGGGAGCCCAACTTGGGGCTCCATCCCAGGACCCTGGGATCATGACCTGAGCTGAAGGCAGATGCTTAAGCAATGAAGCCACCCAGGCGCCCTTTATTTATTTGAGAGAGAGAGAGAAAGAGAGAGAGAGAGAGAATGAGCAGGAGGGACAGAGAGAGAGAGAGCATCTCAAGCATACTCCATGCTGAGTGCAGAGCCGGACACAGGGCTGGATCCCACGACCCTGAAATCATGAGTCAGACACTTCACTGACTGTTCCACCCAGGTGTCTCAAGAATATATAACCTTTTAAGGTCACACAGGTCAGGGGAATATGCACTCATTTGAAGACTAATTTCCATGAACCTAATTTGGTTTGAATAGCAAGAGTTCTGAAAAAGCATTCCTCATTGTGAATACCTGGGGGAGGAAAACTACAGCCACCACAGGAAAGGTAGGAAAAACAATAAAAATCCTTTTCCCCTATAGAACAAAAGCCTCAAACTGGTGGGTGAAAATGGCAACAAACACTATCAACCCTAGGGACTCTTTCTCTTTGGAAAACAAGGCAAGTTTATGAGGATTTGAGAATTTTTAAAATACGATTTTTTGTGCATGTTTTTATCTGTGCTTTTATTTTGTTGAGTTTTGAAAGTTCTTTAAATACTTTGGATAAAAGTCATTTGCCATGTATGTGATTTGCAAATATTTTGTCTCAGTCTGTGATTTGTCTTCTCATTTTGTTATCAATGTATTTCATAGAACCTTTTTATTTTTATTTTGGAACAAATGTTTTTAATTTTTAAATTATAATTTATCTTTTTTTCTATCATGAACTGCGCTTTTGATGTCATGTCAAAAACCATTTGCCTAACTTATCCCCACAAAACTTTCTTCTATGATTTCTTTTGTAAGTTTTATTGTTTTACATTTTTCAGTTTGGTCTGTGAGCCACCATACCCGAGTTTATGTTAATGAGATGACTGGTGGCTGGAAGCCCCTACATAGCTTCAGGATGGGAGCTGGTTGCTGGAGAAAATAACCATGTGTTTAGAGGGTTGGAACTTATCAATCTCCAGAGAGTGGAGTGTGTGTGTGTGTGGGGGGGGGATATATAGAGGTCAAATTAATCACCAATGGCCAATGATTTAATCAATCATCTCTAGGTAATAAAGTCTTCATATAAACCCAAAAGGACCAGGTATGGATAATTTCCAGGTAGGAGAACCAGAACACATCTCCTTCCCAAAGCACCCCAAACTCCCTGAGGACAGAAGCTCTGTGCTCAGGACCCTTCTGGACCTCAAGCTATGTATCTCTTCATCCGGCTGTTTATTTGTATCCTTTAATATCCTTGGTAATAAGTCAGTAATCTACAAAGTAAACTGTTTTCCCTGCGTTCTGTAAGCTGTTCTATCAAATTAATTAAACCTGATGGGGAGGGTATGGGAACATCTGATTTATAGCCAGTTGGTCAGAAGCACAGGTGATAATCTGCACTTGCAATTGGCATTTGAAGTGGAGGCAGTCTTGTGAGACTGGATCCTTAACCTGTGAGATCTGATGCTATCTCCAGATAAATGGCATCAGAATTGAGTTAAAATGTAGGTAACACAGCTGATGTCTTTTGGAAAGCTGGAGAATTGCTTGATTTGGAAAAAAATCCCATGCATTTTGTGACCAGAAATACCAGAAGTATTGAGAATGAGTAGAGTGTTGAGGAAAACAGGTATTTTTCATATTACCCCTTATTAGATTTCAAAGATTTGTCTATTTCTAGTTGTCTGAGAATTTTATAAAGAATGGCTGCTATATTTTGTTTAATACAACTGGCATCCATCAGTTTGTTCTCTATATTTATAGGTTCAGATTCTGCTTTTTTGTTTATTCATTCCTTAAGATTCCATTTATGAGGGAAATCATATGGTATTTGTCTTATTTCACTTAGCATTATATCTTCTAGGTACACACACACACACACACACACACACATCTTCTTTATTCATCTATGGATGGACACTTGGGTTGCTTCCATATCTTGGCTATTATAAATGATGCTGCAATAAACTAATGGTGCACATAATTTTTCAAATTAGTATTTTAATTTTCTTCGGGTAAATACCTAGTAGTGGAATTACTGGATCATATGGTAATTCTGTTATTAATTAATTTTTAAACATAGGGGTGCATATATCTTTTTGAGTGTCTTCCCTGAGTAAATGCCCAATAGTGGAATTATTGGATCATATGGTATTTCTATTTTTAATTTTTTAAGGGAACTCCATACTGTTTTCCACAGTTGTTGTATCAATTTACATTCCTACCAACAGTGCATGAGGGTTCCTTTTTCTCCACATCCTCGCCAACACTTCTTGTTTCTTGTCTTCTTGATTTTAGCCATTCTAACAGGTGTAAGGCGATATCTCACTGTGGTGTGGGCTTGAGAACCCTGGACTTGCTGAGGCTGCAAACTCCCTGTTGATGATCAGATCCACTAGTTATGTCTTCTGGACCCACCCCTTTCAGTGTCAGTACCCTCCAGTTATGGCATCCAAACTTGCCGCTTATGGTGTCCAGACCCTGCTTTGGTCTGGGCTTTTAAGGTGGAAAGGGAGAGCATTTCTACAGCTCCTTGGCCCTTTTAAACTGTGGCTTCTTTTTCTCTATCATCAGCAGGACTAGGGCTGGTATAGGCTTGTAGATCCTGGGTTTCTTTTGTATTCATCAGTTCTCTGAGACAACTGGTCAGGCCTGTTATGGTGTCCAGACTCTGCTTTCATCTAGGCTTTTAAGGTAAGGTAGGAACGTAAATTGTGTCATTTTCTTTTCCCTCTGACCTGGAGAGATTTCCAGCCACTCCTCTGCTGCTTGGCGGGACTCTAGTGTTGTATCTTTTATATACTAGTTGCTCTTTCAAATGGTGGCATTTTTTCTGTGCCCAAGGACAGAGGGATCTGTTCCTGGCCCCTCAGTACTATCTCTCCCTACTGCCCTTCACAGTGTTGGGGGTGGGGGGTCCCTTTGCTACTGTGTTTCCGTTTTACTGTTGTCTTGCCATCCTCTATGCCTTTGGTTGTTCAGTAGCCTTTAGTCAGCCCTCAGTTCTTTTTCAGGAGGAATTGTTCTATTAATAGGTGTAATTTGTGGAGGAGGTGAGTTCAGAGTCTTCCTATGTTGCCATCTTGAACTCTGTTTTTAACATTTTAATTAAAAAACCTCCATACTGTTTTCCACAGTGGCTGCATCAATTTTCATTTCCACCAGCAGTGCATGAGGCTTCCTTTTTCTCCTCACCAACACTTGTTATTTATTGTGTTTTTTGATTCTAGCCATTCTGATAGGTGTAAGGTTATATCTCATGGTGGTTTGATTTGCATTTCCCCAATGATGAATGATGTTGAGCATCTTTTCATGTGTCTGTTGGCTATCTGTATGTCTTTTTTTTTATAGTTTTTTGTATTATGTTATGTCAGTCACCATTCAGTACGTCATTAGTTTTTGATGTAGTGTTCCATGATTCATTGTTTGCCTATAACACCCAGTGCTCCATGGAATACGTGCCCTCCTTAATACCCATTACCGGGCTAATCCATCCCCCCACCTCCCTCCCCTCTAAAAACCTCAGTTTGTTTCTCAGAGTCCATAGTCTCTCATGGTTCATCTCCCCTGCTCATTTCCCCCTCTTCATTTTCCCCTTCCTTCTCCTAATGTCCTCCATGCTATTCCTTATGTTCCACAAATAAGTGAAACCATATGATAATTGACTTTCTCTGCTTGACTTCTTTCACTTAGCATAATCTCCTCTAGTCCCATCCATGTGGATGTAAAAGTTGGGTATTTATCCTTTCTGATGGCTGAGTAATATTCCATTGTATATATGGACCACATCTTCTTTATCCATTCATCTGTTGAAGGGCATCTTGACTCCTTCCGCAGTTTGGCTACTGTGGACATTGCTGCTATGAACATTGGGGTGCACGTGACCCTTCTTTTCACTACATCTGTATCTTTGGGGTAAATACCCATAGTGCAATTGATGGGTCATAGGGTAACTCTATTTTTAACTTTTTGAGGCACCTCCACACTGTTTTCCAAAGTGGCTGTACCAACTTGCATTCCCACCAACGGTGTAAGAGGGTTCCCCTTTCTCCACAACCTTGCCAACATTTGTTGTTTCTTGTCTTGTCAATTTTTTCCATTCTAACTGGTGTAAAGTGGTATCTCAGTGTGGTTTTGGTTTGTATTCCCCTGATGGCTAGTGATGTGGAGCATTTTTTTATGTGTCCGTTAGCCATTTGTATATCTTCTTTGGAGAAGTGTCTATTCATGTCTTCTGCCCATTTTTTGACTTGATTATTTGTTTTTTGAGTGTTGAGTTTGAGAAGTTCTTTATAGATCTTGGATATCAGCCCTTTATCTATAGTGTCATTTGCAAATATCTTATTCTGTATGTCTTCTTTGGAAAAATTTCTATTAGGTCCTCTGCCCATTTTTTAATCAAATTATTAGTTTGTTGTTTTGGTTGTATAAGTTCTTTATACATTTTGGATATTAAACCCTTATTGGATATAGCATTTGCAAATATCTTCTATTTAGTAGGTCGCCTTTTTGTTTTTTTTTTTTTTTGATGGTTTCCTTTACTGTAATTTTGGCATATTGTAATTTTTCTTCATTTAATTGAGAAAAATTTTAGATTCCCTCTGATATTCATTTTTGACCTATATATTTAGACATGTTATTTAGTTTCCCAATACTTGAGATTTCCAAGATATATTTATTATTCATTTCTAGTTTAATTTTCTTACAGTCTGAGAACAAAATGTTACATGATTTTTATTGTTTTAAATTTGTTAAAGTTTATTTTATTGCCACAAATAAGGCTTATCATAATGAATTTTCCATGTGTACTGGAAAATAATGTGGATTTTTCTGTTTTTTTTTAGGTTGAATTTTCAGTATATATCAATTAGGTCAGATTGATAGATAATATTATTTAGTTCTTCCATATCTTTACTGGTTTTATGTGTACTTTTTTAAAAAATTGATTATGAGAAAAGAATGTTGAAATCTCTAACTGCAATTATGGATTTGTCTATTTATTTCAATTCTATATTACTACTCTTTCTTTATTCAGTTCCTATATTTTGAATCTCCATTGTTAGGCACATACATATATAGGATCATTACATCCTTTTGGAGAATTGATCTTTTCATCCTTATGTGATGCCTCTCTTTATCCTTTATCATATTGCTTATTCTGAAGACTACATTGTCTAATAGAAATACACTTGCTCTGGTTTAATTATGGTTAATGCTTTCATGGTATATTTGTATACCTATGTCTTTACATGTGAAGAGAGCTTCTTCTAGACAATATTTAGTTGTATCTTGTTTTTTTAATACAATCTGGCAACCATTGTCTTTTAACTAGTGTGTTTAGACCACTGACATTTAAAGTAATTTTTAACATGAGTGACTAAAAATCTACCATATTGCTAGCTATTTTTTATCTGTTCCATGGGTCATTAATTTTTTCTAATTTTTCTGCTTGTGCTTGATTTAATTTAGCATTTTTGTGACTATTTTATCTTCTTTATTAACATTAATTCTACATATTAAAATAATTTAGTGACACCCTAGGGTTTGCAATACATGTTTAGTTAATCTCTATTTATTTTTAGATAACACGTTTTCACACATAGTGTAAGAGCCTTTTAATATTGTGCACCTGATTACTCACTCCTACCTTTTATGCTGTTTTTTGTTATATATTTCACTTCTACTTATGCTATAAATACAGAATATATTGCTACTATTTTTGCCTGTCTTGGACAAATAGTTCAGTTTTAAAGCAATTAATTCAGGAAATATTAATTTTATTTCTATCTTCATCTATTCCTTTCTGGTACTCTTTGTTTTATTATGTAGGTTCATTTTTTTTTACCTAATATCATATTCCTTCTTCCTGAAGAAATTCCTTTAACCTTCCTTGAAGTGCAGGTCTGCTGGCCATGAATTCTCTTATTTGTTTTTTTTTTTTACTAACTATTTATTTTTCCTTTATTTTTAATAACATCTTTATTGAGATATAATTCATATAATATAAAGTTCACCATTTTATGGGTGCAATTCAGTGGGCTTTAGTATATTAATAAAGTTGTGTAACCATAGCCATTATCCACTTTCAGAACATTTTCATCACCCTCTATAGAAACACTATACCCATTAGCAGTCACTCCCCATCAGTAGCATCCCCATATCCCCTTCCCTCTATTCCTGGGAAACTAATAACCTATTTTCTGTCTCTATGGATTAACTTATTCTTAATATTTCAGATGGCTTTGTATCTGGCTTCTTTTATTGAGAATAATGCTTTCAAGTGTCATCCATTTTATAGTACTGAAGAATGATGATGATGAATAATAATAAACCTAATACTGTTATTATTGTAATTTTTGGCCATATATATTTTAGTCTCAGAGGTTTCCTTCATGGGTTTTTGTCTTTGAAGCTAGAATGCTTAGAGTCTAGCTTTCAGCCCAGTCAGCTTTCTTCTCAAATCATTAAAATATGTTACTTCATCCTTAATCTACGTGTTGGTCATACAGTAAAGTCACCTCATGGAAGGAAGGGTAAAGAATTAAATGGAAAAAAAAAACATTGTTTATTGAACAGCTACTATTTCTCAGGATTTGCATATACATGATTATATATAATGCCATAAAAACTCTGTCAGATAGGTACTAAGTGATCTCAATTTTAATAAAACCATGCCCAAATTTGTACAGTAAATAAATGTAAGTTTAAACCCATGTTTCTTGGAATACATGCTGTATTCACCAGAACACACTTTATCTCATAGAATTTTTTTAAAAAGTAATGATATTTTAAATAAATACTATAAAATTGATCAGAGTACTATATTTCCTGATAGGCTTACAGTACCTAATTATGCATCACAGTTATAAAATAGTTATTTATATAGACTCATTTTAAATAATCATGATAATGTTGAATTTACCTGAGCCCTGTGCTCTAGAAAAACTGATAGTCAAATAAATCCTCTCATTCTTTGTCTTCCAGGAAAGAATTTACTGCAAAGATCCACATTTCTCAGCATGACTTAGATACTTAGATAAGACTCCTGGATAACCCCCTTGTTTACCTAGGACAAGGCTTGACACAGATCTTCCAATTTCCCATTTTTTAGCCTCATAAAAGATTAGCTGAACTATTTGATTTCCCTGATCAATGGGAATAAAATCCTTGTGAACTTGACCAAAATTTAAGCTTCTCCTTCCTATAGGACCCTGACTTACTCTCAGCCTGAGCCAGCATTGGAATGTAAAATAGCTCTTTGTAGTAGGGTTCTCCAGAAAAACAATTAATAGAATGTGTATATATGTAGAAAGAGATTTATTTTAAGCAATTGTCTCATGCACTTATGGAGGCTGGCAAGTCCAAAATCTGTAGGATGGGCCAACATGCTGGAGACCCAGGGAATAGCTGATTCTATAGTTCAAGTCCTCCTGATAGAATTTTCTCCTTCCTGGAGGTCAGTCTTTGTTCTAAGTATGCCTTCATTTGATTGGATGAGGCCCACTCACATTATGGAAAACAACCTGATTTACTCAAAGCCCACCAATTTAAATGTTAATCTCATTTAAAACACCCTCATTGGAACAGCCAGAATAATATTTGAATACATTGCTGAGCACTGTGGCCCAGCTGAGTTGACACAAAAAACACGCACTCCCCCCAATGCCGCCCCACTTAAGGGCCTCTCCTGAAAATCGGCTGACCACAAAGAAAAACTTTCCCTGATCAACAGTTGATCTTGGTTCTTTCTAGTCTTGTTTCTTCTCCTGTAAAAGAAAAGTCCTTTTCTGCCTGACTTTTGAGAAGTCTGTAGATCTTATGATCAGAACATTCTCCTTATTGTAATAGTCCCTCTGCCTTTATTGCAACAGTCTTTTGACTAAAATCCTTCCTTACTTAAGTTCACATATGTTTTTTTATTTGCCATTTTCATGTAGCACAGAAAAACTTGCGAATTCCAAATTAATGGCAGGATTATGATTCTGTTTTATTCTGGTGATCCCTGAATATGCTCTCAAATTTGGTAGCTCCTTTATTGATTAAACACAATTGCATAAAAGTAGATGACTGAATGAAAGTCAAAAATTCTAATGATTTTTTGAGCTGGGTTACAGATAACCTCTGACTAGACTTATGTACACTAAAGTTCTTTTTGAAATTCTGCTGATGGGAAATGAATATAAACTAGAATTAACCAATTTTAAGGCCTCTGCTGAGATTTATTCTTTGACAGTTGACAGAAATACTCAGAAATTAGCATATTGGTAAAACCTTCATTTGTTTAAGATGCCTCTTAGCCAAAGAGCCTGTCTGTACAAAAGGATTAACCTATTGACAATGACTTTCTAAATCCAAACCTATTGAATAACAAGCACTGAATGTGTTTACCTTCCTAATGCACCACAATTCACTATGAAGCTGGCTTTCTTGAAAAGGTCAAGATTCATAAAGAACTGAATTTCAATAGGAAGAAATACAGAAATCTGAAGCAGAATGGGATTGGGTTTGTTGAATACAAATAGAAAGTAAATTATATGAATGTGGGTTACCTAAGTGAGTAACACCCCCCCAAAAAAACCCCACACTTTTTAAAAGCTATTTTGTTTTTTTTGGTAAGGCACTACTAGTCCATTGGTAGCATATTACTTATTCTCTTAAAATACTTTATTTTACTTAGGACCTCAATAACTGCAGTGCTATTTTTGTAAACCAAGTCTCAAAAATTCACTATGTGAATTTATGCATTGAACACTTCAGGTATATTAGGTATGTTCTGATATTTACTACAGAGAAATGCTACTTTTCAATAGGTAGAACAAGAAAAGAAGAGATTGATGAATTGATGAAATTATAGAATTTCATTTTGGCTTTTTCCTGGGCAGCTCCTATCCTGACCTGATTTTTGTAGTTCTGTTAAAACTGATTTTTAGTACAGTAGTTTCCACTTATTCATGATTTCTCTTTCCACAGTTTTAATTACCCATGGTCAACCAAGGTCCAGAACAGATGATCCTCCTTCTGACCTATTATCAGAAGGTCAGTAGTAGCCTACTGCTGCATCACAATGCCTATGTCATCCTCCTCACTTCATCTCATCAGGTAGGTAGGCCTTTTATCATCTCACATCATCACAAGAATTGTGAGTACAATACAACATTTTGAAAGAGACCATATTCTTTTAACTTTTATTACAGTATATTATTATAATTGTTCTATTTCATTATTAGATATTATTGATCTCTTACTGTGCCTAATTTATGAATTAAACTTTATCATAGATATGTATGTATGGAAAAAAGCATAGGATATATAGGGTTCAGTACTCTTCATGGTTTCAGGCCTCTACCGTGGGTCTTGGAATGAATCCCCAGTAGGTAAGGGAGGACTATTGTATAGGTAAATTGTGCATATATCCAGTATGACTATTATAGTGCATTCTGAACAGATGTTTATCAGTATTGGTCATTTAGGCTCATAGTGGCCACTTTAAAATTAGAAAAAAATGGTTGATTTTTAATTTCTATAACTAGGCTCTGGTTCAGAAACACTAGCACTTCTCAAGGAAAAAAAAAAAAACATTTCAAGAACTGTGAACATGTCTCCTTCCTGTGACAGCTGAAAGGCTTTATGGTGCTTTTCCAACTCAATGGTAACCAATTTAGTACTAATATGATAAGATCCAGAGCTCTGTCTTTGGATAATAATTCCTCAAGAGTTTTACAGAAAAGAGATCAGAGTCATTTCCCCCTTTTGGTAGACTCAATTGTGAGAATATATTGTGGGTTGCATTGTATACCTAGTTAATACAATTATTTCTTCTTCTGTAAACTACTGGATACCTCAGTGTAGACAGGACAGAGCTCAAGTTCCATTATAAAAAGACAACAGTAAAGTTAAAGACAGTGAAAGTTACATGTCACATTTAGTAATCAAGTTGTATATACTGTCTGTCACATATAAAGATGGTATCACTGAACCCCCTTCTCCCTAAAGCATGCACTTTGAATTATTTTCCAGGTAAGGAGATATGCCTATACTGAGCTCTCCCTTGTGAATACTAACACATGGTTTTGAATGAGCTGGCTTATATGAAGGATGGAATCTATAACCCTGAAACAGAGTTTTTTTTTTTCTCTTAGTGTGTAAACAAATGAGCTCACATATGGAACAAATGCTGAATTTTGGTTTCTTTGTCACTGTGCTGTAGAGTTGAGCTAACTTGCTCAGACTATGATGATTAGGGCATCAAAACTTCATCTTTTGGCCTATTTATTTGGCTGTTCATACTTTTAAAAATAAACTATTTTTCCACATATGCCTTATAATATTGTATAGATTCTATACATCTTAATGCAAATCGGTGCAGCCAATGTGGAAAAAAATATGGAGTTTCCTCAAAAAGTCAAAATAGAATTACCCTATGATCTACCAATAGCACTACTGGGTATTTGCCCAAAGAATACAAAACACTAATTCAAAGGGATGCAGGCACCCCTATGTTTATAGCAGCATTATTTACAATAGCCAAAGCATGGAGTGTTTGTCAATTGATGAATAAAGAAGATGTGATGTATATACATGATGGAATATTATTCAGCTATAGAAAAGAAATAAATCTTGCCATTTGCAGTGACACAGATGGAGCTAGATAGTAAAATGTTAAGCAAAGTTAAGTCAATCAAAGAAAGACAAATACCATATGACTTCACTCATATGTGGAATTTAAGAAACAAAACAAATGAGCAAAGAGAAAAAAAGGGAGAGAGAGAGAAACCAAGAAACAGACTCTTAACTATAGAGAATACACTGATGGTTACCAGAGGGGAGGTGGGTGGGGGGATGGGGGAAATAGATGGTGGGGAATTAAGGAGTATACTTGTGATGAGCCCAGGGTGATGTATGGAATTGTTAAATCACTATGTTGTACACCTGAAACTAATATAATACTGTATGTTAACTAACTAGAATTTCAATAAAAATTTAAAAAAATAAATAAGTTTTTTATTGAAGAGCAAAAAATTTAGATGATATAACATTAAATGTTTAATTTTTTTAAAATATTTTATTTATTTATTTTACAGAGAGAGAGAGAGAGAACAAGTAGGGGCAGAAGCAGAGGGAGAGGGATAAGCAGGCTCCCTGATGTGGGGCTAGATCCCAGGAACCTGGGATCATGACCTGAGCCAAAGGCAGATGCTTAACCGACTGAGCCACCCAGGCGCCCCTAAATGTTTTTAAATTTAGAAAATATTTATTTGAAAATATTAAAAATATTGATCAAATTTAATAAGATCTTAAACTGCTCTTCTAATCATTGAAGTTTTTATGCTTCATAGAATTACAAAGCTTCAAAATTACCAATTTTATTTCAGTGACAAACCTTATTTGAGATATGCTTACACACACACACACACACACACACACACACACACACACATTCACAAGGAAAACTCAGTATTTTAGACTTTCTACTTGGAACATTAGCAGGTGGAAAACTGAGTAGTAAAATTCTCCCTCAGGTGTTCTGATCTGTCCAATACCAGTCAAGTGTTCTGTCTGCATTGCGACCTGCTTATACCTAAGGGGATGATAAATATGAAATGATGCACTGCCCTATTTTGTCCTTCTGCGGTTCATATTCTAAAGAAGAATATGTAGCAAGTCTTGCTACATTGTTGAAGTCAGTGGCAGTTTTGCTGACAAATCATCAGACAACACCACCAGCTTATAAGTCTCTGCCAGTATATAAAACATCCATGAAATGTCAGTAAAGGGCGCCTGGGTGGCTCAGATGGTTAAGCATCTGCCTTCAGCTCAGGTCATGATCCCAGGGTCCTGGGATCGAGTCCCATATCGGGCTCCCTGCTCAGCGGGGAGCCTGCTTCTCCCTCTGCCTCTCTCTCTGTCTGTCTCTTATGAATAAATAAAATCTTTAAAAAAGTCAGTAAAACTTCTGCAAAGAATAAAAAAATTCTGTTCATTTTAGTAATAAATAGATGTTCATTAGATAATAACTGGCAGTCGAATTCCTCCTGGCTTATTCATAATTGCCTAAAAGTTATTTTTTTAAGATTTTATTTATTTATTTGACAGAGAGAGAGAGCACAAGCAGGGGGAGTGGCAGGCAGAGGGAGAGGGAGAAGCAGGCTCCCTTCTGAGGAGGGAGCCTGATGCGAGGCTCAATGCTGGGCTCGATCCCAGGACTCTGAGATCATGACCTGAGCCGAAAGCAGACACTTAACCAACTGAGCCACCCAGGCATCCCTGCCTAAAAGTTATTTTTATATCTTCATTTATCTATATAGATATAACATATGAATTTCTTATATGAGATCATGAGTAACATGGAGCCCAGTTCTCTTTTTATTTATAATATCTGCATTTTCTGTTCATTCAGATGTTTTCTTATTATGAAACACTGACCAGTCAGTAACATCGGCCTGGTTTATGATTGCTATAAATGTGCCATATAAGTACAAAAACAATATGGGAAAGAAAACTAAAGTTCATGCATTAGGAAAATTTAAAATTATTTTTAAAAATACAGCAACAGGGAGAGGGAGATTCATGAGACCTTTTAAAATGATAGGACCCATTGGATCAGAAATAAAAAGGCAAAACATACTGAACTCCAGATGGTAGATGTTTCAAAATGGAATACTATAGTTACCACCCACTAATTTATAAGAACTGTCATTACCATCATCCCCAGCAACATATCTATTTCAGAGTAAGAAATTACTCTTACTCTTCATACTTGGAGGAAAATGACTGGAGCAGGTAACTCCTTTCAAGTTTAGATTCTAAGACATAATCATCTTAAAACTAAGAGTATAATCATAGTGACAAGTTTAAACTATAGAATTTAAGATTACATTCAGAAGTATTTGCTGAATGATTTCTATAACTATGGGTCTGAATTTTGTTCACCTTTGGGAGAGCCAGTTGTTTTAAAATCAATTCTGTAAGTTATCCCTTTGTGATAATGAAATGTTATAAAATTGTCAAATTCAAAATTGTTCATATGCCAGCTAGTAAACAATTGGCTCCATGGTATAGCATACAATGAGTGTAGAAAACATTTAATTAGAGCTAGATTATCCTCTTCTCATTAAACATACAGTTGTGATTTAGGGTATACACCAAAGTTTCTAATGTGGGACCAAAAGGTAAGGAACCAACTCATACTTCACATCATTTTTCTTTAACTCATAGCATAGGAAGAGCACTGAGAGTCAGCGGATCTTGATTGTCCTATTCTGATTGTGTGATCTTCCTAGAAGTTTTGAACCAAATCCCTTAGGTTCCTGTCCTAAGAGTGATTCAGAGGCACTGCTCAGCATGTTTCCATGCTAAGCCCCACTAAACCTGAGAGAGAGTTCTTTTGGATAAGACGTTCTACATCTCGGGCACTTTAGTTAAGTTTTGTTAGAGAAACACTCAAAAATAAATTATGGCCTTTTCTATATTTTTCTATGATCATTATTTTGAAGATCATTCTAAATACCTAAAGTTGGTCCCAGCCTGAGGTTAAAATAGAGAAAGTTAATTTTCTTTTCCCTTGATATAGTTTCATTTTAACATTTCTGTCAAAGTATTTGTATACAATAGCCAGAGTTTCAATTTCAGGGCATGGACAGATCATCTTTTATTATAACAAATTAAGCAGAAAGCGCCCATCTTGAATTTGTTGCTTGTCATAGCAAAGAATGTGAAGAATGAATTAGGACTTATTCCATATAGTCAACATCTATCTTAATGTACCAAGAAAGAACTAACACACAAAGCATGATTAACATTTATATTCAAGCAAGAAAATGTATTTGACTAAAAAAAATTCTAGCACTAAGACCTCCATTTTGTTTTCCTACCTTAGTAGTAAAAAATGAAAAACACATTTTCTTTCTTCCCTGAAACAATATCCTAACACCTCCCCATGCCACATTCCTAATTCTGCTGTTCTGTTTTCACTTCAATCATGGAGTAGGTCAACCAGGTGTTGGAAAGAATTAATAGAAACTATGGAGTATTACAATAAAAAATCTCATATAATCTATTGGGAAGTTTGCAATCCAACAAGGAAGGCAAAAAACACAGCCACAAAGATGCACACACATGCATACACACAAAAATACAAATGACAATGATGCAAAAATATACCTAAAAATATTGGCTACAAAGATGCAGACAAACTTAAGATGAAAGTATTCTCAGAAAATACCACAGGTAATCAACTGATTAAAATTTTTTGCTAAAATACTGCTATTAAGAAATGCCACGTGCTAGCTTATATAAGATCTATCATATACTGGTGATAGGTATTGGTTTGTGAAAATATTGACTAAGGCTTTGCTGATAAATGCAGACTGTGAAATTCTAACATGCTTGTGAAACTTAGATTATCATTCACTAAAAGTGATTGCTGACTGTAATAAAATGAAATCTTCAACAATAAATGATTTAAGTTGATTAAAAAAGATGCAAGCAGGGCCTTAATTGATGGATTTGATAACTGGTGTTTCCTACTTGGATCCTTGCCCATACTGTCTTACACTGAAGTGGTAAGAGATTGTCATTGGGATGGCCATAAATTTTCATGGAGAGAGTCATTGTAATGAATGTTTTAAAACAAAGAAGAAATATAGGAGGCTGGTATGAAAAAATGAGATCTTATTCTAGATAGGGAAAAATGCTTCTCATGGGAATTCCATTTCTAATATACCAAAGAAGGAAAATAGCTTTTCTTTGAGAAGAGAATAAAAGCTAATGGATGCTAAAAGATGGCAATATTACATCTGTATCTTTGGGGTAAATACCTAGTAGTGCAATTGCTGGGTCATAGGGTAGCTCTATTATACAATGGAATATTACTCAGCCATCAGAAAGGATGAATACCCACCGTTTGCATCGACATGGATGGTACTGGAGAGGATTATGCTAAGTGAAATAAGTCAAGCAGAGAAAGACAATTATCATATGGTTTCACTCATATGTGGAACATAAAGAATAGCATGGAGGACCACAGGGGAAGGGAGGAAAAACTGAATGGGAAGAAATCAGAGAGGGAGACAAACCATGAGAGACTCTGGAATCCTGAAAACAACCTGAGGGTTACAGAAGGGAGGGGGATGGGGGATGGGGTAACCGGGTGATGGGTATTAAGGAGGGCACATGTGGTGATGAGCACTAGGTGTTATATACAACCAATGAATCACTGAACACTACATCAAAAACTAATGATTTTGTTGGCTAATTGAACATAATAATCAAAAAAAGATGGCAATATTTACTCCTTGCTGCCTTTTAACTACTTTGCTTCATTTTAACTACATAATCCATACATATTCCATTAAATAATTAAAACTACACAGCCATATATAAATAAATGCTTAATGCTTTCTTCTTACCCCAAGTATCCCCCTCTCCCGACTGTCACAACATAACCAATGGTAACAGTTTCTTGTATAACTTCTACATTCTGTCCTATGATTGGCTAACTATATATACATATTTTTTTAAATTTTTTTATTATGTTCAATTAGCCAACATATAGTACATCATTAGTTTTTGATGTAGTGTTCAACGATTCATTAGTTGTGTATAACACCCTGTGCTCATCACCACATGTGCCCTCCTTAACATTATCTTAATTTACATTTTTAATACAATTAGGCCATTAATATTATTTTCTAATACTTCCTTTTCTTTTCACTCAAGATGTTCTGGATATCACTTTGGGTAAATTCTTATATAGCTATATCCTTACAATAGTTATACTATGACTTTTACAAATTATATTTCTTTGGAAGTGTCTTCTTGGAACTATTTGGTGGGAGAATGGTAGAGGTTAATATAGAATTTGGCTGAGAAAATTCTGACATTAGCAAAATAGGTGATGACTTTGTTACCAATGTTGACAAATATATCTGATGGCAATAGATGCTTAAGGTGATTTTTGGCTTGTCATTGGCACTTTTGGTGTGGCAATATAGAAATGCTCATATTTTATGCTGTTTTCTATCTGCAAGATAGAAGTTGCTATTTTTTTTGAAATGAAAATTCCAAAGATGATATTTGAAGAGTATGAAGAGTTTCAGTGATACAAAAGTAGAATGGTTTGAATGGATCTTCAGTGTGAAGGCTTTTCTTTTTTCTTTTTTTTTAAGAGGGGAATACTGAATAATGGCACAATATATTGAAAGAGCATCTGAGATCGAACATGAAATTCAAATCACTGAGAACTTGTAAGTTCATGAATTACAGAAACATAATTTGGAAAACAGAAGGGAAAGCTTTGGAAAAGGGCTAATACAATGTGAAGGCTGTATAGTACATGATTGGTCTCTTACATTATTCTAAAAAACCCCACTAAATGGAACACTCTTTAGAAATGAAAGCCTAGACAAAGAATGAAATTGACTGTGCAATTACAAATGATATGGCATTCTTATCTATGACTTTCAAATGAATAGGAACTGATTATCCCCATGGATTTCACTTTTAAGAATAGTAATATCACATTTTAATATTTGAAAGAACTTCTATTCCAACCATATATGATTAAAAATGAAACTTGAATACTAAAAAAATAATAAAAATCACCAACTGGCTTTACAAATGCAATAGAAAGCAAAGGAACTTCCTTTTAAATCCTTGATGTAGGCTAAATTTTCTTCATCAGTTCTAACAATTAAAGTTTTATATTTACTATTGACAAACCAATTAGAAAACCCATCACAGGATCACAGTATTTAATATATTCATTGCTAGCAATAAAACCCTAAGTATCACATGATTGTAAAGATGCCATAAAACTAACAGAATTACAGAAGAATTATGAAAACAATTCAAAGTTCATGGAACTAGGGAAACCACAGACTCTACAATAAACAGAAAAGCTTATAAAAAAACATTCTTAGTGATTCTAGAGAGATCAAGCAGGGAAAATTATGACTATTTCAATATCATTTAATTTATGCCTTTACTCAACCAACAAGTAATGAATAAATGTTAGTGGTTATGAAATTTTTTTAAAAAAGGCATTGCTTCTGACTTCAGGAAGTTGAAATTAGTAGGAAAGAAAAAACTGCATAAAAAACATACAATAAGTATAATACGTTATGGAATGCAAGCACCACAGAGACAGAGGTAAAAATAAAATCCCCAGAGGAGGGAAATACTACTTCCAACTTACTGAAATCTGGGCTCCTTGGGAAGTAGACTCTGAGACAAAGATTAGCATGTTGGAATTTTATTAAGAAATTCTTTCATAATTTATACCTTTTAGGTGAAAGGAAGGAAACAAGATTCGGCAGAGATGATGGATGTTAATGAGGCTTATTGTGGTGATCATTTTGCAATATATACGAACATCAAATCATTGTGTTGTACACCTGAAACTAATATAATGTTATATGTCAATTATATCCCTGTTAAAAAAGGGAGAAGTTGTGCTGCAAAAGTTGTCTTCAGAATAAAAGTCTCAGTTAACCTGACAGTGTTCTGTGAAACTAGGATGACCCTTCATAAGTGTTCAGAGTTTGGATGAGGGGAATGGGAATTTATATTCCCCTATCTACAAGTCACTGGATGTAGGGGCATGTACTTGTATGACTAGACTCTCAGATGAAAGCAATCCCTGGATAGGAATGTCAGCCAGCAGTCATAGGCAAGGAAGTGGGAATTTGGGAGCATGCTACAATGTCCACTACACAATAGGTCAGAGTATTAGAACTCTGATTCTAATACTTATTAATAATTAATTATTAATTATTAATTATCTCATCCAACTTAATTATTTTTACCTGATAAAACAGAGAGTTTAAATTACTTGTCCAAGGTGACAGAGCTGGAGATCAAATTGAAGCTAGAACACACTTGATTATTCTTTCCCTTGTTCATTCTGATACACCTCAAACTTTCCCTATGCAAAGAGCTAAAACAAGCAAAAGCAAACAAAATTAAAAGCAAAACAAAAAACTAAGGCTGAGACATTCCACTAACTGGAAAACAGCAGGAAAACTGTATCTGACTTTAATAGTTGCTTTTTAAGTAAACCCCATGTAAATACATCTTAAGTTTAAACAAAATTTTTCATGAATGTATCTGACTCTACGATATATTAGTAAAATACTAGGAGTTGAAGAATAAAAAGATAATGCATACAACCACCATTGTTCCCAGTCACTGACATTTTAACTTTAGATTTCTTCTTCAGGAGAAGCTCACCGTTTCTGGCTCAGGGAGGAGGAAAGAAAACGTTTAACAGTCAGAGAGATTGTTATAAACTCCTATTTCTCTCAATTCTCTCGACTCAGTCCCCCATCAATCTCATGGAAGTGGCAACAAACACCCAGTGGGAGCTCACAGAAGTCAAAACTAAGAGTGGGGAAGACATTCTCTTAAAATGTTCTGTTTTTTTTCCCCTCATTGTCCACTGCTTGGCTCTATAAATAGGTGCTGTTGCAGGAGTGTGTGGAAGATGGGTAAATAATGTCCCAGATTTCTGAATAGAAGACCAAAATGGTGAGCCTCAGGAAACCAATAAGTTTCAAGAATAGTCTATTACATTCAATCTCATATTTACCATTTCTTTTGCTATTCCTTCATTTCTGATGTTCCAGAGTTTTATTTGGTATTATTTTCTTTTGCTTGGAATATATTTCATTAGCAATTCTTCTAAAAAAAGTCTTCTGATGAATTTTTTTGTTTTACTTCATCTGAGATTGTCTTTATTTCACCTTCATTCCCGAAAAATAGAATTTTGTCTGACAGTTCTTTTCTTTCAGGACATTGAAAAATATTATACCACTTCCCTTTGACTTCCATGGTTTCTGATGAGAAATCCAGTTAGAATCATCAATCATTGTATTAGTTTGCTAGGATTGCCATGGTAAAGTACCAGAGACTGGATGGTTTAAACACCAGAAATTTATTTTCTCACAATTCTGGAGGCTGTAAGGGTCTTGGCAGAGTTAGATTCTTCTGAGACCTTTCTCCTTGGCTTGTAGATGGCCATCTTCTCCCTGTGCCTTCACATGGTCTTCCCTATTCATGTGTGCATATCCTTTTCTTATTTAAGGACTCCAGTCATATTGGATTAGGGCCTACCCATATGACCTCATTTTACCTTATTATTTCTCTAAAGAACCTGTCTCCAAATAGGGTCACATTCTGAAGTACTAGGAGTTAGGACTTTTACATAAAAATTTTTGGAAACACAGTTCAGGCTATTACATTCATTTATATGTAATGCCTAATTTTTACCAGCTTCATTTAAAAAGATTTTTTTTTTTTTTTTGCCTTTAGTTTTCAGCACTCAAATTTTGGTATGTTTGGCTTTGGTTTCTTTTAATTTGTCCTGCAGTTTACTGAGGTTCTTGAATCTACTTGGATATGTCCCATTTGTGAGCTGCTCTTTGGTCAGTTTGAGACTTGGGTTGTAGTCTATATAAAGTATATGGAAACAAAATTTATCTTATTCCTTAAGGAAATATTCCTTAAGGAAAAGACAAATGAAGACAAAAATGTGTAGTTAAAAATGTGCAATTCTACTATACAAAGATAATGAATATTAACATTGTGGAGTGTATCTTTCCTTGCTTCCAGTTTCTTTTCTCTTTCTCCGTGTCTCTGTCTCTCTCTTTCTTTTCATCTTAATATTTTGAATCTATTTTTGTTCTCAGCAACATCCCACCAGCATCTTTGAGAAAGTCAATACTTTCCTTTTAATATTTGCATAATAATCAGTTGCATATGTGTGTCAAATTTTTCTTGAGTTGGTAAATAACTAGGTTCTATTTTTCACTATTAAAACTCACACTGTATCCTTATCCTATAAGGAATATCCTTATCACTAGGATAAATTTTTATTTTTATTTATAATTTTTATAATATTATAATATATAATATTATAAAATATATAATATAATATAATTTTTTTAATAAAATTTTATTTATAAAAATTTTTAGTTAACATACAGTGCAATCTTGGTTTCTGGAGAAGAAATCAGTGTTTCATCACTTACATACAACACCTACTGCTCATCACAAGTGCCTTCTTTAATAGCCATCACCCATCCAGCTCATCCCCCACCCACCTCCCTCTATCAACCCTCAGTTTGTTCTCCATCATTGAGTCTCTTATGGTTTGTTTTCCTTTCTCCTTTTTTTTTCTTTTCCCCCTTCCCATGTCTTCATCTGTTTTATTTCTTAAATTCCACATATGAGTGAGATCATATGATATTTGTCTTTCTCTGACTGACTTATTTCACTTAGCATAACACATTCTAGCCCAATCCTCATCATTGTAAATGGCAAGATTTCATTCTTTTTGATGGCTGAGTAATATTCCAGTGTATATATATGCCACATCTTCTTTATCCATTCATCAATCAAAGGACATTTGGGCTCTTTCCAAATTTGGCTCTTGTTGATAATGGTGCTATAAACATCAGGGTGCATGTACCCCTTCAAATCAGTAATTTTGTATCCTTTGGTTAAATAGCTAGTAGTGCAATTGCTGGATAGTAGGTCAGTTCTATTTTTAACTTTTTGAGGAGCCTCCATATTGTTTTCAATAGTGTCTGCCTCACTTCACATTCACACCACCAGTGCAAAAGGTTTTCCCTTTCTCAGCATCCTCGCCAACACCTGTTGTTTCTTGTGTTAATTTTAGCCATTCTGACTGGTGTGAGGTGGTATCCCATCATGGTTTTTATTTGTATTTCCCTGATGATGAGTGATGTTGAGCATCTTTTCATGTGTCTGTTAGCCATCTGGATGTCTTCTTTGGGGAAATATCTTTTCATGTCTTCCGCCCATTTTCTTTTTTTAAACTGGATTATTTGCTTTTTTTTGGGAGGGGGTGTTGAGTTTAATAAGTTCTTTATAGATTTTGGATATTAACCCTTTTTCAGATATGTCATTTGCAAATATCTTCTCCCATTCTGTAGGTTGCCTTTTAGTTTTGTTGATTGTTTCCTTCACTGTGCAGAAGCTTTTTATCTTGATGAAGTCACAATAGTTCATTTTTGCTTTTGTTTCCCTTGCCTCCTGGGATGTGTCTAGTAAGAAGTTGCTATGAGGTCAAAGAGGTTGCAGCAGCCTGTGTTCTCCTCTAGGATTTTGATGGTTTCCTGACTGGGATAAATTTTAAGACATAAAATTTCTGCCTCAAAGGAAACATTTTAAAGACGTTTTGTTTTTCTTTTTACTTTGTACAAGGTTGAACTTCAAAGTATGTACAAATTTATACACCTAGTAATGATGTATGAAAGTTACTGTTTCTTCATCATTGTCAGTAATTCGTACGAATATTTCTTTCCATCTTTGTTAATATGATAGGCAAAAGTTGAAACCTTGCGTTAATTTTATTTTCTTTAATTTCTAATGATGTTGAATATTTATATTGATTTATTTTTTTAAATTTTATTATGTTATATTAGTCACCATACAATACATCATTAGTCTTTGATGTGGTGATCTGCAATCCATTTTTTTCATATAATACCCAGTGCTCCATGCAGTACATGCCCTCCTTAGTACCCATCACTGGGCTAACCAATTCCCCCTCCCTCCTCCCCTCTAAAACCCTGTTTGTTTCTCAGAGTCCATAGTCTCTTATGGTTCATCTCTCCCTCCGATTTCCCTCCCTTCATTTTTCCCTTCCTTCTCCTAATGTCCTCTATGCTATTCCTTATGTTCCACAAATAAGTGAAACCATACGATAATTGACTTTCTCTGCTTGACTTATTTCACTTAGCATAATATCCTCGAGTCCCATCCATGTTGATGTAAAAGTTAGGTAATCATCCTTTCTGATGGCTGGGTAATATTCCATCATATATATGGACCACATCTTTATCCATTCGTCTTTTGAAGGGAATCTCGGCTCTTTCCAAAATTTGACTATTGCAGACATTGCTGCTATGAACATTGGGGTGCATATGGCCCTTCTTTTCACTACATCTCTGTCTTTGGGGTAAATACCAGGAGTGCAATTGCTGGGTCATAGGGTAGCTCTATTTTTAAATTTTTGAGGCACCTCCACACTGTTTTCCAAAGTGGCTGTACCAACTTGCATTCCCACCAACAGTGTAAGAAGGTTCCCATTTCTCCACAACCTCTCCAACATTTGTTGTTTCTTTCCCTGTCCATTTTTGCCATTCTAACTGGTGTAATGTGGTATCTCAATGTGGTTTTGATTTGAATGTCCCTGATGGCTAATGTTGATGAACATTTTTTTCATGTGTCTGTTAGCCATTTGTATGTCTTCTTCAGAGAAGTGTCTGTTCATGTCTTCTGCTCATTTTTGACTTGATTATTTGTTTTTTGAGTGTTGAGTTTGAGAAGTTCTTTATAGATCTTGGATACCAGCCCTTTCTCTGTAGTGTCATTTGCAAATATCTTCTCCCATTCTGTGGGTTGCCTCTTTGTTTTGTTGACTGTTTCCTTTGCTGTGCAGAAGGATGAAGTCCCAAAAGTTCATTTTTGCTTTTGTTTCACTAGCTTCTGGAGATGTATCTTGAAAGAAGTTGCTGTGGGCGTTGTCAAAGAGGTTACTGCCTATGTTATCGTCTAGGATTTTGATGGAGTCCTGTCTCACATTGAGGTCTTTCATCCATTTTGAGTTTATCTTTGTGTATGGTGTTAGAGAATTGTCAAGTTTCATTGTTCTGCATGTGGCTGTCCAATTTTCCCAGCACCATTTATTGAAGAGGCTGTCTTTTTTCCATTGCATGTTTTTTCCTGCTTTGTCAAAGAATATTTGACCATAGAGTCCATTGGTCTATATGTCTCTTTTTGTGCCAGTACCATGCTGTCTTGGTGATCACAGCTTTGTAATATAGCTTGAAATCGGGCAACATGATGCCCCCAGCTTTGTTTTTCTTTTTCAACATTTCCTTGGTGATTCAGGGTCTTTTCTGATTCCATACAGATTTTGGGATTGTTTGTTCCAGCACCTTGAAAAATGTCATTGGAATTTTGATAGGGATGGCATTGAAGGTATAGATTGCTCTGGGTAGCATAGACATTTTAACAATGTTTATTCTTCTGATCCATGAGCATGGAATATTTTTCCATCTTTTTGTGTCTTCTTCAATTTATTTCATGAGTGTTCTGTAGTTTCTAGAGTATAGATCCTTTACCTCTTTGGTTAGATTTATTCCAAGGTATCTTATGGTTTTTGGTGCTATTATAAATGGAATCATTTCTCTAATTTCTCTTTCTACAGTTGCATTGTGAGTGTATAGGAAAGCAACCGATTTCTGTGCATTGATTTTGTATCCTGCCACATTACTGAATTGCTGGATGAGTTCTAGTAATTTGGGGGTGGAGTCTTTTGGGTTTTCCACATAAAGTATCATGTCATCTGTGAAGAGGGAGAATTTGACTTCTTCTTTGCCAATTTGAATAACTTTTATTTCTTTTTGTTGTCTGATTGCTGTTGCTAGGACTTCTAGTACTATGTTGAACAATAGTGGTGAGAGTGGGCCTCCTTGACGTGTTCCTGATCTTAAGGGAAAGGCTCTCAGCTTTTCCCCATTGAGGATGATATTCGCTGTGGGTTTTTCATAGATGGATTTTATGAACTTGAGGAATGTGCCCTCTATCCCTATACTCTGAAGAGTTTTAATCAGGAAAGGATGTTGTATTTTGTTAAATGCTTTTTCTGCATGAATTGAGAGGACCATATGGTTCTTCTCTCTCTTCTTGTTAATGTGTTCTATCACATTGATTGATTTGCGAATGTTGAACCATTCTTGCATCCCAGGGATAAATCCCACTTGGTCGTGGTGGATGATCCTTTTAATGTATTGTTGGATCCTATTAGCTAGGATTTTGTTGAGGATTTTGGAATCCATATTCATCAGGAATATCGTTCTGAAATTCTCCTTTTTGATGGGGTCTTTACCTGGTTTGGTGATTAAGGTAATGCTGGTCTCATAGAATGAGTTTGGAAGTTTTCCTTCTGTTTCTAGTTTTTGAAACAGCTTCAGTAGCATAGGTATTATTTCTTCTTTGAATGTTTGGTAGAATTTCCCAGGGAATCCATCAAGCCCTGGACTCTTGTTTTTTGGGAGGGTTTTGATCACTGCTTCAGTCTCGTTACTGGATATTGGCCTATTCAAGTTGTCAATTTCTTCCTGTTTCAGTCTTGGCAGCTTATAGGTTTCCAGGAAGACCTCCATTTCATCCAGATTGCTCAGTTTATTGGCATATAGTTGTTGATGATAATTTCTAATAATTGTTTCTATTTCCTTGGTGTTAGTCGTGAGCTCTCCCCTTTCATTCATAATTTTATTAATTTGGGTCCTTTCTCTTTTCTTTTGGATAAGTCTGGCCAGTGGTTTATCGATCTTATTAATTCTTTTAAAGAACCAGCTTCTAGTTTTGTTGATCTGATCTACTGTGTTTCTGGTTTCTAATTCATTGATCTCTGCTCTAATCTTAATTATTTCTCTTCTAATGCATAGCTTAGGCATCATTTGTTGCTTTTTCTCTAGTTCTTTAAGGTGTAGAGTTTGCTGATGAATTTGGGATTTTTCTATTTTTTTGAGTGAGGCTTGTATGTCTATGTATTTCCCCCTTATGACTGCCTTTGCAGTATCCCATAGGTTTTGGACCAATGTGTTTTCGTTCTCTTTGGTTTCCATGAATTGTTTAAGTTCTTCTTTGATTTCCTGGTTGAGCCAAACATTCTAGAGCAGAGCGGTCTCTAGCTTCCAAGTGTTTGAATTTCTGCCAAATTTTTTCTTGTGATTGAGTTCCAGTTTTAAAGCACTGTGGTCTGAGAATATGCAGGGAATAATCTCAATCTTTTGGTATTGGTTGAGACCTGATTTGTGACCCGGTATGTGGTCTATTCTGGAGAAAGTTCCATGTGCACTCCAGAAGAATGTGTATTCTGTTCTTTTAGGGTGGAATGTTCTCTATATATCGATGAGGTCCATTTGGTCCAGTGTGTCATTCAAAGCTCTTGTTTCCTTGTTGGTTTTCTGCTTAGATGATCTGTCCATTGCTGAAAGTGGAGTATTGAGATCTCCTACAATTAATGTTTTGTTATCAATATGACTCTTTATTTTGGTTAACAGTTGGCTTATATAGCTGGCCTTCCCATGTTGGGGGCATAGAGATTTACAGTTACTAGATCTTCTTGTTGGATAGACCCTTTAAGAATGATATAGTGTCCTTCTGTGTCTCTAGCTACAGACTTTAGTTTAAAATCTAATTTGTCTGATATAAGAATTGCTACCCCAGCTTTCTTTTGAGGTCCGTTGGCATGGAAGATGGATCTCCATCCCTTCACTTTCAGTCTGGATGTATCTCTAGGTTCAGAATGAGTCTCTTGTAGACAGCATAAGGATGGGTCCTGTCTTTTTAACCAATCTGCAACCCTGTGCCATTTTATGGGAGCATTTAGGCCATTCATGTTAAGAGTGATTATTGAAAGATATGAATTAATTGTCATTATGTTGCCTGTGACGACGTTGTTTTTATGGATTGGCCCTGTAAATTTCCGGTGTATATCACTCTTAGGGTCTTTCTCCTTTTATAGAATCCCCCTTAATATTTCTTGCAGGGCCGGCTTAGTGGTCACATATTCTTTCAGTTTCTGCCAGTCTTGAAAGCTCTGCATCTCTCCATCCATTCTAAATGAAAGCCTTGCCAGATAAAGTATTCTTGGCTGCATGTTCTTCTCGTTTAGTACCCTGAATATGTCTTGCCAGGCCTTTCTGGCTTGCCAGGTCTCTGTGGATAGGTCTGACGTTATTCTGATGTTCCTCCCTCTGTATGTAAGGAATCTCTTCCCCCTAACTGCCCTTAAGATGGTTTCCTTGGTTCTAAGATTTGTGAGTTTTACTGTTACATACCGGGGCATTGGCCTGTTTTCCTTGATCTTGGGAGGGGTCCTCTCTGCCTCTAGGACATGAATGTTTGTTTCATTCCCCAGATTAAGGAAGTTTTCAGCTACGATTTGCTCAAATACATCTTCTAGTCCTCTCTCTCTCTCCACTCCCTCTGGGATTCCAGTCATTCTGATATTGGAACTCTTCATGGTGTCACTTATTTCTCTGATTCTATTTTCATGGATTCTGAGTTGTTTTCCCTGGCCTCCTCTTTTCCCTTTTTATCTATTTAATTGTCTTCCACGTCCCTTATTCATTCTTCTGCCTCACTTACCCTAGCTGTTAGATTATCCAGATTGAATTGGATCTCATTGATAGCATTTTTAAGTTCTGCCAATTCAGCTTTCATTTCTGCCCTTAGAGACTCTATGTTGCCTTTAATTGATTTCTCCATTCTAGCTATTGTCTTCACAATTGCTAGCCTGAATTCTGTCTCCAACATCTTGCTTATATCTGCATCCATTTGTTAATCTGTGGTATAAGTCATAATCTCTGAGTCTTTTCTATTTTGCGGGTTCCTCCTCCTAGTCATTGTTGATGGGTGGTTGAGGGAATGTATAGAATCCAACTTATTGACCACAGCCCACGCAAGATGTACCTGTTTTCTAGGGACCTTAGGGTTGCTGTCCTCTTGTTTTCCCAGCCTGTCTTCTGGGGGAGGGTCCTGCCATGCTGTTACTCAGGAACCCTATTTGGGCAGAGTTGCCCTGCCCCCCTCTGGTGGGAGATGGGCTCAGTGGGAATCAGGTTTTTGGGGCTTTTGTTCTCCGGCGGCTTTCCCTGGCGGCTTTCCATGTCTCTTCCCAGAGTCAGAGGAGAAGAGACCATTTCCCACCCTCGGCCTCAGAGCAGAGAGATCGCAGTCTGTTCTTCAGTGAGCTCTCCAGGCCACACTGTCTCTGTTTCTGTCCGTGTTGCTATAAACTGCAGCGTCCTAGGTTGTGCGCCCCTCCGCAGTGCCCCCAGTCCTGCCTCTAGGTCGGGTCACATCTCTGCCCTTTGTGCTTCTGAAACCGCCAGCCGCCCCCAGTTTGCAGGCGCGACCCCACCGCTCCGGGTTTCCGCCCCGGAGAGCTGCCCTAAAGTCCACCACTACAGGTCTGGGAGTCTATGCCCCGTCCCCAGTGCGCGAGGCTGTCGCTCACCAGTGGTGTAGGATCCCCATGGCCAGGTTCCCTCCCCCTACTGTTTATCCTCCGATGTCTACCCGTGGAATCATGGCTCCCTGCTTCCTACCTCAAAACCAACTGCCTGCAATATTCTGTTTGTAGAGATCCAGATCTTCTTACATCTCAGGCTGATTTCGTGGGTGCTCAGAGTGGTCTGGTAGATATCCAGCTCAATTCTGGGGACCAGTTGAAATAGGATCCCCTACTCCTCCACCATCTTTTCTTCTCATTCCGATGTTGAATATCTTTAAATTTTATTTTGTATGTACATCTTTGATTCACTTGAAATGTATTTTGCTATAGGCTGTGAGGTAACTCCAGTCTTTCTAGATGGCTAGCCAATTATCCCAATATTATTTATTGAATTATCTTTCATTTCCCTAGTGATCTAAAATGCCATATTTATCATATAGTAAATTGTATCTTATACTTAATTTTGTTTGTCATATACTATTGTATTCCATTGTCTAGATACCTAGACTGATTCTAGTATTAACACATTTAGTTACTTCATAATACAATTTACACCTGTTTATGAATAATTAAAAAATTCCCACATTATTCTTACCTATTTTTATTCCAAAAAACCTACAGAATTATTTTTTTTAATTTCTAAGAATGTCCTGTTGAAACTTTGATTTGTATTACATTAAATGTATACATTAATTTGTAGAGAATTGTCAACTTTTGTATATCAAGTCTATGAAAATGCTATATTTCACCATTAATTTAAAAATAATAAGTGTGTCATAATACTCAAACATATACCAAAATGTTAATTCTAGGTATTTCTATTTTGGGGGAATTTTGAGGTATTGTTTATTCCATGAAATTTTTAAAACAGTTTTATTGATATGCCATAGAATTCACCCATTTAAAGTATGCAATTCAATGATTTCTTAATATGTTCACAGTATTATGCATCTATCATTATCTAATTTTATAACATTTCCATAATGCCTAAGGGAAACTTCAGACCCAGTAGCATTCACTCCCTATTTATCTTCAACTCCCACCTCCCACAGTATTAGGCAGTCACTGATCTACTTTCTGTGACTACAGATTTGCCTATTCTGAACACTGAACACTTTATATAAATGAATTATATAATATGTGGTCTTTTGTGACGGGCTTCTTTTACTTAGCAAGTCCTCAAGGTTCATCCCTATTATAGCATTTATCAGCACTTCATTCATTTACATGGCTGAATAGTAATCCATTATATGGCTATACCACCTATTATTTATCCATTCCTCAATTGATAGACATCTGGGTTTTTTTTTTTTTTTTTGGCTTTATGGCAATTATGAATAATGCTACAATGAACATTCATTAACTAGTTTTTGTGTGGGTGTTTGTTTTTAATTCTCTTGTGTATATACTTAGGAGTGAAACTGTTAGGTCATATGGTAGCTCTATATTTGACTTTTTGAGGAAATGCCAGACTGATTTTCAAAGTGACTGCACAATTGTTTTTAAAGATTTTATTTATTTATTTGAGAGAGAGAGAGTGAGAGACAGAGAGCACGAGAGGGAAGAGGGTCAGAGGGAGAAGCAGACTCCCCACTGAGCAGGGAGCCCGATGTGGGACTCGATCCCAGGACTCCAGGATCATGACCTGAGCCGAAGGCAGTCACTTTACCAACTGAGCCACCCAGGCGCCCCATGACTGCACAATTTTAAATGATCACCAGCAACATATGAGGGTTCTGATTTCTTCACATTCTTGCCAACACTTGTTATCATCTGTTATTTTTATTATAGCCATCCTAGAGGTTGGGAAGTGGCATGCCATTGTGATATCTTTCCTTAATACTCTATAATGCTTGCATAATTCTTTTTTAATGGCAAACCCACCTATATTTATAAAAGCAAAACATTGTAACATGAATACTCTGGAAACTGGAAATAAATGCTGACCTCTGTTTACACAGTGTCCTGAGTCACTTCTGGGTAGGCAGACATCAAGCAATCTTAAAATGGACATGTTTATAGCCACAGATATGCAATTGTATTTGAAGAAAAATAATATCACAAATTCCAATGATATTTTTTGACTTTTTATTTTAAAGATTTTATTTATTCATTAGAGCTGGGGAGGGAGAGCATGCATGAGTGAGCACGAGTAGGGGGAGAGGCAGAGGGAGAAGCAGACACCCTATTGAGCAGGGAACCCAACATGGGGCTCAATCCCAGGACCCTGAGATCATGATCCAAGCCAAAGGCAGATGCCTAACCAACTGAGCCACCCTGATATTTTTTGACTTTTTAAAAGGAAGTTGGAAGTTCTTAAATTAACTTTGCAGCACCTCTATTAGCATGTCACATTTTTATGAAACTTTAAAGTGCATTTTCAGAGATTAAGGATTATCATCAGTAATCTCATTTTAAAACTATTTTTTGCTTCCACCTTATTTTCATTCCTTTCATTAATTCATTTTATGCCCAGACCCAGTGTCTAATATGTGAAGACCACATATATATCATATCAAACGTCTTTGGAACAGTGTTATCTTTGCCTTGCTTGCATTACCACTGATTTGTGGAAAGAGACAAAGTAAGGGGTTTTATGATGCAGATTACCCAAATATAGTAAATCCAAATATAGTCCTTGAATTGCTATTTAATTCGACGTATTGTAACAAAATAGTTGAAATAGCTGATGTAAGTATATTCTATCTATATCTATCAATCTATTATAACTAGAGAATATTGACATTAGTGTAACTTCAGATTATAAATCAATATAAAATTGCATTGATTGGCATTTTGTTAGTTATGGTATACTCTGCCTATAAATTCACCTTAAGTTTTTGAAATAAAAATGAGAGAAAAGGAGGAGGTATTTTCAAAGTTACCATAGGTCTATTTTATCTAGTGGTGGCAGCAACTTCCAAATCATCTTCAGGGAAGATGGTTTTTTTTTCTGTTTAGGAAATATCCAAATAGGCAGCTTAATTAAATATAAAATAAGTACACTTCCAAATGCCTTTAGAGAGACTATAAAGTCTTGGTAACCTGAACGTGATATTGAACATTTTAATTTGGTCATGCAAATTCCTGTGTATGCTTCAGATTTTGTATGTAAGATTTTGTAGCTTGCTTTTTGAAGGAGAGATGAAAGTGGAGAAAATAATTTCCTGGGCACAGACAAATGGCAAAGTGCTTTGAAAGTTTATATTGATCAAGAGAATGGTGCTTTGAGAGTACTGGGAGACAAAACTTACATGGCGATAGAGAATCCTTTTGAGAAGACTTTAAGGTAGGGAGACATTGCTGAGGGGAATCAGAAAGGAAAGAAAACAGTGCAGGCACTCCTAATGGATAGACTATAACATGAGGCACCCCTCTGAGGACATGTAAAAATAATAGAGTACTATTGTAGAGTTGAAGGGATTTGGATGAGTCCCAACAAGCACAATGCTTTAGAGCAGTGCTGTCCAATAGAAATTTCAGTGATAAAGAAATGTACTAGCTTGGTATTGTCTGATATAATCTAGTAACCACTAGACATATGTGGCTATTCAACACTTGAAATGTTCCTGGTATGATTGAGGAACCAATTTTTAAATTTAAAAATTCTTTTTATTTTTGAGAGAGAGAGAGAGAGAGAGAGCATGAGCAGGGGGAGAGGTGGAGGGAGAGAGAGAGAATCTTAAGCAGGCTCCACGCTCAGTACAGAGCTTCACATGGGGCTCAATCTCTTGACCCTGAGATCATGACCTGAGCCAAAATCAAGAGTTGGATGCTTAACCAACTGAGCCACCCAGGCATCCCTGCCTTAATTCTAATTTTTTAAATTTAAATAGTTATGTGTAGCTAATTGCTCCCTATTGGACAGAGCAGGTCTGGAATATTTAAAATAAATGTGACATCATATACTTAAAAGTAGAAACCTGAACATTTCAATTACATGTTTAAGATTGAGTCATAAATTGGACTAAAAAGCATCTTTATATTATAGTAATTGGTAAAAAAAATTTAAAGTATGTCATTCTCTACTGCTTATAGAATGAAATTCAAAATCTTTAGGTGAATATACAAGGCTTTCCAAAACTCACCCTCCCAGGTAACTGCGCTAACCTTAAGTCCAACAATCTTATACAAACCTCCTGTTAATGAAGCCAATCCGACTATTTGCTATTTACAAAGAAATAAGGAAACTGAGGTTTAGAAAGATTTTTTAAAATTCTTTTTAAGATTTTATTTATTTATTCATGAGAGAGAGAGAGAGAGAGAGAGGCAGAGGGAGAAGAAGACTCCCAAGGAGCAGGGAGCCCGATGCAGTACTCGATCCCAGGACCCTGGGATCATGACCTGAGCTGAAGGCAGATGCTTAACCATCTGAGCCACCCAGGCGCCCTAGAAAGATTATTTATCCCCCATTTTCTCTGGTGATAGGTGTTCAAATCTAAGCAGTGTGACTCCGGAGCTCTAGTTCTTATCACTATACCAGTTTCTTTATCTTCAAAATAAACATAATAATACCTACTTCATAAGGTTGCTTGAAGATTAAATGAGATATTTATATGAAGAGCTTGACTTTTACCTGGTACAGAATAGTGCACAATGAAGATTAGCTATTGTTGTTCATGCTACATTGGCACTGTTACTTGTAATACTTAATTTGAATATTACAATTCAGAATGAAACAAAGGAAACGATCTTCTTTTTTAAGACCCATAAACTATTTTTTCTTTTGACCTATATTATCTTGACTAGTGTTATGACATTTACAGAGATCTCAAACAAAAATTAGTTTATGAATTAGCTTTATATCACTCTGGAAAAGTTCTGCCACTCCAAAGCTATCTGAATGAGAAAGAAATAAAATGGCTTAGCAAAGTGCTCTGGCACTGAAATAATGCAATTTGAAAACTACAATTGTACATAAACCAAAAAACAGAATAAATGAAGAAAAGTCAGTAACTGAAAGACATAGTGAACTATAAACAAAAGGAATTTTCAAATAGGATCATTTTTCATTCCTTTTTATCATGGAAAAGACAAAATGTCGAAAGGAAACAAATGCATTTTCAAGAAGCCAGACAAGAAAGGTTATTCAGCTTGTATCTCTATCAGAGATACAAGAGCATAACTATGCTCTTGAGTATGCATAGTAAAGTTATTATTTGCTTTTAGAAAATATGTGACTCTAAGCATAAGAAACTACAACATAAATATAGGCTTTACTATGAAATATAACTTAAGAATGCTGGCATCAGTTTGGATATATATCACTAAAATTTCTCCCACATAAAAAGAAGGGATTTAAGAAAACATGTAGTTTTCATTGAGAGTCTTTTGCTCATGATAAGTATTCAGAAGGGAAAAATATTTATAAAAAGTGAAAATATAAAAAGAGAACATGCACATCAATAGTTTCTAATATCCATTAGTTATTCTGAATGTTCCATACTTGTCTTAGAAAACTGAGGCAATGCCTTTGAGATTTCTATAAATATCGATTGTTTTAATAGTGTAATATCAAATCTAAAAACAAGATGTCCAGTATATAAAATCTATAAAATAAATAAATAAATCTATAAAATAAATAAATGAATAAATAAAATCTAAAAACAAGATGCCCTGCATGCATGTCATGATTTATTTCTTCTGAGGTTTTTTACTTCTTTACTAATCAGTATAAGGAATTTTATTTCTCCCAGATTGCAGGAAAAAATAAACCAAACACATTGCTAAGGTTATCCGAGCTAGACATAGAATACAAAGAACTCATTTTAATCAAAGTTAAACAATTGGATGAAATTCCTTATGTTAATGTTAGTTTTGTATTTTTTCTAGATATTATAAAATACTATTCTATTTTGTGGCTTTGACTGCAGTAGATTCTTGAGTAGATAATATCAGAGGCATTATTTTATTCTTATTTTATTTTGTGAAATTTTATTACTAAGGGGTTAGATTAGATCAAAAGAATATTTCATGTAATATTGTCTTTCTTGAACTTTTGCTTATAGTTTTTTAGAAGAGAAGCACTGCCTAAAGTTTGCTTAACGGTACAGAATTGTAAGGCAAAGTAATAAAAAGAACCCTTCTTTGAGAGAATTTTGATTTTTATATATTATTTAAAAGCCTGGAGCCATCTGACTTTTTCTTTATGACCTTATTTCCTTTTTTGCAAAATCTTTCCCCAAGTCTTCCATAATGCCTCTTAAGATAAATCAAAGGATAACCTAAAGTTAGTCAGTCAGTGCTTTTGTCCTTTGGACTACTGTAAGTGTAAATATAGGAAATGTGTTAAAATGATGCATTTAGATCAGGTCAAAAAGGTAACATGGTTGAATGTGTTTATTTTTCTTTGCAGTTGTGATATGTTGAATGTTTCTTCTTTAAGCTCTCTTCTTCTATCACATTATATCAGTTGAAAGGATTCAGGATTTTCAGTACTGAAGGTCAGACACTACTAAGCATTAAAAGTCTTTAACTGAAGAGGGAAAGGAGAAAATATCCAAGTTTAGTTCAGACATTTGTGACCTCAATTTAGACCTTTATATTTATGTTAAATCCAAATGTGTTGAATCTAAAATCAAAATAATATACTTTGTTCTACTCTGGATTAAAATAGGTTGTGCTGGACCTGAGTTGCAATAGATTTCAATATGTGTATCATATCAGTCGACCTTCACTAATAGGTTAGTAAACTTCTATTTTTCTTTACCACTCCAACCAATAAACATTACTATTATAGGAAATATAGTCCTAATACATGGCAACCTGCTTTTCGTGCTCATGATATAAAATGTGTAATATGAGCATAGTGTGTATACAATCAACCCTTCCATTCTAAGGGAAAAAAGGGAAGAAAGATGATAATTTTGTGCACAAAAGTCTTTGTGGTATGAAATGACTCAAAGTAATGAGATATTATAATTCAGGGCACAATAGTAGCCCAACTGTTTGAAATTTTGTATTATACTATATTAAATTTTTAGTATCTGCTGTTGGTTTGGATTTTTGTAAGATTCAGAGTTAACATTCACAAGGAAACACCCAAGCATACAAAAAAAAAAAAATTAAGAACTGCAGCAGTACAAGTTGATTTCCCAAGGATGCAAAGAGAATAATTTTCTACGATGAAGTATACCTTTATGCACTCTATCAAAAATTAAGCATAGTGTTACACATTCATGATACATCTTGTAGCTCCTCAAGTACAAAGAGTGGGTTAGAACTGAAGTGTAAATCATGTCCTTGTTTTTGGATTGCTTTATCTAATTCTTTATACATATATTAGTCCTATTGTAAAATAGAGATGTGATTTTCCTTTCACAAGTCTAACTAAATCTTCACATTATGTAAATACACATCTGTTCAAAAAACAAAGCTAAAGAAACAATCCACACTTACTATGAAACAAAAAAGATTTCAAGGATATTGAAGTATAATTTTGTTTTTGCTTTGTTTTAGCTGCATCAAGGTCTTAGGGTGATGTATTTTACTACTGTTCTCCAAATGATAAAAAAAAACATTTCCTTTAGAGTGTATTGACCATAATATAAACAAAATACTTAAAGATAGTTATTTTAAACAAACCTCAAAGACAAACTAATTAAATATATTTTACGTTAGTAACCTATAAAAAAGGGAAAGCTAATATGAGAAACAGAGCTTGAGCACACACCTAGTCACCAAATGATTTTATCTAGTTCATACCGTCATCAACAGTAGGTTCAGTTACAAATGCTGTTCATTAATAGGATTATTTAAAATGAAAACTCTAGAATATTCCCCCTCAAGTTTGTTTTGCTTTGGCAAATGTTTAAATCTTCTTCTCTACACTCTCTTTGTGTTATTAGAAATGTTGATTTTTAATTTGAATTTTCCATTCTCTTCATTTAAGTAATTTAGTTTAGTGACAGGCGCCTTAGTAATCAAGCATGTATTTTTAGTGCCTACTCTTATAAGGCGTTATATTCAACAAAGACAAGGTGAATCATTTTATTGAGTTATGGAGATTGAAGTGCACCTGGAAAATGAGTAAGAAGAGAGCTTTAGAGTAAGTGATCATATTCCCTTTGGGGATACTGTTTAATGAAGAAATATTGGGTTTTATTTTCAAAAGATAACCTCTTTAAGGAATTAATTTTGTTTCTAAGATCAGTTAAGAAGGCAGTTATATGGATCTAATTGATTGTGTTCTCTAGCATTCATTCAATAAGTATTTATCAAACACTGTACTGTAGTAATCCTTAATTTCATCTTTTAAATTTTAACACAATTATTCAATATGGTATGAAATACTCTAGGTATAAAAATATTTGCAGATAAAGCTACTTTAAAAGCTGGATTCCCTGAAAATATGGGAGAAATTACTGTGCTTTTTGATTTTTCAAAAAGGTCAGAAACCTCAATACAAGCAGACTATTGGCACCAGATGCCTGAGAAAAGGTTTTTAATTACTAAATTCTACTAAATATTCATGATCCAACTTTAAGAAGAGGTAATACCAAGAAATCCAGGCTTGTAAAATATTAAAAATTGATTGTGCACATTACAGAAAGTTTTAACTCCACAAAATAATATAGTGTAGGATTCACTTACTGAATATACATACTGTACTTATTCTCTCTCTTTCTCAGTATTAACACTTCTATACCAACATCTAAACTTAGAGTTAGGCAAACCCAGACCAACATCCTACACTATGCAAGAAATACCATTACATATTCCTTACAATATTATTTAATTTTAACACTTTTAGTGCAGGAGAACATATTCTGTATTAGTTTGGTTTCAGTTTGTTTAAATTCTTCATTCTAGAGAGCATCACATATTATAGGTTATATAATTCAGTAGCTTTAAGTAAAACAAGATTAGGTCCTTTTGAGAAACACTAAAATATTTTTGCAACGTTTTTGCTAAAGGTATTTCTATGGACAGCAACAACTTCTTTCATTTGGAAAGACAACATTTCTATTTTACACACAGGCACACACCTAGGTACACACACACACACACACACACACACACCCCAGTAAACAAATGTTTGAATAGAGACATTGAGATTTAATGAGAATATTAGATTTCACATACTTCTGGGTTAGGACTTACTACATCTACAGCTCTGATACTTATAAGGCATGCATATATCTATGATATATTTTTAAAGATTTTATTTATTTATTTAATTGACAGAGAGAGAGAGAGAAAGCGTGAGAGGGAACACAGGCAGGGGAAGTGGGAGTGGGAGAAGCAGGCTTCCAGCCGAGCAGGGAGCCCAACGCGGGGCTCGATCCCAGGACCCCGGGATCATGACCTGAGCCGAAGGCAGTCGCTTAACCAACTGAGCCACCCAGGCAACCCCATATATCTATGATATTAAATCAGCTTTCTCTGAAGACAGCAATTTACCACAAAAGTGACAGTAGCCAGGACTGTCCAATTTTCTTATTCCCCCATTGGAACCACTAGGGGGCATGTCTCTCCATAAATCTAATGATCAACAATTGACTTGACAATGGAAGCCAACTAAGTAAAAAAAATTTTTTTTAAGATTTTATTTATTCATGAGAGAGAGAGAGAGAGAGAGGCGGAGGGAGAAGCAGGCTCCCAAGGAGCAGGGAGCCCGATGTGGGACTCAATCCCAGGACTCTGGGATCATGACCTGAGCCGAAGGCAGATGCTTAACCATCTGAGCCACCCAGGCGCCCATAAGTAAAATTTTAAGTTCAATGGGTTGAGAATTTCTATGCTGTAACTGATTCAGGAGTTTAGTCTAATGTATTTCAGATGCTTCCTGAATAAAATGTTAGGTCAGGCAGATTTCAATGCACAGAAAAAGAATTAGGGTAGATGAAAAAATAATTTTCATTTTAACAGGTTTCTCAGTAGTAGTTGCTCAGAAGAGACACATATTTTATCTAAAATGCAAGCTTTTACATAGTAGAACATTGCATGAATTTTCTTGATTGTATCTTGACAAAATGTGTGTATATTTTATAGGTACAAAAGACTAATTCTATTTGATTTTCCTCTTGAAGGTTTGATTTGGGAAGAATAATGATGAATATAAGCCATTTAACACTGTTTTGTGACCTACATTTAGAAATGGAATTAGCAAGTTCAAGGTTGATACACATTCCAAATACAGCAATAACAACCAACAATAAAAGAACAATATTGAATCAAAATTACACTATCCACTTGTTTGATTTTTTCATTATCATTTTCTAATAATTTATAATGAGTACATTTTCCTGACAATTTTCTTAGCTATATAATTTTAATCATCTAATTTCTTTCTTAATTTTATTAGTGTGGATATTAAAAAAATAATGATATCAATTATTTGTACTCTAGATGCCTACAGATCTTTGGATCAAAGCTGAAGAGTCCTCAAAAAAAATGGGGTAGGAATGTGAGGCTGAAAAGTGGTGAAATAAGAGAAATAGTAGTCAAAACTGCAGAAGTTGCATTTTATTCTAATCAATATGTGTATGAAATTGTACTTCCAATTTGAGATTATTTAATCTGTCAGTTTGCTATCAACTGTTTCTACATGATTTCAGATTCAATCACCTTTGTACCAATGACTTGGAAAATCCTTAGAGTTACAGATGAAACAAATTGTGCTTGGACTAGGAAGGAAAGAACTAATGTTTGTTTAGCATCAAATATGTTTCAAGCATTTTACAAATATCTCATTTAACTTTCACAACAACACCCAGAAGTGGGGAATAATACTATCCCTAGTTTACAGATGAGGAAACTGTGTCTAAAAGAAATTCAGTCTTTTGTGTAGCTCATAAAGTTAACAAGTGAAAGATCTGGGATTTCTTTTCATTTAGTTCAAAATATTTTAAAATTTTTCTTGAAATTTCTTTAACCCATGAATTATTTAGAATTATGTTGTTTAATCACCAATTATTTTGGGATTTTTCAACTACCTTTCTGTTACTGATTTCTAGTTTAATTCCATGGTAATCTGAGAGCAGACGTTGTTTAATTTCCATACTTTTATATTTTTTAATGTGTGTTTTTGATGTTAAGTATATACATATTAAGGACTGTTATGTCTTTTTTGAGAATATATACATATTAAGGACTGTTATGCCTTTAATCATTATATAATGCCCCTCTCTGTCCTTGATAACTTTCCTTGCTCTGATGTCTGCTCTAAAATTAATATTTCTATCCCCACTTTCATTGATTAATGTTAGCATTCTATATCTTCTACATCCATTTACTTTTAATCTATATACGTCTTTATACTTAAAGTGGATTTCTTGTAGACAACATTCAGTTGCGACTTGATTTTCTTTGTCTTTCTGTTCTTTTATTTCTAATTTCCTTCCATTGTGATATAGGGTTAAAGGATTTCAACTTTTTATATTTGTTGAAACATGTTTTTTTTGGCCTAACATTTGTTTGTCATTTACAATTGTCCATATATCCTTCAGGAGAATGTATATTATGCCATCGTTGGGTGGAGTGTTCTACTTACGTCTGTTCGTTCTAGTTGGTTTATAGTGTTGTTCAATACCTCTACTTCCTTATGGATTTGCTGTCAAGATTTTCTATCTGTTATTGAAAATGGGGTTATAAAATCTCCAGCTATTATTGCAGAAATGTCTATTTCTTTAATTCTATCAATGTTTGCCTTATATATTTTGAAACTCTGTTGTTTGATATATATGTGTTATAGTCATTAAAACTTCTTAATGAATTGACATTTTTATCAATATGCTATATCCCTCTTTTTCTCTTATAATTTTTTTACTTAGTCTATTTTTTGTCATAGTCACTCAAACTGTTGTGGTTACTATTGGCATGGAACATCTTTTTCCATCCTTTCACTTTCAAAACTATTTGTATCTTTGGATTCAAAGTGACCCTCTTATAGATAGCATATAGTTAGACTCTATTTTTAATTGATGCTTCCTTTTGTGTATATTTTTAATATGTTTTCTTATGTATATTATGGGGATTACATTTAATATCCCAAATTTGTGGAAGTTACGACAATCTCATTTGAGCTGATATGAATTTAACTTCAATAGTATTAAGACTGTACTCCTTTACAGCTCCATTCCTTCTCCTTTAGGTTGTTATTGCATCAATTTCATCCTTATTCATTGTTTGACAATTAACATAGATTTACACTTAGCTTTATATATATGTATTTTAAACCATATAGGAAATAAAAATAGGAATTATGAACTAAAAACACAATACTACTGGCTCTTGTATTTACCTATGTAGTGACCTTTACCAGTGTTCTCTATTTCTTGATATTGTTTTGAGTTACTGTTTAGTGTTTCCTATTTCAGCCTGATAGATTCCCTTAGTATTACTTGTAAGGCGAGTTTACTAGTGATAAACTCCCTCAGTTTTTTTTTTTTTTTAATCTGGGAATGTATTAATGTCTTTATTTTTAAAGGATTTTTTGCCAGATATAGCATTCTTAATTGACAGTTTTTTTTCTTTTAACACATTAAAAATGTCATCCTGGGGGTGCCTAGGTGGCTCAGATGTTGGCTCAGGTCATGATCCCAGGGTCCTGGGATCAAGTCCCACATCAGGCTCCTTGCTCACTGGGAAGCCTGCTTCTCCCTCTCCCACTCCCCCTGCTTGTGTTCCTTATCCCACTTTCTCTCTCTGTCAAATAAATAAATAATATCTAAAAAAAATTGTCATCCCATTACTTTTTGTCCTCCATGAATTTCTGTTGATATATTGATGTTAATTTTATTGAGGATCCTTTGTACATGGCAAGTCACTGAATAATTTTTTTTTAAGTCACTGGATAATTTTAGTTCACATCTTGAAGTTCACCGATTCTTTCTTTCAGCTGCGCAAATCTGCAATTGAAAGCTTGAAGTGAGGTTTCATTTCAGTTATTGTACCTTTCATCTCCAGAATTTCATTTGGTTCCTTTTTTGTAATTTATATCTCTTTATTGATATTCTCTACCTGTTTATGCATTGTTCTCCTGATTTCTTTCAGGTCTTTGATCATATTTTCCATTACCTATTTGAATATATTTCAGCAGGTCATTTAAAGTCCTTTTCTACTATGCCCAATGTTTGTCTCCTCAGAGACAGTTTTTCATAAATTTTTCTTTGAATGGACCATAATTTGTTGTTTCTTTTCATGCTTTGAAATTTTTTGTTGAAAACCAGACATTTTGAATATTATAACATTGTAACTGTGGAATAAGATTCTTCTGCTTCCTCAGTTTTTAATTTTGTTGCTAAATCTGTTTTTTAGTGACTTTTAAAAAGAATTTTCATAATGTCTGTATTATTTGTCATGTGTGGTCTCTGAAGTCTCTGCTCCTTTACTTTTTGTTCACTTCGTGTTTTAACAAAGATTTACTTAATTGTCAGCAGCCAAATAAAAGCGGAAGAAGGGAAAGAATTAAAAAGAAAATAATTCTAATCTTTGCAGACTGACTCTGTGCTGGAACATTCTTTCAGTGCCTAGCTAGGTTATTTATAATTTTATCTTAGCTTTCACTTCCTGCTTATACTGAGCCCAATAAGAGAGCTAAAATCTTAGGATCTTCTCAGGTCTTTTTTGAGCATGGATTTTGCCCCTGGGCATGCACATGGCTTTCTAAATTCCATGGCATATTAGGTACAATTTTAGTGCTCTAATTCTTCAAATAGTCTCTCTCCTTGGTCTTTATTCCCTGACTTTTGGTGTATTTATTGTTTGCCTCAGCAGTAACCTTTCCCTCAGGTGGCAGTAGGTTATTCATTTGCGTTTTGCTGTTTTTGAGGAATGCCTTCTGGGAGTTGACATTTCTGCCCCGAGATAGTTCATAGTTAAACAAAATAAATCAAATATTTCAGGCAGTCCTCAGACATGTTAGATAAGACAAACACATTAATTTGCAAATAAAATGTGCTCTGCTACCTCGAACCAGGGACTGGGGTCCCATTTTGGGAATTTGGGTGGGCATTTAAGACTACTCCTATGCTGGAGAGGAGGCTAGGTAAGAGCAGGTAAAATATCACAACACTTTCCTACCATTTTTAAGTAGTTTTTTTTATTCTTGATTCAACATTTTATTTCTTGCTGTAACCTTTGATTGCTTTCCAGAGTTCTGACAAAGTTGACTCTGACTGTTCTGCTTGATTTTCCAATGTTTCTGTGGAGAGACAGAATCTTGGAGCTACCTACTCTGCCATTTCTGGGGATACCCCTCTGAAGATTTTTTCATTGTCTTTATTTTTCTGCAGTTTAATTATGATGGGTCCCTACATGGCCTTGTTTGGGTGTATTCTATTTGGAGTTCACTCAACTTTTTGAATCTGTAGGTATATTTATTTGCTAAAATTGGGGAGTTTTCTGCCATAGTTTCTTTAAATACTCTTTCAACCCCACTGTTTCTCCTCTCATTCTGATAAAATGTTAGATATTTTGTTATTGTTATACAGATCATTGAAATTTTGCTCATTTTTTCCACTTTAATTTTTCTGGGTTGTTCAGATAGAATACATTCCATTGACCCATCTTCAAATTTACTAATTCTATTCTCTGTCATCTCCAGTCTACTAGTGAGTAGAATTTCTTGTATTGGTCACTGCATTTTTTAAATTTAAATTTGGATTTTTTGTAACTTTTATTTCTTTGCTGATATCTATTTTTCATTTGTTTTAAGAGAATTTGTAGTTGATTTTTGAAGCATTTTTTTTACAACTGCTGCTTTAAAATGCTTTTCATATAATTCTAATATGTTTTTTATCTTAGTGTTATTGTAAGTTGATTATTTTTCCTCATTCAAATTGTGAGTTTCACAAATTCAAAGGGATACATGCACTCCATTGTTTATTATAGTATTATTTATGATAGCCAAATGATGGAAGCAGCCTGTGTCCATCAATAGATGAATGGATAAAGAAGATGTGAGATATATACATACATGTGTATATTTGTATATATATACACACACTCACACACATGATGAAATATTATTCAACCATAAAATATGAAATCCTGCTATTTGCAACAATATGGATAGAGCTAGAGTATAATGCTAAGTGAAATAAGTTGGTCAGAGAAAGATAAGTACCATATGATCTCACTCATATGTGAAATTTAAGAAACCAAATGAGCAAAGGAAAAAAAAAGAGAGAAGGAGAGACTAACCAAGAACTGGACTCTTAACTATAGAGAATGAACTGATGGTTACCAGAAGGGAGGTGGGTTGGGTGATGGGATTTAAAGAATACAATGATCATGATGGAAAAAAATGGTAAAAAAAGAAATCATTTGAAAGCAATACAAATAAATATATAATCAACTGCTAAAAAATTGTGGGTTTCTTTGTTCTTGGTGTAATGAGTGATTTTTAATTGTAGCTTAGACATACTGGTTATTATACTAGATTTTTAATTCAATTAAAAACTTCTGTTTCAGCAGGCACTGACATTGTATAGATTTAGCATGTAGCGTCTACTTTTGTGGCCTTTAGTTCTAATAATTAGTTTTCTGAACTCTTGCAATGCTATTCTAGTCTGCTTCGTTCATGTCAAGCCACTGGGACTCCCACTCAATCCCTCATAGTGCCAACTGTTACTGCAGAAGTTGCTTCCCCGTGCCTGAACTGTGCTGTTTTACCCATTATAAGGATAAATAAAAACTTAATTTTCTTTGTTGTCAAATGGAAAGACACTGTTTTCCCTTTTTATTTTCCTTACAGTTTTCCTATGAGAAACCTAGTGGTTGTGAATTCTTTTTCTAAGCTAACCTTTTAATATGCATGTATATTTTTTTAGAGGCTTAATAACCCTCTTGCCAGGTTTACAGCCAAGGAATGTTTTCAAGTGTCTAGGAGTCATCCCTTTCAAATGTAAACATTTATAAAGATAGCACCTCTAGCTCCTTGTCACAGTGAGAGTTTAAGCAGGGCACCTTACTCTGAACTGTAACCATCTCCTTGTCATAGAGATAAGAAGTTTTAATATACCTTTGTAGAAATGCAATTAACTAAAACAAATGGTTACCTTAATTCCTAGGTAAACTTAGGATGAACTTTATTAAACAATTTGTAGCAAATGATGGTTTTAAGTCCTGTTAGAGAGGACTTGAAAACTTATGTACATAATGGGTTGTGACTGGCTGTATAAATAGGGTGGAATTTCTTTGATTTACCTATGAGGCATTGTGATTTGGATATGGTTACTTAAAAATAAAACTTATTTTTGTCCTTCTACATTTTGAGAAGATTTTCTGGGTTGGCAGAATTGTTATTTCTCTAAAACTGTACACCCATGACCTGGCTATGATTCTATGAATATTGAAATAAGACACACTTGCCAGAATCTAGCCAGGGAAATGGCACTTCATCTCCAGGTGTTTAATTAGTTGGCATTCCAAATACATTAAATCCTCCTGAGTGATCTCCTTGAACTACAGTGTACCAAGTTCCATTTGCTGTGTTATCCTGGACTTATGCCACTGTGAAATGGAAATACCCCATAACAGCAAAAATAACAACCCAATGAATAAATGCACATCTGAAGGAGGAAAACTGTAAAACAAAAATGCTATAAGTTAGAGGAAATATATTTTTGTACTATTACACTAGATCAAATTAACAAAATCTGCTTTAATTTTCTAATTTTGTTTTATTTGTTCTACATTAAACTTATTTTAGTGTACTCTCAATAGTATTTTCAACTTTTGACTCCTCAGTCATAATTAGAAACGGGATACTTGGGAACATGTGGCCTCCTATAAGAATTGGAGTTTGGGTAAGATCTTGCATAGGTTTTATATTATGAACATAATAAAAAAATAAATAGAATAACAATTTTTAGATTATCAGAGAATACAATTAATTACATATACAAATATCTTTATAAATGAGTAATTTTTAAATGAAAAAAATGTTTTGTGTTATGCAATTGGATGCACATGCTGTGTTCTACACCAGAGTTCCAAGAAAAATCACTTTGAATTTTTGATATGAAATTACTGGAAAATAAATTGTTATATGAAATTTAGATTTTTCATATTAAGAAAGCCTACAATTTGCTCTAAGAATTTTTTTGGAGAAATATCCTTTTTACTTTAATAATGATTAAAGATGAAATTTGCTCACACTGTTTTCCCCTTTATTAACAAACTAGAATGTTAAAAAAATGAACCATTTAAAATTAATTTAAAATTTCATTAAAATCATTCAATTTTTTTGCCAGTCACTTTCATGTTATGAAATCTGAATTTTAAATAAAAGTGTATTAGAAAAAGTTCCAGTTTATGAAAAATTGCAACAAATTGATTTTGTTATAAGAATGAGACGAATACTTCACTACAGATGTTGTAATGCAATCTAATGGCAAATGCCAATTTCCAGGATCTCTTTGGTGACCATAAAATTAGTACTCATTCAAGTTGAACTACTTATAACTTGTACATGCATAGTACAGCATTTAGGATTATAGTATTATCAGGCACTGCAAGCCTATGTAATGCCTTATAAATCATTTTAAAAAGTTTATATTTGGTTTTGTAGAGTTAAGTATCTTTAAATACTTTCTAATTTTATTGTTTATATACTGTTCTGGAAAAATGATAGAATGTATATAGGAACTGAGGATTTCCTCTGAGTTACCTGTAGAATTGATGTGAAAAAAGTTCTGTATATTCCATTGGGTTGAAAAAATTAGAAACTTATTTCTAATCCTGGCAGAAATTGAAACAGTTTTCTTTTTCTGATAGATTGGGTTCATTTATTTTCTGGAGTCCAGATAGTCATTTCTCCCAGCTCCTAAAGTAACTCAGGTTCCTACCCTGGTCTACTCCACTGTTGATGCTCATACTATTTCAGTGGTCATCAAAGATCACACCCTGAAGCCTGATTTGCCTTAGAATTTTTTAGGTAGTTGGTTGCGCCCCTAACATTCCCCCCCCACACACCTTTTTTTTTAATCTAAAATGAGAGTCTGTGTATCAAGATGTTTCCAATTGACCATACCAATATGTGCCTTTGAGTTGCTTGGTCTTTCACCTTGAGAGAGAAAATATAATTTGTTGAATCACTGCTACGTGTCAATAATCTATACATGCTACAGGAAATATGCTTTGATAGCAATACAAAACAGACTTGATGTTGGAGAAAATTGAATCAGTGGTGCAAAGGACAAAATTTCAAACCAATTATGAGAATACAGAGGAAAAGAATAAAGAAAGGAAAAGGAGAAAAAGATATGGATACAGAAGATAGATTATAAAGGTCCAACTGGCAAATAATAGGTATTACTGAAGAAAAGAGAAAAATGGATAAAACCAAATAATCAGAGAATAAAATTGCTATTGCATATTAAGATATACATGAGGCAAGTGAAATTAATAGACAGGAATCTATACTAGTAAAGTGTTTTCAGTATAATTTAGAAAAGTAGTTCAGTAATAGCCACAGGACAGCCTAGAGAAAAAGAGAAATCAAACCTTTTGGAAAGGGTAGATAATAGGAAAATAGTACAAACTTCAAAGTGGACTATGTGGACAGAGCTCTTGAAGACACAACTTTAATCAGAGACCAAGTGTGCATGGGGAAGAGTGAAAGGGTATATATGCATATGAAATGCAGATAATACTGATGCAGCAGTGTTTTTGAAGAGGGCATCCAGCAATCCACTTGTGGATACCTGCTTCTGAAGGGAACAGAGAGATCCTTGCTGCCAAGGAATTGAGTTTGTGTGATTTAATTTGTCTGGGGTTTTCCTAAAACACTAATGCAAGACAGTTTCTTTTGTTTCACCTAGCTTAGAACTCTCTCAGGGCAGAAAAGCAGCTAAGGAGAGAGCATTCCTTGAAAACATTGACAGGCAAATGAACAATCTGCTGCCATTTGGGGCATGAGATTATAGTAGGAGCAAACAATTGACATGATTAAAGACTAGTAGAAATACTAGGGAGTTACTTTCAGGAATAAAGTCTTTGAAATGTTCTCCTGCTATAACAGGACATCTAGCAAGTCAAGTGAATGCTGAGAGCAGGAATGGTCAGAAAACCTGAGGTCCCCGGGCTTTCACATATGGCTGGGTTTTAGGCTCAGTGTAAGCTGAAAATGAGGGTTAAGGTAAAGTTGTAAATGGCATAGCTAAGCCTTGAAAGAGTGTCCCAAAACAGAGACATTTTGTAAAAACTGGAAAGTATTTCTTTTCTGTCTCTCTGCTTTAAGTAAATTTTTGCCAAACCCCTACTGACCACAAGCGAAAGGAACCAAGGCTTTATAGACCAAACACAACAAAAAATATATTTAAAATATTATTTTAAAAGTCATTAAGCAAAAAACTATAACCCACAACAAGCAAAAACAAACTTTGAGAAAGGGAAAGATTCTGATTACCAAACTAACCAAATTATGATATTCAAAACACCAGTATTCAACAAAAATGATGAGGCCTGCAAAGAAACAAAAAAGTATGGAATATTCAAAGGAAAATGAGATATTAACAAAAACTTTCCCTGTGGATAGTATGTATTTGACTTACCTGACAAAGACTTCAAATCAACTGTCCTAAATATGTTCAAATAGCTAAATGAAACCATAAAGAAATAAAGCCAGGAGAATAATGTTCTAACAAATAAGAAATTCAAAACATTAAAAAAATAAAGTAGAAATTCTGGAGATTAAAAGTACAATAAGTAAAATGAAAAAAAATCATTAGAGGGCTTCAACAGCAGTTTTGAGCAGCAGAAGAAAGAAGCAGCAAATTTGAAGATTGGTAAATTGAAATCACACTGGTGATCAGGAGAAAAATAAATGAACAGAGTTCATGAGATATGTGAGACAATTATCAAACATACCAATATATGCATAATGAGAGTCCCAAAGGAAAGAATAAAGGGAAAGGGGAAGAAAGAATATATGAAGAAATAATAGCCAACAAATTCTAAAATTGATAAAAGACATGAATCTATACATCCAAAAAAACTGAATGAATTCTAAGTATTATAAATGCAAAAAGAGGCACAGAGACATATTAATATCAAACTTTGAAAGCCAATCAAAGAGAGAATCTTGAAAGGAGAAATAGAGAAGTCACATGTCAGAACCAAGGGAGCCTCAATAAGATTGTCAGCTGATTTGTCATCAGAAATCAGGAAGGCACAATCCTGGGAGAGGCTGAAACTGTAATAAGGTTAAAGAAAGCCTTGGTTTGCTAGTGTGGGCCTTAGCACAAGTGACTCCATTTTGTGCCTATTGACTCTTTTTTTCTTTAACACCTGTATAACGAAAGACGTCAAGATAAAGAGGCACAAATATGGCCAGGGCACATAAAAAGGAAAAAACAAAAAACAAATGAACCATCTAAAAATAAAGGTGATAGAAATCTGGGCTAGAGTGTTGGATTAGGATTCAGAGCTTTAATTCAAATTTCTTAACTTTCCTTCTTAGCATAAACTTCTGTACCAAGTAGTAAGGACAAGATGGAAAGAGAGAAAGAAGAAAAAGTGGTTGTGAGGAAGGGAGTTAAGATGGTGGAGTAGTGGGATGATCCTATGCTTGCCTCATCTCTCAAACAGCTAGATAAATATTGGATCATTCTGAACATCCAATAAATCAATATGAGGACTAACAGAACAAGCTGCACAACTGGAGGAGAGAAGAGGCCACTTCAGAGGTGTAGGAGGTGTGGAAATGTGATTTGGGGGAGAAAAGGATGGTGGGTACTGTGGTGGGGAGGGAACCCTGATTGCAGAAAAGGGTGAGAGAGAGAGCATGTGAGAGTGAGCAAGGCACAGGGGATAGCACAAGGAAGATTCTTCCCCAAAGACATTGGCAAAATGAGAGAGGCTGATTATCTTGAGTATTTATAATGAAAAAAGCTCAAAGACTGGAGTTTTAGAGTTCTGTGCCATGGCTAGGGTAGAGCATGGCTTGTGCTGCAGTGCTTCTGTGGAGAAGGAGGGCAGAGGCATGGGAGTGGACAGTGTGGTCTGAGGATCTCCTGGGTCACACTGGTAGAGACAGTTCTTATTTTTGGAGGGCATTTGGGAGAGGTGGCACTGCCTCTCTGGGAACTAAGGAGCCAACATGCACCACTGAGTTGTCCCCTTCATTAGCACAGGAATAGAGGCAGCTGCTGAGGGCAGCTAACCTGGATGCTGGCTTTTTGCTGCTCTTTATTGAAAATTCTAAACCCCTGCAGGTTCATGCAACTGCCCTTCTGGGAAACACTGGCCCCAGCCATAGTGTGGCAAGACCCTCCCCTGGAGGATCAGTGTGGGTCCATGCAATTCTGGGTCCCTAAAATTTGGAGATTTGAAATCCAGCCTACATGCTTGAGGTAAAACACAAGAGAACTACACTGCTGAGTGGGCAGATGGTTTGGACAGACAGGGTAAAGGCAGGGATCTGAAGGATGCCTGGGACAAACAAGGGGAGATTTTTCACTCTTCTGTGATAGCTTCCTGAGTGGTAGTGGGCATGAATTCCCCCCTCTCTGGGGATGAAAGAGCACCTGATGCCATTTTTACCCTGCCCGTCAGAATGGACTGATATCAGTGAGCAGCATAGTGCCCACAGTGGAGGCTCAGCCCCTTACACCAAGCCGCACTCCCCTGTGCTCTACAGGTGTTCTTTACTAAGGCAAGTGTGCCTAACAGCCAGAGCAGCAGCAGGCCCCTCCCCCAGAAGACTGGCAGGAACCCCAGCATGTACCATGACTATTGACCATAGAATGCTGCAAAGCTTCAGCTGTAGTGGAAATAGGGTCAGGTCTCTTTTAACAATCAGACCAGAACACACCAAGTTAAATTCACCACACTCTGGACAAGGTCCAAACACCTACCACTGTAGACAAGGAGAAACTGCAGAGAACTGACCTGAGGGAAAAAGCAGCCAAAACACAGTAGCAGAATGCACATAGTATATGTCAGAAACACTTCCTGAAGTGCCAGGCCCTGGACAGTTTATGACCTCTTCTTAATGAAGTCATTACTCTCAGGAGATGGAAACACAACAGGCATTCCTAACACACAGAAGGCAGAGATGTAGACAAAATGCAAAGATAGAGGAATTCATCCCAAAAGAACAAGAAAAGGTCATGACAAAGGATCTAATCGAAACAGATATAAGTAATATGCCTGACCAAGAATTTAAAACCACAATCATAAGGATACTAGCTGGGCTTGAGAAAAGCAAAGCAGAGTCCCTTACTGCATAGATAAAAGGAATAGAAAGTAGTCAGCTGAAATAAAAATACGCTATAACTGAGATGCAAAACCAACTTAGATGTAATGACCATAAGGATAGAAGAAGCAGAATAATGAATAAGTGATATAGAAGATAAAATTATGGAAAATAATGAAAAGAAGAGGGAAAGAAAAATATTGGATCATGAAGGTAGACTTAGGGAACTTAGTGACTCTGTTAAGTGTAATAACATTCATGTCATAGGAATCGCAGAAAAAGAGAGGGGGAAAAAAGTGGCAGGTTTATTTGAACAAATTATAGCTGAAAACTTCCCTAATCTGGGGAAGAAAACAGACATCCAAATCCAGGAGGCACGGAGAACTCCCCTCAAAATCAACAAAAGCAAGCCAACACCAAGACATATTGTAGTAAGATTTGCAAAATACAGAAACAAGGAAAGAATCCTAAAAGCAGCAAAGAAAAAGAAATCCCTAACCTACAAGGGAAGACAAATCAGATTAGCAGGAGATCTATCCACAGAAACTTGACAGACCAGAAGACAGTGGCATGGTATATTCAATGGCTGAATGGGAAAAATATGCAGCCAAGAATACTTTATCCAGCAAGGTTGTCATTCAGAATAGGAGAGATAAAGAGGGGCACCTGGGTGGCTCAGTTGGTTAAGCATCTGCCTTTGGCTTGGTCACAATCTTGAGTCCCATGATAGAGCCCCTCATTGGGCTCCCTCTTTGGCAGGGAGTCTGCTTCTCCCTCTGCCCCTCAGCCCACTTGTGCTCTCTCTCAAATAAATAAAATCTTTTTTTTTTTAAAGGAGAGATAGTTTCCCAAACAAACAAAAACAAAAGGAGTTTCTGACCACTAAACCAGCCCTGTAAGAAATATTGAAGGGGACTCTTTGAGTGGGAAAGAAAGACCAAAAGCAACAAAGACTAGAAAGGAACAGAAAATCTCCAGAAACAATGACTTTACAGGTGATACAATGGCACTAAATTCATATCTCTTAATAAGCACTATAAATATAAATGGACTAAATGCTCCAATAAAAAGACATGGGGTATCAGAATGGATAATAAAACAAAACAAGACAAAACAAGACCCATCTATATGCTGCCTAAAAGAGACTCATTTTAGACCTAAAGACACCTCCAGATTGAAAGTGAGAACCATTTATTATGCTAATGGATGTCAAAGGAAAGCCAGAGTAGCCGTACTTATATCAGACAAATTAGATTTTAAACCAAAGAGTATAACAAGAGATGAAGGGCACTATATGATAATAAAGGGGTCCTATCCAACAGAAGATCTAACAATTGTCAATCGTTATGCCCCCAACGTGGGAGCACCCAAATATATAAATCAATTAATAAAAAACATAAACTCATTGATAACAATGAAATAATAGTAGGGGACTTTGACACCCCACTGACAACAATGGACAGATCATCTAAGCAGAAAATCAACAAGGAAACAATAGCTTTGAATGGCACACTGGACCAGATGGACTTGACAGATATATTCAGAACATCTCATCCTAAAGCAGCAGAATACACATTCTTTTCAAGTGCACATGGAACATTCTCCAAAAGAGATCACAGATACTGGGTCACAAATCAGGCCTCAACCAGTACAAAAAGACTGAGGTCATACCATGCATATTTTCAGACCACAACACTATGAAACTTGAAGTTGATCACAAGAAAAAATTTGGAAAGACCACAAATACATGGAGGTTAAACAACATTCTACTAGAGAATGGATGGGTTAACCAGGAAATTAAAGAAAAAACAAAGAAATACATGGAAGCAAATGAAAATGAAAACACAATAGTCCAAAACCTTTGGGATGCAGCAAAAGTGGTCATAAGAGGAAAGTATATAGCAATACAGGCCTACCTCAAGAAGCACAAGAAACAGGCTTTCAGTCCAACAGCCTGTAAGACACTGAAATCTGCCAACAACCACACAAGCTTGAAAACAGATCCTTCCGCAGTCTTGCCTTTGTAGAGACTGGATCCCCAGGAAAAACCTTTGTAGCGGCACTGAGAAACCCTAAAGCTGAGCCTGTACTCTTAATGCATAGGAACTATGAGGTAATAAATGTGTTTTGTTTTAAGCTACAAAAAAAAAAAAGAAATAAGAATAATACACAGCATGACCTTACCCCTAAACGACCTAGAAAAGGAAGAGCAAATAAAGCCTAAAGCCAGAAGAAGGGAAAAAATAAGGATTAGAGCAGAAATAAATGATATAGAAACTAAAAAATCCAGTAGAACATATCAATGAATCCAGGAGCTGGTTCTTTGGAATAATTAATAAAATTGATAAACAAATAGCCAGACTTGTCAAAAAGAAAGGAGCAAGAACCCAAATAAATAAAATCACAAATGAAAGAGGAGATATTATAGCCAATACCATAGAAATACAATTATAAGAGAATATTACAAAAAATTATATGCCAACAAATTGGGCAATCAGAAAGAAATGGATAACTTCCTAGAAACATATAAAATACCAAACTGAAACAAAGAAATAAAAAATTTGGACAGACCCATAAACAACAAAGAAATTGAATCAGTAATCAAAAATCTCCCAACAAACAAAAGTCCAGGGCTGATGGCTTCCCAGGGAAATTCTACCAAACATTTAAAGAAGAGTTAATACTTATTTTTCTCAAAGTGTTCCAAAAAACATGAATGGAGGGAAAATTTCCAAACTCATTCTACAAGGCCAGCATTGCCTTGATTCCAAAACCAGAGACCCAACTGAAAAGGAGAATTACAGGCCAATATCCCTGATGAAAATGGATGCAAAAAATCTCAACAACATAGTAGCAAAGCGAATCCAACAGTCCATTAAAACAATCATTCACCATAATCAAGTGGGATTTATTCCTGAGCTGCAAGGGTGTTTCAATATTTGCAAGTCAATCAATGTGATACACCACATTAGTACAAGAAAGGATAAGAAACATGATCTTTTCAATATATACAGAAAGAACACTTGGCAAAGTACAGTATTCATTACTGATAAAAACCCTCAACAAAGTAGGGATAGAGGGAGCATACCTCAACATCATAAAGGCTATATGCAAAAGACTCAGAGTTAATATCATCCTCAATGAGGAAAAACTGAGAGCTTTTCCTCTAAGGTCAGGAACAAGAAAGGGATGTGTATTCTCACCATTGTTATTTAACATAATATTGTAAGTTCTGGCCTCAGCAATCAGACTACAGAAAGAAGTAAAATGCATCCAAAGCAGCAAGGAAGAAGTCAAACTTTCACTATTCCCAATGACATGATACTCTATGCAGAACATCTAAAAGACTCCACAAAAAAATTGCTGGAACTGAAACACGAATTCAGCAAAGCCATGGGATAGAAAATCAATGCACAGAAATCTGTTGCATTTCTATGCACCAATAATGAAGTAGTAGAAAGAGAAATCAAGGACTCAATCCCATTTACAATTGCACCAAAAACCATAAGGTACCTAGGAATAAACCTAACCAAAGAAGTAAAAGATCTTTACATTGAAAACTATAGGACACTTATGAATGAAATCGAAGAGGACACAAAGAAATGTAAAAACATTCCATGCTCATGGATTGGAAGAATAATATTTTTAAAATGTTTATACTACACAAAGCCATCTATACATTTAATGCAATCCCTATCAAAATACCAACAGCATTTTTCACAGAGCTAGCACAAACAATCCTAAAATTGTATGGAACCACAAAAGACCCCAAATAATCAAAGCAATCTTGAAAAAGAAAAGGAAAGCTAGAGGCATCACAATTCCAGACTTGAAGCTCTATTACAAGGCTGTAATCATCAAGACGGTATGGTACTGGCACAAAAACAGACACGCAGATCAATGGAACAGAATAGAAAATGCAGAAATGGACCCACAACTATATGTTCAACTAATCTTTGACAAAGCGGGAAAGAATATCCAATGGGAAAAAGACAGTCTCTTCAAAAAATGGTGTTGGGAAAACTGGACAGCAACATGTAGAAGAATGAAACTGGACCACTTTTTTACACCACACACAAAAATAAATTAAAAATAGATGAAAGACCTAAATGTGAGAGAGGAAACCATCAAAATCTTAGAGGTGAACACATGCAGTAACTTCTTTGACATCGGCCATAGCAAATTCTTACTAGATATGTTTCCTGAGGCAAGGGAAACAAAAGCAAAAATGAACTATTGGGACTTCATCAAGATAAAAATCTTCTGCACAGCAAAGGAAACAATCAACAAAACTATAAGGCAACCTATGGAATGGGAGAAGATATTTGCAAATGACATATCTGATTAAGGGTTAGTATCCAAAATGTATAAAGAACTTATCAAACTCAACACCCCCAAAAAACAAATAATCCAGTTAAGAAATGGGCAGAAAACATGAATAGACATTTTTCTAAAGACATTCAGATGGCTAACAGACACATGAAAAGATGCTCAATATCACTCATCAACAGGGAAATGCAAAGCAAAACTACAATGAGATATCACCTCACACCTGTCAGAATATCTAAAATTAACAACACAGGAAACAGCAGATATTGGTGAGGATGCAGAGAAAGGGATACCCTCATACTGGTGGTGTGAATGCGAAGTGGTGCAGAAACTGTGGAAAACAGTATGGAGGTTCCTCAAAAAGTTAAAAATAGAACTGCCCTACGACCCAGCAATTGCACTACTAGGTATTTAACTAAAGGATACCAAAAGACTGATTTGAACGGGATCATGCACCCTGATATTTATAACAGCATTATCAAAAATAGCCAAATTATGGAAAATGTCCATTGATAGATGAATGGATAAAGAAGAGGTGATTATATATATATATATATATATATATATATATATATATACTCAGCTATCAAAAAGAATGAAATCACGCCATTTACAATGAAGTGGATGGAGCTAGAGTATATTATGTTAAGCAAAACAAGTCTGTCAGAGAAATATAAATAACATATGATTTCACTCATATATGGAATTTAAGAAATAAAGCAGATGAACGTAGGGGAAGGGGGAAAAAAGAGAGTGAGGGAAACTATAAGAGACTCTTAACTATAGAGAACAGACTGAGTGTTGATTGAGGGGATGTGGGCAGGGGATGGGTTAAATGGGTAATGGGTATTAAGCAGGCCGCTTGTTGGGATGAGCATTGGGTGTTATATGTACGTGATGAATCTCTAAATTCTACTACTGAAACTAATATTACACTGTATGTTAAGTAACTAGAATTTAAATAAAAATTTGTAAGACAAAAATTTTAAAATCTATGAACTCATTAAAAAAGGAAAAGTATAGACCTCACCACTTCCCAACCACATTGACCTCTTTATTTCTTGAACAGTTACCTGTCTTCCACTTTAATACATTTGCACTTATACATCCTTTTGCCTGGAACATTCTTTCCCCATTTGACCATATGGCTCATTCACTCAGCTCTCTGAACAAATGTTAATTCTTCAGAGTCATCTTCCCTCATCACTGTATTCAAAATAGTTCTTTATGTCTCCTGTCATGCATTTTCTATACTAGCCGACTTTAGTTTCTACATAAAACTTAAGAATATATCATACTGTATTATAATCTATTGTTTTATATTGTATGTGTGTCTTTTACCTATTTCTCTCACTAGAAAGTAAGCTCTATTAAAATAGAATATTAGTAAAAACAATAGAATATTAGTTTAGTGGCTCATCATCTTGAAGACTTCCTGGGTCTTGGTGCTCAATAAATATTTGGTGCTCAATAAATATTTGTTTAATAAATGAACATTAATATACCACTTGTTGGGTATATTTTTTAAATTCTTCATCATTGATGACTTTGCCAATTGGTTTTACTATTTTATAAAGCAGTTTGGAATTGGGTGTTATTTGGAGATGGCAGTAAACATTTAAAAATCACTGAAAACTGTTAAATACTAGGTGTATTTTTCCTTAGTTCACTTATCATGTATGTTTCAATCCAGTAATCCTACTACTGAAATCTATCCTGGGGACAATATTAAAACTATTGAAAACATTTATATATGGAGAGAGGCCTTTACTTTATTATTGTTTGTAATGGTTAATATTGAATATGAATTAACAGACCAATAATGGACTAGTTAAGTACCTGTGGAGCATATATCTATTGTGATAATGTGCCATTGAAGGTGATGATTATAGACAGGTTAAACATGGAAAAATTCTTTGGTTATAATGTTAAGTAAATAAGCATAACATTGCATGCATATTTTTAATGTAATGAAGGGAAAATATTTAGGAAAAACTTGTAAGAAGTATACACGTATCAAAATAGTATTAACTGGTTGCATTAGGATTGTAGAATTTTACAACGTTTTTTTTTCTATTAAGTTGTGTATGTGATTTTGTTATTTTAATTTCAACTAATTTTTATTTTTACCAAAGCATTACATGCAGGTAGTTTAAAAACACAAATAGTACAGTAAAGTTTATAGGAAGACCTGTAACTAATAGTCCTGTCTCATTTATACCTTCTATACTCTTATATGGAATTTTTATACTTTGAAATGATAAATTTTACTTATATTTCTGAAATGATAAATTTTACTTATATTTCTTAATTTCTCAGTTACAAACATTTATGATATTTAGGATGATGAAGTCTTAGTAATATTAACCCTCCTTTTCCCTTCCACCCATCCTCTCAATACAGCATCACTTTTTGTTGTCATCATTAAATTTTTACACTGTTATGATTATTTAAATATGATTCACTGCTGAGCCAAGTAGTGTACAAAGGTTTTACCTTCTTTTTGAACAATTTAAAAAAATATGTTTGAAGGTAAACATTGTCTCATATTTTTTCATTTGCTAAATTGTCTGCATACTTAGCAGTTCTATCAAAACCCGTCAACATAAATTTAAAGCCCCTGCCATAGCTAAAGAATGATCAGTCTCATCAGTTAATTTATCAATTCCATTTTCCTGAGTCCTCTGTCCTTCTGTTCCAGTCTGGACCATTGGTTCTCTAGGATACCTACATAGCTCTTGTTCAGGGACTTCCCTTCCCTTCATTGTTGACCTGAAAATCATCTTTTCTTTGGAATTTGTGGCTGCCCAATATCTTTTTAAAACCCTCTTCCCATTTTAATAGTTTCCTTTTTTAAAAGGTATTTATTTATTTATTTATTTATTTATTTATTTATTTATTTAAGAGGGAGAGCAGGAGAGCACAAGCAGGGGAAGCAGCAAAGGGATATGGAGAAGGAAAAGCAGGTTCCCCACTGAGCAGGGTGCCCCATGTGGGGCTCTATCCCAGGATCCTGGGATCATGACCTGAGCCAAAGGCAGATGCTTAACTGACTGAGCCACCCAGGCATCCCCATTTTAATAGTTTCCTAAAGTTGCTTTCTACATGTAGAATTTTAAACAAATGCTAGTGTCCCTTTTTTCCAGAGTGTAATCATATGACTAGCTTCTGTCAAGCAGATGTGCCTGAATGATATAAGAAATGTAGAAGTATAGATCTGAGATTGTGTGGCTCTTTCAACAGCAGGGACATTATGAACATGAGCATATTGCTTAAATTTGGCAGAATGGGCCAACCTAGCAGAGATCAATTGTGAGAAATTGTCATTTCCATATATTTACCACCAAGATACTTCTCCTGGTAAATATCTCATTCTTTTAGGGACTCCTTATTTCTATTAAATTTCCTTCTCTTACATCTGTCATGGTCATTTACATATTTGTTCCCATTCAATCTGTATAGGTCACTTCTCTCCTTTCCTGTTTTAAATATATATTCTTTCTTGGCAAGTATTGCCAGTTCTCCAAAAGGGGAAAACTTTCAGAAGGGCCACCCATTGTTGACTGGAAAGTAAAAGTTCCACAGCTTTGATAGGATGTTTTTATTTCATGTCTTGCTTGTTCCACCTAATGTATGATCTGCTTCAGAAATATTTCTATTTACAGAGTTACCATTCAACTATTCCCACACTGCTTTCTCCATACGTTGCATTGTTTTTCCTCACAAAATACTCAACTTTCTAAAGGTCAGTTATTCTCAAAGAATTTTTGTCCAAGTCAGAAATTTAGGAAAGCTTGTGTTAAACAGCTGTGGACTTTCTATAGTTGTTGTTTATTGATTTTGTAAACTATTCATGACATAGAAAGAAAGAGAAAGGATAATCTGTAACAAGCCATCCTGAATAAAACCATAGAGAAGAAGGTCAGGAATAAATTGTTTCAGAAATGCACTCAATTCTACCCACCCCATTCCTCAACCATACATTACCTCTGGGTTTACTAGACCTTAGTTAAAACTAAAATTCAGTCCCATTAAAGGCAAGGGTATTATTATCATTAGAGAAATCTTTTGCAGTTATAATTATGAGGGTCTCTGACCCTTCACGTTAGAATATACTCTGTATATAAAGTGACAATAATTTGGCTAGAGCAAGCCTCTGTGTAAGCTAATTACATGTAATTTTGTCTGAAAGGAGACTGACTTGAAAGTGAATCCAATTTGACGGTGAGGAGATTGTTATAAGAAACATTTCATTGTGGGCTTGGAAGTCCCTTAAAGTGCTAATTTTTCACTTGGATAACCATATTGCCATAGCAAAGATTTTTAAAATTACTTAAAATTTGTGAGATATTATTTGAACTAAGAAAAAATAAAGACAAATAGGATTTCTTGAATTTTATGAGAAAAATTTAGGATTCTAATTATTATTCACACATAAAAATTAGCTTCTGTTTCCTTCTTCCTACTTGTTCTTAAATTATGATGGACCACCTTGCTCCATTAAAGGGCAAAGCTAATTCTTTAATTATATATTCAACTCAGAAGGAGCATAGTTTGTCCAGTTTATCAATCTTTCTGAGTTTTGCTTTTTAAAAATATAATCTCTCTCAGGAATTTTAATAATCATTTCTCATAAAATCATTACAAGCAGTAGTAGCTATTGTATGGTGAGTTGAAATATGGCAACTCCAAGCAGAAAGGGCAGAAGAAATACTTTAAGGAGGACCTGAAGCATGGCTTTACCTGGTTGTGTGGATGGCTAGTCAAAGGAGCTCTTTGGAGCACAGTAATCAGGATCAGGGCCTTTTTTTCCCAGCAAAAACTTTAATATAAATCCAAGGCATATCCTATATAAACCCTGTAAAAGGCAGCCACAGGTTTGTATTACACTTTACACAATATTGGGTTTGTATAATGTAGAAAACAGGCAGGAACGCTGGCCAGCTTCAAACCTGAGCAGGGACACCCTGACCTATTTGAGGACCACCAAGTGTGACACCTGTTCTGAAATTCTCTTTCCTTTCAAGTTACATCAATTCTTAGAATTGCCATCATAAGCTATTTCATTATGTTAAAGCCTAAAGCTTCCAGAAAGCCCCTGTAAAATTGCAAGTATTTTCTGGGAAAGTGTAGTGGGTGCTACATGATCTGCCCAGGTCTCCCCTTCAGGAAGAGGCAGTAATGACCCCAGTGATTTGGAGGGTTTGTGACTAATGGCTCTCACCTGAATCTCTTTCTGTGAATTGCCCTTAGCAAAAGAGAGCTATTTCACTGAATGCCTTATCTCCTCCATGGGATCGGCTCACATCCAATGACTTTTCAGTAATGGAGGATAAAGTCCTATCTGTTTGTCTCAGTGTGGAAGAGTTCTGAAGGGCCATTTCAGCTCCAGAGTTCCCTATAGGATCAGCCAAGGCCACTGTTGTAACTTCCTCACTGTTTTACTTCCCCTTTTGCCCAATTCTGTTTCTCTCCCGTCTCATAAGTGTTGTTAACTAATAAATCTCCTGGAAACAACTCTGAGTACCTCAGTCTGTTTTCCTGAGGAAACTAACATAAAAGAGGAACATTAGGAAGTTTCCTTGGAACAGACTACAAAGTGATGGATAACTGATAGCCCCTGGCATGTGGTTTTGGTACAGTACTTAAGTTTTTTTCATAAGTGATGGACTGGGATGAAGTACTAAAGGAAGGGAATGCCCTGAAAGGCATGATACCCCAAATATTTGAGAGTTTTTATGAGGAATGGTAAAGGAGAATAATTAAAAGAACTTTTCAACAAGATGGCTGTGCTGTCTGGAGAAAGACAGTTAAAAGCTGAGGGTGATTAATAAGCAATATAAGATAAAAGTATAAAAGCCAGAGACTATCCTTGGCAGCATATAAAGAGACTCTCGTCTTCTGGAACTGGAGGGTAGAAAATGGTGAGAATCAGGCCTAGTACTTAATTATAAGAGTCTCAGAACTCCAGAAAAGGATGAATTCTCATCCTAGGCAGGTCTGATATGCCAGCCAGGGCCTTGATTGGGAAAGGTTGTATTCTCAAGATTTGGAATAGGGACATCTGCATTGGTATACTTGAAAATGTCCTATCTCTGGGGTGCCTGGGTGGATCAGATAGTTAAGTGTCTGCCTTCAGCTCAGGTCATGATCTCCAGGTTCTGGGATAGAGCTCCACATTGGGCTCCCTGCCCAGCAGGGAGTCTGCTTCTCCCTCTTCCTCTGCCTCTCCCCACTGCTCTTGCTCTCTCTCTCTCAATCTCTGTCTCAAATGAATAACTAAAAAAAATTCTTAAAAAAAAAAAAAAGAAAAGGGCGCCTGGGTGGCTCAGTTGGTTAAGCGACTGCCTTCGGCTCAGGTTATGATCCCGGAGTCCTGGGATCGAGTCCCACATCAGGCTCCCAGCTCAGTGGGGAGCCTGCTTCTCCCTCTGACTCTCTCTCCTCTCATGATGTTTCTCTCTCGCTCGCTCTCTAATAAATAAATAAAATCTTTAATAAAAAAAGAAAAAAGAAAATGTCGTATCTCAAAATTACCTTGAACAGGCCAATAATTAAAGTCAAATTACAATGTAAATCAATCAAAGATGTTTTGGGCCTTCTAAGGAAGAAAAGAGGTGCCGGTTAAGCATCTGCCTTGGCTCAGCTCATGACCCCAGGGTCCTGGGATTGAGCCTTGCATCGGGCTCCCTGCTCAGTAGGGAGCCTGCTTCTCCTTCTCCCTCTGTCCCCCAGCTGATGCTGTCTCTCTTTCATTCTTTCTCTATCTCAAATAAATAAATTAAAAATATTTAAAAAAAGAAGAAAAGAGGCTTTTCTATACACTGAAATTGCTGCAAGATCTGGTCAAAGTGTACCAGAATTAACTCAGAATATATATATATATATATATATATATATATATATATATATATAATGAGGCTGGCCCCTGAGGGTATTGATTCAAATGAGACAAAATATAAAGTTGGATAAGGAAGAATGTATCAGGATAAGGGCATTCTCTTGTAATGCAGGATATAATGTCTTGACAAGGACAATGGGAATTGGTGCTAATACACTACTAGGTGGCCTCTTGTATGCTTGGAAAAAGTAATAGCTCTCACAAAGTGACGTAGACATGGCAGGACTTACCTGGAAAACAGTGGAGGAAAGAATCAAAGGCTCAGAGAAGAGGCATTCTGATGTGGATATACTATGTAAGTTTAGAAACTCCTCCAGGTGACTGTATTTTACAGGTGGTTCCATTGACAAAAGTGGTAATGAATACACTGGTGTTGGGGCACAAATATCGTTAAGAAGTTCAGACATGGCTGTCCCCTGAAGTCCCAGGATGAGAGTAGGAGATACTGTTATAGAACTGACTTTGATATAAATGAATAAGATAGAATCCCAAAATAATAGCTGGCAAGTTGTGGTATGTAAGCATCAGAAGCAAGGTAGGTATGATAGTGTAATAAGAGGCAAGGTCAAAATGGTGACCTGTAGAACCTGACCTGCAGAGAACATCTGAGATGGTTAATAGAACACAATATTCCTAAGGGCAATATAGATGGGCAATCAAACAGGGTATTGCCCAATCTACATACCCCAAAATAATCAAGTATGGATGCTTATGAGTTTGAGGCCAGCTGCTTCAATAAAAAGTCATGATCCTAGTTTTGCAAAGTGAGTCAATTCTCAGGCCAAGACTAATTGACTGAAGGGAATGCTGGGTATCCATAAGGAAGAACTCTGAAACACAAGTATATATGGTATTCATTTCCCCACTCCTTCTTTGAAGGGACCTATGACTGTTTGCTCGTGTAGTTTTTACGTTGGGAAAAAAGGGAATATTCAACATTTCAAGAACTGTTGTACTAGGATATGAGTCAACGTTGATACCCAAAGTATTATCATAGATTCCTGTCTGGAGTGGGGGATATATAGAAGATACAGGCAATAAATAAATTTGCCTCCTACATTTGAACTATTGTATGTCTGTCTACTGGGTCTACAGACTTCCTAGGGGTCATATTTTGATCCCCAGATTTATAATCACAACTGACATGTTTTGGAGTTGATAGAACTCTCACATTGGTTCCTTGGTCTGTGGGGGGTGGGCCAGCATAGTTTTCATATTCTATTCTTCTACTGCTCTTAAGTTTCAGAAACATTTTGAAAACTTAATAACATAGGAAATGAACAATGGAAATGAAAATGGTCAGTCTAATGTTCTAATATTTTGTGTTAGAACAAGTAATTATCCTTTATATACTTATCTCCTAAACTTAGAGGATATGCCCAAGATATCCTTGACTCTTTAAACAAATCCAAAACCCACTATGGATTGGTCAGCTAAGAACATATTTATTCATTCTTCCCTTCACTAAACCAAATATTTATTGAGAACTCCCAGGTAATATGCTAGATATTAAGTTAAAGAAGAGTAAAAACAACTAAGCCCTTCTTGAGTTTGGTCATAATTCCAACTAATACTATGTTTCTGGGTAAATTATTTAAACAACTCTTTCAAGTTTCAACAAGGGAGTTATGCATTTAATACTCAGGACTTTATTTGATCAAACCAAACTTACTATATCCAAATATAATTTTTAATTTTTTCTTTCTATAAATGATACAGAAAAATGCATTTACTTTTATACTGTAGCAATAACAGTCACATTTAGTGTGTATAAAATATGTTGCTTTGTCTCTGACTAGTCTAGAGATAGTGATCTGATGAGATTGATGAATGGTCAGAGGGGGGAAAAGAAACATCTACTTTTGGCTTTCAGAAGAAAATAATTTCACAAAATGATTAATTACATCCTAAAAACATTTGCAGAATAAAAATAGATATCTCTCATTAAGATCAGTAACAATGTGTGCATTTATTTCCATGTAATCCTGTAATAATAATGTCATATTCACAGTTAGAATATCTGATTTAACTTTCATTATACAATTTATGACCTTTTCCTAAAGACCTTTCCATATAACAGACTTTGAAAAATTTGCAATTAGCAAGGATTAATTACAGTTTTAACAATTTTGTCATTTCACATGGAAAATATTTAAGTAATCAGCATTATAAAATTTTCCATAAGTTTTAGTATATAGAATGATCTATTTATATACATAATACTATATATTAAATTATGTATTGATTGATATATGGGATTTTTACCATCCTTACATTACTCTGTCCTCCATTGCAGTAATAAAACTGAGTCATTTCAAATAATTTTCATCTAATTGAATGAACATTTCCCTATGTGTATTCAGCATTTAATTTCTAATTATGATTCCCTTGTTTTAGAGGAGACACATTTTTTTTTGCTCTCAAACCCCAACCCATGCTAATCTACTTAAGGTAGTGATGTCTTTTTCTATTAAATACTGACATAGGATTGACAGAGATACATTTGTTCATACTCTTCCAAGCAAAGCTAGCCACTTCATCCTCAGTACTACCATAGTGGATACTCCATTGGCATATTCTTCATGTTCTATCATAATTTCTGTTTATTGTTCTCCCTCCCACAGGAATATAAGCCTCTCAAGGACAGAAATCTCATATTAATCATCTTTGGTTCATTACTATCTAAAATGGGACTGACTGAAAAATTAATATATTTTTTTCTTATTTTTTTATTTAATATTTCTTTCTGAGAAATATATTCTAAATTTTAAATTCTTTTTAAATATCAGCTAAAACTTATTAGTTTCTAAGTATAACCTAATACTTCTGCTAGAAAAGAACATGCTCAATAAAAATTACTGTCATTATAACAAATACAAAATTAATCTGTAGGGAAAATAATTAATTAATTCTTAACAAACATTAGTTGAAAGCCTATTATGTTATTACATTCCAAGTTCTGTGCTAACTTTTGTGAATACAAAGCAGAATTTGAATTTGATTCCTGTTCTCAAGCAGCTCATGGTCTAGTGTGAAACAGAAGTAAGAAGAAAATGAAAGTTATAATAAATTAATGCTTTGTATTCTATGGTACTACAAACATACCTGTGACTTAACTAATATACATTCTTACAGTATTTTGCATTATTATATATGTTTTCTTAGGCCATGTATGACCAATTATGTGTTATGTTCCATAAGGGTAAAAATTATACCATATACTGATAATACCCTAACTGTGCTAGTGAAGCCCAGTATACAGAGAAAGTAAGTTGAGAGACCTTTGGTTTAGTAGAAATGTAGTGGACTTACAAGCATAAGACTTGAGTTTAAATCTAGCTCTACTCTCTTTAACTGGTTATATTTTACTTTGAGCATACTTTAAGCATAATTTCTTAAACTAACAAAAATGTATTTCCTTTCCAGTCTTTGTGGGGATTAAATAAGATAAATTTGTGAAAATACACAGTGGGTGCTTATAAATATCTTCCTTTTAATAAGTATTCATTTAATGTAATTAAGCAAAGAACTTGGAGAAGATTCACAAAAAAGCTAGTTATTTAAAGCATGGTTGGCTTTGGTTATGTGTGTCAGCAGGTAAGGTTTTGTCTCAGAGCCATCTTCCCTAAACATATGTATGCTCCTCATCTTTCCCCTTTAATCACCCATTGTTTATCTCCTCATTGCTATGTAAATATTTATTGCAATTAGCACAATTCTGAAAAACTCTCAGATGACTCTCAAGATTCCGCTGCCTGGCATACATACCATGAACAATCCCCTCCCCTTGAATTGGGAAGGACTGGAAATATGATGGATTTTACTCTTATGATTAGGTCATATAATATGACAAAGGTCAAGGAACTGTGCTGGTGGAATTAATGTCCTTTATCAGTTGACTTTTGAATTAATCAAAAGGAAGATCATCCTGGGTAGGCCTGACTCAATCAGGTGAGCCAGAAAAGGGACTGAACTCTTCTTGAAACTAGAGACTTGAAGCAAGTGAGAGATTTTCCTGCTGGCTTTGAAGGAAAAAAAAAAAACTGTCATGTGGAGAGGTCCATGTGGGAGGAAATGGCTTGTGGCCTGCAGGAAATGAGATGACCCACAGCTAACAGCCGGGAAGAAAATGGGAATTTTAGTTCTACTACATCCTCAAAAACAGAATTCTGCCAAAAACCACATGAGCTTGGAAGATGACCTCAAGGACCAGATAAGATTTCAGACCCTTATTAACTCTGATTTCAGCCTAGTGAGAAGATGTTGAACATAGGTAACTCAGTTGACCCAGGAACCTGACTTATGGGAACCATCAAGTAATAAATTTGTGTTTAAGTCAGTAAATGTGGTAATGAGTTACGCAGTAATAGAAAATGAATAAATTTATGTAATCTGAAGAGATACTTTGATTTAGGATGTTAATAGGTGATAATATTATGGTTTTGTGTTACTCCTCCCAAGTAATATATCTTAAGCCAGGAAAAGCTGCATGGTAGGAATTACAGGTGGTAAAAGCAGGGCCAGGAAAGAGCAAATGAGACAGGCTTTTAGTCTTCCTCTACTAATATTAAAGCCAATTCTTATGGCTAAAATATTTGTTTGTTTGTTTTACCTAGAAGAGGAATAAAAGGAGGAAAGAGATTTGACAGTTTGCTAAGATGCAGGAAAATAGGGGAAACAGCATGATATAGTAGAATGAAAAACAGGCTATGCAGATTTGAGCCATGATACCACATTTAAGTAGCTATTAACCTGAGAAGGTCTGTGAGATTTAGAAAGTTTTTGCAGACTACAGAAGCTTGGGAGGTTTGAGGGGTATTACATAATTATAAATTTTAGTGAAAAAGTAATACATTTGTGATATATAAGATATATTTATATGTGAAGATTATTATATGTTACATTATTAATGTATGGATAATATGACATAATACTAATTATAAGAGTATCCAAAAGATATTATATATCACAGAATTTTAGGGCAAGAAGTACTTAAAACCATCTCCCTGAGTCCCTTGCCTATATGCTCCAATTATCTCAAGTATATATACCCTGAAATTATGTGATGATCTGCTTTGATTGAAATGCCAGTTTATGTGATTCAGCACAAGAAATGTCAGAGCAGTGAAAGTTCTATATCTTCTCCAAAATGCCCTATAACCTCCATGATAATCTTTTCTCTAAGCAGAGCTATTTTCTAGTCTTCTGTTATTTAAAGGGATGAATTATACATCCAGGGAAGTATTTTCATAGACATAACCTAGTCCTTATTAGAACAAAAATAAGAACAAAATGATGCTTTTCACCAAAAGTGGAAAAATACAATGAGACCTGAAACTAGGAACGATAGTTTTGCTGAATAACATATCATTACTGAGTTCTGAATGACTAAATTATAAATAGAATTGACATAATCATACATCAAATTTTTTTATTCCACAGTGCTCTAATTTTTAACAACCAGTCAGTTATCTTAATGATAATTAACATACTAAAAGTACATTTAAAAAGACATTATAGTAGTAACAAATCAGTGAAAGCAAAGAAATTTAAAAATGAAGCAATATTTCATTCTTCAACAATATTAGCCGAAGCTTAACTCATGGGGGCATTAGAGCTGGAAATCTCCAATTAGGTCAGAAAGTCTTTTTTCCCTAAACAGTAAAAGAAGTAAATGGTAGACTTCCATCTGCTATCTTCACATATAAAAGAAAACAAATTAACTATTCAAAGTTACAGTATGGTATTTTAGTTCACACTCTGAGTTTCAGTTATGGTCCTGCAGACTGAAAAATCATACACAGTTCAAAAGAAGTAATAGCTTGAACATATTACCAGTTGTACCTCATCTCTAAGGTCTGATCCGAGGAAAAATTATGAAATAAACCATTTTGCTTAGTTTTACCTCATTCTCCTTTCCTTCCTTCCTCCAGTATTTTATCCAAGGTCCCTTACATGCCCTGTGTTTTTTTGAACAATTTGCCCTTTCAACAAACTACACAAATCTTTTTTTTAAAACTACACAAGTCTTATTGTAATTTCAAATATTCAAAATGATTTTAACTCAGTAATTATCAGTTTTATGAGTTTGGGGAACAGAGAATAAATATGAACCCATGTGTTTGTCACTGTGTGTGTGTGTGTGTGTGTGTGTGTGTGTGTGTGTGTGTGTGTGTAAGAGCATTGCATGTCAATATGGTGGGAGGCACTCTTGATTTAACCAGTACAAATGAATCCTTGTGCAGAGAATATGCAAATTTAGGAAACTGGGTAATTAAGAAAGCCTTATTGTTTCCTTAGACTATCTGCAAGGACAGTATGAGGCATGGACTAATTAAAACTGACAATAGTCATTTGCATCCTTAGAGCTCAAAATATGTTAATTATAACTTAAATGCATCCACTTTGTGCATAAAGTATTTGTATGTTAGGCAAAATTTTGAAAAGAGAAATATGATATTCAGAATTTGAAAAACATATTCATAAAATCATATTAATTTTTATATAATCATTTCATAGGTTTCTCTTTTGGACAAAAAACAGATAAGATTAAACAACTGGGTCTGGAGAGAAAACTCTGTACAATAAAATGGAATCATTTTTGGGTAGAAGGAAAATTGTTTAGAATGTATATAAAATATTGTTTATGAAAACAAAATATTTCATTAAATGGCATTTTTATAAGAAATACATTTTTAGGTGTAGTATGATATAGTCTGGGTAATGTCAGGACATTGTATTAGTCATTATTAAATGTTCAAAGTGTTATTATTATTATTTTAAATGGAGCTAAAAATCCAATGCCATATTATAAATAGTAACCGCAAAATGGAAAGGGAACTAGTTACTGAATAATGTACCAGTTGCAGAGGTTTTCAGTGGACTGTTCACTGCCTTTAAAGAGTGCAGTCTGACTATAAATAAATAAACTCCTTGGTGCAAATGTTCTCTTTACTTAGTGGCAGGAATACTGTACTCACCCTGACTTACCCACTGATGGGGACTGAAAGCAGTGATGCATGCCTTATATTATCAAAACAAATCACATGGTAAGTGCAAATATTTCAGATGAAGGACTGTTTTGATTGGTTTTTAGCATGGCAAGGAATATTCTTAGAAAAAGGGTACTTGGTAGCATAATTATAACCAGGCATCTGGATAGAAAATAACAAAAGCATATGTCATCTCCCAAATTGTATTTATAGTTTGGGGCAATTTGACATTATAAACTTTACCTAGGTAAGTTTTCCCATCTCATATATACAACATCCCTACCCCCACTGCCATTAACATGGTTGCATAAGCATATTTGCAGTTACATGCTTTCTGGAGCATGGCCAGTTCTCTGCAGTTCATGCAGTTCAAATGAGAGAATTTCCTTCAAGGCTCCCAGTGATTACAATCAACATGATAGATAGGGATGATCTCTAGGTTTCTTTAAGGGATATTGTTGGTAGCTTTCAGTTTTTATTCTATCATGATCCATACACCTATATTGGAAGATCATGTAACAGTTGGCTGAAACATAGGTTCCTGGAAAGCAAGAATAAATGGAACTATTAGGTCATATAGAACTAGGGAGACTTTTTTTTTTTAATTTTAGGGGGCTCTTTTTTTAAATTTTTCATTGAGGAGTAGAAAAATGGTCATTTAGAAGATCAATTTTTTTTTTTATTTGAAGAAACTCTTAGAAAGAAAGATGCATTTAAAAATTTCCAACCTAAAATTTTCACCTGATTTGGTAAGCCTTCAGACAACCTATTCCTCCAGTGATCTTGGGCCTCTAGCTACAACTTTTTTTCAGAACCAGCAGATCTGCTTTTCAAACATCCTTAGTCTGTGAAAGTAAGCTTTAAGTGCCCTGTAGACATTCAAAATCGCAATCTAAGTTCAGAGATAAGATGTAACAAAGGTAAAGATATTTTCTGATTTATGTGGAAGTTGAAAGTAATGTCTGGCAAAAATTCCCAGAAGTATTTTTATTATTGCTTTGTTCAGGAAAGAAAAATCTGTAAAAGGATATGAGCAAGAGAGCATGAAGCTCAACAACCCATTGAGCCAAACATATAGAGGCTAGGAAATAGGATTAACGTCAAAAGACAAAGAGGCACAGTAACTGGTGGCTAAAATGAAGAGTCCATCATCATGTTCCAATCCCTATTTAGGTCTTCTGATGGAAGAAGAGTTCTGATATTGGGGTCAAATAAGGGACAATTCTCCAGAAGATGACATTAAACTGAGAAGAGGAATATGTTTTCCTTTAATGAATCACCTAACCACTGACATAGGAACATACTCTATTTTAAAAAATCTTCTAGGTCAGCTGTACTAAGTAAAATATAATGATTTCTTGAACTCACCTTGTAGTGACCATTTGTGTCATACCTCAGTGAATAACCACAACCTAAATACCCTAAATAGCTATTATTGAACTCTATATATACCTTGATAAAAAAATGCCTATATATCAAAAGACTGCCTCACACAGAAAAAGTTTATGTGTAAAGAACAATAAGACTATTTTACAATTTATTAAAAGAGATCCGTTAATTCTAAAGAAAATATTGTAACATGATGTTAGCATAAAATGTATTTGGTTTAGAAAATACAAGGAATAATTCATTATTAATAATCAGCATTAAGTAACTCACAGCCTTACCTTCTCCTTCTTCCCCCAGTGCTATATAAACACAAACAAGAATTTTGATTAAAAAAGAAGATAGTAGGAAGGGAAAAATGAAGAGGGGGGAAAATCAGAAGGGGACATGAACCATGAGAGACTATGGACTCTGAAAAAGAAACTGAGGGTTTTAGAGGGGAGGGTGTGGGGGGTTGGGCTAGCCTGGTGATGAGTATTAAGGAGGGCATGTATTGCATGGAGCACTGGGTGTTATATGAAAACAATGAATCATGGAACACTACATCAAAAACTAATGATGTAATGTATGGTGACTAACAAACTAAAATTATTAAAAAATGTTATACATAAAAATAGTGTATAAAATTTATTTAAGATAAAAAATACTGCCCTCAAGTTTATTCTTTTTTTAATGTTTTAATTTAAATTCCAGTTAGTTAGCATACAGTGTGATATTAGTTTCAGGTGTACAATATAGTGATTCAACACTTCCATACAACACCCCAACCCCTGGTGCTCATCATAAGTGCATTCCTTAATCCCCATCACCCATCTCCCCTCTGGTAACCATCAGTTTGTTCTCTGTAGTTAAGAGTCTGTTTCTTGGTTTTCTCTTTAAGATAAATAGAATGGCTTTAGACATGCACACTTTAGAGGTTAGGAAGCAATAATGACAATTTTTAATTTGAAAAAAGTTTCACATTCCCAGGTACAATTAATGTAGATAGAGAATGACTTCAGCTGTCTTTTGTTTTTAAACATCATATTGAAAATATGGAAGAGGGCACCTGGGTGGCTCAGTCATTAAGCGTCTGCCTTCGGCTCAGGTCATGATCCCAGGGTCCTGGGATCAAGTCCCACATCGGGCTCCCTGCTCGGCAGGAAGCCTGTTTCTCCCTCTCCCACTCCCCCTGCTTGTGTTCCTGCTCTCGCTATCTCTCTCTCTGTGTCAAATAAATAAATAAAATCTTAAAAAAAAAGAAAATATGGAAGAAATAATCTGGGATATTGTTAGCAATGAAACTATTAGTAATATTTATCTTTTATGTGCTTTACAAATTTATATAGTGAACATGCATTACATCTTTAGTGGAAAAAATAAATTTTATTTTTGAAGTATTTTAAAACATGTCATGTTTTGAGGAGGATAGGTGAAAAGTGAATAGAGGGAAAGAAAAAAGCTGGAAAAAAAGGCAGAAGAGTAAGGAAGAGTGGATCCTAGGGAAAAAGAAAGAAGGGAAACAAAAGCTAATGTAAAGGTGTTAGTTAACATACAGTATATGTTAACTCGGGAAAATGCTACTAGGTGTAAAACTGAAGTGCTGTTATGTAAAGAAGAGCTGATTGAGGGGTCTTCCTGTTTAGTTGGTAATATACAGTTTAGACTAATGAATTATGATTGAACATTTACCAAGCCATCTACTCTTAATAAAAAAAAAAAACAATAGAATAGACATATTGAGAGGATTCACAGGGAAGCTATAAGGAAGAATGACTAGAGTACTAGAGTATCGGGACAGATTTTTGAGGGGAGAAGGCACATAGATTGGTAGAGATGAAGAGTGAAGGAAATCCAATTGGGGGATGAAACATACAAAAGCATAAAGTTAATACTAAATAAAATGTCTTGGAGGGATCATAAAAAAGCAGTACAAGATAGAAAAATATTCTTACTTCCATATCTGATACTTGAAGTTGCTGTGAGTGCTGAGGCTGAAAAAAGATAGGTCCTATAATTTGAATGGTATTGATTTCAAGCAAAGATATTTACAATTATTTATACATTCATTCATTTGAAAACATGTATTAATGAAAACCACTGTATTCCAAACATTCTTGTAGGCACTGGGGTTGTAGGAATTAACAAGACAGAAAAAGAAATACCTGCTCTAGTGTATTTCTGTTCTAGCAAATATATAATTAAAATACATTAAAATATATGTTAATATTTTTATATTTTAATGTATATAAAATATATATAAAATTATATTTAATACATCAGATTTTTCATAGGAAACAAACATGTAATCCTCCTGTAAGATCTTATATAATACCTTGGCCCTTGTTGGTGGATAACATCAATGAAAAGAGATTTTAATACAAGATGCCACATATGGGCATAGCCTTAGAATGTTGGGTCTTAATGCTTTGAATTGTGTGTAAAGCAAGAATCACTCTGTTACGAAGATTATCTGCTGCTAATTGGGATAATGAATACTGCAAATATGATCTACTTTTTCATGTCAAAACAAAGAGAACAACATGATGTCAGAGATGTCAAAACAGCCAGACGTTATTTATTCTTATTTCCTTCACATCTTTGGCTTGTTGAAATTGAGGTTTTTTTTGAAATTGTGGAACTAAATACAATTAATCTATAAACTTCCTCTGCTCACTAACATAGTTAAGGTGTTTTGTGGGGAGTGGGGGTGTAGGCAGATGCTAATATAAGAAGATGTTAGTGAATCGGGTGCCTGGGTGGCTCAGTCATTAAGTGTCTGCCTTCGGCTGAGGTCATGATCCCAGGGTCCTGGGATCGAGTCCCACATCGGGCTGTCTGCTGGGCAGGAAGCCCACTTCTCCCTTTCCCACTCCCCCTGCTTGTGTTCCTGCTCTCACTATCTCTCTGTCAAATAAATAAATAAAATCTTAAAAAAAAAGATGTTAGTGAATCACATTCAGTTTGAGTGAAGTTTGCCTACTGGCGTTTCAGTGTAATTCCATTAGCATTTCCATATAATTCTATGCACACATCTAGATAAGAATCTCTCTCTGAGACTATACTCAGAAATGGCTTACTATGTGACAGGAAGTACACAACTCTCCAATGTAACCTACACAAAAATCAATTTTCATTAACAAGATCCTTGGTATATAATAGGCAGTGAGAAGTTGCTATATGGAAACAGAGGACTTTTGTGTGTTTTGGATCACTTCAGGCCCTTACTAGGATGCTGAAGGAGAACCTACCAAACAGCACACTGATATCCTTTTGGCTATTTCATCAGTTGATCAGACAACATATTTCTAATAAGAAATCTCCTCCAACTGTCCCTTGAATAGTTTGAAGAAGACCCCCCCTTTTTTAGGATGCTGTTTGTTACTTATCATTGCTACATTTTATTTTACTTATTTATCTTTTTAAAGATTTTATCTACTTATTTCTTTAGAGAGAAAGAACGGGGGAGGGGCAGAGGGAGAGAGAGAATCTCAAGCAGACTCCACGCTGAGTGTGGAGCCCGACATGGGGCTCCATCCCACTACCTCAACATCATTACCTGAGCTGAAACCAGAAGTCAGACACTCAACCAAATGAGCCACCCAGGAGCCCCTCATTGCTACTTTTTAAAGAACCCTATTTTTTAATCTCTTTCAGTGTTCCAGTTAAAGATACATTCTGTATGTTTTCTGTGAATACTGTCATAACTAATTTCAAATTAGACTTAATAGGAAAATTAGACAGTTTTGTTTTAACATATATTAAACTAAGTAGTACTGACTGGAACACAGTATGTATGTAAATAATACCTGTTGAAAGAGAACTGCACTTGACAAAAATAAATTCACAGTATTTTTACTAAATCTAAATTTTTCAAAATCAACAGCTATTCATGTACCAAATATTTCTAAGCACAGTTACCAAGAAAATTTTCTCTGCTTGTTATACTATATGCTGCATTATAATTACAAGGTCACAAATCACATTTAAAGTGGAAGAAATGGCAATGTTACTTATATATGCCTTTGAAATAGACAAGGCTTCTTTTTCATCAATACATTTTCCTTTCTAAATCATGATTTGCTTAAGGGACTATTAATTTTACTCACCAGAGCAAAACAGCATTCAATTTCTCATTTATTAATTCATTGACCTTTTTTACTAGGTACCTACTCTGTGCCAGGGTATTTAATAGGTACTGAGAATATAATATGAATAAAATTATCTCTGTATTCATGATGCTCACATTCTACTTGAGGTGACAGGTACAAAAATAAATAATAACAAAACAATATGATGACAGATAAAATAGATGCACTCTTCTTCCCCTCTCTCCAGCAAAACAGGTCATGGTGTACAGTGGATTAATTCTGTTAATGTGAATGTAAGTTGAGAAAGTTCTTCAGAGGACAAATTATATGAACTGCACATTAAAAAATAAATTCACTTTCTAGTTGAGAAAGAAGTTTGAAGTGATATGAAAGATATTTTAAGTGGAGCAAATAAAATAGAGGTATGAAAATGGATAAAATATTCAAACAATGGAGAGGAATGTCAGAGAGAAGCAATGTGATATAATTGATAGCTGCAGGGAGATGCTGCATTTGTGAGTCTTCATAGATAAGTAGAAGGTGATACATACATAACTTAAGGCTATTTCATATGTTCTGTGTCACAGAAGCATCCAAGTTCCCTCTTTTATACTGAATTTACACTCAGATATAAGAAAAGGAATGCTGTCACATGTAATTTGATTTTTAAATTAAGAGAAGCATTTAATAAATGTGTCCTTGGATATTGTAGGAATAGACTGATGATGATTATTTTATGCATAGACTTAATAAAACCATCCACACTAGTTGTTTTTTACTTTTAAAAATAAACTAGCAAACTCAGTATTTTCTAAAGTGTTTTAAAAAAGGAATAATTTGGGGCACCTGGGTGGTTCAGTCAGTTGGGCAGCTGCCTGCAGCTTGGGTCATGATCCCAGGGTCCTGGGATCGAGCCCCACATTGGGCTCCTTACTCAGCATGTACCCTGATTCTCCCTCTCTGTGCTCTCTCTCTCACTATCTCTCTCTCTGTGTCAAATAAATAAAATCTTTAATAAAGAAGGAATAATTCATATTCTTACAAAACTATGAGATTTGGGTTAGAAATTTTAAATTTTAAATTTATCTTTCCTGATATAGACTATGGGGGCAAATATCACTGATAGGAAAAATAATTCTTCCCCTACTATGTGAATGTCTCCCCTAAAATATACTTTAGCCCAGTACTGAATAACAATATTTTACACTTCCTAAGCTGTATCCTGGAAATTCAGGTTATCACACTTGTCACTAATGTCCCAGGTTGATATTCTGGGTTACTTTCATCCATGATTCCAACTGCTTGCAAGAGATGGGCCTAAATAATCCTTGCTCCTAAGTCAATTATTTGAAAATAAAACTATAATGCAAGATTTACTATGATACTCTTAACTTCATAGTGAATTGAAGTGTTTGTAGCATCTGTAAAATTGACTGATAGTTTCTCATACTGCCAGCAGTTCTACAGAGAATAAGACTTTTATGTTCAGAAAAGCAGCAAGGTCAAACAACTATTTGTAGAAATACTGAAAGCAGCTTATATAAATGCTTCGCTTCAAGGAACCAAATGTGTGGGGAGAAGGAGAAAGCTGACAAAGGGAGGAAAATAAGGAAAAACAGATTCATGTGACACTGATTTGAAAAATAAATAGATGCAAATTGGTTTAGATAAGCTAGTTAATGTTTATATTTTATTTGGGGAATGAATGTATCATTTTCTGTGTTCTATTTTGTTAGATGCAAAAATATACTACCATACTTTAGGAAACAAACACTTAAGCCTATGCTAGTCAAGTGGGGAGAAAATAATTTAACATTCTTCAACTCTAGTAGTCTGTTCTTTCACTCTCTAGAACTGAGACTAAGTTTTAAAATTTGCATAAGGAAGTACTTCATGTGAAGATTGGAGAGTAGGTTCTTCCTCTCACCACCACATATATCAGTGATCAAAGTAGAGTTTTCTCCCATGTATGACCTTGATAAAATACATCATTCCTCCCTATGAGAATCAAAGAGATATAACCTGTTATGGGCTTCTTTCTCCCCACATATATTTCCTATAGTATCAAAGCCTAGTATTAACATATTATTTCATATAATTTTCATATAATTTTACTACTTTTTCAAAAAATGTTGAAATGCATTCTCCTAAGCATGTCCTTTCATAAATCGTTCCCTACTTCATCCCTCTAATATTCAAGAGTCTTTAGGTTAAGTAGTAACTCTTCCTTACTAATATTCTTACTCAATCTTATTGGATAATCGCTAGCTATATGGTATGTTATAATTCCTGACAGTTTTGTCTATTTGCTTGCTTCTGATTCCCATGATATCACAATAATTGCATTTCACATTAGTAAGTTTCTAGGCAGGCCTATGGGGCTTCTCTACTGAGAGTCTTAATTAAACTTGTTCTAAATTAAAACAACCTTTGCTGAGATACTTGTCAGACCAGCTTTAAAGGCTTGCTTGGGACACAAGAGGCAATGCCATGATCAGTGGAAGCATGACAGAGATCAGGACCTAAGCAATAAACTTGGTGATTTACAGAGAGGTAATTTATTACACCCACTAGACCCACTAATATGATGGAGGACAGGTAGGGAGGTAGGAGGACTAAGAAAGAATGTAAAATATTGGGACAAAGAATAAAAGTGATATAATTTTATAGTGCTATTGTATACCTCCTCCACCCCCAAAAAATAAACCCCCAAAATAAAATGGAAACCATAGCTGTATCTTATAGTGCTAAGAAGCTGGAAGAATATTTAAGCATCTAGTTAATTTTCTAGGTTTGGGTTTATTGAGGTTAGCGCTGGTCCTTGTCTTCCAAGCCTCATCCATATTTAAAAAAAATATCTGTGGATTTCTCACCAATTTCACAATCAAATTCTTCCTATAATTAAATGACCTGATACTCTTTTCATCCTTTACTTGACTCAGGAAAACTATTCTTAAGAAAGAAACTAATTACCCAAAAGATTCCACCCCAAAACTGCTAGAACTCATACAGGAATTCAGTAAAGTGGCAGGATATAAAATCAATGCACAAAAATCAGTGACATTCTTATACACCAACCACAAGACAGAAGAAAGAGAAATTAAGGAGTCGATCCCATTTACAACTGCACCCAAAACCATAAGATACCTAGAAATAAATCTAACCAAAGAGGCAAAGGATCTGTACTCAGAGAACTATAAAATACTCATGAAAGAAATTGAGGAAGACACAAAGAAATGGAAAAATGTTCCATGCTCATGGACTGGAAGAACAAATATTGTGAAGTTGTCAATGCTACCTAGAGAAATCTACACATTTAAGGCAATCCCTATCAAAATATCATCAACATTTTCAAAGAAATGGAACAAATAATCCTAACATTTGTATGGAACCAGAAAAGACCCCGAATGTTGAAAAAGAAAAGCAAAGCCGGTGGCATCACAATTCCAGACTTCAAGGTCTATTACAAAGCTGTAATCATCAAAACCGTATGGTACAGGCACAAAAACAGACACATAGATCAATGGAACAGAATAGAGAGCCCAGAAATGGACCCTCAACTCTATGGTCAACTAATCTTTGACAAAGCAGGAAAGAATGTCCAATGGAAAAAAGACAGTCTCTTCAACAAATGGTGTTGGGAAATTGGACAGCCACATGCAGAAGAATGAAACTGGACCATTTCCTTACACCACACACAAAAATAGACTCCAAATGGTTGAAAGACCTAAATGAGAGACAGGAGTCCATCAAAATCCTAAAGGAGAACACAGGCAGCAATCTCTTCGACCTCAGCTGTGGGAACTTCTTCCTAGAAACATCGCCAAAGGCAAGGAAAGGAAGGGCAAAAATGAACTATTGGGACTTCATCAAGATAAAAAGCTTTTGCACAGCAAAAGAAACAGTCCACAAAACCAAAAGACAACCGACAGAATGGGAGAAGATATTTGCAAATGACATATCAGATAAAGGGCTAGTGTCCAAAATCTATAAAGAACTTAGCAAACTCAACACCCAAAGAACAAATAATCCAATCAAGAAATGGGCAGAAGACATGAACAGACATTTTTCCAAAGAAGACATCCAAATGGCCAACAGACACATGAAAAAGTGCTCAACATCGCTCGGCATCAGGGAAATCCAAATCAAAACCTCAATGAGATACCACCTTACACCAGTCAGAATGGCTAAAATTAACAAGTGAAGAATCGACAGATGTTGGTGGGGATGCAGAGAAAGGGGAACCCTCCTCCATTGTTGGTGGGAATGCAAGCTGGTGCAGCCACTCTGGAAAACAGTATGGAGGTTCCTCAAAAAGTTGAAAATAGAGCTACCATACGAACCTGCAGTTGCACTACTGGGTATTTACCTCAAAGATACAAATGTAGCGATCTGAAGAGGTATGTGCACCCCGATGTTTATAGCAGCAATGTCCACAATATCCAAACTATGGAAAGAGCCAAGATGTCCATTGACAGATGAATGGATAAAGAAGTGGTGTATATATACAATGGAATATTATGCAGCCATCAAAAGGAATGGAATCTTGCCATTTGCAATAACGTGGATGGAATTGGAGGGTATTATACTGAGTGAAATGTCAATCAGAGAAAGACAAATATCATATGACCTCACTGATAGGAATTCTTAATCTCAAGAAACAAACTGAGGGTTCCTGGAGTGGTGGGGGGGTGGGAGGGATGGGGCACTGGGTGATAGACATTGGGGAGGGTATGTGCTATGGTGAGTGCTGTGAATTGTGTAAGACTGTTGAATCACAGACCTGTACCTCTGAAACAAATAATACATTATATGTTAAAAAAAATAAGAAGATAGTAGGAAGGGATAAATGAAGGGGGGGAAATCAGAGGGGGAGATGAACCATGAGAGACTATGGACTCTGAGAAACAAACTGAGGGTTCTAGAGGGGAGGGGGTGGGGGATGGCTTAGCCTGGTGATGGGTATTAAAGAGGGCATGTACTGAATGGAGCACTGGGTGTTATACACAAACAATGAATCATGGAACACTACATCAAAAACTAATGATGTAACGTATGGTGATTAACATAACATAATAAAAAAAAGAAAGAAACTAATCCAATTATACTAACATATAAATGAATGATAAGTGTTAACTTATTAATTTTTGTGGATATTTATATTTGACAGGAGGAAAACCCCTGCTCAGTTTAAGTCCAAAATGTAAAGCTGTAAATATAAAATTTCAAATTTGGTACACTTTGCTGGATCAATGTTTCTCCTTCTAGAATGTCTTGTTTTGACTGTAGATAAAAACCTTTTGCTAAAAAGCTTCTGCCCAACAAAGGAAACCATCAACCAAATGAGAAGGCAACCTATAAAATGGAAGAAAATACTTATAAACCATCTATCTGTTAAGGTATTAATGCTACTCTGACAAGTTTTTTTATGTTTTGTCAATGCCAAGAAACATTTACTATAAAACAACAAAAATTAAATAATATTAGGTTCCACTTAGAAAGTATGAAATTAGTTCTTACACATAGTTTTATAAAACTAAATATATTTACTATATATTATATTAAAGGTTAGGCCTAGAAAGTACTTCCAACTTGTACATGAAGCTTAATAATTATAGGTAACATTTTTTGAGTGTTTAATGTGGTCCAGACACAAAGTTAGGGCACTTATATGCATTACATCATTAATATGCAAAATAATAGCACAAGAAAAAAACTATCATTAGAGTTTTAGAGATTTAGAAAATTTCTGAAGTCACACAATTATCTGGTGGAAGATCCAAAATTTAACTCATGTTTATTGGACCCAGAGCTGCTCTTTTTTCCCCCTTTATTGAGATATAATTGACATATAACATTGTATTAGTCTACAGTATAGTAGCTCCTGCTTCTACATAAATTTTACTTGATTCCAATCTAGTAAATTATATAAGAGACAATCATAATCCTATTCATTGTGTTCAGTTTTTGTATAGGAAAACAAAAACAACGACAATAAATTCTGTTTTTTTCCCATGGAGAAGTATAATTAAGGAAGAATGGTAAACTTCTCTTCGTAGGTAAAATATTTTTGGAATACCTCCTAAAATAGGTTTATTTATTGGTAAGCCAATCTCTCACATCTTGCCATCAAGTTGTAATCATGAGATTGGGTTAATCAAAAGCAATATATGATACCGAGTAGGTAGAAAACCTGAAGATTGTTTCCTTTGACCCAGTCATGCTAGAGAGAAGCACTTGACAGACAGAAAGTGGAATTCCTGTTCTCATATCCTAGGGGATTCTGGAGAGAACAAGATGGAGCCACTTGGATAAAGTCAGATACCAGTTTACTTGTCCACATCCCCAACTCCCTTCTCTATCTGATTCTGAACTTCAAGTTACGTATTTCTATGTGTGTGTGGGGGAGAGGGATCTTTAGAGATATCTAACTATGTAGCAGATTGAAGGTTTCAAGCCTAGTACCCCATTTTCTCAAGTATAGGGATACTATGGACTGAATTGTGTCCCTCCTACTCACAAATTCATATGTTGAATCCCTAACCCTCAATGTGACTGTATTTGCAGATAAGAGTCTTCAATGACGCCATAGGGTGGGGCATTAGTCAGATAGGATTTGTGGCCTTATAAGAAGAGGAAGATCTCACACTCTTGCTTTCTTGCTTGCTCTCTAACTCTCACTCTTTTTCTTGCTCTCTTTCTCTCCTTCTCTCTGCATATGCACAAAGAAGAAAGCCCATTTGAGTACACAGCAAGAAGGTGGCTGAGGACAAGCAAGGAAGAGAGCTATCACCAGAAACTAAATTGGCTAGCACCTTGCTCTCAGACTTTCCACCCTCCAGAACTATAATAAAATAAATTTATGTTGTTTAAGCCACCCAGTTTGTGGTATTTTGTTACAGCAGCCCTAGCTGATTAAGATAAGGGCAGGCTGTAAGTCTCTAAAAGCAACACACCCAGTCATTTCCAACATGGTATGAGAAAAATGGTGCAGCATCTCTGATGGGTGCCAATATATGGGTAAGACTGAGGCAATGTTTCTGGTTCCCCAAGTCATATAGGTACAAAGTACTCAGAAGTTCCCTATATCCCAGTAAATTGCCTTGGAAATGAGAGTGTAGGTGTACAACCCAAGGTCTCCAGCCAAGGAAAAGGAGGCTGTTTTGAGTGAGAACATTGAATCCTGGATAAATGACTGAACCATGAGCTCTAGAAATGGGTTTCAGCACATCAGCCCCAAAGACCAAATGATATTCCTCTTATCCTAGCAGTTACCAGTCCAGAGAACACACCAGTCCAGTCATTCTGCAATAGTGACTAGCAAGAATCTAGTGATTTGCCCCTGGATCTCACTGACTGGGCCTGAGATCTCACAAGATTTGGAGAGTTCTCCAAAATTTGGACAAAGATCACACAAGATTTGACCCTGGATCTCACTGACGGCCTGAGATCTCATGATATTTGGATGAATTCTTTCAAGACTTTGACTGAGATCATGCGGGATATGCCCCTGAATGCAAGCTGATACATCCACTCTGGAAAACAGTGTGGAGATTCCTCAAAAAGTTAAAAATAGAGCTCCCCTATGACCCTATGAACTACTAGGTACTTACCCCAAAGATACAAATCAGAAGGGGCACCTGCACCCCAATGTTCATAGCAGCAATTATGGAAAGAGCCAAGATGTCCATTGGTAGATGAATGGATAAAGAAGTGGTATATATATAGAATAGAATATCACTTAGCCATCAGAAAGGATGAATACTTACCATTTGCATCAACATGGATGGAACTGGAGGGTTTCATGCTGAGCAAAATAAGTCAATCAGAGAAAGACAATTATATTGTTTCACTCGTTTGTGGGATATAAGAAACAGGGCAGAGGACCATAGGGGAAGGGAGGGAGAACAGGATGGGAAGTCATCACAGTGGGAGAAAAACCATGAGAGACTCTTGACTATAGGAAACAAACAGGGTTGCTGGAGGGGAAGCAGGTTGGGGGATGGGGTAATTGGGCGATGGGTATTAAGGAGGGTAAGTGATGTGATGAGCACTGGGTCTTATATGCAACTGATAAATTATTGAACACTACATCTGAAACTAATGATGTACTATAAGTTGGCTAATTGAATTTAAAGGGCAAAAGGGGAATTTAAATAAAAAATAAAGTGGAAAAAAAGAATCTAGAGATCAATCTTCATTACAGTGAAATTCCATAAGCATATGCCTTCTTGAAATATCCAGATTCCATTTTGTAGGGAAAGAGTGGAGGAATTCTAAAAGACTAAGAACTTACCTGAGTCCATCAAACTGAGTCATATAAAAGAAGTTCTTGAATTACTGAATAAATATCAGCCTTAATTTATCAGGCTGGAAAGTGATTTAGTAGTTCTTGCCCCTCCATCCTTCTCTGACCCTGCTATCCAATGTATGGGACCCTTCAGAAAGACCAGATTGTTAATTTCTGGAGAAATAAAGATGGTACATTGGTTTTGTATATCTTTATATAAGGTGAATAAATTTTGCAATCATAATAACCTTATTTTCACTTGAGGTTATCTTACTCCTAGGGTGAAAAATCAGTTTCCTATCAAGGATCATCTCTAAAAATTTGGTAGTTGTTGCTTGATGTGTTGGGCTAAAAGTATTCCAAGGTTTCATCTTGACACTGTAGAAACAAATGCCATGATTAATGATAAGTGTTAGCTTTAGAAATGGGATGGAATAATAGTGACACATTTTCTAAGTATTTATTGACACTGGCTTATATTGATGGAAAGCAGAAGCTCTCCATGTGGGAAAGACTTTCCTCAGTCCAGCATCTGACATTTGTTTAAATTGCTAGTTAGATTTCCTGATATGAAGGAAACACTGCATCCACTTCTGTCTTCTAGGAGAATGGTATATGTTATTTTAAGTGATAATGTTCTTTTATTTAGGAAAATGCCTTGATGGAATGTTTTGGTCATCCTGGATTATTAAAGGACATTATTCCTCCACAATAGTATTCAAATCAGGATACCAGAAGATTTTTTTAAATTTAATTTTATTTTATTATGTTATGTTAGTCACCATACAGTACATCATTAATTTTTTTCTTCCTTTTTCCTCTTCACTATGTTATGTTAATCACCATACATTACATCATTAGTTTTTGATGTAGTGTTCCATGATTCATTGTTTGCGTATAACACCCAGTGCTCCATGCAGTATGTGCCCTCCTTAATACCCCTTACTGGGCTAACCCATCCCTCTACTCCCTTCCCCTCTAAAACCCTCAGTTTTTTTCTCAGAGTCCATAGTCTCTCATGGTTCATCTCCCCCTCCAATTTTGTAAAAGAAACAAATTCTCCATCATAGGTGCTCCAAACAGCTTTAAAAAAATCTTTTTTTTGCTGCTGCTGCATTTTTGCTTCTTTCCTTGAAACTTACCCATTCCAGATATCAACTACCTAATCTTATTAAAAAGTCCTTGCCAAGAACTTTATAACATCCTCACAAGTAGCAGTTCTTTAGCTGACTTTCTTGCCTAATCGATTAATGGCTCTTGGTGGGAATTTCACTCAGTGGAGGATAGTGGCTAAGAGGATAGATATTTAGGGCAATCCAGTCATCTTGATGCATTTGTAAAGACAATCATGACTGCCTTACTGATTTCTTGAATGATTCTTAGGAAATAGTTTTATATTTATCTTTTTAATGTCATAATCAGTTGCCCCAAGAGGTGACTTGTTCAGAAATTGCTCAGAGGTCTTATTATAAGTAGTGCTATTATTCCTGTGACTATTATTTATAAATAGGACCTGACCAAGTTTTTATACAATATACTCTTCACTCAGTTTGCAGTTGTTAAATTACTTAACAGAGTTTTAAAAATCCTTTCAATATTAGGAAAAAAAAATTACACAAAATAAAAAATGTGAAGCAAAGAAGAAAAAACATAGAGTTAATCATTATAGAAAGATAAAGAAAATGCAGGAAAATTATAAGATTTTCTAGCCTTTTTTATTCCTCAAGCAAGGTCACATTTCTTAGATAAAAGTAAATTAATTGTCTAATTTCTTGGCACACAGTAGGCACTCAGTTCATTTAAAACATTCCCAGAAAATGCTGCAACATAAATAAAATAATCTCATTCTATTTGACAGTCTGATACTTAAGAAATTAGTTTTATAATTCAGACATTTAAATCAAAACAATACCAATAAATAATGTATTGCCAAGTCTTTATCATACTCTGTTATTATATATATAATATTATACTGCAATTATTAATGTATATATCTTTCTAACTTACCAGACCATGACCTCTTTGAGTAAGGGTCATGCTTTCATCATTTCTGTGTCACAGTTTCTTGTGAAGAGTAGGTACTCAGCAAATATGTGTTGAATAAATGGTTGGTAATGACAGTCATTTGATTTTCCATTTTTAAAAAGATGAGGATTGAAGTTGCTACAATCACATATGTTTTGCAATCATAAAAGATGAAAGTAGAGCAGCCATTCATTAAAAATCTGATTACCTATACATCAAGCAGCAGCATAATAACAATACTTTTATCTCCATCATTAAAATGAATATAATTAGTTTCAAGATTGCATGTGTCTAATAAGATGATTACACTATTTAGGGGACCTTTCACTCTACCAGAATGTCATGAAAATAGATTCATACATGTTTTATTTCTAAGTCATCTCAATAACAAGTTATAAATATAACTAATACTTCTCTGGTAATTGGAAAACATATTTAAGTAGAATGCCTATCAACTTTACTAATCAACCTTACTGATTTTTCACTATTTATCATAATTGAGACCTGCAAAATTATATAAAATAAAATCACACAAGGAAATTTTTAATCATGTTCCAGGATGCATGCATGTTAGTAAATGAAATTGATATTCTGTCACCTAAATATCATAATTATTAAGTCTAAAATCTAAATCGTATAATTCTAATGTTTTTATTTATTTTTTTTAAAATGTCTTGTTTCAAATAACCATTTTTTTGTTTGTTCATCTCATAGTACAGAATTTCAGTGCTCCTGTTAGGTTGATAAACAAACTACTGCATTTGTTTTTCCAGGTATGAATAATTACATTTGTAGTCACAATAATTGTACAACTGTGTACCAGAAGACCCAATAAAGATGTTATAACCACTTTAGAAGTAGCCTTTGGCATAACTGTTGCAGAAAAGTGGGGAAGGGGCATGCTGTGATAGTGCTCCAATATAATTTATTTGAATAAATACTGCATATAAAACACTTTATATAATATTTAAACCATTTTTAATTATTATATTACTTTCAATGAAACCTTTGTACAATTGTGAACATTGTTTCTGAGGAGCTGATGGATAACTCTGAAGACATTCAATAATGTCAGCAAATAGAGTTTTGACTGAAAATCAAAATCTACAGTACAAACAAAACCATTATTTAAAAGAATGACCATATATTTCACATTCAAGTTGTTACAATAAAAGCTAGACAAACTGCTCATTTTCTTCTCAAAACTGAACAAAACTAATGCAACCAGCATCATGAAAATTTTTCAGACACATAATGCTTGGAAGTAATAAAAACAATTTTCAGAAAGAAAGCTATATTCTTAACCTCAGATTGAAAAAAATAATATATATATATATAATTTTTTTTACCTTTATGTACCTCTAGGCCCAGGTTGTAGCATTTCATATTAGCCGATCTATGACCATTATTTCCTCAAGCCTTTTTTCCAGAAAACTTTCTCTGATGAAAGTCGGTGCACAAGGGTTTCCTTTGTTTTGTATTTCTTGCCACTTATTCATACATTGTATTATTTGTTCATAAATTAGAGATCCTCTTAATTGCATATGCATTTCCACAGACAGATTATGAGCCCTGTGAGCATGAAATATCAGATATGAAGTGTCTGTATAAAATAGTGACTCAATGAATGCTAAATAAACATCTTATTAATAGCCCTAAAAAGCATGTGATTGTTGTAATTTGCCACTTATAAAAAATAAATATTGGTTTTAAAGAAATCTGCAAATTCTTAATTTCAAGGCAAACAAAATACAAATATACTAACAATCAAGTAATTTTTTTATTCTGAAAATGATTATTTTATTGAAATTGGTTTTGCTATTTTTATTGCATAAAATATTTAGTTTAGCAAACATGTAAATCATACTTAAAGTCAAATCAAATAATAAATTATCAAAGTGTAATATTTCCTTGATTAGACATGTGTTATATTTTAAAAATTTAAATGATCTAAAATGGCATTTCATAATGATATTTAATGGAAAATATCACACAAATTTTGTCCTATCATTCTGCATGGTTTGTGACATATTTTCCATGGTACATAAATAGTGGAAGTACTGAACTTCAGGGTTACAAATGTGTTGAATGAACATTATATAATGAAGGACACAAGCTAGAATGTATAAACACTTATTAACTTTAGCAGTAAAACCCTCTTCTATGTAGTATAGAGCTTGTATGGTCCATTGCTAGAACAAGGTACTAATGAAAGAACTTTTTTTGGTATTTGATAACAAAATAGGCCAGTTAACTATGTAAAAATATACTTTGTTTCTTGGTCACACACTATACATTTTCTCTTAGTCAGTTATCTTAAAAGTAGTCCTGAAGGATACAAAAAAACCCAAAAGTTTGTGGATGGTTCACTGCAGCCCATTGTCAGCACTGATTATGGGTCAGTAGCATCAGCAGAAATATGCAACACTTGAAGGTGAAGACACCAGTAGAATTGATAAGGCATCTTTCTTTGAAGTAAACATAACATTCTGCCACTCTTGTAAAATCTCTCAGAGATGTGTGGCTGCTTTTATTCATGTCAATTTCATTCTAACTCATAATTCTTTATAGCTAAATTTGACATTTTCAGCAAGAATCACAGCATGAATGATCACCATGTTCTTCATAGGTTTTGGCTTTACCCTATCAAGGAAGTTGAAATACTTAAAAAATAATGTTCTTTAAAATGATTGATTTTATCAAACAAGTCTCAGTTGGCTTGCAACTTCCTTGACTCATCACTATTCCACATACTCTCCATATTGTCAGATCCTCTTTCTATGATTAATTGATCAAAAACCATGACAACCTGAAAGTGTAAATTGCACAAACCTCATGTCCTTAGTATTTTTTGCAAAGCACATTTTCTTGGATAGGTGAACATATGTAAAGTAATAAATCTATAAAACTGTTTATGAGGTATTGCTGCAAAAAGTCAAATTAGAAGTCATAACTTATGTGTAAAATGATAAATGCTCACTAAAGTTTTTCTTAGTTTTCTTTTGGGGTAGTGCTATGGTTTTCTACTGTTTTGGTTTCAGTTTTGGTTTTCACTTTGAAGAAGACAAAAGGAGATATTTCTTGGTTCTGTGCTTTTGGTGCAGGAAAATTCTAACATAACTACTGTGGCTAAATGAATGCCCAATCACTAACCATAGAATGGAATAGTTTGAAGAGCTTAGTAGGCAACTGAAACTACCAGTGAAATTACAGTTGTGCAGAGTGGATTAAGATCCTAGGAGTAAATGGATAAATTCTGTATAGAAATGTGCTGTCCTATATGATGAGGACTGGACACATATGGGTATTGGGAACTTGAAATGTGGCTAGTCCAAATTAAGATATGCTGGCAGTAAAAAATACACACCACTTTTCGAAGACTTAGTATAAAAAATGTAAAATGTTTTATGCTAGGTACATAGTAGGAATTGATCTCTCAATAACCATTCTCCACTTTCTCTATAATAATGAAGCTTAGTTGTACAATGAATACTCTAATAAAGATTACATTTCCCAGCTTTGTAGCTAAATGTGGCCATGAAGGCTGGTTCTGGCCAATGAGATGTAAATGAAGTGCCATATGCAACTTCTTTAAAAGGCAATTAAAATATCCTGTATTTATATCCTCCTACTGTGCTAGCTGGAATTTAGACAAGTGGTAGGAGTGGGGTAGGCATCTTAGGCCACAAGATAAAAGCTATATATTTAGGGTGGCTGAACAAAAAAGAATGATTCTGAGTTCTGAGAACAGTAGAGTTATCATGTCAGCTTTAGAACACTTATGCTAGGACTGTTTCATGAGAGTAAGGTAAATTCTATCTTATCTAATCTGTTTTTAACTACTGCATGATATTTCATGATGAATGTGTATCTACCATAAATTATCTATCCACTTTTGGAGTAATGGACACTCAGGTTTTTCCTGCTCACTGCCGTCACAAATATCAAAACAATGATGTCCCCATATGGATCTATGTGAAGATTTCTGAGATATTATTCAAGAGAATGATTGCTGAAGAATACAATATGTATAATATTATATTTGTATAAGCAGTGCACTTTTTTTTCTATATAATGGTTGCACCAATTTACACTCCCTTCAGCTAGCACTTTTAGGCTAGCCCAGGTGGTGAGACACCATTGCAGTCAATGGCAATATACTTAATTTGCATGTCAGAACTAAAGAGGGGAAAGTCAGCCTCACAAAAGCTCCATGAGGGAAAGAATGGTGTCCGCTTTTATATTCCATTATAGACCCAATGACTGACACAAATAGTAGTAGCTCCATGAATATTTGTTGAAAAAAATTAGTGAATATATAGATCCTACAAAGATAAAGTTGTACATTCACAAAGACAAGCACTCCATGTGGACTTGATTCACAATTAATAGGGAAAGCCTAATATAATATTATATACATACCAAAATTATATATATCAAATTATATAGATACCAAAAATATATATACCAAAATTATATAAATACCAAATATATATATATATAGTACTATACACACACACACACACACATACACATAGGCTTCCATTTAGTACCATTATATGTATACAGACTTCCTCATTTAGATGTAAGTCTCCTGAGGGTAAGGGCTATATCCCCAGTTCCTAAAACAGTATGGTACTTGGTACAGACTAGGTACTCAGTATATTCGCCAAATGACTGAACAAACCATAATATAATCAATCAGTATATATTGAATCACTCCACATTGAATAAGCATGCTAAGCTCTGTGGAAAAACTAAGACGTATGAGACAAATCCATGATCTCAAGCTGCTTATAGTCTGACAAAGCAGAAAAGACAATGCATACAGAAAGCTAACTAGTAATGCCGGGCAGTTTGAGGAAAGGAAACAACTAATGAAACAACTAATAGGAGCTCAGAGGGTGCAAAGACATATGTAGGTTTTCACTGACAAGATGGAATCTGAGGTGAGTCTACTTAAGTTGGCAAAGTGAGATGTGTGGACTCTCTAGGGGAACTGACCTGCATAAACAAATAATAACCTCAAAGAAAATATTTCCTCAAATATGCGTATAGCTTTCCACTTTACAAAGCACTTTCACACATATTTTATCACTTAATCCTCATGATAATTTTTGAGGTCATCAGAGAATGGACTAATGTCCAAACTATTTTTTGTTTAAAGATTTTATTTATTTATTTGACAGAGAGAGAGTGAGAGAGATAGCGATAGCAGGAACACAAGCAGGGGGAGTGGGAGAGGGAGAAGCAGGCTTCTCGCGGAGCAGGGAGCCCGATGTGGGGCTTGATCCAGGACCCTGGGATCATGACCTGAGCCGAAGGCAGACGCTTAACGACTGAGCCACCCAGGTGCCCCTGTCCAAACTATTTTTGAGGAAAATGCAGCTCAGATACTAATTTGCTTAAAGCCACTTGACTTGGAAGCAAAATCCAGGTTTTCTAATTCTTAGTGTAAGGCCCTGTCCTCAGTACCAGGAGTCAAAGGGCAGAGCTATTACATAGCTGGGATCTTGTCTCTAAATTTAATTAAGAGGTGTTTCTCCCGGACATGTTTGGATAACTGTGGCTGATTGTGTTTCCATTACCTGTGTTTATTTGTGTTTGTCTAATCTTCCCATTAGATTAAGCACCTCTGTAAGGGTTGGGTTATGACCTCTATTTCCTTTGTAATTTCCACAGACCATAGTACAATTAAGAGGTGTTGATTGGCCTATCTCTATTGTAAAACAGTATCATGAGGAGGAAAATGAAATAAATTCTAACAAAATACATTTTGAATTCAATTATTTGTAGATTAAGCTACAGAGATGTATACAAATAGAAACACATAGCCTACGTAATTTCATCAATAGGAGACGATTGCCTTCTGCCAGTGACTAGTCAGATCCTTTAAGATACCTATTTATATATCATTCTCATCATAGACTGAAGATTAGACAAACTAACATTTCAGTTGCAGGTTTTTATAAGCAAAAGGGGAATCTACTGTTTGTATTGTATTTATCAGACATTAAATCACTTAGCTACTACTCTACACAAAAAGGAATATATGTTAAAAGAGCAGGAACCAAGCAGCTTGTCTTCATATAAAATTTTACTTAAGATATTGCTAAACTAAATAAACTGGCCCTAATTTTCATACTTGACTTGAAACCAGAGGGAGAAAAAAGCGTTTCCATTTCAATCCATGTCTAAGATGCTTCTCCAATTCTCTTATTTTTTTTCTTTTGGCAGATTAGTAACATAAATTATGTTACTAATTACAATGTCTATATCCTAGACATTGTAATTAAGGTTAGGGTCTTATATAATATTTTAAAATCATGAATAAAATTAAAATGATATTTAAAATATTTTATTTATTTATTATTTATTTAAATTCAGTTAGCCAAGGTATAGTACATTATTGGTTTTTGATATAATGTTCAGTGATTCATTAGTTCAGTATAGCACCCAGTGCTCATCATATCACGTGCGTTTATTTATTTATTTGAGAGCAAGAGGGAAGGAGAGAGAGACAGGGAAAGCACAGAGGAAGAGTGAGAGGGAGAAGCAGACTCCCCGCTGAGCAGGGAGTCCGACATGGGGCTCAATCCCAGGACCCCGAGATCATGACCTGAGTTGAAGATGGATGTTTAGCTGACTGAGCCACCCAGGCACCCCAAATTGAAATATGATTTAAAAGTAATATAAAAAATATAAGTCAAAACATGGTTATAGCTATAACATTAATATTTGACTATGCATTTGTCAATTCTGTCTCTAAAACAGTTTTCAAACTTTGCATTAGGAAAAAAGCATGTCTATAGCTATTATTAAAGAACAGGAAATAACTTCCACATTAGGTTTTCTTTATTTCTCTTTCTTTTGTTTCTGGAGCTTTAAGCAGAGAGACTTAAAGTATTCATGGCACACTCTCTTTATCAATCTATAGAAGGCAGCTCTTATTTATTTCCCCTATTCATTCCTGATATCAATTCCCATCCTCCTCATAGGCTTCCATTTTAGTATGTTCAGTATATTCCTTTGAATATGTTTGCAATGTTCTAAAAATTAACACTGTTGTGTGTATATATTTAATATACAAAATGGTAGTGTGTTATAGAACTCACTTAATTTTTAATTTTTTAAATTCAACCACACTTTCTAATTTTTAAAAAAGTTTAAAAATAAAAATCATATATATTTAAGGCATACAACACAATGATTTGATATACATATAAGTGAAATGATTACTACAGTCAAGCTAATTAATATATCATCTCCTCACATGGTTATTATTTTTTTTTTGCTTGTGATGAGAACAGCTGAAATCTCTCTTAATAAATTTTCAGTATTCAATGCAAAGTTATTAACTATAGTCATCATGGTGTACATTAGATCTCTAGAGTTATTTATCCTGCATAACTGCAACTTTGTGCCCTTTGAACAACATCTCCCCATTTCCTCCACTTCCCTCATAGCTGGTTACCACCATTCTACTTTCTGCTTCAATGTATTTGATTTTTTTTTAGATTTCACATGTTAAGTAAGATAATGCAGGTGTGTATGTTTGTGAGAGAGAGAGAGACTTGCTTCACTAAGCATTGTGTCTTCTAAGAACAGGTATATAAAAAGGTGCTGAACATCACAAATCATCAGGGAGATGCAAATCAAAATCACAATGAGATGTCACCTCACAACCAGCAGGATGGACATTCCTCAAAAAACTAAAAATATAACTATCAAATGACCTAGTAATCTCTCTTCTGTGTCTATGTTTGAAGGAAATTAAGTCACTATTTAAGAGAGATATCTGCTTTCATGTTCATTGCAGCATTATTCACAGTAGCCAAAACATGGAAACAACCTGTGTCTCTTGATAAATGGATAGATAAAGAAATTGTGGTATATGGGGCGCCTGGGTGGCTTGGTTGGTTAAGAGTCTGCCTTTGGGGTGCCTGGGTGGCTCAGTCATTAGGCGTCTGCCTTCAGCTCAGGTCATGATCCCAGGGTCCTGGGATGGAGCCCCGCCTCGGGCTCCCTGCTTGGCCGGAAGCCTGCTTCTTCCTCTCCCACTCCCCCTGCTTGTGTTCCTGCTCTTGCTATCTCTCTCTGTCAAATAAATAAATAAAATCTTTAAAAAAAAAAGAGTTTGCCTTCAGCTCAGGTCATGATCTCAGGGTCCTGGGATCCAGCCCCACGTTGGGCTCTCTGCTCAGCGGGGAGCCTGCTTCTCCCTCTGCCTCTGCCTGCCTCTCTGCCTACTTGTGCTCTCTCTCTCTCTGTCAAATAAATAAAATCTTTTAAAAAATAAATTGTGGTATATAAATACAATGGAATATTATTTTGAAAAGTAAATTTGTCATTTGCAACTACATGGATGAACCTTTCTAACTTTGTAATATACATAATATTCTCTTTTACTCTTGAACATTTTCATTATTTTGAAGTTATTTTTAACATCTTATTATTTATTATATACAAATAATTAAAAATGCATTTAGAAGTTTCAAACATACAGTTCAGTTTAGTGAGTTTTAGAGTGAATGCTCATATATCCACTACCTCGATTCCACCAGTAATATTTTACTATATGTAGTTTACCACATATCTATCCATCTTTTCAAACTTTATCATCTATTAACCCATTTGACTTTTGGAATATTTTAAAATAATTTGTAGACATTAGTATATATCACCATAAATATTTCAGAACATATATAAGCTAGGGTTCAATAATTATTAACACTGTTTTTTTTTATTTTATTATGTTATCTTAGTCACCATACAATGCATCATTAGCTTTTGATGTAGTGATCCACGATTCATGGTTTTCATATAACACACAGTGGGGTGTTTCTATTTAAAATTTACTCAAATGAAAAACCCAAAACTTGTGTATATTTATGTGACAAATTCATACACTTTTGCAATCTAAACTCCACCCCAAATATAGAACATTAGCAGTACCAGAAATTTTCTTCCTACCCCTTCCACCACATAAATCTCTACTCTTGACCTCCAACACTACCATTTTTATTTTTTTCAAACATAAATTAATTTTGCTTGCTTTAGAATTTCATATAAATAGAATCACATTGTACATAGTCTTGTATAAGGCTTATTTCACTAAGAACTTTATGTCTTATTGTCATCACTGTAGTATTCTACAGTATAAACAAACCACTTTGTTTATCCTTTCTCCTATTGATGAGGACCTGGAGAATTTCCAGTTTTTGACTATTATGAATAAACCTATTATGAAAAATCCTTGTGCAACTATTTATGTAGGACATGTACTTTCATTTCTCTTGAGAAATACTGAGGAGTGGAATTAGTAGGTTACAGTGTAGATGAATGTAGAAGAAACTATTTCCATTGTGATTGTACCATTATACATTCTCACCAACATTGGTAATGCCTGTTATTTTAACCGTAGCCAGATTTGAGGGTCAGTAGTAGTAGTAGCTTTAATTTGTATATCTCCAAAGATAAATTATGTGATTATTGACCTTTCATATAACTTCTTTAGGTAACTGTATGTTTGAATGTTTTGTCTCTATTTTTTGCTAGATTTTTAAAAAAATTACTATTGAGTTGTAGGATTTTTACTATATATTTGTCAGATTTTGGTATCAGTGTATCTGGCCTCCTCCATTTTCTGAGTTTATGTAAGATTGACATTATTTTTTCTTTAAATGTTTCATAGAATTCAACAGTGAAGTCATCTTGACCTGAAGTTTTCTTTGAGGGAAGATTTTTGATAATAAATTCAATTTTATTAGTAGATATATGGCTATTAAGATATTAAATCTGTTAATTTTGATACATTGTATATTTCAAGGAATCTATCCCTTTACCTAAGTTGTCAAATTTGTTCACATAAAGTTGATAATAATATTATTTTATTACCTTTTAATACTTGTAGGATATTCAGTGATATGCCTTCTAATATTACTGATATTGGTAATTTTATTCTCTTGGTTCTTGAACACCCTAGCAATAGCTTAAACAATGTTCTTGTTCTTGGGGCACCTGGGTGGCTCAGTTGTTAAATGTCTGCCGTTGGCCCAGGTCATGATTCCAGGGTCCTGGGATCAAGCCCCGCATTGGGCTCCCTGCTCAGCAGGAAGCCTGCTTCTCCCTCTCCTGTTCCCCCTGCTTGTGTTCCCTCTCTCGCTGTCTCTCTCTGTCAAATAAATAAATAAAATCTTTAAAAAAACCAAAAAACACAATGTTCTTGCTCTTTTCAAAGAAACCATTCTTGAATTTGCTATTCTTTATTGTTTTTTTAAAATTTCTATACCTTTAATGTCTGCTTCTATTTTTTTATTTATTAAGTTTTTTAAAGATTTATTTATTTATTTTAGAGAAGGGGGAGGGACAGAAGGAGAGGGAGAGAGAAAAATCTCAAGCAGACTCCCTGCTGAGCTCAGAGCCCATAGGGCTTGATCTCACAACCCTGAGATCATGACCTGAGCTGAAATCAGGAGTCAGATGTTTAACCAACTGAGCCACCCAGGTGCCCCTATTTATTGAGTTTTTATTTTAATTCCAGTATGGTTAACATACAGTGTTATATTACTTTCAGGTGTACAATATAGTCAACAATTCCATACATCACCCGGTGCTCATCATAAGTTCACTCTTTAATCCCCATCTGCCCTCTTCTAACCATAGGTTTGTTTTCTATAGTTAAGAGTTTGTTTCTTGGTTTGTTTCTCTCTCTCTTCTTTTTTTAAATTTATTTATTTATTTATTTTTGCTTTGCTCATTTGTTTTGTTTCTTAAATTCTGTGATGGAGCTAAAGAATATAATGCTAAGTGAAATTAGTCAGAGAAAACCAAATACCATTCGCTCCTATTTTTATTACTTCCTTTGTTCTAATTAATTTACTTTGTCATTTTTCTATCTTCTTATGTTGGAATCTTATGTCACTGATTTTATAAATTTCTTCTCTTCTAATATATGTATTTACAGATATATATTTTCCTTTGAGCTGTGTTTTAGCTGCAATCCATGAATTTTCTGTAGTGGTATGCTTAGATTCCTTTCTCTTTATCTTTTATATATCTACTATAGGTTTTTGCTTTTTGGTTACCATGAGGCTTACATAAAACCTCTTATATTTATTACAGTCCATTTTAAACTGATAACTTGACTTCAAACACATATTAAAGCTCTACATTTTTACTCTTGACCCCATTTTATATTTTGGATTTTACAATTTACATCTTTTTAGCTTGTGTCTCCATTAACAAATTATTGTAGTTGCAGTTATTTTTAAAACTTTTATCTTTTGATCTTCATACTAAATTTAACAGTGATTTACCCACCACCATTACAAAACTAGAATATGCAGAATTCAACTATATATTCACCTTTACCAGTGAGATTCATATTTTATGTTTTCCTGTTACTAATTAGCACCCTTCCATTTCAGCTTGCAGTCCCATTAACATTTCTTGTAGAATTGGTCTAGTGGTGATAAAATCCTACAGCTTTTGCTTGTTTGAAATCCTCTATCTGTCATTCAGTTCTGGAAGATAAATTTTCCGGGTAGAGTATTTTAGGTTAGCAGGGGTTTTTTTTGTTTGTTTTGCTTTGTTTTTCCTCTCAGCACTTTGAATAGATTACGCTATTCTCTTCTGACCTGCAAAATTTCTGCTGAAAAATTTGCTGGTGGTTGTATGGAGGTCCCCTTGCATGTAATGAGTTGTGTTTTCTTGCTGCTTTTAAGATTCTCTCGTCTTTAACATTTGGCAATTTAATTATAATGTATCTCAATGTAGATCTGTTTAGATTCCTCTTATTTGGAACTCTCTGGGCTTCTTGGATCTAGATATCTGTTTCTTTCCCCAGGTTAGGGAAGTTTTCAGCCATTATTCCTTTTAATAAGCTTTCTGTTCCTTTCTGTCACTTCTTCTGAGTCCCATGTAATACAAAGTTTGCTCTATTTGATGATATCCTATAGTCCCTTAAGCTATTTTCCCTTTTTTCATTCTTTTTTTTTCTTTTTGCTCCTCTGATTGGGTGAATCCTAGTCCCCTGTCTTTTGAGTTTGCTGATCCTTTCTTCCAATTGATTCATTGAATTTTTTAGTTTAGCTATTGTATTCATTACCTCTATAATTTCTGTTTGATACTTTCTTATGTTTTCTGTATTTTTGTTGAAATTCTCACTTTGTTCATGAATTTTTTTCCTGACCCCAGTAAGTATTTTTTATGACCATTATTTAGAGTTCTTTATCAGGTAAATAATTTATCTTTGTTTCATTATGTCTGTTTCTGGAATTTTATCTTGTTCTTTTGTTTAGAACACATTCCTCTGTTTCTTAATTTTCCTTAACTCTCTGTGCTGGTTTCTGCACATTAGATAAAACAGTCATCTCATTCAGTCTTGACAGGCTGGTCTTGTGTAGGAGATAAATCTTATTGTTTAGCCCAGCCCAAGCTATTGATCGTCTCTCAAAACTTTTATCATTGTCTTTGTTTTTAGTGGCTCCCAGTAGTTGCAGGTGTGTCAAGACTTGTCAGTATAGCAAAGTGGAGCATCTCAGTCAGTACCTAGATGTAGGTTGATTGAAAGCCAGACCTTCAGGCAACAGCTTTTAAGGTATGAAACTAGAACTCTTTCAGGGAAAGACTGGGAGATGGGTATTTATATCCACTCACTCTGTGCTGAGCCATGGGAGAATAGCTGGTTAAGAACTGTTTCTTTGTTTGCTATAGTCCTATGGGGCTCATGAATGCAAGTCTTGCTGACCACCAGAACCAGGCAATCAAAAGATGGTCCACCAAACATGTGTAAAGTATTCTTCCAGAGCAACATCAGTGACCTGGAGTGGGCCAGAGGGAAGATTGCCATCAGCTCCTAGAGGTGTGCTAAAGTAGAAGCCTGACCCTCAGGCAACAGCTTTCAAAGTATGCAAATGGGCCTCTTTCTGGTAAAGACTGGAAGTCGGGCATCTCTGTCTATTCCCTCAGCACTGAGCCCTGGGAAGATAGTTACAGCAAGTCCTCATAGCTCCATTAAGAACTGTTTCTTTGTTCACTGTAGTCTTGTGGGTCTCATGGATATAAGCACCATTGGCTTTCAGAGTCACATGGTTTTGGGGCCTGTCCCCGAGGGAGAAATGTTAAAAGTTGGGGCACTGGATGTTGGGTCCAAACATTACTTAGGAAGAAGCTGGAAATTGTGAGTTCCCTCCCAATTGTGTATTGCTATGTCAGGGGTGGGTGAGAGTGTGTCTCAGCCTTTCTTACCCGTTTCAGTGTAGATATTTTCTCATTCACTCAGTGTGTAGGAGTCACTTGGCTAGTATCCAGATTTCTTTCAGAGGGAATTGCTCCATGTGTAGCTGTAGATTTGGTGTGTTCATGGGAGGAGATGAGTTCAGGATCCCGATTTTGCCATCTCTGCAATCCACAAATATTAATGTTACATTTTCATTATTATTCATTTAAAAATATTTTAAAATTTCCTATGTGATTTCTCATTTGACTTATGGATTATTTAGAGTTGTTTTTCTGAGGAGGCGCTGGATTTTGTTTTATAACTCTAAAGAGTCATTTTGTTTTATCAAGCCATTAACTTGGTTGGACTCAAATGGCAACCTCTGTCTCTTGTGTGGGAGCTCAAATCCAAGTTCATTCTTTTTATCTTTATTGAGGCTATTTTCTGCTACCTGCTGTGCACATGCATAATTCTGGGACCAGCAGAGATCTGGGCAGAATTTATATACAGGATATGGGGTGCTCCTCCTCTGTTTATTTCCTTTACAGATTTTCCCCATCACTTTCTTATAGTTGTGGTTGCCCCAAACTCTGTCTTCTGGATCTTTAAACTGGAAAGACTATGGGCTTCTCAACCCAATTTTAAACACTCAGAGTATACTGTTAAATATTTAATAACTGGATATCTGAAAAAAATTTCAAATTCTAGCATTTTCTGATTTCCATTGTATAAAAACTCTCATCTTAGCTAATTTCAAATTATGTGTTTCACTGAACATTGTTGGGAAGTGATGTCCATAATCTGCTCTCACAAGCCAATATAAATTAGTTACAGTGCACCATTGTAAAGACCTCACATGGTGGAGGTTTTAATCTATCTTAAAGATAAAAGCTATAAAAATGAGATACTTGTCCCCACTTTGCACTTCTTCCAAGTGTCAATGTTCCTTCAAATTTGAGTCTGCCTAGAATTTGGTTACTTTTCAGTACACTAATCTAGTTTTTGTTGATGTTGTTGTTGTCATTGTTATTTATTAATTTGCCTTTTCATTCCTTAAAAATTTTGTTCATAATTGGCAGATGTTATTTATGGGAAGGTAGGCTCCAGGAGGAACTCATTTAATCATGACAGAAATAGAAATCCAATAATATTTTTTGACACATGTCTTGTAACATACAGGTTCATTGTTGTAATTACTCATTTGTAATCCATAGTATGTATTTAACATATGTAAATATATTTTCTTCTTGTGATTATCCCAGAGCTACCTCCAAAGATCCAGTCCCCAAATAATGCTGTGAATATGTGTGCATATATTCTTATTGTCATATTTTAAACTTTCTCCAGGGTGTACATCAGACAGTGGCACATATGGTTATGCATACTCCTAATTTCACTGAATCTTACCCAATTGTTCTCTAGAACGGTTATCCATTTTTTATACTTCTACTATTAAGTGTAACAATTCTCCATGTCTTTGACAATACTTGGTTATATCCAACTGCTACATTTTTTCCTGATCATAAATTGGTGTAAATTAATTGCTTAACTTCACATTCCTCTAATTAATAATAAGTGTAAGCTTCTATGTATGTGCTTGTAATCAATTGCACTTCTATCAATTGTCTGTTCTTTATTCTTTTTGTCATTATATTTCCCCTCTTTCTTGTTGATTAACAGAAATTCTTTGTATATTCTACACGTTAACTCTTTATCCATTTTAGATGTTGCATAGATTTTCTAAATACCAGATTCCTGATACCCATTTTTGAACAAAAATTCCTGTTTCCTATTGGTGATTTCATCAGTTTTGTATCTTGTGATTTTGAGAATTGTTAAACATTTAATTTCAAGTCAAGGCCACAAAACTTTGTCACATTTTTTTTAGCTTTATAATTTTGCCATTTTGTAAATGATAAAAAATAAAATTAAATAATTAAGGAGATCAAAAAATCCTAGGCCTCATTTTAGACTTACTTAATCAGAATCCTTACACCTGGTTCATTGAAATGTGCTTTTTAAAAATATCTCAAATATTTATTTTAATTCCAGTTAGTTAATATGCACTCTTACATTGTTTCAGGTGTACAATATAGTGATTCAACAATTCCATACATCACCCAGTGCTCATCCTTAATCCCTATCATCTATTTAAATTATCCCCCCATGCTCCTCTACTCTAGTAACCGTCAGTTTGTTTTCTGTAATTAAAGAGTCCGTTTCTTGATTTGTTTCACTCTCTCTTTTTTTCCCTTTGCTCCTTTGTTTTGTTTCTTAAATTCGCCATATGAGTGAAATTATATGGTATTTGTCTTTCTCTGGCAGATTTATTTTGCTTAGCATTATACTCTCTAGCTCCATCCATGTCATTACAAATGGGAAGATTTCATTTTTTATGGCCAAATAATATTCCATTGTGCATATATACACCACATCCTCTTTATCCATTCATCAGTTGGTGGACACTTGGGCTGTTTCCATAATTTGGCCATTGTAAGTAATGCTGCTATAAACATAAGGTGTACGTATCCCTTTGAATTATTGTTTTTGTATCCTTGGGTAAATACCCAGTAATGCAATTGCTGGATCATAGAGTAGTTCTATCTTTAACTTTGTAAAGGATCCTCCATACTCCATACACTGTTTCCCACAGTGGCTGCACCAGTTTGCATTCCCACCAACAGTGCACAAGTGTTCCTTTTTCTCCACATCCTCACCACCACCTGTTGTTCCTTGTATTGTTGTTTTTAGCCATTCCAACAGGTGTGAGGTGATTTCCCAGATGGTTAGTGATGATGAACATCTTCATACGTGACTGTTGGCCATTTGGATGTCCTCCTTAGAGAAATGTCTGTTCATGTCTTCTTCCCATTTTTAAATTGGATTATTTGTTTTTGAGTGTTGAGTTTTAATAAGTTCTTTATACATTTTGGATAGTTTATCAGATAAGCCATTTGCAAGTATCTTCTCCCATTCTGTAGGTTGCCTTTTAGTTTTGTTGATTGTTTTATTCATTGTACACAAGCTTTTTATTTGATGTAGTCTCAATAGTTTATTTTTGCTGTTGTTTCCCTTGCCTCAGGAGACATATCTAGTAAGAAGTTGCTACAGCCTATGTCAAAGAAGTTACTGCCTGTGTCTTCTTCTAGGATTTTGATGGTTTCAGGTTTCACACTTGGGTTTTAGTCCATTCTGAATTTATCTTTGTGTATGGTATAAGAACGTGGTCCATTTTCTTTCTTTTGCATGTGGCTGTCCTGTTTCCCAACACCATTTGTTGAAGAGACTGTCTTTTCCCCATTGGATATTCTTTCCTACTTTATCAAAAATTAACTGACCATATAGTTGTGGGTTTATTTCTGGGCTTTCTATTCTGTTCTATTGGTCTATGTGTCTATTGTTTTTAAAGATTTTATATTTATTTATTTATTTATTTATTTATTATTTATTTATTTATTTATTTATTTATTTATTTATTTATTATTTATTTACTTGAGAGAGAGAGAGTGAGACAGAGAGAGCATGAGCAAGGGTGAGAGGGAGAAGCAGAATCCCTGCTGAGCGGGGAGCCTGATGTGGGGCTCGATCCTGGGACTCTGGGATCATGACCTGAGCTGAAGGCAGACACTTAACCAACTGAGCCACCCAGGCGCCCCTCTATGTGTCTATTTTTATGCCAGTACCATACTGTCTTGATCACTAAAGCTTTGTAATATAACTTGAAGTCCAGAATTGTGATGCCTCTAGCTTTGCTTTTCTTTTTCAAGATTTCTTTGGTTAGTTGAGGTCTTTTGTGGTTTCATACAAATATTAGGATTGTTTGTTCTAGTTCTGTGAAAAATGCTGTTGGTATTTCGATAGGGATTGCATTAAATGTGTAGATTGCTTTGGGTAGTTTAGACATTCTAACAATATTTGTTCTTCCAATCCATGAGCATGGAATGAATGTCTTTCCATTTGTGTCGTCTTGGATTTCTTTCCTAAGTATTTTATAGTTTTCAGATTACAGGTCTTTCACCTCTTTGGTTAGGTTTATTCCTCAGTATCTTATTTGTAAATGGGACCACTTTCTTAATTTCCCTTACTGCTGCTTCATTATTGGTGTATAGAAGTGCCACAGATTTCTGTATGTTGATTTTGTATTCTGCAACTTTACTGAATTCATTTATCAGTTCTAGCAGTTTTTTGTGAACTCTTTTGGGTTTTCTACGTATAGTATCATATCATCTGCAAATAGTGAAAGTTTGACTTTTTCCTTACTGATCTGGATGCCTTTTATTTCTTTTTGTTGTCTGATTGCTGTGGCTAGGACCTCCAGTACTATGTTGACTAGAAGTGGTGAGGGTGGACATCCTCAGCTTGTTCCTGACTCAGGGAGAAAGCTCTCCGTTTTTCCCCATTGAACATGATGTTAGCTGTGGGTTTTTTATAGCTGGCCTTTATTATGTTGAGATATGTTCCCTCTAAACCTACTTTGTTGAGGGTTTTTATCATAAATGGATGTTGTACTTTGTCAATGCTTTTTCTGCATCTATTGAAATGATCATATGGTTCTTATCCTTTCTCTTCCTGATGTGATGTATCTTGTTGATGGATTTGCAAATATTGAACCAGCCTTGCGACCCAGGAATGAATCCCACTTGATCATGTTGAATGATTTTTTAAAATGTATGGTTGGATTCAGTTTGCTAGTATCTTGCTGAGGATTTTTGCATATATGTTCATCAGGGATATTGGCCTGTAGTTCTCTTTTTCAGTGGTGTCTTTATCTGGTTTTGGTTTATTATCAGGATAATGCCGGCCTCATAGAATGAACTTGGAAGTTTTCCTTCCTTTTCTATTCTTTTTAGAATAGTTTGAGAAGAATAGGTATTAACTCCTCTTTAAACATTTGGTAGAAATTCCCTGTGAAGTCATTTTGCCCTGGACTTTTGTTTGTTGGGAGTTTTTTGATTACTGACTCAATTTCTTTGCTGGTTATGGGTCTGGTCAAGTTTTCTCTTTCTTCCTGTTTCAGTTTTGGTGGTTTATATATTTCTAGGAATTTATCCATTTCTTCTAGGTTGTCCAATTTGTTGGCATATAGTTTTTCATAATATTCTCTTATAATTGTTTGTATTTCTCTGGTATTTGTTGTTATTTCTCCTCTCTCATTTGTGATTTTATTTATTTGGGTTCTTTCTCTTTTCTTTTTGATAAGTCTGGCTAGAGGTTTATCAATTTTATTAATTTTTTTTCAAAGAACCAGCTCCGGGTTTCATTGATCTGTTCTATTGTTTTTAGTTTCTATGTCATTTATTTCTGCTCTACTCTTTATTATTTCCCTCCTTCTGTTGGCTTTAGCCTTCTTTTGTTGCTCTTTTGCTAGCTCCTTTAGGTGTAAGGTTAGGTTGTTATTTGAGATTTTTCTTGCTTCTTGAGGTAGGCCTGTGTTGCTATAAACTTCCCTCTTAAAACCGCTTTTGCTGCATCCCAAGGTTTTGGACCGTTGTGTTTTCATTTTCATTTGTTTCCATGTACTTTTTGACTTATTCTTTTATTTCTTGGTTGACCTATTCATTGTTTAGTAGCATGTTATTTAACCTGGTCTTTCCAGATTTTTTCTTGTGTTGACTTCTAGTTTTATAGCATTGTGATCAGAAAAGATGCATGGTACGATGGACTCTGAAAAACAAACTGAGGTTTCTAGAGGGGAGCGGGGTGGGGGGATGGGTTAGCCTGGTGATGGGTATTAAAGAGGGCACGTTCTGCGTGGAGCACTGGGTGTTATGCACAAACAATGAATCATGGATCACTACATCAAAAACTAATGATGTAATGTATGGTGATTAACATAACAATAAAAATTTAAAAAAAAGAAAAGATGCATGGTAGGCTTTTGATCCTTTTGAATTTGTTGAGGCTTGTTTCGTGGGTTAATATGTGATCTATTCTGGAGAATGTTCCCTGTGCTCTTGAGAAGAATGTGTATTCTGCTGCTTTAGGATGGAATCTTCTGAATATATCTGTTAAATCCATCTAGTCCAGTGTGTCGCTCAGAGCCATTGTTTCCTTGTTGGTTTTCTGTTTAGATAATCTGTCCATTGGTATAAGTGGGGTGTTAAAGTCCCCTACTATTATTGTATTATTATCAATTAGTACCTTTATGTTTGTTACTAACTGCTTTGTATTTGGGTGCTGCTATGTTGGGTGCATAAATATTTAAAATTGTTATATCTTCTAGTTTTATTATTATATAGCATCCTTTGTCATCTCTTGTTACAGTCTTCCTTTTAAAGTCTATTTTGTCCAATATAGGTATTGCTACTCTGGCTTTCTTTTGACATCCATTTGCATGATAGATGTTTTCCATCCCCTCACTTTCAATCTGCAGATGTCTTTAGATCTAAAATGAGTCTCTTGTAGGCAGCATATGGATGAGTATTGTTTGTTGTTGTTGTTGCTATTCATTTTTTATCCATTCTGACACCCTATGTCCTTTGACTGGAGCATTTCAACCATTTACATTCAAAGTAATTACTGATAGGTATGTATTTATTTATTCATCTTGTGGTTGTTTCCAAAGATTTTCTCTGATCTTCTCTTGTCTTTCTTTCACAGTTTGCTGATTCTCCTTAGTGACATATTTGGGTATATTTCTCTTTATTCTTTGCATATTTATTAGTGGTTTTCGATGTATGGTTACCATTAGATTTGTATATGACCTCTTCTGCATATAGCAGTCTATATTAAGTTGATGGTCATTTAAGTTTGAAACCATTCTTTACTTCTCTCCTCCCCACGTTTTAGGTATACGATGTCATATTTTACACCCTTTTATTTTTTGTAAGTTCCTTGACTGATTTTTACAGAAATATTCTGTATTTGGTGTTTCCTACCTTTATACTGTCACTTTTGGTCTCTTCTTTCCACTCAAAGAGTCCCCTTTAATGTTTCTGGCAGGGCTGGTTTAGTGGTCACAAACTCCTTTAGTTTTTTGTTTTTCTGGGAAACTCTTTATCTCGCCTTCTATTCTGAATGATAACCTTGCTGCATAGACTACTCTTGGCTGCAGCTTTTTCCCATTCAGCACTTTGAATATATCACACCCCTCCCTTGGGCTTGCAAAGTTTCTGCTGAAAAATCCCCTGCTAGCTTTATGGGTTCTCTCTTGTAAATTACTGTCTTCTTTTGTCTTACTGCTTTAAAAACTTTTTCTTTATCACTATGTTTTGCCAGTTTAATTACAATATGTCTTGATGTGGATCTGCTTTTGTTGATTTTGATGGGGGTTCACTGTGCCTCCTAGACCTGGATATCTGTTTTCTAAGTTTTCAGCCATTATTTCTCCAAATAAAGTTTCTGTCCCCTTTTCTCTCTCTTCTTCCTCTGGAACTCCCATGATATGAATGTTACTACATTTGATGGAGTCGCTGAGTTCCCTAAGTCTATTCTTGTTTTGCATAATCCTTTTTTCTTCCTTTCTTTTGTTCAGCTTGATTGCTTTCCATTACTCTGTCTTCTGGGTCGTTAATTTGTTCCTCTGCTCCTTCCATCCGGTTGTTCATTCCATCAGGCATGTTTCTCACTTTAGTTATTGAGCCCTTTACCTCTGCTATGCTATTCCTTATCCCTGTGTTAGGGGTCTCACTCTTGTCTTCCACTCTTTTCTCAAGTTCAGTGGGTGTCCTTATGACCATTACTTTAAATTCTCTACCAGGCATGTTACTTATATCTGTTTCATTTAGATCTCTGGCCATGGCCTTGTCTTGTTTTTTCATTTGGAATAAATTTATCTGTCTTCTCATTTTGTCTAAGTCTCTGTGCCTGTTTCTCTGTGTTAGGAAAGTCAACTATGTCTCCTGTTCTTGAGGGCAATGGCTTTATGAAGAAGAGGTCCTATAGTGCCCTGCCGTGTAGTGTCCCCTGTTCCCCAGGGCCTGGTGCTTCTGGGAGTGTCTCCAATGTGTGCTGTGTGTGCTCTGCTGTTTTGTCCTGGACGCTTTATCCTCTGGCCAGTCATCTGCAGAGGCTCTCTTTGCCTCTTATGGGCAGTGTTTGGTCTGTGGCCTGAATGTGGAGCATTTTAAGTAGGTGTACTCCGGTCTATTTGTGAAATGAGACCTGTCACCGCCACCACCAGAACCAAGGCCCCACAAAACTCCCGGGTTGGGAGAGGTCATACGAGCAGAGGTTTGGGCAGGTCTTCTGGGGAAGGAGGTCCTCCTTGCTGGATCTGAGGCAAGCATCACTGGGCAGGGCAGCTCCACTGGAGCATGGGGGGGCACAATGAAGAAGGTAGGAAATATGGAGACCTGCTTTAGGAGAGAAATGGATCATGGCCACTTTGGTGGAAGCCAGCTAGGTAGTGGGTGTTGGTGCTGTGCTGGTTCCTGCAGGTGGCCCTGTGCTTATGCTGAGTGGCGGGTGAGGGAAATGGTGCTGGCTGGTTCCTTTGCTCCTGGAGGAGTCTCTCTGTGAATGCACCCTCTCTGGGATATGCTCTGAAATGAGCAAGTACTCCTCCCACTATGTGCCTCAGGCACTCTTCAGATTGCTATTTCCATGCTCTATGTCCGTGCACTATTTGCAAGCCTTCTCTCCAAGAGCTGCCCCAAATGCCCTCTGGGCTCTATCTCAGCCATGCCCACTGACCTTTAAAACTCCAAGCTTGAAGCCCCACTGGTTGTGAGAAGTCACAAAATTCAGCTCCCCTCACTTTCCAAAGCCAACTGCTATGGGATTAGTTTTCCCTGCGTGCTCTCCTATGTGTTAGTCTTTCTCTTGCCCTTCTCTGGGACCACAACTCCCTCTCCACCAAAGCAGCCATGATCCATTTCTCTCCTAAAGTATGTCTCCATACTTCCTACCTTCTTCAGTGTGGCCTCTTCTCTACCTTTAGTTGTGGAGTTTGTTCTCAGTCTTCAGGTCAAATTTTATGGTATTTAGGATGATTTGATAGTTATCTAGTTGTCTTCTTGGGACGAGGTGTGCCTGGGGTCCTCCTACTCTGCCACCATCTTCCAATCTTTATATCATTTATGTTGTTGTTCCTGATTTTCAATCTCATTTTTAATTATTTGTTCACTTTATTCCAATTCCATTGTTCATTTTCTTTTATAGTTTTTTTTTGAGATTTCTGACCTATATCCTTCATCTGTAACTTTATTATTTTAATATTTCAAATGTGTTTGTTTTATCTTTGCTGAATCTTAATGTTCCTTTTTAAAATAGTATTTTTTATTTTTAATCTTTTAAAATTATTTTTGTATTTTTAGTTAACTCATTAATTTTATTTCAATATCTTTTTTGTTTTTCTTTTACTTTATTAATTTATTCTCTATGATTTTGTTTTATTATAAATTGAAAATGGGTACATTGATATAATATTCATGGGAATAGCCACATCGTAAGCAGGGAAGATTTTCCTCCTATACTACCTCAACAGCTATTTCTCTGGTTCACAGAATGAATATTCTAAACTTTTAATGATTTCCAATTACAAATTTCACCAAGGTGACTACTGATTCCCTCATATTAATCTTCTCAAGAGAATTACTTTGTTCTCTGTGCATAGAACAATGTAACAGCACTATTTCTTTTAATCTCAGAATTTCCAGGCTCTATATGAGGAACATCTTGCTGTAAGATACATGGTCTCCAGTTTATTTATTTCTTGAAACATGTGAGCTCAAGCCTAACTGTTAAAGGAAATAAATGGTATTAAATGCCAAATAGATATTTATAAGATATAATACTACCTAACATTTTCCACCTTCTAATATATTTTTAGTTTGATAACCTTAGTTCTTGTCAGGGTTATAGCAGAAGTAATATTTAAAATATTTAACAAGTAGTATAGCACAGGCATTAATAAATCAGATTTTGGTACTGGTCTATTAGAAAAGCTGCCAGATTATACTATTAGTATGACTTTACTAGTGTATACTGGCTCCCCTGTACCATATATCCTCTTTATGAGTATAAAGGAAAAACTGTCTTAGAAATCTTTGAGAGGAGGAGATGTAGTCTGCATCTTTACTGAAAGCTCTATTTATGAGGACTGTTAGTAGACAGCCTGATTTAATATAGAGGGGTTAATCAAGACTAAGAAAAAAAAAAAGGTCTGTTTTCATAATCATGCAATTTTGGGGATATCTTTAGGAAAAGTCCTAAAGTAACAGAAGATAAACAAGGCCAGTCTTTTTCAATTGAGGGGATGGTCTTTAAGGAAAAGAAAATGCTGTTCTAGGGAGGTTGGAGTTCATGAAGAGTCATAATAGCAGTGTCTTAAAATGTTATGAATATTTTAGGAAGGCTCTAATTTGACTATTATTTAATCATTTTGAAATTATATCTCCATTCCAGCCTCACAAAATATCCATTTACATAAGTGATAATCTTGAGAGTCTTCCTTGTCTCAACTTCCTCCAGAAAGTCCACCCATTGCTCTATTTCTAGAATTTGGGTGTGCATTAATGAGCTCCCCACCTTTTTGGTTTTAATAAATGTAACACATGTAATTTTTGTGTGTCTCTTCAAATAATTTTTTGAAGAATATGGTAGGAAATTTATTAGTAAAGCACTAAAACCACTGTTCTACAATATATTATATAAAAATTTGCAAGCACAGCTATCCTTAATTTAATCATTAAGTATAGCTAAATACAAAAATAAATCCATATGTTTCTCCCTTCTAACAATAGAGTTCACCATTTTGCCTATTTTCAATACCTAATAGGGCTCATCTCACTAGAGAATATTCTGTCGTGGATTTAGCAACATTTACATTAGGATGTACTTTAATGGGAATGTCTGAAGAGGGACTAGAGAAATCTATACTCTGAATTTACTTAGAAATATGTGAGAGTTGCTTTAGCTTGTTACAGAAACAAATTATTTATGTAAGATTAATATTATATTAAAGAGTCAAATAACATAAATATTGGCTGTACAGTTGGCAATTTCAGAGTATCTTAAGCTGGATACACACATAGGTTATATTAAAATAAAAATTTCTTATCTATAAAATGTCTGAGGTAGAAATAACCTGAAACTAAGCTTTCAATAGCTGAATTAGTAATATAGAAGTGAAATGGATCTAGATGTCCCTACAGCTTTAAATTCCTACTTGTACATACAGTGAGGAATTAAGAAAGCTGAATATTTACAATGTTATAATAATATATTCTATAATCTTAAAGATCATTTCTCTTCTGTTTATGGAACACTGCTTGAATAGCATAGAGATTATGGTCCAAAATCAGTCATTTTACTTGTTGAATGCTAGTTAGACTTGGGTCCTTTGAATTCTAACATTCAATACTTCTATGTTCCTATGTATGGAGTTTTCAGAAATGAGAGGAGTTACAGTTATGAGTTACAGTCCATAAGCAGAAACTGCTGTCTAGAGTCTATTTGTTTGCCTCTGTGTTAACTAATCAACCTCCTTTGCCTAAATAAGTTATATGAAGACAATTTGAGAACTGGGAAAGCCTGAAATTTCCAGTAATAATATCTCAATTGAATTTAGTCATTGAATATTTCTGTACATTAGCTGGGAGAGGTAACAAAATAAGCACTTAATACTTATGGTCTTATTTGAGCCAAATTAGTTTATCAAATTAGTCTAGAAGATATTTTACTAGAGATTTAATAGAATACAACTTCAGGAGGTTGGAACATCCTGGACCATTGTCTCCAAATGTGGTAGTCACATCACAATCACCTGATCATCTCATTAAACATACAGATTCCTAGGCTCCAATATTTCATTTCAGTCTCTCCGAGGTAAAACCTGATAATTCAAAATCTAACCAGTGCTGGAAGTGATTCTGATGTGGCTGATATATTGACTACCCATGAGTACCATATATATGAAGCCTAGTTGGGGTGATAGAGTATAGGGCTCTGACTTCTGGCAGCTAGATTAAGGGCACTGGGCGGGCTTTGAATTGAGGGAAATAAAAGATATATTGAAAGGACACTTAAAGAGAAACTACATATTTATAGTATCTCTCCAGGGGTAGTTGAGAAGATGTTTTGGCATGGAAGAAAAAATGATTTGCTCATTTCCTACTGCTATTTTTTGAGAAGAATTTGACATTATATATATATATATATATATATATATATATATATATATATAAATTAGCACAAAACTAAGGAGATGTAAATGTCTATTACCACAAAACTAAGGAGATGGAAATATCTAAAGTGAGTTCTGCTCTGAACTCCTTTAATAATGAGTAATATCAAACTTCCAAATAATAATCATTATGTGTCAGACACAATTTGAACTACTTCATGTGGATTAATGTAGCCCATCTTTCAACAACGTCATGAGATAAATGCTACAAATATTCTCACACCTCATGACCTTGTATCATGTTTTATTGAAACAATAGAAGTCTTTAGTCAGGAGCTCTTACGTTTTCACAATCATCTGCACCTACATCCACCCACATTTGTACTCATCACCTCTTATTTCTGTCCTGCTACAATGGAGGAAGTATTGCTCCTATCAAAGATCTGTCTCTCCATGTCCTTCTATGTAGCAAAAACAAATTTCTGCATTTTAGTTCTGGATCACATCGCCTCTCTTATTCTCAAGGTTTCTCCTTTAGTTATCACCCTTTTCATGTGTCATTAACTTCTTTATCTTTACATGTTCTGGAATCTCAAATCATAAGAACTCTTTTTTTTTTTTTTGACCACATAGTTACCAATGCCCATTTTCTCTGCTCTGCTTTGCAACTAGACTTCTCCAAAGATATTCAAATTCTTTGCCCACTTTCTATTCATTTCTCTATGCCCTCCTATCTGGCTTCCATCACATCTTTCTATTGAAATTCTCCTATCAAAGTCACCACCAACCTCCATGTTGCCAAATACAATGGGCAGTTTTCTTTCCTCTCACCTCACTTCCCACTTCTTCTCAGTCTTCTTTGATGGCTCTTCCTCCTATGTTAAATGTGAGAATACCTAAGAGCTAAGTCCTTGGATTTCTGCTATTCTGTCTGACATCACTTTCCTAGGTGATTGTGTACATTTCCTTAGTCTTATGGTTTTCATTTTATACAAGAGGAAACTGAGGCTCAGAAAAATTAAGCAACTTGTCCAAGGTCATACAAGTGGATAATCATTGAAGAACACAATTCCATTTTTCTTCAGAGTTTGTGCTTAATTGTATGCTTAATTCAAAGCAGAAGTGGTTTGAGCAGAAGAGCATGGGATCTGGAGTCATACAGTAGTTATTCAAATTGAATCTCTAGCATTGATTAGCTTTGTAACTATTAGTTATTTATGCAATCTCTCTATGCCTCAGTTTCCTCATTTCTAAGGAGGATAATAGCACCTAATTCATATGACAATTTTGATATTAAATGAGTTAATACATGCAAAGTTCTTAGAACAGTGTTACTACATGCTACAGTAATTACCCAATAATAGTTAAGTATGATTATTATTAGTTGATTTATATTATATAGTTTTACAATTATTTTGTGTGAATTTATTATCTGTCCTGAACTATGCTGCAAACATCTTACGGAGAGGGACAACATCTAACATTTTGATAGATCCTCATACCCTACCACAGTGCTTAACATGGTTAAGATGTGATACGGAAAACTCAATAAACAAGTGAGGGAGCAGACCAGAGTTAGAGCTCCTTCAAAACCCCATGCATAGATCATGTCATTATTTGAACTGTCTGATGTTTCTGTGGAAAACCCCACTCTAAAGCTTGATCTTAGACTCAACCAATACTGAAAGCCTTCCCATGGGAGTTTGTTGAAAACAAGTACAAGAATATGTTTTAATCTCATGATTTCCTGAGGCAGTGGTTAAAAGCTGGGGCAAGCAATGAACTAATCAAACATCTTGAAAAGCGGAGGTGAGGAAAGAGATGCTCATAGGGGCTTTAGAAAGTTCCAACATAACACTGTGAATCTAGAAGGTGATGTGTATGCCCATGGCTGTGAAAATAGCTAAGGTTGTGCACCTACTCACAAAAGTCCTGAAAAGGTCTTAAGCTCCTACTGCTAGCTGACCTTGAGTCTCTGTGCAATCATAAAGTGGAAGCAAAGTTAGAGTTGTCAACTGGCAGATTGTTGAAAGCATTGTCCAAAATGCACACAGAGTCCCTCAGCAAAGACTGGGAGACTTACTGGTCCCAGTTGTTTAAGGAAATCTCTGTCAGATTATTAGCTGACCACTAAACTAATGAGTATTTTTTCCATAGCCACATGCAACAAAATATATGGACTTCATAGAATTAGTTCAAAAGAATCACATAAAATCAAATAATACTTACAAACAACAGCAACAACAAACTCTTAGAGGAAGGAGAATCTGATTTCCAGAGTTGCCACATTATATTATATAAAATTCCCCATGTTCTACAACAAAAGAATTATAGAAATGCAAATAAATGAAATAATGATGATTATATAATGGGGAAAACTATCTGATAGAAACTGTTCCTGAGGAATCCCTAATGTTGGATTTCCTGGGCAGGCTTTACATCAACTATTTTAAATATATTTAAGAACTAAATGAAGTTCTATCTAAAGAACTGAAGGAAAGTGTAAGACTAATACCTCATCAAAAAGAGAATATCAATAAAAATATAAAACCAAATAGAAATTCTGAAATTGAAAATTATAATAACAAATGAAAATCTCACTAGAGGGGTTCAAGGACAGGTGTGAGCAGGCAGAGGAAAGAATCAATGGACTTGAAGATGCATAAATTGATATTATCAAGTCTGAAGAACAGAAATATAAAAGAATAAAGAAAAGTAAGTAGAGTCTCAGAGTTTTGTGGAACATTATCAAGAATATCAACTTAAGCATAATGGGAGTCTCAGAAGTATAGGAAAGAGAAAGGGGCAAGAAGAATATTTGATGAAATAAAGGCTAAAAATTCCCAAACTTCATGAAAAAATATTAATTTACACATACAAACAGCTCAATTAATTCCATTTAGGAGAAACTCTAAAAGATCCACACCTAAATATATGATAATCAACTGTCAAAAATAAGGACAAAGAGAATCTTGAAAGCAATAATGAAGAAGCAACTCACCACCTTACAAGAAATTCTCAGTAAGATTAACAATTGTAATATTAGAAAACAGAGTTCAGGAAACAGTTAGATGACATATTCAAAGTGATAAAAGAAATAAAATATCAACTAAAAAATCTATATCTATAAAAATAAAGAAAAAGTAAGACTTTCCATATTTTAAAAAATGTAGAGTTCATTACTAGCAGACCTGTCCTACAGATCATAGTCCGTCAGTCTTTAATGAAAGGACAGTAGACAGTAACTCAATTCTACATGAAAAAAGTACAGCCATAAATTTAAAAGCATAGGTAATTTAAAAAAATGTATAAATGTATTTTTTGCTTGCAATTTTTTTCTATTAGATTTAGAAGTCAGAAAGTAGTGTTTTCCGGGAACTGGAAAGAGGAGAGAATGGGAAATGTTTACTAACATGTTCTAGGTTTCTTTCTGGCATGTTAAAATGTTCTGGAAATAGGTAGTGGTAATAGTTGCCCAATTTTGTGAATATTGTAAAAACAAACAAACACTGTATTTCACATTATAAAAAAGAAAGGAACCACTAAATTATACATTTTAAAAAATAAATGTGTGGGAGTTTCAGGGAACTATATTTATATTTGGATGGTTCTACTGGGGGCACCAAAGGGAGGAAGGTGACAGAAAAGGAGGATTGAGATGTAGCCAGATCAGACTGTACCTTACCATAAGGTTTTTGGAACTCATTCTGAAGGCAATGAGAGCAACTGAAGAACTTTTATCAGAATGTGAAAGTATTTGCATTTTGAAAAAAAAAATGCTAGAACAACATTTCCCTAAACTAATTTATAACAGAACACTTCTTAAATAAAAATTCATTGACAGAATACCAAAGAGATAGTAAACTAAAGTAGGCACTTGGCTTAAAGCAAATATTAAGACAATTTCATAGAAGTTTGTTGTATGACATGATGAAAATATGATTCATAATGATTTTAAGACAGAATGCTAGATATTGTGATGTTATTATATTTAAGATAAAAAAACATTGAGATAACATTAAAAATATTTTATATTATGTTATAGGGGCGCCTGGGTGGCTCAGTTGGTTAAGCGACTGCCTTCGGCTCGGGTCATGATCCTGGAGTCCCAGGATCGAGTCCCACATCGGGCTCCCTGCTGAGCAGGGAGTCTGCTTCTCCCTCTGACCCTCTTCCCTCTCATGCTCTCTATCTCTCATTCTCTCTCTCTCTCAAATAAATAAATAAAATCTTTAAAAAAATTTATAAAAAAATTTTATATTATATTATAAAATAGAACATGAAATCATCCAATAATTAAAGTAGAGGAAGAGGGTTTATAAATATCCTCAATCCCTTTTAATGAAACTCAATTATTAAGTTGAGTTTTTGAGTCCTATCTTAATATGAGCATAACATTAAATATATTCATATATTTTGTTTTCCTAGCAGAGTAATATGAAAATCCCATTTACTACCTGTACATTGTGATCAAGGAAAAATCCTAAACTCAAAGTTCTATAGTATCCAGGTGCTATTGAATTAGGCTGCTCAAAAAATCATTACTTATTTTATCTTGGGATACTCATCTGTTGACTTTTTTGAAAATGAAGTGTGCAATTTCTAGTATTCTAACTTTTTGTTTGTTTGATTCAGATGTAATCTACATGGAAACAGTTTTCCAATGTATATGGAAATAATTTATAAAATGAAAAAGTTTAGGATATAATAAATATTAAGCAATAACATGAGTATATGTTGAAATGATTAGATATAAATACATAGCATAGATAAACCTCCATCAAATAGACTAATTATTAATATAAAAATTACAAAGATTATCTATGTGTTCATGTGTAGAGTGATGATCATTACATTCAGCCATCATTCATTGTTAGATAAAAGTTAGAAGTAGATTATCAAATACTGCAAATGCTGTATTTTAAAATGTTTAGCATTTTCCTTGGCTATATGTTTACTATAAATCTGAGAAGAAAAATATCACTAAAATCCACTTTTTTGCTGAAAAAATACTATCATCTTCTCATAGCATGTTATTTTTCCTATAACATAGCTGAAAAATTTTTATTAAGAATAATCCCCAGATTCTCACTTGGGTGACTAAGTAGATAATTTTGCCATTTACTGATACCAGGAAAACCAGAAGAAGAGATTTGAAAGCAAAGAGTTGAGTTTAGTTCTTGACATGGGTTTGATGTCCCTGTGAGACATCCAAGTGTATATATTTAATGGGCAGTTGGATGTGCATGTATAGAGTTCAGGACAGAGATTTCAGCTGGATATATAGATTTTGGAGTTATTAGCATATAAATGTTAACAAAAGTCATAGGAGTGGATCAGAAAGAATGTAAAGTGAGAAAAACAAAAGATCTAGAAAACATCACTGAACAATGCTAAGATTGGTACAAGAATGCAGGTCCACATTTTTAAAAAAATGGTGGGGTAATCAGAGAGGTAGGTCAATAGCCAGCTATTATTATTAGGAAAAGGAATGAACAAGTTTCTGTGATTGACTGGAAGTGAAGGGTAAGAAAGATGGATAACCCAAGATGACTCACAGGTCTTTAATTTAGGCAACTATTTGGAAAAAGACGGCATACAGGTATGATTTCTTGTAATATGGAGGAGGAATAGTTTTGTAAAGGAAATTCTTAGGTGATCTCTGGACCTGTTGAATTATATGAAAGCTTTCCCTGAGTAGGCAGAAGGGAATTAATGAAAAAGATGTTCATCTGGTATTCAGTTGTTTTCTGCATGGTGAAGTTTACATCTTGAATATCCTCAAATGTAAGGGAGACAATAGAATAGATAACACTATTGTATTTTCTTCCATGGGAGCATGAATCAATCATTGGCTAACTTTGCCTCACAACAGAGAGGAAAGTCAGAATATCTCCTCTCTTATGGGGTTTCTATTAATTTATTAATCATTTACAATGATTCTCCCTAGTATCTTATTTTTTTCATGATATCAGATGTTCATGTAACATTCTTATGCTTTAAAATGTATAATTTTATTATATCCTACTTTGTATTTACTTAAGTTATTACATGCCCTCTTCTTGACTTATATAAAGAAAGATTTATTATGATTTATTCTGCAGGGAGTTCTGCTGCTATGAATTAGGCCCTAAATGTTCTCTGTTGGGCCATTAATTTGTCAAATGCTCCTGTATTTTTCCACACGTCAAATTTTTTTATAACTAAAGCAAGAAGGTAGAACATGAACTATATTGTCTCTAAGGCTTCATATTATCTGGCTATTGGATGAAGATGATAGTCTGAAAGCTCCAGTTAAATGGTAATATTTAAAGTTGATTTATTTTTATTCAAGGAAACTTTTCTCCAGACCAATGAAAATGCATGAGTTATACTCATATACATGTGCCCTAAAATTCAACTTTACATTTAATTATTTTGTAGTTTTTATAAAAATAAGAACTGTCTAAGTCTGTGTGTATATGTGTTTTTGTGTGTTTCTGTGTTTGCTGACATATTCAAGAAGCTGTATGTATATATATATCTGGTTCTTTTACAAGTTATCTAGTCTCTTTTTACTTCTATATGTCTAGCTCCATTGTCTGGTATAGTGATCCTTTCTGTTAAAACAATAATGACTTCTGACTCCTTGTAAGATTCTAAATCAGCAATTCCATTATTATTGCTTGACTTCAAACATATAGATTACACTAATACTTAAACTGTTTTTCAACAAGGGTAAAAGGAATTGTTTAACCCTCCTTTAAAGATGCTCACTCGTAATCTCAATTTCTTTATCACACTGCTCAATTTCAGACAGTAAATCCCATTATAATGTCTAGTGTCAGGGATGTCACTTCATAATAAAGGAATATGCTCTCACACACCATTATGTACACACAAGCAATACATTGACCTGTAGTGTACCTGAATATATGATATAATGTAATGCTTTAAAACAAACTTAAATAAATTTCTCAGCATAAAATATATATTATAAACTAGATTTGTCATTTGCTTTATGGAGTGAATAATTTAAATAATATGTTTATCTGCCACAACCCCTGCTTCAGAAGAGTTCTGTATTTGAAGACTAAGAAAACAAAACAATATAAAACAGACCCCATGATGAGTAGACAGGGAATACTGGAAATGAGCCATGCTAAGTCCAGTGATATTCATTTACAACAGAAAATGTTAATAGCTAATGGTTGTGATTTAAACTTATCATTGATTTTCATTTCTTTGCCATAAATTGCCCACATGCTATTAGCAGCAGGCCAACCTAGTTGCTATAGTGCTCTTCTCCAAAGCCTATAAATTATAAGCCTTAAATCAAAGTGTGCTACAATGGCACTTGAAGGTTATACTGTTCTAGTTGTGTTGATGAACTGAACTTTCTAAGACTATGAAGCATCTTCAACTTAAACTCAGTGAGAACAAGGAAGACAATGTGCAATTTTTTATTATCTAGCCATGTTTTGTGTATTAATAAATGTTTAATGATAGCATCAATACAGAGATTCTGAGCTGACTCAACTAGATAGTGGAATCTTAATTAAAAAATACACTTTTCTACAATTGTGCCACTAAATGAGTAATAGAAGGCATTAGATGCACTCTCAAAGAACGTCTTTATTATACTTGGTCCATTCAGTTATTTGGTTTTCTGATTGCATAAAAATTCAAAATGGTAAACACTTTAAGTTTGAACTGAAGTAGATACTATAATTTAGCACATTTTCTTAGTCAATACAAACTCTCCCAGGATAGAAAATGATTTTCAATTAATGCAGATGAAACTGAAACAATATAATATTTTCTTGACCATCAGGGGAATAAAAAGCTAGAATAGGTTAGTAAGGATAATTTTGAGAGTACAGTCCCAAGGAATTCAAGGAGAGAATAAACAATTATAGGTTTTGCAAATTTTAAATATTCATTTACCTTAAAGTAAGGAGACATATGAGATGTTTTCTGAGACTGTTTTATAGGTCTAGTAGTCCACATGTAATTTCTGAGACATGGTATGGTAATTAGCTTCCATGATGACTCCACCTTTTGGTATTATTGCTCCCTTCCTACCATGTTTGTGGAGTTCTGCTAGATTGTGAGTAGCCCTTTGAGGAGGTCCATGAGTTGTAGAATTAATTAATTAATTAACTAATTGATCATTGCCTTTGGCCAACAGTTCCCAAAGAACAGAGGCCTGTCAACAACTATGTGGTGAGGTTGGAAGTATATTCTCCAGCCTTCAGATGACAGTAGCTCCAGATAACATTCTAACTATAATCTCACGAAAGACTTTGAGCCAGAACCACCCAGCTAAACTGTTCCCAGATTCCTGACTCTCAGAAAGTATGTAAGATAATAAATACTTGCCCTATTAAACTGCTTTGGAGATAATTTATTACACAACAATAGATAACTAAAGCACTCTGCAGGTCACCTTTTTATATCCTGTATTTCGTGATACATTATAACATGTGTAGAGTTTTGAATGGAGAAGTACAGGGTATTTAAAACATTGTACATTACCAAAAAAAAAAAAAAGGCAGACAGCTCTGAGCCTGAATCTTCAAAATAAAAAGTCAATTTCTTTTTACTCTGTGGCCTTTGAGAAGGATGTCTATGTTCAATAAAGTAGTAATTACCTAACTCCATGTAAGTCTTGATAGAAAGTTCATGTCATGGTTTTTCCTCAGTAAAGAATAGTTTACAAATAACATCTTTCTGTTAGCATAAGTCACTTGGTAAGTTTATTACAATAGTGCAATAAGTAGCAAGGTTTAAGGTAATAAAAGTGTTATCTGAAAGTTTTAAAAAGTGATTATCAAATGTTTTAAGCCATAAAAGTATTTTTTTAATTTTTTAAATCAATTCCCAAATAGATTTTTAAAATAGAACCCTTATATTTTTGTTAAAGCAATGGATGGGAAGTTCAAATCTTCAGTAGATGGCAGAAAATACTTCCTTGTTGTAGTATTCCTGAAACACTGCCAAACAACCCGAGGACAAATTGAAAATCACTGGTTAAAAAAGTATATATGTACCTACAATTATATACTTAGATTGTGACTTTGGTTTTTACAATAAGGTGAAGTTGCAATCAGTAGTTTGACTATATATATAAGGACAGATTTTTTTAGCTCACATCTTTAACACTGGTTATTTCTCATTTTTAAAATATTTTCTAGTCTTTAGAGTTAGGTACTGACTGTATGCAACTTTGTCCTGATTGCTGGCATCACCTATCACTAATAAAAAGCACAATTACATGCTAATATAGTAGGCAATTTTGAAACGACTTTTATTTTTGTCAGCCCAGATATATGTAAATGTTAATGATTAGAATTTTGTTCTATTTCTGTTTTAAAGATACTATAATAGGAATAGCTAAGATAACACTTATGCTTACTATTTATCAAGCTTTTTTTAAAGGATTTTATTTATTTATTTGACAGAGAGAGACACAGAGAGAGAGGGAACACAAGCAGGGGGAGCGGGAGAGGGAGAAGCAGGCTCCCTGCTGAGCAGGAAGCCTGATGTGGAGCTAGATCCCAGGACCCTGAGATCATGACCTGAGCCGAAGGCAGATGCTTAACAACTGAGCCACCCAGGCGCCCCATCAAGCTGTTTTATAAGCACTTGCAATAAAGCCAATGAGTTTGGTGCTATTGTCATTTCCATTTTATTGATGGGGAAGTGAAGGATAGAGAGGTTCAGTAACCTGTCCTGGGTCATACAGCTAGTAAGTGGTGGAGCTGAATCCAGGTACTCTGGCTTCAGAGACAGTGTGCTTATCCAGTAGGCTGCATTCCCTTAGGATCAGTTAATCCACAGTTCCAAGTTAACCTCATCATACTCCAGAGCTTAGATAGTTAAGACTCAGTTCAGGTGTTTTCCTTCCACTCAGAACTCTTCCTTTGTCTCCCTTAAACTACCCTTTCTGCTCTATTGCCATACGATGAGTGTATCTCTGCCATTGCATGTATCTTTCTGTATTAGAATTGCTTGTTTATGTGTCTATATTATTATAGACAGTGAGATCTTTGAGGACAACAATCATGTCTGATTTCTCTTTATATTACCAGAATTTGTTTGTTTGTTTTAGCACAGGGTCTGATGTTCTGTAGGTACTTAATGTTCAGTGGGCTGAGCTGAATGAACAATAGTGCAAATGACAAGATAAATTACTATTAGCTCACCCAATGTGTAAAACACCCATGTGTAAAACAATGATCAAGTGCTTATGATATGCAAGATGTTCTACTATACATTTTATATACATATTAGTTCATTCTTATTCTCACAACACTTGTGAGGCAAATATCACTATGATAATTTTACTCATAAAGAGACTGAGGCTCAAAAAGTTTAAATGACTTGTTTGCCTAAGGTCACAACTTTTAATTGGTAGACTCAGACCCTCAAATTCTAGTCTATCAGGCTGATAAAGCCTATGCTTTTTACCTACTTATGGCAATGCTTTCAAGAGGCAATTTCTATAGGAATTTTCTGATTCCTGACCCTGCATTTTTGAAAATTCAGTTATATACAAATATCTGGATACTATATATCATCTTAGCAACTAAGAACTTGAGATTAGTTAAAGGATCAGGTTATTTTAGGTAGTGGAGTAGGTACAGAGAAGAACATATTGAAGTCATTAGGACAGTGTATATATGGATCTTCAGAACTGTAAAATACACTAGTTGGTAAATAAGTCCATTTTCCACCCAGCTTTTGTCCTTTTGTCATCATTAAAATTATAAGTAAAGTGTATTCTTTCATGTTAAAAATAGGAAAAGATGCATCCTATCAAAAGAAAATCAAGGGGGGGAGGTTAATTGACCCAAGATGTGGTTTGATTTAGAGAGAAGGGGGAAATGTATTTCATGTTTAACTTAAATTCAGGGGGAAACATGAGTGTAATGAAAGACTTTATCTACTCTTCTTCTTTCCAAATTAGAGCTAAAGAAAAGGTTCTATTTAGATGATTATAAGACATTTTTATGCATAAACTATGTGGCATATGTTTTACACAAATTGTCTCTATGTACAAATAACACCAATATTACGGGAATTGAAAAATAGTGTTAATCTCCTAAAAGTAAACCTACACAACTGATGTTATTGATTAAAAGTTCCCAAATACTTAACATAATTTTAATTAAATTTTACATCACACAGAAAGAAATAAAAGAAAAATCACATTTTTAATAAAACTTAAAAGGTCAATAAACTTTCTCTAAATACAACAGAATTCTAATGACAAATTTTGTAATGTGGGTCCTTTTCAGTTCAAAGCTCAAGAACTCTTATGAACTGTAGTGCTATGACAAGATCTGAACATGTATCCATCCATTATAGGTTCATCAGGAGGATTGAACAAGTACTTATACTTTGGAATAATATAAGAAAACTAGTAGTTGAAGGAAGAAAATGTTCAAGTAAAATTTCATGACAAGAAATACTTGGGGCAGCTGGATGGCTCAGTCAGTTAGGTCTCTGCCTTTGGCTCAGGTCATGATCCTGGAGTCCTGGGATTCAGCCCTGCATCAGGCTCCCTGCTCAGCGGAGAGCCTGCCTCTCCCACTGCCCCCACCCGCTCCATGCTCTCTCTCTCTCTCAAATAAATAAATAAAATCTTTTAAAAAATAAATACTTGATGGTTTGATATACCTTCATCTATATCAGAAAAATCAGCAGTATATTTCACTGAGGAATCTTTATAAGCAATGATGATGAAAAGAGAGAGAATTATTTTTCCTTTTAATTTTTTTATTGTTATGTTGATCACCATATATTATATAATTTGTTTTGGTGTAGTGTTCCATGATTCATTGTTTGTTCGTAACACCCAGTGCTCCATGCAGAATGTGCCCTCTTTAATACCCATCACCAGGCTAACCCATCCCCCTACCCTCCTCCCCTCTAGAAACCTCAGTTTGTTTTTCAGAGTCCATCATCTCTCCTGGTTCATCTCCCCCTCTGACTTACTCCCCTTCATAAGAGAGAGAATTTAAAAAAAAGGGGGGCAGTCCTTTCTTTGAAGCCATTCCTAGAGTCATTTTCACCTGCCTTCCTTTGGATAAAACCAATGATAGTTTCTTCATAAAAATTTGTAAAAGATGTTGAACATTTTATGAAGGAATAGTGATTGTATTCTTCTCTTAGTTCATCACTAAGTTCAAGATTGACAAGAGGACAAATTCAAATAGATGGAGGACAATATCTACAACGCATTTATCTCTTAATTATACAAAAACATAAATTAAAGTTCCCAGAGTAATAGAAAATTATATAATTTTTTAATTTAATTGTTAAGCCTACTTTCAATGCCTATGCACATTAATATGCTATAGCAGCTATCACTCTCTTTTGACATTTACCCCTAAGTAAGTTGTAGTCAAGTATGCACAGACACTGTTGGATATCAGGTGCCTTGTACGGTTCTGCTACAAAATAATTCCTATGGCAGTTTTTTCAATCTTCAAGGGGCACAGGGAAGACATCTTATGACCAATGTCACTAGTTCCAGGGAATATAATTTCCCTATCTTCATATTCAACAGAAACATGGAGGAGGGACCCATCCATAGTAGTCTAGATATCCGGTACCCAGTACACATTCCATTAATATTTGTTGACTTAAAGCAAAACAATTTTAGAAGTAAAGAGAAAATTTATTTACCTAAGCATTTGCATCTTCAGGATTCAATAAGAAAAATTAACCAGATACTCTTCCAGGACATCAAAGTGTCATGTATTAGAGATAATTGCTTCTTTTAACTACAAATTGCTAGAAGAATAACAAATTCAAAAGTAACATTACATGTTCTATAATTAAGAGGTTGCCAAACACCTCAAGAAACTGACTGTACGGCAGGTGCTCATAAAGAATGCAAATCGTAGGGTGGAAGACGGTGGCAGAGTAGGAGGAACCCAGGCACACCTCGTCCCAAGAAGACAACTAGATAACTATCAAATCATCCTAAATACCATAAAATTTGACCTGAAGACTGAGAACAAACTCCACAACTAAAGGTAGAGAAGAGGCCACACTGAAGAAGGTAGGAAGTATGGAGACATACTTTAGGAGAGAAATGGATCATGGCTGCTTTGGTGGAGAGGGAGTTGTGGTCCCAGAGAAGGGCAAGAGAAAGACTAACACATAGGAGAGCACGCAGGGAAAACTAATCCCATAGCAGTTGGCTTTGGAAAGTGAGGGGAGCTGAATTTTGTGACTTCTCACAACCAGTGGGGCTTCAAGCTTGGAGTTTTAAAGGTCAGTGGGCATGGCTGAGATAGAGCCCAGAGGGCATTTGGGGCAGCTCTTGGAGAGAAGGCTTGCAAATAGTGCACGGACATAGAGCATGGAAATAGCAATCTGAAGAGTGCCTGAGGCACATAGTGGGAGGAGTACTTGCTCATTTCAGAGCATATCCCAGAGAGGGTGCATTCACAGAGAGACTCCTCCAGGAGCAAAGGAACCAGCCAGCACCATTTCCCTCACCCGCCACTCAGCATAAGCACAGGGCCACCTGCAGGAACCAGCACAGCACCAACACCCACTACCTAGCTGGCTTCCACCAAAGTGGCCATGATCCATTTCTCTCCTAAAGCAGGTCTCCATATTTCCTACCTTCTTCATTGTGCCCCCCCATGCTCCAGTGGAGCTGCCCTGCCCAGTGATGCTTGCCTCAGATCCAGCAAGGAGGACCTCCTTCCCCAGAAGACCTGCCCAAACCTCTGCTCGTATGACCTCTCCCAACCCGGGAGTTTTGTGGGGCCTTGGTTCTGGTGGTGGCGGTGACAGGTCTCATTTCACAAATAGACCGGAGTACACCTACTTAAAATGCTCCACATTCAGGCCACAGACCAAACACTGCCCATAAGAGGCAAAGAGAGCCTCTGCAGATGACTGGCCAGAGGATAAAGCGTCCAGGACAAAACAGCAGAGCACACACAGCACACATTGGAGACACTCCCAGAAGCACCAGGCCCTGGGGAACAGGGGACACTACACGGCAGGGCACTATAGGACCTCTTCTTCATAAAGCCATTGCCCTCAAGAACAGGAGACATAGTTGACTTTCCTAACACAGAGAAACAGGCACAGAGACTTAGACAAAATGAGAAGACAGATAAATTTATTCCAAATGAAAAAACAAGACAAGGCCATGGCCAGAGATCTAAATGAAACAGATATAAGTAACATGCCTGGTAGAGAATTTAAAGTAATGGTCATAAGGACACCCACTGAACTTGAGAAAAGAGTGGAAGACAAGAGTGAGACCCCTAACACAGGGATAAGGAATAGCATAGCAGAGGTAAAGGGCTCAATAACTAAAGTGAGAAACATGCCTGATGGAATGAACAACCGGATGGAAGGAGCAGAGGAACAAATTAACGACCCAGAAGACAGAGTAATGGAAAGCAATCAAGCTGAACAAAAGAAAGGAAGAAAAAAGAATTATGCAAAACAAGAATAGACTTAGGGAACTCAGCGACTCCATCAAATGTAGTAACATTCATATCATGGGAGTTCCAGAGGAAGAAGAGAGAGAAAAGGGGACAGAAACTTTATTTGGAGAAATAATGGCTGAAAACTTAGAAAACAGATATCCAGGTCTAGGAGGCACAGTGAACCCCCATCAAAATCAACAAAAGCAGATCCACATCAAGACATATTGTAATTAAACTGGCAAAACATAGTGATAAAGAAAAAGTTTTTAAAGCAGTAAGACAAAAGAAGACAGTAATTTACAAGAGAGAACCCATAAAGCTAGCAGGGGATTTTTCAGCAGAAACTTTGCAAGCCCAAGGGAGGGGTGTGATATATTCAAAGTGCTGAATGGGAAAAAGCTGCAGCCAAGAGTAGTCTATGCAGCAAGGTTATCATTCAGAATAGAAGGCGAGATAAAGAGTTTCCCAGAAAAACAAAAAACTAAAGGAGTTTGTGACCACTAAACCAGCCCTGCCAGAAACATTAAAGGGGACTCTTTGAGTGGAAAGAAGAGACCAAAAGTGACAGTATAAAGGTAGGAAACACCAAATACAGAATATTTCTGTAAAAATCAGTCAAGGAACTTACAAAAAATAAAAGGGTGTAAAATATGACATCGTATACCTAAAACGTGGGGAGGAGAGAAGTAAAGAATGGTTTCAAACTTAAATGACCATCAACTTAATATAGACTGCTATATGCAGAAGAGGTCATATACAAATCTAATGGTAACCATACATCGAAAACCACTAATAAATATGCAAAGAATAAAGAGAAATATACCCAAATATGTCACTAAGGAGAATCAGCAAACTGTGAAAGAAAGACAAGAGAAGATCAGAGAAAATCTTTGGAAACAACCACAAGATGAATAAATAAATACATACCTATCAGTAATTACTTTGAATGTAAATGGTTGAAATGCTCCAGTCAAAGGACATAGGGTGTCAGAATGGATAAAAAATGAATAGCAACAACAACAACAAACAATACTCATCCATATGCTGCCTACAAGAGACTCATTTTAGATCTAAAGACATCTGCAGATTGAAAGTGAGGGGATGGAAAACATCTATCATGCAAATGGATGTCAAAAGAAAGCCAGAGTAGCAATACCTATATTGGACAAAATAGACTTTAAAAGGAAGACTGTAACAAGAGATGACAAAGGATGCTATATAATAATAAAACTAGAAGATATAACAATTTTAAATATTTATGCACCCAACATAGCAGCACCCAAATACAAAGCAGTTAGTAACAAACATAAAGGTACTAATTGATAATAATACAATAATAGTAGGGGACTTTAACACCCCACTTATACCAATGGACAGATTATCTAAACAGAAAACCAACAAGGAAACAATGGCTCTGAGCGACACACTGGACTAGATGGATTTAACAGATATATTCAGAAGATTCCATCCTAAAGCAGCAGAATACACATTCTTCTCAAGAGCACAGGGAACATTCTCCAGAATAGATCACATATTAACCCACGAAACAAGCCTCAACAAATTCAAAAGGATCAAAAGCCTACCATGCATCTTTTCTTTTTTTTAAATTTTTATTGTTATGTTAATCACCATACATTACATCATTAGTTTTTGATGTAGTGATCCATGATTCATTGTTTGTGCATAACACCCAGTGCTCCACGCAGAACGTGCCCTCTTTAATACCCATCACCAGGCTAACCCATCCCCCCACCCCGCTCCCCTCTAGAAACCTCAGTTTGTTTTTCAGAGTCCATCGTACCATGCATCTTTTCTGATCACAATGCTATAAAACTAGAAGTCAACACAAGAAAAAATCTGGAAAGACCAGGTTAAATAACATGCTACTAAACAATGAATAGGTCAACCAAGAAATAAAAGAATAAGTCAAAAAGTACATGGAAACAAATGAAAATGAAAACACAACGGTCCAAAACCTTGGGATGCAGCAAAAGCGGTTTTAAGAGGGAAGTTTATAGCAACACAGGCCTACCTCAAGAAGCAAGAAAAATCTCAAATAACAACCTAACCTTACACCTAAAGGAGCTAGCAAAAGAGCAACAAAAGAAGCCTAAAGCCAGCAGAAGGAAGGAAATAATAAATATCAAAGCAGAAATAAATAACATAGAAACTAAGAAATAATAGGACAGATCAATGATATCAGGAGCTGATTCTTTGAAAAAATTAATAAAATGGATAAACTTCTAGCCAGACTTATCAAAAAGAAAAGAGAAAGAACCCAAACAAATAAAATCAGAAAGGAGAGAGGAGAAATAACCCCAACACCACAGAAATTAAAAAAAAATTGTAAGAGAGTATTGTGAAAAACTATATGCCAACAAATTGGATACACTAGAAGTAATGGATAGATGCCCAGAAACATATAAATTATCAAAACTGAAACAGGAAAAAAATAGAAAACTTGACCAGACCCATAACCAGCAAAGAAATTGAGTCAGTAATCAAAAAACTCCCAACAAACAAAAGTCCAGGGCAAAATGACTTCACAGGGAATTTCTACCAAATGTTTAAAGAGGAGTTAATACCTATTCTTCTCAAACTATTCTAAAAAGAATAGAAAAGGAAGGAAAACTTCCAAGTTCATTCTATGAGGCCGGCATTATCCTGATAATAAACCAAAACCAGATAAAGACACCACTGAAAAAGAGAACTACAGGCCAATATCCCTGATGAACATATATGCAAAAATCCTCAGCAAGATACTAGCAAACTGAATCCAACCATACATTTTAAAAAATCATTCAACATGATCAAGTGGGATTCATTCCTGGGTCGCAAGGCTGGTTCAATATTTGCAAATCCATCAACAAGATACATCACATCAGGAAGAGAAAGGATAAGAACCATATGATCATTTCAATAGATGCAGAAAAAGCATTGACAAAGTACAACATCCATTTATGATAAAAACCCTCAACAAAGTAGGTTTAGAGGGAACATATCTCAACATAATAAAGGCCAGCTATAAAAAACCCACAGCTAACATCATGTTCAATGGGGAAAAACGGAGAGCTTTCTCCCTGAGTCAGGAACAAGCTGAGGATGTCCACCCTCACCACTTCTAGTCAACATAGTACTGGAGGTCCTAGCCACAGCAATCAGACAACAAAAAGAAATAAAAGGCATCCAGATCAGTAAGGAAAAAGTCAAACTTTCACTATTTGCAGATGATATGATACTATACGTAGAAAACCCAAAAGAGTTCACAAAAAACTGCTAGAACTGATAAATGAATTCAGTAAAGTTGCAGAATACAAAATCAACATACAGAAATCTGTGGCACTTCTATACACCAATAATGAAGCAGCAGTAAGGGAAATTAAGAAAGTGGTCCCATTTACAAATAAGATACTGAGGAATAAACCTAACCAAAGAGGTGAAAGACCTGTAATCTGAAAACTATAAAATACTTAGGAAAGAAATCCAAGACGACACAAATGGAAAGACATTCATTCCATGCTCATGGATTGGAAGAACAAATATTGTTAGAATGTCTAAACTACCCAAAGCAATCTACACATTTAATGCAATCCCTATCGAAATACCAACAGCATTTTTCACAGAACTAGAACAAACAATCCTAATATTTGTATGAAACCACAAAAGACCTCAACTAACCAAAGAAATCTTGAAAAAGAAAAGCAAAGCTAGAGGCATCACAATTCTGGACTTCAAGTTATATTACAAAGCTTTAGTGATCAAGACAGTATGGTACTGGCATAAAAATAGACACATAGAGGGGCGCCTGGGTGGCTCAGTTGGTTAAGTGTCTGCCTTCAGCTCAGGTCATGATCCCAGAGTCCCAGGATCGAGCCCCACATCAGGCTCCCCGCTCAGCAGGGATTCTGCTTCTCCCTCTCACCCTTGCTCATGCTCTCTCTGTCTCACTCTCTCTCTCTCAAGTAAATAAATAATAAATAATAAATAAATAAATAAATAATAAATAAATAAATAAATAAATAAATATAAAATCTTTAAAAACAATAGACACATAGACCAATAGAACAGAATAGAAAGCCCAGAAATAAACCCACAACTATATGGTCAGTTAATTTTTGATAAAGTAGGAAAGAATATCCAATGGGGAAAAGACAGTCTCTTCAACAAATGGTGTTGGGAAACAGGACAGCCACATGCAAAAGAAAGAAAATGGACCACGTTCTTATACCATACACAAAGATAAATTCAGAATGGACTAAAACCCAAGTGTGAAACCTGAAACCATCAAAATCCTAGAAGAAGACACAGGCAGTAACTTCTTTGACATAGGCTGTAGCAACTTCTTACTAGATATGTCTCCTGAGGCAAGGGAAACAACAGCAAAAATAAACTATTGGGACTACATCAAATAAAAAGCTTGTGTACAATGAATAAAACAATCAACAAAACTAAAAGGCAACCTACAGAATGGGAGAAGATACTTGCAAATGGCTTATCTGATAAACTATCCAAAATGTATAAAGAACTTATTAAAACTCAACACTCAAAAACAAATAATCCAATTTAAAAATGGGAAGAAGACATGAACAGACATTTCTCTAAGGAGGACATCCAAATGGCCAACAGTCACGTATGAAGATGTTCATCATCACTAACCATCTGGGAAATCACCTCACACCTGTTGGAATGGCTAAAAACAACAATACAAGGAACAACAGGTGGTGGTGAGGATGTGGAGAAAAAGGAACACTTGTGCACTGTTGGTGGGAATGCAAACTGGTGCAGCCACTGTGGGAAACAGTGTATGGAGTATGGAGGATCCTTTACAAAGTTAAAGATAGAACTACTCTATGATCCAGCAATTGCATTACTGGGTATTTACCCAAGGATACAAAAACAATAATTCAAAGGGATACGTACACCTTATGTTTATAGCAGCATTACTTACAATGGCCAAATTATGGAAACAGCCCAAGTGTCCACCAACTGATGAATGGATAAAGAGGATGTGGTGTATATATGCACAATGGAATATTATTTGGCCATAAAAAATGAAATCTTCCCATTTGTAATGACATGGATGGAGCTAGAGAGTATAATGCTAAGCAAAATAAATCTGCCAGAGAAAGACAAATACCATATAATTTCACTCATATGGCGAATTTAAGAAACAAAACAAAGGAGCAAAGGGAAAAAAAGAGAGAGTGAAACAAATCAAGAAACGGACTCTTTAATTACAGAAAACAAACTGACGGTTACTAGAGTAGAGGAGCATGGGGGGATAATTTAAATAGATGATAGGGATTAAGGATGAGCACTGGGTGTTGTATGGAATTGTTGAATCACTATATTGTGCATCTGAAACAAGGTAACAATGTATGTTAGCTGGAATTAATATAGAAACTTTAAAAGCCATACAAAAGAATAATCCAGTACTGACAGCCAAGATAAAATAACTTTAAAGAATAGTAAATTTAATGTAATAAATTTAAATAAATTTATTAAATTTGAATAGATCAAGCAATAGAATACCTTTAAACTTTCTCCACATTAAGCAATAGAATACCTTTGAACTTTCACCCGACACTTTACTTCTGAAATGCCCTTACTGTGAATGGGTTTTTAAAATTTGTTTTTATAAGCAGGTCACAAACTCCATAATGCAAAGAGCTTTAGAGCTGCAAGGTGTAACAATTAGTAGGCAGCCCAGTTTTTTTAAAATCTTTTCAGGAAAAACAAAAACTGAAACAAGACAAGAAATCTTACCAGATATATTTAATTATTTTAAATATACAGGTATTGAGGATGAGAGTGCTCTTCACATTTCAATACTAATTGTAGAAGTTTAGAAAAGTTTATTAGATTGTTTTCCTTTGTTGAATGGCACAACTTTGTAGAAACAAAAAAAACTTCATATCATAAAAATAGTTCCTTTGTTAGCAGTATGACATTTGAAGCACCTGATAGCAACTTTGCATAAACTGGGTTCTTAATTCTTGCAAATTTAAGATAATTAATACCTTTGAGGTATGTATGCCCCTTTTGAAAAGAACAATTCTTATTTTCACATTAGAAATCCTAGAAAATAATTATAGCATGTTCAGAATTTGGATCTTCTTATCTTCTAACCACCTAAAGAAATATTTTATTAAACCATGCTTTATTCTTACTTCATATGTTTTGTAGTATAGGTATAGAATTTATTACATTCTGGAAATGCTCACTAAAGAGCATTTTATCATGAACACATGGCAGATTCTAATGTAAGATGGCTCAATTTTTAAAGATAAGAGAAACTTAAATGGTTATATAAACCTTGATATATTTGAGAATATCCTTATTTGCATCCAAAAGAATAATCCATGATTTTGCCTGGTTGGGAATCCATATTCGACTCTCCTTCCTAGTTAACATCAATGTTCCTAGTATGTTGCTAGGAATAAATATTGAAATGAATAAACTGTTTGTGCTCACAGTCTATAGGTTTGCAGAATCAGAAAAGAATCCCAGTCTCTCTGTAGCAAAAGAGAAGAGGCAGTTTAGACTTAAAGGAAGAAAGGAAGAGATTATTATGCTATTTACCTACAGCACACTCTCATTTTTAGAATTCTTTGTATAATATTTTTGTTTGTAGAAGTTATTTGACAAATATAATTGTGTTTTATTTTGGTGATTGGATAACTGAGGAAAGTAATGAGGGCAATTTGAAGAGTAATTGCCATTTGCTGCAATGATTTAAAGTCCTGGAAATATCTCACATGTCTCTGTTTTACCTTTAAGGCAAACGACACAAAGTAAAAGTAATGATAATGACTATAATTTATTGAACACATATTATGTACACTGCCTTGCTAGGTATTTTGCACACAATAAATTTGCAAGGCATTCTCTCCATTTAACAAATGAAGAAACTGAGAGGAAATTGGCTAAATAACTTGCCCAAGGCTTACAGGAGACAGAATTTAGTTTATTTCAGCTTGACTTAAAGCTTCTGCTGTTTCCACTGTTTCATGCTACTTCTCTCAAAATCTCATTTTAAGAAGCTATTAACCCATGCCACTGAATAATGAAGAAAGTATGTCTTAACAAACTGGCTTTTAAACAAAGAAACATTTTTGAAAGAATGCTAAGGGATAATTAGAAGTAAATTCCACTATTCAATCTTATTTTTCTTAGGTCAAACAAAACTCTTCAGCAATTTGATCCCAATAATGTGCAAAGGCAAATACAAGTGAAAGCCATTGTTTGTCATTTAAACTCACCGAATGGCCTGAGACAATACCAGCTTACCTTCCCCTCACTAGTGGATGTATTTAAAACCCTGTCAGAAAACGCATCAGATATTCTCTGAGTTTATTTTTAACTTGCATTTATTTGAGAACAAGATCAGAAAAGTTATTTTCTGTCTATCACAGACACGAGTATGCTATTAAGTCTATTTTCACTTGTCACTAAAAATCAGAACTGTAGATATCTACCTCTCAAACAATAAAAATGGATTTTGCTGATGATTCCATTTATGAAAACATGACTAAAACATTACCTATTCTTACCCAAACTCCTGTTTTTTGTCACATTTTGATCTTGACATTTTATTTTAAATATTATGTTAAAATCTACTTCTTGCTCTTTCAGTTTTGCATGGCCTTTGATAAAAAATAAATAAAATTCTGACCTAAGACATGAGAATTAAGTTATTTATTATTGTGAAAAATTTACCAACATTTGGTTAAGATCTTATTAGCTTTATTCAGTGATTCATGAATCAGGTAGGATTCAATCTAGAAAATAAAAAGGAGTTCCAAATAGCTGTACAAAGTGAAGGTGTTTTATAGACAGAGATACAGAGAATAAAGGAAGTTTTATTGAGCAAATTTTATCTGATTGACTAATACAGGGTAGTTTCACTTCTTTGGTACACAAAGAAATCTTGGAGCCTGTTTGTGTTATTTAAGTTGAGCAGACAGGTTCTGATTGGTGAATTCTAAGTTACAATTCTGGGAGAGTAGAGCATTCAGGAGAAAAGGAAACTCTGTTAAGTTTTGGCTGAGGAGAGAGCTTTGCATGAGTGACTCCATTTTAGGCCTAGCATAATTATTTAACACTTAACAAAATAGTAGATTTTACATGGATAATCCTTACAGTACACTTGCTGTGAATAGTTTTAGTTCTGTTTACCTGCGCAGAATTACTTACAGACATGTATTTCCTAAATGGGCCAAATTTTAGATATCAGAATAAGTTTACTAGCCTTCTTGGTAATGGTAATTGTTTGAAATGGATATCAGCCCATTTTTTTTACTTTTTTTATTTTATTATGTTATATTAATCACCATACATTACATCATTAGTTTTTGATGTAGTGTTCCATGATTCATTGTTTGTGTATAACACCCAGTGCTCCCCATTTTTTAATAAAAAAATTCCACCAAATGTGTTTTCAATTTCTTCATGTTGGAGTTATTTTCATATAAAAAATATGTTAATTTCTTAATTATTCATTAAGTAGATTTTTACTGTGTACCTACTATGTGCATGGTATGCAATAATCAGTGATCCTGCCACTCAAGGATTTTAGAGTATTTTGGGTAAGGTAAGATCTGCTTTTGCCTATATCAACTTTATAGCTATAATTAACTTCTGGCAACACCAAATATACATGTGATATCATAATTTAGTAGAAACTAAAGCAAATACTTTATATGTTATAAATTTGATGTAATGGGAAAAGTCACTTAGCATTTGAATGAGCTTAGTCAGTGCCTCAGCACCTTGACTTTGCTTTCAACTTAACATTGGACAGTCTATACTTTTCAAAAAGTACTGTCTTTGCAAATAAAATGTCTCCAAGGGAGTCAATCACCATACCTTAGGTTCAGCAGAAGCTGAAAGGCTTACAGGGAGTGGAAAAACTTTATAGTAAAAAAAGAGTAATGCTTCAAGTATGCTGTGATTAGAGGCTATTGGTATAGGGAAACTGGATATATGCTTACTAGAAGCAGAGCATCCTATGTGATTGATTTGGGGAACACATTTGGCTGTCTTTGGTCGGTCCTAAATTGAAAGTGGAGGCAAAATTAGGAAAACTAGCAGTCATTGACCAAGTCCTGACCTTTCTGGATGGAGTCTACAGAGGTTGTAGGTCAGAATTCTATTTTCATATATGGTCTAGTCATTGTCTGTATATTTTCAGTTTCTCATTGTCAAGCATTATTATCATTCATGTTCAATACTTTTGTGAGTATCTACTATGTGCCAGGTAGTGTTATAGATGAGACAGTGACCAACACAGGAAAAAATACAGGAAAAAAAAATCCCTGCCCTCGAGAAATTACATTCAACATGGGAAAAATTAATTGCAGTTTTAAATTGAGCGACAAACAAGGTCATATTGAGAAAGTTGACATCGAGAAATAGAGTTGAAGGAACAAGAATTCCTGGAGAAAAGCATCCCAGGAAGAAGGAACAGTAAGTTTAGAGGTTCTGAATCTATGACATGCTAATGTAATTTATGAATAGCTTGAAGGCCATGTGGCCTGAATAAATAATAAGGGGGAAAGGTAGAAGGAGATGTGATCAGAGAAGGAAATATATATATATATTATATATATATAACAGGAATATAAATAAAATGTAAAATTTATAAATAAATTTATTATAAATAAAATATATAGTTATATATATCAAATAAAACAAATATAAATTATAAAATATAAAAACATATAAATACAAATCTATTAGTATATAATAACACTAATTATAAATACATTTGGTGGGAACAATTAGGCCATTTTCATGCCTCAGCATCCAATTTACCTCTGTATTTGTTTTGGTTAAAAAAAGAAAATTCTGATTCACTCATGTAAGTAGATGAAATAACAGCTTTTTTTTAACAACATGCCTTGCAGCCTTAGTATCCATTTCAATGGATTTGATTTTTCTCATAAGTATTTAAATTGGATAAGAAAGAAATAGGATTTTTAGGGGCGCCTGGGTGGCTTAGTTGTTAAGCGTCTGCCTTCGGCTCAGGTCATGATCCCAGGGTCCTGGGATCGAGTCCCACATTGGGCTCCCTGCTCAACGGGAAGCCTGCTTTTCCCTCTCCCACTCCCCCTACTTGTGTTCCCTCTCTTGCTGCGTCTCTCTGTGAAATATATAAATAAAATCTTTAAAAAAAGAAAAAAGAAAAATAGGATTTTTAGTAAAGACTAAAACCAATATGATGTCATATTTTTTCCTTTTTTTTTTTTTTTGGAGAGCAGGAAGCATTTTATTGACCTAATGGATAGGATATTCCACTAGTAGCCCAACTGCAGATACACTGCCAGCCCTCCCATGTCCTTTCACACATGTGTGTGAAGGGGACCCTCTTATAGCAAAGACATTTTCAGTGTCCATCCAGGGATAGAATCTGGAGCTTCCTTGAGTGTGGCCTGAGGCCTTAGTCCTGGGCATTGGCTTCAGCATTGCTTTGTATTTCCCTGTACCTCCTTGGGTAATGGCACCAGGCCCAGGCAAGGGACCTGCCCTTTCACCTCACAGATGCACTTCAGCATCCAGTACTTTGGGAGCCAAAGTGGGCTGGGTGAGAAAGCTGCTTTTTATCCTATTCCTCTTCTGGAAGGTTTCCTTATTGGATGTGCTCCATGATCTCTTTATTACACTTGGTCTCCACATCCATGAGGACCTCCTCTCTGGCATGCAGATGCAACCACAGAGGTAGGGACAGCATCATATTCTTAAACATCATGATCTACACCTAAGATTTTTTTGTACTGTATCTTAGATATGTTGAAAAACACAAATTTCCTGGTGCCCTCACCCAGCTCCCTATGCATGTTGTAGTTCACAGTCATGACCTTCACTGACCTTGAACACCATCTCCCCCTGGCAAGGTGTAGCAGATCAGGAAGTAGCCCTTCATGGGCATGGTGGTGGAGGGATTCAGCCATGGGACTAGCAGAAAAGAAAGACTCAGAGCAGCAGACACAGCTGGCCCAGCAGATTGCACACCACTTCACTTCACAGCTGTTTTCCCCTTCTTATGCAGACACAGAGGAGACACTTCCGGGGGGGGTTCCTTTTTTACCCCACCCACTATTTTTCCTTTTTGACGACAGAAATTACTAGTGAATTAAACACAGGCAGGCAGATGTTTCTGTGCTTTGCTGAGCATTTGAGTGTGGCTTAGATACACTATAGCTATAGATTGACTTATAAAATTTACTTTCATAATAGTAGATCAGACATTTTTTAAGGACCAGCACTATAAACATCTTAGTCAATGGCACACTTATGAAATTTTCATGTATCTTCTCGAAATATCAGGAACTCTTTTATTTCCAGTTCTTCATAAAAAATGTGGCAATTTGACAGTCTAAGAAAAATAAAACCTTTTATGTCTTTGATTTGGAATATACAACCCAATAAATAATTTTAACTTAATTATCAACTTTCACCTGAATATAACACATATAGTAACAGAAAAGGGGGTTGACATTCAATTAGGGAACTCAGTCACTCTGTAAGCATAATAACATTTGTAACATAGGAGTCTCAGAAGAAGAAGGGAGGGAAAAAGGGGCAGAAGGTTTTTTTGAGAAAATTATGGCTGAAATGACATATCAGATAAAGGGCTAGTATCCAAAATCTATAAAGAACTTATCAAACTCAACACCCTAAGAACAAATAATCCAATCAAGAAATGGGCAGAAAACATGAACAGACATTTTTCCAAAGAAGACATCCAAATGGCCAACAGATACATGAAAAAGTGCTCAACATCGCTCAGCATCAGGGAAATCCAAATCAAAACCTCAATGAGATACCACCTCACACCAGTCAGAATGGCTAAAATTAACAAGTCAGGGAACGACAGATGTTGGCGGGGATGTGGAGAAAGGTGAACCCGCCTACACTGTTGGTGGGAATGCAAGCTGGTGCAACCACTCTGGAAAACAGTATGGAGGTTCCTCAAACAGTTGAAATTAGAGCTACCATTCGATCCAGCAATTGCACTACTGGGTATTTACCCCAAAGATACAAATGTAGGGACCCGAAGGGGTACGTGCACCCCAATGTTTATAGCAGCAATGTCCACAATAGCCAAACTGTGGGAAGAGCCAAGATGTCCATCGACAGATGAATGGATAAAGAAGAAGTGGTATATATACACAATGGAATATTATGCAGCCATCAAAAGGAATGAGATCTTGCCATTTGCAACGACGTGGATGGAACTGGAGGGTCTTATGCTTAGTGAAATAAGTCAATCCGAGAAAGACATGTATCATATGACCTCACTGATATGAGGAATTCTTAATCTCAGGAACAAACTGAGGGTTACTGGAGTGGTTGGGGGTGGGAGGGATGGGGTGGCTGGGTGATAGACATTGGGGAGGGTATGTGCTACGGTGAGCACTGTGAATTGTGCAAGACTGTTGAATCACAGATCTGTACTTCTGAAACAAATAACGCAACATATTTTAAGAAAAAAGAAAAAGAAGAAGATAGCAGGAGAGGAAGAATGAAGGGGAGTAAGTCAGAAGGGGAGATGAACCAGGAGAGATGATGGACTCTGAAAAACAAACTGAGGTTTCTAGAGGGGAGGAGGGTAAGGGGATGGGTTAGCCTGGTGATGGGTATTAAAGAGGGCACATTCTGCATGGAGCACTGGGTGTTATGAACAAACAATGAATCATGGAACACTACACCAAAACAAATGATGTAATATATGGTGATTAACATAACAATAAAAATTAAAAAAAAAAGAAAACTTCCCTAATTTGCGGAAGAAAATAGATATCCAAATCCAGGAAGCACAGAGAACTCCCATCAAAATCAACAAAAGCAGGCCAACACCAAGACTTATTGTAGTAAAATTTGCAAAATAGACATAAGGAAAGAATCCTGAAAGCAGGGGGGAAAAAGAAATCCCTAACCTACAAGGGAAGACAAATCAGGTTAGCAGGAGATCTCTCCACAGAAACTTGGCAGGCCAAAAGATAGTGGCATGATATATTCAATATGCTGAATAGGGAAAATATGCAGCCAAGAATACTTTATCCAGCGAGGCTATCATTCAGAATAGAAGGAGAGATAAAGAGTTTCCCAGTGTGAGACAGGAATCCATCAAAATCCTAGAGGAGAACATAGGCAGTAACCTCTTTGACATCAGCCACAGCAAGTTCTTTCAAGATACATCTCCAGGGTACCTGGGTGGCTCAGTCATTAAGTGTCTGCCTTCAGCTCAGGTCATGATCCCAGGGTCCTGGGGTCGAGTCCCACATCGGGCTCCCTCCTCTGAGGGAAGCTTGCTCTCCCTCTCCCACTCCCGCTGCTTGTGTTTCTGCTCTTGCTATCTCTGTCTCTGCCAAATAAATAAATAAAATCTTAAAAAAATAAAAATAAAAACGCCTTTAAAAAAAAGATACATCTCCAAAGACTAGTGAAACAAAAGCGAAAATGAACTTTTGGGACTTCATCAAGATAAAAAGCTTCTGCACAGCAAAGGAAACAGGCAACAAAACAAAGAGGCAACCCACAGAATGGGAGAAGATATTTGCAAATGACACTACAGACAAATCACTGATTTCCAAGATCTATAAAGAAATTCTCAAACTCAACACCCAAAAAACAAATAATCAAGTCAAAAAATGGGCAGAAGACATGAATAGACACTTCTCTGAAGAAGACATACAAATGGCTAACAGACACATGAAAAAACGTTCATCATCATTAGCCATCAGGGACATTCAAATCAAAACCACGTTGAGATACTACCTTACACCAGTTAGAACAAATCTTGCCTGGCAAAAATTGACAAGGTAAGAAACAACAAATGTTGGAGAGGTTGTGGAGAAAGGGGAACCCTCTTACACTGTTGGTGGGAATGCAAGTTGGTACAGCCACTTTGGAAAACAGTGTGGGGGTTCCTCAAAAAATTAAAAATAGAGCTACCCTATGATCCAGCAATTGCACTCCTGGGTATTTACCCCAAAGACAGAGATGTAGGGAAAAGAAGGGCCATATGCACCCCAATGTTCATAGTAGCAATGCCCGCAATAACCAAACTGTGTAAAGAGCCGAGATGCCCTTCAACAGAGGAATGGATAAAGAAGATGTGGTCCATATATACAATGGAATATAACTCAGCCATCAGAAAGGATGAATACCCAACTTTTACATCCACATGGATGGGACTGGAGGAGATTATGCTAAGTGAAAGAAGTCAAGCAGAGAAAGTCAATTATCATATGGTTTCACCTATTTGTGGAACATAAGGAATAACATGGAGGACATTAGGCCAAGGAAGGGAAAAATGAAGGGAGGGAAATCGGAGGGGGAGATTAACCATGAGAGACTATGGACTCCTGGAAACAAACTAGGTTTTAGAGGGGAGGGGGTAGGAGGATGGGTTAGCCTGGGGATGGGTATTAAGGAGGGCACATACTGCATGGAGCACTAGGTGTTATACGAAAACAATGAATCGTGGGTCACTACCTCAAATACTAATGATGTATTGTATGGTGACTAACAACATAATAAAATAAAATTAAATTAAAAAAGTTTCCCAGACAAAGAAAAACAAAAAGAGTTGTGACCCCTAAACCAGCTCTGCAAGAAATATTAAAGGGGACTCTTTGAGTGGGAAAGGAAGACCAAACGCAACAAAGACTAGAAAGAAACAGAGAAAATCTCCAGAAACAATGACTTCACAGGTAATACAATGGCACTAAATTCGTATCTCTTAATAATCACTCTGAATGTAAATGGACTAAAAGCTCCAATCAAGAGACATAGGGTATCTTAATAGATAACAAAAAACAAGACCCTTCTATATGCTGCCTACAAGAGATTCATTTTAGACCTAAAAACACCTCCAGATTGAAAATGAGGGGATTGATAGGAGGGGGGAGATGAACCTTGAGAGACTATGGACTCTGAGAAACAAACTGAGGGTTCTAGAGGGGAGGGGGGTGGGGGGATGGGTTAGCCTGGTGATGGGTATTAAAGAGGGCACGTACTGTGTGGAGCACTGGGTGTTATACACTAACAATGGATCACGGAACACTACATCAGAAACTAATGATGTAGTTTCTTTAATGTATGGTGATTAACGTAACATAATAAAAAAAAGAAAAAAAAACAGATGGGTTAGCACGGTGATGGGTATTGAGGGCATGTATTGCATGGAACACTGGGTGTTATATGCAAACAATGAATCATGGAACACTACATCAAAAACTAATGATGTGCTATATGGTGACTAACATAACATGATAAAATAAAATAAAAAAAACAGATGCCAAAGACAAATGTTCACGAATAACTTGGGAGGGTAAATAGATCACTCTCTGAAGCTAATATTTTATAATCAAAGCATACTATATCAGAAAAATGAACTTTAAGAAACAATGTATTTTGGTCTATCTGGACTTGACTATAATCTGAATAAATGTGTTTATTTATCCAAAATTAAAAAAAAGAAAGTGAGGGGATTGAGAACCATCTATCATGCTAATGGATGTCAAAGGAAAGCCAGAGTAGCCATACTTATATCAGACAAACTAGATTTTAAACCAAAGATTATAACAAGAGGTGAAGAAGGGCACTATATCATAGTAAAGTGGTCTATCCAACAAGAAGATTAACAATTGGAAATCTTTATACTCCCAACTTGAGAGCACCCAAATATATAAATCAATTAATAACAAACATAAAGAAACTCATTGATAACAATGAAATAATAGTAGGGGACTTTGACACCCCACTGATAGCAATGGACAGATCATCTAAGCAGAAAATCAAGGAAACAATGGCTTTGAATGGCACACCAGACCAGATGGACTTGACAGAACATCTCATCCTAAAGCAGCAGAATACATATTCTTTTCAAGTGCACATGGAACATTCTCCAGAAGAGATCACAGATACTGGGTCACAAATCAGGCCTCAACCAGTACAAAAAGACTGAGATCATACCATGAGTATTTTCAGACTACAATGCTATGAAACTTCAAGTGAATCACAAGAATAAACTTGGAAAGAACACAAATACATGGAGGTTCAACAACATTCTACTAAAGAATGAATGGGTTAGCCAGGAAATTAAAGAAGAAACAAACAAAAATATATGGAAGCAAATGGAAATGAAAACAGGACAGTCCAGAACCTTTGTGATGCAGCAAAGACTGTCATAAGAGGAAAGTACATAGTAATACTGGCCTAACTCAAGAAGCAAGAGAATTGTCAAATACACAACCTAATGTTACACCTAAAGGAGCTAGAAAAGGACCAGCAAATAAAGCCTAAAACCATCAGAAGAAGGGAAATAATAAAGGTTAGAGCAGAAATAAATGATATAGAAACAAATGAAAAACCACAGTGGAAGAGATCAACGAAGCTATTAGCCAGTTCTTTGAAAGAATTAATAAAAGGGATAAACCACTAGCCAGATTTATCAAAAAGAAAAGAAAAAGGAGCCAAAGAAATAAAATCACCAATGAAAGAGGATAGATTACAACCAACACCACAGAAATACAATTATAAGAGAATATTATGAAAAATTAGGGGCACCTGGGTGGCTCAGTTGGTTAAGCGACTGCCTTTGGCTCAGGTCATGATCCTGGAGTCCCAGGATCGAGTCCCACATTGGGCTTCCTGCTCAGGAGGGAGTCTGCTTCTCCCTCTGACCCTCTTTCCTTCTGGTGCTTTCTATCTCTCATTCTCTCTCTCTCTCAAATAAATAAATAAAATCTTTAAAAAAAAGAAAAATTATATGCCAACAAATTGGGCAATCTGGAAGAAAAGTATAAATTCCTAGAAACATATGAACTACCAAAACTGAAACAAGAAGAAGTAGAAAATTTGAACAGATGAATAATGAGCAAAAAAATTGAATCAGTAATCAAAAAACTCCCAACAAACAGAATTCTACCAAACTTTAAAGAAGAGTTAATACCTATTCTCAAACTGTTCCAAAAAATAGAAGTGGAAGGAAAACTTCCAAATTCATTCTATGAAACCAACATTACCTTGATTCCAAAATCAGACAAATACCCTACTAAAAAGAATTACAGACCAGTAACCCTGATGAACATGGATGCAAAAATTCACAACAAGGTACTAGCAAATCGAATCCAACAGTACATTAAAAGAATCAAGTGGGATTTATTCCTGGCTGCAGGGTTGGTTTAAATGTCTATACTACCCAAAGCATTCTATACATTTAACACAATCCCTATCAAAATATCACCAGCATTTTTCACAGAGCTAGCACAAACAATCCTAAAATTTGTATGGAAACAGAAAAGACCCCGAATAGCCAAAGCAATCTTGAAAAGGAAAAGCAAACCTGGAGGCATCACAATTCCGGACTTCAAGCTATATTACAAAGCTGTAGTCACATCAAGACAGTATGGTACTGGCACAAAAGCAGACAAATAGATCAATGGAATAGAATAAAAAATGCAGAAATGGACCCACAATTATATGATCAACTAATCTTTGATAAAGCAGGAAAGAATATCCAATGGGAAAAAAGATAGTCTCTTCAACAAATGATGTTTGGAAAACTGGACAGCAACATGCAGAAGAATGAAATTGGATCATTTTCTTACACCATACACAAAAATAAATTCAAAATGGATGAAAGATCTAATTGTGAGACAGTAAAGCATCAACGTGGAGAACACAGGTAGCAACCTCTTTGACCTTTGCTGCAGCAACTTCTGACTAGACACGTCTCTGGAGGCAAGGGAAACAAAAGCAAAAATGAACTGTTGGGACTTCATCAAGATAAAAGTCTTCTGCACAGTGAAGGAAACAATCAAAACTAAAAAGCAGCCTATGGAATGGGATAAGATGTTTGCAAATGACATATCTGTTAAAGGTTTAGTATCCAAAATATATAAATAACTTATCAAACACAACACCCAAAAAAACAAATAATCCAGTTAAGAAATGGGCAGAAGATATGAACAGACATTTTTCCAAAGAAGACATAAAGATGACTAAGAGACACATGAAAAGATGCTCAGCATCACTCATCATCAGGCAAATACACATCAAAACCATGATGATATACCACCTCATACCTGTCAGAATGGCTAAAATTAACAACACGGGAAACAACAGATGTTGGTGAGGATGTGGAGTAAAGGGAACTCTCTTACACTGTTGGTGGCAATGTAAACCGGTGCAGCTGCTGTGGAGAACAGTATGGAGGTTCCTCAAAAAGTTAAACATAGAACTACCCTACTACTCAGAAATTGCACTACTAGGTATTTACCCAAAGGATACAAATATACTGATTTGAAGGGGCACGTGCACCCTGATGTTTACAGCAGCATTATCAACTATAGCCAAATTGTGGAAAAAGCCCAAATAACCATCAACTGATGAATGGATAAAGAAAAGGTGGTATATATACACAATGGAATATTACTCAGCCATCAAAAAGAAAAAAATCTTGCCATTTGCAATGACATGAATGGAGCTAGAGTGTATTATGCTAACCAAAATATGTCAGAGAAGCAAATACATATGATTTCACTCACATGTGGAATTAACAAAACAGAACAGATGAACTTGGGGGAAGGGGAAAAAGGGAAGGAAGCAAACCATAAGAGACTCTTAATACAGAGAACAAACAGGGTTAATGGAGGGCAGGTGGGTGGCAATGGTCTAAATGGTTGATATTAAGGAGGGCGTTTGTTGTTGAGCACTGGGTATTATTTGTAAGTGATGAATCACTAAATTCTACTCCTGAAACCAGTATTACCCTATATGTTAACTAACTAGATATGAAATAAAAACTTAAAACAAAAAAAATCTTTTTCTAGGCCACACATTAAGAGATAATATAGTTTAGTGCTTTTAGATCATGAGGTCTACAGTCGGTTTGCTTTAATTTGTAGGCTGACTGTGCACTTACTGACCTTGTGACCCTGGGCAAGTTAAATGTTTTCTATGTCCCAAATTCCTTATATATGGTAAGGGAATGATTATAGAACTCTTGTGAGAATTAAAGGAGTTAAGATATGTACAGTGTTTAACACATAACCTGACACATATTAAATACTACATGTAAATATTAAATCTTAACATTGTTTTGTACATATTTTGAAATAGCACTTTTATAGTAATTGTTTCACTTTTAAAGGGTGAGACCTGTGTCAAAGTTATGTTCAACATAGATCTTGTAAAGTCTTCAGAGTTCACAGGAGGCTCCTTCATGCATTCAGCTATGTGAAGAATTATTTCTGTCGATGTCTTTGCCTTAACATCTTCAGTGATATGGCCTTATGACCTGAGGAGGTAGTACATGGAAAGTGGGTGTGATCTGGGTTGGCACTATGGGAAACAATCCTGGAGGTACAGCCAGAGCAATAAAATGGCAGATCTGTTGTTTTAGTTCCATAATCATTAGAGGTAACCATTCAAGCATAAAAGTAAATTTTCTGCCATTGCAACAGTTTTGGATTATTTTTTATCATAAAACTAATTAGGAATGGCAAAGAGCTGAAACAGATATTTTAGGGGAGGGTGAAAAAGATAGTTTTTTTCTTTTTGTTACCTATAAATTTGAAACATTCTCCCTTCTACTTATTGTCAACTAATTGACAAATATATATTCCTTATTCTAAAATTTTTAGGTTTTGCTTTTCATAGTTTTCCAATTTTATTGAGAAATAATTGACATATGTCCCTGTATAAGTTTAAGGCATACAGCATGATGATTTGATTTATATATATTGTGAAATTATTACAATAGGTTCAGCTAGCAACCATCTCATATACATAAAAAGAAAAGAAAAAAAAAGAAAAAAATGTGTCCTTATGATGTAAACTCATAGGATTTACTCCCTTAATTTTCTTATATATCATACATCAGTGTTAACTTTAGTCATCATGTTGTACATTCCATCCCTAGGATTTACTTATAACTGCAAGTTTATATCTTTTGACCACCTTTCTTCAATTTCCCTTACCCCACCCTCCACCTCTAATAACCACAAGTCTCATCTCTTTTTTTATGAGTTTTGTTTTTTTAGATTACACATAATTGAGATCATACAGTATTTATTATCTTTCTCTGTCTGGATTATTTCACTTAACATAATGCCTTGAAAGTCCACCAATGTTGTCACAAATGGTAGGAATTTCTTTTTTTTAATAGTTAAATAATATTTCATTGTATAGGTATGCTACAACTTCTTTTTCCTTTCATCCACTAATGGACACTTAGGTTGTTTCCATGTCTTGGCTATTGTATTTAATTCTGTTATGAATGTAGGGGTATAGAAATTTTTTGAAGTTAGTGTTTACATTTCCTTTGGATGTATTCCCAAAAGTGGAATTGCTGAATCATATGGTAGTTCCATTTTTAATTTTTTCAGGATCTAACATACTATTTTCCATAGTGGCTATACTAATTTACAATCCAACCAACAGTGCATAAGGGTTTCCTTTTCTCCACATACATGCCAGCATTTATTATCCCTTGTCTTTTTGATGACGGCTATTCTAAAATGTGTGAGGTAATATCTCTTTATGGTTTTAATTTGTGTTTCCCTAATGACTAGTGCACATAACTGGCTTTTCATATACCTTCTTTAGAGAAGTATCTATTTAAGTCCTTTGTCCATTTTTTTGATTGGGTTGTTTAATTGTTGTTTTTCTTTCTTTTTTTGTTTCCTTCTGTTTTTTTTTTTTCTTTTTCTTTTTTTTTCTGATATCGAATTCTAGGAGTTCTTTTTCTTTAAGATTTTATTTATTTGACAGAGAGAGAGATAGCAAGAGCAGGAACACAAGCAAGGGGAGTGGGAGAGGGAGAAACAGGCTTCCTGTGGAGCAGGGAGCCCGATGCGGGGCTCAATCCCAGGACCCTGTGTTCATGACCTGAGCCAAAGGCAGATGCTTAATGACTAAGCCACCCAGGTGCCCTGAGTTCTAGGAGTTTTTGATATACTTTGGATATTAATCATTTATCAGATGTATCACTTGCAAATATTTTTTCCCATCCCATAGCTTGTCTTTTCACTTAATTGTTGTTTCTTTTTCTGTACAGAAGCTTTTTAGTTTGATGTAGCCCCACTTGTTTATTTTTTATTTTGTTGCTTATGCTTTAGATGTCAGATCCAAAAAAGCATTACCAGAACACACGTCAAAAAGCTTTATTCCTTATAAGAAATAATGCAGAGGATCATAGGGGAGGGGAGGGAAATCTGAATGGGAAGAAATCAGAGAGGGAGGCAAACCAGGAGAGACTTTTGACTCTAGGAAATAAACTGAGGGTTGTGGAAAGGGATGTGGGTGGGAGGATGGTGTAACTGGATGACGGGCATTAAAGAGGGCATGTGATGTGATGAGCACTGGGTGTGATATGCAATGAATGAATCATTGAACACTACATCAAAAAACTAATGATGTACTATATGTTGGCTAATTGAATTTAAAGGATAAAAGGGGTAAAAAAGAGATGAAACTGAAAAAAAAAGCTTTATTCCTATGTTTTCTTCCTAGAAATAAATAAATAAATAAATAAAATTAAATAAAACCTTTATGGTTTTAGGTCTTACATTTAAGCCTTTAATCTACTTTGAGTTAATTTTTGTGAGTAGTGTAAGATGTGGGTCTAGTTTCATTCTTTTATATATGAATTTCCAGTTATCCCAGCACCATTTGTTGAAAAGACTGTCTTTTCTCCATTGAGTATTCTTGGCTCTGTTGCCAAATATTAGTTGACCGAATATGCTTGGGTTTATTTCTGGGCTCTCACTTCTATTTCATTGTCTATTTGTCTGTTTTTATGCCAGTGCCATACTGTTTTGATGATGATAGTTTTATCGTAGTGCTTGAAATCAGGAAGTGTGGTGCCTCCTGCTTTGTTATTTCTCAGGATTTCTGTGAGTGTTTAGGGTGTTTAGGTTCTTTTGTGGTTCCATATAAATTTTAAGAGTTTTTTTTTTCTACTTCTATACAATATGCCATTGGAATTTTGATAGGATTTGAATTGAATCTATGGATCACTTTCGGTAGTATTAACGTTTTGACAATATTAATTCTTCCAATCCATGAACACAGGATACCTCTCCATTTGTGTATTCTTGGATTTCTTTCATCAGTGTCTTGTGGCTTTCAAAGTAGAGCTCTTTCACCCGCTTAGTTTAATGTATTCCAGAGCATTTTTTTGATGCTATTGTAAAAGGTGTCAATTTGTCTCTTTTTCAAAAAATTGTTAGTGTACAGAAACACTACTAATTTTTGTATGTTAATTTTGTATCCTGCAAATTTACTGAATTCATTGATTAGATCTAACAGGTTTTTGGTTGAGTTTTTAAAATTTTCTACATATAAAATCATATCATCTGCAAATAGAGACAATTTTACTTCTTCCTTTCTCATTCTGATACTTTTTATTTTTTTTCTTGCTTTATTGCTATACGTAGAACTTTAGCACTATACTGAATAAAGGTGGTGAGAGTGGGTACCCTTGTCTTGTTCCTGATCTTAGAGGAAAAGCTTCTAACCCTTCACCATTCAGTATAATATTAGCTGTTTGCTTGTCATATAGGGACTTTATTATGTTTCAGTATTTTCCTTTTATGCCTAATTTGTTTGTTTAAATGTTTTATTATTTATTCATGAGAGTCAGAGAGAGAGAGAGAGAGAGAGGCAGAGGCAGAGGGAGAAGCAGGCTTCCCACTGAGCAGGGAGCCCAATGAGGGGCTCGATCCCAGGACCCTGGGATCATGACCTGAGCCGAAGGCAGATGCTTAACCATCTGAGACACTCAGGCACCTCTATGCCTAATTTGTTAAAAGTTATGTTTTATGTTTATATATTAATGTTTATGAATTTTTTTTAATTTTGTCAAATGTCTTTTCTACATCTATTAACAAATATTTTAAACATTATATCTAAACCGAAGTGGCAAGCTCTACTGAAATAAACATCTTCCTCTTTAATATAGTCCTCTAATTCCCTAACACTTTCTAAAACCATTCATTTTTATTACATTAGCAGAACTGCAGTAGTGCTTAAGTGACATTAAGTTTCAAAAAAGATTATATAACTAAGACCATGCCATAAAGCCTCTATAAAACACAAATTCAACATTGCAGAGGATAGCCTTTACTCTTCTGCAAATGGTACCTCAAGGGGGCTTTCTGAAATATACATCCTTTGAGATAAATCTCACCAGATACTTTAATGGACTCTATTATATTTAAAAGTCTGTTTTCAAGCAAAGGACCTCTCTTTGATAGACATCTATTATTCTCAATTTTACTTTTGCCTTGAATCTATGCTACTTAGAGCACATCCTAGACAACACAATACAATAGGTGATTATTCACCTTTATTCTTGCACTATTCTTTTTGAGTTCTATTGACTTTTTTTTTTTTTTTTTGCACTACTTCACTAGAGTATAATGATCCTGACATGGAAAAGAAGGGATAAAATATACTTAACTCAGTTAAGCTTTACTATATTATGTGTCATCTTACTTCAGAGCATGTGCTATATGTAAATGTGGCATATGTTGATGGTAATACTTCACAGAAGATCCAAGATTTTCAAGTAATAGAATTTAGGGTCTTATGATATAAATATGATTAAATATGTCATCATTGTTAGATTCTTAGATTAAGAAGATTTCACAGCCATAATGAATCAGGATTTCATTCATCTTTTGAAGAAAACCTCATATACTATCCTTGTATAATATCCTGGCCATCAACTTGTTTTATAAGTAATAGTTGTTCAATAGTGATTTAGTATATAGAAATTGAATGGAATTATAATGTCGAAAAATGTGAAATACATGAAATTTGTATCTGGAGGGTCATCTCTAGTGTAGAACTAACCATAGAGCTTGGATATTGGACTTAATTAATCATTTACATTTTACCAAAAATCTTAATTAAGACAAAGAATGTAGATAAGCTTATCAAATTTGTGGATGACAGAGCTTGACAAAATAATAATATACAACCAAGATTTAATAGGAAAAATCTGACAGGCTGAAATGATAAATCAAAACTATAGTGATGGATTCTACTAAGTTGTAAAAATTAACTGCAAAAGTATAGGAGAAGGGTAAAACTCTTTAGGAACTTCTTATGTAAAATAGATGCTCCTGTTGACTCAGAGTGAATGTGAGAAACACGAATTGTTGCTATGAAAATAGTGAAATATCAGTCTGAATTCACATAATGAAGTCCACAATAAAGTAGTTCATCTTTTTCTACTGGTGAGTCCACACTGTTAATGTTGGGTTCAGTTGTGGGGGAAGTGCCTTTTAAAATTTTTAAAAATTTTAATTCTAGGATAGTTAACATACAGTGTTATATTAGTTTCAGGTGCATAATATAGTGATTCAACAATTCCATACATCACCTAGTGCTCATCATGACAATGCCTTTTAAAAGTGACATGGTCTTTTGAGAAGGCTGGGAAGTAAAATGTCTGGAAACTATATAGCAGAGATGGTAGAGGGAACCAAGGAATTTTTGCACAGAGAGAGGAGATATAAGAGAAGATATAAGAGAAGCATGGTAATTATCTTCACATATGTAGAATTCTCAGCCCTCTAAATATAGATGTTTAAATTCATCTTTTTCATTCATTCATTCATTCAACAAAGATGTGAGGGCTCTTCATATCCCAGACCCCATTGTAAGCTCTGTAGATACAGAGGTGAACAAGTCAATGTTCCTACCTCATTGGATTTAATTTTCTAATTTTTTTTCATCCCTTGCACTTGTCCCATTCTATGCATTATATTTAGGCAATTCCACCTACCCTCTTATCACTCCTCCTCTAATACCTCTAGACACAATTAAGTGGAAATACTTGTAGCATCCTATTATAACATGTTTCGTTTTATTTAGGTCTTCTAGCATTCCATTATTTCTCTTCTGTATTTTTCTATTACCTAGAACAATAGTGGGTCCTCAGTAAATGTTGGAAGGAAGGGATATAGGAATAGAAAGAGAATAGAAGGAAGGAAGAAAGGCGAAAGAGAAAGGAAATAAATTCAAGGTAGTATAGAAAGAATATTGAATGACAGATTCATAATAGGCTATTAATGGAAAAATAATGATATATAAGATATAAGTTGTTGCTATTCTTATCAAGTGGTATAGGAAAAGAATGCCTCTTTTGGTACCATAGAAATTTATTACAGAGGTTTTTGGTTTGATTCAGTGTGTCATTCTTTATATTTTACTGATTCTTCAGATTTGCATAGTGTTTTCTTGTATGCAAAGCAAAAAACAATAATAATTTTAGAACTAATAATTTTAGTTCATGTCTCCTCATAACTACATCAAATTAGGAAGGCTGATTTTGTATTACCAAAGTTTCAAAGAGAGAGGAACTGAGAAACATTAAGAGGTTTTTTTCAGGGACACATAGCTATGTGTCATCAGAGGTAGGACAAAAAGCCAGATCTATTTCTTTGGATCTTGTATTTTTTAAACTAATCAATGTGCCAACATGGTTCTGTTCTCTTAAAGATCATTTTTTTTCAATTATTGAGGAAGTTTTTTTTATTGCAATGACTATTTCTACCTGATTTCAAGGAGTATCTAGCAATCATGTGAAGGGCTAAAATCCGGAAATTCGATACTAAGGAAATTATGTATTTTCTTAATGACAGATGTTTTACCTACAGAAAGAGTGAGATACTAAGGAAAAGAAAGATGAAGAAATCCTTTCCTTTTTAAATATTTTATTTGTTTATTTGAGACAGAGAGAGAGAGAGAGAGCATGAGCTGGGGGGAGAGGCAGAGGGAAAGGAGAAACAGACTCCCCACTGAGCAGGAAGCCCAATGCAGGGATTGATCCCAGGATCCTGGGATCTTGACCTGAGCTGAAGGCAGATGTCCAACCTACTGAGCCATCCAGGTGCCCCAGAAATCCTTTCCTTTTAATAAGCACTTCTATAATCCCTTAGTATACAACTTAGTAAATAACTATTTTATGAAGTTACAATTATCCTTTACATTTAACGACCATTTGAGATTATACATTGTAGTTGTAGAATCTTGGGCTTACTTTCAATTCAGGGTGTTCAAAAAAAGAAGGAATCAATGCTGAATTTTCTTTACCAATTAAGAAGAAAGGAATTATTTTTCAAAATAAATGAAAACATAGCATGCATATTTTATAGAGCATAAAGGAGATGCTTTTTCTGTCTGTGGAAGTACTTGCATAATCAGTAAAAGGCAGGTACATTTTTGACACTTTTCAAAAAAGGAAATGACCCACAGAAACATTACTTCCACAGGAAGATTCCAATTTATTCTATTGGAATTTTCTGTACTTTCTGCTTACAATGCTTCTGGAACAATGGGAAGCTGCTTATTAGACAGTTTTTCTCCTTCATGCTAGCCATTGATTCCAAATGTTAATGTCTTAGCTCCAGCCAGGACTAAAATTGGCATGGGTGGTTTCATCCCCTTCTCTTCCCATGGGAATACCACTGCCAGGACTCTTCTAATTCTTCATAAAGTTCCACATGGAGCCTCAGGAAGTGTTTACAGGTGATTAGAGTGAAAGCCTGCTGTTATTCCTTAGGAGGTACCTGCCCTACTTTCTAGGAAAATCCGAAATTAATTTTTAATCAGCAGGTCTGAAGAAGAGCTTTTGGTGTACATAGTGCCCCAAGAAAAATTAGATTTAAATTGCCTTGAAGATTATCCCTAATGAAAAATGAGAACAACAAAATAATATAAAATAAAACAAGACAATGAAATAGTAGAAATCATGGTATTGGGCTCAAGGACCATATTTTTAAAATATTTCTCATTTATATTGCACCTATCAGGCCAATGCCTCCCCTAGGTGCCTTACATAGAAAAACACAATTTAAATCTAACAACTAAAGTAAAAAGTCTTCAAAACTGTGGTTATATTATCCATTTCAGAACTCAGACTTTCTTCTAATTCTCCAGCCAGAGAAAAACAATGATAATCATTTTCCCTTCAAAACACAGACTTATTTTGCAACAAGCTTTGAATATTAGAATTGATGGCAGTAAAAGAGTATTATACAATTGACAGTTTCTCTCCTACATAGGGAGAAAGTCTTTGAATCTAGTTAAACTAAGTTGATATCTAGCCATCTTTGTCTTTGAATTACATGAAAAAAATGTTGTTTTTACATATAGTTGACAATTTTTCATGAATAATTCACTCTTTTTTTTTTTACTTTATTTTAGCCCTCAGAGTACAAAGATAAATAAGATGCCTGCCCTAAAAGTATATAGGGCAAGCAAACACAAATTACAAAAGAGCATAAATGCTATAATAGGGAGTAGCACAGGACACTAAGAAAGCATTGAGGAGGTTTTCTAATTTCTATTTGGGAGAAGTCATATTTTTAAAAGTTTGGATAGATTTTAAGTTGAGAACTTGGCTCAAAATTGTTGGTGGTAATGCTAGTATCACCCTTAGACCTAAACAAAAGAAGCTCTCTGCCCCAGATTCAGGACCTTACCCTAGCCCTACTGTAGCTGCACCTGTTCCCATGGGGTGAGAAGTCTGCAACTGTGTGTTCACCTGGAATATGTGCCATCTCCTAGAATGCTCAAGTTAGTCAAGACCCTAGAATTCCTTGCTTAAATGGTACTCAATCTACTTCCATAGTCTAATCAGGCCTCCTGAATGTTTGTGGCAGGTATGGATAAAGCTTTGTTTTACAGGATGGAGTGTCTACACAAATGCACACATGTGAAAATAAATGAAGATAACTTAAGTGAGAACAAACAGAGCCCATTTATTCAGAGCTTGCTTTAGCAGATGAGTCAGTTACCTTCACTTGTGTTTGGCAGTGACTTAAAAGTAGGCAGGGAGTGGGAAAACAATAGTGAAAAAAAGGGAAGATTTCAAGTGTGCTCTGATGGGAGGTTGTTGGTATGAGGAAGTTTTTAGATGTGTTAATTAGAAGCGGGGCATCCTAACTGATTGGTTTGGGGAGCATATTTGGCTTTCTCTAGTTGGTTCTATATAAAAAGTGCATGTGGGATGTGCTAAAACTTGAGGATGCTGGCACTTATTAATCAAGTACTGACCATTTGGTGCTGATTGCTGCACAGTTTGTGGTTTGGTTTCCCATGCTTGTTGCTGCAGAGGCTGTGGATTAGTGTTCTATTGTCATGTATGGTCTGGCCGTTTCCATATATATATTTAGCGTCTCACACATGAAGTCCCTCAGCTGCTGAATGTAGCTAGTGGTTGGAAGATAAACTTGAAAACTTACACTATCACATTCTTTTTTATAAAGATTTTATTTATTTATTTATTTGAGAGAGATAGCGAGAGAGAGCAGAAGCAGGCTCCCCATTGAGCAGGGAGCATGACATGGGGCTCAATCCCAGGATCCTGCGATTATGACCTGAGTGAAGGCAGACGCTTAATGGCCTGAGCCACCCAGGCACCCCTACACTACCACATTCCTATATGGAATTCCATGGAATCCAGAAATTCTCATTTGAGGCTGTCCTTCCAGATCTTTATGCAGGTATATTTATCAACACAGGAGAGTAGATAATATTTTATTTAATATTTGATATGTTAGTATCTTGATTTATACATTTTAAGTATCTATACATATGTTATATGAGCTTGCATGTTTACTTTGACTTTGGGGTCACAAACATTAGGGGTAGGCTTGGCAAATGCACAAATTATTCCTTCCGTTCGTTTCTGACTTACATGAATTCTCATATTTAGTGCAATCTACAGAAGATAATGCTAAAGGTCAGGCCAAATATTCTGGCTAAAAATGTTCTTTAAGTATAGTTTTCCAGCAACTATATAATAAATAATAATAACATAGCCAGGATAGCTGGGAAACCGCAGCTATAAAATACCCATACAGTTAGGAATAAGCTTGACACCATTATTAAATTCATTGTTCCAATAGTCTGGATGCATTTGTTTTATTAATTTAGTTTTATTTGTGTATAAGATTAATTGTATCACTTTCTTTTCTGAAAAATATCTGCTCACTTCCCTGTGCCTCCAAAATTAAGTCAAAGCTTGTTAGCTATTTGCATGTTATTGTCCTGCTTGGAAGAGAAAGCCGCCTAATTAGGAATTTTTACCTTGACCCTCACTACACATGTGCAATTGTTCACTTGTGTGACTGTTTTGTCATATTTATGTCAGTTCTCTCTGACCTTGATGATCAATCATTGTCCCCAAACACACTTAGCTAATTTGTGGTTGGTATTCACTGCTTTGAACAAATTGGGAGGCTGGAATTGATTGTTTTGTTATTAATTTATCTATTTTGCAGCATAAAGCTATACAAATTTAGGATTAAAACCTTAGTGCAAAACTTAGATCCTGTAAATATAAGCTAACACCATGTCTTCTAAAACCCAGGTCTGTTATCTGATTCTCCATCACTCTTTCCATATCTCCTGAGAACTTGTTTTTTGGAAAATATCAAATCAATGTATTTTTAACATATTGCTCAAAGGCGTATACACTCTAAATCAAGTTATGTGTAGTAATGCCCTGTCAGCGATGTGAAACACTGAGATATAGGCAGAAATATTGAGAGGCTAAACATAATTCTAGAGAAAGCTTCAAATTATTCTGGATTCACCTAAAAATTCACCTTTAAGACTTTTCCTCAAAATTCCAAATTTGTCCTTGCTGGAATACAAAGCAAGATGAACAGAAAACTCTTCCTATTTAGGTGTTTTTTTTTTTTTTTTTTACAAATAATCATAAAAATGGGATTAGTACATATAACAAATAGAAAGTTGTCTCCCAGGCAGAGTAGAAGTGAATTTTCCTGCTAGGAAACTTGGAAAATAATCCTGAAGGCAAGCAGATTGCAAACAGAAAACCCCAGACATGGGAAATTGCCAACCATCATTTCTTCAAATATTTTCTTTGCATTAACTAACTCTTTCTCATCTCCTTCAAGAGATTTAATGGCACAAGGGCTAGATATTTTGTTATTGTTCCACAGGTTCCTGAGTGTCTATTTTTTCATCATTTATCTCTCAGTTTTTCAGATTTCTATTGATCTATCTTCAAGGTCACAGACTTCAGCCTTTCATCTCCATTCTGAGATAGAACCTATAGATTTAAATTTTTTATTACAGGTCTTGTATTTTTTCAGTTCTATTATTTATATTTGGTTCTCTCTTTTTTTTATAGCATCGAATGCATTCTTTTTTTTAAATTTTTTATTGTTATGTTAATCACCGTATATTACATCATTAGTTTTTGGTGCAGTGTTCCATGATTCATTGTTTGTTCATAACACCCAGTGCTCCATGCAGAACGTGCCCTCCTCAATACCCATCACCAGGCTAACCCATCCCCCTACCCCCTCCCCTCTAGAATGGTTCTCTTTTTAAATAATTTCTATATGTCTGCTGAAAACTTCTCTTTCTAATTATTTCAAGAGTGTCATATTCATCTCATGAAAGATGGCTATAATAGCTGCTTTAAAGTATTTGGTAATTCTAATATCTTGGTCATCTTGGAGTTGGCATTTATATTTTACCTTGAGAATTGGTTATACTTTTCTGGTTCTTTGTATGTTGAGTAATTCTGGATAGTATCTTGAACATTTTGGAAATTATGTTGTGAGATTCTGGGTTTTGTTAAAATCCTTTAGAGAATGTTGGTTTTTGTTTGTTTTAGGAGAGAGTCAATCCAGTTAGGATGAAATCAATATTCTGTCTATCTTGACTTCAGTGGGTAGCTTTAATGTCAGTTCAGTGTACAAGCATTTGCCATATTCTTTGGGCCAGCCTCTCACATGAACCCCTCAAGGGTTCATCTGAGATTTGGGTGGTAGTTCATATTGTACTCCAGTTATCAATGTCTTTCCTTTATTTGTTTGGGTTTGTTCTACACATGCACAACTTGAGAATGAGTTTGGGACATGTGTCAGTTTATCCACAAAATTAGAGAAGCCCTCTAGCCATCTTTCCCCTTCCCAAGATTTTCCTATACTTTCCAGATTCCAGAGGACCATTTTTTTTTGCCCTCTGGCTAGAAATCTGAGATTTCTCTGACAAACTTAGCCCCCAGCCCTGTCATACATTTCTGCAACACAGAGCCTGCTCTTCCACTGAAATAAGGAAAATAAAGGTAACATATGGTAGAATTTTTCCCTTCACATTTACCTAACAGCAGTCTCTTTCCAAGTTTCTCTATCCAAAGAAATGGGTTTTCCTTTACAGTCTCAGGATACCCCTGTGCCACCATTGCAATTTGATTGTAGCTGCCTCAGGACAAGGCTAGGAGAGAGAAAATAAAAAGAGGGGAATTCCCACATACTCTTCAGTTTACAAGGCCCATTTTCTGGTCCTCTTTAGAAAGATAGTTTCTCTCATAGTTTTTGCTGTCTACAGCTGATGTATACTCCCTTTATAAAGCCTGTTTTGTTCCACTGCTGGGAGACAGAGGGGAAAAAAATCCAGGGAACCACCATAGTTGAAAGATCACTCTTCTTTTGACTTTTCTCTCCAATCTGCCTGCTACATTTTTTGTTTTTACTTTTCAGAATGCACATGTAGTTTTCTGCATTTTTTTCAAGTTTTCAGTTGTAATCAATGGGAAAATAGGCTATAGTGGGTTTATTCCATTCTGACCAAAACAAAAAGTTGTAGGTATATTATAATATATTAATCTCAAAGAATATATCCCAAATTCCTACTATGATGTTGTTTCTCATAAAAATAACCTATAGCATTACTGGTATTCATACAATATTTCTTTTTAGTTTTTATTTAAATTCCAGTTAGTTAACATACAGTGTAATACTAGTTTCAGGTTTACAATATAGTGATTCATTTCCATACAACACCCAGTACTCATCACAACAATTGCACTTTAAGATTTTTTTTAAAGATTTTTGTTTATGTATTTGACAGAGAGAGAGACAGTGAGAGAGGGAGTACAAGCAGGGGGAGTGGGAGAGGGAGAAGCATGCTTCCTGCAGAGCAGGGAGCCCTATGTGGTGCTCGATCCCAGGACCCTGGAATCATGACCTGAGCCAAAGGCAGACGCTTAACGACTGAGCCACCCAGGTGCCCCAACAATTGCACTTCTTAATCCCCATCACCTGTTTAACCCATCCTCCCACCCACCTCCCCTCTGGTAACCATCAGTTTGTACCCTATAGTTAAGAGTCTATTTCTTGGTTTGTCTTTCTCTCTCTTTTTTTTCCCTTTGCTCATTTGCTTTGTTTCTTAAATTCCACATATGAGTGAAATTATATGGTATTTGTCTTTCTCTGACTGATTTATTTTACTTAGCATAATACTCTCTAGGTCCATCCTTGTTATTGCAAATGGCAAGATTTCGTTCTTTTTATGACTGAGTAATATTCCATTATATATGTATATATATTTACATATATATTTATATGTATGTATTATACATACACAACTTCTTCTTTATCCATTCATCAGTCAATGGATATTTGGGCTGTGTCCATAATTTGCCTATTATAGGAAATGCTGCTATAAACATCGGGGTGCATGTATTCCTTAAAATTAGTATTTTTGTATTCTTTGGGTAAGTAGTAGTGCAATTGCTGGATTGTAGGGTAGTTCTACTTTTAACTTTCTGAAGGAAACTCCATACTGTTTCCCACATTGGCTGCACCAGTTTGCATTTCCACCAACAGTGCAGGAGGGACCCCCTTTCTCCACATCCCCAAAAACAACAACTCTTGTTTCTTGTGTGGTTGGCTTTAGGATTCTGACAGGTATGAAGTGATATCTCATTGTAGTTTTGATTTGTATTTCCCTGATAATGAGTGATATTGAGCATCTTTTCATGTATCTGTTGGCCATCTGTATGTCTTCTTTGTTTTTCTTTTAAGATTTTATTTATTTATTTGACAGAGAGAGAGATAGGGAGAACAGGAACACAAGCAGGGGGAGTGGGAGAGGGAGAAGCAGGCTTCCTGCCAAGCAGGGAGCCTGACGTGGGGCTCGATCCTAGGACTCTGGGATCATGACCCGAGCTGAAGGCAGACACTTAACGACTGAGCCACCCAGGCACCTTGTATATCTTCTTTGAAAAAATGTTTATTCATGTCTTCTGCCCATTTTTTAATTGGATTATTCACTTGGGGTGTATTGAGTTTTATAAGGTCTTTATATATTTTGGATACTAATCCTTTATCGGATTAGTCATTTGCAAATATCTTCTTCCATTCCAAAGATTGCCTTTTAGTTTTGTTGATTGTTTCTTTTGCTGTGCAGAAACTTTTTATTTATTTATCTATATTTAAATTCAATTAGCCAACATATAGTACATCATTAGTTTCAGATATAGTGTTCAGTAACAACAGCTTTTTATTTTTTAAAATTTTTTCTTCATACACTTTTTTTTTGTTTTTAAAATTATTATGTTCTGGGGCGCTTGGGTGGCTCAGTTGGTTAAACAGCTGCCTTGGGCTCAGGTCATGATCCTGGGGTCCTGGGATCAAGCCCCACGTCAGGGTATCTGCTTGGTGGGGAGCCTGCTTCTCCCTCTTCTTCTGCCTGCCTCTCTGCCTACTTGTGCTCTCTCTCTCTCTGTCAAATAAATAAAATCTTTAAAAAAATTATTATGTTCAATTAGCAACAGAAGCATTTTATTTTGAGGTAGTCCCAATAATTTATTTTTGCTTTTGTTCCCCTTTCTTCAGGAGACATATCTAGTAATAAGTTGCTATGGCTGATGTCAAAGATGTTACTGCCTGTGTTCTCCTCTAGAATTCTAATGGTTTCATGTCTCTCATTTAGGACATATAATGTTTCTCATCCATTTTGAATTTGTTTTTGTGGATGGTGTAAGAAAGTGGTCCAGTTTCATTGTTTTGCATGTTGCTGTCCAGTTTTCCCAACACCATTTGTTGAAGAGACTGTCTTTTTCCCCTTGGACCTCCTTCCCTGCTTTGTTGAAGATTAATTGACCATATAGTTGTGGATTCATTTCTATTCTGTTCCATTGATCTATGTGTCTGTTTTTGTGTCAGTACCATACTGTCTTGATGACTACAGCTTTGTAATATAACTTGAAGTCTGCAATTATAATGCTTCTAGCTTTTCTTTTCTTTTCAAGATTGATTTGGCCATTTGGAGTCTTTTGAGATTCCATGCAAATATTAGGGCTGTTCTAATTCTGTGAAAAATGCTGTTGGTATTTTGATAGGGATTGCATTAAATGTTTAAATGGCTTTGTGTAGTATAGACATTTAAACAATGTTTGTTGTTCCAATCTATGAGCATGGACTATTTTTCCATTTCTTTGTGTCCTCTTAAATTTCCTTCATAAGTGTTCTATAGTTTTCAGCGTACAGATCTTTTACTTCTGTGGTTAGGTTTATTCCTAGGTATCTTATGGTTTTTGGTACAATTTTAAATGAGATTGATTTCTTACTTTCTCTTTCTGCTGCTTTATAATTGGTGTATAGAAATGCAACAAATTTCTGTATGTTGATTTTGTATCTTGCAACTTAAGTCTAGCAATTTTTGGTGGAGTCTTTCAAGTTTTCTATATAGAGTATAATGTCATCTGCAAATAGTGAAAGTTTTATTTCTTCCTTACTAATTTGTTTGCCTTTCATTTCTTTTTGTTGTCTGATTTCTGTGGCTAGGACATCCAGTACTATATTAAATAAAAGTGGTGAGAGTGAGCATCCCTGTCTTATTTCTAACTGTAAAGGAAAAGCTCACAGTTTTTCCTTATTGAGGATGATATTAGCTATGGGTTTTCCTATAGGCCTTTATGATGTTGAGGTATATTCCTTCTAACTTACTTTGCTGAGGGTTTTTATCATGAATGGGTATGTACTTTGTCAAATGCTTTTTGTTCATTATTTAAATGATCATATGGTTCTTGTCCTTTCTTTTATTAATGTAGTGTATCACATTGATTGATTTGTGAATATTGAACCACCGTTGCAGCCCAGGAATAAATCCCACTTGATCGTGGTGAATGATTCTTTTAATGTATTGTTGGATTCATCTGCTAGTATTTTATTGAGAATTTTTGCATCCATGTTCATCAGGAATATGGGCCTGTACTTCTCTTTTTTAGTGGAGTCTTTATCTGGTTTTGGTATCAGGGTAATGCTGACCTGATAGAATGAATTTAAAAGTTTTCCTTCCTTTTCTATTTTTTTTAGAACAGTTTGAGAAGAATAGGTATTAACTCTTCTTTAAATGTTTGGTAAAATTCCTCTGTGAAGGCACCCCTGGACTTTGTTGGGAGTTTGGGGTTACTGATTCAATTTCTTTGATAGTTATCGGTGTGTTAAAGTTTTTTATTTCTTCCTGACTCAGTTTTGGTAGTTTATATGTTTCTAGGAATTTGTCCATTTCTTCTAGGTTCAGTTTGTTGGTATATAGTTTTCCATAATATTCTCTCACCATCATCTGTATTTCTCTGGTGTTGTTGTTATTTCTCCTCTCTCATTTGTGATTTTATTCACTTGGGTCCTTTCTCTTTTCTTTTTGGTAAGTCTGGCTAGGGGGTTATCAATTTTATTAATTCTTAAGACCAACTCCTGGTTTCATTGATCTGTTCTATTGCTTGTGTGTGTGTGTGTGTGTGTGTGTGTGTGTGTGTGTCTGTGTGTGTGTTTAGTTTCTATATCATTTATTTCTGCTCTAATCTTTATCATTTCCCTTCTTCTGCTGGATTTGGACTTTATTTGCTGTTCCCTTTCTAGCTCCTTTAAGTGTAAGTTTAGGTTGTTTATTTGAGATTTTTCTTGCTTCTTGGGGTAGGACTGTATTTCTATAAACTTCTCTCTTAGAACCACTTTTGCTGCATCCCAAAGGTTTTAAACTATTGTGTTTTCATTTTCATTTGCTTCCATGTATTTTTTTAAAGATTTTATTTATTTATTCATGAGACACAGAGAGACAGAGAGAGAGAGAGAGAGAGAGAGAGAGAGGCAGACTCCTCATGGAGCAGGGAGCCCAATGTGGGACTAGATCCCAGGACCCCGGGATCATGACCTGAGCTGAAGGCAGATGCTTAACCAACTGAGCCACCCAGGCACCCTCCATGTATTTTTTTATTTCTTCTTTGATTTCCTGGTTAATCCATTCATTGTTTAGTACCATGTTGTTTAATTTCATGTATTTGTAGTCTTTCTATTTTTTTTTCTTGTGGTTGACTTCTTTTTTTTTCTTGTAGTTTCATAGCATTGTGGTCAGAATATATGCATGGTATGATCTCAATTTTTTGTATTGTTGAGGCCTGATTTGCTGAGCAAGGAGCCTGCTTCTCCCTCTGCCTGCCTCTATCTCTCTCTCTGATAAATAAATAAAATCTTTAAAAAAATAGATGATCTGTCCATTGATATAATTGGGGTGTTAAAGTTCCCTGCTATTATTTTATTATTATCAATGAGTTCCTTATGCTTATTATTATTTTTTAAAATATTTAGGTAATCCCTTGCTGGGTGCATACATATTTACAATTGTTATATCATTTGTTGGATAGACCCCTTTATTGTGATATAGTATATTTCTTCATCTCTTCTTACAGTATTTGGTTTAAAGTCTAGTTTGTCCAATACAAGTATTGCTACCCTGGCTTTTTTTTGATCTGCATTTTCATGATAAATGTTTCTCTTTCTCCTCCCTTTCAATCTGCAGGTGTGTTTAGGTCTAAAGTAAGTCTTTTATAGGTAGCATACAGATAGTTTTTTTTTTTTTATCCATTCTGACACCCTATGTCTTTTGATTGGAGCATTTAATGAATTTATATTCAGAGTAATTATTGATAGATAGGTTTTAGTGCCAGTTTATTACTTGTTTTGTTCTTATTTCTGGAGATTTTCTCTGTTCCAGTCTTTGTTACATTTGGTCTTTCCTTTATACTCAAAAGAGTCCCCTTTAGTATTTCTTAGAGGGTTAGTTTAGTGGTTATGAAGTCCTTTAGTTTTTGTTTGTCTGGGAAACTCTATCTTTCCATCTATTTTGAATGATATCTTTGCTGGATAGGTTATTATTGGGCGCAGATTTTTCCCAGTCAGCAATTTGAATATATCATGCCACTATCTTCTGCTTGCCAAGTTTCTGTTGAGAAATTTGCAGCTAGCCTTATGGGTCTTCCCTAGTATGCTAAGGACTACTTTTGTCTTGCTGCTTTTAAGATTTTTTTTTCTTTATCACTATATTTTGCAAATTTATTATGATGTGTCTTGGTGTTGTCCTGTTTTTGTTTATTTTGATGGGAGTTCTCTGTGCCTCCTGGATCTGGATATCTGTTTTCATCCCCTGTTTAGGGAAGTTTTCAGCTATTGTTTCCTCAAATAAATTTTCTGCCCCCTTTTCTTTCTCTTCTTCTGGCAACTCTTATACTATGAATGTTATTATGTTTCATGGAGTCACTAAGTTTTGCAAGTCTATTCTCACATTGAATAATTCTTTCTTTTATTCAGCTTCTTTATTTTCCATTATTTTTTCTTCTATGTCACTAATTTGTTCTTCTGCTTCTTCCAGCCTTCTGTTCATTGTATTCAACCTGTTTCCAATCTGAGGTATTGCATTTTTCATTTCTAACTAATTCTTTTTTAACTTTTTTATCTCTGTGATTAGGGTCTCCCTGACATCATTCTTTCTTATCCCAAGGCTATCGACTATCCTTTTTTTTATATAAGATTTTATTTATTTTGACAGAAAGAGAGACTGTACGAGCAGGCAGAGCAGCAGAGGGAGGGAGAGAAGCAGGCTCTCTGTGGATCAGGGAGCCTGATGTGGGGCTCGATCCCAGGACCCTGGGATAATGACCTGAACTGAAGGCAGACTCTTAATGACTGAGCCACCCAGGCGCCCAAGGCCATCGAGTATCTTTATGGTGGTTGCTCTAAATTCTCCATCAGGCATTTTACTTATATCTGTTTTGCTTAGATCTCTGGCCATGACCTTATCTTTCTCTTTCATTTGGGTTGAATTCTTCCATCTTGGCATTTTTGTCAAAGTTTCTGTCTTCTCCTGTTTGTTAAAAAAGCCTGTTATGTTTCCTGATCCCGAGAGTAATGGCTTTATGAAGAGGACATCATATAGTGTCCAGGCCCTGGTGCTTCAAGGAGTGTCTTTGGCATGTACTTCATATAGTCTCCTGCTGTGTTTTGGCTGCTCTATTCCTCAGGTCAGTTGTCTTCAGAGGTTCTCCTTTCCTGCAGTGGGCAGTGTTTGGGCCTTGGCCAGAGTATGGTGAGTTTTAACTAGATGTGCTCTGGTCTGCTTGTTAAATGAGGCCTGATGCTGCTTTCACTAAACTGAGGCTCTGGAAAACTCTCTGGCTGAGAGATGTGGTGTGGGCACAGGTTTGTGCTGGTCTTCTGGGGAAGGGGCCCGCCACACTGGGACTGAAGCAAGCTTGACCAAGAGTGGCCATCCTGACAGAATGCAGAGGTGTGGGATTTGTTGTAAAGTTAAGCAGTCAGTGTCCATGCTGAGTTCCTTCCCACTGGTGGCTCTGTTTATGCTGAGGCACAGGAGAAGGAAATGGTGCAGACAGCTCCTTTGTCCCTGGAGAGGCCTCTCTGGAATGTTGCCTCTCAGGGACACTCTAAAAAGAGTGAATATTTTCCCCTTGGTGTGTGCCAGGCATTCTTCAGATTGCTGTTTCCATGCCCTCTGCCCCTGGGTTGTTTGCCTGCCTTTTTTCTAGGAGTAGGGCAGTGCCCTCAGGACTATACAAGCCAAGTCCACTCACTTTTAAAAACTTTAATCTTTAAGTCCCTCTGGTTGCAAGAACTCAGGAAAATCAGCCTCTCTCATTCTTCCAGCCAATTGCTTTGAGGGAATGCTCTCCTTGTGCCCTGCACGCTCTTCTCTCTCTCATCTTTCTCTGCAACTGGGGCTCCCTCTCCTCCGCAGCACCCACAATCTGTTTCTCCCATAAACCACATCTCTGTACTTCCTACCCTCTTCCATGTGGCTTCTTCTCTCCCTGTAGTTATGGAGTTTGTTCTGTCAGTCTTCAGGTTTATTTCTGGAGTATTTAGAATGATTTGATAGTTATCTACTTGTGTTGGGGGGTGAGATGAACCTAGGGTCCTCCTACTCTTCCACCATCTTTTCTTCCACCCCTATTTTTTGCCATTTTAATTAGTATGCATTTTAATATGAACCTCTTTGAGTTGGACTTCTGGGGGTATCTCTGAGCCTCCTGGATCTAGATATCTGTTTCCTTATCCATCATAAGGAGTTTTCAGCTAGTGTTTCTTCAAATAAATTTTCTGCCTTTTTAGTCTCTCTTCTTCTTCTGGGATCCCTATAATATGAATGTTATTGGGGTTGCTGGAATCTCTTATTTCCCTAAGTCTGTTGTCATTCTGCATATTTTTTTCTCTTATTTGTTCAGCTTCATTACTTTCCATTACTTTGTCTTCCCAGCCATTAATTCATTCCTCTGCTTCTTCTAGCATGCTATTTATTCCATCAAGTGTATTTTTTAAATTTCACTTACTGTGTTCTTTATCTCTGCTTGTTTCTTTTTTTATCTCTTTGTTAATGGTGTCACTGATATTTTTTTTCTGCAGTCCAGAGAGTATCTTTATGATCACTAGTTTAAATTTTCTATCAGGCATATTTCTTATAACTGTTTTGCTTAGGTTATTTGCTGTGGTTTTGTCCTGTTCTTTCATTTGGGACATATTCCTCTGTCTCCTTATCTTGTTTAACTCTCTGTGTCAGTTTCTCTGTGTTAGGAAAGTCAGCTACGTCTTGTGCTCTTGAAGGTATAGCAGCCTAATGAAGAAGAGGTCCTGTAGTTCCCTGCAGTGCAATGTCCCCTGTTCCCCAAGGCCTGGTGCTTCAGGGAGTGTCTGCTGTGTGTTGCTTGTGCCCTTCTGTTGAGTCCTGGCCTCTTTTTCTTTCAGTCTGGTTGTCTGCAGAGGCTCCCTTTTCTTGTTGGTCCCTGACTGGATGGGGTGCATTTTAACAAGGTGTGCAGTGGTCTGCTTGTGAAATGAGACCTACCACCATTGCCACCACTGGAACCAAGGCCCTACAAAACACATGGGTCAGAAGAAGTGATGTTGGTGGTGTTTGCACTGGTCTTCTTAGGGAAGGGCACCACAGCCCTGGGACTGAGGCAAGTATTACTGGAAAGGGCAGATGCACTGGGCCTTGCTGTAAGCAAGTTAGGTAGGGAGTGTGGGCTCTGTTCTGGTTCCTATAGGTAGTCATGTGCATGCTGAGGGATGGGGGAAGGAAATGGCACAAGCTAGCTCCTTTGTTCCTGGAGGGATCTCCCTGTGATTCCTGTGTCTCCAGACAATTTCTGAGATGAGTAAATCACTCTCCCTCCTTTGTGCCTCAGGTGTTTTTCAAACTATTGTTTCTATGCTGTATATCTGCTGGCTGTCTGACTTTCTGTCTCTTTAAGTGTAGGGAATCAGCTTTTTATGACCTCTGGTTGATTTTTTAAACTCTAGGCTTTAAGTTCTGCTGATTATAAGAGCTAAAGAACTTTGGCACCTCTTTCTTTCAAAACCAAATATAATGGGGATTCATCGTGAGCTCCACCACATGATAGTCATTTCTTGCCCTTCTCTGTGCTACTGGCTCCCTCCTGACCGAGGATGGCCAAAGTGTTTTTACTCCCCAACTGCATCTCCAGCCTCCTTGCCTTTATCAATGTGGCCTCTCCCATACCTTTAGTTGTGAAGTTTGTTCTGCCAGTCTTCCAGTTGTTTTCTGGGATATTTAAGCTAATGTGAATGTTATCTAGTTGTATCCATCTAATGAGACATGCTTAGGGTCCTCCTACTCTGCCATCTTCCCAGCCTAATTATTCATGTATTTGAGAAATTGTTACTATCAGCATACTCTTTTAGTATTGATAACTCATTACTGTTTTGGTCAAATTTCCACTTACTATTATTTTCTTTCTGCTTGAAGAATTTGTCTTTAATAATTCTTTTAGTGGTGATCTGTTGGCAATTATTCTATCAGCTTTTGTCTACAAAATTCCATATTTCATCTTCATATTTTTAAGATATATTTTTGATAGGCATATAAATTTAGGGTTTTTTTCTTTCGATATTCTGATGATCATTCTCCATTGTCATCTGACTTGTAGAGTTTCTTATGAGAAGTTTGCTGTTAATCTTATTGTTGTTACCCTCCTTGTAATTTTCTTTTAATTAGCTGCCTTTAAGATTTTATCTTTATCACTGTTATTTCTAGCAGTTTAGTTATTAGTAGCATTGGTATGATTTTTCTCTATAGTTTACATGGGATTCATTAAGAACTTGGAGTTTGAGCTTATTACTGTAATCAAATTTGGAAAAAATAAACTTTGACTATTATTTCTTCAATATTTTTTCTATAACCCTCTTTCCCAGACACATCTTGAGATTTCAACATCATGTATGTCTGTTAGACCATTTGATATCATTCCCCCCAAGTCACTGATGCTCTCTTTGCTTTTTTTGGTCTTTTTGTATCTCTATGCTTCTTTACGGCTAGTTTATATTGCTGTCTTCAAATTAACTAATCTCTTCTTCAGCTTTATCTAATGTGGTATTAATCTCATCCAGTATATTTCAGATACTGTATTTAAAAGTGTTATTTTTGTTTTTTAAGTCTTCCATTTTTCTTTTCATCATGTTCATGGTTTCTTGTACATTCTTGAATATATGAAATATATTTGCAGTGGCTTTGTCTACTACATCTATTATTTTTCTCATTTCTGGCACTGTATTTATTGGTTGATTTTTCTTCTAGTTCTGGGTCATATTTTCTCTTTTCTTGAATTCCTGATTTTTTTTAAATTGGATAACAAATATAATTTTTATGTTATTGGATGCTGGATTTTGTTAAATTTATTTAAAGAGCATTGGACTTTATTCTAGCTGGCAGTTATGTTAATTGGGAAGTTTTATATTTTCAAGGCTTATTTTTATGGTACTTTTGGGAATACTCAAGGTTATCTTTAATATAATGCTATTTTTTCCCATTCTAAAGCAATAAATTTCTGAGAACTCTGCCTGATGCTCTGTGTATGAGAAGTCCTCACTGTTCTGGCTTGCAGAAATACAAACTACTCTCAGACCTTGTATGAGTTTCAGAAAATGTGCAGCCTACTGTTCTTCACTGATTGTTTTCTCATCCTCACGGAGATCCAACTCATACCAGCTTAGACCAGTATTCAGCCAAATATTTAAGCAAACTCCTCTGCAGGTCTTCAGAACTATTTTTTTCTCTCTGTGGAATTCCTTCTTCTAAGATATTTTGCTTAAAATTTCTTTCTTGACACAACAACCCTCCATATTCTGATCTCAAACTCCTCAATTTGGCAAGACTTCAGGGCTCCACTTTGGTTTCAGCTCCTTGTACTTCAACTTGGAAATTGCTTTCAGGAATTTACCTGGGGCAATTGTGGTGCTCTATTCCTTTGTTTCCTTTCTCCTAGAGATCACTATCTGTGCTTCCCATGGTCAAATATCTTAAAACAGTGTTTTCATGTATTTTACTTGCATCTCACATTGTCCAGAGTCTGAAAGCAATTCCTGTAATAGTTCTTCATGGTTGGAATTAAATATTTCCATCATTTTACTTTTGTTTCATTTTTATATTAAAGTACACTTTTTTAAACAGCATGCAGTTGTATTTTTAAAACCCAGTCACATAATTTGTGTTGAACTCATCTACATTCAGTGCAGTTATTATAATTATATCCGCCATTTTGCTATCTTTTTGTAAATGTCCCATCTGCTCTAGTCCATTTTTTTTTCAATTCGCCTATCTTTTTTTGATCAGTCAATTATTTTAATTTACTCCATTTTACCTTCTCTATTAGATTTTTAGCTATATAACATTTTAAATAGTGGTTTTAGTGGTTAATCTAGAGATGACAATATGCAGGCTTAACTTATTAGGGCCTACCTTAATTACTTTTAATGAACAATGCAAGAAACTTAGAACAGTTGAACTCCATTCAATGCTTTTTGTACTATTGATGTTACATATTTTTCCTCTTTGTATGTTATAAACCCCACAAGACATTGTTGATTTTGTCACTTTTAACTGTCTATATAATCTTTTATATATTACATATTTACCATTTTTTGGTACCTTTCATTCTTTTCTGCAGTTTAATTTCATCTGGGATTATTTTTCTTCAGAGTGCCCATTCATTTCCAATGAAAATATTTATATGCATGGGACTAAAACTTATTATTTTTTTTTAGAGAAAGAAAGAGCAAAAGAAAGAGCAAAAGGCAGGGGAGGGGGGCAGAGGGAGAGGGAAAGGGAGAGAATTTTAAGCAGGCTGTATGCCCTGTGTGGAGCCTGATGTGGGGCTTGACCTCATGACCTTGAGATCATGACCTGAGCCAAAATCAATAGTTGGATGCTAAACCAAATGAACCACACAGTTGTCCCTAATTTATTGTTTTTTTCATTTATACTATTTTTTGTGTTATTTTTTCTGTTATTTTCCTTTTAATTATCTTTTTATTCTATTACTTCCCCTCTATGAGTTTCTTCTTTCTACTCTGCTTTTCACTGAGTTTTCATTGGTATCTTTTTGCTACTAAACTCCCAAGGCTCCCAAATGGGTTGATGATACTCAGTATTTGTTTTGTTTTGTGCAAACAAAAGAAGAAAGAAAAAAGACAGAGTGAGAATGATCATAAATATAAAACCTATGTAAAGGCATAAATAGAAAAATTCCAAAATAATTTAAATTGACATTTTGTTTCTACTTTTATCTCACATTTTTAAGGTATCATTAAGGAATATATAATACAATTCATTCAATTATAGTAAAGCAAACACATTTTATAAATTTTAGCACTAATTACCTTATTTTTGACAGCTCAGTCACTAGCTTGTTGAGGAAATTATTTTTATTAATATTGTTGGGTGGTACACAAGAAAGCTGCATATTTAAAGTTGTGGACAATTTTTAATCAAAAAGTTTATAGAATCAAATATTTCATTTTGCTCTGGCACCAGAAGATTCCTTAGCTTTTTAATAAAAAATGTAGCTGATTGGCAATTATTTAGCTTATCTCAAAATACTCTCTGCAAATGTCTTCTTCCATGAATGTTAATTTGACATTTGAAAGTATATTTGAGGATATTCACATAATTCTTTGATTTGTAATATTCAAGCAATTTTAAGAAGAAGACAGTAGGGAGCAGTAAGTTTAAGTTCACTTTTTATATCTGATGATTATAGAGTTTATCTAAGAGATGCTCTACTTCATTTTTTTAAATTTTATTTTATTATGTTATGTTAGTCACCATACAATGCATCACCAGTTTTCTATTTGATTTTTAATACAGCTAATATATCATGCAACGATCAGAATAATCATACTGACATTTTGACATGAAAAAATATTTACCAGGAGGAGTGACATTTCTAAAAGAATCTTAAAGAATTATTGTGTCTAAGAGAATGTTCAAGTTTAGTTGATGTGACATTTTCAGTGATGAAATTCAAAATTATCACTATACATTTTTCTTAGAAAGTTTTGTGTCATAATAATGTTGATTTCTTTAAATTATTAAAATATGTCATTCCACATTTTAATCTGTTTACACATTTTTGTATTTTGTTTTCATCTATTACCTTTTTCCCCTTTGAAGTAATTCTTTTATTTCACTTAATTCTTGGTGCAGAACCACTGAATTCCTTATAAACTAGATAAACATTACTTATGCTCACAATTATTTCCATTTCTTTTTGCTTACCTGGATATATAAAAAATGTATATTTCCCAGCCTTGCAAATTGGGTGGGACCCCATTACTAATTCTGGTTAATTGACTGTGACTGGTGGTAATATGTATCACTTCAAGACTGACAAACTTAGGAGCTAGTGTGTCATGCTCTCTTCACCTGCCAAAATGGCCCCTGAAGCATCATGTTGAAATGCATGTGCCATAAAATAAAAGCAGCCTGGAATACTTAGTCACCACATGGAAAATATAAAGTAATGGGGACTTGCAGTAGAATTTGCATGAGCAAGAAATAAACTTGTTTAGTGTTAAGGAAGTGAGATTTTGGTATTACTATCACAGCATAACCTACTGTATCCTGATTGTTATACATCTTAAAGAACTAAGGTATAAACATGAGGTGGGGTGGGAGTATGGAGAGCTTTTTGACATGTTACTCTGCTTCACTCATATCTAATGTGTTGCTAAACTTGTCAACTTTATTTTTATAATTTGATTTTTCTTTTCCATCTTTACATTCACTTCTTAACTCTCTAAATTTTGTCTCAAATTAGATACAAAAGTATAAACACATTATGTGACCAGACAGGGTGACACGTATTGTTGTAGGAAAAACAGAGCTCTCAAGCCCAAATTGTTTCATGCTTTTATCACATTGTGCTGTCACCTCAGAGGCTGAAAGTTTATGCTTTATTCCCTACAGAGTTTATAAATATAAAAATAAATATATATGAGATGCAATCCTACATGCTATAAAACCCACTTTAGGAATTGTAAGCTAGTGAAAAATCTATAATTTGGGAAATCAAGACAGTATTAAAATAAATAAATAAATAAATAAAAGACAGTATTAACCACTTGATTGCTCATCTTGACCCATTGATAGGGTCATTTGATTTATATTTTTGAAAAAAAATTATTAAATAAGTAAAATGTTATCACAATTTGCATTTATAAATGAAAAAAATCAAGGGAAAAAATAAAATTTACATGGTTTATGTATTTAGAAATGTTATATGCTTTCAATTCCTCTTGCTTCTCTGTTTGTGACACAGCCAACTGGTATTCTCATGTCATAAGTACCAAGACAGAGAAAAACATAGAAGCTAGTTATTGAAAAGAAATTATCATGTTGCAAATATGTACTATTATATGAAAGGAAGGGCCTGACAATGAGATAGATTAAATGGAGGGGATACATTTTTGCAATACCTCATATCCTCCTTAATGTCTCCAAAAATACATTTGCATAAACACCCATTTTACCTTTGTAGGGATGACTCTCTGCTTTTTACTTCCTTTAATTTAGTAATAATGATTTTATATGTATTTTTATTAAACATTATCACACATCTTATTTCATGAGTAGACACTCCGGGCAAGGAATATACAAAATAAAAGTTGGGTCTTGGGTCTCACACCTCTACATAAATAATTTTATATTTGAGGTTTAAAAAGCAACCTCACTACCATTTCCAAAAGTACTTATTAGACACTTACACAGAGTAATCTAAAGATTATCTCTGACCTGTAAGGGACGCCTAGGTGGCTCAGTCCATTGAGCATCTGCCTTCAGCTTGGGTCATGATCCCAGGGTCCTGGGATTGAGTCTGGCATCAGGCTCCCTGCTCAGTGGGAAGTCTGCTTTTCCCTCTCCCTCTGCCTCTCTGTCTGTCTCAAATGAATAGATAAATAAAAATCTTAAAAAAATTATATCTGACCTCTAAAAATGTAATTTAAAATAAGCAAAATAATCGTACACATCCCTTTGAGGCCTTACATACAAATGTTAAGAAACTAACAGGTATGTGATTCTGTCTTTTCTTCATTCCCAAGAAACTACACTTGCCACACTCTTCTAATATTTACCATATTGACCTTTATTTTCTAGTCATTTGTGTGATTTTTCTTATATCTTCTACTAATCTTTGTTCTTCGTAGAGATTGTATCTAAAATACCTATTAACAAAGAGCCATTTTAATTGAGAAACTTAAAAATATGTATATTTTCCCTCAAACCATGAAAAAAGGCAAAAAACCCTCTAAATTATCTATTGGTTAGTTTCATTAACTCATCATTAAATGACAGTTTGTAAATTCAATCCATCAAGGTTTATCAGGATTTCAAAACAGCTCTATACACTTGAACCACTGATCCCAATCTGCCTACTACAGCAGAGAAATTTGAACCTTTTTATATTGCATGTAAAATTCATTCTGTGTGCATCTATGTTCCTTCCTTGGGAGAAAGGGTCTAAGAGTTTCATAAAATTCTCAAAGGAGTGTATGAATCATTAAATACTCTAAAGCCAGAAACATGGTAATTGGTCTTGACCTCTTCCTTACTTTTACCTGTCAAATTCCCATTTATTCAGTAATCAATTTATCTTTCTAAATATCAGTTAAAATTGTGTCTTTCTCTCTGGCCTTATTGCCTTAGTTCAGCCCCTCATCAAATCTCTTAACTAGTTTCTCTACCTCCATTATTATACCCCTCCATCCCATCCTTCACACTTCTGGAATAATCTATCTAAAAAACAAATTTGATCAAGTAATTTCACTTCTTAAAACACTTCAGTGATAACATTTATGTAAAATAAAATGCAAATCTCTCAGAATTGTATAATGGGAACCACACTAGATCAGGGACAAAATTTTCAAGTTCCATTATGTAAAGTGGCCTCTTCTGTATTCTTCCTACTGTATTCAACAAGATCGTTGTTCTAAACATTAGCTTTGTCCCCTTGAATCAGGTATCTCTTCTTAGGAATCTCTGAGAGTTTCCACTGGCTCAGGACATTATAAAGATCATAAAGTATATTAGAGTAAAAATGGACTAGTATTTAAAATACATAGTGTTTGGGCACCCGGGTGGCTCAGTCAGTTAAGCGTCTGCCTTCGGCTCAGGTCATGATCCCAGGGTCCTGGGAGAGAGCCCAGTCCCTGGCTCCCTGCTCAGTGGGGAGGCTGCTTCTCCCTTTCCCTCTGTCTGCAGCTCCCCCTGCTTGTGCTTTCTTTCCCTCTCTCTCTGTCAAATAAATAAAATCTTTAAAAAAAGTTTTAAAAAATAGTTTCCTTAATGATTATTTTAAACATACACATATGTTTATATATGTGGGCATCTCTCTTTCTCTCTCTTTCTCTCACACACACAAACACACTCATTTAGGCACAGTGAATTTTAATCAGTAAGAAATTTATAATCAAGATTTGACTATGTGGGGAGGGGTGATTCTGAGAATGTATGGAAAATATCCTTCAGATTCATTTTGGCAGAGATCCTACTGTACTTATATCTGAGACCTAATGAATACAGTTGATGTGTGAAAAATTTGAAAGAGCTATTTCGCTAAACTTTTTTTTTCTTTTTTAAATTTTATTTTATTATGTTATGTTAATCACCATACATTGCATCATTAGTTTTTGATGTAGTGTTCCATGATTCATTGTTTGCATATAACACCCAGTGCTCCATTCAATACACGCCCTCTTTGATACCCATCACCAGGCTAACCCATCCCCTCAGCCCCGCCCCTCTAGAACCCTCAGTTTGTTTCTCAGAGTCCATAGTCTCTCATGGTTCATCTCCCGCTCCAATATCCCCCTCTTCATTTTCCCCTTCCTACTATCTTCTTTTTTTAAACATATAATGTATTATGTGTTAGAGGTAAAAGTCTGTGATTCAAGTCTTATATAATTCACAGTGCTCACCATAGCATATACCCTCCCCATTGTCTATCACACGGTCACCCAATCCCTCCCACCCCCCCACCACTCCCACAACCCTCAGTTTGTTTCTTGAGATTAAGAATTCCTCATAGCCATGAGATCAAATAATACATGTCTTTCTCTGATTGACTTATTTCACTTACCGTAATACCCTCTAGTTCCATCCACGTAATTGGAAATGGGAAGATTTCATTTTTTTGATGGCTACGTAATATTCCATTGTATATATATATATATATATATATATATATATATATATATATATACCATTTCGTCTTTGTCCATTCATCTGTTGATGGACATCTTGGCTCTTTCAATAGTTTGGCTATTGTGGACATTGCTGCTATAAACATCGGGGTGCACGTACCCCTTCGGATCACCACATTTGTATCTTTGGGGGAAATACACAGTAGTGCAATTCCTGGGTCATACAGTAGCTCTATTTTCAACTTTCTGAGGAACCTCCATATTGTTTTCCAGAGTGGTTGCACCAGCTTGCATTCCCACCAACAGTGTAGAAGGGTTCCCCTTTCTCCGCATCCCAGCCAACATCTGTCATTTCCTGACTTGTTAATTTTGGCCATTCTGACTGGTGTGAGATGGTATCTCATTGAGGTTTTGATTTGGATTTCCCTGATGCCAAGCAATGTTGAGCACTTTTTCATGTATCTGTTGGCCATTTGGATGTCTTCTTTGGAAAAATGTCTGTTCATGTCTTCTGCCCATTTCTTGATTAGATTAGATTTTCTCTTTGTCTCTGAGACTTGTTTTACTATTAGATGTTGGGTGTTGACTTATTTTTACTGATTTTGATGGGGTTCTCTGCGCCTCTTGGATTTTGATGTCTGTTTTCTTCCCCAAATTAAGGAAGTTCTCTGCTATAATTTTCTCCAATATACCTTCTGCCCCTCTCTCTCTTTCTTCTTCTTCTAGGATCCCAATTATTCTAATATTGTTTTGTCTTATGGTATCACTTATCTCTCAAATTCTGCCCTTGTGATCCAGTAGTTGTTCATTTTTCTTTTTCTCAGCTTCTCTATTTTCATATTTGGTCTTCTATATCACTAATTCTCTCTTTTGCCTAATTTATCCTAGCATTTAGAGCCTCCATTTTTTATTGCACCTCATTAATAGCCTTTTTGATTTTGACTTGGTTAGATTTTAGTTCTTTTATTTCTCCAGAAAGGGATTTTCTAGTATCTTCCATGCTTTTTTCAAGCCCAGCTAGTATCTTTATAATCGTCATTCTGAACTCTAGTTCCAACATATTACTAATATCTGTATTGATTAGGTCCCTGGCAGTCAGTACTGCCTCTTGTTCTTTTTTTTTGAGGTGAGTTTTTCCATTTTGTCATTTTGTCCGGAGGAGAATAGATGAGTAAGAAAACAAAATGTTAACAGGGTAACAATGACCCCAGAAAAATATACACTAAACAAATCAGAAGAATCCAGAAAATGGGGGAAAAGGGAAAGAAAGAAAAAAGAAAAAAAAGGAATATGATCAACTATGATCAGACTGGTGCATAGATCAGTGCCACACATTATATTTAGGGCATATTTTGGTCTGTTAGAAGAAACTGCCTCCCAAAATTTTAAAGAAAGAAAAACTTATATATGTACAAAAGTAAGTGTAAATACGATGAAGGGGTGGAATATGACTGTAAAGATGAAAATTATAAAAGATTTTATAAAAGGAATTGTTAAGAAGTAAGTTGGTTGTAAAATGAAAGAAGAGATATTTAAAAATAAGAGGGTGAGAATGTGATCAGGCAGGAGACTAAAACAAAACCATACACTAGAGATTTAGGGTATATTTTGGTCTGTTAGAAGAAACTGTATCCCAAAATTTTAAAGAGAGAACAACTTATATATATACCAAAAATAAGGTTTACTTCAATGAAGGGATAGAATATGACTAAAAATGAAAAATAAAAAAGATTTTTAAAAACGGATTGATAAGATGTTGGTTGAAAAGGGAAAAAATTTTCAAAAAAATAGAAAAAGAAAATTAAAAAAATTAACTTTGAAAGACTAAAGAATAATGAGGAAAAAAGCCATGAATTCTATGTGCTGCATTCCCCTAGTGCTGGAATTCTGCCATTCTCATTGATTGGTAAACTTGGTCTTGGCTGTTCTTGCTGATCTTCTGGGCGAGGGGCCTGTTGCAGTGATTCTCAAATGTCTTTGCTGGAGGCGAAATTGCCCCACCCTTGCCAGGGGCCAGGCTAAGTAATCTGCTCGGGTTTGCTGGAGCTTTTGTTCCTTGCAAGCTTTCCATACAGATTTGGAGGACGAGAGTGAAAATGGCGGCCTCCCAATCTCCACCCTAGAGGAGCTGATAGCTCAGGGCCCCACTCCTCAATGAGCCCTCATAGAAAGCAGTCAATCACTCCCGTCTCCCCGTCTCTGGCTGCACTCCATGCTCATCCGGCCTGTGATGGAGCATTTCTAGCTCTGGCACATGACCTCGTGTGGAGTCTCCAAACCGAGCAGATCCCTGTGGTGCGGTCCCATGCCGCTCCTCCCGGTGAAGGAAGGGGATTCTCCCTGGATCTGCTGCTTGTTGGGTCCCTCCTGGAGGAGTAGTGGCCCGACTGTGCCATGGATCACAGTTTATGGCAACCCCACGCTGAAAGCCCACTCTTTGGCTCTGTCTTTGCAGCTGGCTTCCCTGCTCTGATACCTGAGAGCTCTGCTGCACTCAAGCACCCCCAGTCTTTCTGTGACCCCGAGGGTCCTGAGACCACACTGTCCCAGTGAGGGTTCCACCCCCGCTTAGCCACTGGAGCGATGTCCCTCACTGGATCCGACTTCAAAAAGTTCCAATTTTGTGCTCTGCTGCTTTATCACTTGCTGGCAGCTGGCTGATGGAGGCTCCCTCCCCCCACAGTCTATCTTCCCATATATCACCTTGGATTCACTTCTCCACATGTCCTACCTTCCAGAAAGTGGTTGCTTTTCTGTTCAGAGTTGCTGCTATTCTTTTCTTTGATCTCCTGTTGAATTCATAGGTGTTCAGAATGGTTTGATCCCTATCTAGCTGAATTCCTGGGACCAGACAAAATTTAGGTCTCCTACTCCTCTGCCATCTTGCTCCCCTCTCCCTCACTAAACTTTATTAACTTTATTGTAGTGATAGTATCACAGGTGTTTACTTATCTCCCAAATCATCAAATTGTACAGATTTAAATGTATGCAATTCTTTATATATCAATTATGCCTCAATAAATCTGTTAAAATTTGAGGGCCACAAGCTGTACCCTTTTAGAGACTGATGATTTTAACAAAATGAAGGAAATAATCTATTCTCTCCAGAGAGAAGGGACTTTGAACATGAGGAATATTTTATGGGAAATCCTAAGGGCCTCCTGTAAAGTGTAAGATGTAAAACCTATTCTTTTGTCCAATGAAATAATTAGTAAAATCTATATTGATCAAAAGGCTTTGGTGTCAGCACATTCTTGGGGGAGATTTAAAGAGGTGTTGAAATCTGTAAGTTCAGAAGGGAGGGATGGAGTTTGAGGATTACAAATGCATAAATTTAGAGTTGGCAATGTGCCAGGTAGTGCTATGGAATGCAAAGAAGGAGTAATTGCTTTAACTTCTTGACACGAGGCTCAGAGGTGCAAGCTTTTTACACCAGGGTAGAGGAGTGATGTTCTGTAAACATCATTGTAAGGCAGAATTAATGATGAATCTGTCTCCTGAAACTTGACAACACACAATACGTGAAAATGGGTAGAGTCTACTTAAGAGAGATTTAGGAAGTATAAGAATCTGTAGGTAGAACTAGATTATAGTTTTGGAATAAAGTTGTGGCATCTCCACAAAAAGAGGAATTTTTATGCCTAAGTGAAAAACTTAGGCAAGGGGGGAAGCACCTAGAGGTTGGAGGTAGAAGGAAAGATTTCCATGGAAAAGAGAATATTAAAAGGAATAGATTAGAGAAAAGGTTTATTTTATAATTATTTTTTAAGTTCAATTAGCCAACATATAGTACATCATTAGTTTCAGATGTAGAGTTCAGTTATTCAGTTATTCATCATTTGCATATAACACCCAGTGCTCATCACATCACATGCCCTCCTTAATACCCATCACCCAGTTACCCCATCCCCACCCACCTCCCTTCCAGCAACCCTCAGTTTGTTTCCTATAGTTAAGAGTCTCTCATGGTTTGTCTCCCTCTCTGATTTCTTCCCATTCAGTTTTCTCTCTCTTTCTCTATGATCCTCTGTGCTGAGTCTTATATTCCATCTATGAGTGAAACCATATGATAATTGTCTTTCTCCGACTGACTTATTTTGTTCGGCATAATACGCTCCAGTTCTATCCATGTCAATGTAAATGGTACGATTTCATCCTTTTTGATGGCTGAGTAATATTCCATTGTGTGTGTGTGTGTGTGTGTGTGTGTGTGTGTGTGTAGTGTGTGCACTACACACACACACACACACACACACACACACACACACACATTTTCTTTATCCACTCATCTGTCAGTGGACATCTGGGCTCTTTCCACAGTTTGCCTATTGTGAACATTGCTGCTATAAACACTGGGGTGTACGTACCACTTCAGATCACTACATTTGTATCTTTGCGATAAATACCTAGTAGTGCAATTGCTAGACCCTAGGGTAGTTCTATTTTTAACTTTTTGATGAACCTCCATACTGTTTTCCAGAGTGGTTGTCCCAGCTTGCATTCTCACCAACAGTGTAAGAGGGTTCCCCTTTTTCCACATCTTTGCTAACACTTCTTGTTTCTTGTCTTGTTAATTTTATCCATTCCAGCTGGTGTAAGGTGGTATCTCATTGTGGTTTTGATTTTTATTTCCCTCATGGCTTGTGACGTAGAATACTTTTTCATGTGTCTATTAGCCATTTGTATGTCTTCTTTGGAGAAATGTCTGTTCATTGTAAATATTTATGTTCCTCACTTAGGAGCAGCCAATTATATAAACCAATTAATAACAAAATTAAAGAAACACATTGATAATAATACAATAGTAGGGGACTTTAACACTCCACTCATAGCAATGGACAGATAATCTAAACAGAAGATCAATAATGAAACAAGGGCTTTGAATGACACACTGGACCAGATGGACTTCACAGATACATATGGATCATTCCATCCTAAAACAACAAAATATACATTCTTCTCAAATGCACATGGAACATTCTCCAGAATAGATCACATACTGGGTCACAAATCATGTCTCAACCAGTACCAAATGATTGGGATTATTCTCTGCATATTTTCAGACCACAAAGCTTTGAAACTTGAACTCAATCACAAGAGGAAATTTGGAGGGAACTCAAATACTTGGAAGTAGAGAAAATGTTTAATTCTTGGATTATAATCAGGAACAACATAGAATGAAGCCTAATAGGTGTAGCTAATTTCAAAGTTTCTAAAATAAGTAAATACTCATTGTCTTCTCTTACTTCACCTACAACAGAATTAGTTGCTCTTCCTATTCCTACAGTTACTATGGGCATATATGAATTATAATAATTTCTAACTTCATGAAAATTATTTCTTATTCATCTGTTTCTTCCACTAGACTGTAGTATCTTCCAGAATATCAATCTTTCTGTCCACTTGTCTGATTATTTTTCCCTTGTCCTTCCTAAAATATAAGCACTATGAAGGCAGAAACAAAGTCTCTCTTATTCACTCTTCTATGCTCAACATCTATCATAGTATCTGGGATTTGATTGGCATTTAATAAATATTTTTTGAATGAATGAATAAATCTCTGTATGGTATTAAAAATTAGACAAGTAATTTTAGTTATATTAAGAATGCATCAGTTTTAGGGCACCTGGGTGGCTTAGTCAGTTAAGCATCTGCCTTCAGTTCAGGTCATGATCCTGGAGTCCCAGGATGGAGTCCCACATTGGGCTCTCTGCTCACCAGAGAGTCTGCTTGTCCCTGTGACCCTCCCCCCTCTCATGCTTTCTCTCTCTCACTCTCTCAAATAAATAAATAAAATCTTTAAAAAAAAGAATACATCCATTGTATCCTGGATACCCATTCCTAAATTATCAGAAGATAATGATTTTCTGAGGCAGCTAAAGATTGCTTAATGTGTTAATGCAATATATTAGCTAGTTCTATAGAAACATTAGCAAAAAGAGGTTAATAATTGGTGAATTTTGTCAAGAAATACTCCTCTTGATTCACTGATAATTATAAACACTATTGTAAACCTAGAGACTTCTCTAATAAGAAATTAAATTTGCTAATGAGAATTAAAAATTCTTGCCACTGATGAGGGAAATTGTAAGTGAGAAGAGGCTATCATTCAAACTCATATTTTCTAGTAAATTTCATCCACAGGATAAGAAATTTTAATGGCTTTAGGTAATTTTGAGGCTTTTATAGTGTTTTTCTTCCAATTTTATCCTGTAATTGTATAAAAATTCTTGGCTAGAACATAAATTCCTCTCCTTATCATCTGTAACTTGTTTTTAGCACGTTTTTAATTTCCCAACAAATATCATGAACACACATCAGGTTTGTTTTTTACATTTTTTAATTCAGGTATAGCATATATTTATTGTGTAAGGTATACTAATTTTTTAATAGGAATGCTTTATTATTTTTTCATATATATGCATCCATAAAACCACTACCTAGATCAAATTATAGAACATCCCCTATATTCCAGAAAGTTTCCTTAGGGATCTTCAGAGTCAATACCCGCCTAGATATACAAAGTACTCTGACTTTTATCACATTGAATCATTTTGCTTATGTTGAAGTTTATATAATTGATATCACATATTATGTATTATTTGTGATTTGCTCCTTTTGTTCATTAATGTATCTGAAAATGTTGTGCAGATTTGTGAAATTCTTTATGTTGTGTATTTTTCCATTGTATGAACAAACCACAATTTATTTATCCATTCTTCTCTTGATGGCATTTTGGTTGTTTCTAGTTTAGGGTTTATAAAAAGACTTGACCATAGCACATACCCTCCCCAATGTATATAAAGAGAGTTGCTATAAACATGTGTATACATGTCCATTTGTGGAAATAAACAGTTATTTATCTTGGGTATATACTTAAAAGTGGAATTACTGGACCATAGGGAAGTGTATGTTTACCATTTTGTTAGTATTTGAAACAGTTTGTATAGATATACAATCTCTAGAAATATATAAAAATTCAAGTTGCTCTACATCATTGCTGACACTTGTTAATATTTAAAATTTTTAGCCATTCTGGTGGATATTTAGTGGTGTCTGATTGTGGTTTTAATATTCATTTCCTTCATAAGTAATTTGAAGATGAGCACATTTTTATATGGTTATTGACAACTTGAAGATCCTGTTTTGTGATGCACCATTTCAAGTCTTTTGTCCATTTTATTGGATTACTATGTGTATATATATACATATATATATACTAAATAATGTATTATGTATATATATTATGCAAGATATGAAGCCTTACTGAATATATTTATTTTTTTATTTTGTTTTTTTTGTTTTTTTTTTTATTTTTTTTTTTTATTTTTTTATTGTTATGTTAATCACCATATATTACATCATTAGTTTTTGGTGCAGTGTTCCATGATTCATTGTTTGTTCATAACACCCAGTGCTCCATGCAGAACGTGCCCTCCTCAATACCCATCACCAGGCTAACCCATCCCCCTACCCCCCTCCCCTCTAGAACCCTCAGTTTGTTTTTCAGAGTCCATCATCTCTCATGGTTTGTCTCCCCCTCTGACATACTCCCCTTTTCTTCCTCTTCTATTATCTTCTTCTTTTTCTTTTTTCTTAAAATATGTTGCGTTATTTGTTTCAGAAGTACAGATCTGTGATTCAACAGTCTTGCACAATTCACAGCGCTCACCGTAGCACATACCCTCCCCAATATCTATCACCCAGCCACCCCATCCCTCCCACCCCCGACCACTCCAGTAACACTCAGTTTGTTTCCTGAGATTAAGAATTCCTCATATCAGTGAGGTCATATGATACATGTCTTTCTCTGATTGACTTATTTCACTCAGCATAACACCCTCCAGTTCCATCCACGTCGTTGCAAATGGCAAGATCTCATTCCTTTTGATGGCTGCATAATATTCCACTGTGTATATATACCACATCTTCTTTATCCATTCATCAAAATTGACATATAATTTTAACAAATTACATTATATTAGTTTCAGGTATATAATGTAATGATTCAATATTTGTATACATTGTGAAATGATCACCACAAAAGTCTATTTAACATTCATCATCCATACATAGTTATAATATTTTTTTCTTGTGATGCAAACTTTTAAGATGTACTTTCTTAGGAACTTTCAAATATGCAATATGGTATTAATTATTGTCATCATGCTGTGTATTACATCCCAATGATTTATTTATTCTATAACTGGAACTTTGTACCTTTTGACTTCATTCACCCATTTCATCCATCCCTTACCCCTCGCCTCTAGCAACCACCAACTGTTCTATCTATGAGCTTTTCTTTTTTCTTTTAGATTCCACATATGAAATAATATATTTGTCTTTCTCTGTCTGACTTATTTCACTTAGGATAATGCCCTCAAGATCCATCCATGTTGTCACAAATGGCAAGATTTCAGTTTTTATGGTTGAATAATATTCCATTGTATTAATATATCCCACTTTCTTTATCCATTCATTCATCAATAGACACTTAGGTTGTTTCCATATCTTGGCCATTGTAAATCATGCTTAGTGATTAGTGATGTTGAGTACATTTTCATGTACCTGTTGGCTATGTGTATGTCTTTTTTAGAAAAAAAAAGACTATGTTCAAAACATATTTAGTCTACGTTCAAAACATATTCAGACCCTTTGCCTGTTATTTAAATGGATAATTTTTTTATTTGGCATTGAGTTACAGTAGTTACTTATGTATTTTGGATATTAACCCCTTCTCAGATATGTGGTTTACAAATATTTTCTCTCATTTTGTAGATTGCTTATTTCATCTTGTCAATTGTTTCCTTTGCTGTGCAGAAGCTTTTGTTTGATATCGTCCCAATTGTTTATTTTTGCTTTTGTTACTTGTGCTCTTTGTCTTATATCCAAAAACTTCATTGCCAAGACTAATGTCAATGAGCTTTCTTGTAATGTTTTCTTCTAGGAGTTTTACAGTTTAAGTCATATTTAAGTATTTAATTCATTCTGAATTAATTTTTGTGTATGGTATCAAATGATCCAATGTCATTTTTTTTTTCATGAGGAAATCTAGTTTTTGTAGCACCTTTACTGAAATGTCTATCCTTTCACCATTGTGTGTTCTTGGCATACTTATCAAACATTAATTGACCATTTGTACTTGGGTTTATTTCTGGGTTCCCTATCTTCTTTCATTGGTCTATATGTTTGCTTTTATGGTAGTGCCAGAATATTTTGATTACTATAACTTTGTAATATATTGTAAAATCAAGACTTATGGTATGAGTTAGTCACAGGAATAAGAGACAGAGCATAAGGGATATAGTCAATGATATTATAACAATGATGTAATGGGACAGATGGTAGCTACACTTGTGGTGAACATAGCATAATATATAATCTTGTCAAATCACTAAGCTGTACACCTGAAACTAATTTAACATTGTGTGTTTACTATACTCAAATAAAAAAATGGGGAAAAAAGAATTAGAATGCTTCCAGCTTTGTCCTTTCTCAAGATTGCTTTGTCTCTGGAGTTTCTGTTTGTGGGTTTGGGGAGGGTTCCATAATAATTTATTTTTATTTTTTTCTATTTTAGTGAAAAATTCCATTGGAGTTTTGGTAGGGAGTACATTGAATCCATAGGTAGTTTGGGTAATAATGACATTTTAACAATGTTACTTCCTCCAATCTATAGACATGGGTTATACTTCTATTTGTGTCTTCAATTTCTTTCATCAATGTCTTACAGTTTTAAGTGTATAAAACTTCCACTCCATAGGTCAAACTTATTTCTATGCATTTAATTCTTTTTGGTGATATTATAAATAGGATTGTCTTCTTTATTTTGTTTTTGGATAGTTTGTTGTTAGTCTATAGAAATGCAACTGATTTTTGGATGCTGACTTTGTATTTTGCAAATTTACTGAATTCATTTATTGTTTTAAAATTTTTTGATCTAATCTTTAGGATTTTCTACATATAAGATCATGTCATCTGCAATCAGAGAACAACTTTACTTCTTCTTTTCTCATGTGAATGTCTTTTAATTCTTTTTCTCACCTCATTACTTCCAGTACTTTGTTGAATAAGAGTGGTAAGAGGGGTCATCCTTAACTTGTTTCTGATCTTAAAGGAAAAGCTTTTAGCTGTGCACTTGTAATACATATATTTATTGTATTGAGGTATGTTCCTTCTATATCTAATTTGTTGAGTCATTATCATGAAAGGTTGAATTTTGTCAAATAATTTTTCTGCATCTGTTGAGATGATAATATGATTTTTATCTTTCATTAGATTAATGTAGTGTATCACCTTTATTGAATTGCATATGTTGAACCATACTTGTAATTTTCTCGTATTGTTTTTAACTGGCTTCATATGAGCATAATGCCGACTTTGTCAACTGAGTTTGGAAGTGTTTCCTTCCATTAAATTTTTTGGAAGAATTTGTGAAGGATTGGCATTAATTTTTAAAATTTATGGTTGAATTTACCATGAAGTTATCAGGTACAGGGCTGTTCTTTGTTGGGAGATTTTTGATCACTGCTTCAATGTCCTTACTCATTATTGATCTGTTCAGATTTTCTATTTCTTCATGATTCAGTCATGGTAGGTTGTATGTTTCTAGGAATTTATGCATTTCTTCTAGTTTATCTAATTTGTTAGTGTGTAATTGTTCCTAGTAGTCTCTTATGATCATTTGTGTTTCTGCAGTATCAGTTGTAATGTTCCCTTTCATTTGTAATCTTATTTGAGTCCTCTACCTTTTTCCTTCATTATTCATGCTAAAGATTTGTCAATTTTATTTATCAAAAAGCCAGCTTTTAACTTTGTTGATCTTTTCTATTATTTTTCTGGTTTCTCTTTTATTTGTTTCTATTCTGACCTTTGTTATTTCTTTTTTTCCTGCTAAATTTGAGCTTAGTTCTTCCTTCCTTCCTTCTTCCTTTCCTTCCTTCCTTCCCTTCCTTCCTTCCTTCCCTTCTTCTTTCCTTCTTTCCTTCCTTGAGGTATAAACTTAAGTTGTTGATTTGAGATCTTTCTTTTTTTTTTCTTTATCAGAATAAAATTCCCTTAGAGCTGCTTTTTCTGCATCCTATAAGCTTTGAAATGTTGTGCTTCCATTTGTGTATTTTCATTATATTTTTTTATTTCCTATTTGATTTTTTTTCTTTAAACTATTGGATGTTCAGGAATGTGTTGTTTGATTTCCACATATTTGTGAATTTCCCAATTTCCCCTATGATTGACTTCTAATTTCATATAATTTGGTCAGAAAAGATACCTGATATGATTTAAATCTTCCTAAATTTGTTAAGATTTGTTTTGTGGTCCAACATATGATCTATTGAGAAGAATGTTCCATGTACACTTTAGAAGAATGTGTATACTGAAACTGTCAGAATATTCTTTATATATCTGGTAGGTCCATTTGCTCTATAGTGTTATTCAAATCCTCTCTTTACTTATTGATGTTCTGTGTGGATGATTTATTCATTGAACAAAAGTTAGAATATTGAAGTCCTTTACTATTATTGTATTGTTGTCTTATTTCTCTTTTCATATATTTAGATGTTTGTTTTTATTATTTAGGTGTTGCCATGTTGGTTGCATTAATATTTATAATTGTTATATCTTTTGACAAATTGACCACTTTATTATTATATAGTGATTTTCTTTGTTGTTTGTTACCAATTTTGACTTTAAGTCTATTTTGTATAATATAAGTATAGCCAACGATGTTCTCTTTTGATTACCATTTGTATGGAATATCTTTCTCTATGGATTCACTTTCAACCTATATGTGTTTTCAAAGTGGAATTGAGTCTATTGTAGACAACATATAGTTGGGTTCTGTTTTTTTTTAAGATTTTATTTATTTGATGGAGAGAGACAGCGAGAGAGGGAACATAAGCAGGGGGAGTGGGAGAGGGTGAAGCAGGCCCTCTGCTGAGCAGGGAGCCCAATGCAGGGCTCGATCCCAGGACCCTGGGACCATGACCTGAGCCGAAGGCAGACGCTTAATGACTGAGCCACCCAGGAGCCCCTGGGTTCTGTTTTTTATCCATTCAGCCACTCTGTTCTGATTGGAGAATTTAATCCATTTTCATTTAAAGTAATTATTGATAGGTAAAGACTTACTATTGCCACCTTAATTGTTTTCTGGTTGTTTTGTAGTTCCTTTGTTCCTTTCCTGCTGTCTTCCTTTGTAATTTGTTGATTTTTTGTAGTAATATGTTTTGTTTCCTTTCCCTTTATCTTTTGTGTATCTCATAGAGATTTTCTCTTTGGTTATATAATGAGGCTTACATAGAATACCCTACAGTTACAACAGTCTATTTAAAGCTGATAGTAACTTAAGTCTGATTGAATACAAAATCTTTACACTTTTACTCCCCCACACACATTTTGCTATTGATGTCACACTTTACATATTTTATATTGTGTAAATATTATCAAAATATTGTAGCTATACTTAATTTTAATATTTTTGTCTTTTAACATTTATGATAGAATTAAAAGTGATCTATGTGCCATTACAGTACTAGAGTTTTCTGAATTTGACTATATATTTACCTTTACAACTTCTGTCTTGCTTTTTCATTCTTTTTTTTTCTTTTTGTTCCTCCAACTGGCTAATTTCAAATGCTCTGTCTTCCAGTTTTTTGATCCTTTCTTTTGCATAATTGAGTCAATCCATCAAGAGGATATAACAATTATAAATGTATATGCACTAACATTGGAACATCTAAATATATTAAGTAAATAGTAATAGATCTGAAGGAAGAAAGAGATAACAATACAATAATAGCAGGGGACTTCAACATACTACTTTTAACAATGGACAGATTATCCAGACAGAAAACCAAGAAGGATACACTGAATTTGAGCTCAACTTTAGACCAAATGGACCTAACAGATATAAACAGAACATTCCATCCATCAGAAGCAGAATAGACATTATTTTCAAGTAGCAGTGCATCAATCTTTCTGCCACACTTTCTTGTTGTCAATGTATAATGTGTAAAGCACCCAAACATCAATTTTCTTTCACTTCCATGCCTAATATGTACATCTCTATCCAGCCTCTTCTTCACTTTTCTACTTTCTTTTTTTTTAATTTTTTATTGTTATGTTAATCACCACATATTACATCATTAGTTTTTGATGCAGTGTTCCATGATTCATTGTTTGTTCATAACACCCAGCGCTCCATGCAGAATGTGCCCTCCTCAATACCCATCACCAGGCTAACCCATCCCCCTACCCCCCTCCCCTCTAGAACCCTCAGTTTGGTTTTCAGAGTCCATCATCTCTCATGGTTCGTCTCCCCCTCTGACATACTCCCCTTTTCTTCCTCTCCTGCTATCTTCTTCTTTTTCTTTTTTCTTAAAATATGTTGCGTTATTTGTTTCAGAAGTACAGATCTGTGATTCAACAGTCTTGCACAATTCACAGCGCTCACCATAGCACATAACCTCCCCAATGTCTATCACCCAGCCACCCCATCCCTCCCACCCCCAACCACTCCAGTAACACTCAGTTTGTTTCCTGAGATTAAGAATTCCTCATATCAGTGAGGTCATGTGATACATATCTTTCTCTGATTGACTTATTTCACTCAGCATAACACCCTCCAGTTCCATCCACGTCGTTGCAAATGGCAAGATCTCATTCCTTTTGATGGCTGCATAATATTCCATTGTGTATATATACCACTTCTTCTTTATCCATTCATCTGTCGATGGGCATCTTGGCTCTTTCCACAGTTTGGCTATTGTGGACATTGCTGCTATAAACATTGGGGTGCACGTACCCCTTCGGGTCCCTACATTTGTATCTTTGGGGTAAATACCCAGTAGTGCAATTGCTGGATCGAACGGTAGCTCTAATTTCAACTGTTTGAGGAACCTCCATACTGTTTTCCAGAGTGGTTGCACCAGCTTGCATTCCCACCAACAGTGTAGGAGGGTTCCCCTTTCTCCACATCCCCGCCAACATCTGTCGTTCCCTGACTTGTTAATTTTAGCCATTCTGACGGGTGTGAGGTGGTATCTCATTGAGGTTTTGATTTGGGTTTCCCTGATGCCAAGCGATGTTGAGCACTTTTTCATGTGCCTGTTGGCCATTTGGATGTCTTCTTTGGAGAAATGTCTGTTCATGTCTTCTGCCCATTTCTTGATTGGATTATTTGTTCTTTGGGTGTTGAGTTTGATAAGTTCTTTATAGATTTTGGATACTAGCCCTTTATCTGATATGTCATTTGCAAATATTTTCTCCCATTCTGTCGGTTGTCTTTTGGTTTTGTGGACTGTTTCTTTTGCTGTGCAAAAGCTTTTTATCTTGATGAAATCCCAATAGTTCATTTTTGCCCTGGCTTCCCGTGCCTTTGGCGATGTTTCTAGGAAGAAGTTGCTGCGGCTAAGGTCGAAAAGGTTGCTACCTGTGATCTCCTTTAGGATTTGGAAGGACTCCTGTCTCACGTTTAGGTCTTTCAACCATTTGGAGTCTATTTTTGTGTGTGGTGTAAGGAAATGGTCCAGGTTCATTCTTCTGCATGTGGCTGTCCAATTTTCCCAACACCATTTGTTGAAGAGACTGTCTTTTTGCCATTGGACATTCTTTCCTGCTTTGTCAAAAATAAGTTGACCATAGAGTTGAGGGTCCATTTCTGGGCTCTCGATTCTGTTCCATTGATCTATGTGTCTGTTTTTGTGCCAGGACCATACTGTCTTGATGATGACAGCTTTGTAATAGACCTGGAAATCCGGAATTGTGATGCCGCCAGCTTTGCTTTTCTTTTTCAGTATTCCTTTGGCTATTCTTGGTCTCTTCTGGTTCCATACAAATTTTAGGATTATTTGTTCCATTTCTTTGAAAAAAGTGGATGGTATTTTGATGGGGATTGCATTGAATGTGTAGATTGCTCTAGGTAGCATTGACATCTTCACAATGTTGATTCTCCCAATCCATGAGCATGGAACGTTTTTCCATTTCTTTGTGTCTTCTTCAATTTCTTTCATGAGTATTTTATAGTTTTCTGAGCACAGATCCTTTGCCTCTTTGGTTAGATTTATTTCTAGGTATCTAATGGTTTTGGGTGCAATTGTAAATGGGATAGACTCCTTGATTTGTCTCTCTTCTGTCTTGTTGTTGGTGTATAGGAATGCCACTGATTTCTGTGCATTGATTTTATATCCTGCTACTTTACTGAATTCCTGTATGAGTTCTAGCAGTTTTGGGGTTTTCCACATACAGTATCATATCATCTGCAAAGAGTGAGAGTTTGACTTCCTCTTTGCCGATTTGGATGCCTTTGATTTCTTTTTGTTGTCTGATTGCTGTGGCTAGGACTTCTAATACTATGTTGAATAGCAGTGGTGAGAGTGGACATCCCTGCCGCGTTCCTGACCTTAGAGGAAAAGCTCTCAGCCTTTCCCCATTGAGAATGATATTCGCTGTAGGTTTTTCATAGATGGCTTTTATGATATTGAGGTATGTACCCTCTATCCCTATACTCTGAAGAGTTTTGATCAAGAAAGGATGTTGTACTTTGTCAAATGCTTTTTCTGCATCTATTGAGAGGATCATATGATTCTTGTTCTTTCTTTTGTTAATGTATTGTATCACGTTGATTGATTTGCGGATGTTGAACCATCCTTGCAGCCCAGGGATAAATCCCACTTGGTCGTGATGAATAATCCTTTTAATGTACTGTTGGATCCTATTGGCTAGTATTTTGGTGAGAATTTTTGCATCCATGTTCATCAAGGATATTGGTCTGTAATTCTCTTTTTTGATGGGGTCTTTGTCTGGTTTTGGGATCAAGGTAATGCTGGCCTCATAAAATGAGTTCAGAAGTTTTCCTTCCATTTCTATTTTTTGGAACAGTTTCAGGAGAATAGGTATTAATTCTTCTTTAAATGTTTGGTAGAATTCCCCTGGGAAGCCATCTGGCCCTGGGCTTTTGTTTCTTGGGAGATTTTTGATGACTGCTTCAATTTCCTTAGTGGTTATATAGGTCTGTTCAGGTTTTCTATTTCTTCCTGGTTCAATTTTGGTAGTTGATACATCTCTAGGAATGCACCCATTTCTTCCAGGTTATCTAATTTGCTGGCATAGAGTTGCTCATAATATGTTCTTATAATTGTTTATATTTCTTTGGTGTTGGTTGTGATCTCTCTTCTTTCATTCATGATTTTGTTGATTTGGGTCATTTCTCTTTTCTTTTTGAACAGTCTGGCCAGGGGTTTATCAATCTTGTTAATTCTTTCAAAGAACCAGCTCCTAGTTTCGTTGATCTGTTCTACTGTTCTTTTGGTTTGTAGTTCATTGATTTCTGCTCTGATCTTTATGATTTCTCTTCTCCTGCTGGGTTTAGGCTTTATTTGCTGTTTTTTCTCCAGCTCCTTTAGGTGTAGGGTTAGGTTGTGTATTTGAGACCTTTCTTGTTTCTTGAGAAAGGCTTGTATTGCTATATACTTTCCTCTCAGGACTGCCTTTGCTGTATCCCAAAGATTTTGAACAGTTGTGTTTTCATTTTCATTGGTTTCCATGAATTTTTTTAATTCTTCTTTAATTTCTTGGTTGACCCATTCCTTCTTTAGTAGGATGCTCTTTAGCCTCCATGTATTTGAGTTCTTTCCGACTTTCCTCTTGTGGTTGAGTTCTAGTTTCAAAGCACTGTGGTCTGAAAATATGCAGGGAATGATCCCAATCTTTTGGTACCGACTGAGACCTGATTTGTGACCTAGGATGTGATCAATTCTGGAGAATGTTCCATGGGCACTAGAGAAGAATGTGTATTCCGTTGCTTTGGGATGGAATGTTCTGAATATGTCTGTGAAGTCCATTTGGTCCAATGTGTCATTTAAAGTCTTTATTTCCTTGTTGATCTTTTGCTTAGATGATCTGTCCATTTCAGTCAGGGGGGTGTTAAAGTCCCCCACTATTATTGTATTGTTGTCAATGTGGTTCTTTGCTTTTGTTATTAATTGCCTTATATAATTGGCTGCTTCCATGTTCGGGGCATAGATATTTACAATTGTTAGATCTTCTTGTTGGATAGACCCTTTAAGTAGGATATAGTGTCCTTCCTCATCTCTTATTACAGTCTTTGTTTTAAAATCTAGTTTGTCTGATATAAGGATTGCCACCCCAGCTTTCTTTTAGTGTCCATTAGCATGGTAAATGCTTTTCCACCCCCTCAGTTTCAATCTGGGGGTGTCTTTGGGTCTAAAATGAGTCTCTTGCAGACAGCATATTGATGGGTCTTGTTTTTTAATCCAATCTGATAGCCTGTGTCTTTTGATTGGGGCATTTAGCCCATTTACATTCAGGGTAACTATTGAAAGGTATGAATTTAGTGCCATTGTATTACCTGTAAGGTGACTGTTAACTGTCTGTTGTCTGTGTTCGTTTCTGCTCTTTGCTGCTTTTAGGTTCTCTCTTTGCTTAGAGGACCCCTCTCAATATTTCTTGGAGGGCTGGTTTCGTGTTTGCAAATTCCTTTAGTTTTTGTTTGTTCTGGAAGCTTTTTATCTCTCCTTCTATTTTCAATGATAGCCTAGCTGGATATAGTATTCTTGGCTGCATATTTTTCTCGTTTAGTGCTCTGAAGATATCTTGCCAGTCCTTTCTGGCCTGCCAGGTCTCTGTGGATAGGTCTGTTGCCAATCTAATGTTTCTACCATTGTAGGTTACATATCTCTTCTCCCGAGCTGCTTTCAGGATTTTCTCTTTGTCTCTGAGACTCGTAAGTTTTACTATTAGATGTCGGGGTGTTGACCTATTATTATTGATTTTGAGAGGGGTTCTCTGTGCCTCCTGGATTTTAATGCCTGTTTCCTTCCTCACATTAGGGAAGTTCTCTGCTATAATTTGCTCCAGTATACCTTCTGCCCCTCTCTCTCTCTCTTCTTCTTCTGGGATACCAATTATTCTAATGTTGTTTCGTCTTATCGTATCACTTATCTCTCGAATTCTGCCCTCGTGATCCTGTAGTTATTTCTCTCTCTTTTTCTCAGCCTCTTTATTTTCCATCATTTGGTCTTCTATATCACTGATTCTCTCTTCTGCCTCATTTATCCTAGCATTTAGTGCCCCCATTTTTGATTGCACCTCATCAATAGCCTTTTTGATTTCGATTTGGTTAGATTTTAGTTCTTTTATTTCTCCAGAAAGCGTTTCTCTAATAACTTCCACGCTTTTTTCAAGCCCAGCTAGTATCTTTAAAGTCATGATTCTGAACTCTAGGTCCGACATCGTACTAATGTCCGTATTGAGTAGGTCCCTGGCTGACGGTACTACCTCTTGTTCTTTTTGCTGAGGTGATTTCTTTCGTCTTGTCATTTTGTCCAGAGGAGAATAGATGAATGAGAGAACAAAATGCTAACAGGTTTACAACGTCCCCAGCAAATATACTGTATACAAATCAGAAAAGACCTGAAACCAGGGGGAAAGAAAAGGAAAGAAAGAAAAAAGAAAGAGAAAAAAAAAGAAAAAAAAGATAAAAACAAGAACAAAACAACACAAAAAAAGCAGAATATGATCAAATATGATCAGGCTAGTGCATAGAGCAGTGCCACACACTAGATTTTGGGTGTATTTTGGTCTGTTAGAAAAAAAGTGCCTCCTAAAATTTTAAAGGAAGAAAGACATATATGTACAAAATAAGGGTTGATACAATGAAAGGATGGAAGATGACTGTAAAGATGAAAATTATAAAAGATTTTATAAAAGGACTTGGTAAGATAAGTTGTTTGAAAAAGGAAAGAAGATTTAAGAAAAAAAAAACGAAAAAGGGAGAGAATGTGATCAGGCAGGAGACTAGAACAAAGCCATACACTAGTGATTTAGGGTATATTTTGATCTGTTAGAAGAAACTGTACCTCAAAATTTTAAAGAGAGAACAACTTATATATATATGCCAAAAATAAGGGTAACTACTATGAAGGGATAAAATATGACTCTAAAAATGAAAAATAAAAAATGTTTTTTTTTTTTAAAAAAAGGGATTGATAAGATGTTGGTTGAAAAAGGGAAGAAGAAAAATAAAAAAAAAAACAGTCAACAAAAATTAACTTTGATGAAATAATGAATCATGGTAAAAAAAAAAAAAAAAAGCCATGAATCTATGTGCAGTATTCCCCTAGCGCTGGAGTTCTCCCATTCTTCTTGATCGATCAACTTGGTCTTGGCTTGCTGGCTGTTTGTGCTGATCTTCTGGGGGAGGGGCCTGTTGCTGTGGTTTCCAAATGTCTTTGCTGGGGGCGGAATTGCCCCGCCCTTGTCGGTCCGGGCTAAGGAAGCTGCTCCAGTTTGCTCTCAGGAGCTTTTGTTCCCTGCAAGCTCTCGGTCCAGCTTTGGAGGACCAGGGCAAAAATGGTGGCCTCCCAATCTCCACCCGGGGGAGCTGAGAACTCGGGGCCCCGCTCCTCAGTGCGCCCCCAGAGAAAAGCAGTCACTTCCGTGTCCCTGGTCTCCGGCCGCACTCCGTGCTCACCCGGCCTGTGACCGAGCGTTGCTATCTCTGGCACCCGACCCCGCGCAGAGTCTCCAAACCCAGCAGATCCCTGCAGTGCGTTCCCGCACCGCTCCCCCCCAGGAAGGAAGGGGAGTCTCCCTGGATCTGCTGCTTGTTGGGTCCCTGCTGGAGGAGCCGTGCCCCGACTGGGCCGCAGATCACAGTTTATGGCAACCCCGAGCTGAGAGCCCACGACTCTTCTCCGTCTCTGCAGCCGGCTTCCCTGCTCTGATACCTGGGAGCTCTGGCGCGCTCAGGCACCCCCGGTCTCTCCGTGACCCCAAGGGTCCTGAGACCACACTGTCCCGGGAGGATTCCACCCCCCGCTTAGCCACTGCAGCGACGTCCCTCCGCCGAGCCAACTTCTAAAAGGTCCGATTTTGCGCTCCGCGGCTCTATCACTTGCCAGAAGCGCCGGCGGAGGCCCCTCCCCCGCCATCTATCCTCCCGAATATCGCCTCGGATTCACTTCTCCGCACGCCCTACCTTCCAGTAAGTGGTTGCTTCTCTGTTCAGAGAGTTGTTGCTACTCTCCTGTTCGATCTCCTGTTGAGTTCGTAGGTGTTCAGAATGGTTTGATCCCTATTCAGCTGAATTCCTGAGACCAGACGAAATCTAGGTCTCCTACTCCTCTGCCATCTTGCTCCGCCCTCCACTTTTCTACTTTCAAAAGCCTTTTAACATACTCTGGAAATAGCACTCTGTAATCATCAAATTTTTCTGTATTCTTAAGAATTTGGAATGTTTTCTTGAACTACTCCCTATATCTCAAAATACTCCATTCTCTTTCTTGAAATCATGCTGTTTTATTTATGTATTTAATTTTTCTCCCATAGAGGGGACTGTCCCCCTTTTCAATTTCCTTTATAAGCTCCATAATCTTTTTCCATTCATTTGATATCAGAGAATTCCAAATGTCTCCTCTGAGTTCAGTATCTATGTTTGTTCTATCATCTCTCTATTATCTATCTATCTATCTATCTATCTATCTATCTATCTATCTATCATCTATCTATCATCTATCTATCTATCTATCATCTTTCTATCTCTATCTACCTAAATAATTTGATATATTTTTCTAGATTCGGATTTCTGATATGAGTTTAAGACTCATATATCCAATTATCTAACTGATATATCCAACTGGAAAACACTGGAAGCCCAAACTCAACATGCCCAAGGTAAAACTCATTATTTCTCTCCCCAAATCTGTTCTTTCACTGTTTCCTTCATCCAGTTGCAAAGACCAGGAAATGAGGAATTGACCTGGATACTTCCCATTCTCTCATATTTCATACTTAATGCATCATCAGATCTTTCTAAGTCTTTCTTGATACCATCCACTTTTCTCCACTTTATCCATTCTGGTCCAATATACCAACTTCTCTGCTTTGAATACTGTAATAGCATACTAAATGGTCCCTTTGCTTTCCATTCTGACCAAATTCCTTCAAGCAGTTCTCAACACTGCAGCCAGAGTATTATTTCAAAACACAAATCTAATCATATAATCTTTGGAAAGGCGTTATAGAAAGACTTGGGCAGGTTTTTCTAACCAAAAGCCATTCTTTCTTCCTTCCTAGATGGACCCCAATATTGTCCACTCTTCTCTAAGAGATTGTCCTTCAGGGAGAGCTTAGCCCCTTTCCAGATATAGTGGGTAAATCTTGATTACTCTAACCCAATTATCATGGTTTTACTTCCCTTTTCAAGTAACTGTTTTAGGAAAGGGAATGTGATGGAATTCTGTGCGATAAAATATGAGGAGAATCATGCTGAGATTCTTCTAAGAAGGCTTTATTCACTCTTAAAAATTTATTCTGAGACTAGGATGTTCATTGTTCTTCCTCTGAATATTGACATTAACAAATGTTGCCTAAAGCTGTAGCAGTAGTTTAGAACGTAAGAGGATTCAGCCTAGGAGGATAAGCCAACAAATATAAGAGAGGTGAAATAAAAAACAGAAAGGATTTCTAGTATTGATGGCTTTTTAAGTCAATGAATTAACTAACTTTGGGATCTATCTGTGGACTTCTTATGAATAAATATCTTTACAGTTTAGTGTACTTCTGTTTGGATTTTCCTCTACTTATAGCTAAAAACAACTTAATTGGTATACAAACACTTGCTTAAAACCTATCAGGGTCTTCTAAATTACACTGAGAACAAAACCAAGATCCTTAATGTGGCCTACAAAGTTCTGCACAGTCTAGCCACTACCTTATTCCACAGATTCATCTAACACAACTTCTTGTTACACTGTTTTCTTGCCTTCTTCCAATTTGTCACATTTCCTGTGTTATCCTGCCATAGGGCCTATATTAGTTTGCTAGGGGCTGCCATAACAAAATACCACAGACTGGGTGGCTAAAATAACAGAAATTTATTTCTCACAGTTCTGGAGGTTTAAGGTCCAAGATCAAGATGTCACCAGGTTTGGTTTCTCCTGAGACTCTTTGCCTTGGCTTGCAGATGACTGCTTTCTTGCTGTGTCCTCACATAGTTTTTCCTCTGTATGCACACATCTCTGACTTCTTTCATGTTTCTTAATTTCCTCTTCTTATAAGAACACCAGTCCAACTGGATTAGGGCACATGCCAAGGGGTTGCTCATTTTAATATAATCACCTCTTTAAAGGCCCTACTTCCAAATACACTCATATTTTGAAGTACTGGGAGTTGGATCTTCTATATATAAATCTGGGAGAAAATAATTCAGTCCATAACAGGGTCATTATAACTGTTAATTCCTCTCTCGAATACTTTTTCACCTCCACACTCCCCATCTCCTCACATCCCCACACATCCAATTTTTCTAGTTTTGTAGTTGAGTCCCATTCATGCTTTATATGCTAGATTAAATAATTATTTATGAGAATCTTTCCCTAATACCCAATTTCCAAGTCCACATTGTATTTATACATTCATTAGTGTAATTATTTGTTATTATATGTATATGCTACTTAATGATCAGTAATATGAAAGCAAATGCCATATTCATTTTCACTCATCAAAGTGTTTGTGGTTCTTAATATAATACATGGAATATAATACATGTTAGTAAACAATTTTGAATACATTTATACCTGAATGAATACTATAACACATAATTGGAAAGCATAAATATTGTTTTCCAGTGATAGTTTCTTTTTTATTTTTTATTTAATTTATTTGAGAGAGAGAGAGAGAGAGATCATGAGCAGGGAGAGGGGCAGAGGGAGAGGGAGAGGGGAAGCAGACACCCCACTGAACACAGAACCCACTGTGGGGCTTCATCTCACAACCCTAAGATCATGACCTGAGCCAAAACCGAGTCAGACACTTAACTGACTGAACCACCCAGGCACCCCTCCAGTGATAGTTTCTTATTGAGATCTTTATACTCAGTGTCTGTCACAGTGAGTAGAATATATTAGGTTCTGAATTCATGTTTTGTCTGAAGGAATGAATGACTGAATGAATGACTGTCTCTCTTGTGATTTAGGTAAATATAATTTAGCATGATTGGTTGACTGAAACAATATAAAAACAATTGGAACTCAAATTTAGACTACAGATTTATTTAGGCTTTATTCTCATTTATTTTCTATAGTACTTACTGCTTTTGTATGAAGCATTGGATTCTATTTTTCTATCTCTATACCATTTTAAATTTATGCCATTACTCTTGTTCCCTACCTAGACTCCGAATTTGATACCTCTATTTGCTATTGATCACACACTGATGTTTAGTAGTCCTCAAAGACACGCTTCTTATTTTCCTACCTCTGATTTCATGTACTACAATTAAGGATGAAAGAGAGCTTCACACCCATCATATATAACCTTCTATAGACTCAGAGGTTCATAAAGACCACATTCTACCTCATACTTGACCATTTTTCACATAGAAAGAAAATTAAACAAAACGAAGGTAATTCATTACGCAAAACATATAGCATAATACTTATTTATTTATTTATTTAGATGAATAATAGAGTGGTCTTACCTTTCAGAAAAAAAGAATTTTGTGTGTGTAAAAAGTGAATGATCTCCAATATATTTAATAATAAAATTCTGATGTGTTTGAAATATAAGAGACTATAATTATGTATACTACACAAAATTTAAAAATTTTAATGTCCTCTCATGAATAATTATGTAGATAAATGGGAAGAAATAATGAAAAAAATAGTTCTACAAATTAATAATAAATGACAGGAATGACTGAACACATTTTAACAGTTTTGTTATACATATATCAAAAAGCTAAAGATGGGGGGGCAGAGCAAGATGGCGGAAGAGTAGGAGACCTGGATTTCATCTGGTCTCAGGAATTCAGCTGGATAGGGATCAAACCATTCTGAACACCTATGAACTCAACAGGAGATTGAAGAAAAGAATAGCAACAACTCTCTGAACAGAAAAGCGACCACTTCCTGGAAGGTAGGACGTGCGGAGAAGTGAATCCGAGGCGAGATTCGGGAGGATAGACGGCGGGGGAGGGGGCCTCCATCAGTGGCTTCTGGCAAGTGCTAGAGCTGCGGAGCACAAAATCAGAACTTTTAGAAGTTGGCTCCGCTGAGGGACGTTGCTCCAGTGGCTAAGCTGGGGTGGAACCCTCGCAGGACAGTGTGGTCTCAGGACCCTTGGGGTCACAGAAAGACCGGAGGTGCCTGACTGTGGCAGAGCTCCCAGATATCGGAGCGGGGAAGCCGGCTGCAGAGACGGAGCCGAGGCGCGGGCTCTCAGCTCGGGGTTGCCATAAACTGTGATCGGTGGCCCAGTCCGGCCACTGCTCCTCCAGCAGGGACCCAACAAGCGGCAGATCTGGGGAGACTCCCCTTCCTCCCCCAGGAGGAGTGACACGGGAGTGCACCGTGGGGATCTGCTGGGTTTGGAGACTCCACACGGGGTCGGGTGCCAGAGATAGAAACACCCGGTCATAGGCCGGGTGAGCACGGAGTGCCGCTGTAGACTGTGGAGATGGAAGTGACTGACTGCTTTTCTCTGGGGGCGCACTAGGGAGTGGGGCCCCGAGTGCTTGGCTCCTCCAGGCGGAGTTTGGGAGGCCACCATTTTCACTCTCCTCCTCCAAAGCTGTACCGAGAGCTTGCAGGGAACAAAAGCTCCTGAGAGCAAACCGGAGCAGATTGCTTAGCCCGGATGGGCAAGGGTGGGGCAATTCCACCTCCAGCAAAGACATTTGGGAACCACGGCAACAGGCCCCTCCCCCAGAAGATCAGCACGAACAGCCGGCCAAGACCAAGTTTACCGATCAAGGAGAACGGGAGAACTCCGGCGCTAGGGGAATACTGCATATAGAATTCATGGCTTTTTTACAATGATTCATTAGTCTTTCAAAGTTAATTTTTTTAACTGTTTTTTTTGAATTTTTCTTTTTCGCTTTTTCAACCAACATCCTATCGATCCTTTTTTTAAAAAAACATTTATTTTTCATTTTTAGAGTCATATTCTATCCCTTCATAGTAGTTCCCCTTATTTTTGGCGTATATATATAAGTTGTTCTCTCTTTATAATTTTGAGATACACTTTTTATAACATATCAAAATATACCCTAAATCACTAGTGTATGGCTTAGTTCTAGTCTCCTGCCTGATCACATTCTCTCACTTTTTTTTTAAATCTTCTTTCTTTTTTCAAACAACTTCTTATCTTATCAATTCCTTTTATAACACCTTTTATAATTTTCATCTTTACAGTCATCTTCCAATCCTTCATTGTCTCAACCCTTAATTTGTACATATATAAGTCTTTCTTTCTGTAAAATTTTAGGAGGCACTTTCTTCTAACAGACCAAAATACACCCAAAATCTAGTGTGTGGCACTGACTTTTGCACTAGCCCGATCATATTTGATCATATTCTGTTTTTTCTCGTTCTGTTCTGTTTTTGTTTGTTTTTATCTTTTTCTTTTTTTTTCCCTTTCTTTTCTCTTTCTTTCCCTATCTTTTCCCCTGGTTTCAGGTCTTTTCTGATTTGTTTAGAGTATATTTGCTGGGGACGTTGTTAACCTGTTAGCATTTTGTTCTCTCCTTCATCTATCCTCCTCTGGTCAAAATGACAAGACGAAAAAAATCACCTCAACAAAAAGAACAAGAGGTAGTACCGTCTGCCAGGGACCTACTCAATACGGACATTAGTACGATGTTGGACCTAGCGTTCAGAATCATGATTTTAAAGATACTAGCTGGGCTTGAAAAAGGCATGGAAGTTATTAGAGACCCCGTTCCTGGAGAAATAAAAGAACTAAAATCTAACCAAATCGGAATCAAAAAGGCTATTAATGAGGTGCAATAAAAAATGGGAGCACTAACTGCTAGGATAAATGAGGCAGAAGAGAGAATCAGTGATATAGAAGACCAAATGATGGAAAATAAAGAAGCTGAGAAAAAGAGAAATAAACAACTACTAGATCACGAGGGCAGAATTCGAGAGATAAGAGATACAATAAGATGAAACAACATTAGAATAATTGGGATCCCAGAAGAAGAAAAAAGAGAGAGAGGGTCAGAAGGTATATTGGAGCAAATTATAGCAAAGACCTTCCTTAATTTGGGGAAGGAAACAGGCATCAAAATCCAGGAGGCACAGAGAACCCCTCCCAAAATCATTAAAAATAGGTCAACACCCCGACATCTAATAGTAAAACTTACGAGTCTCAGAGACAAAGAGAAAATCTTAAAAGCAGCTCAGGAGAAGAGATATGTAACCTATAAGGGTAGAAAATTTAGATTGGCAACAGACCTATCCACAGAGACCTGGCAGGCAACTAAACAAGAAAAATATGCAGCCAGGAATACTATATACAGCAAGGCTGTCACTGAAAATTGAAGGAGAGATAAAAAGCTTCCAGGACAAACAAAAACTAAAGGAATTTGCAAACATGAAACCAGCCCTCCAAGAAATATTGAAAGGGGTCCTCTAAGCAAAGAGAGAGCCTAAAAGCAGCATAGACCAGAAAGGAACACAGACAATATACAGTAACAGTCACCTTACAGGCAATACAATGGCACTAAATTCATACCTTTCAATAGTTACCCTGAATGTAAATGGGCTAAATGCCCGAATCAAAAGACACAGGCTATCAGATTGGATTAAAAAACAAGACCCATCAATATGCTGTCTGCAAGAGACTCATTTTAGACCCAAAGACACCCCCAGATTGAAAGTGAGGGGATGGAAAACCATTTACCATGCTAATGGACACAAAAAGAAAGCTGGGGTGGCAATCCTTATATCAGACAAATTAGATGTAAAACAAAGACTGTAATAAGAGATGAGGAAGGACACTCTATATTACTTAAAGGGTCTATCCAGCAAGAAGATCTAACAATTGTAACTATCTATGCCCCTAACATGGGAACAGCCAATTATATAAGGCAATTAATAACAAAAGCGAAGAAACACATTGACAACAATACACCAATAGTGGGGGACTTTAACACCCTCCTGACTGAAATGGACAGATCATCTAAGCAAAAGATCAACAAGGAAATAAAGACTTTAAATGACACACTGGACCAAATGGACTTCATAGACATATTCAGAACATTCCATCCCAAAGCAACGGAATACACATTCTTCTCTAGTGCCCATGGAACATTCTCCAGAATTGATCACATCCTAGGTCATAAATCAGGTCTCAACCGCTACCAAATGATTGGGATGATTCCCTGCATATTTTCAGACCACAGTGCTTTGAAACTAGAACTCAATCACAAGAGGAAAGTCGGAAAGAACTCAAATACATGGAGGCTAAAGAGCATCCTACTAAAGAAGGAATGGGTCAACCAGGAAATTAAAGAAGAATTTAAAAAATTCATGGAAACCAATGAAAATGAAAACACAACTGTTCAAAATCTTTGGGATACAGCAAAGGCAGTCCTAAGAGGAAAGTATATAGCAATACTAGCCTTTCTCAAGAAACAAGAAGGATCTCAAATATATAACCTAACCCTACACCTAAAGGAGCTAGAGAAAAAACAGCAAATAAAGCCTAAACCCAGCAGGAGAAGAGAAATCATAAAGATCAGAGCAGAAATCAATGAACTAGAAACCAAAGGAACAGTAGAACAGATCAACGAAACTAGCAGCTGGTTCTTTGAAAGAATTAACAAGATTGATAAACCCCTGGCCAGACTTATCAAAAAGAAGAGAAATGACCCAAATCAACAAAATCATGAATGAAAGAGGAGAGATCACAACCAACACCAAAGAAATACAAACAATTATAAGAACATATTATGAGCAACTCTATGTCAGCAAATTAGATAACCTGGAAGAAATGGATGCATTCCTAGAGATGTATCAACTACCAAAATTGAACCAGGAAGAAATAGAAAACCTGAACAGACCTATAACCACTAAGGAAATTGAAACAGTCATCAAAAATCTCCCAAGAAACAAAAGCCCAGGGCCAGATGGCTTCCCAGGGGAATTCTACCAAACATTTAAAGAAGAATTAATACCTATTTTCCTGAAACTGTTCCAAAAAATAGAAATGGAAGGAAAACTTCCAAACTCATTTTATGAGGCCACCATTACCTTGATCCCAAAACCAAAAACCCCATCAAAAAGGAGAACTGCAGACCAATATCTTTGATGAGCATGGATGCAAAAATTCTCACCAAAATACTAGCCAATAGGATCCAACAGTACATTAAAAGGATTATTCACCACGACCAAGTGGGATTTATCCCTGGGCTGCAAGGTTGGTTCAACATCCGCAAATCAATCAACATGATACAGTACATTAACAAAAGAAAGAACAAGAATCATATGATCCTCTCAATAGATGCAGAGAAAGCATTTGACAAAGTACAGCATTCTGTCTTGATCAAAACTCGTCAGAGTCTAGGAATAGATGGTACATACCTCAATATCATAAAAGCTGTCTATGAAAAACCTACAGTGAATATCATTCTAAATGGGGAAAAGCTGAGAGCTTTCCCCCTAAGGTCAGGAATGCATCAGGGATGTCCACTATCACCACTGCTATTCAACATAGTATTAGAAGTCCTAGCCACAGCAATCAGACAACAACAACAATAAAAAAAATCAAAGGCATCTAAATCGGCAAAGAAGAAGTCAAACTCTCACTCTTTGCAGATGTTATGATACTGTATGTGGAAACCCCAAAAGACTCCACCCCAAAACTGCTAGAATTCATACAGGAATTACAGTCAAGTGGCAGGATGTAAAATCAGTGCACAGAAATCAGTGGCATTCCTATACACCAACAACAAGACAGAAGAGAAACAAATTAAGGAGTCGATCCCATTTACAATTGCACCCCAAACCATAAGATACCTAGGAATAAATTTAACCAAAGAGGCAAAGGATCTGTACTCAGAAAACTATAAAATACTCATGAAAGAAATTGAAGAAGACACAAAGAAATGGAAAAACGTTCCATGCTCATAGATCGGAAGAACAAACATTGTGAAGATGTCAATGCTACCTAGAGCAATCTACACATTCAATGCAATCCCCATCAAAATACCATCCACTTTTTTCAAAGAAATGGAACAAATAATCCTAAAATTTGTATGGAACCAGAAAAGACCCCGAATACCCAGAGGAATGTTGAAAAAGAAAAGCAAAGCTGGCCGCATCACAATTCCAGACTTCCAGCTCTATTAGAACGCTGTCATCAAGACAGTGTGGTACTGGCACAGAAACAGACACATAGATCAATGGAACAGAATCGAGAGCCCAGAAATGGACCCTCAACTCTATGTTCAACTAATCTTTGACAAAGCAGGAAAGAATATCCAATGGAAAAAAAACAGTCTCTTCAACAAATGGTGTTGGGAAAATTGGATAGCCACATGCAGGAGAATGAACCTGGACCATTACCTTACACCACACACAAAAATAGACTAAAAATGGTTGAAAGACCTAAACGTGAGACAGGAGTCCATCAAAATCCTAAAGGAGAACACAGGCAGCACCTTCTTCGACCTCAGGGGCAGCAACTTCTTCCTAGAAACATCACCAAGGGCAAGGGAAGCAAGGGCAAAAATGAACTATTGGGATTTCATCAAGATAAAAAGCTTTTGCACAGCAAAAGAAACAGTCCACAAAACCAAAAAACAGCTGACAGAATGGGAGAAGATATTTGCAAATGACATATCAGATAAAGGGCTAGTATCCAAAATCTATAAAGAACTTATCAAACTCAACACCCAAAGAACAAATAATCCCATCAAGAAATGGGCAGAAGACATGAACAGATAATTTTCCAAAGAAGACATCCAAATGGCCAACAGTCACATGAAAAAGTGCTCAACATCGCTCGGCATCAGGGAAATCCAAATCAAAACCTCAATGAGATACCACCTCACACCCGTCAGAATGGCTAAAATTAACAAGTCAGGAAATGACAGATGTTGGCGGGGATGTGGAGAAAGGTGAACCCTCCTACACCGTCGTTGGGAATGCAAGCTGGTGCAACCACTCTGGAAAACAGTATGGAGGTTCCTCAAACAGTTGAAAATAGAGCTACCATAGGATCCAGCAATTGCACTACTGGGTATTTACCCCAAAGATACAAATGTAGGGATCCAAAGGGGTACATGCACCCCAATGTTTATAGCAGCAATGTCCACAATAGCCAATCTGTGGAAGGAGCCAAGATGTCCGAGATGAATGGATAAAGAAGAGCTGGTATTTATACACAATGGAATATTATGCAGCCATGAAAAGGAATGAGATCTTGCCATTTGCAACGACGTGGATGGAACTGGAAGGTGTTATGCTGAGTGAAATATGTCAATCAGAGAAAGACATGTATCATATGACCTCACTGATATGAGGAATTCTTAATCTCAGGAAACAACCTGAGGGTTGCCAGAGTGGTGGGAGTGTGGGAGGGATGGGGTGGCTGGGTGATAGACATTGGGGAGGGTATGTGCTATGGTGAGCGCTGTGAATTATGCAAGATTGATGAATCGCAGATCTGTACCTCTGAAACAAATAATGCAATATATGTTAAGAAAAAATAGAAGATAGCAGGAGGGGAAGAATGAAGGGGAGTAAATCGGAGGGGGAGATGAACCATGAGAGACGATGGGCTCTGAAAAACAAACTGAGGGTTTGGGGGGGTGGGGGATGGGTTAGCCTGGTGATGGGTATTAAAGAGGGCACGTTCTGCGTGGAGCATTGGGTGTTATTCATAATGAATAATGGAACAGTATATTAAAAACTAATGATGTAATGTATGGTGATGAACATAACAACAATAAAAAAAAAGTTAAAGATGGATGATGGGATATTTAGTTCAGCAAATATCAGCCTGAAATTATATCTATATTATTTAGGGAATAGTTTAAATCATATAAATAAATGCTTCAAAGTGAATCAGTATAAAAAATAGATATAAAGGTATAGAGCATCCTTTCATGTACAAGTCTAAAAGAGTGATTAGTATAGATTTTTGCATTGTTTCCTGGCATAAGGTCATAGTTTTCAGTCATGTCTCTTTTGATTTTTTATATAATACAAATGTCCTTCAAATGAAAGGGAATATACATTTTTAAACCAGTGAAACACTGGTTAACATTCCTGTTAAGTTCCTAATGATGCTGGTACAACCTAGCCTAAAGGTTAATGATATAGGAATTTGAAACTTTAGATCATGATTTGAGATGGGTTTTTAAAAATATATGTGCTCTAATTTATGCATTTACACTTGAGTTTATCTGCCTAGGAATTCTCCAATTCATTTGGCTTCTCATCACAAAAATATACCATAGCCCATACACACATTCAAGTTTAACTAGGAATGATTAAACATAGGGAGAAAGGAGTAAATACATAAAACTGTTGTTATGTTTGCATTTTATCTACTGTTGCATAGCAAAATACCCCAAAACTCAGTGATTTAAAATAGCATTTATTAATCTCTCAATTTTTGTGGTTTAGGCATAGCTTAGCTGGTTCCTGCAGCTCAGGGTCCCTCATAAATCTTTAATGAGGGGATCTTCTGTGGCTGCAGTCATCTCAAGGCTACACCTGGGTGTTTAGGGTTGGTGATCAGTGGGTTAGGATCTACTTCTAAGCTCACTCATCTGGCTATCGGCAGGCCTCAGGTCCTCACATTCCATTCCTGGCCAGTTTCTAGAGGGCTACAAATAATACGGCAGCTTGCTTCAGAGAGAGAAGGAGGGAGAGGGAGAGGAAAAGAGAGAGGGAGGGAGATTAAGTCTGAAGCTACAGATATTTTGTAACCAAATCTCAGAAGTGACATCTTGTTGCTTCTGCCATATTCTATTTATTACAAGCTATTTAATAAGTCCAGCTAACATTGAAGGGAAGAGATTACACAAGTGTGTTAATTCCCAGATACAGGGAACATTGTGACCAATCTTAGAGATTACCTACCACAAATACCACATAAAAGCAGAACAGGATAAGACTAGGGGGAAAAGTGAATTATAGAACTCATTATATCACATTAGATTATGCATCTTTTAGTTCTCAAAATGCAGATTTGAGCATAAAAACTTCTGCATAATTACTTGACTTCTGACAGATATTCAGAAAATTATTTCAACAGTTACTGGATAGCTATAATGTGTCAAAGATTAGAAAACTATAGCCTTTTGCCCTGGTTTTGTAAATAAAATTTTATTGGAATAGCATTACGCTCATTTACATATTTTCCTATGTACTGCTTTTTACTGAAACACAGAGTAGTTGATACTATGATCTATGACCTGCAAAGACTAAAATATTTATTATCTGGTTCTTGAAAAAAATGTTGTGAGACTAAATCAATGATAATAATTATGAGTTTCAGCAAAAAGCTAAGATTTTGTGGAGGTATTTTTCCTTATAGTCTAAGTCCAGTTCTCACCATTTCATATCTGATAAGCAACTATCTAGATAAATCAATCTCAAGTAAATATTAGCCCATTCAGGAACTTTTCCTAGCCACTAAGGATGGGTTAAAAGGCCTTTCTCTGTGCTACTGTGGTACTGTGTGCATATATTTATATAGATTTCACTATATTGTATATTTTTATTTATTGAGGTAAAATTCAGAAAACATAAAATTCACCATTTTAACCGTTTTGAAGTGTACAGTTCAGTGGCTGTAAGCACATTCACAGTGTTGTACAACCATCATTATTACCTAATTCCAGAACATTTTCATAACCACAAACAAACACATACCCCATTAAACAGTCATTCTCCATTCTCTTGTGCCCACAACCTCTGGCAATCTCCTGTCTTTATGGATTTGCCTATTCTGGACATTTCATATAATGGTAATCATACAATATGTGGTTTTTTATGTCTGTCTCCTTTCACTTAAGATATTGATCTTAAGATTCATCTATACTTTAGCATGCATCAGTACTTAATTTTTTTATGGTTGAATAATATTTCATTATATGGATATACCATATTCTGTTTATGTATTCATTAGTTGATAGACATTTGGGTTGTTTCCACTTTTTGGCTAATATGCATAGAGCTGCTATGAATATTTGTGTAGAAGTGTTTGAACACCTGTTTTCAATTCTTTTTGTTGTTTACCTAGGAGTGGGATTGCTGAATCATATGGTAATTCATTGTTTAATTATTATTATTTTTAAAAAAATTATTTTATTTTATTATGTTATGTTAGTCTCCATACAGTACATCATTAGTTTTTGATGTAGTGTTTCATGATTCATTGTTTTCGTATAACACCCAGTGGAACCGTCAATCTGTTTACCATGGTTGTAGCATTTTACATTCCTACCAGCAATGTATGAAGGTTCTAATTTTTACACATCTTTTCAAGCCCTTGTTATTTTTCTTTTTAAAAACACACATTCCATGGTTAAAATTAACCACTTAGGAAACAAACAGATGTTGGCAAAGTGAAAGGGTAACACTTTGACACTGCTGGTGGGAATGAAAACTGGTGCAGCCACACTGGATAACAGTATGGAGGTTCCTCAAAAAGTTGAATATAGAGCTACCATATGACCCAGCAATTGCACTACTGGGTATTTACCACAAAGATACAAATGTAGTGATCCGAAGGGGCACCTGCACCCCAATGTTTATACCAGCATTGTCCACAATTGCCAAAACATAGAAGGAGCCCAGATGTCCATCGACAGATGAATGGATAAAGAGGAGGTGGAATATATACACAATAGACTATTACTCGGCCATCAAAAAGAATGAAATCTTGCCATTTGCAGTGACATGGATGGAACTAGAGGGTATTATGCTAAGTGAAATAAGTCAGAGAAAGACAAATATCATGATTTCACTCATATGTGGAATTTAGGAAACAAAACAGATGAACATAGGGGAAGGGAAGGAAAAATATAGTAAGAGGAAAACAGAGAGAGGGGCAAACCATAAGAGTCTCTTAACTATAGGAAACAAACAGGGTTGCTGGAGGGGAGATGGGTAGGGGGATGGGGTAACTGGGTGATGGGTATTAAGGAAGGCACTTGAAGAAATGAGCACAGGGTGTTGTATGTAACTGATGAATCACTGAATTCTACTTCTGAAACCAATAATACAGTACATGTTAATTAAATTAAATTTAAATAAGATTTTTATTTTTTTAAAGATTTTATTTATTTGTTTGAGAGAGAGAGAGAGAGAAGGAAGGAGAGCATGAGGGGTGGGGAGGAGGAAGGGCAGAGGCAGAGGGAGAAGCAGGCTGCCCGCTGAGCAGGGAACCTGATGCAGGGCTTGATCCCAGGACCTGGGGATCATGACCTGAGCTGGAAGCAGACACAGAATAAAATAGGGGTGCCCAGGTGGCTCAGTCAGTTAAGTGTCTGCCTTTGGCTCAGGTCATGATCTCAGGGTCCTGGGATTGAGCCATGTGTGGGGCTCCCTGCTCAGCAGGGAGCCTGTTCCTCCCTCTCCCTCTGTCCGCAGCTCCCCCTGCTTGTGCTTTCTCTCTCAAATAAATAAAATATCTAAAAAATAAAAATATAATAAATAAAATTAAATAAAAACATACATTCCAGTAGTTGCAGAGTGATGTCACATTATGGTTTTGATTTGGATTTCCCCAGTGACTAATGATGTTGAACACCTTTTTGGGTGCTTAATGGCTATTTGCTGTCCCCACAGAATGAGTTAGTTAAGCGTTCTATCTTGTGTATTTTTAGAAAGAGTTTGAGACAGATTGGTGTTAATTCTTTAAATGTTTGGTAAAGTTCACCAGTGAAGGGCTTTTGGGGGAAATTTTGAGTACTGATTCAATCTCTTTACTTTTTATAAATATATTCAAATTTTCTATTTATTTTTGAGTCAGTTTTGGTAGATTGTGTGTTTCTAAGAACTTGTCCATTTCACCTAGGTTATCTAATTTGTTGACATGTAACTGTTCGTAGAATTATCTTATAATACTATTTATTTAAAGTTAATAGTAATGTCTCTACTTTTATTTCTGATTTTAGTTATTTTGTGTCTTCTTTTTTTTACTTAGTCAGTGTAGCTAAGGGTTTGTCATATTGTTATTCTTTTTAAACAACCAAATTTTGGTTTTATTGATTCTATTATTTTTCTGTTCCTTATTTTGTTTATCCCCCTGTAATTATTATCTCCTTACTTCTATTATCTCTGACTTTAGTTTGTTATTTTTTAAAAAAATTCTGGTATAATTAGCATACAGTGTTATATTAGTTTCAGCTATACAAGATAGTGATTCAACAACTCTATACCTTACTCAGTGTTCATTATGATAAATGTACTCTGAATCCCCTTCATCTATTTCACCCATCTCCCACCCTTCTCTTCTTTGGCAATCACCAGTTTGTTCTCTATACTTAAGAGTCTGTGTTTTTTGTTTGTTTGTCTCTTTTTCTTTGTTTTGCTCCTTAAATTCCACATGAGCAAAATCATACAGTATTTGTCTTTCTCTGACTGACTTATTTCACTTAGCATTGTACCCTCTAGATCCATCCATGTTGCAAGTGGCAAGATTTCATTCTTTTTAATGGCTGAGTAATATTCTTGTGTGTGTTTATGTGTGTGTGTGACACACAATGGAATATTGCATTACATTTTCTTTATCCATGCATCTATGGATGGACACTGGTTGCTTTCATTGCTCTTATTTTTCCAGTTCCTTAAGATGTAAAGTTTGGTTATTGATTTGAGGTTTTTCTTCTTTTTTAATGTAAGCACTCACAACTACAAATTTCCCTCTGAGCACTGCTTTTGCTAAATCCCTTGGTTTTGTATTTGTGTTTTTATTTTCATTTGTATCAAAGTATTTTTTAATTTCCCTTGTGATTTCTTCTTTGCCCTGTTGGTTAGAGTGTGTTAATTTCCACATATTTATGAATTTTCAGTTTTACTTCTGTTGATTGATTGATTGTTATTGGTTATTATCAAAACTTTCCAGTTAATTTTTCAAGTCACTTATTCTATTTTTCAGCTCCAAAGTATCTGTTTGGTTTCTTTATTTTTATTTTTATTTTTATTATTTTTAAAGATTTTATTTATTTGACAGAGAGAGCACAAGCAGAGGGTGCAGCAGAGGGAGAAGCAGGCCCCCCACTGAGCAGGGAGCCTGATGTGGGACTCGATCCCAGGACCCTGGGATCATGACCTGAGCCTAAGGCAGCTGCTTAACCAACTGAGCCACCCAGGCATCCCACTCTTTTTTTTTTAAAAAAAAATTATTTATTTATTTATTTATTTATTTTAGAGAGAGTGAAAGAGAGAGAGAGAGCATGAGTGGGAGGGGCAGAGGGAGAGGGAGAGAGACTCCCAACCAGACTCCATAGTGAGTGTGGAGCTAGACATGGAGTTGGATCTCACAACTCTGGGAGCACAACTTGAGCTGATACCAAGAGCTGGATGCTTAACCAACTGTGCCACCCAGACACCCCCTCTTTGGTTTCTCTTTATAATTTCTACCTTTTTATTGATATTTTCTATTTGTTGAGATACTGCTTTCATCATTTCCTTCAGGTACCCCTGCCCTACCAATTTCCTTTAGCTCTTCCAGCATAGTGACATAGTTGGTTTAGTTTTTGTACAGTTAGCCCATACATTAATTTATTATTTTCATATTAATTTCTTCTTTTGCTTTCCATCAGAGAAATTTCTTGTTTTTTTTTTACATGCCATATGCCTTATAATTTTTGTTGAAAACTGGACATTTCAAATATTATGATGTGGCAACTTGAGAAATATTCTGCTCCATTTCCAGTATTTGTTTTCATTGTTTGTGGTAGACTTTTTTTTTTATATTCTGATTTTACTCATTTGTGAAGTCAATATTCTTTGTCATCTGTGGCCAATGATTTCTCTGTTCCATCAGCTTATGACTTGGTCATAATGTCTTAAGGCTCCATTAAGTCAGCTCGTGATTTAACAGATATTTCACTGAACCGACCACCCAACCAACCAACCACTCTCAGTCTTTGCAGATGGGCAAACTTTCAACTTTCATCTAGGCAAGTTTAAAACTTCACCCTTGAAATATATACTACCGGGGCACCTGGGTGGCTCAGTTGGTTAAGTATCTGCCTTCAGCTCAGGTCATGATCCTAGGGTCCTGGGATCAAGCCCTACATTGAGCTCCCTGCTCGGGGGGGGGGGTGTCTGCTTCTCCCTCTCCCTCTGTCTGCCTCTCCCCCTGTTTGTGCTCACTCTCTTTCTCTCTCTCTCTAATAAATAAAGTGAAATCTTAAAAAAAGAAATATGCACTGCTTATTACACCATAAATTTACACAGTTCTATATGTCAGTTATATCCCAGTAAAGGTGGAAAAATCCGTCTGCTTTAGCTTTTACTTCCTGCTGTTCTGATCTTAAAGGTCATCAAGAGGTGAGAACTTGGGGCCTTTTCAGATTTACTCTGAACACGTGCCCAGCCCTGTGCATGTCACCTTCTAGATTCCTATCTCTTTCTCCATCCTTTTTTCCCAAGCTTTTTGGTTTATCTATTGTTTCCCCCAACTGTTATACTTTACCAATGTGTTCTTATTAAAGATCAATATTAAAACTAAGGCAAGGTCACTAGTGATGTACCACATGTCACTAACTTCTACATTAAAGAAAAATGCCAGTAAGGACGGATATTTTGCTGTAGACTAGCTGGATGCTCATCAATCCTATTTTCACTCTTCCAAAAAAAAAAAATAGGAAGACAATATTTTTCAGTCTCTCTAGCAACTAGTTTCAGTATGTCTGAATGAGTTCTGACCAATGAAATGTAAGCATATATGATATATATGCTAGGGCTAACCACCTCTCCACCATTATTCATGCTCTCTCTCTTTCCCTTTTGCATATATTATGGGAACCACATTTTGAGGAAGGCAATATCACAAGAGAGAAGGAACTGGGATTGCTAAGTCACTGCTTAAAGAAAAACTACCCAAAGGAATGATTTGATCCATATTTTTTTTACCAGTGGTGTGATCCAGAAATAAGTTTGTATTTATATTAAGCCACTGAGATTTAGAGAATATTTTCATAGCAGCCACTGTCACTATTCTAATACAGACAACTAATACAATATTTTGTATTAGGCCCTGTGTTCCAAAGATCACAGCAGACTGGAACTGTGGATCAATTCAAACAAAAACAGGCACAATTGTGAGTCTTCCACATGTGTCCTCACTAAATAAAAATCTGTACAATTCTAGATTGAAGTGCAATTCAATTCTGACTCTATTTATTTATTTATTTTTAAAAGATTTATTTATTTGAGAGAGAGAACACAAGTGGGGGGAGGGGCAAAGGGAGAGGGAGAGAATCCTCCAGTAGATTCCTCACTGATCATGGAGCCCAACTCACGGCTTGATTCCGGGACCCCGAGATCATGACCTGACACTTAAGTGACTCAGCCACCCAGGCGCCCCCGATTCAATTCAGAAAAGTGTTTGTGAAGAATCAGAGCTGTATAGTGATGGTATTACTGCCTCAAGAGTTAGTGAAGTCACCATCACCAGAGGCATCCAATGAAGGTTTCATGCACCATCAGTTTCTAGGAAGGAAATAAATGGGGTTCATGCCTCAGCCTGGAGTTGGGCCAATCTGTGAAGGACATTGTTATATTTGATAGTCTTTTGTTCTGGGAAATGTAACTGATAGTGTGGAGGAGCTGAATGGTTGAGAGAAGGAACAGTCTATATTAATCAGATTAAGCCATAAGAAATATCCTCAAAATTTCAGTGCCTTACAAAAGGAGAGATTCATTTCTCACTCACCTTACATATCCTTTGTAGGTAAGCTTTAGCTCTGCTCTATGGCTTTGTCATTTAAAGTCTCAGGTTAGGAGAAAGACCCCAAGAGTGATATACAACAGAAATTTACAGGGACAATCTATAAAAACAACATCTTCACAGGCAACACGATGAGAATTAATTCATATCTTTCAATAATCACTCTCAACGTGAACGGCCTAAATGCTCCCATAAAACGGCACAGGGTTGCAGATTGGATAAAAAGACAGGACCCATCCATATGCTGTCTACAAGAGACTCATTTTGAACCTAAAGATACATCCAGACTGAAAGTGAAGGGATGGAGATCCCGCCTCCATGCAAGTGGACCTCAAAAGAAAGCTGGGGTAGCAATTCTTATATCAGACAAATTAGATTTTAAACTAAAGTCTGTAATTAGAGAACAGAAGGACACTACATCATTCTTAAAGGGTCTATCCAACAAGAAGATCTAACAATTGTAAATATCTATGCCCCCAACATGGGAGCAGCCATCTACATAAGCCAACTGTTAACCAAAATAAAAAGTCATATTGATAACAATACGTTAATTGTAAGAGACCTCAATACTCCACTCTCAGCAATGGACAGATCATTTAAGCAGAAAATCAACAAGGAAACAAGAGCTTTGAATGATACACTGGACCAGATGGACCTCATAGATATTCACAGAAAATTTCACCCTAAAACAACAGAATACTCATTCTTCTTGAGTGCATATGGAACTTTCTCCAAAATAGACCACATATGGGGTCACAAATCAGGTCTCAACCGATACCAAAAGACTGAGATTATTCCCTGCATATTCTCAGACCACAATGCTTTAAAACTGGAACTCAATCACAAGAAATAATTTGGCAGAAATTCAAACACTTGGAAGCTAAAGACCACTCTGCTCAAGAATGTTTGGGTCAACCAGGAAATCAAAGAACTTAAACAATTCATGGAAATCAATGAGAAAGAAAACACATCAGTCCAAAACCTATGGGATATTGCAAAGGCAGTCCTAAGGGGGAAATACAGCCATCCAAGCCTCACTCAAAAAAGAAATAGAAAAATCCTGAATTCACCAACTAACACTACACCTTAAAGAACTAGAGAAAAAGCAACAAACGATGCCTAAGGCATGGATTAGAAGAAAAATAATTAAAATTAGAGCAGAGATCAATGAATTAGAAACCAGAAACATAGTAGATCAGATCAAGGAAACTAGAAGTTGGTTCTTTGAAAGAATTAATAAGATCGATAAACCACTGGCCAGACTTATCCAAAAGAAAAGAGAAAGGACCCAAATTAAAAAAATTATGAATGAAAGAGGAGAGCTCATGACTAACACCAAGGAAACAGAAGCAATTACTAGAAATTATTATCAACAACTATATGACAATAAACTGAGCAATCTGGAAGAAATGAAGGCCTTCCTGGAAACCTATAAGCTGCCAAGACTGAAACAGAAAGAAATTGACAACCTGAATAGGCCAATAACCAGTAACGAGATTGAAGCAGTGATCAAAAACCTCCAAAAAACAAGAGTCCAGGGCCTGATGGATTCCCTGGGAAATTCTACCAAACATTCAAAGAAGAAATAATACCTATTCTCCTGAAGGTGTTTCAAAAACTAGAAACAGAAGGAAAACTTCCAAACTCATTCTATGAGGCCAGCATTACCTTAATCCCCAAACCAAGCAAAGACCCCATCAAAAAGGAGAATTTCAGACCAATATTCCTGATGAATATGGATTCCAAAGTCCTCAACAAAATCCTAGCTAATAGGATCCAACAATACATTAAAAGGATCATCCACCATGACCAAGTGGTATTTATCCCTGGGATGCAAGGGTGGATCAACATTCGAAAATCAATCAATGTGATAGAACACATTAATAAGAGGAGGGAGAAGAACCATATGATCCTCTAAATTGTTGCAGAAAAAGCATTGGACAAAATACAACATCTTTTCCTGATTAAAACTCTTCAGAGTACAGGGATAGAGGGAACATTTCTCAAGTTCATAAAATCCATCTATGAAAAACCCACAGTGAATATCATCCTCAATGGGGAAAAGCTGAGAGCCTTTCCCTTAAGATCAGGAACACGTCAAGGATGCCCACTCTCGCCACTATTGTTCAACATACTACTAGAAGTCCTAGAAACAGCAATCAGACAACAAAAAGAAATAAAAGGCACTCAAATTGGCAAAGAAGTCAAACTCTCTCTTTTCGCAGATGACATGATACTTTGTGGAAAACCCATAAGTCTCCACCCCCAAATTACTAGAACTCATCCAGCAATTCAGTAATGTGGCAGGATACAAAATCAATGCACAGAAGTCAGTTGCTTTCTTATACACTAACAAGACAACTGTAGAAAGAGAAATTAGAGAAACAATTCCATTTACAATAGCACCAAAAACCATAAGATACCTCAGAATAAACCTAACCAAAGAGGTAAGGATCTATACTCTAGGAACTACAGAACACTCAGGAAAGAAATTGAAGAAGACACAAAAAGATGGAAAAATATCCCATGCCCATGGATCAGAAGAATAAACATTGTTAAAATGTCTACGCTACCCAGAGCAATCTATACCTTCAATGCCATCCCCATCAAAATTCCAATGACATTTTTCAAAGTGCTGGAACAAACAATCCTAAAATATGTATGGAAACAGAAAAGAACCCAAATCACCAAGGAAATGTTGATAAAGAAAAACAAAGCTGGGGGCATCACGTTGCCCAATTTCAAGCTCTACTACAAAGCTATGATCACCAAGACAGCATGGTGCTGGCACAAAAACAGACATATAGACCAATGGAACAGAATAGAGAATCCAGATATGGACCCTCAACTCTATGGTCAAATAATCTTCGACAAAGCAGGAAAAAATATGCAGTGGAAAACAGATAGTCGCTTCAATAAATGGTGCTTGGAAAATTGGACATCCACATGCAGAAGAATGAAACTCGACCATTCTCTAACACCATACACAAAGATAAACTCAAAGTGGATGAAAGACCTCAATTTGAGTTAGGGATCCATCAAAATCCTAGAAGAGAACATAAGCAGTAACCTCTTTGACATCGCCCACAGCAACTTCTTTCAAGATACATCTCCAAAAGCTGGTGAAACAACAGCAAAAATGAACTTCTAGGACTTCATCAAGATAAAAATCTTCTGCACAGCAAAGGAAACTGTCAACAAAACAAAGAGGCAACCCACAGAATGGGAGAAGATATTTGCAAATGACACTACAGACAAAGCACTGATTTCCAAGATCTATAAAGAAATTCTCAAACTCAACCCCCAAAAAACAAATAATCAAGTCAAAAAGTGTGCAGAAGATATGAAAAGACACTTCTCTGAAGAAGACATACAAATGGCTAACAGACACATGAAAAAATGTTCCTCATCATTAGCCATCAGGGAAATTCAAATGAAAACCACATCGAGATACCACCTTACACCAGTTAGAATGGCAAAAATGGACAGGGAAAGAAACAACAAATGTTGGAGAGGTTGTGGAGAAAGGGGAACCCTCTTACACTGTTGGTGGGAATGCAAGTTGGTACAGACACTTTGGAAAACAGTGTGGATGTTCCCCAAAAAGTTAAAAATAGAGCTACCCTATGACCCAGCAATTTCAGTATGGGTATTTACCCCAATGACAGAGATGTAGTGAAAAGAAGGGCCATATGCACCCCAATGTTCATAGCAGCAATGTCTGCAACAGCCAAACTGTGGAAAGAGCCGAGATGCCCTTCAACAGATGGACGGATAAAGAAGATGTGGTCCATATATACAATGGAATATTACTTAGTCATCAGAAAGGGTGAATACCCAACTTTTACATCAACATGGATGGGACTGGAGAAGATTACGCTAAGTGAAATAAGTCAAGCAGAGAAAGTCAATTATCATATGGTTTCACTTATTTGTGGAACATAAGGAATAGCATGGAGGACATTAGGAGAAGGAAGGGAAAAATGAAGGGAGGGAAATCGGAGGGAGAGATGAACCATGAGAGACTATGGACTCTGAGAAACAAACAAGGTTTTAGAGGGGAGGGGGTGGGGGGATTGGTTAGCCAGGTGATGGGATTTTAGGGAGGTCACGTACTGCATGGAGCACTGGGTATTATATGAAAACAATGGATCGTGGATCAGCACATCAAAAACTAATGATGTACTGTATGGTGACTAACATAATACAATAATATTTAAAAAATAAATAAAAATAAAAAAAAGTCTCAGGTTGAGGGAACAACCCTTATTTAAGTCATGCATGGCTTGTTGCAGAACAAAAAGCAAGGAGAGACCCATACAATACCTCTTACAACTTCTGCTTGGATGGGGCATGTATTTTTTCCACCCACATTCTATTAGCCTAAGCAAGTCATATGCATAAGCCTGACAACACTATAGTAGGAATGATAATCTTAACATCAGGACAAACCCCAGAGAGATACTGATGGACCTTGTAGTGTGAGTCAGAGAGTATTTTGAACAAATAATACAAACTACCACAGTGATATATAATTCCACCCAGAACTGATTTTTATATGTATAGTAGATTTGTGAGGTATAATTTTGTACAGTTAGCCTTCTTTCAAAGTATCTCCTTTCAGTATATCAATGATTCTACCCTGAAGTGAATTAATTTGAGTTCCTCTATAACATCAGTGACACAGAAGAAATGGCAATTTTGATTACGGAAAAAAGATTAGAAAAAGCTCTTAGTTTCCATTTTCAATTCTAGATCCACAGAGTGAGAATATTTTAAGAGCACTTTTAGACAAATTTCTAGCTTCAGCTGTCACAAAAGGAGACTTTCATCTCAGATAATTTGTTTTTATTTGTCAAACAGCTTTGTTACTGTTAACAACCTCAAGTCCCTTTTATTCTCATTTAAGCTAGGTTTTGTACTACAATTTTTGTTCTGTTCAATCTTGGTCTTTGTCCTATGGCTGGCTGGCTATTTATCTAGTTCTGGCTCCTTTAACATTTGATTTTCTTTCTGTCTGGCACTAATACTCTGCTCAAACATATTCTTAGTGAGCTTTATTGCTTATATAGCCTAGCATCATCTCTTGCTTTTTTTTGTTGTTGTTGTTGGCAGTTCCCCAGCTCCTTCTTCACTCTGACTGAATAACTCATTCACCTGGTTACCCAACAGAACCCCTTAATTCCTCTGCTACGAGTTTAGACACTAGGCTATGTTATGCCTTTACTGCTGGTCAGGTTTAATTCCTTGGAATCATATTGTTGATTCTGGCAAGTGGAATGATTTTGAAGAATATAGCCTGTCAGGAGAAGGGGAAAGGCTTGGAAACCAGGGAGTAGGTGAAAATAATTTGAATATACAGGAGAAAGTGTACATTACTAATAGAACTAGGCCCTGGAAGAGACTGAGGGTTAGGGAATCTGCTGTACATGTTGAAGTGTCACCTTGGCTAGAATAAATGAAAACTCTGAAATAAAATGAAATGAAAAAGGAATGGATGTTCTTATAAGCAACTGTAAGATGTACATACAATAACTGAAGGAATCTATTCATGATGGCCTCGCTTTTCTCTGTGAAGCAGGCTGAGAGTGAGGGATAGATGGAGGATAAAGGATTTAACTAAATGAACATTATTTGGATTAGCCACTTTAGGAATTGCTTAAGTAGCTATGTAGAAACAAATATATAATAGGAATATAGAGTAATAACTGAGATCAAGTCATAGTTTAGGATAAAGAAATAAATCACAGAAAGCAGAAGGATATACCATCAATGTATACAATATTTTTGTAAAATGAAACTGAAGTTGGAGCTATGGGTTCATTTTGTGTATTTTAAGTTTACCTCATGTTAATCCTATAATATTCTCTGGTTTATTTATTTTAAAACTCTGGCTGCATAAGAAATAGAACTCTGAGAACTATTTCCATGGCATTTTTAACATACTAAAGCAAAAAACAATGAAAATAATCCACATTTAAATGAATGGAAGGGGTACAACTCCACAGCTGGAAACTGGATTTTATGGTATCAATGATAGACTATTTCTTGTGGAGGGTATCACAAAGTAATACAGTAACAGTTGAAATAACACTCTTTATAACACATTGTACTGGCTTCATTTATCTGTTTAATGAATAGGAAATCTACTTACGCCACAGTGCCAAGATATGCTATTTCTTTTACCTCAAATGCATTTTTCACATTGTCTTTGTGATAATGGGGGAAAAAAGTGTTATAAACAAAAAAGATGTCATTTATGCCACAGGATATAATTCATGCAGTGAAACTACTAGCTGAGGTTTCACTTTAATTTTTAAGAAATTGAATAATTTAAAATTCATGTCAACAATGAGGCATTTAGAAAATGGATTTATAATCTCAATAATTAAATCTATATACTAGATAGTTTTGCATGAAATATGAAAATGTAGGGGAATATGGAAAATGTTTGGTGTATTAAAATCATAAAGTACTTCCACATAATGGCAAACTTTATAATGAATTTTATCTCTTCTCCCCAGATTTATGATGTTAACAGAAACTTTGTGTGAAGTTCTAATTTTTATTTCATTTTTAAATTTCTATTTTCCTCTGAGAAGCCACTGGGATCGTATTCTCTAAAAGATGCTTAATGTCAAAAGTAAGTAAAATAATAAGGTACAATGGCCTAAAAACTAGGAATATAAAAATATAAAGAAGTGCTAATCAGGGTCCTTGGTTGGGAAAGAGTGAGTAGATAAGCATGGTTAACAGACTTAATGTCACTATATCTCATCAGTATATTATGTGGTATGGTTATCCATGCTTTGTCAGATACATTATGTGATTCAACCATTTGTGTGCATCAATACTATATAGGACATTTAGTAAAAGAGCAGAAATGAATGATAATTTCATATTGAGTTAAGAGAGTATCTATACTCTTTTTCCAAAATCAAAGGTAACTCATAATCCAAGAGATGGATTTAACACTTTAAAAGGAAGCAAAGGCGTTGGATGTAACAAGAAGCTATTGACTTTCACCAGAAGTGATAAATGTTTATAATTGGTGTTTTTTCAAACTACCTTGGCTTGGCAATATGCATAAATATTAGTAGAAAAGCATGCTAGGTCTATAAAATAAAAATAACTATCCTTCATGTCCAGAGAAAGAAATAATTTACTTGTAGAAAAGTGTGGTCATTGGACTACATCTACACTGGAAATTTCTCCCTGACTTATTTGGCTTTGATTGATGGCTGTGGAATCCCAACCTATTTAAACACATAGACTCCTACAAACTCAATCAAAATTTTGGACATGAATTGATTATTCTTTGTCTTTGATACTCTACTCAGAAGATAGTTATCAGAACAGTTGGTCACAACTCCCAGATTACTGATATTAACATTTTGTATGTCTAGACAAAAATATTTTGTGTAGTTTAGATATTTACAAAGTAGAAAGAGGCTTATCTATCACGTATAAAAGTCACAACAAGGGAAAAAACAGACAATAACACATACATGGAAGGTATTTAGTAGGAAAGTCTTTAGTAAATTATAAAAACAATAACAATTTTATAGGCAGATTTCATTCAAGTACAGATGTGTTCTGGAAAAGTTCTTAAAACACTTTAAAAATCTCACAGAATCCTGTTGAAAATGAAGAGGTAAGGGAGGATTGGGGAGATTATTATCTAAGGGAACTGTGTGGTAAGGTATTTTGAAAATGAATAATGCATCAGAATGTGAAATATTACCCTTCTTAAATGAAGCTTTAAAATTTTCCCCACCAACTTGTGTTACTATTTGGGCCTGTCACAATGTTAAAATTTGGAAAGGGCTTTGTTGAAAAGAGAAAAAATTTACAAGGCTTTGATGGTGAAATATCCACAGTTCCTTATGTAAATTAGATTATTGGCAATAACAAGCCAATCATGCTTTTGCCTCACAACCTTTACACTCACTCCTCCCACTGCTAAAAATATTCTTCTCTCAAATAGCTGTATGATGCTCCCTCTCATTTTATTTAAGGCTCTGCTCAAATGTCCCCTTATCAGAGAAAACTCAGACAACATATGTAGAGTATATATAAATTATATAATTATAATATATTATGCTGTATATATTACTACTATATATTATATATCATATGTACATATGATATCTACATGTATAAAATACCAATGCACACACACCCCTGTATTCCATATATCTTTCTCCTTTGCATTTATTACTATTTGACAGAATAAATTGTATGTTTATTGTCTGACTCATCCCAGCTAAAATGTAGGCTTTAAGAGAGCAATATATGTATGCATAGTAACCAAAGTACATCATATCTTTATTTCAGAGTTTATGATTGATCGATCTATTATCTATCTATCGATCTATCTATCATCTATCTATCTATATCATCATCATCATCTAATCTGCCATCTCTCTACCTGTACTTATTGAATCCACCTTTGACTCCACTTCAGCACCAAAGGATTTATTCTAGTCTTTCATCTTATTGTAACTTCTTTCTGAGACTCTTGTTATCTATAACATATTTATTTATTTGTTCATCCACAGTGTAGTTGTAAGAAGTTCCATAATTACTCACATGTGTTCTTTTTTCCTCACAGGGATATCAGTCAGTAATTAAAAAAGAACATAACAGTTCCTATTGCCTTTAGCTTTTACAATATCTGATTAAAACAGAAGAGTCCATCTCACCCCAGAATTCCCTTGTGCAACACTTTGTAATTAACTGGTCTCCCAACCCTAAACCATATCTGACACTGATCTGTGCTCCATCAGCATAAGTTTATTTTTTTTTGAAAATGATAAATGGAACCATTCAGTATGTAACATTTGACTGAATTCTTTCACTATGCAAAATGTATTTGAGACTCACTGATGCTGTTGCATGTATTAATAGTTTATTCCTCTTTATTGCTGAGTAGTATTTCATTGTATGGCTGTCTGACAATTTGGACATCTACTCAGAATTTGAAGGACATTTGAGTTGTTTCTAGTTGTTTTTGGCAAATATTAATAAAACAGCTATAAACAATTACATACAAGGTTTGTGTAAACATAAGTTTTCATTTCTCTTGGGTAAATGCTAAGGAGTGGGTTTGCTAGTTCATATGGCAAATATATGATTACCTTTATTAGAAACTGCCAAATTACCTTCCAAAGCGACTATATTATTTGCATTCCTGCCAGGAGATATGAGCATTGCAGTTGCTACAGAAAGTCTTTTGTAGTTTTTAGCATACAGATAATGCATGTACCTTGTGAGATTCATACAGAAGCATTTTGTCTTTAGTACTACTATTATTGAGTATGTTTTATTAATTTTGACTTCTAAGTTGATTACTACTGCATAGGAATAAACTTTATGCATATTGACCTTGGTCCTATGGCCTTGTTGAACTCACTTGTTTGTTCTAGTATCTCTTGGGTCCACTTTTTGGGGGATTTTCAATGTAAACAATTATGCCATATGCAAATAGAGACAATATTTTTCCTTTTCAATCTGTATGCCTTTATTTCCTTTTCTTATTGCACTGCAAGTATTTGATATATGATGTTGAATATCAGTGGTGAGAGTGAACATCATTTTCTTATTCCCAGTATTGTGGGGAAAGCATTCACCTTTTCCACATTTAATGATGTTAGCTGTCAGTATTTTGTTGATACCACTTAGGTTTAATCAAGTTCCCTTCTATTCCTGGTTTGTGGAGATTTTTTTTTCTAAACCAGAAAAGAATGTTGGATTTTGTGAAATGTTTTTCCCCCTCCGCCTCTACTGAGATGATCATATGGTTTTTGTTCTTTAGTCTGTTAAAACTGTCATTTATATTGATTGATTTTTAAGTATTGAACCAGATTCACATTTGTCAGGATTTATTATCCTTTTTTGTATATTACTAAATTTACTTTTCAATATTAACTTGAAATTTTTTTCCATCTAGGTTCATTAGGGATATTAATTGGTATTTTTCTTTTCCTGTAATGTGTTTGGCTAATTTGCTACCAAGGTAATATTGGTCTTATTATAAATTGGGAAATAGTCTTCCCTCTTCTATTTTCTGGAAAAATCATTTATAATTGGTATTATTTTTTAATTATTTGGTAGAATTCTACTGGGCCTTTAGTTTTCTTTGTGGGAATAGTTTAAGCCACTAATTCAATTTATTTAATAGTATGGGTCTAAAAAGAGTATCTATGCTACTTAAGTTAACTTGGTATTATATGTTTTTTAATAGATCTTTCCATTCCATCTATCGTGTTAGACTTATTGGTAGAGAACTGTTCTTAGTATATCTTTATTACCTTTTCAATGTTTGTATGTATTGTAGTAATGCTTTTACCTAATTTCTGATATTGGTAACTTGTTTCTTATTTCTTTTCTTCTTGGTAAGTCAATTTTATTGAATTTTTTTCAGGGAATTAGCTTTAGGTTTTTTTGCATTTGAATATTTTTTTTCAATTTCATCAATTTCAGTTCTGATCTTGATTATTTCCTTTTGCTTGCTTGGGTTTAATATGATTAATTTGTTTGTTTTTAGTATACTGATTATGACTTTTCTTACCTTAGTATAACGATTTATGTTATAGATTTCCTTCTAAGTACTGCTTTAGTTGCATTCTACAAGTTGTGATATATTATACTTTTGTTTTTATTTTGTACCAAATAATTTGTTAACATCCCTTGAGACTTCCTCTTTGATACATGGTCATTTAGAAATGTGTTGTTTATTTTCAATATATTTGGGGATTCTCAGGTATCTTCCGTTTATTGATTTCTATTTCATTCAATTGTCAGAGAACATGCACTCTATGATTTCTGTTCTTTAAAATTTTTAAGTGTTACTTTATGTTCAAGAATATGCTCTATTTTTTGAATGTTACATGTACATTTGAAATAAATATATTCTAATTTTGGGTTGAATGTTCTATAAATATCCATTGGGTCAAGTTGGTTGATAGTATTTTTCAGGTCTTCTCTATCCTGACTGATTTTTTTTCTTGGTCTATCAATTACTGAAAGAAGAGTATTGATGTCTCCAACTATAATTCTATTTTTAAAAAAATTTTCCTCACAGTTATTTCATATTTTGCTTCATGTATTTTGAAACTCTGTTGTTAGGTACACACACAAATAAATTGTTATGTCTTCTTGGAGAAGTAGCCTCTTTATTATTATATAATATCCTTCTTTCCCCTGGTAATTTATTCTGAAGTCTACTTTGATATAAAGATATCCCAGCTTTATTTTTATCAGTATTTGAATTGTGTACATTTTTGTTTCTTTCTTTAAATCAATCTATCATCTATCTATGTATCTATCTATTATCCATCATCTATCTATCTATCTATCATCTACCTACCTATCTTGTGTTTTTGTTATAGACAGCATGTATACTGGCTTTGAATTTTTATCCAATATGGCAATCTTTATATTTTAATTCATGTATTTAGACAGTTCACCTTTGATGTGATTATTAATGTGGTTTGATTAAAATCAATCATCCTGCTAACTGTTTTTATTCCACCTGTTATTTTTTCCTCTTTTTTTTGCTTTTATTTAGATTAATTGAGCATTTTGATGATTCCATTTTATCTCCATTATTTACTTATTCTGTATTAAAAATAGTGGTTATTCTAGAGTTTAAAATATGCATCTTTTAGTTAATTAGAGTCTACCTTTAAATAATATACTACTTCAGTTATAGTATAAGGTCTTTACAACTGTATATTCCAAATTCTTTTCTCCTATCTTCTGTGCTATTTTTGCACTGACTTCCACTTTTACGTATGTTTTAAAAACACAATGCTTTGGTACTATTCCTTTAGACAAGTAAAGCAAAAGAGAAATAATTACAGCAAATAGAATTTAGACAAAAACTTTTACCTTTATTATTATTTTTTTAATCCCCAGGGATCTTCATTTTTTTGTGTAGATTAAAACTTCTTCCTGGTATCATATTCCTTCTGCTTAAAGAATATCTTTTAACATTTCTTGTAGTATAGGTATGTAACAATACATTCACTCAATTTTTGTTTTTAGGGAAATTATTTCTTCCTCATTTTTTGAGATATTTTCACTAGGTATAGAAGTGTGGGTTGAGGGGCACCTGGGGGGCTCAGTCAGTTAAGTGTCTGTCTTCAGCTCAAGTCATGATCCTGAGGTCCTGGGATTGAGCCCCAAGTTAGGCTCCCTGCTCAGCAGAGAGCCTGCTTCTCCCTCTGAAATTGAGAATTTCTCCCTCTGAAATTGAGGGAGATTTCAAATTAATTAACTAATTAATTAATTTCAAATTAATTGTTAATCAATTAACAAACAACACACTGCTAAGAGACAAAGCAATCAATAGAATCTGTCAAATAAATAAAGTCTTTAAAAAAAAGAAGTGTGGGTTGATTTTTAGAAAAACATTCAGCACTTTATAAATATCATTTCCAATATTTCTGTCTTACATGGTTTCTAACAAAAAAATCTTTTTATTATCATTGTTCTTTTGTATGTAATGTGTCATTTTTCTCTGAATGACTTGGATTTTCACCTGACTGAATGTAAGCCCAGTTTTGTGTGTATACATGCATGTGTGTTGGTAATTATTGTAACTTGGTTTTTCTTGGAGCTTTTACACTCTGTGGTTTGTTGTGTGGCATTAATTTTGACAGTTTGGTAAAAGCTGACTATAACTGGAAAGAAAATATAGAACCTCTGGAGGCACAAGTATAAGGGAAATTCACACTCATGGCTCTTCTCCAAAGATGTCACTGGACTCTCAAAGATTGGTGAGATCCTGAAATAGCATTCCTCATAGTATAAGTCTGTGTGAAAGGAATAACAGCAACAAATCCAATAATTCTCCAAATATTTCTCTTTCCCTGTTCTCTCTTCTTTTAGGATTCCAGTTGCACATATGACAGATGATTTGATATTGTCCTTCCAAATTTGATTGCTCTGTATTTTCATTCTCACCCTTTTCCTCTTTGTGTTTCTGTTTGGATAATTTCTATGGGCATATCTTCAAGTACATTGGTTCTTTCCCTAGCTGTGTCCAATCTACTGATGTACCCATCAATGGTATTCTGTATGGCATTTGCTGTTTTTCATTTTTAACATTTTACTTATTCTTTTGTACAGTTTCTGTTCTTCTGCTGAAATTTGCTGTCTGATTTCGAATGTTGCCAACCTTGTCCATGAGAACCTATTAACCATGAAAACATATTAATCATAGTTATTTTAATTTTCTTTCAGATAATTCCAACATTTGTTTCATATTTAATTCTGATTCTATTGATTGCTTTGTCTCTTAGCAGTGTGTTGTTTGTTAATTGATTTTTAAATATACTTCATAATTTTATGTTAAAACTGAACATCTTATGTAAGACAGTTGAGATTAAAGTGAATAGTTCTTATGTCTAGAAATTGGCATACCTTTGTTTATACTAGGCTTTTAGTGTGTTTTTTTGTGTTTGTGTGTATGTCATTCTAGTCAAGAGCAGAGTAGTGTTTGGAGTTTCTTGCTTCTGTTGTTAATCTTGTTAACAAGGTGTTCCAGGCCTCAAATTCTCCCAGTGATACATTGTATTTAGAGTGGGGTTTCATTGCCCAGGGTTTTTTTTAAATCAATAATCTGCCCCACAGCTTTAGGTTTCCCTTTGGGCTATGCCACAGAAAGAGTCTTCTTTCAGGCTCCTATGAGACTTTTATCATTATTACATTGTTTATTACTTGACTCTTGTTACCCTGATGATGATGGTGTTCTCCTTTGTTCTAATTAATAATCTATCCTAGGCAAGAACTGTGTCCCTTGGTCTTAAAGATGTGGACTTCTTCAGTACTCTTGCTCCTCCCCAAATATAATTCTCCTGCCCTCCTTATAGAGTTTTTTCTTCCAGTTCCCGTTTACCAGCTGCAGTGCATTTTCACCTGTTCCCTAAGTGTAATATTTTGTGTTGCCCTTCCGTCTCTCACAGTTTAAAGTTTTTGTTCCATAGGTGAAATAGGAGAAACAGATCTGGATAGGATTTGCTGCTGATACTCTCCTCACTCAGACTTGTTCTATGAGGAATGCTTTTTTGGGATCTTACCAATATTTGTTTTGAGTGTCCATTGATGTCTATGGAGAAGAGCCTTCAATGAGTGTGTATTCCTTTTATATCTGTGCCCCCAGGGGTACTATATTCTCTCTCTAGCCATAGTCAGCTTTTATCAATTGGTCAACAATGTATCAGTTAATTTTTTTTTAAATTTTGAGATACTTTTAGATTTACAAAAATAGTAGAGTGTTCCTGTATGTAAACCATTCACTCAACTTTCCTTTATGTTAACATCTTACATAACCATAGAACATTTATCAAAACTAAGAAATTATTCTTGGTACTATACTATTCATTAAAAAAATTGCTTACCTCTCTTAACAGTGTCTGGCTACCTCTTCTCAACATAAGTAAGTGCTTGCATCTGATCTCTCCTTGTCTCTTATCCTGTCTTTCCTTAGATTTCAAGTTACTTGGTTGTGACCTCAATTTTCTGATAGGTTCAAGAAAATCATGAATATACAATCTGTTTGGCTTTGCTGTTTTTGTTGTTGCAAAGATGGAAGTGATGCTCTTTCCAGCTGTGTATATTCCAAGTAGAAATCAGAAGTAAACAAATATTTTTAAATGAATGAATGATTTGTTGTCCACAGGTAAATTTGATGTATAAGGGAAGACAAAAAATTATTTAAATATTAAGGTACATAATGCAGATTGTTTCCTAATTTAGTATGCTTATGTAGCAACATAATAACCTATTCAGGAATCCTTCATAGGCTAGAACTAAATGTAATGTTTAGAAACACTTCACAAAAATGTTTTTGCATTTTAAGTAAACACCTACTCAGAAGATAGATTTTTTTCAAATTTGAGATTCCTTTTCTTTTAAGTTTTTATTTAAATTCCACTTAGTTAACATACAGTGTAATATTAGTTTCAGGTGTACAATATAGTGATTCAACACTTCCATACATCACCAGGTGATCATCACAACTGCACTCTTTAATCCCTATCACCTATTTAACCCATCTCCCTCTCTTCTGGTAACCATCAGTTTGTTCTCTATAGTTAAGAATCTGTTTCTTGGTTTGCCCCTCTCTCTCTTTATTTTTTTCTCCTTTGCTCATTTGTTTTGTTTTTTAAATTCCACATGAGTGAAATCATATGGTATTTTTCTTTCTCTGACTTATTTCACTTTGCATTATACTCTCTAGCTCCATCCATGTCCTTGCAAATGGTAAGATTTCATTCTTCTTTATGGCTGAGTAATATTCTATTGTGTATATTCTGCTGTGTATATATACCACATCTTCTTTATCCATTTATCAGTGGATAGACACTTGGGCTATTTCCCTAATTTGGCTATTGTAGATAATGCTGCTATAAACATCAGGGTGCATGTATCTCTTTGAATTAGTATTTTTGTATCCTTTGGGTAAATACCTAGTAGTGCAGTTGCTGGATCCTAGGGTAGTTCTATTTTTAACTTTTTGAGGAACTTCCATACTGTTTTCTAGAGTGGCTGCACCAGTTTGCATTCTCACTGCAAAGAGGGATGCAAGAGGATTCTCATTTCCCCACACTCTTGCCAACACCTATAGTTTCTTGTGATGTTGATTTTAGCCATTCTGACATGGTTGAGGTGATATCTCATTGTAGTTTTGATTTGTATTTCCCTGATGATAAGTGACGGTAAACTCTTTTCATATGTCTACTGGCAATCTTTATATCTTCTTTGGAAAAATGTCTATCCATGTCTTCTGCCCACTTTTAGTTGGATTATTTGTTTTTTGGGTGTTGAGTTTTATAAGTTCTTTATATATTTTGTATACTAACCCTTTATCAGATATGTCATTTGCAAGTATCTTCTTGCATTCCATAGGTTGCTTTTTAGGTTTGTTGATTGTTTCCTTTAATGGATCTATCTACAGAGTGAAAATATAGAAAGTGATAGCACTAGGTACTTGAGCTCTAATTTGGGAATCTTTTGGAAAAGTCCAGATATGCTTCATGGTAGTCACAATCTTCAAACTGAAAAACTTTATTTACACAGTAACCAGTTACATAGAAATGAACTGTGTAATGTATTGGTAAATCTACATTGTTACTTGCCAATGTGATATAACGGCAATGCCTAGTTTTATTGAGTCTTTCAGTTTTGGTGAATAGACAATTAGTGTTTTAAGATATCTAAACACTTAACGTCATTGTTATCACAGAATTTAGGGGTACAATTGTGGAATAAATGGATTATGGATTATGTTTTTAGAGACTCAAGAAGTTGTATACAAATTAAACATCTTCAATTATGTGAGCTATAATTCTAAAAACGAAGTTTCATGGGTTTTACAAATGAAAGGGATTTTAGAGATTATTTAATCCAATGTTGAGGGAATAGAGGCCCACAAAAATCAAGTACTGTAAAAGATCATATGTCCAGTTAAGGAAGGAATCTGTACAAATTTGAATCTTCTTACTCCATGCACAGGGTATTTTGTATCACATGCATTGCTCTTTTGTTTGAGTGCTTGCCTTAAAAAAGCCTACCAGAACTTTTATATAAAACATTTTTAACATCTTTTGGTGCCGTCTGTAGATTAATTTAGGAGTCACACAAAAAAATAAGTCTTGTTACTTTCAAGTCATGTCTCATACACTTAAATTGTTGGCAGAAAATATGTATAAGGAAAAATTTCTATTAGTCAAATTCCCTCTCTCTCTCTCTCTGTACTGTTAGCACAAATGGTAAGCATCCACAATGCATAGTAATTATACATTCCCTAAGATTCTTTGTTCATTAAATTAAAGGGTATGTAGGATAGTAATTGCCACTTAATCTGCACTCTGTTTTGAAGGAAAGAAATTAACATGTATTTATTTTGCAACTACAGCAGTGGCTAATATTGAGTTGATATCACAACAAAATATTTTTTTTCTTATTTTAATGCAAACAACTACAACAAAATTTAATATAGCTCAAAAAATCTTATATAAAAATGTCCTGTACAATGATATCTTACATTTTGTTTAAAGGAAAGTATTCCTATTCCCTATAACATGTTAGGCCTCAGATAACAGTATAAAACTTTAAAATATCTAAGTTTGTTCAATGAAGACATATTATCTTTTGTTTACATGAAATACAAAACCTTAAGTGCTTTTAATAGTATAATTCTGTATGATTTTATTCAATAAATATTTATTTTGCACCTACAAATCTAGGTATGAGGTTGTATTAGTGAAGAAAAAGGACAAAAAAAAAAAACCCATGACATCATGAAGTTTACATTATAATGAAGCAGAAAATAATCAAAACAAATAAACTATATATTATGTTAAATGGTAATAAGTGATAAGGGAAACAGATAAAGCCAGGGAGCATGATATGAAATATTGGTGTGCCTAAAATTATAGATTTGGGGGGAGCCTGAAGAAGGTTCAAGAAGGTGGCTTTTGAGTCAAGACCCGAAGGAATGGAGGGAACTAGTCATGAGTATAGCTGAGGAAAGAGACTTCCAGGGAGAGAAACAACATATACAAGACCCTAAGGCCAGAGCATGAAAACAGGTGTGAAGAATAGTAAGAAACTTGAGTGGCTAAATAGCAGAGATTAGGGAAGGGTGAAGGATGCTAGTACTAGAAAATGAGATTAGAATGGTAATAGAGGGCTAAATCATGTAGGGACTTGAAGACCATAGTAAGGAACATGTCTTGTTATCTATATAAGATGGGAAGCCATTAGATTGTTAAGGTGATGAAAGATATATTTCAACTTATGTTTTCTGTTAGAAAGAGGTGAGTACCATGTTAAAAATAGAGCAGAGTAAGGGAAATCAGGAGTTGTGAGATTGATGGCAATTATATTTCAATTATAAATTGAGCAGTGAGAATAGACTTCTTTGAAAAGATAAAATTTGAACAAAGACCTTTCAGAGGTAGAGAAGTTAACCTAATGGATAGTTGGGGGAAGAGTGTTTCAGACACAAGGCACAGCCAATATAAAGACACTAAATTTGGAGATACAAATGTATATCTGGGGAGAAGCAAGGATGCCAATGTAACTAGAAATAGTTGAATAAGAGATCCAATTAGAGAGATAATAGGGGATCAGATCATGTTAAACTTTGAAGGACATAATAAGACTCAGAATTTATTCCGAATTAGTTAAAAGCCATTCATTGAATAATTTTGAGCAGAAGAGTGATATGGTCTTTGATTTTAAGATCACTCAACTATGTACAAGATATAGACTGTAAAAGTGTCAAATGGGGAAGTAGGGGACCAATTTTGAAGCTATAGAAAAAAATATCTAAGTGAGAGATGATGGTGTCTTGTAACAAGGTGGTAGCAATTATGGTTGTCAAAACTAGTTGAAATAAACATATATTCCAAAGGTAGAGCCAACAGTTTTGGTTGACAAAACAGATGTGGAATAAGAAAGAGAACTGAAGGATAATATCCATAGTTTCTTAATGTAGTAAAAAAAAAAAAACATAAAATTTACCATCCTATCCATTTTTAAATATGTAGTTCAGTAGTGTTAAATATACCCATATTGTTGTGAAACAGATCTCTAGAACTTTTTCATCTTGCAAATCTGAACTTATACCCCTTAAATAACAACTTCCCTTTTTCTCCCTCCCTCCAGACCCTAATAACCACCATTTTACTTTCTGTTTCTTTGAGTTTGACTATTTTAGATGCCTCATACAAAGTAAAGCCACCCAGGCGCCCCTACATCATTAGTTTTTGACGTAGTGTTCCATGATTCATTGTTTGCATATAACACCCAGTGCTCCATTCAATACGTGCCCTCTTTAATGCCGATCACCAGGCTAACCCATCCCCCCACCCCCTCCCCTCTAGAACCCTCAGTTTGTTTCTCAGAGTCCATAGTCTCTCATGGTTCAACTCCCCCTCCGATTTCCCACCTTTCATTTTACCCTTCCTATTATCTTCTTATTTTTTTTAACATATAATGTATTATTTGTTTCAGAGGTACAGGTCTGTGATTCAACAGTCTTACACAATTCACATTGCTCACCACAGCATATACCTTCCCCAGTGTCTATCACCCAGCCACCCCATGCTTCCCAACTGCCACCATTCCAGCAACCCTCAGTTTGTTTCCTGAGATTAAGAATTCCTCATACCAGTGAGATAATTTGATACATGTCTTTCTCTGATTGACTTATTTCGCTCAGCATAATACCCTCCAGTTCCATCCACGTCGTTGCAAATGGCAAAATTTCATTCCTTTTGATGTCTGCATAATATTCCATTGTGTATATATACCACAAATTCTTTATCCATTCATCTGTCGATGGATATCTTGGCTCTTTCCATAGTTTGGCTATTGTGGACATTGCTGCTATAAACATCGGGGTGCATGTACCCCGATCCCTATATTTGTATCTTTAGGGTAAATACCCAGTAGTGCAATTGCTAGGTCGTATGGTAGCTTTATTTCCAACTTTTTGAGGAATCTCCATACTGTTTTCCAGAGTGGCTGCACCAGCTTGCATTCCCACCAACAGTGTAGGAGGGTTCCCCTTTCTCTGCCTCCCCACCAACATCTGTCGTTTCCTGACTTGTTAATTTTTGCCATTCTGACTGGTGTGAGGTGGTATCTCACTGAGGTTTTGATTTGGATTTCCCTGATGCCAAGTGATGTTGAGCAATTTTTCATGTGTCTGTTGGCCATTTGGATGTCTTCTTTGGAAAATGTCTGTTCATGTCTTCTGCCCATTTCTTGATTAGATTATTTGTTCTTTGGGTGTTGAGTTTGATAAGTTCTTTATAGATTTTGGGTACTAGCCCTTTATCTGATATGTCATTTGTGAAAAGATATCTTTTTTTAAAGATTTTATTTATTTGAGAGAGAGAGAGCACAAGCAGGGGTAGGGGCAGATGGAGGAGCAGACTCCCTGCTAAGCAAGGATCCCGATGTGGAGCTCAGTCCCAGAACCCTGGGATCATGACCTGAGCTGAAGGCAGCCAACTGAGCCACCCAGGTGCTCCCAGGTATCACTTTAAGATTGTGACTTCATTTCCTTTGGATATATACCCAGAAGTGGGACTGTTGGAGCATATGTAATTCTATTTTTAATTTTTTGAGAAGTTTCCATACTGTTTTCCATAATGGCTATCCCAATTTTCATTCCCACAAACATTGCACAGGTGTTCCTTTTTCTTTACATACTTGCTAACACTTGTTATCTCTTGACTTTTTCTTTATATTTTTTTATTATGTTATGTTAGTCACCACACAGTACATCATTAGTTTTTGATGTAGTGTTACATGATTCATTGTTTGTGTATAACACCCAGTGTTTCGTGCAATATCTCTTGTCTTTTTGATAATAGTCTTTCTAACAGGTACGAGGGAATAAATCACTGTGGTTTTGATTTCTATTTTCCTGATGATTAGTGATGTCAAGCATCTTTTCATATACCTGTTGGCTATTTAGATGTCTTCTTTGGAAAATTGTCTATTCAGGTCCTATACCCATTTTTAAATAAAATTGTTTGTTACTTTGCTATTGAGTTGTGTAAATTCCTTATATATTATGGATATTAACTCCCTATTAGATATGATTTGCAAATATTCCCTCCCTTTCATTTCATAGGTTGCTTTTTCAGTTTGTTGATTATTATTATTATCATTTTGTGTGTGTGCAGAAGCTTTTTAGTTTGATGTAGCCCCACTTGTTTTTGCTTTTGTTGCTTGTGTTTTTTATGGCAAATCTAAAAAAAAAAAATTGTTGCCAAAATGAGTGTCAAGGAGATTTTCTCTTATTTTTTTTTTCTGGGTTTATGGTGTCAGCCTTTACATTTAAGTCTTTAATCCATATCAAGTTAATTTTTGTGTGTGGTATAAGGTAAAGGTCCAATTTCATTTTTAATTTTCTTAATATAAGTATTTATTGCTGTAAACTTCCCTCTTAGAACTGCTTTTCCTGCATTCTATAAGTCTTTGGATGATGCATTCCCATTTTAGTTTGTTTCAAAATATTTTTTTGATTTCTCTTATGACTTTTTCTTTGACCTATTGTTTTCTTTTTCAGGAGTATGTTAATTTCTAAATATTTGTGAATTTTCACATTATTTCCTGTTATACTTAGTTTTATTCCATTGTGGTTAGAATGATTCTTGGTAGGCTTTCAATCTTCTTACATATGCTTAGACATGTTTTGTATCCTGGAGAATGTTCCATGTGTGCTTGAGAAGAATGTTTATTCTGCTGCTGTTGGAAGGAATGTTCCATATAGGTTTATTAGGTCCATTTGATCTAAAGTTATGTTCAATTCCAACATTTATTTTTTGATTTTGTCTGGGTGATCTATCCAATGTTGAAAGTGGGGTGTTGAAGTCCCCTACTATAATTGTATTATGTATTTCTCCCTTCATAGCTATTAGTATTTGTTTAATGTATTTAGGAGCTCCGATGTTGGTTGCTTATATGTTTATAATTGTTATATTCTCTTCATGTGTTGATCTCTACATTATATAAAGACCATTTTCTCTTAGAGTTTTTGAATTAAAATATATTTTTTTTCTGATATAACTGTAGATACACTGCTCTTTTGGTTTTTGTTTCTATGGAATTTTATCTTTTCATGTTGCCTATGTGTGTCCTTAAAGGTGAAATCAGTCTCTTGTAGACATCATGTAGTTTTGTTTTTTATCCATTCAGCCGTTCTCTGTCTTTTGAATATAGAATTGAATCTATTTGCATTTAAAGTAATTATTGATAGGTAAAGAGTTATTAATGCTATCTCATTCATTGTATTGTGGTTGTTTTATAGTTCCCTTGTTTTTTTCTTCATTTCTATCTTCCTTTGTGAATTGATGGTTTTCCAAAATAGTATGCATTGATTCCTTTCTCTTGATCTTTTGTGTATCTACTTCGGGTTTTTCTTTTTTGTTACCATGTAGCTTACATAAAACGTCTTATAACAATTTATTTGAGGCTGATAACAACTTAACTTTGCTCTCAAACAAAAACTCTATACTTTCATTTACTCCACCCCCACATTTTATGTTTTTGATGTCACAATTTGCCTCTTTTTATATTTATATTGTGTATCCATTAAAAATTATTATAGATATGGTTATTTTTAATATTTATATATTTTAACCTTTATAATAGAGTAAAATGGTTTATAAACCAAAATATAACACTATTAGAGTATTCTTCAGCACTATATATTTACCTTTAACAGGGTAATTTTAGTTTCAGGGTTAGAGTTTAGTGATTCATCAGTTGCATGTAACACCCAGTGCTCATTACATCAAGTGCCCTCCTTAATGCTCATCACCCAATTACCCCAACCCCTACCCACCTCCCCTCCAGCACCCCTCAGTTTGTTCCCTAATAGTTAAGAGTCTCTTATTGTTTGCCTCCGTCTCTGTTTTCATCCCTTCCCCTATGTTCATCTGTTTTGTTTCTTAAATTCCAATATGAATGAAATCATATGGTATTTGTCTTTTTCTGACTGACTTATGTCACTTAGCATAATACCTTCTAGTTCCATCCATGCTGTTGCAAAAGGCAAGATTTCATTTTTTTTTTTTGATGGCTGAGTAATACTTTTGTGTTTTCAAGTTAATTCTTAGCATCCTTTTATTGAAAACTGAAAAACTCTAGCATTTCTTGTAAGCAGAATCTAGAGGTGATGAATGTTCTCAACTTTTGATTGTATGGGAAAGTCTTTATATCTTCCTCATTTCTGAAAGACAACTTTATAAGATAAAATATTCTTGATTGGAAGTTTTTTTTCCTTTCAGCACCTTGAATATATCATCCCACTTTCTCCTGGTCTGTAAGATTTCGGCAGAAAATCAAATGATAGCCTTATGTGCTTTCCCTTGTATGTGAGGATTCCTTTTGCTACTTTTAAAATTCTCTCTTTGTCTAAGAGGTGCCTGGCTGACTCAATTGGTGGAACATGTGACTCTTGATCTTAGGGTTGTGCATTTGAGCCCCATGTTGGATGTAGAGATTACTAAGTTCTCAGCCATTTTCTTTAAATAAGTATTCTGCCCCTTTCTCTCACTCTTCTCCTTCTGAGATTCTAATAATGTGTATAAAGTTTCTTTTAATGGTATCTGATAGTTTATGTAGGCTTTCTTCACTCTTTTTCTTTTTCTTTTTTCTCTTTTGGATAATGTCAAAGAACCTGTCTTCTCCTCATAGATTCTTTCTTCTGCTTGATCCAGTTTGATCTTGATGCTCTTAATTACATTTTTAAAAAATATTATTTATTTATTTCCCAGAAATGAGAGAAAGAGAGAGAGAGAGTGAGAGAGAGAGCACAAGCAGGGGAAGCAGCAGGCTGAGGGAGAAGTAGCCCCCCCCACCCCGAGCAAGGAGTCCAATGTGGGACTCAATCCCAGTACCTCGGGATCATGACCTGGGCCAAAGGCAGACACTCAACCAACTGAGCCACCCAGGTGTTCCTCTTAATTATATTTTTGTCATTTCATTTGTTATATTCTTCAGCTCCAGAATTTCTGAGTTCTTTTATGATTTCTATTTCTTTAACTTTTATTTTGTCCATGTTTGTCCTGATTTTATTGACTTGTCTTTGTGTTTTCTTGAAGTTCAGTAAGTTTCCTTAAGATAATTATTCTGACTTCTTTATCAAGCAAATTGCAGATCTCCATTTCGTTGTTTTGGTTGCTGGAAAATTGTGTCTCTCTGATACTATCATGTTTCCTTGATTTTCATGTTGCTTGAAATCTTACATTGCTGTATTTACATTTGAAGAAGCACTCACCTCCCTTATTATTTATTGGCTGGCTTTGGGAGTGAAATACATTCCATCAGCCCTGTTTCAAACTCTAAGGCTTTTCTCAAACCTTTTCTATGGATACTCCCTGCTTCATACTTCTTTATTCCCTTGTGGCAGAATTCTTAAGCTTGTTTGCTTTCTCTCAATCCTGCAAAAGCAGGGCAGTTACTGACAACATCCTTTTGTTTTCACTAAGGAAGTGTTGAATCCTAAAGTTTGTGTCATTTCTCCCAGGTCCATATACTTGGTCAGGCTTTCTACATATGCTCATTAGCCATTTCCAAAAGGTCACTCTTACTGTCATTGGGTATATGCAAAAGGATCCAGCCATGGGGTTGGAGGTGTGGATGGGTGGGCCACATGGAACTTTGAGTGTGTCCATGAGCCAGTTGGAGGGAGGCATCTGCAGGCAAGACATACCCAGTGGCTTTTAGACAGACTTCCTGATGGAGTCTGCAGAGCACTCAGTAAGACCTGTGTCTCTTTGATGACCTCTGAGAGGCTTGTCTGCTATTCTCCCACCTGCTTTCTGCTTCTAGTCATGTAGTACATTTCAGTATTCTGGATGGGACAAGAAAGAAGAGTCTCTTTGGCAGCATTTCACACCTGGGTAATTTGGGTTCTCACTTATACATTTTCACTTTCTCCCACAGAAGAAATCACAGGCCAAGTAGGTCTATCTGGCTCTAAGCAGTGCTGCCTTGTGGGAGGGGTGATGTGGGTAAAGTGAAACTGCTTTTCATTCATTCTTCAATGTGTCTAATCCCAGATCTTTTATTTATTTATTTATTTTTTGCTCCATTGGTGTGCTGATATTTCTCTGCTGGACACCTGAACTTCCAAAAAGACAGCCATCCATGGGTCAATGCTTAAATCAGTGTTTTGGGGGGAGAAGATTGTAGAAAACGTATTCTGCCATAATGATGACATAACTCTTGACCTTTTTTCCCTGGTACTCCTTTTACAGGGATTTCTATCTGCAAAGTTAGCCCTGTCTCCACTTATATTTTGATATTTTCTTATAAATATAAAAATTGCATTTTCATGGAAACTTTTCTTTTTCATTATTGTATATTTTTGTAAACTTGGGCTATTAATATATTTTATTTATTCACAAATATTAACAGACACTACTTACTGGTCTGAGGATTCCTGTTAACACTTATCTCTCACTTCAGTTCTTCAAAGTAAAAAATAGAACTACCCTAGGACTCAGCAATTGCACTACTAGGTATTTACCCAAAGGATAAAAATTACTGACTCAAAAGGATAAAAATTACTGACTCAAAGGGGCACATGCTCCCTGATGTTTATAGCACCATTATCAACAATAACCAAATTATGGAATGAGCCTAAATGTCCATCAATTGATAAATGGATAAAGAAGATGTGGTGTGTGTGCGTGTGTATAGACTATTATATATATATAGAGAGAGACTATTACTTAGCCATCAGAAAGAGTGAAATCTTGCCATTTGCAATGATATGGATAGAGCTAGAATGTATTATGCTAAGTGAAATAAGTCAGTCAGAGAAAGACAAATACCATATGATTCCACTCATGTTCAGAATTTAAGAAACAGAACAGATGAACATAGGGGAAGGGAGAAAAAGAGAGGGAGGCAACCATAAGAGACTATTAACTATAGAGAACAAACTGAGGGTTGATAGATGGCAGGTGGGTGGGGGATGGGCTAAATAGGTTATGTGTATTAAAGAAGGGACTTTTTGTGTTGAGCACTGGGTGTTATATGTAAGTGACAAATCACTAAATTCTACTCCTGAAACCAATATTATACTATATGTTAACTAACTAGAATTTAAATAAAAATTTCAGAGAAAAACATTTATCTCTCACTTCAACTCTAATATATCCATTGTTTTTATTACTCATATATTACTTTATTAAACAGCACTACTTTTTCCAGTTTTATTGAGAAATAATTGACATACATCACTATGTATATTTAAAGCATAGAGCATGATGGTTTGATTTACGTATATTGTGAAATGATTACCACAATAGTTTCAACCAGTATCTGTCTTCTTATATAGATACAATAAGAAAAAAGAAAGATAAAAAGAAAGGAAAAACAACTTTTTCTTGAGATTAGAACTCCTAGGAATTATTTTCCTAACAATTTTCCTATAGACTATACAGCAGCATTAGCTATAGTCATCATGTTGTACATTACATCTTTAGTACTTATAACAGGAGGAGTGTACCTTTTGACCACCTTCTTCCAACTTCTCTCCCCCACCCTCCACTTCTAATAACCACAAGTCTGATATCTTTTATTATGTGTTTTTTTTTTTACTTTCCACATATAAGTGAGATCATATAGTATTTATCTTTCTCTGTCTGGCTTATTTTACTTAGCATAATACCTTCAAGGTCCATTTGTGTTGTTGCATATGGTAGGATTTAATTTTTATGGCTGAATAATATTCCATGGTGTGTGTGTGTGTGTGTGTGTGTGTGTGTGTGTGTGTGTGTGTGTGCATCTCAAAAGTTATTTATCCATTAATCCATCAATGGACAATTAGGTTGTCTCCATATCTAGGCTATTATAAATAATGCTGCTATGAACATGGAGGTACAGATATCTGTTTGAATTAGTGTTTCCTTTTTCTTTGCATGTATTCCCAGAAGTGGAATTCCTGGACCATATGGTAGCTTTATTTTTAATTTTTTGAGGAACCTCCATCCTATTTTCCAAGTGGCTATTATCAATTTGCAGTCCCACCAACAGTGCACAATGGTTCCCTTTTCTCTACATCCATTTCAGCATTTATTATATCTTTACCATTCTAACAGTCCTGAAGTGATATCTTATTGTGGTTTTAAATTGCATTTCCCTAATGACTAGTGCATGTGCCCATTGGCCTTTCATTTATCTTCTTTGGAGGAATGCCTATTAAGATCCTTTGCCCATCTTTTAATTGGACTATTTGGTTTTTGCTATTGAATTGCATGGGTTATTTATATATTTTGTATTTATTTCTGCTCTATTCTTTTATTATTTCCTTTCTTCTGATAACTGTGGGCTCAATTTGTTCCTCTTTTTCTAGTTCCATAAAGCATACAGTTAGACTGTGTATTTGGGATATTTCTTGCTTCTTAATGTAGGCATTAATTGCTATGAACTTAACACTTAGAACTCCTTATGTTGCATCCCATAAGTTCTGATATGCTGTGTCTCCATTTTCATTTGTCTCAAGAAACTTTTTTATTTCCACTTTAATTTATTCTTTGATCCACTGTTGTTCAAGAGAATATTGTTTAATTTCCTCGTACTTGTGAATTTTCCAGTTTTCCTCTTGTTATTGATTTCTAGTTTCATATCATTGTGGTCAGAAAAGATACTTGGTCTGATTTTAACCTTCTTAAACTTGCTGAGATTTGTTTTGTGGCCTAACATATGATCTATCCTAGAAAATGTTCCATGTACACTAGAGAAGAATGTGTATTCAGCTGTTGTTTGTTAGAATGTTCTGTATGTGTCTTTTAGGTCAATTTTGTCTATAATGTTGTGCAAATCCACTGTTTCTTTATTGATTCTCTGTCTGGATGATTTATCCATTGTTGAGAGTTGGGTATTAGAGTCCCCAACTATTGTTTTATTGCCATTTATTTATCCCTGTATTGCTGTTATTTTTAGCTGTATATATTTAGGTGCTTCAATGTTGGGTGTACAAATATTTATAATTGTTATATCTTCTTGATGTGTTGACCCCTTTATCATTATATAATGACCTTCTTTGCCTCTTTTTTAAAGATTTTTTAAATTTATTTGACAAAGAGAGACACAGTGAGAGAGGGAACATAAACAGAGGGAGAAGCAGACGTCCCACTGAGCAGAGAGCCAGATGCAGGGCTTGATCCCAGGATCCTGGGATCATGACCAGAGCTGAAGGCAGACACTTAACTACTGAGCCACCCAAGCACCCCTTCTTTGTCTCTTTTTACTATGTTTAGTTTAAATCTTATTTTGTCTGATATAAATATAGCAACCTTGATTTTTGTTTGTTTTTGTTTGTTTTGCTTACCATTTGCTTGAAATGTCTTTTCCATACCTTCATGCTCAATCTACATGTGTTTTTAAGGCTAAAGTGAGTCTCTTGTAGGCAGCATGTTGAATCTTTTTCTTTTTTTAAATCCATTCAACCATTCTATAGCTTTTAATTGGAGAATTTAATCTGTTTACATTTAAAGTACTTATTTATAAGTAAGGACTTACTATTGCTATTTTGTTCATTGTTTTTTATTGTTCTGTAGATCCATGTTCCTTGTTTCTTATCCTGCTTTTCTTGCGTTTTCATGCCTTTTTGTATCAGTATGCTTTGACTTCTTTATTGTTTTTTCTTGTGTAATTTTCCCTTGTTATTACCATGAGGCTTACAAAAAAGTACTTTAAATTTATAACACTCTATTTTAAACTGATAACAAATTAACTTCAATGGAATTCATAAACCTTGCACTTTTACTTCTCCTCCCCTTCATATTTTAGACTACTGCAGTTACAGTTCACATGTGTTTTATATTGTGTAATATGTATTATACAGATTGTTGTAACTATGGTTATTTATATATCCACAAATACCAGTGAGATTTACACTATGTCTTTATGTTTTTATGATGTTACTCAGTGTTCTTTTATTTCCACTCAAAGAATTGTTTTTTAGCATTTCTTATAAGGCAGGTCTGGTGGTAATGTATGCCCTCAGCTTTTGTTTGTTCAGGAAAGTAACTCAACTTCATTTCTGAAGGACAGCTTTGCTGGGTATAGAATTTTTGGTTAACAGTAATTTGATTATGATTCAATAATTTGAATATGTCATCCCATTCTCTCCTGGCCTGAGAAGTTTCTGTTGAGAAATCTACCTATAGTCTTTATTTTTTTAAGATTTTATTTATTTATTTGAGAGAGAATGAGAGATAGAGAGCACGAGAGGGAAGAGGGTCAGAGGGAGAAGCAGACTCCCTGCCGAGCAGGGAGCCCAATGTGGGACTTGATCCCGGGACTCCAGGATCATGACCTGAGCTGAAGGCAGTCGCTTAACCAACCGAGCCACCCAGGCGCCCTACCTATAGTCTTATGGGAGTTCTTTTTGTGTAACATTTCTCTTCTCTCTTGCTTCTCTTAAAATTATTTATCTTTGACTTTTGATAATTTAATTATAATGTGTCTTGGTTTAGCCCTATTCAGGTTCAACCTATTTGGGATCCTTCAGGCCTCATAGATCTGGATGACAATTTCTCTCCCCTGGTTTGGGAAGTTTTCAACCATTATTACTTTAAATATACTTTTTATCATTTTCTCTTTCTCTTCTCCTTCTAGAATTCCCATAATGCAAATATTGTTTCTTTTCATTATGTCTTATAATTCCCGTAGGCTTTCTTCACTCTTTTTCATTCCTTTTTCTTTCTTCTTCTCTGAGTAATTTCCAAAGTCCTATCCTCAAGGTTGTCAATTCTTCTGCATGGTTGAGTCTACTTTGAACTCTCTATTGAATTCAGTTATTGTATTTTTCAACTCCGAAATTTTTTTTATGTTCTTGTTTTTGTTTTTGATGGTTGCTATTTCCTTGCCAAATTTCTTGTTTTGTTCATGCGTTATTTTTCTAATTTTTCTAGTTATCTGTGTTTTCTTATAGTTCACTAAGTTTCCTCAAGAGAATTGTTCTGAACTCGTCTACCAGTTCATAGATCTCCATTTCTTTAGGTTCAGTCATTGGAGTTTTATTAGTTCCCTTTAGTGGTGTCATATTTACTTGATTTTTTGTAATCCTTGATTCCTTAGGTTGGTATCTATGCATTTGAGTAATTGGACTTCTCTTCCATAATTTATAAATTTTCTTTGGCAGAGACGGTTCTTCACCAATCAGCTCAGTTTGGGTTTCTAGTGTGTCTGCTGGTAATGTCCTTAGGCAGGTGGAATTTGCTGTTATGGTCTATTTTAAGGTAGGGCATCTGTTCAAGCTCTGAGGATAAGGATGGAGGTTTTGGTTGGCTGAGAATAGTTGGATAGAACTACAGGCTTTGTTCTCTACCCAAATGAGGCTGTAGGATAAGCTCTGCCTTTGTCTAGATTCTCTGGTCAGGCTTACTAGACGGTTGGGACTAGGTACTATATTCAGTAGTAGATGAGGTGATGAATTAGTTCCCCTGACCTGGCAGGACAGAAGGGCAGGACCCAAGGATGTTATTGCTAATTGTTTGGGGAGCTGAAACCGATCAGAGTATACACAGAATTCCGTGGTCAGGAAAGTCCACTGGTTTTGCTCTGCATATAGGGGAAGTCATGGTTTGTGTTCTTTGTTCAAGTCCTACTGGACACAGGGCTGTTAAATGGGCTATGCAGCCTATCATGTGCTTTGATTAAGTCCTCTGGTCAGACAGGCTGAAGGGTGTATTCAGGAATAAGCAAGGCTATAAATTAGATTCCCTGCCCAGGCACAGCCAGAGAAACAGCTCTAAAGCCAGTAAAGCTCTTTGTTTGTTGTCTTAACTCACGCTGGTCCATACCCCAAGTTCCCTGTCAAACAGGGCCACTGACTTTACTCTGCAAATTATCCTCAGCCTTGGTTGTGAATTAATCCTCCTTCCTGTGTATAGCATGGGAATGCTCCATGGCTGGTACTGGTTTTGTTCTGGGGGTAATCAGCTCTACTCACCTACCTCTTGGCTGGAGTGCCACTGAGCTACAGAGATTCCAGTTGTCACCAGCCCTTCTGGTCAGATGGGGCCAAAAGACACTGTACACAGCAAGCAGGGCTGTTTTAGCTCTCTTGCCTGGGTGGGAGGGGTTGGGGCTGGGGCTATTCCAGGCTACTCTCAATTTCTCAAAAACACTCTCTGGTTGGGAGGGGCTTGGAGCTACCTTCAGCACTGGCTATGAATTAATCCTCCTGCTTTTGCATAGCATAAGAACCCACTATTGCCTTCGCTCTAGGGGTGATCAGTTCTGCCCCCTTGCCTCTTGGCTTGAGGTCCACTGAGCTGCACTACTTCCAGTTCACCACAGCAGATGGAACCAGAGACATGCCCCATAGTGAGTGGGACTGTTATTTAGCTCCTTTCCTCGTCATGGGCTCTAGGTTCTAAGACTGCAAAAACTCCTTGTTTGAGGATCTAAATCAGATAAATCTTAAGCAGCCTACTTAATAACTGATATTTTCAAAATAATTGGTGGATGTGAAATAAGGTTATGAATATATTAGATGGAGGTGCTACATTTTTTGTTAGTTTGGCTAAGGTGAGCTCTTTTGTATTTCCACAGCACTTATTATACTTCTGAGTACATAGTAACAACTCAATCATTGTTGATTACAAACAGAGACTTAAGATCACCACAATAATGAAGAGTATAAGAACTAATTGTGTATGTCTCCTTGAGAAAGACCATTGTATTTTCTAAGCAAACATGTTGCTAAGGTATTAAGTCTTCAAACATGGAAGAGTAAACAGGAAAATAAACTAATAAAGTGCTAATAAATCTTCTTGACTAAAGACTTTAGTTATTTATATGTAGTAGCTTTTTTGGCCAAGATTAAAGAATGTTAGAGACTCTAAGCTAGAAACTACACATAGGAAAGTACAAAGCAACACTGTGTTCAAATGTAGCTCTCCCAACCATCAAATTGTGAGTTTGGGCATTTTCTTAAGTTTCCTGAGCCTCAATTTTCTCATTTATAAAAAACGAAATGCTATCTACACCTTGGATTAAATGAGATGGGGAATGCCCCATTCAAGGCCAATACAGAAATGTTTTCAAGTGGTTTTGCGATGCAGATGTTGCTAACTTACCACTAAAGATATAGGAAATGATTATTTATTTCATAAAATAATCATTAAATTTAAATATAGATTTCTAGGGGCGCCTGGGTGGCTCAGTTGGTTAAGCAACTGCCTTCGGCTCAAGTCATGATCCTGGAGTTCCGGGATCGAGTCCCACATCGGGCTCCCTGCTCAGCAGGGAGTCTGCTTCTCCCTCTGACCCTCCCCCCTCTCGTGCTCTCTCTCTCTCATTCTCTCTCTCTCAAATAAATAAATAAAATCTTTAAAAATAAATAAATAAATAAATAAATAAATATAGATTTCTAATAATATTCCTTTAAGTGATTTTAAAAATCGTGCTTTACTATTCTGATTTATGTAAACATTTTAGGAATATGGTTATATGTATTTTGAATTATTCATCTATGGAATTTTAAACACAAATCTATATGTTTTATGAAATAAAACCATACCTGATTCAAAGTAACATTCCTCTCTCAGTTATATGGACATAGTCTTAAAGTGTGCATATATATAAAGAAATATCTTTTAGGTATAAAATAAATGTTCATCTATGGAAAATATTTTGTAAATTAAATGTAATGATCTAACTCTGAGATAATCCAAGAGAAATAAAACTAATCAACACATAAACATTTTTTGGGGCAGAAAAGCCATCTCAGTTTCAATTTAATCAGAGAGCATAGTAAATTTCCTTAAAATTTCATACAGAAATCATCTTGCCTCGGGTTCTACAAAGTAGTAATTTCAGAACCATTATATGGAAAGTTTCACAGACTCCAAGTTTGGAGAGTGAAAAAAGTAATTACCAAAATGTTAATGTGTCAGAGAGAAGTGGTTTAGGTTTTTGATTTGGTCTGGCTATACACTTTTGAACATTTCCCTCCCTTAGAAAAAGAAATCACTGTGTAGCTTTGATTCAAAATATACTTGGATGTGTTCAATACAGTAAATTTAACTCAATTCAATTTCATGAAATACACTATGCCAAAATTGCATGTATTAAAAATAAGTTGCAAAATGAATTCTTATTCCCTAGAAGCCTATAATTATACAAATAATTATAATACAAAGGAAGTAATTTAAGTATAATAGGAGAGATAAAAACTCTGCAGTATCCCTATGGCAGTTTAAAGGAGAAAGTGAGAGTAAGAGCAAAAAAAATAAAATTACTAAAGATTAGGAAGGACTTCATGAAAAGGGTGACAGAGAAGAAACATAAACCTAGTAAACTTTTACTCTTTAGATATCTTAGATGTTTTTAAGTGTAGGATAGACCAATGTCCTCCAAATGATTCTATAGAAACCTAGATTTGATTTGAATTAGAATTTTATCATTTAAAAAAATCTTTACAATAAAAATGAGATACAAACTCAAATGTATTATACACTTACATTTAGAATTCTGGAGACCACCAAAATATTATTATGTACTATAGATGAGGATTTTTTCATACATGAGAATAAAATCTATTGTAGTATCCCTATGGAAACATCCAAATTTCCTATGAACATAGCATTAATTTAAAGTATTATAGTCTAATTTATTTTTAGTTAAATTATAAAACTTCTGCTTATGACTAAGATTGTGTAATAGGTGTCAGATTTACCCTTTCACAGACAGAACTAAGTTCCAGGCAAAATACAAAAATAAAACAAAGCATGGTTTTCAATACATTGTGAATCAGGCAATGAAGAAGTTATGTCTAAGATTTGGGAAACAAATGAATTGAGGCCTACATTTTCCCCAGATTTCTTCCTGGAAAGAATATCCAGGACATGTCACAGAAAAGAAGACAAGGAGAACCCAGTAGTCTCCTTAATTTAGAAGGCAGAGCTGGGAGTCAGAGAGACCAAGTCGGCTATAGTTCACAGTTCAAAGTATTGGAAAGGAGAAACAAGCATAGAGCAAGAAATCTGGAAATGTAAAGTTTCCCTTGAGTCTTCAGCTGAGCACTTAACAGTACATGCATGTGAGGTAACATAAGACCGGGGTGGGAGGACAGGAAAGAATAATCTATGGAAGTCACACAAGGCTGGGAAGTTTCTGTTCTTTTCAGCCAAAATGAAGGACCTTATAATCCACACAGCATATACTATAGTACTAAAGATTTTGCCTCAGTAATGGGTTAAAAATAACCATAAAGGTACACTGGTCCTGAGTAACAAAACTTAAAAGCAAGCCCCAAAAGGATCAAACTCTTTCCAAGTAACTTTGCCACATCCTAGAATATAGCTCAAGAATATTTATAAGAAAACAAAAATGTAAAGCATCTAACAATGTAAATTATGTCTGACATTCAATTAAAAAACAAGCCATGTAAAGAAGTAGGAAAACACAACCTTTAATGAGGAAAAAATCAATCAAGTAAAACCAACTTAGAAATAATATGGAAAGTAAAATTAGTAGGCAAAATCATTAACACCATTACATTAACTATATTCTATAAAATACAAAAAGCTTCTCTATGTGAAAGATTAAAATTTATAAAATCAATTTTTATTTTTTATTTTTTAAAGATTTTATTTATTTATTTGAGAGAGAGAGAATGAAAGATAGAGAGCACGAGAGGGAAAGGGTCAGAGGGAGAAGCCGACTCCCTGCCGAGCAGGGAGCCTGATGCAGGACTCGATCCCGGGACTCCAGGATCATGACCTGAGCTGAAGGCAGTCGCTTAACCAACTGAGCCACCCAGGTACCCTATAAAATCAATTTTTAAATAGCTCTAGAATGATTCAAATTTTCTAAATCTTATGTCAATTTAGGAATTGTCCATTTCATCTAAACTTTCAACTGTGTTGGCATCAAGTTGTTTATAATATCCTTTTATGGTTTAAAAAAAATCTTTAAGTTCTGTATTTTCTGTTTCTTGGCTCTTTGTTCTCTCTCATGTCTTTCTCTCTGTCACTCTGACTCTGTCTCTCTCTCCCCCTCAGACCACAATTAATATATTTAAACTAGAAATCAAAAATAGAAAAATAGCTGGAAATTGCAAAATTATTGGAGATTAAACAACACACTGGAGAGTGAACAACCCATGGATTAAAAAAGAAGCCTCAGGAGAAATTTTAAAATATTGTGAAGTACATGAAAATGAAAAAAAAAAAAGGAAGAACTTAGTGAAATTCATGAGATGCAGTGAAAGCAGTGTTTAGAGGGAAATTTATAGCATTAGAATGTATATATTCGAAAAGAAGAAAGATCTAAAATAAAGACTTTAAGCTTCCACCTTAGGAAACTAGATAAAGAGGAACAAATTAAATCCAAAGTGAGAAAAAGAAAAACAATAATAAGAATTGGAACAGAAGTAAATTAAATTTTAAAACATAAAATCAATAGAAAAAAATCAGTAAAACCTAAAGTTTGTTCTTTGAAAAGATCAATAAAATTGTTAAGCCTCTAGCCAAGCTAACTAATAAAAAGAAGAGACACAAATTATTAATATTAGAAATGAAAAAGAAACCATCATTACAGATTAAATTTAAAGGATAATAAAAGTATATTATGAATAACGCTATTCCTGCAAATTTGAAAATGTAGATGAAATGGACCAATTCTTTGAAAGACGCATCTGCCAAAATGCACACAGGAAGATATAAACAATATGAAAATCCTGGTATATATTAAAGAAATAGAATAAGTAATTAATAACCATCCAAAACAGAAATCACCAAACCTAAAAGAGTTCAGTGCTGAAATCTAACAAATACTTAAAGAAGAAATTATACTAATTCTCTACAGTCTCACCCAAAATGTAAAAGGAGAGGAAATACTTCCTAATTCAATTTGTAAGGCCAGCATTACCCTAATACTAAACCACAGAAAAACATTACAAGAAAATTATAGAGCCATATCATTCTTGAACATAGACACATAATCCTCAAAAAATTAGCATATGAAATCCAACAATGAATAAAAATATTTATAAACTACAATCAAGTGATATTTTCCAAGGCATGAAGTACTATTTCAAAATTCAAAAATCAGTTAATGTAATCCAATGCATTAGCAGATTAAAGAAATAAATCAATAGATGCAGAAAAAGCATTTGGCAAAATCCAATGCCCATTCATGATAAAAAATCTCAGCTAACTTGGAATAGTGGGGAACATCTTCAATTTGATAAAGAACAACTGCACAGGCTCAAAAAAGAAAAAAAAAAACAGCTAACAACATACTTAATGATAAGAAACTTTAAGCTTCCCACAAGGATCAAGAATAAGGCAAAGTTTTTCCCTATCACCACTGCTTTTCACATCATGTTGGAAGCCTTAACTAATGCAATAAAATTACAAAAGGAAATAACAGGTATACATATTGGGAAAGGAGAAATAAAACTGTCTTTATTTGCAACCCACATGATTATTGACCAAAAAACCCTCCTAAAACTAATGAACAATTATACAAGGTTGCAGGATACAAGGTTGGTGTACAAGAAGTCAACAGCTTTTCTATATACCAACAATTAAAAAGTGGAACTTGAATTTAAAAACACAGTACCATTTATATTAGCATCCCCCCACAATGAAATATTAGGTATAAATATAATAAAATATATTCAAGATATATGTGATGAAAACTACAAAACTGTTATGAAAGATATATATATATAAAACCCCTAAGAACATAGGGAGATATTCCATGTTCATGGGTAGGAAGACTCAATATTGCCAAGATGTTGGTTTTTCTCAACTTGATTTGTTGATTCAATGTAATCCTTATCAAAATCCCAGCAGGTTATTTTCTGGATATTAACACAGTAATTCTAAAGTTAATTGGAAAGACAAAAGACCCAGAATTAGCAACTCAATATTGAAGGGGGAGAATGAATTCAGAAGAATGACACTACCTGACATCCAACACTTAGTATAAAGCTACAGTAATCAAGACAATGCAGTATTAGCAAAAGAAAAGACATAAAGATCAATAGGACAAAATAGAGAGCACATAAATAGACCCATGTAAATAGAGTCAATTCATTTTTAACAAAGGAACAAAGGTATAAAATGGAACAGTCTTTTCAGCAAGTGGTGCTGGAAAAGCTGGATGTTCACATAACAACAAAAGAAAGGAAGAAAGAAAGAAAGAAAGAAAGAAAGAAAGAAAGAAAGAAAGAAAGAAAAGAAACTAGACACAGACTTTACATCCTTCATAAAATTTAGCTTAATATGAATCACAGACCTTAATGTAAAATGCAAAATTATAAAATTCCTAGAAGATAATATAAAAGAAATCCTAGATGACCTTGGGTATGGTGATACCTTTTTAGATACAACACCAAGATATAATCAATGAAAGAAATAATCCATAGGCTAGACTTCATTAAAATTTAAAACTTCTACTCTGTGATAGACAATTTCAAGAGAATTAGAAGACAAGCCACAGAGGAAGAAAAAATATTTGCAAAAGATATATCTGATAAAGGACCATTTTTCAAAATATACAAGGAACTCTAAAACTCAAGAGTAAGAAAATGAGGAACCAGATTTGAAAAAGAAAGAAAGAAAATGGTCAAACAAGCTAAACAGACACATCACCAAAAAAGATACACAAATTACAAGTATACATATGAAAAAAGGCTTAATATTATATGACGTTAGTGAATTACAAATTAAAACAATGAAATAAAATTTCATACCTTTTAAATGGCCACATCCAAAACACTGACAACATCAAATGCTGGCAAGGATTTGGAAAAATAGGAACACTTCATTCATTACTTGTGGAAATGCAAAATGTTATGGGCCCTTTGAAAAACAGGTTGGCAGATGTTTATGAAACTAAACATACTCTTAAAATATGATCCAGCAATTGTACTCCTTTGGTATTTACCCTGGTGAATTGAAAACTTATGCCCACACAAAATGTGTGCATGAATAATTATAGCAGCATTATGTATAATTGCCCAAACGTGGAAGCAACCAAGATTTCCTTCAGTAAATGAACAGAAAATTTACTGTGGTACATCCAGACAATGGAATATTATGCAGTGTTAAAAAGAAGTGAACTATAAAGCCATGAAAAGACATGAAGGGGGGTTCGAAAACAATGGCAGACGAGTAGGGGACCCTATTCCAACCAGTCTCCAGAATTGAGCTGAATATCTACCAGACCACTCTGAACACCCAAGAAATCAGCCTGAGATGTAAGAAGATAGATCTGGATCTCTACAAAGAGAATATCACAAGTGGTTGGTTTTGAGGTATGAAGCAGGGAGCAGTGATTCTGCAGGCAGATATCTGAGGATAAACACCAGGGGGTGGGAGCCTGGCTGTGGGGATCCAACACCGCCGGTGAGCAACAGCCTCCTGCGCTGGGGACTGGGCACAGATTCGCAGACTGGTAGTGACATGGAAAGGACGTTAGGGCAGCCCCCCAGACTGAAACCTGGAGTGGTGGGGCCACTCATGCGAACTAGGGGCAGCTGGAAGTTTTAGAAACACAAATGGCAGAGACATGCCCTGACATAGGGGTGAGGACCGGAAGCCCTGCTGAGGGATGCACAACCCAGGATGCTGCAGTTTATGGCAGCACAGACAGAAATGGAGATAGTCTGGTTTGGAGAGCTCCCTGAAGAACAGACGGTGATCTCTCTGGTCTGACTCTCGGGAGAGACATGGAAAGCTGCCAGGGAAAGCCTCCAGAAAACAAAAGCCCCCCAAAAATGGTTTTCACTGAGCCTATCCCCCACCACAGGGGGCAGGGCAACTCTGCCCAAACAGGGTTGCCTGAGTAACAGTGCAGCAGGCCCCTGCCCCAGAAGACAGGTTGGGAGGACAAGAGGTGAGCAACCCTAAAGTCCCTATAAAACAGATGCATCTTGCTTGGGTTGTGGTCAATAATTTGGACGCTGTATATTCCCTCAACCACCCCGCAACAGAATGACTAAGAAGAAGAACCCCCAAAATAGGAAAGACTCAGAGATATGACTTATGTCGCATATTTACAAATGGATTCAGATATAACCAAGATGTCGGAGATGGAATTCAGGCTAGCAATTGTGAAGAAAATAGCTAGAATGGAGAAATCGATTAATGGCAACATAGAGTCTCTAAGGGCAGAAATAAAAGCTGAATTGGCAGAACTTAAAAATGCTATCAGTGAGATCCAATCTAATCTAGATAATCTAACAGTTAGGGTAAGTGAGGCAGAAGAATGAATTAGTGATGTAGAAGACCATTTCATAGATAAAAAGGGAAAAGAGGAGGCCACGGAAAAACAACTCAAAATCCATGAAAACAGAATCAGAGAAATAAGTGATGCCATGAAATATTCCAATATCAGAATTATTGGGATCCCTGAGGGGGTGGAGAGAGAGAGAGGACTAGAAGATATATTTGAGCAAATTGTAGCTGAGAACTTCCCTAATCTGGGGAATGAAACAAACATTTGTGTCCTAGAGGCAGAGAGGACCCCTCAGAAGATCAAGGAAAACAGGGCAACACCCCGGATTGTAATAGTAAAACTCACAAATCTTAGAACCAAGGAAACCATCTTAAGGGCAGTTAGGGAGAAGAGATTCCTTATGTACAGAGGGAGGAATATCAGAATAATGTCAGACCTCTCCACAGGGACCTGGCAAGCCAGAAAGGCCTGGCAAGACATATTCAGGGTATTAAATGAGAAGAACATGCAGCCAAGAATACTTTATACAACAAGACTGTGATTTAGAATGGATGGAGAGATACAGAGCTTCCAACTCTGGCAGAAACTGCAAGAATATGTGACCATCAGGCCGGCCCTGCAAGAAATATTAAAGGGGTTGTATAAAAAGAGAAAGAAAGTGATATAGAACAGAAATTTACAGGGACAATCTATAAAAACAAGGTCTTCACAGGCAACATGATGACAATAAATTCATATTTTTCAATAATCACTCTCAACATGAACGGCTTAAATGCCCCCATAAAATGGCACACGGTTGCAGATTGGATAAAAAGACAGGACCCATCCATATGCTGCCTACAAGAGACTCATTTTGAACCTAAAGATACATCCAGACTGAAAGTGAAAGGATGGAGATTCATCTTCAATGCCAACGGACCTCAAAAGAAAGCTGGGAGGCAGTTCTTATATCGGAAAAATCATATTTTAAGCTCAAGACAGTAGTTAGAGACACAGAAGAACACTATATCATTCTTAAAGGGTCTATCGAACAGGATGATCTAACAATTATAAATATCTATGCCCCCAACATGGGAGCAGCCATCTATATAAGCCAACTGTTAACCAAAATAAAGAGTCATATTGATATTAATACTTTAATAGTAGGAGACCTCAATACTCCACTCTCAGCAATGGACAGATCATCTAAGCAGAAAATCAACCAAAAAACAAGAACTTTGAATGACATGCTACACCAGAAGGACCTCAAAGATATATACAGAACATTCCACTCTAAAACAACAGAATACTCATTCTTCTCAAGCACACATGGAACTTTCTCCAGAATAGACCATATACTGGGTCACAGATCAGGTCTCAACCGATACCAAAAGATTGAGATTATTCCCTGCATATTCTCAGACCATAATGCTTTAAAACTGGAACTCAATCACAAGAAACAATTTGGAAGAAATTCAAACACTTGCAAGCTAAAGACCACTCTGCTTAAGAATGGGTCAACCAGGAAATCAAAGAACTTAAACAATTCATGGAAACGAACAAGAACGAAAACAAATTGGTCCAAAATCTATAGGATACTGCCAAGGAGGTCCTAAGGGGGAAATACATAGCCATCCAAGCCTCATTCAAAAAAAAAAAAAAAAGAAGAAGAAGAAAAAAAAGAAAAATCCCTAATTTACCAACTAACTTTACACCTTAAGAAACTGGAGAAAAAACAACAAATAATGCCTAAGCCATGCACCAAAATAGAAATAATTAAGATTAGAACAGATATCAATGAATTAGAAACCAGAAATACAGTAGAGCAGATCAATGAAACTAGAAGCTGGTTCCTTGAAAGAATTCATAAGATCGATAAACCACTAGCCAGACTTATTCAAAAGAAAACAGAAAGGACCCAATTAATAAAATTATGAATGAAAGGGGAGACATCACGACTAATCCCAAGGAAATAGAAACAATTAGAAATTATTATCAACAACTATAAACTCAATAAATTGAGCAACCTGGAAGAAATGGATGCCTTCCTGGAAACCTATAAGCTGCCAAGACTGAAACAGGAAGAAACTGACAACCTGAATATGCCAATAACCAGTAACGAGATTGAAGCAGTGATCCAAAACCTCCAAAAAACAAGAGTCCAGGGCCTGATGGATTCCCTGGGGAATTCTACCAAACATTCAAAGAAGAAATAATACCTATTCTCCTGAAGCTGTTTCAAAAAATAGAAACAGAAGGAAAACTTCCAGACTCATTCTATGAGGTCTGCATTACCTTAATCCCCAAACCAAACAAAGACCCCATCAAAAAGGAGAATTTCAAACTGATATCCCTGATGAATATGGATTCCAAAATCCTTAACAAAATCCTAGCTAATAGGATACAACAATACATTAAAAGGATCATCCACCATGACCAAGTGGGATTTATCCCCGGGATGCTAAGGTGGTTCAACATTCGCAAATCAATCAATGTGATAGAACACATTAATAAGAGGAGAGAGAAGAACCATATGGTCCTTCCAATTGATACAGAAAAAGCATTTGACAAAATACAGCAACCTTTCCTGATTAAAACTCTTCAGACTATAGGGATAGAAGGAACATTCCTCAAGTTCGTAAAATCCATCTATGAAAAACCCACAGTGAATATCATCCTCAATGGGGAAAAGCTGAGAGCCTTTCCCTTAAGATCAGGAACACGTCAAGGATGCCCACCCTCGCCACTATTGTTCAACATAATACTAGAAGTCCTAGCAACAGCAATCAGACGACAAAAAGAAATAAAAGGCATTCAAATTGGCAAAGAAGTCAAACTCTCTTTTCGTAGACGACATGATACTTTATGTGGAAAAACCAAAAGACTCCACCCCCAAATTACTAGAACTCATCCAGCAATTCAGTAATGTGGCAGGATACAAAATCAATGCACAGAAATCAGTTGCTTTCTTATACACTAACAATGCAACTGTAGAAAAAGAAATTAGAAAAATGATTCTATTTACAATAGCACCAAAAACCATAAGATACCTCGGAATAAACCTAACCAAATAGGTAAAGGACCTATACTGTAGGAACTACAGAACACTCATGAAATAAATTGAAGAAGACACAAAAAGATGGAAAAATATTCCATGCTCATGGATCGGAAGAATAAACATTGTTAAAATGTCTATACTACCCAGAACAATCTGTACCTTCAATGCCATCCCGATCAAAATTCTAATGACTTTTTACAAAGTGCTAGAACAAACAATCCTAAAATTTGTATGGAATCAGAAGAGACCCCGAATCACCAAGGAAATGTTGAAAAAGAAAAACAAAGCTGGGACATCACGCTGCCCGATTTCAAGGTATATTACAAAGCTGTGATCACCAAGACAGCATGATACTGGCACAAAAACAGACATATAGACCAATGGAACAGAATAGAGAGCCCAGATATGGGCTTTCAACTCCATGGTCAAATAATCTTTGACAAAGCAGGAAAAAACATGCAATGGAAAACAGACAGTCTCTTCAACAAATGGTGCTGGGAAAGTTGGACAGCCACATGCAAAAGAATGAAACTCGACCATTCTCTAACACCATACACAAAGATAAACTCAAAATGGATGAAAAACCTCCATGTAAGACAGGAATCCATCAAAATCCTAGAGGAGAACATAGGCAGTAACGCCTTTAATATCGGCCACAGCAACTTCTTTTAAGATACATCTCCAATGGCTAGTGAAGCAAAAGCAAAAATGAGCTTTTAGGACATAATCAAGATAAAAAGCTTCTGCACAGCAAAGGAAACAGTCAACAAAACAAAGAGGCAACCCACAGAATGGGAGAAGATATTTGCAAAGGACGGTACAGACAAAGCACTGATTTCCGAGATCTATAAAGAACTTCTCAAACTCAACACCCAAAAAACAAACAATCCAGTCAAAAAATGGGCAGAAGACATGAACAGACACTTCTCCAAAGAAGACATACACATGGCTAATGGACACATGAAGAAATGTTCATCATTATTAGCCGTCAGGGACATTCAAATCAAAACCACATTGAGATACCACCTTATACCAGTTAGAATGGCAAAAAATGACAAAGCAAGAAACAACAAATGTTGGAGCGTTTGTGGAGAAAGGGAACCCTCTTACACTGTTGGTGGGAATGCAAGTTGGTACAGCCACTTTGGAAAAGAGTGTGGATGTTCCTCAAAAAATTAAAAATAGAGCTACCCTATGACCCAGCAATTGCACTCCTGGGTATTTACCCCAAAGACACAGATGTAGCAAAAAGAAGGGCCATATGCACCCTAATGTTCATAGCAGCAATGTCTGCAATAGCCAATATGTGGAAAGAGCCGAGATGCCCTTCAACAGATGAATGGATAAAGAAGGTGTGGTCCATATATACAAGGGAATATTACTCAGCCATCAGAAAGGATGAATACCCAACTTTTACATCAACATGGATGGGACTGGAGGAGATTATGCTAAGTGAAATAAGTCAAGCAGAGAAAGTCAATTATCATATGGTTTCACTTATTTGTGGAACATAAGAAATAGCCTGGAGGACATTAGGAGAAGGAAGGGAAAAATGAAGGTGTAGAAATCGGAGGGGAGACGAACCATGAGAGACTATGTACTCTGAGAAACAAACTGAGGGTTTTAGCGGTGGAGGGGGTGGGGGGATGTGTTATCCCAGTGATGGGTACTAATGAGGGTGCATACTGCATGGAGTACTGGGTGTTATACCAAAAGAATGAAGCATGGATCACTACATCAAAAACTAATGATATATTGTATGGTGACTAACATAAAATAAAATAAAATTTAAAAAGAAAAAAAGACATGAATGAAACTTACATGTATATTACTAAGTGAAAGAATTCAATCTGTAAAGACTACATGCTATAGTCAAACTATATGACACCTGGAGAAGGCAAAACTCTGGAAACAGTAAAAGGATTAAATAGATGCCAGATCTTATGGGGAAAGGAATGTGAAAAAACAGCACAGAGGATTTTTAGGTCAGTGAAACAATTCTCTGTACTACATTGTTGTGTACATGTGATTATTAATTTATCCAAATTCATAGAATGTACACCAAGAGTAAACCTAAATGTTAACTACAGAAGTTGTGTGATAATTATGTATCAAGTGTAGGTTCATTGGTTGTAACAAATGTAACACTGTGGTGTGGAATGTCTATAGTGGGAGAGTTTGTGCTTGTGTGGGAACAGGGAGTAAAGGGGGTTCTCTGTACTTTCTGTTCAGTTTTGCTGTGAATCTAAAAGTGCTCTAAAAATGTTTATAATAAAATAAAGAAATAGTTGCTAGAGGGAAGGTCGTTGGGGGTGGGCAAAATGGGTAAAGGATAGTGGGAGATACAGGCTTCCAGTTATGGAATAAATAAGTCACAGGAATAAATAGTACAACATAGGGAATATAGTCAATGATACTCTAATAGTGTTGTATGGTGACAGATGTAGCTACACTTTTGATGAGCATAGCATAATATATAGAGAAGTTGAATCACTATGTTGTATACTTGAACCTAATGTAACATTGTGTGTCAACTATACTCAATTTTTTAAAAAATTAATTGAAATTAAAATTTAAAAAGAAACAAATGTCAGGCTAGGACCTGAGAAATACAGCATTTCAAATTAAGAACTCAGTGGATGGGTTTAACAGCAGATTGGACACAAATAAATGATTGGTGAGTACATATTGAATCACTGAGAGAAAAAAAAAGAAGACAAAATCAGTAAAAAATATAAAACATATATAGGACAAGACAAAATGTTCTAAATTGTTGTAATTCATGCCCCAGTGGTGAATAAAGAATGAGGAAGAAACAATATTAGAAGAGAAATGGTTTATGAATTTCTATAATTTATGAAAGTCATCAACCCACAGAGTCAAGAAGTGACACAAATCCAAATAGGATAAATGCAAAGAAACCACAACTAGCTGAATCATGTTAAAACTCCTAAGTATGAAAGACAAAGAGAAAAATCTTAAAAGCAGCTGGAGAGAAAAAACATAATCTCAAAGGAGGGAAACTAATATTGATATCTGACTCAACTACATAGATTTTGAAAGCCAGAAGACAATGTTTTGACATCTTCACAATCCTGAAAGAAAATAACTTCCATTCCCAATCCCATATCCATGAAAATACAGTCTTCCAAAAGGAACACAAGTTACATATATTTTCACACCTGCACCAAATGAAATACTAAAGTCTTTTTTAGGCCAAAGGAAAATCATCCCAGATGGTAGCATGTAAGGTGTGTTTTATGGCCCAGAATATGCTCTATATTGCTAACAATTCCACATGCGCTTGTGAAGAATGTTTAATCTGCTATTGTTGGATGAAATAGCCTAAAAATGTCGGTTATATCCACTTGTATGATATTGCTGTTAAATCAGTCCTTACTAATTTTCTGCCTGCTGGATCTGTCCATTTCTGATGGAGAGGTATTAATGTGTCCAACTATAATAGTGAGTTCATCTATTTCTCCTTGTCATTCTGTAAGTTTTTGCCTCACACATTTTGATGTTCTGTTGTTACCACATACATATTAAAGACTTATGTTTTCCTGGAATATTGAACCCTTTCATTATGTAATGCACCTCTTTTTCTCTGATAAATTTCCCTGTACTGAAGTCTGTTCTGTCTGAAATTAATATAGGTATTCCTGCCGTCTTTTGGTTAGTGTTAGTGTGGTGTATGTTTTTCTATCCCTTTACTTTAAATCTAGATGTGTCTTTTTATATAAAATGTGTTTGTGCTTGACACCTTATAGCTGTTTCTTATTTTTTGGTCCATTCTGACAATCTCTGTCTTTTAATTAATGTATATGAACTATTGACATTTAAAGTGATTATTTAGATAGTTGGATTAATATCTACCACATATATTACTATTATATTGCCCTTGTTTTTGTTTTATTTATTTAAAGATTTTATTCATTTATTTGACAGAGAGAGTGAGAGAACACAAGGAGGAGTGGCAGAGGGAGAGGGAGAAGCAGGCTCCCCACTGAGCAGGGAGCCTGATGCGGGGCTCGATCCCAGGACCCTGGGATCATGACCTGAGCCGAAGGCAGACACTTAACTACTGAGCCACCCAGGTGCCCCACCCTTGTTCTTTGTTAACTATTTTAGCCTTCCATACATCTTCTGCCTTTTGTGGTTTTAATTGAGCATTTTACATTATTCCATTTTCTCTTTCTTATAATATTAATTAAACTTTTTTAAAAACTTTTTTAAGTTACTGCCCTAGAGTTTGCTATATATGTTTACAACTAACGCACATCCATTTTTAAATAACACTATACCTATTCACTGATAATTTAAGTACCTTATAATAACATAAGGTTCTTAATTCCTTCCTCTCATCCTGTGTATCATTGCTGATGTTCATTTCACTTATACATAAGCATCCATAAATATATATACAAATATATATTATTTATATACAAAGTCTTCATTTCTCCTTCACCTTTGAAGGATAATTTTGTAGGTTACAGATTTAGGTTGGGTTTTTTACCTCATTACTCTCCTGCTACTCTCTTCTTGCTTGCATGGTTTTTGAGGGGAAGTTGAATGAAACTCTTATATTTGCTCCTTAATAGAGTTTTCCCCCTCTGTTTTTCAAGATTTTTTTCTTTATCTTTGATTTCCTGAAGTTTGAATATGAAATGCCTGATTGTGTGGTTTCTTTTTTGAGGGGTCCTTATCTTTTTTGACTCTGTCTCAGGCCTCTCTTTTTAGCTTGTAGATGGCTATCTTCTTTTTTTTAATTAATTTTATTTTATTATCTTATGTTAGTCACCATATAGTACACATTAGTTTTTGATGTAGTGTTCCTTGATTCATTGTTTGCATATAACACCCAGTGCTCCATGCAGTATGTGCCCTCCTTAACATCCATCACCAGGCTAACCCATCCCCCCACCTGCCTCCCCTCTAAAACCCTCAGTTTGTTTCTCGGAGTCCATAGTCTCTCATGGTTTGTCTCCCCCTCCAATTTCCCCCCTTCATTTTTCCCTTCCTACTATCATCTTCTTTATTTTTTTTAACATATAATGTATTATCTGTTTCAGGGGTACAGGTCTGTGATTCATTAGTCTTACACAATTCACAGCACTCATCATAGCACATGCCCTCCCCAATGTCCATCACCCAGCTCCCACCATCCCTCCTACCCCCCACCACTTCAGCAACCCTCAGTTTGTTTCTTGAGACTATGAGTCTCTTATGGTTTGTCTACCTCTATGGTTTCATTTGTTTCATTTTTTCCTCCCTTCCCCTATGATCCTCTGTCATGTTTCTCAAATTCCTCATATCAGTGAGATCATATGATACTTGTCTTTCTCTGATTGACTTATTTCGCTTAGCATAATACCCTCTAGTTCCATCCACATCATTGCAAATGGCAAGATATCGTGTTTTTTGATGGCTGCATAATATTCTATTGTGTGTGTGTGTGTGTGTGTGTGTGTGTGTGTGTGTGTGTGTGTGTGTGTGTGTACCACATCTTCTTTAACCATTCATCTGTTGATGGACATCTTGGCTCTTTCCATAGTTTGTCTATTGTGGACATTGCTGCTATAAACACTGGGGTGCATGTACCAATTCGGGTCACTACATTTGTATCTTTGGGGTAAATAACCAGAAGCACAATTTCTGGGTTGTAGGATAGCTTTATTTCCAACTTTTTGAGGAACCTTCATACTGTTTTCCAGAGTGGCTGCACCATCTTGCATTCCCACCAACAGTGTAGGAGGGTTCCCCTTTCTCTGCCTCCCCGCCAACATCTGTCGTTTCCTGACTTGTTAATTTTAGCCATTGTGACTGGTATGAGGTGGTATCTCATTGAGGTTTTGATTTGTATTTCCTTGATGCCAAATGATGTTGAGCACTTTTTCATGTGTCTGTTGGCCATTTAGATGTCTTCTTGCAGAAATGTCTGTTCATGTCTTCTGCCCTTGTCTGGCTTAGATTATTTGTTCTTTGGGTGTTGAGTTTGATAAGTTCTTTATAGATTTCAGATATTAGCCCTTTATCTGGTAAGTCAATTGCAAATATCTTCTCCCTTTCTGTCTGTTGTCGTTTGGTTTTCTTAACTGTTTTCTTTGCTGTGCAAAAGCTTTTTATCTTGATGAAGTCCCAATACTCCATTTTTGCCCTTGCTTCCCTTGCCTTTGGCGATGTGTCTAGGAAGAAGTTGCTACAGCTGAGGTCAAATAAGTTGCTGCCTGTGTTCTCCTCAAATATTTTGATGGATTCCTGTCTCACATTTAGGTCTTTCATCCATTTTGAGTCTATTTTTGTGTGTGGTGTAAGGAAATGGTCCACTTTCATTCTTATGCATGTGGCTTTTCAATTTTCCCAACACCATTTGTTGAAGAGACTGTCTTTTTTCCATTGGACATTCCTTCCTGTTTTGTCGAAGATTACTTGATGATAGAGTTGAGGGTCCATTTCTGGGCTCTCTATTCTGTTCCATTTATCTAGGTGTCTGTTTTTGTGCCAGTACCATACTGTCTTGATGATGACAGCTTTGTAATAGACCTTGAAGTCCGGAATTCTGATTCCACCACCTTTGCTTTTCTTTTTCAAATTTCCTCTGGGTATTCGGGGTCTTTTCTGGTTCCATACATATTTTAGGATTATTTGTTCCATTTCTTTGAAAAAATTGATGGTATTTTGATAGGGATTGCATTAAATATGTAGATTGCTCTAGGTAGCATAGACATGTTCATATTATTTGTTCTTCCAATCCATGAACAGGGAACGTTTTTCCATTTCTTTGTGTTTTCCTCTATTTCTTTCATGAGTATTCTATAGTTTTCTGAGTACAGATTCTTTGCCTCTTTGGTTAGATTTATTCCTAGATATCTTATGGTTTGGGGTGCAATTGTAAATGGGATCGATTCCTTGATTTCTCTTTCTTCTGTCTTGTTGTTGGTGTATAGAAATGCCACTGATTTTTGTGGATTGATTTTATATCTTGCCACTTTACTGAATTCCTGTATGAGTTCTAGCAGTTTTGGGGTGGAGTCTTTTGGGTTTTCCACATAAAGTATCATATCATCTGCAAAGAGTGAGAGTTTGCCTTCTTCCTTGCCAATTCAGATGCCTTTTATTTCTTTTTGTTGTCTGAGGGCTGAGGCTAGGACTTCTAATACTATGTTGAATAGCAGTGATGATAGTGGACATCACTGCTGTGTTCCTGACCTTAGGGGGAAAGCTCAGTTTTTCCCCATTGAGAATGATATTCACTGTGGATTTTTCATAGATGGCTTTTATGATATGGAGGTATATACCCTCTATCCTTACACTCTGAGAGTTTTATTCAAGAAAAGATGCTATACTTTGTCAAATGCTTTTTCGGCATCTATTGAGAGGATATTGTTCTTGTTCTTTCTTTTATTAATGTATTGTATCACATTGATTGATTTGCAGATGTTGAAGCAACCTTGCAGCTCAGGAATAAATCTCACTTGGTCGTGTTGAATAATCCTTTTAATGGACTGTTGGATCCTATTGGCTTGTATTTTAGTAAGAATTTTTGCATCCATGTTCAACAGGGATATTGGTCTGTAATTCTCCTTTTTGATGGGGTCTTTGTCTGGTCTTGGGATCAAGGTAATTAATGCTGGCCTCATAAAATGAGTTTGGAAGTTTTCCTTCCATTTCTATTGTTTGGAACAGTTTCAGAAGAAGGGATTATTTCTTCCTAAGTGTTTGGTAGAATTCCCCTGGGAAGCCATCTGGCCCTGGGCTCTTGTTTATTGGGATATTTTTGATTACTCCTCAATTTCCTTACTGTTTATGGGTCTGTTCAGGTTTTCTATTTCTTCCTGGTTCAGTTTTGGTAGTTTATAGGTTTCTAGGAATGCATCCATTTCTTCCAGATTACCTAATTTGCTGATAGAGTTGCTCATAATATGTTCTTATAACTGTTTGTATTTCTTTGGTGTTGGTTGTATCGCTCCTCTTTCATTCATGATTTTATTTATTTGGGTCGTTTCTCTTTTCTTTTTGATCAGTCTGGCCAGGGGTTTATCAATCTTGTTAATTCTTTCAAAGAACTAGCTCCTAGTTTCGTTGATCTGTTCTTCTGTTCCTTTGGTTTCTATTTCATTGATTTCTGCTCTCATCTTTATTATTTCTCTTCTCCTGCTGGGTTTAGGCTTTATTTGTTGTTCTTTTTCTAGCTCCTTTAGGTGTGGGGTTAGGTTGTGTATTTGAGACCTTTCATGTTTCTTGAGAAAGGCTTGTATTGCTGTATACTTTCCTCTTAGGACCGCCTTTGCTGTATCCCAATGATTTTGAACAATTTTGCTTGTTTTCATTTGTTTCCCTGAATTTTTAAAATTCTTCTTTAATTTGCTGGTTGATGCATTCATTTTTTAGTAGGTTGTTCTTTAACCTACATATATTTGAGATCTTTCCAACTTTCCTCTTGTGATTGAATTCTAGTTTAAAAGCATTGTGATCTGAAAACATGCAGGGAATGATCCTAATATTTTGGTACTGGTTGAAACCTGATTTGTGAAAGAAGGAAGAAGGCAAACTAATTCTGTCTTTCTGCCTAGGATGTGATCTATTCTGGAGAATGTTCCACGTGCACTAGAGAAGAATGTGTATTCTGTTTCTTTGGGATGGAATGTTCTGAATATATCTGTGAAGTCCATCTGTTGTAGTGTGTCATTTAAAACTTTTATTTCCCTGTTGATATTTTGCTTAGATGATGTGTCCATTTCAGTGAGGGGGGTGTTGTAGTCCCCTACTATTATTGTATTATTGTTGATTGTTTCTTCGATTTTGTTATTAATTGGCTTATATAATTAACTACTCCCATGTTAGGGGCATAGATATTTACAATTGTTAGATCTTGTTGGATAGACCCTTTAAGTAGGATATAGTGTCCTTCCTCATCTCTTATTATAGTGTTTGGTTTAAAATCTAATTTGTCTGATACAAGGATTGCCACCCCAGCTTTCTTTTGGTGTCCATTAGCATGGTAAATTGTTTTCCATCCCCTCCCTTTAAATCTGGAGGTGTCTTTGGGTCTAAAATGAGTGTCTTGCAGGCAGCATATTGATGGGTCTTGTTTTTTTTATCCAATCTGATAGCCTGTGTCTTTTGATTGGGGTATTTAGCCCATTTACATTCAGGGTAACTATTGAATGATATGAATTTAGTGCCATTTTATTGCCTGTAAGGTGACTGTTACTGTATATTGTCTCTATTCCTTTTTGGTCTATGTTACTTTAAAGCTCTCTCTTTGCTTAAAGGACCCCTTTCAATATTTATTGTAGGGCTGGTTTTGTGTTTGCAAATTCCTTTATTTTTTATTTGTCTTGGAAGCTTTTTATCTCTCCTTCTATTTTCGATGATAGCCTAGCTGGATATAGTATTCTTGGCTGCATATTTTTCTCATTTAGTGCTCTGAAGAGATCATGCCAGTCCTTTCTGGCCTGCCAGGTCTCTGTGGATAGGTCTGCTGCCAATCTAATGTTTCTACTGTTGTAGGTTGCAGACCTCTTCCCCTGAGTTATTTTCAGGATTTTCTCTTTGTCTCTGAGACTTATAAGTTTTACTATTAGATGTCGGGTGTTGACCTATTTTTATTGATTTTGATGGGGTTCTCTGTGCCTCTTGGATTCTGATGTCTGGTTCTTTCCCCAAATTAGGGAAGTTCTCTGGTATAATTTTCTCCAATATACCTTCTGCCCCTCTCTTTCTTTCTTCTTCTTCTGGGATCCCAATTATTCTAATATTGTTTTTTCCCATGGTATCACTTATCTCTTGAATTCTGCCCTCGTGATCCAGTAGTTGTTTATCTCTCTTTTTCTCAGCTTCTTTATTCTCCATCATTTGGTCTTCTATATCACTAATTCTCTCTTCTGCCTCATTTATCCTACCAGTTAGAGCCTCCATTTTTTATTGCACCTCATTAATAGCCTTTTTTATTTCAACTTGGTTAGATTTTAGTTCTTTTTTTTCACCAGAAAGGGATTCTCTAGTATCATCCATGCTTTTTTCAAGCCCAACTAGTATCTTTATAATCATTATTCTGAACTCTAGTTCCAACATTTTACTAATGTCTGTATTGATTAGGTCCCTGGCAGTTGGTACTGCCTCTTGTTCTTTTTTTTTTTTGAGGTGAGTTTTTCCATCTTGTCATTTTGTCCAGAGGAGAATAGATGAGTGAGAGATCAAAATGCTAACAGGGTAAAAACGAACGCTGAAAAACATACACTAAACAAATCAGAAGAGACCCAAAACTGGGGAAAAAAAGGGAAAGAAAAAAAGAAAAAAGAATATGATCAGGCTGGTGAATAGATCAGAGCCACACACTAGATTCTGGGCGTGTTTTGGTCTGTTAGAAGAAAATGCCTCCCAAAATTTTAACGAAAGAATAATTTATATATGTATAAAAATAAGGGTAAATATGGTGAAGGGATGGAATATGACTGTAAAGATGAAAATTATAAAAGATTTTATAAAAGGAATTGATAAGATAAGAAGTTGGTTGAACAAAGAAAGAAGAAAAACTTTATAAAACAAAAAACCAGGGCACCTGGGTGGCTCAGTTGGTTAAGCGACTGCCTTCGGCTCAGGTCATGATCCTGGAGTCCTGGGATCGAGTCCCACATCGGTCTCCCTGCTCAGCGGGGTGTCTGCTTCTCCCTCTCCCACTCCCCCTGCTTGTGTTCCGGTTCTCACGTGCACTCTCTCTCTCTCTCTGTCAAAAAATAAATAAATAAATAAATAAATAAATAAATAAATACAAAAAAAAATAAAAAAACAAAAACAAAGAAGAAGGGGGAGAATGTGATCAGGCAGGAGACTAGAACAAAGCCATACACTAGAGATTTAGGGTATATTTTTGTCTGTTAGAAGAAACTGTATTTTAAAATTTTAAAGAGAGAAAAACATATATATATATATACAAAAAATACGGTTAACTACAATGAAGGGATAGAATATGACTCTAAAAATGAAAATTAAAAGAGATTAAAAAAACAATTGATAGGATAAAATGTTGGTTGAAAACGGGAAAAAGAAAAATTCAAAAAAGATAAATAAGGAAAATTTTTAAAAATTAACTTTGAAAGACTAAAGAATCTTGGGGGGAAAAGCTCTGAATTCTATGTGCTGAATTCCCTTAGCACTGGAGTTTTGTTGTTCTCATTGATTGGTAAACTTGGTCTTGGCTGGATGTTCTTGCTGATCTTCTTGAGGATGGGCCTGTTGCGGTGGTTCTCAAATGTCTTTGCCTGAGGCGGAATTACAGTGCCCCTGTCAGGGGCCAGTCTAGGTAATCTGCTCGTATTTGCTCTTGGTAGCTTTTGTTCCCTGAAAGCTTTCCGTAGAGATTTGGAGGATGAGAATGAAAATGGTGACCTCCTAATCTCTGGTCACAGAGGAGCTGAGAGCTCGGGGCCCCACTCCTCAGTGAGCCCCCAGAGAAAAGCAGTCAATCACTCCTGTCTTCCCGGTCTCTGGCCTCACTCCATGTTCACCTGGCCTGTGACTGAGCGTTTCTATCTCTGGCACACAACCCCGTGTGGAGTCTCCAAACCCAGCAGATCCCTGCGGTGTTCTCCCGCGCCATTCCTCTTGGGAGAGGAAGGGGTGTCTCCTCGGATCTGCCACTTGTTGGGTCCCTGCTCGAAGAGCAGTGGCCCGACTGTGCCACCGGTCACAGTTTATGGTAACCCCAAGCTGAGAGCCCACTCCTTGGCTCCATCTTTGCAGCTGGCTTCCCTGGGAGCTCTGCCACACTCAGACACCCCCGGCCTTTCTGTGACCCCGGGGGTTCTAAGACTACACTGTCCCAGTGAGGGTTCCACCCCCCTGCTTAGCCACTGGAGCAACATCTCTCAGTGGAGCAGACTTGTAAAAGTTCTGATTTTGTGCTCCACTGCTCTATCACTTTCTGGTAGCCGGCTAATGGAGGTTCCCTTCCCCTGAGGTCTATCTTCCTGAATATTGCCTTGGATTCACTTCTCCTCACATCCTACCTTCCAGAAAGTGGTCCCTTTTCTGTTCATAGAGTTGCTGCTATTCTTTTCTTTGATCTCCTGTTGAGTTTGTAGGTGTTCGGAATGGTTTGATAACTATCTGGCTGAATTCCTGGGACCAGACGAAATTTAGGTCTCCTACTCCTCTGCCATCTTGCCTACTTCTGATCCTTGCTATCATTAGAATATGGGCATAACATCTCTATAAATTCAGTGATTAGTCTTATTAGAAGCTGAATTTAATCCTTTGTGTATGTGCCCTGTTTTCCTTTAAAGATGAGCCATATTGCATGGAGCACTGGGTGTTATACACAAATAATGAATCATGGAACACTACATCAAAAACTAATGATGTACTGTATGGTGACTAACATAACATAATAAAATAAAATTTAAAAAAAAACTAATGATCTACTGTATGGTGACTAACATAACATAATAAAAAAATAAAGATGAGCCTTTAAAATTCTAAAATGAAAATGAAGTATGTTTAATAGACACTGTTTTTATCGGGATCTGAATTCCAGTTGTCTCCCCCACACTTATAAGATAGCTAAAAGCTTTGATGTTTTCTCAGCCTTTCAGAAACCATGTAATTACTGGTTAATGTATTGAGGGGAAAAGTGAAGTGAAATGCCCTGCTTACTTTCATATTTTTCTTTTTGTTTCTGGATCTTGGCCCTTCAGATTTTTGCTACCTTAGTAGCTCAGTCATGTCTTATAAATATTTTAGACAATATTTTCTACAACTTTTCTAGTTGATTTCTGCAAAATTGTTTGTCTGAGTCAAGCTGATCTGTCACTGCTGGAAATGAAACTATCATGTATATATTTTGATATGCTATTTACTACATAAAGTTTCATGACTAAATCCTTTAATCATATTTGCAGTCTTCCTTGTTTGGAGGAGTTATTTATTTGTCCTGGAATACAGGGTGGGAGGGAATATGTTCTAGATATGTTTTGTCGAATATTTTACTCCTGTCTTCTAATTTCCTCTTGCTCTTGTTAACAAAATCAAAGTGCCTATCAGTTCAAATGGCTATTTCCCCCCTACGTTCTAAAGATATAATGCTAATACATAAAAAAATAGTATAACATTTTGAAACAGTAATATGTTTTCATTGATTTAAATTAGGTTTTATGACTATGCTTTTTAAAAAAACATATCACTTTGACTAGGTTACATTCCCTGTTTATTCAATCAAACAATCTAGGTGATGCTGGGAAGTTATGCTACTGATGTAAAGTCTTTAATCAGTTGACTTTAAGTAAAGGAGATTACTCTGGATAATTGGGTGGGTCAGATTTAATCAGTTAGAAGCCCTTTAAACCTGGGTTGAGACTTTACAGAAAGAGAGAGAGAAAGAAATTCTGCCTGTGGACAACAACTTGGGCCCATGCCTGTGATACCCAACCTGCCCTTTATGACTGCCTACCTATGGATTTTAAGTTTCCTTAGCCAGACCCACAATCATGTAAGTCAATTCCAAACTGAGGGTTCTAGAGGGGATGGGGGTGGTGGGATGGGTTAGCCTGGTGATGGGTATTAAAGAGGGCACATATTGAATGGAGCACTGGGTGTTATACACAAACAATGAATCATGGAATACTACATCAAAAACTAATGATGTAATGTATGGTGATATAACATAATAAAATTTTAAAAATCTAAGGATTTATTCAGGAAAATCTGAAGCTTTCATATATGTATATATATTCTGCTTCTCTAGTTGAACCTCAACTGATAAAATGTCAATGAACATATTCTTCAGGAAAAAAAAAAGGAGGTCATATAGTGTAAATGAGTACAAGAGTAGGCTATAGCCATGGAATGGAGTCTGTGGTATTATATTTAAATGGGTTCCTTTGTCATGTATTTGGCAGAAATGATTATATGATACATAATTAAGTCAGACTTCTTTAAAATAATTAGCTTTGGGATTAAAAGTGGAAATAGAAACACAATTAATGAATATGCCAACTTCACCACATGAAATGTCAGGGGATAGTTAATCTTTATCCATGGCTTAAAAATGCATACCAGATTAAATTGATGATTCCCATAATTTTTTTTCATTTCTAAAGAACAAAACATAAAAATGTTATTTCAAGGTTAAACTTAAAACAATGGGAGAAAAACATCAATTTATTATCCTTGAGATTAATTAAATATTAAGTATTATGGGAAAATATTGACTACATACCAGAAGACTGTATTGATGCTATAAAAGAGTAGGCAGCTAATAATGATTCTTAATAATGTCCAGTGAGAATAGAATTCCACCATTCTCTATTAGGGCATACTCTTTTTTTCCTTTTTGCAAATAAGCTAGAATTACCATAACAAGCATGTAAAACATCAGAAATAACTAAGTATGTATGCCAGAATAAATTACTACTGCTCTAAGAAACTATAACCAGAGGAAACAAATATTCTTCTGGATTTGGGGCAAGCAAAGCTCAGAGCAAAAGAAAACATTTATTCCTTGGAAAGAATCTGAAGTTTTCATTTTGGAGTCATTCCCTTCAGATGATTTTACAGATCTGGTTTTAAGTAAATTACTTAAAAATAAATCAATTGGCAGTTATCTAAAACCTTCCTTTAGAACTTAATTAAAATGAAGTCCAGCATTCCTTAGTTGCTCAAATTGGCAGTTTTTGAAAAGGTGGGTAGCTTAGGTTCACATAAAATGACACTTTAAGCCTGTGCCAAAGACATAGTTTTTCATTCAACAAAATATATAAATAACATACTAAAATCATATTTAAATAGTAATTTTAGCACAAATGTCTGGGTTAGGTTTAGACTCCAGATTTTGTTAAGTCTTATAGTTCCAACAAAGATTTTCTTTTGACTTTCAGGTGTTTTACACTAACCTTTGCCTTCTGTGATGTACATTCATAGAAATAAAACAGAATCTCATATTTAAGTCTATGGAGATTGATTTGACATCCTAACAATATTATAAAACCAAAAAAGTAAAAGAGGCAAGGGAAATTAGAGAAAAAGTAACAATACACCAACCAATAGTACACAGTATGTTTTTTTTCTGGAGTCAACTCTAATAAGACTTGAAGTATTATAACTTTGATGATTGCTATTATCATCATTTGCCTCCTTCAGTAGGAGGCCATGTACTGTACAATAGGATTATCAAGAAAATAAACTTCATGTACATGCACAAATTGTTTATAGCATCATGGAATAAATGCAAGCTTCTATTTTACTATGGCAAGGTTTTTATTAACAAGCACTGGTGAGACAAGGTTTTCTTTAAAAATACAAATGCTACTATACCTAGTTCACTTATTTAGCTCCAGGTTTTAATATTTTTTTAATGTGTCTTAAAAGGATAATTTCAAGACAAAAGAGAATTTCAAATACCTTTTTTCTTTCTAAACTGCCCTTTGAAATAAAAGTAGTTATTTGACATTTGAGAAAAATTTTTTACCTTAAATAATAAGTTGGATTCTCTACTACAATCATTTATCCTTAGGACTCACAGTTCTTTTACTGAGTTTAAAAGAAGATCCATTCCTGCTTTTTTTGTATATTTTATTTCATTCTGGAGTATATTTGATAACTAATGCAAAAAAAACCCCCACAAAAACCAACATACAATGTGATGCCTCCTCATGCTCATATATCATGCTCCTAGTTAAGGGAGTCCAACTCTGTAGATTCTTAATAACACTTAGGACGTTGTGACTATCTGAAGTATATTGATTCATCAAAAATGTAGCATTCTCAGGGCACCTGGGTGGAACAGTCTGTTAAGTGTCTGAATCTTGGTTCGGCTCAGGTTGTAATCTCAGGGTTGTGAGGTTGAGCCCCACGTCCAGCTCTATGTTCAGTTCAGAGTCTGCTTAAGACTCTCTCTCTCTCTTTCCCTCTGCCCCTCCTCCTTCTCTAAAATAAGTAAATAAATATTTTAAAAAATTTAAAAATGTAGCATTGTCTAAATGAATACTGGTACTTTGAAAATTTAGGAAAATAAGAGGACCAAAGTTCTCATTATTTCTGTGTATAGTATGCTTTATTTCTCTCTAGAAATTATGAAAGTTAACAAACTGAAAGGTTACTTATTTCTAATAGACGTCTTCCCGCAAAAATGTATGTCCACAAGTCTCTACTTCTTCTGTTAAGTTTTCTAATTAAATGACTGAGTTGAAAACACCTCTCTACCATCATTTTCTAAATATTAGAGATATACCACACAAAGATACCCAATGCACCAAAAGCTTATGTATTTTAATGCTATTTTATATACTACTATGTACTAATACATATGTATTATGTTTAGTATATCATAGGCATGTTTTGCATGAACTGTAAACCTGTAGAATCATGTCTTACCAATCTGTGAGATATTCTCTGGTAATTTAATATCCTTCCCTATTATTTCTATGATATACTATTGGCAATTTAGGCATGCCAGAATTCAAAAACCAATTGACATGATGAATTTATCCTTTTATTAAGCATGATGAATAAAGAGAAATTGTATATCAATTTTGTCTTGGCATTATAGAAAGAATAAAAAATGTAAAGGCCTAAAGTTGAGAGGGAGACTTTTATTAAAATGAAGGGGCAGAAATCAGAAGGGGAGATGAACCATGAGAGACTGTGGACTCTAAGAAACAAACTGAGGGTTTCAGAGGGGAGGGGGTGAGGGGATGGGTTAGCCCAGTGATGGGTATTAAAGAGGGCATGTACTGAATGGAGGACTGGGTGTCATACGCAAACAAGGAGTCATGGAACACTACATCAAAAACTAATGATGTACTCTATGGTGATTAACATAACATAATAAAAAATAAATTAATTAAAAAATGTCAAGGAAGGCTGTGGCTAGAGCAAATATAGTAAGGGAAAAATAGTAGGAAATTATATCAGAGAAAAGTAAGGGGAAGGGAAATACTGTTTAGTGTTTAGGTATTTTAAGTATATTTGTTTACACTCTAAGTGAGGTTGAGAGGTATTGAATGACAAGCTTTGTTGCTGTGTGAATACTAGACTGTGTATGTGAGCAGAGGTAGAGTGGACAGAGCAGTGGGGAGAGTGTGGAGCAGAGGTGGAGCAGATAGAGCAGTTAGTAGGTTCTAAATCAATCAAGAGTAATGGTTTCTTGGCTCATGGTGCTAGTAATGCAAGTTGTGAAAATCTCTTACATTCCAGATTTATATACAAGGCAGAACCATAAGAATTTGTTGATATACAGGATGTGGGGAGTGAAAGAGTTGCCAGAGTGAGAAAATATTGTAGATAGAATCTTTTTAGAATGGAGAACATAAGGATTTAGATTTTGAATATATTAAATTTGAGGTGCCTAATAGTAACTTACAGCTGCCATGGAGAAACCATTAGAGGACACCTACAACATCTACATTCTTCCTGTTTTCTGATAATTTTTTATTAATATATCAGTCGGGATTTCATTCATGTTATTATAAATATTGAAATTTTTTATATTCATTATTTATTATAGTATTATATATGCTCTCTTATTGGGAAATAGAATCTTGGGTTTAAAAAGTAGTGTCTCCTTTTTATCATGGCATTGACAAGAAGTGACAAGTGTTTTCTCCAACTTGGAAGCTAGCTTAACAACCAGAAAGGGATGGGTGGGAACATTTCTATCACAGGCATGCATCTCATCTTTCAAGTGGAAATGTAGAAACTCAAACATAAAATTTTAAAATGGGAAAAACTCATGTGTCCATTTGTATTAAAGCACTGAGGGATGCAAATTGTGATACCCTGTCATCTACCCTTATCCCTAACTCCCCAAACTTGGAAAAAGAATGTTACTAGCTGCTAGTGAGTGACACAAAATCTCCTATACCATGACAGGCATAATCCTTTGACAAAATAGGCTTCTTTATCTGTAATGTTATCATCTGTCAACCAAAGTGATGTGATGTCACATCAAGGACAGCATATAATATGATTTGGGTACAGATACAGTTTTCTTTTGCACGAAATAATCTGATTTAGAGACATCTGACAAGTAGTGTAATTATTTAAAGTACTTATGACAAAGTAGCATAATTTGTCAATATTGCAAACATAATTGCAATGTGAGTAGTCAAAATAATTGTGATTAAACCACTCTTTGGACACTGTTCAGAAGAGGATAAAACGAGAATGACAAGGAACTGTGATAACTGACATTTAGAACTCAGGAAAAATTTTCAACCTATCTATAGGGATTGCTTTCATAAAAAAATGTTTTTCACTTCTGATTTTGATGTTACAAAGGTATATAATAGTGGCTGTGCATTTATATGGGATTGTCAAATAAATCCTGTCTTTTACATGATGTGGCATACAGTTTATAATTCACATTCCATCATAATACATCACTCTAGAAGAACCTCACCATTTGTCCTCTCAGAATTTTACTATTTCTCTTTAAAGTATAGGGCAAGTACATTCCCAAATATTATGTTAATCTTCATCTGAGTCTACTTATGAATATTTATTATTAATCATTTTATTTAGACAATTGAACACTTTGATTTCAAGTGGATATAATATTCTCATCACTTATTTGCTTCATGTACATTATCTGCAACATTTTATCAACTATGCATCTATATTTACTTTTATTGTTTTGACTGTTGTAAAGATATAGTTCTGTTTAAACACATGGCTTGGATTACTTCTCTTTCTTGCCTTTAATTTTTAAGTTGTATCATACTAGCATAGGCTTCAAATTCATAAATACTGATTTGTGTTACTATGACTAAGTGCATACAAGATCACTTAGTCTCTAAAAGAAAACTATAAATACATATTTCTGTCACCACAATGAACTATTGACCTAGCAGACTGAACAATATGTAACCTATTAAAAATCAGTTGAACATCTATTAAAGAATTGTCATTCTGATGCTGTAAGAAAGTTGAACGTAAGCATCATTACAAAAATATGGTTCTGAATATGAGTTTTCATAAAAGATCATATCTTAAACTGTACACCACTGTCCACAAAAATCTTCCCTTGAGTAAAATGTGTGTGTGTGTGTGTGTGTGTGTGTGTGTGTGTGTGTGTTAAATGTGTCTTTTATGGGTACCCTAAAGATGGGACATACATTACTGTGTCTCAAAGGGGAAATCATTCCCAGGCTATCATAACTAATCAGAAAATCATATTTAAGATCTCTCAATCTGTAAAGTCTGATGTTAATTCACTTGAAGTTGTTTTCTAGATCATTGATCTGACTCCTCCATATTATATTATCCTTGGTGCTTTCAATTAGGATCATGAATTACATTTAACTGACATTTCTGTATTTTCAGCTTTTCTCTCCGTATATTATCACAGGGCTTAAATCATTGAATTCAGCATTTCAAATTATATGCAACAATTGGTTGACACCCTATAGGATATTTCAAAATAAACTAAACAGTTCATAATAATTTGTCCAATCGTAAACCTGATTAGACACAAGGTCAAAATCTATGGGAGTTCCATTTATGCCTAAAATTAAGTATTACTATGAATATGAAACAAAATTTTCACCTGAAATCTTTATTTATACTCATATTCATACATGGTGACACCATTATTCACATTTACATGCATTGTATCCCCTTTTTCATATTACTATAACACTAATAAGTAACATGATATTCTTCTGGCACCTTAGTAGACATACTGGTAAATTATAATAGACTGCCACTACTTGAAGCATTTGTTTCACTTATGCCAATTAGATCTAATTTAATAAATAGCATTGGACTTAAAATACATTTCACCATATTTTTTGACTCTACTAATTTTCATGACAAATGAAGAAATTAGACTTGGATAACAAGAGGATGGAATTCTCAGATACCTTTTTTTGAACTTTATCCCTAGACTCATTAAAACAAATATGTTGGAAAAGAGTCTTTAATTTAAAGCTATATTTGATGTCATTCAATGCATTTGGTATCTTGTTTTTCTAGTATTATTTCAACCAAATGATAAAGAATAGAATTTAGGAAACTAAATAGCCTCACAAGTCTAAGATGATGGTCCAGATTTCAAAGACTTTGTGCTATAATATTGCTGAATTCCAGCCTGCCCTTGAAATATCCCCAACATTAGGACCAGGACTCATTTGTAGTTTACTTTCTCATTCAATCATAAGCATATATGAGGTTGTCAATATGTCCTGGATTTGAGGTCTAAATAACTTTACTTTTATAGCTAGAGAATGGAAAGGGAACTTGTTAGATATGGTACTAAAATATAGGAGTATCCATTATTCCAAAGAAAAGCTTGCATACCATCTTACCTGCTTCTCAAGGTAGAACTGACATTAAATTTGAAATTATGCTTGACAGAGAAGCTAACCTCTAAATAAACATTCTAACATGTAACATCTAAATAAACAGGAAAGCATTCTCAGACTACCTAAATTGAGCTGATTCAGATTAAATCTGATTCCCTAATGGTTTTGTAGAAATGTAGTCTTAAATCTTTCTCCAAAGAACTGAATGTAATGACCCAAGAACTGCTATATGATGGGACTGCACTTCTACCAAAACCATTAGGGGTATCAGATTTAATCTGAATCAGATCAATTCAGGTAGTTTGAGAAAGCCATAACATTTTCATCTGAATTTGCTGACAAATTTAGGCAGCCCTTTATAACTGTCATATGGTAATTAAATTGATAATAATAATCAGCATATAACCTTCCAAGTTGACTACATCAAATGGTGGTTCAGATAATTAGATGCATAATTTCTAGTATGAATGCTAAAAATAAGATGCATTACTCCAGTTATACCTCAAGTTTTCATAATTAAGCCTTAAAGGACTGTTTCTAAGGAAGAATTGATAAATATCCTTCATTCCTGACTTGTAGAAATAGTGTCATCACTGCTATTTAATTAGTTGATATCTATATAATGCTAACTCTGATTGATATACAAACCAAGTCAACTTAAAGTATTTTCAAGGTAGGGGAAACTATTTAAAATGATTTATTTACTTTTCTCCTAAATTATTACAATGAAGTTAAATAATAAGCCCAATGTATCATTTTAGATGACATTAACATGAACCCTCAAACATGTTGAAACTTTACAGGAGACATCCATTTTTCAAAAGTGCATAATTATGCTTGTAATCTTTTAAAATATCTCATACTCTATGATTTTAGATAACTATAATTTTTCAGTACACTAATAATTCCTTTTGAGAACATAGTAATCCTACTTGAAGAAAATACTAGCAGAACCTTAATAATAATAAATAACAAAACCTTAATAATAATTATAATGACTACTATACTCTGTTTGGAATCATGTTCTTTTCCTACTACTTTCCCCAACATATAGCCTGGGAAGATGGTGGAGTAGGAGGATCCTAAACTAATTTCATCCCACAGATACACATAGATTAAAGCCACATCAGTACATTTTAGAAAAATAGTATCCAACAATACTCTCTGGCAGGAAGTCAAAGGTTTTAGCGACATTGGACAAAGGATACATACTGTGTACTATGTAGTTTAAAAATATGTACATTCAGGGTGTTGAAATGCTGTTAGTGATGTAGTTTATATAAGAGAACAGGATGTGTGTTTTAGGAGATACATTTGAAACCCTGGACCCGTACATTAGAAAGTTAGCCTCTCAGTTGGTTAAGCATCGACTCTTGATTTCGGCTCAGGTAATGATCTTATGGTTGTGGGATCGAGCCCCACGTCATCGGGTTCTGCACTCAGCAGGGAGTCGGTTTGAGATTCTCTCTATTCCTCTCCCTTTGCCCCTCCCCCCACTCGTGCTTGCTCTCTCTCTCTCTCTCAAATAAATAAATAAATCTCAAAAAAAAAAAAGAAAGTCAGCCTCACTCTTACTGGAAAGTAAGTCGTGGTCTCAATATATCATAATAACTTGATGGTGACAGATGGTAACTAAATTGTGATAAGCATTGTGTAATGTATAGAGCTGTCAAATTACTGTGTTGTACACCTGAAACTAATATAACATTGTATATCAACTATACTTCAATGAAGAAAATAAAGAAAATAACATAAGCAGCAAACAAAAGCAAAAGCAAAAAATAAAACAAAAAAAGAACAACTATGTTCTACATATTAGAAATCTTCAAAAGTAGCCTGGGAGGGGGCGGAGCAAGATGGCGGAGGAGTAGGAGACCTAGATTTCATCTGGTCTCAGGAATTCAGCTGAATAGGGATCAAACCATTCTGAACACCTACGAACTCAACAGGAGATCAAAGAGGAAAGTAGCAACAACTCTCTGAACAGAGAAGCGACCACTTACTGGAAGGTAGGACGTGCAGAGAAGTGAATCCAAGGCGATATTCGGGAGGATAGACGACGGGGGAGGGGGCCTCCGTCGGCCGCTTCTGGCAAGTGATAGAGCCGCGGAGCACAAAATCGGAACTTTTAGAAGTTGGCTCCGCTGAGGGACGTCGCTGCAGTGGCTAAGCAGGGGGTGGAATCCTCCCGGGACAGTGTGGTCTCAGGACCCTTGGGGTCACAGAAAGACCGGGGGTGCCTGAGTGCGGCAGAGCTCCCAGGTATCGGAGCGGGGAAGCCGTCTGCAGAGACAGAGCTGAGGCACAGGCTCTCAGCTCGGGGTTGCCATAAACTGTGATCCGCGGCCCAGTCAGGCCACTGCTCCTCCAGCAGGGACCCAACAAGCAGCAGATACAGGGAAACTCCCCTTCCTTCCCGGGGAGGAGCGGCGCGGGAATGCACCGCGGGGATCTGCTGGGTTTGGAGACTCCACACAGGGTCGGGTGCCAGAGATAGCAACGCTCGGTCACAGGCCGGGTGAGCACGGAGTGCGGCCGGAGACCAGGGAGATGGGAGTGTCTGCTTTTCTCTGGGGGTGCACTGAGGAGCAGGGCCCCGAGTTCTCAGCTCCTCCAGGTGGAGATTGGGAGGCTACCATTTTTGCCCTGGTCCTCCAAAGCTGTACCTAGAGCTTGCAGGGAACAAAAGCTCCTGAGAGCAAACTGGAGCAGCTTCCTTAGCCGGGACCGAAAAGGGCGGGGCAATTCAGCCTCCGGCAAAGACATTTGGAAACCACAGCAACAGGCCCCTCCCCCAGAAGATCAGCACGAACAGCCAGCAAGCCAAGACCAAGTTTACTGATCAAGGAGAACGGGAGAACTCCAGCGCTAGGGGAATACTGCACATAGAATTCATGGCTTTTTTTTTTACCATGATTCACTAATTCATCAAAGTTAATTTTTGTTGACTGTTTTTTTTTCTTATTTTATTTTTCTTTTTCCTTTTTTCAACCAACATCTTATCAATCCCTTTTTTTAAAAAAAAATTTTTTTATTTTTCATTTTTAGAGTCATATTTTATCCCTTCATAGTACCAAAAGATTGGGATCATTCCCTGCATATTTTCAGACCACAATGCTTTGAAACTAGAACTCAATCACAAGAGGAAAGTCGGAAAGAACTGAAATACATGGAGGCTAAAGAGCATCCTACTAAGGAATGAATGGGTCAACCAGGAAATTAAAGAAGAATTAAAAAAAAATTCATGGAAACCAATGAAAATAATTGGTTTTACCTAAAGGAGCTGGAGAAAGAACAGCAAATAAAGCCTAAACCCAGCAGGAGAAGAGAAATCATAAAGATCAGAGCAGAAATCAATGAACTAGAAACCAAAAGAACAGTAGAACAGATCAACGAAACTAGGAGCTGGTTCTTTGAAAGAATTAACAAGATTGATAAACCGCTGGCCAGACTGATCAAAAAGAAAAGAGAAATGACCCAAATCAACAAAATCATGAATGAAAGAGGAGAGATCACAACCAACACCAAAGAAATACAAACAATTATAAGAACATATTATGAGCAACTCTATGCCAGCAAATTAGATAACCTGGAAGAAATGGGTGCATTCCTAGAGATGTATCAACTACCAAAATTGAACCAGGAAGAAATAGAAAACCTGAACAGACCTATAACCACTAAGGAAATTGAAGCAGTCATCAAAAATCTCCCAAGAAACAAAAGCCCAGGGCCAGATGGCTTCCCAGGGGAATTCTACCAAACATTTAAAGAAGAATTAATACCTATTCTCCTGAAACTGTTCCAAAAAATAGAAATGGAAGGAAAACTTCTGAACTCATTTTATGAGGCCGGCATTACCTTGATCCCAAAACCAGACAAAGACCCCATCAAAAAGAATTACAGACCAATATCCTTGATGAACATGGATGCAAAAATTCTCACCAAAATCCTAGCCAATAGGATCCAACAGTACATTAAAAAGATTATTCACCACGACCAAGTGGGATTTATCCCTGGGCTGCAAGGATGGTTCAACATCCACAAATCAATCAACGTGATACATACAATACATTAACAAAAGAAAGAACAAGAATCATATGATCCTCTCAATAGATGCAGAAAAAGCATTTGACAAAGTACAGCATCCTTTCTTGATCAAAACTCTTCAGAGTATAGGGTTAGAGGGTACATACCTCAATATCATAAAAGCCATCTATGAAAAACCTACAGCGAATATCATTCTCAATGGGGAAAGGCTGAGAGCTTTTCCCCTAAGGTCAGGAACGCGGCAGGGATGTCCACTTTCACCACTGCTATTCAACATAGTATTAGAAGTCCTAGCCACAGCAATCAGACAACAAAAAGAAATCAAAGGCATCCAAATCGGCAAAGAGGAAGTCAAACTCTCACTCTTTGCAGATGATATGATACTGTATGTGGAAAACCCAAAAGACTCCACCCCAAAACTGCTAGAACTCATACAGGAATTCAGTAAAGTAGCAGGATATAAAATCAATGCACAGAAATCAGTGGCATTCCTATACACCAACAGCAAGACAGAAGAGAGACAAATCAAGGAATCGATCCCATTTACAATTGCACCCAAAACCATTAGATATCTAGGAATAAATTTAACCAAAGAGGCAAAGGATCTGTACTCAGAAAACTATAAAATACTCATGAAAGAAATTGAAGAAGACACAAAGAAATGGAAAAACGTTCCATGCTCATGGATTGGGAGAATCAACATTGTGAAGATGTCAATGCTACCTAGAGCAATCTACACATTCAATGCAATCCCCATCAAAATACCATCCACTTTTTTCAAAGAAATGGAACAAATAATCCTAAAATTTGTATGGAACCACAAGAGACCCCGAATAGCCAGAGGAATATTGAAAAAGAAAAGCAAAGCTGGCGGCATCACAATTCCAGACTTCCAGCTCTATTACAAAGCTGTCATCATCAAGACAGTATGGTCCTGGCACAAAAACAGACACATAGATCAATGGAACAGAATCGAGAGCCCAGAAATGGACCCTCAACTCTATGGTCAACTTATCTTTGACAAAGCAGGAAAGAATGTCCAATGGAAAAAAGACAGTCTCTTCAACAAATGGTGTTGGGAAAATTGAAAAGCCACATGCATAAGAATGAAAGTGGACCATTTCCTTACACCACACACAAAAATAGACTCCAAATGGTTGAAAGACCTAAACGTGAGACAGAAGTCCATCAAAATCCTAAAGGAGAACACAGGTAGCAACCTCTTCGACCTCAGCCGCAGCAACTTCTTCCTAGAAACATCGCCAAAGGCACGGGAAGCCAGGGCAAAAATGAACTTTTGGGATTTCATCAAGATAAAAAGCTTTTGCACAGCCAAAGAAACAGTCCACAAAACCAAAAGACAACCGACAGAATGGGAGAAAATATTTGCAAATGACATATCAGATAAAGGGCTAGTATCCAAAATCTATAAAGAACTTATCAAACTCAACACCCAAAGAACAAATAATCCAATCAAGAAATGGGCAGAAGACATGAACAGACATTTTTCCAAAGAAGACATCCAAATGGCCAACAGGCACATGAAAAAGTGCTCAACATCGCTTGGCATCAGGGAAATCCAAATCAAAACCTCAATGAGATACCACCTCACACCCGTCAGAATGGCTAAAATTAACAAGTCAGGGAACGACAGATGTTGGCGGGGATGTGGAGAAAGGGGAACCCTCCTACACTGTTGGTGGGAATGCAAGCTGGTGCAACCACTCTGGAAAACAGTATGGAGGTTCCTCAAACAGTTGAAATTAGAGCTACCGTTCGATCCAGCAATTGCACTACTGGGTGTTTACCACAAAGATACAAATGTAGGGACCCGAAGGGGTACGTGCACCCCAATGTTTATAGCGGCAATGTCCACAATAGCCAAACTGTGGAAAGAGCCAAGATGTCCATTGACAGATGAATGAATAAAGAAGAAGTGGTATATATACACAATGGAATATTATGCAGCCATCAAAAGGAATGAGATCTTGCCATTTGCAACGACGTGGATGGAACTGGAGGGTGTTATGCTTAGTGAAATAAGTCAATCAGAGAAAGACATGTATCATATGACCTCACTGATATGAGGAATTCTTAATCTCAGGAAACAAACTGAGTGTTACTGGAGTGGTTGGGGGTGGGAGGGATGGGGTGGCTGGGTGATAGACATTGGGGAGGGTATGTGCTACGGTGAGTGCTGTGAATTGTGCAAGACTGTTGAATCACAGATCTGTACTTCTGAAACAAATAACGCAACATATTTTAAGAAAAAAGAAAAAGAAGAAGATAGCAGGAGGGGAAGAATGAAGGGGAGTAAGTCAGAGGGGGAGACGAACCAGGAGAGATGATGGACTCTGAAAAACAACCTGAGGTTTCTGGAGGGGAGGAGGGTGGGGGGATGGGTTAGCCTGGTGATGGGTATTGAGGAGGGCACGTTCTGCATGGAGCACTGGGTGTTATGAACAAACAATGAATCATGGAACACTGCATCAAAAACTAATGATGTAATATATGGTGATTAACATAACAATAAAAAAAGTAAAAAAAAAGTAGCCTGGGAGGATGGTGGAGTATGAGGATCCTAAACTAATCTCATCCCATTGATACACATAGATTATAGCCACATCAGTACATTTTAGAAAACAACCCAAAGACTTGCAGAACAGACTCTCCACAGTTCATCATAGAGAGGAGGCCACATCAAATATGGTAGGAGGGGTGGAGACCTGGTCAGGAACCAAACTCTTGGGGAAACTAACCACAAACAGGAGGGACACCACAAGCACAGAGAAGGGAGAACAAACCCCACACCAGGCACCCCAGACACAGGGGACCTCCATTAGGAAGATGAGTCCCCATAACATTCAGCTTTGAAAGCCAAGTGGAGCTTAACTCAAGGTACTTTATTTTTTTCACCAAGTTTTTATTTAATTTCCAGTTAGTTAGCATACAGTGTAATATAAGTTTCAGGTGTAGAATTTAGTGATTCAACACTTACATATAACACCCAGTGGTCATCACAAGTGCCCTCCTTAATCCCCATCACCTATTTAACCCATACCCTGCCCCCCCCACCTCCCCTCTTTTAACCATCAGTTTATTCTCTGTTAACTCCAGGTACTTTAAAAATCAGTGGGCTCAGCTTTGGGAGAGATAGAGGTGATAAAAAATTGAGTTTTTACTTTTAAAGAGACAGCATAACAACCCCACCAAGATACAGCATAGATGTAGCAATTTGAAAAGCACCCAGGGTATATTGGAAGGAGATTTATTTTCTCATTTCTGAGCATGTGCTGGAAGGGCACAGATCTTTAGGAGACTTCTCCAAGAACAAAAGAGATGGCAAGCGCCATTCCCTCAACCCTCCAGCCTAGATACCCAGACACCTGTGGGAAACAGTGAGAACATTCTCTGTATAGCTTACTAACACAGTGTGCCCTGTGCTGTGTTCTGCAGATCCACCCCATCCAACCTGCTCTACTCAGCAGGAGTCCCTCCAAAGTGGTGCTCAATGCATCTCATTCTGCAAGCAGTACAAGTAGAAATCCCTGTAGTTCAGGGGTCACTGCAATCCCAACAGATAGACTGAGGGCAGATATCTGGTCTGTCTGCAGGACCCTCCCACCAACAAAAGCTCCTCAGAGGACAATGCCAGGAGAGCACCCAGCAATTTGGTCCAACCTCAGCCCCAGTAGATGGGCTGAGGGCAGGCATCTGGTCTGACCCAACTACAAACCCAAGGCAGGCCTAGACTAGCCCTTAATAGCACAGGGGCCAAATTCTGCCCTGCAAAGATAGCTATTGCAGATGACTGGACTAAAGGCAAACATGGCTCAGCCACAACTGTAGGGCACATACAACACACACAGGAGACACCCCTGAAGTTCCTCATTCTGGTTTGAAGAGGGAACATTGTGCTACAGAGGCACTACAGGAAATCATTTTCATAAGGCCACTATTTTCAAGATCAGGACATGTAGCTGACTCTCCTAATGCACAGAAACAAATGCAGATAGACAAAATGAGGACACAGAGGGATGTGTCCAAATGAAAGAACAGGACAAAAGTTACAGCAAAAGAGCTAAATGAAAGGGAGATAAGCAATATGCCTGATAGAAAACTCAAAGTAATGGTCGTTAAGATACTTAGTGGATGATCTCAGTTAGACCTTCAACAAAGAGAGAACATAAAAAAGAACCAATCAGAGATGAAGAACTCAATAACTGAAATTAAAAATACAGTAGAGGGAATAAATAGAAGATCAGAGAAAGCAAAAGAATGGATAAGAGAGCTGGAAGACAAAGTAATGAAAAGCAACCAGGCTGATATATATATCACTGGATACACACACACACACACACACACACACACACACACACTCACACACACACACACTCACAGACACACTCAGTGACATCATCAAGCTCAATAACATTCACATTAGAGGGATCCCAGAGGAGAAGAAAGAGAAAAGATAGGTAATGGCTCCTAAGAGTATGTTTTCACTCCCTTTTTTGGGAGGAGGGAACACCTCAATGCCTATCCAACATTTCTAATATGAGACATCAAATTACACAGAATCAGAAATTCTTAAGGGCCAAGAAAAGTGGCAGTTGATACTGTGCCTTCCTTTTCTCCTCCTCTATTTTCTTCCCTTTTTTATGTCTCTATACATCTTTATATGGTACTCTTTCCCTACCATGGCTTTCTCTCAGTTCCCCTTCTTTTCTTTTTCTTTTTTTAAAAAAGATTTTATTTTATTTATTTGACAGAGAGAGACACAGTAAGAGAGGGAACACAAGCAGGGGGAGTGGGAGAGGGAGAAGCAGGCTCCCCTCTTAGCAGGGAGCCTGATGTGGGGCTCGATCTCAGGACCCTGAGATAATGACCTGAGCCGAAGGCAGACAATGACTGAGACAACCAGGCGCCTCTCGCCTTATTTTCATTATAGGTTATAAAGTATTTAAGCATTTCTGAAAATAGAAAATAACACAGAAAAGCAATATTAAATTATTTGGGCTTATATGGGTTTTAAATTCTTGGCTTAAGGGATCTATGGAAAGAGCTAACTTAGACATTTTTTATCTTGATCTGTATGGCTAGTTGACATGCTTTTTACACAAGATTTTTTGAAATACTCATAGGTGACTTTTCTCAATGCCTGTTTGATATTTTGTTAAGTGAGAGTTAATACACATCTTTGTAATGCTGTTTAGACTATAATTTTTTTCTTAAGTCTATAAAAGACTGAATAGGAGCATTTTAAATTGCCTAAAATTCTTATTGCATTTACAAACAAGGAGATAGAGAAAAGTACTGCTGAGAAGGCAGACCTTCTACAAAGGATTTTGTCTTAGTGAGTTAAAAAGAACTATAAGAGTACATAAAAATGGTTCAGAATATTTTTAGTAGTTGGGTTTATTTCTTATACAATCATTTAATTTGTGAAAACAATAGAACAATCTTGATGTTTCACTCTTTTTTAACCAAGAAAATCTTAAATTATATTATTAAAAAATTAGATTACTCTAGAACATAAATAGCATTGAAAACTACCTTTCTCCATTTTTCTTTCCTCTTAAACCTGACAGATAAACTTTGAAGGTAGGTCTTCATTTAGAAGGAAGGATTGTATATGCTACAGAATCATAGATGAGGAAAGAACATATGCTATGGGTAGAGCATATCACATTAGGGAGGAGTAATAGATAAGACTTGGAAGGAGAGCTGAGCCGAGCTAGAAAGTACCTTGGCTATCACTGTTAATATGGGTATAGTGCAGGAAATACACTGCTTTAGGTGTTTTGGATTATTTTCCCAAGAACACACAACTAATAGTTAACAGAATTGAGATTTGAATGTAGACAAGCTTGTCTCCAGAGTTTGTGCTCTTAATCACTATGCTATAGATAAATGTATGGATAATAGTTTTTTTTGAATAAAGTACAAACTAAGGATCAGGAAGCAAGTGATGATTGCATAGGGTGGCATTCATTATAGGTGTTTGGGAGGAAGTAAACTTTGGATTGATACTTGAAATATGTTATTTTCATGATGAGCAGAGAGGAAGCACAAGGTATCCAAAAGAAGAGTAAATACCTCATTTGATTCTTTGTCTTAAAGTAATTTTGCATTTTCTCTCTTCTCTTTTACTACCCTCCCCTGCCCTTCATTTCCTTCCTCTTCCTCTTCCTCCTTCTCTGTCCCTATTTTTTTTCTCTTTCTCTTTCATTTGTATCTCATTTGTATCTCTATTTCTATCTCTCTCTTATCAGGGGATTGGAATAGAGAGAGGAATTCAAGTCACAAAGCCATTATAACTTTGTTTATAGTTTAAAATAAGAAACAGTTGTTTCTAAGGTATATTTTGCAGTTAATAGACAAATAGAAACATATAATGTATTTCTTGATCATATTTACAAACTATAAATGTTTCGGATCTTATTTCTCTTTAGAGCTCTCAATATGGTGTTTTCATAACACATTGTGGATCTGCATTACAATTACACTAATGAAGAACTCCATCACCAAATCTACTTATTACACCCAATTATAAAACCTGAGCTGCTTGGCTAAGGTATTCATTAACCTTTTCAGAGCTTATTATAAGAAATCTAATCACACAGAGGTTGTAGACTGCATTCTGAAAATGAGTCTAGTTGTCATGTACAGTAAATTTTTAATACCCAAATTCTCTGTAAATTGGGCAGTTTCCTGAAATTGAATGAGGAGACTCTATTTAATCAGCTTAAAAGTATGAAATTTGAATTCATTTGCACTGTAAAAATAATGACTATATCTGAGATAAATGCGGAAAGAACATTTTACTTTTTATTCTAATTAAAGTTCTTGCATTTATTAATTTTATTTTTTATATGCTTTAAGGCTTATAAATTCTGATTGAAATTATAAATTCAGTAATAAACATTGCCAATTTGTGTCTCTCATTCCAACATTCTCTTAAAATACTGAAAGAAAATTAAGTATTTTGTTTTTAATAAACACACTTAGCTTCAGCTTCACATTACTTCTATAGTGTAGAATGCAGACCAACCTTGTTTATATACCATATGTGGAGTACTGTTAATTCAAGTTATTTGTTCTTAAATTGTTAATATTGCTTGAATTAACACTACTACACTATATATAAAATTCTATGTATAAGAATGATTTAAAAATCATAGTTAATTTCAGTCTTCAAACTGCTTACCTTTTCCATTACATTTGGCATTGTTAGTAAGTTCCAACTTCTAAAATGTTTATTTTCCCTTGTTTCTCCTTTTTCTCCTATCTCTTTGAACATCTTTTATCTGTTTTTGTCAGTTACCCTTTTACTTAATTGTGGGCTTCCTTGTGGCTCTATGCATGTCTATGTTTTTTCTTAACACATAATGTATTATTTGTTTCAGAGGTACAGGTCTGTGATTCATCAGTCTTACACAATTCACAGTGCTCACCATAGCACATACCCTCCCCAATGTCCATCACCCAGCCACCCCATCCTTCCCACCCTCCTCCACTCTATTTTTATATTCTTATTCTGACAATCCTTTCTAGAAAATATAATTTCTTCTTGTTCTCAATTTTTATCTATATGCTAACCAAACTTAATTTTTCTTTTAACCACTTATTCATTTATTTAAAAAATATTTTTGAGTGCCCACTATGTGTTAACTATTTTCATATGCATTGGATTAAGCATAATCCTTGTCTTCTAGGAACTTATAGACTAATGAGGGACTTAGGAAAATAGATGTGGAGTTTTTAGTCCAAGGTAAAGGCTTTGGTAAGTACTTTTGTGGTTGTGTCAGAATATATAGGAATGGGGTATTAAGATATAAGACAAAGTTCTTTTTAAACATGTGAAGAAATATCTGTAGAATTTACTTTATTAAAATAATATTTAACCTGTATTATATATACATACAAATATTTTGTGATAGTGACTGAAATGTCCTAATATTAGTAATATCCATTATTCATTTTAACAGCCTCTTCTGAAAACTAAGTTGAGTAGTGCCTTATTAATGTATTCTCAGGATATTCACTGTAGACATATGAAAGTTGTGACAAAGTTCTTAAAAATGACAGACATTAGCATAGAGATATAGACATTGATTATAAGAGTGAGAGTTGTCTTACTGTTAAGCATTTTAAAAATATGAGTTGGTGATAGACCTAACATTTACTTATCTACTTAGCTCTTCACCAATATTCTCATTTTACCTATTACAACTAATTTCATCATTAAATATTCTGAGAATTGTTTCCAATGTAGAGATGCAGATTCAGGTTTAAGAATTTTTTGAATCAAGTGTTGGCATAGGAAAGACAACTAATATGATCTTGCTGTAAAATACATTATTAAATGCCTGAAGCTATTGGCAATGAGTTCTAAAGGCCAATATGTGAAGGGCAGATGCAACTACCTGCACATTTAAATATTCCCATTTCTTAATGGCAGTGCAAGGGAAGTTAAAAGTCAGTCATCATATGATGCAGTGAATCATATCAGCAATTTCTTGTATAAGCGACATGGAAATTGGAGTAGACAGAAATGTGGATAATTTATGAATTTTAGTGCCACCTGTAAATGCAGATGATTTTTGCAATTATATTCTATTTCACTTTTAGTTGACTAATGCAGATAACGAAAAGATTTCTTGTTAAAAGCAGAAGAGCAAGCTTTTCTTTAAAACATCAAGGAAACTACATGCTAAAGTACTATTGATTGAGTTTTTAGCCCTGGACACTAATAAATGCTCCTGGAGTAAATTTCTCTTATTATAAGATTGAAAGAAAGAAAATGCTGTTGAGAAGCACAGTGGTCAAGAAGACAGACTCAGAAGCTAGACTGTATTGTTTCAAACTTCAGCTCTACCAATTATTGGCTCTGTTCTCTTGAGAAAGTTATTTAACCTTTTAATGGTTCAATGTAGTTATTTATTAAATAAGGATGATAGTTAGAATACCTAACTCCTAAGGTTGTTGTGAGGATTAAAGAAGATTAATATAGATAAAGCACTTACAACACTACTTGGTATGTTCTTGCTATTGTATTTTTAAGACCAGTACAAAATAATGCAAAATGTTAAAAAATGTAATGCTTTTAATTTATGTGAAAGTAATTTAGAAACTATAAGCATAATAAAACTAAAAGTTTTAATTTATATATTTCAATAGTTATGTATTTAAAAAGACTTCCAGTTTAAGATAATGGAATGCTTGAGACATCTAAATAATTCACCAATGATACAAATGCTATCTCATGAAAACGCAACTCTCAATGAAAGCATGTTCCTAAACATCCCCTGGTAAAATTTATGAACAGAGAGGACAAAAGGAAAAAATAGAAAGTGATACAACTTCCAGAGTTAAAAAAAAAGTTTTTTCTAGAGGCTGAAGGTCATCTGGGTTCAGACATCTCATAAGCAGCAGTTGAAGACAACTTTAACCCATTTATAGAGTTCTAAAGGGGAAAAAGATTGCCTATCTAGAAACCTATACTATACATCATTTGATCATTCTACTAGAAGGGCAAAATATTGGGGAGGTGGGGTAACCGGGTGATGGGCATTAAGGGCATTAAGGGCATTAAGGAGGGCACGTGATGTGATGAGCACTGGGTATTATATGTAACTAATGAATCATTGAACATTATATCAAAAACTAATGTACTATACATTGGCTAATTGAATTTAAATAAAAAAATTAAGATAAAAATAGTCATTGACTTAAAATAGTACTAATATAAGAATTAAAACAGCTAATATTTATTGAGCACTTACTATGTGATAGTCATTCATCTGAATATATGAATTTTGGTCCCATGTGTAAATGCAGCCATGTGCATTTTTTATATATATAAAAGATAAAACTCTGTTTACCTATCAGTCAGTTAAGTGGCCAACTGGCCAACTCTTGATTTCAGCTCAGTTCATGATCTCAGGGTCATGGCATCAAGCCCCGCATTGGGCTCCCTGCTCATCAGGGAGTCTGCTTGAGGATTCTCTCTCTCTCCCTCTCCCTCTGTCCATCCCCTTACTTGCTCTCTCTCTAAAATACAGAGTTTTACAGAGTTTTACAGAGTTTTACAAAAAACTCTGTTTGCCTATATATAAATATATATAATCTAATTGAATCCTTTATTTTATAGATGAGGAAACTGAGAAAACTGAAGCACAAGGTCACACAGCTAGAGAATGGCTTAATGGGTATTCAAACTCAAATAACTTGGATTCAGAGTAGAAAAATAGCCTCTCCAAAATACACTGGAAATTTATTTACAATAAAATAATAAAGAAGGGCAACTGGGTGCCTCAGTCAGTTAAGCGGCTGCCTTCAGCTCAGGTCATGATCCCAGCGTCCTGGGATCTAGCCCTGCATCAGGCTCCTTGCTCAGCAGAGAGCCTGCTTCTCCCTCTCCCTCTGCCTGCCTGCCACTCCCCCTGCTTGTGCTCTCTCTCTCACTATCTCTCTGTGTCAAATAAATAAATAAAATCTTTAAAAATAATAATAATAATAAAGAATGGGAAGATGGGAAGATGGACAAACAGTAAAATGGTCTAAACTTCCACTAAGCTATTTAAACCAATTCTTCTTTCTATAACTCCCAACTTTCTGGTGGTTGTCCATAAGAACCCATTATCTCACCACATTAAAATAAGATAACCTATGTATAGCTTCCATAGCTTTACTTCAGCCTCATTGACTCTCAATTCATAGTATGTGACACTGACTGGGAGAATTCTTTTCTTGAAGTAAAGTGAAAGTTAAATTCATCATCCTGAGTTATGTTTATGGGAAGGTTACACACACACACACACACACACACACACACACACACACACACATTTATCACTCCAGTGGTAGAATCACTGACTTTCTGTGAGGTCATATAATTGATAACTGTGAGTAAACTCATATATAAAATCCTTGCATAGTGTTTACAAGTATGACCCAGACAAAGAAAAGTTCCTTTTAAGGTAATTTTTATATTTTGGCCCCAAAAGCTACACATATATTTACAAAGATAGAATTCAATCTCATATACCAAAGACCTGAATTCCAAAGTCCCAAGAAGAGATGGTGAAATGTCAATGGAGAGAATGGGAGAACCTTTTATTTCTGTCCCAATTTTTGGTCCTTATTTTATTTTCACATAAGATTGGTAAAATCAGTTCCAGCTTCTGAAACAAGTATAGTACTGAGAAATAGGCTTTATATTTGCACTGTTTTGTTTTGGTAAAATATATTTGGCTTGTCGGCACTTTCTCATCAATAACCTTCTCATCATATATCTTACGGTCTATTATACAAGTCAGAGATTATTAGCAAAAATAAAAACAATAAGGGAATTGAGGACAATGGTAAGGGTATTGTTGGCATAATTGGCTTTGTGCTATGTCATTGGTATGAAGTAACTTAAATCCAGGAGATCATTAAAGTAGAATGATGAGGATTTGTATATTACATGTGTTTGAAGAAAAAGTTTACTAAGAGTGAGGAAGTTGAAATGAGGTGATCACCAGGCAAGGTTATCACAACTATGTATCTAGGTCACAGTAAAGTTCTGTACATAGGAATTATTCAATAAATATCTGTTGAATGAATAAGTGAATAATGTTGTGTATCTGGATCATCAATATTGACCATAATGTAATTAGGATGTTGGTTGAAGTTGAGGTGAAAGATTATGCATTATTCTGGTTTTTTCTTCTTTTGTTTACTCAAGATTTCACTTTGCAGTGCAAATGAAATATTTTGGTGAATAAGATCCATCTCAAAAGTCTCAAACCACCCCCATAACTTTAATAATTACTCAGTGCATTATCGTTATCACATCTGAGTTTATACGCGGCAAATCACAAAGCATCAATCTATAGCAGCAATTATAATCAAGACAGTCAATTAGTTTTAAAGATTCAGTAAATTATTACTCAGGTTTCTTTATAATGAATAAGTCCATTATATTCTTTTTAAGCAGGTATGATTTTGTAGAGGACAAAAATTATCCATTAACTTTCCTGGCACAGTGTTCTGATACAGTGAATATTTAAATTTTTTATCTATTGCTAACAAGTGCTAGAATAGTACACCATCAATAATTGCTATAAGTTTTTATTAAACATGACAAGATTCCATCTGAACTGTGAGATCAAAGATACAGTTTGAAAAACACATTTCCTGATAGTAGAAATGGAGAGGAAATAAAAGAATAGCATCTGAGGAAACTACTGCAAACTCAAGCTTCACCTCTAGGCTGCAGAATCCACCTGAAAAATACAGTTTCACCATGCTTCCTCAACATTATGTCCAAACTAAGAAAAGAGAATTATGCTAGTTCTATAATAACATGATTTTCACATTCTGGACTTTTAAAAAATTCTCAATTCTCTGGAATATGGCCTAACGTAACTTATTCAAAAAGTCTAAATGGATAGTATATTTTTTCTGAATCCTTCTACATCTGAAAATTTAATTCTATTGTCTTTACACATGGAAGTCATCATGGCTGAATATAAGAGACACGTCAAATCCTTTTTCTACCAGAGCTCTTTAGATGTCATTATATTGTCTTCAGGACCATGATATTACAGATAAATATGGGGTCAGCTCTTTTTTTAAGATTATTATTTTCCCCTTCCCAGATGCCCACAGCACTTTGAAATTACCTTTATAATATAAGTTTTTAACCAGAATATATTTAGATGTGGGTTTGTTTTCATTACTTTTGTCTGGAAGTTAGTATGGGTTTCTTTTCCCTATTTTTGTCTGGAAGTTAGGAAGACCTCTCAAAGTGCATACACGGGTATTTCTTCAACTCAGGAAGGTTGTTTTCCACTATATTTTTTATTATAATTTCTGTTACATTTGTTCCTTAGGTATATCAATTATCCACAGGTTAGATCTCTATTTTTTTTTTACATAGACACAATTTTCCTTCTCATTTTCACTCTTTTTCCTTTCCTTAGGACTCTAGTAAAACTTCCTAAATTTTTACTCCACATTATTAATTTGATACTCTACAGTATATTTCTTCTTAGTAATTCCAATATGCATTTTAAATTTTCTGATATTCTATTGCATTTTCAGTTTTTTGAAATCCTTCTTTATCTTGTCAATCTCCCTTTTCACCTATTTTTGTTGCCTGTTTATCTCAGAATGTTGTCCATATGATTGTGCTTTTGTATCTCCAGGGCGTGTTTTCCCCCCACTATGTTTAGTATGTCAAAGAGTTATAAGATTTTCTTCTGGATCTTGGAGGGACTCATTTGCTGTGATATTCTTTTGAATTTTATGTTCCATTTCCCCAGTCTTCTGTAATTTTTTTCATAGCCTATGTGCTCAGTTTTTTCTCTTTACTCATTTTCAAATGAGGCAAGTTCTCTTCGGACAAAATATTTGGCAACAGGACCAATGAGTTGTTCGCCTTTGATCCCAGTCTTTGCCAACTCAAAGAATGGCTGAATAGCTTTTCTGGTCCATAGTTAGAGAAGTTAATGTCTGCATATTTTAGTATTATTTTCAGGTTTTTAGCTGCCATGTACTTAACATAGTTTTGCTTTAATTCAATAATTTTTTTCCACATCCAACCTTGTTCCATAATGTACTCTGAAAATTTATAATTTCCAGGCCCTAGCTATAGTGGTTTATTTGTGGACCTTACATGTTCCCAGAAGAAAGTATGCTACTGCCAAATGCCTGTCCAGTCATATTTCTGAGTAGCTATCTCTCAATGAACATAAAAAGATGGATAGAATATAAAGTAACACCTTCACAGTAGAGATATGGTTGTCTAGAGTTCTGGTTAGTATGGATCCTGGAACTCTGAGCCATGAGCCACAGTGTAGAATTACATAACCTCATCTATATCACTCCTGCCCATCTTACTTTCATGAGGCAAACTTTTGCTAGTTTCTTAGTCTGGTCACATTGGCCCAGACACTGGCCTTTGTTTGTTTTTATTTTTGCTCTGTGTGTGTTCTCATCATTTTCTGTGGATTCATGATATTTTCACAGAAAGTTGGGAAAGACTTCATCAAGGGCTAAAAGCTATATATATTTTAAGCCAGAAATTGCCAATCAATTATTCAATATAGCACATGTTACAGATTGATAAAAGAGTGTGACAGAATTGATGCAAATTAATCATCACTACTGGGGAAAACATCTCAATGCTCTATCATTAGTTGTTAAATAGTTTCATCATCTTTTTAGATTGATAGAATATCACACATACAAAAATATTACCTTGATTTGAGTAGTCTCAGAGCAAAATTCTAGCTTAGAAAATCCACTTACTACCATTGTTTCAAGTGGTGTGAATATTTCATTTTCCTAACATAAAATATAAATATATAATTGCAATTAATTTGCTTAACTTATGAAGGCCATAGTAAGGTTTAAAGCATAACCTTAGAGTATTAATAAGCAGTTTATAAATTCATACTTTACCATGACAACTGAAAAGTGTTACTGAGTACATTAAAAATAAGCTCCCTGCATCACACATAAGAGTTTGATTAACCAAAATCCTCACTCTCTGCTTACATTAACTGCCTTTTCCATACCATACCTAGAAAAGAATATCACTTTACTATCTTTCATATTGCTCATACTCACCATATCATCTGCTAAATCCAAGTTGGCATCATCATCAGAAGGGAGTAGACTCCTTCAGTGCCTTCCTTGTGCTTTCTGTTAGTAGCCAAAAGCTCTTTTACTTTGCCCAAATTGTCAAGCCCATCTGCCAGTAACTTCTCCAGCTTATTATGCCATCTGCCAGGCACTGACCTATCACTCCCCTTGGTCCAGATGTCACATTGTATGTGTCTGGTATCTTAAAATATTCCCTACTGTTTCACATTCTTCCAGAATATAGAGAAATGACTTAACCTGACATTTGAAATCTAGCTACAGCTGGAGCAAAAAGAACTGGTATTTTACCTTGTGAAGCATTCCAACTATTCAATGCAATAAGTATTTTCTCAAAATAGCAGTGGAGTGTTTCAGTGTAGAATAAGATGGTTGGGATTTTTTTCTAGGAAATACTGACTGAATGAGAGGCAAATATTCATGTATAGCCAGTGACTTTCCTGAGTAAACATGAGAGCAATTTTGAAAGGGGTATATGTTTAAAATCTTTAAGTTAAAATTTATCCTTCTAAAATACAGCAGTAACATTACTGGGAAACGTCACAAAGTAGAAAACAAAACACAGGTTTTATGGTAGGAGGGCAATGACAGAATCTCAGCTCTCTTTTACTAGTTCTAGGTTCTTGGGCAATGTGTTTAACCTTTCTGAGTTTTAGTTTATTCATCTGCAAAATGGAAACAGAACCCTACCTCATAAGATTGCTGCCAGAATTAACTAAAGCTGTGTACCCTAATATGTTAATTTAATACACTTAAAGTCACTCAGTTACTAGTTGGTTGATTTTTAGAGAGGCTCAACACTAAAAAAAAAGTTATCACCCATACTTAAGTGACTAGTTCCTGGAGAGTAACTGATATGCTGCAGAAAGAGCCCCCTACACTAAAAAATGAGCTTCCCTTCATTTCTCATATTGAATTCTGGTATTTCAATGGAGGTTAGGCAATAATGTACAATGATATCCCACCACCATAAAACCCTGTATATATTTACAGAACTCTATTTTGTGGATATTGGTATTTTTAGCTCAATTTAAAATTTGCATTCCTTCATTTCTGATGGGTGAGGTATTAAAGAACCACTAAATTGAATGAGAGATCATTGATAGCTGTATCAAAGATAGCAGCAGAAAATATTCAAATCAACACACACACACACATTTTAAAATGAGAAAGTATACCAGAACATTATTTTGAAATACCCACTTATTAAAAAATGGTATTTGTTATCTAAATGTCATGAAAAGCAATTCAGTGAAGCTATGATGATCAAACTGTCATCCTGTTATACCAGCATTCACTGAATAAAAAGATAAAGAAGCATAAATCAGCTACCACGAAACTCATTGAGATGAAAAACATGTACAAGTTTTTATTTGTATGTTGCAGCAGAGGACCATTCTCCTGATGTGTAAAATGGCAATTGTGTTATTTTTATAAAACTATTAGGCAAATAATGACATATTTTAATATATTGCATACTAAACACTCTTCAGCACAAGTAAAATGAATATACATGTCTAAGACCTACACAAAAACTTATACATCTACATATCCATGGACAGAATATTGCACTACTTTTTAAGGTTTTTAAATTTTTCCCTTTATCCATTCATCTGTTGAAGGACATCTTGGCTCTTTCCACAGTTTGGCTATTGCGGACATTGCTGCTATGAACATCAGGGTGCATATGGTCCTTTTATTCACAACATCTGTGTCTTTGGGGTAAATACCCAGTAGATGCCCTTCAACAGACAAATGAATAAGGAAGATGTGGTCCATATATACAATGGAATATTACTCAGCCATCAGAAAGGATGAATACCCGATTTTTACATCAACATGGATGGGACTGGAGGAGATGATGCTAAGTGAAATAAGTCAGGCAGAGAAAGTCAATTATCATATGGTTTCACTTATTTGTGGAACATAAGAAATAGCATGGAGGACATTAGGAGAAGGAAGGGAAAAATGAAGGGGGGGAAATCAGAGGGGGAGACGAACCATGAGAGACTAACTGTCAGAAACAAACTGAGGGTTTTAGAGGGGCAGGGGATGGGGGGATGGGTTAGCCTGGTGATGGATATTAAGGAGAGCACATACTGCAAGGAGCACTTGGTGTTATATGAAAACAATGAATCGTGGATCACTACATCAAAAACTAATGATGTATTGTATGGTGACTAACATAACATAATAAAATTAAATTAAATTAAAAAAATTATGCTCAGTAATATTTCAATAAATAAATAAATAAATAAATAAATAAATAAATAAATAAATTTTCCCCTTTTATTTGAGCAAAGAAAATATCTAATGTAACATATGTAACCTACGCAGAACAAATAAAGAGTATTCAATTTAAAATGACCAATACCAACAAATATCTCTCACTGCCTTAGGTCCCATCTACTGCAATCAGAACTCTCAAAGATACTACACTGAAGATGATTTCTTAAAAAATAGAAAACATCAGCTTATGAGTACCAGAAATAGAAGAAGAAAATATAGTAAAAATTTAAGGGTAGTATTTTGTATAGGCCTGGCGTACCTCAAATAATATTTGCATGTAGTTAATCCCTATTCTGTATCTCCTTACATAATGCTTGAAAGTTTTTCTTTATCTCCTGGGAATATTAAACACTATTATTAACTATTTAAATCATACTGCTTTCTTAAAATTTTTAGCTAAAAAAATTTCTTAGCTGAGATCTATGGCACTAAGGGAATGAAAATACTTTTAAAATTAGACTTTTTTGAGGGAAGATAGAGTATTGATTAAAACTTTCTTTAATAATACTTTTGTGTTTTTTAATTACTTTATAATTTAGATACACATATACATGTATATGAATATTATCTTATATATAACTACATTTTGTCTCCCTAGAATGCCTTATTTCTAGTTTGTAGGTACTTTATAACCAGTCTATATTCTTTCATTCAAGTGTTTATTAAACACCTACTAAATGTCAGGCACTATGCTTGTTGCTAGGTATACAAGACAAAATTCCCATGGTGCTTGTCCTCATGGGACTTGTAGAATTACTGTATCCATATTAAAATTCAAAGAAAAGACAAAATTGTGGTTTAGTGTAATTTTAAGGAAAATTTACATTAGAATTTTCTGAATAATTGGCCCTAGAATATAGGGCCAATTGGTTTATGATTGACTATGTGTTTAACAACATTCTCTGAGCACTTCATTGGGTTATCATAATTATTTTTATGCAGTTTATCTCTTTTCATAAACAAAGCCAACATGGATGTACAGATGTAACTGTATAAATAAAGCCCTAAGTATTTATATTTCTCATTTGTCTTTCTCAATGTCGAGAACGAACCATATAAAGTATATTTGAGTAGGTAGCTATCTTTGTACTTATCACTCAATATAAATGCAGATGTCACCCCCATTTTAATGTTGCATTTCCTGGGTTCTCAAGGACGGAAGGCACTTGGAGTGTTCTAATTCCATAATATGGAGATATGTTCATTTTTCATGAAATTTCAAAGGTCTTTTTCCCTATCTTATAATATCTTACAGCTTCATACTTAATAGTGTGAAGCTATTAGTATGAAGCTTAATAATGAAGCTTCAGGTTAACTATTGGTTTACTGGTATTTTGTTTATTGTTAGCATGTTATATTTCAATATGGGGAAATATACTAAAGAACATAGAGAATGCCATATTTAAGCTTAACTCTATTAAGAATCTTCTAGACAGTGTCTATTTTCAATCTTTCATAGATACTCAAGATTGAGATCATGTTTTAGACAAGTATAAATAATCACAGAATAACTATATAAAAGATTATCTCCAACTACATGTCATAGACTCTTTTTTCACTGAACAGTTGTTCAGTTCTCCTTTATAAGTTATGTAGTATGATATACAGATTTATGAGAATAGATCAAAGTCTATTATTTATAATTTAAGCATCTTTAATTTTTAATGTAAATATAATTGTGAAACTGATTAAACATTAATTTAAATTATAACACAATTACTTAGCAATTACATTAAAAGGTAGATGAAGATATAGAAAATCACTGGTAATTTTTATAGTATGTCTAGACATGAAGCAATATGAAAATATAATCATGATATAATATTGATTTAAAAGGTAAGATAAAACAGAATGTAAAGGGTAAGATTGATATGTAACTGTATTTATACACATAGAAATATATTTCACTGTAAAAAGGATGAAATCATACTGAAATATTAACAGTATTTACCTTTGGATTGTCAGAATATGGATGTTTTTGTTTTCTTCTTCATACATTTCTATATTTTCCAAATATTATAATGTGGTTATGTGTTACTTTATAACTATAAAACATGTCAAACACGACTTGTAAAAAATAATACAATGTTACATAGATTTTATAATGATTCTTCTTAAAAGTGGTTATAATTAAAAACCTTGGTGATTTAAATGATAAGCTATAGTTATCTGGAAAATCCACTTATGTTGAACTACTCAGTGCTCCACAAAGCCAAAATGAGAGACATTTTAAATTCAGAATTAAAGTCCAGACTGCAATATCTGTACTGGTTCTAGTCAAGTAACAAGACTGTGGTGTATAGGAACACTCTATAAGCAAGGCATTCCCTTAAATGTTCTGGTCCAAATATAATAGGCTACCAAATGAGACAAAACCTGCAAAAGCACTATGTAAATCAGTGAGTGCTATACAATTGTTAGTTGTTATTAATTATTTTGACGTCAGTGTTAATTTAAGTAAGTCAGCTAAAATTTATTTGAACAAAGCATACTTGTAGAAGAGCATTTTCATGTAGAGTAGCTTTGTACAGCTTGTTTTATGTTTTATCTCCCTCTACATTTACATGGTTGGATGTTTCTCATCCCAAATTTAAGAACTTCTTCATAAAGCTTAGACATTGATTGGAGGAAGGAGGAAACAGACAAGAGAAAGATCTCATTTCAAATAAATCAGAGCTTATTACTTTGTTAGCACTAAGGCATTTGCTAGTTTTTTTAATATTGAAGTACAACATCAGCCTTAAGATATGAATACTTGTAAAAGAATCTTTAAAAATATACAATATGGTCATGTATGCATCCACAAAAATAGTCCTCCATGATGCTATAGGTTTCAAAACATGAAACAGATCATTATTAAACTAGACTAACCATCCACTATCCTCCTATTGAGGGATCCTTAGAAAAATATTTTGTAGTTTGCCAAGCCAATAACAACTTTTAGTTCAAAATAGTTGTAGGGGGAGCAGCAAGATGGTGGAGGAGTCAGGGACCTAAATTTCGTCTGGTCCCAGGAATTCAGCTAGATAAGGATCAAACCATTCTGAACACCTACAAACTCAACAGGAGATCAAAGAAAAGAATAGCAGCAACTCTATGAACAGAAAAGGAATCACTCTCTGGAAGATAGGACGTGAGGAGAAGTGAATCAGAGGCAATATTCAGGAGAATAGATGGCGGGGGGAGGGGGCCTCCGTCAGCCAGCCACTAGCAAGTGATAGAGCAGCAGAGCACAAAATCGGAACTTTTAGAAGTCTGCTCCACTGAGGGATGTTGCTCCAGTGGCTAAGTGGGGGATGGAATCCTCACTGGGACAATGTGGTCTCAGGACCCTCAGGGTCACAGAAAGACTGGGGGTGCTGAGTGCGGCAGAGCTCCCAGGTATCGGTGTATATATATATAATATATATATATATATGTATATATATATGTATTTGGTTGTTTGCTTTCAAATTATTGAATTTTGAGAGATTTCTTTTATATTCTATATATATGTCCTTTATCAGATATTAGGTTTACAAAAGATTTTCCCCCTGTTTGTGATCTGTATTTTCATTCACTTAACACTGCTTTGAAGAATGAGAATCCTAATTCCTATAAAGATTGATATATCATTTTTTCTTTTATGAATTATGCCTTTGATGTCATATATTTACTTATTTTTATTTTTATTTTTTATATTTATTTATTATTTGACAGAAAGAAAGAGATTGAGCACAAGCAGGGGTAGTGGCAGGTAGAGGGAGAGGGAGAAGCAGGCTCCCTGCAGAGCAGGGAGCCCAATGCAGGGCTCGATCCCAGAACCTTGGGATTATGACCTGAGCTGAAGGCAGATGCTTAACTGACTGAGCCACCCAGGAGCCCCAGATGTCATATGTTTAGATTTTATTGAATTTCTAGATCACTGGGTTTATTATAGTTTTTATCAAATTTGGATATTTTTAAACTGTGTTATTTTTTGTTATTGAAGTATAGTTGACATACAATATTATATTAGTTTCAGTTGTACAACACAGTGATTTGATAATTCTATGCATTACTCAGTGCTCATGTATAGTCATCATACCATGTTATTAAAATATTATTGATGATATTCCCTAAGCTATACTTTCCATCTTTGTGACATACTTATCAAATTTGCATATTTTATAACCATGATTTCTTCAATATTTTTTTGCTTACCCCCTTCTCATCCCATTTGAGGACTCCAATTACACATATAGTAGGCTACTTTGAAGTTTGTTCCAGAGCTCTCTGGTGCTATTTTCATTTTTTCCCCACTCTTTTTTCTGCTTCATTTTAGATATTTTCTATTGGTAGTTACACAAGTTCACTAATATTTTCTCCTATAATTCCTAATCTATTTTAATGCTGTCAGTATATTTTATCTCAGATATTTTATTTTTCATCTCCCAAATTTTATTTGAAATTTTTGTATTTTCCATTTCTCTACTTAACATGCTTGATCTTTCCTCTACCTTCTTAAATATGTGTATAGTAACTCTTTTTTTAGAGAGGGAATGGGATAGGGACACAGAGAGAGAGAGTCCTAAGCAGGTGCCACACCCAGCATAGAGGCTGACATGGGCTCAATCTCAGAACTCTGAGATCATGACCTTAGCCAAAATCAAGAGTCAGATGGTTAACCGACTGAGCCACCCAGGTGCCCTTTTAATGTCCTTGACTCTAATTCTATCATCTCTATCATTTTTTAATCTGTTTCTAGTGATTGAGTTCTTGCCTTATTATTTTATTTTCTTCCTTTATTGCTTGCTGGATGATTTCTTACTGAATGCCACATATTGTGAATTTTAGCACCTTGTTAGGTGCCAGATATTTTTGTATTCCTATGAATATTCTTGATCTTTATTCTGAGACATAATCAGATTATTGAGATTCCGCTTGATTCTTTCAAGACTTACCTTTAGGTTTGTTAGGCAGGACCAGAATAGCTTTTAATCTAGGGATACTTTTGCTTTTTTTTTTCCATTTTGCTTGAAGCAGGACTTCTAGTCTTGTGGGTTTTGATATTCCAATATAAAAATACATCTGTTTAATATGTTTTGTCTAGTTTTCTCATTGTTAACTTAGGAAATCATGGAGAGAAATGAAGTCCCCCTTAATGATTTTGAATATACTTGCAGTATGGGTGATATATTCAGAGGAGTCATAATTGAATATATAGAATGAGTGAGAAGGTGAAAAAATAGAAATCAAGTAAATGACTAATATGGAGTAAAAATTATGACAGAAGAGATGATGAATTCAGTTTTGGATATTGTAACCTGCAGTATCAATGAGACATCAAGAAAGATATCAATCAGGGCATTGGAAATATGGACTGGAATTTGAGAGAAAGGTCAGAGCTGTATTGCCAAGGAAGAAAGAATGAAGAAAGAAAAGAATGTTAGAAAATAGCCCAAAAATGTTGTAACTGTTCAGTAGATGGGTGCTGAATAAAGGAATGAAAAAAAAGTCAGAGCTTCATTTAACATAAAGAAGGCAAGAATTCCCTTGATATTAAATTCTTAAAAAACGAAGTCCAGCAAAGTTGGACCTATTAGCAGTTTTGAAAGAACTATATTAAAAGAATACTGAAAAATTGAGGGGACAAAAATATTTCTGTGGTCATATCTATATTTTATATGACACCTACAAAATAAATGACATGATATATACTTTTCTTTTTTTAAAGATTTTATTTATTTATTTGACAGAGAGAGAGATAGCGAGAGCAGGAACACAAGCAGGGGGAGTGGGAGAGGGAGAAGCAGGCTTCCCGCTGAGCAGGGAGCCCGATATGGGGCTCGATCCCAGGACCTTGGGATCATGACCTGAGCCGAAGGCACACGCTTAACGACTGAGCCACCCAGGCACCCCTGATATATACTTTTCTGTGTAGCCATTACCTAGTCATATTGCCTATCAGATCAAGCTGTCTCATTATTGCATTCCTCTATAGGTTTATAAATGGAAGGCTTAAAATATCTGTAGAACCAAATGTAATTGGCACTGCATTGTGTATTTTCATTCTCATTTTTTTTCATCAGTGAAGTCATCCATGTCTTTAGAAGAGTATTTTCCAACAAAGCATTAGTTTCCACTTAGAAACGTATTTTCACACAAAGCATCAGTTTCTAAATCAGAATTTTGCTGTGCTATTAAATTGGTTTCCTGAGTTATACTACTCCTATCTTGTATTGAAATGTAAGTGGCTTTTGTTTAAATAAAGAAAGCTATTAATTCAGACAGTATCATAAATCACGATCTGATTTTTTAAGGTAAAAGTTCATTGTGTTTCCAGGTTACCAATATAATTTATTTTTATTATATTTTATTTAGCTTAAGCATTACTCATCTGATCCTTTAAATTGTATCCTCTTTAGAAGCCACTTATATATATTTTTAAAAGGTAAATGTAGTTCTAAAAACATAAATAAGCCCCCAAAGAAAAAAAATCCAAAAAAATATTTGAAATCCCTTAAGTGAAATTTTAAAATTATACTAAAATTTAGCTTTCTGAATATGGGTTGGGAAAATGTATCAAATATAAAATATTGTTCTTCCACATGCTTAGACTTTTATCTTTTTGTAATAAAAATTAGCCATTCAGAATCTTCAGGTTTCATTAAATAATTTTGTGATCAACATATATTTTGCAATAAGAAATATTTTGATAGACGAAGTTAAAGTACATCAAAACCTCAGGCTTAATTTTATGAAAAATAAGAGTAGCTGGTTTACTTGTCCTCTGCCTTTTTTAAAGCTCTGCTGCTCAGTGAAACAATAATCATTTTACTTTAAAACCATCTGGCCATTGGATATCCAATGGAAAAAAAAGACAGTCTCTTCAGTAAATGATGTTAGGAAAATTGGACAGCCACATTCAGAAGAATGAAACTGGACCACTCTCTTCCCCCATACAGAAAAACTCAAAATGGATGAAAGACCTCAATGTGAGACAAGGAACCATCAAAATCCTAGAGGAGAGCACAAGCAGCAACCTCTTCGAACTTGGCCACAGCAACTTCTCACAAGACATGTCTCTAAAGGCAAGGGAAACAAAAGCAAAAATGAACTATTGGGACTTCATCAAGATAAAAAGCTTTTGCACAGCAAAGGAAACAGTCAGTAAAACTAAAAGGCAACCTATGGAATTGGGGAAGATATTTGCAAATGACATTACAGATAAAGGGCTGGTATCCAAGATCTATAAAGAACTTCTCAAACTCAACACCCAAAAAACAAATAATTCAGTCAAGAAATGGGCAGAAGACATGAAGAGACACTTCTCCAAAGAAGACATACAAATGGCTAACAGACACATGAAAAAGGCTCCACATCATTTGCCATCAGGGAAATAAAATCAAAACCACAATGAGATACCACCTTACACCAGTTGGAAATGCTAACATTAACAAGACAAGGAACAACAAATGTTGGTGAGGATGTGGAGAAAGGGGAACCCTCTTACACTGTTGGTGGGAATGCAAGCTGGTACAACCACTCTGGAAAACAGTATGGAGGTTCCTCAAAAACGTTAAAAATAGAGCTACCCTACGACCCAGCAATGCACTACTGGGTATTTACCCCAAAGATACAGATGTAGTGAAAAGAAGGGGCACCTGCAACCCAATGTCCATAGCAGCAATGTCCACAATAGCCAAACTGTGGAAGGAAGGGAGATGTCCTTCAACAGATGAATGGATAAAGAAGATGTGGTCTGTATATACAATGGAATATTACTCAGCCATCAGAAAGGATGAATACCTACCATTTGCATCGACATGAATGGCACTGAAATGTATTATGCTAAGTGAAATAAGTCAATCAGGGAAAGACAAGTATCATATGGTTTCATTCATATGTGGAACATAAGGAATAGTGCAGAGGACAATAGGGGAAGGGAGGGAAAACTGAAGGGAAAGAAATCAGAGAGGGAGGAAAACCACAAGAGACTCTTGACTCTAGGAAAGAAACTGAGGGTTGTGGAAACAGAGGTCGGGGGGATGGGGTAACTGGGTGATGAACATTAAGGAGGGCAGTGATTTGATGAGTACTGGGTGTTATATGTAACTAATGAATCATTGAACACTATACCAAAAACTAATGATGTACTATACATTGGCTAATTGAATTTAAATTAAAATAATAATAAAGAGATCAATTTAATGAGAGGATATAACAATTGTAAGTATCTATGCACCCAACATAGGAGCACCAAAAGGAAGTTTATGGTGATACAGGCCTACCCCACAAACCAATAAAAATCTCAAATAAACAACATAACCTTACACCCAAAGGAACTAGATAAGGGGGAAACAAAGCCCAAACTAGTAGAAAGAAGAATATAATAAAGATTAGAGCAGAAATAAATTGAATACAGACTAAAGAAAACTATACAAAAAATTAATGTAACCAAGACCTGGTTCTTTGAAAAGAAAAAAACTAAATTGATAAGCCTTTAGACAACTCATCAAGTAAAAAAAAAAAAAAAAAGATGGAGGACTCAAATAAATAAAATCAGAAATGAAGGAGGAGAAATAATATCCAATACACAAATATACAAAAAAATAAGAGAATATTATGAAAAATTATATGTTAACAAATTAGACAACTTAAAAAAATGGATAAAGTCCTAGAAACATAGTTTTCCAAAACTGAATCAAGAAGAAATAGAAAATTTGAACAGACTAATTACTAGTAACAAAATTGAATTGGTAATCAAAAAACTACCAAAAAATAAATGTCTAGGACCAGAGGAATTAACAGGTGAATTCTGTCAATCACTTAAAGTAGGGCTAATACCTGTTTTTCTCAAACTATTCCAAAAAATAGAAGAGGAACCAAAACTTCCAAATTCTTTCTACAAAGCCAATATTATGCTGATTCCAAAACCAGACAAAGGCACTGAAAAAAAAAAAAAGAAAGAAAGAAAAGAAAAGAAAACTACAGGCCAATATCTCTGATTAACATAGATGCAATAATCCTTAACAAAATATTAACAAACCAAATTCAACTATATATTAAAAGGATAATTCACCATGATCAAGTGGAATTTATTCCAGGGATGAAAGGATGGTTCAATATTTGTAAATCAATCAATGTGATACATCACATTAACAAAAGGAAAGATAAAAACTATATGGTCATCTCAATAGATGTAAAAAAAATCATTTAACAAAATACAACATCCATTCATGATAAAAACTCTTGACAAACTATTGACAAACATATCCTAACATAATAAAAGCAATATATGAACATCCCCCAGGTAACATCATACTTAATGGTGAAAAACTGAAATCTTTTCCTCTATGATAAAACACTAAGCAAGTATGTCCACTCTCACCACTTTTATTCAACATAGTACTAGAAATCCTACTACAACAAGCAGATGAGAAAAAGAAATAACAGTCATCCAAATTGGTATGGAAGAAGTAAATCTGTCACTATTTGAAGATGGAATGACACTATATATAAAAAAACCTGAAGACTCACACACACACACACACACACACACACACACACACACAATTAGAACTGATAAATTGATTCATTAAAGTTGCACAATATGAAATGCATATACAGAAATCTGTTGCATTTCTATATACTAATAGCAAAGTAGCAGAAAGAGAAATTAAGAAAACAATTTCACAATTGCACCAAAAAAATTACCCAGGAATAAATTTAACCAAAGAGATGAAAGACCTATGTAAGATATTGAGGAAAGAAAATGAAGACACAAACAAATGGAAAGATTTACCCTACTCATGGATTGGAAAAGTTAATATTGTTACAATGTACATTCTACCCAAGGCAATCTGCAGGTTCAAGACAATCCCTATCAAAATATCAATAGCATTTTCCACAGAACTACAAGAACTAATCCTAAAATTTGTATGAAACCACAAAAAACCTCAAATAGCCAAAGCAATCTTGAGAACAAGGAAAAAAATTTTGCAGATTGCAAAAATATATTACAAAGCTAAAGTAATCAAAATAGCATGGTACTGGCACAAAAATGGACATATAGATCAATGAAACAGGCTAGAGAACCCAGAAATAAACCCATGCCTATACAGTCAGTTAATCTATGATAAAGGAGGCAAGAATATACAATGGGGAAAAGACAATCTTTAAAATAAATGGGAAAATTGAACAGTTACCTGCAAAGGAATGAAATTGGATCTCTCTCTTACATCATACACAAAAATAAACTCAAAGTGGATTGAAGACCTAACTGTGAGACCTGAAACCATAAAACTCCTAAAAGAACACATAGGCAGTAATCTCTCTAACATTAGCCATAGACACAATTTTCTAGATATGTCTCCTGAGGCAAGGGAAATCAAAGCAAAAATAAACTATTGGACATCTCAGCTCCTTGCACAGTTTGGCTATTGTGTACATTGATGCTATGAACAGATGAATGGATAAAGAAGATGTGGTTCATATATATAATGGAATATTACCCAGCCATCAGAAAAGATGAACACCTACGATTTGCATCATCATGGATGGAACTGGGGAGGATTATGCTAAGTGAAATAACTGAAGCAGAGAGAGACAATTATCATATGTTTTCACTCATATGTAGAACATAAGGAATAGCATCTAGGACCATAGAGGAAAGGAGAGAAATCTGAATGGGAAGAAATCAGAGAGGGAGACAAACCATGAGTGACTCTAGACACCGGGAAACAAACTGAGGGTTACAGAAAGGAGGGAGTGGGGAGATGGGGTAACCGGGTGACGGGTATTAAGGAGGGCACATGTTTTGGTGAGCACTGGGTGTTATACACAACTAATGAATCATTGAACACTGCATCAAAAACTAATGATGTACTAGATGTTGGCTAACTGAACATAATAATAAAAAAATTAAAAAATAAAAATAATAAACTATTGGGACTACACCAAAACAAAAAAGCTTTTCCATAGCAAAGGAAACCATCAACAAAACAAAAAGGCAACCTACTGAATGAGAGAAGATATTTGCAAATAATATATTCAATATAAGGAAATTATGCAACTCAACACCAGAGAAACAAACAATCCAAATACAAATGGGCAGAGGATCTGAATAGACATTTTTTCCAGAGAAGACCTATAGAAAGCCAACAGACACTTGTAAAGATGCTCAATATCACTAATCATCAGGGAAAGCAAATCAAAACTGCAATAAGATAGTACCTCACACCAGTCAGAATGGCTAGTATCAAAAAGACAGGAAATAGCAAGTGTTGGTGAGGATGTAGAGAAAAGGGAACCCTTATGCAACGTTGGTGGAAATGTAAACTGCTGCAACCACTGTGGAAAACACCATGGAGGTTCCTCAAAAATTAAAAATAGAAATACCATACTATCTAGTAATTCCACTACTGGGTATTTATTACACAAAGAAAACAAAAACACTAATTTTAAAATATATACATACAAAAAAATAAAATAAAATATATACATACACACACACACACAATAAACAAAAAACAACACACACAATGTACTATTACTCAGACATAAAAAAGGATGAAATCTTGCCATTCACACATGGATGGACCTAGAGTGTATTATACTAAGTGAAATAAGTCAAAGAAGGACATATACTATATGATTTCACTTATAAATGGAATCTAAGAAACAAAACAAATGAACAAAGAAATTAAAAAAAAAAAAGACTCTTAATCTAGAACACAACCTGGTGGTTACCAGAGGAGAGGTGAATGAGAGGATGAGCAAAACAGATAAAGGGGATTAAGAGGTACAAACTTTCATTTATAAAATAAATAAGTCACAGAGATGAAAAGTACAGTATAGGGAATACAGTCAATAATATTGTAATAATATTATATGATGACATAGTAACTACACTTATCATGGTGAACATTGACTAATGTATAGAATTGTTGAACCAATTTATTATACTCTTGAAAGCAATGTGACATTGTATGTCAATTATCCTTTAATAATAAATTAAAAAGAAACAAAGTGGAATAGCTATTAAGTAAAAAGTAGAGATAAAATGGAATATAAAAAAAGTAATAATTGCCTCAAATGCAGGAAATTAGTGAACAAATAAGATATGAGGCAAATAGAAAAACATAAGAAATGGTAGATTGAAAGCCAACAACATAAAAAATTGCATGAAACAAAAAAATTATGAACACTCAAATTAAAAGACAGATTATAAAAGTACCTTAAAAAGTAAGATCTAACTTTATGAGAAAGCTCAATTTAAACATAAAGATTGCAGATAATTTAGAAGTCAAATGATAGAATAAGACATTCTATACAAACCTTAATCACAACACAGATGGATTGACTATATTAATATCAGACACAGTAAATTTCAGGACAATAAATATCATCCGAAGTTAAGAAGGCCATTTTAGGAGTAGAGCCGTTCAATTCTTTCGGACTAACAGTCCTAAATGTGTATGTACCTAATGACAGATTTTCACATTACATGACACAGAAAATGACAGAAAGGAAAGAAAAAAACAAATTCCCATATAATTGGATATCTTAACACTTCTTTCTAGGTAATAAAAATTATAAAAATAAATCAGGATACAGGACACATAAAAAACACCAGAAAAATTGAACTAATTGATATTTGTAGAACTCTTCTACAAAACAACAGCAGAATACATATTCTTTCCAGGCGTATAAGGACATTCTCCAAGGTAGACCATGTTCAGTGACACATGGCAAATCTTAATAAAGGTAAACATATTAAAACATGCTATATAGGCGGAAGGAAAGATGGCAGAGGAGTAGGGGACCCTATTTCACTTGGTCCCCAGAATTGAGCTGGATATCAACCAGACCACTCTGAGCACCCACAAAACCAGCCTGAGATGTAAGAAGATCTGGATTTCTACAAACAGAATATCGCAGGTGGTTGGTTTTGAGGCATGAAGCGGGGAGCCCTGGATCCGTGGGCAGATATTGGAGGATGAACGGCAGCTGGTGGGGAGCCTGGTCGTGGGGATCCTACAGCACCGGTGAGCAACAGCCTCATGTGCTGGGGATGGGGCATAGACTCTCAGACCAGTAGCAGTGGGGAAAGGACTTTAGGGCAGCACTGGGGCGGAAACCTGGAGCGGCGGGGTCGGGCGTGCGAACTGGGAGAGGCTGGAGGTTTTCGAAGCACAAAGGGGAGAGACGTGCTCCGACCTGGAGGTGAGGACTGGGGGCTCTGTGGAGGGGCACACAATCCAGGATGCTGCAGTTTATAGCAGCACAGACAGAAACGAGACAGTGTAGCCTGGAGAGCTCACTGAAGAACGGACTGCGATCTCTCTGCTCTGAGACAGAGGGTTGGAAATGGTCTATTCTGCTCTGACTCACGGAAAAGATACGGAAAGACACCAAGGAAAGCCGCCAGAGAACAAAAGCCCCCAAAACTGATTCACGCTGAGTCCATCCCCCCAAACAGGGGGACAGGGCAACTCGGCCCAAACAGGGTTGCCTGAGTAACAGCGCGGCAGGCCCCTCCCCCAGAAGACAGGCTGGGAAAACAAGAGGCCAGCAAGCATAAGGTAAATAATTTGGACTCTATACATTCCCTCAAACACCCATCAACAGAATGACTAGGAGGAGGAACCCCCAAAGTAGAAAAGACTCAGAGATTATGACTTATGCTGCAGATTTACAAATGGATGCAGATATAACCAAGATGTCAGAGATGGAATTCAAGCTAGCAATTGTGAAGACAATGGCCAAAATGGAGAAATCAATTAATGACAACATAGAGTCTCTAAGGGCAGAAATGAAAGCCGAATTGGCAGAACTAAAAACTGCTGTCAATGAGATCCAATCCAATCTAGATAATCTAACAGCTAGGGTAAGTGAGTCAGAAGAACGAATAAGTGACCTGGAAGACAATATAATAGATAAAAAGGGAAAAGAGGAGGCCAGGGAAAAACAACTCAGAATCCATGAAAATAGAATAAGAGAAATAAGTGACACCATGAAGCGTTCCAATGTCAGAATAATTGGAATCCTGGAGGGAGTGGAGAGAGAGAGAGGACTGGAAGATGTATTTGAGCAAATCGTAGCTGAGAACTTCCCTAATCTGGAGAATGAAACAAACATTCGTGTCCTACAGGCAGAGAGCACCCCTCCCAATATCAAGGAAAACAGGCCAACACCCCGGCATGTAATAATAAAACTTGCAAATCTTAGAACCAAGGAAACCATCTTAAGGGCAGTTAGGGGGAAGAGATTCCTTACGTACAGAGGGAGGAACATCAGAATAACGTCAGACCTATCCACAGAGACCTGGCAAGTCAGAAAGTCCTAGCAAGACATATTCAGGGTACTAAATGAGAAGAACATGCAGCCAAGAACACTTTATCTGGCAAGGCTGTCATTTAGAAAGGATGGAGAGATGCAGAGCTTCCACGACCGGCAGAAACTGAAAGAATATGTGACCACTAAGCTGGCCCTACAAGATATATTAAGGGGGGTTCTATAAAGGGAGAAAGACCCCAAGAGTGATATACAACAGAAATTTACAGGGACAATCTATAAAAACAAAATCTTCACAGGCAACATGATGACAATTAATTCATATCTTTCAATAATCACTCTGAACGTGAATGGCCTATGTGCTCCCATAAAACGGCAAAGGATTGCAGATTGGATAAAAAGACAGGACCCATCCATATGCTGTCTACAAGAGACTCATTTTGACCCTAAAGATACATCCAGACTGAAAGTGAAGGGATAGAGATCCATCTTCCATGCGAGCAGACCTCAAAAGAAAGCTGGGGTAGCAATTCTTATCTCAGACAAATTAGATTTTAAACTAAAATCTGTATTTAGAGACACAGAAGGACACTATATCATTCTTAAAGGGTCTATCCAATAAGAAGATCTAACAATTGTAAATATCTATGCCCCCAACATGGGAGCAGCCATCTACATAAGCCAACTGTTAACCAAAATAAAGAGTCATATTGATAACAATATGTTAATTGTAGGAGACCTCAATTCTCCACTCTCAGCAATGGACAGATCATCTAAGCAGAAAATCAACAAGGAAACAAGAGCTTTGAATGATACACTGGACCAGATGGACCTCATAGATATTTACAGAAAATTCCACCCTAAAACAAAAGAATACACATTCTTCTCGAGCACACATGGAACTTTCTCCATAATAGACCAGACACTGGGTCACAAATCAGGTCTCAACCGATACCAAAAGACTGAGATTATTCCCTGCATGTTCTCAGACCATAATGCATTAAAACTGGAACTCAATCACAAGAAAAAATTTGTCAGAAATTCAAACATTTGGAAGCTAAAGAAAACTCTGCTCCAGAATGTTTGGGTCAAACAGGAAATTAAAGAAGAACTTAAACAACTCATGGAAATCAATGAGAATGAAAACACATTGATCCAAAACCTATGGGATACTGCAAAGGCAGTCTTAAGGGGGAAATACATAGCCATCCAAGCCTCACTCAAAAAAATAGAAAAATCCCGAATCCATCAACTAACTCTACACCTTAAAGAACTAGAGAAAAAGCAACAAACGATGCCTAAGCCATGCATTAGAAGAGAAATAATTAAAATTAGAGCGGAAATCAATGAATTAGAAACCAGAAACACAGTAGATCAGATCAACGAAAGTAGAAGTTGGTTCTTTGAAAGAATTAATAAGATCGATAAACCACTGGCCAGACTTATCCAAAAGAAAAGAGAAAGGAACCAAATTAATAAAATTATGAATGAAAGGGGAGAGCTCACGACTAACACCAAGGAAATAGAAACAATTATTAGAAACTATTATGAACAACTATATGCCAAAAAACTGAGCAATCTGGGTGAAATGGAGGCCTTCCTGGAAACCTATAAGCTGCCAAGACTGAAACAGGAAGAAATTGACAACCTGAATAGGCCAATAACCAGTAACGAGATTGAAGCAGTGATCAAAAAAACCTCCCAAAATCAAGAGTCCAGGGCCTGATGGATTCCCTGGGGAATTCTACCAAATATTCAAAGAATAAATAATACCTATTCTACTGAAGCTGTTTCAAAAACTAGAAACAGAAGAAAACTTCCAAACTCATTCTATGAGGCCAGCATTACCTTAATCCCGAAACCAGGCAAAGACCCCATCAAAAAAGAGAATTTTAGACCGATATCCCTGATGAATATCAATTCCAAAATCCTCAACAAAATCCTAGCTAATAGGATCCAACAGTATTAGTAAAAGGATCATCCACCACGACCAAGTGGGATTTATCCCCAGGATGCAAGGATGGTTCAACATTCGCAAATCAATCAATGTGATAGAACAGATTAATAAGAGGAGGGAGAAGTACCATATGGTCCTCTCAATTGATGCAGAAAACGCATTGGACAAAATACAACATCCTTTCCTGATTAAAACTCTTCAGAGTATAGGGATAGGTGGAACATTCCTCAATTTCATAAAATTCATCTATGAAAAACCCACAGTGAATATCATCCTCAATGGGGAAAAGCTGAGAGCCTTTCCCTTAAGATCAGGAACACGTCAAGGAGGCCCACTCTCGCCACTATTGTTCAACATAGTACTAGAAGTCCTAGCAACAGCAATCAGACAACAAAAAGAAATAAAAGGTATTCAAATTGGCAAAGAAGAAGTTAAACTCTCTCTTTTCGCACACAACCTGATACTTTATGTGGAAAACCCATAAGTCTCCACCCCCAAATTACTAGAACTCATCCAGCAATTCAGTAATGTGGCAGGATACAAAATCAATGTACAGAAACCAGTTGCTTTCTTATACACTAACAACGCAACTGTGAAAAGAGAAATTAGAGAAATGATTCCATTTACAATAGCACCAAAATCCATAAGATACATTGGAATAAACCTAACCAAAGAGGTAAAGGATCTATACTCTAGGAATTACAGAACACTCAGGAAATAAATTGAAGACACAAAAAGATGGAAAAATATTCCATGCTCATGGATCGGAAGAATAAACATTGTTAAAATGTCTATGCTCCCCAGAGCAATCTATACCTTCAATGTCATCCCAATCAAAATTCCAATGACATTTTTCAAAGGCTGGAACAAACAATCCTAAAATTTGTATGGAATCAGAAAAGACCCCGAATTGCCAAGGAAATGTTGAAAAAGAAAAACAAAGCTGGGGGCATCACATTGCCTGATTTCAAGCTATATTACAAAGCTGTGATCACCAAGACAGCATGGTACTGGCACAAAAACAGACATATAGACCAATGGAACAGAATAGAGAGCCCAGATATGGACCCTGAACTCTATGGTCAAATAATTTTTGACAAAGTTGGAAAAAACTTGCAATGGAAAAAAGACAGTCTTTTCGGGTGCCTGGGTGGCTCAGCTGGTTGGGCGACTGCCTTCAGCTCAGGTCATGATCCTGTAGTCCCTGGATTGAGTCCCACATCTGGATCCCTGCTCAGCAGGGAGTCTGCTTCACCCTCTGACCTTCCCCACTCTCATGTGCTCTCTCTCTCTCATTGTCTCTCAAGTAAATGAATAAAATCTTTTAAAAAAAGACAGTCTCTTCAATAAACGGTGCTTGGAAAATTAGACAGCCACATGCAGGAGAATGAAACTCAACCATTTTCTAACACCAATTACAAAGATAAACTCAAAGTGGATGAAAGACCTCAATGTGAGACAGGAATCCATCAAAATCCTAGAGGAGAACATAGGCAGTAACCTCTTTCACATTGCCCACAGCAACTTCTTTCAAGACACATCTCCAAAACCTAGTGAGACAAAAGCAAAAATGAACTTTTGGGACATCATCAATATAAAAAGCTTCTGATAGCAAAGGAAACAGTCAACAAAACAAGGAGGCAACCCACAGAATGGGAGAAGATATTTGCAAATGACACTACAGAGAAAGGGCTGGTATCCAAGATCTATAAAGAACTTCTCAAACTCAACTCCCAAAAAACAAATAATCAAGTCAAAAAGTGGGCAGAAGATATGAAAAGACACTTCTCTGAAGAAGACATACAAATGGCTAACAGATACATGAAAAAATGTCATCACCATTAGCCATCAGGGAAATTCAAATCAAAACCACATTGAGATACCACCTTACACCAGTTAGAATGGCAAAAAATAGGGAAAGAAACAACAAATGTTGGAGAGGTTGTGGAGAAAGGATAACCCTCTTACACTGTTGGGAATGCAAGTTGGTACTGTCACTTTGGAAAACAGTGTGGATGTTCCTCAAAAAATTAAAAATAGAGCTACCCTATGACCCAGCAATTGCACTCCTGGGTATTTACCCCAAGGACACAGATGTAGTGAAAAGAAGGGCCATATGCACCCCAGTGTTCATAGCAGCAATGTCCACAATAGCGAAACTGTGGAAAGAGCCGAGATGCCCTTCTACAGACGAATGGATAAAGAAGATGTGGTCCATATATACAATGGAATGTTACTCAGCCATCAGAAAGGATGAATGCCCAACTTTTACATCCACATGGATGGGACTGGAGGAGATTATGCTAAGTGAAATAAGTCAAGCGGAGAAAGTCAATTATCATATGGTTTCACTTATTTGTGGAACATAAGAAATAGCATGGAGGACATTAGGAGAAGGAAGGGAAAAATGAGGGGGTGGGAATTGGAAGGAGCGATGAACCATGAGAGACTATGGACTCTGAGAAACAAACAGGGTTTTAGAGGGGAGGGGGGACAGGGGATTGGATAGCCCAGTGATGGGTATTAAGGAGGGCATGTACTGCATGGAGCTCTGGGTGTTATATGAAAACAATGGATCATGGATCACCACATCAAAAACCAATGATGTATTGTATGGTGACTAAGACAACATAATAAAATAAATAAATAAATAAATAAATAAAAGTAAAAAAATAAAATAAAATAATACATGGTATATATTTCCTTTAAACCTGAATAAAATTAAATTAGAAGACAATAGCTGAAATATACCTGAAATATACCCAAATATTTGGCAATTACACAACACCCTTTGGTCAAATAAGAAATCACAAGGGAAATTAGAGAATATTTTGAAATGAATAAATGTGAGATACAGATAATGAAGAGGAAATTATATAGCATTTAAGCTCACGTTATAAAAGAAGAATGTTTAAGATCAATTAGTTAGAATGCCACTTATGAATGTATAAAACAAACAAGCAAATAGAAGAAAAGAATAAAGATAAGAGAATAAACCCATGACAGAAAAAATGAATACATAATAGAGGAAACCAAAAGCTGAGTCTTCTAAAAAAACAAATCAAAAGTCAGTGAAACTGTTAATGCTTTTGTTGAATAGATTAATAAAGGAAGGACACTCAGATTAGCATTAGGTATGCAAAGGAGAAAATAACTAGAGATTCAAAAGATTTTCAAAGAATAATGGAATATTATGAACAAATATATTTATGGCAATAAGTTTGCTAACTTCGATGAAATGGACAAATTCCTTGAGGATTCAAACTGACCCAGGTAAACATAGCAAATATAAATAAAATAACATTCATTAAAGGAATGGTATTTGTAATAAAATACCTTCTCAAAAAGAAAACTCTAGACCCAGATGGTGGTTTCAATGGTGAATTCCATCAAATATCAAGAAAGAAATAATACTTTAAAAATCCTTTCAGAAATATGAGGGGTTGCTGAAATTTCAGCTATTTTCATGAAGCCAGAATTACTGGCTTACCACAGTGCTATGAAACTTGAAGTCAACCACAAGAAAACTTTGGAAAAACCACAAATACATGGAGGTTAAGCAACACCCTACTAAAGAATGAATGGTTAACTAGGAAATTAAAGAAGAAATAAAGAAATACATGGAAGCAAAAGAAAATGAAAACACAACATCCAGAACCTTTAGGATGTAGCAAATGTAGTCATAACAGGGAACTATATAGCAATACAGGCCTACCTCAAGAAGAAAGAAAAGTCTTAAATACACAACCTAACCTTACATGTAAAGGAACTAGAAAAGGAACAGCAAATAAAGCCTAAAGCCAGCAGATGAAGGGGAATAATAAGGATTAGAGCAGAAATAGATGGTATAGAAACAACAACAACAACAGAAACCCCACAGTAGAACAGATCAATGAAACCAGGAGATTGTTCTTGGAAAGAATTAATAAAATTGATAAACTCCTAGCCAGACTTATCAAAAAGAAAAAGAAAGGACCCAAAAAATGCAATCATGAATGAAAGAGGAGAGATCACAACCAACACTACAGAAATACAAATAATTTTAATATTATGAAAAATTATATGCCAACAAATTGGACAATCTGGAAGAAATTGATAAATTCATAGAAACATGCAATCTACCAAAACTGAAATAGGAAGAAGTAGAAAATTTGAACAGACCCATAACCAGCAAAGAAATTGATTTGATAATCAAAAATCTCCCAACCAACAAAAGTCCAGGGCCAGATATTTTCCTAGATGAAGTCTACCAGACGTTTAAAGAAGAGTTAATACCCATGCTTCTCAAACTGTTTCCAAAAATGAAAATGGAAGGAAAACTTCCAAACTCATTCCACAAGTCCAGCATTACCTTGATTCTAAAACCAAAGACCCTACTAAAAAGGAGAATTATAGGCCAATATCCACGATGAACATGGATGCAAAAATTCTCAATAAGATACTAGCAAATTGAATCCAATAGTACATTAAAAGAATCATTTACTGGGGTGCCTGGATGGCTCAGTCAGTTAAGCATCTGCCTTCAGCTCAGGTCATGATCTCAGTGTCCTGGGATCAAGCCCCACATTGGAATATATATATATATCACTTCTTCTTTATCCATTCACATATTGATGGCCACTTAGGTTGTTTCCATATTTGGCTACTGTTAAATAATGCTGCAGTGAATGTAGAAAGGGACTTTTAAAACTCATAAATCTAGATTTCCATTTCTTTCCCTATATCTGTGACATTTTCAGCCATTATTTCTTTAAATAGATTTTCTGTCCCTTTCTCTCTGTCTTCTCCCTCTGGGAGTCCCATAATGTACATATTGTTGCCTTTGATAGTATCTCATAAGTTCCTTAGATTTTCTTTACTCTCTTTTATTCTTTGCTCTTTTACTCCTTTGACTAAAAAAATTCAAATGATTTGTCTTTGAGTCCATTAACTCATTCTTCTGCTTGGTGGAATCTGCTGTTGAAGCTCTCTATTGAGCTCTTCATTATTGTAATTTTTAGCTCTATGATTTTTGTTTTTTTATGGTTTCTATTTCTTTTCAAACAAATTGAACTTCTTAATTTGTTCATGCATTGTTTTCCTAAATTCATTTTGTCTGTGTGTTCTTGTAGTTTACTGACCTTCTTTAAGAGGATTATACTGAATTTTTTCTCAGGCAGTTCTTAGGTCTCCATTTCTTTAGGATCAATTTTTGGAGCTTTATTAGTTTACTTTGGTGGTGTCACATTCTTCTGATTATTTCATGATTTGTGCATCTTTTCATTGGTTTCTGTATATTTGAAAAATCATTCTCCCCTTCCAAACTTTACAGATTCCCTTCAGCAGGGAAAGGCCTTCACCAGTCAACTCAGTTTAGGTTTATGCAGAGGTCAGCTGGCATTATCTGTGGGTAATCAGGGCTTGCTGTTAGGGTCTCTTGTTGGCCAAGGGAAATGCTCCTGCTCTAAGTTTGGGGGTGTGGATGTTGCTGGCTGGGATCTGTGGTGGAGTGAGCCTGCTAGCTGGGCTCCATATTCAGGTGGGGCCACTAGCTGGGGTTCATAATCACCTCTGGTTGAGCAGGGTCACAGACTATGTTCTGTGGCGGGGCACTGCTGCTGGTTGGACTCTGTGATTGGGCAAGGCTATAGACTGGGCTCCCAACTGATCCTAGCTGGGTGAGGCCTCAGGCTATGTCTCCTGACCAGATGGTATCACTGGCTGGACTCTGCATTTAGGCAGGGTCACAGGCTATACCCAAATTTGGGCAGTACCACAGATTGGGCCCCATAGTCTGGCAGCCTGCTGGCTGTGTTCTACTGCTGGACACATTTGCTAGCCAGTCTCTGGTGAGGTGGGGCCTCCAACAATACCCCACATTTGGGTCAGGCTGGAGGCTATGCTCTGCAGTGGAGTAGGGTCACTGCCCATTCTCCCTGGCTGGATGAGACCACAGGCTATACTTCGTGATTGGGCTGGGTCACTGGCTGGGCTTCCTGCCTGGGCAAGTCCACAGGCCTTGCTCAAAAATTGGACAGGGCCATAGGCTGGGCATCTGTTGTGAGCAGCATATAGGATGGGTTCTATAGCTACCCTGGTTCCCTGACTAGGCTTCCTGGTTGAGCAGGACTGAAGGCTATGCTCAACAGTTAGGCTGGGCCGCTAACTTGCTTCCCTGTCCAGGTGGGCCATAGAATGTGCTCCATGGCTGCTAGACATCTATGGCCAGGTTTTCTGGTGGGGTAGGCCAGAGGCTATGCTAAGCAGTTGGACAGAGATGTGAACTTGCTTCCGTCCCTGAGTGGGGTTGTAGGAGGGGCTCCACTGCCAGTATGATAGGTTGGCTAGGGACCCAAAGTAGGCAGAACAGCTTATTGAACTCCCTCACCAGACAAAACCACCAGGTAAACTCTGCAAATGGGCCGAGTCACTGGATAGGAATTTTGCTCAGGGATCACCACCTGCAGTAATATTGCCCACCATCTGAGCACTGGTTGCTTTAAGCCCTTACACCTTTCTCTATTTCTATCTGATCCCCAGTGGCCCAGATCCACAGATTCCCCCAATGATCACTGTGAGTCGAAAACCAAGTAGGTCTCCCAGGAAGTGTCCTGCAATGCTGGGGAAGCTGAATGTCTACCTTGGAGTCTTTTTTTCCCACTGGAGAAATCTTAGGCCCAAAGGGCCTTTTCAGTGTGGTTCTGTGATGGCCTGGAGGAGAGGTACTGTGGTCAAAGTGAAACCACTCCTCTTACCCTTCTAATGAGATCTTTCTTGGTCTCTGTCATTCATGTAGTTGCTTCAGCCACACCCCCCAGGTTCTGAAATATTCACAATGGTACCTTGTCTATGAATAGTTGCTAGTTGGTTTACTTGTGAGGGGGACTGAAGTCAGGACCCACCTATTTCATTATCTTGATGATGTCCCTCTCTAAACAAGTTGGTGAATATTTTTGACCGGAATGCAGAAAATGATCAGCCTATATATATCTTGAGTGATTTAAAATTATGCCACCTTTTTGGAGGACAATTTTGAAATATGCATCATACCATGCCTACTTCTGTATCTTAAAGAAGAAATTAAAAATTGTGCAAAAATATATACAAATATCAACATTCACAGAGTAGAAAGGGCTGTTGAATTTGATATTTAATTTTGGATGTAAAGGTCTGGGACTTTCAGCTGGTCCTAGAAATGAATTATGTACAATTATTTGAAGAATTCTGAACACTAATCCAAAATAGTTAATGGGTAACTTTGTGTGGTACTTGAAATAATTCTAGTATGTTCATTCCACTGGAAACAAAGTCTCCAAAAATCCTTGATTTTTTTAATAAAAATTTGGTACTGGGAGGGATAATACATAAAGCCATTTGTGTTTCGAGTGAATGGGTTCCTCAACTAAAACAGAGAACATAAAAAAATTATCTGACTAATTCTTTTCTCCATTTTCACAGAGATGGTACAGAACTAGAACCATTCTAGATGCAGAGGTAAAGTTATTTTATTACATTCAAGAAATACCTTAGAGCATTTTTGTGCTTAATTCTCTCTCTAGAACCCTATTGAGAAAGGATAGCAGCTATTGACAAAAAAAAAAAAAGCAGAGGATGGATTTCTAATAAACAGAACCTGCCAGTAGATAAATTTGGGTAGGGGAAAAAAGTAGGAGGGAGACATCCATGATGTGAGACATTATCTAGGGTAACTGTACCCATGTGGTCAGCTGTATCTTGGGGCCCTAAACAAGAGGAAATTGGGCACTGTCATTCATTAGTTTAAATATTCATTTAGTACACTGATTCTGATGGGGATTGATCATAATAAAGAAAATAAAACATAGTTCCTGTCCTCAAGAAACTCATGGCAATTATTACTGTTTATTAAAACTACATAATTGTTAAACAAAAGTAAATAATTATTAATTAATGTGTTAAATGATTTTATTTGTTTTCTATTGCTATGTAACAAATAACTACAAACCTAGCAACTTATTACACATCCATTCCTTGCTTCTCAGTTCTGTAAGTCAGAAGTCCAATCACAAGTTAGCTGGATCCTCTGATCAAGGATTCACCAGGATAAAATCAATGTATTGGTTGAACTGTGTTTTAATCTGGAGCTCAGGATCCTTTTTAAAGATCATTTAGGTTGCTGGAAAAGTTAAATTCATTGCAGTTGCAGGACTGAGATCTGTTTATAGGCCTTCTCACACTGTTACACTTCAAAATTCTGAATTCAGGAAAGGCTCAGTTCCTTTTAAAGGCTCTCCTGCTTTGGTCAGGCCACCCAGAATATCATTTTTGATTAGCTCAGATTTAACTGATTAGTTCTTAATAATAATGGGAGTGATATACCATTTTATTCACAGGCCCTACCTACACTCAAGGGAAGAGGATTATACAGAACATATATATCAGAGAGTGGAAATCTTGAAGTCTCTCTTATAATTCTGCTAGCGTAGTGATATAAAGGATATAAAGAAATTAAATGTCCCAAACCACAGAGCAGAGGGCATGAAACACTGCTTAGGGCAGCAATCATAAAGTAGCAGACTTACTTGCCACATTCTGCTCCCTTGCCTGTGGCAGAACTCCTTTGCTAATGGCTCCAAGGCACTTTCTCACTGAACTGAAATATGGTTTAACAATCCATTTGTGACAAAACAAGTTGAAGCTGCCTTCTCATTCTTAGCCCAGGGTAATTAGGTAAGTCAACCCAAAGGACTTAGTGTTTGTGCCTTTAAGAATGAATAAGAAATAATTATGTGAAAGACCAGAGGAAGTACAGCTCAGACAAGAAGAACTATTTGTGCAAGAATATAAAGGTATAGCAATGCATGGGATTTTCAGGGTAGAGTAAATAGTTTCATGTGTCTGGAGGGTAAGGTACAAGTAGAAGAGATAGAATGAAAAGTATAGCCTGGGGCCAGATTATAAAGAAATCCATAAATAGTATTAGTGATTTTATCCTATAGATAGGCTAACCATATAATATGTCTTCTACTGGCACAATTTTGAGAATGAAAGGTGGAACTATTAATGATAAGGCAAGGATTACAAATATAAACTGGAATTGCCCCAAGCAAACCCTACTTATAGGCAATGACAAGCCAAGAAGGATTTTAATCTGGAGAGTGTCCTTGAACAAGGGCAAGGAATAGGACATGGATAGAAAATTAAAGGCCTATTTTATTCAAATGCAGTTTCCCTTTGGCTGGTCATGCTGATAACTGTACCAATTTGTTAGATGGTCCTTGCTTTTGTTGAAGATTTTCTCTAAATTTTTGTAATCACAGTGAGAATTGCACTAGCTATTTCAGATTATTGCTGAATTCTAGATGATGTGAAAATGTATACCTACCCTCTTACAGTATTTAGGGCACCATGAGGTTGTATTCAATGGAAAATTAAAGGGCAGGATGACCATAAACTTAACGCAAATACATTTGAAATTTTTGAAAAAATCCAGGCTGCGATTTTTATGATTGGTACAATAAATACAGATTAAAAACCAACCTCAATTCTGTGATGTTGTTATTTTTGTGTCATTTTGTTAAAACATAAGTTGAATAAACAGTTCAAGTCATATGAAAATACAGCAGAAATAATGTTCCTCTGAATAAAATACCCTTTAAGGAACTGAACTCAGTTGTGGTGATATAATTTGAGATTCAACCATGTAAAATAGACACATAATTCCAAACTGCTTGAAGGTTTTTGACATGACATGACATGACAAATAGAAGTTTGCTTTTCCCATTTCTCATCATCTGACATTATGTGGTTAAAGTCACCATGTAAATTTGGCAGATACCGTTTTATAATGCAAACCACTGACAATAGAATAAATTGTAACTTATTTTCCCTAGTGTATGGTATCCCCGTTTATAAATGTGTTTGTACTTCATAAATCATTCTCAAGAGCAAAGAGGAAACATGGAAATCCATTTTCTTTAGACTCCATGGGTCTTCATTTAATTTTTAACAAAATAGTAAGGATACTTATCAATCGCAACAATAGAATCATTTGAACATTCACCTTTGTAAAAATACTTCTTGAAAATGACAAAGATATCCCAAACATAAGGGATTTGTAAAGGAGGTTGGGGTGAGAGAGAAGAGAGAAGGTAGTAGTATAAAATGTAACAATATGTCATAGCTCCATGCAGTGGTCACCATTTCAGCATGAGATAAAGAAATTTGGATATTTAAAAGACCAATTAATTTTCTGAGGCATACAGTTGTCAATGCCACAATATTTTCCAGGGGATATTCTCATTATTTGAAAATTGTTCTGAATTGTGACAATCATCAATTGTACTTAATATGTCCATGGATGCTTGAAAGAATTTTTTCATTACATCTTGAAAATTGTAACTAAAAATAGGAGAGAAAAATTCTATTTAACCGCAAATTTTTGTTGAACAATGAACACTTTTGTTACTCTTTTTTTGTCTCTTACACCTTTTCATATTCATATATTAATTCATTCATTTGTTCATGCATTTTGTGTTTATATAGGGGCTCTTATACTCAATAAAATGGACAAAATACTATGACAGGTAGCAAAATACATATCTTAGTTCTAATAAGATTTATGTAAGCAAATGTAATACAAAATGGGAAGTTTAGGGCAGATCATGAGAAGTACATACAAAAGGAGAGGATTCAGGAAAGGTGTCATAAAGAAGTTGACATTTAAGTGGACCATGCAGGTTATGGAAGTAAGTCTGAACACATGGAGTTAAGAGAAAGAAGATCAGATGCAAAAAGAGAGATAGTCTGAAAAGAAAGGAGAGAAGGTAGAAAATATCAGAACAAATAATTATGTTTTCCTGTAAACTTGCAAATTACTTTTGGTGTATACAGGTCAGTGGCAGGAGAGAAGTATGAAAATGTGGGTTTGGGTCAAATTAGACAGTGTATTGAAAGCTAAAATTAGATGCTTAGAATCTGTTAAGCTTCAGAATGTCATCTAAGTGATAACTGTTATTGTTGTTTGTTTTCCCATACAAATCATATTTTAAATCAACTTTATGGAGTTATATACATAAATATGTTTTATATACATAAAATGAACCCATTTTAAAACTACAATTTGAGGAGTTTTCACAAACATATAAGACCATGTAACCACTGCTGCAATTGAGGAAAGAAATATTCCTCACACCTTAAAGGTCTCCTCATGTCACTGTGCACATAAATTCCAACTCCTTCTGCTGAACAGAGGAAACCTCTAATCTGCTTTCTGTCACTGAAAATTATTTTGGCTATTCTAAAAATGAATATTAATGACTAATGCCATATGTACACTTTTCTGACTGGCCTCATTCACTCAAATTAATATTTTTGAGATTAACCCCATTGTCATGTGAATCAGTAGATAATCCCTTTTTATTCTTAAATAGTATTCCATTGTGTAGGTATATCACAATTTCAGTATCCACTTAGCTATTGAGGGACATTAGGATTTTTCCAGATACTGGCAACTGTAAAGAAAGTTGCTATGGATATTTGAATACAAGTTTTGTATGGACATATGTTTTCATTTCTCTTGGTTAAATACTGAGGAGTGGAATTTCTGGGTCATATAGTAAATGTACGTTAAAGTCATAAGAAACTTCTGAGATAATTTTTATAGTGTGTGTACTGTGTTAGATTCTGACAAACAAGATATAAGTGTTCCAGGAACCCTACATCCCTGTCAACTCTTGGTATTGTCAGTCTTGCTAACTTAAGCTAGTCTAATGAATACATAGTAGCATCTCAGTAGAGTTTTAATTTTTAATTTCCCTTATGACTAATAATGTTGAGCATCTATTTGTGTGCTTATTAATAATTTCTACCTCTTCATTTGTGAGATGATATTCAAATTTTTGCCACCTTTATTGGGTTATTTACATTTTCATTATTGTTTTGTAGGAGTTCTTTGTATGATCTAGATATAAATCCTTGGTTGGATACATGTTCTACCAATATTTTTCCCCAGTATGTATTTTACTTTTTCATTTTACTAGTAGTGTCTTCCAAAAAGATTTTTTTATTTAAATGAATTTAAATTTATCAATTTTTTTAATTTTATAATTCTTGCCTTTAGTGTCGCATATAAGAAATATTGGGCTAGTTCTAGATTAAGGAAATATATTTTATGATAGGATATAATGTTTTTTCCAGATGTTTTATCTTTTATCTTTAGATTTTTAAGTTTGTGGCAATTTTTATTTATGGTATGAGGTAAAATTTGAGATTTATATTTTTACATAAGGATATCTAGTTGTTCAAGCACCATTTGTTAAAAACACTATTATTTCCTGTATTTGCTTTTATTAACAATTCCCCAAAACTTAGGAGCTTAAATCAACATAAACTTACTGTCTTACTGTCTGTGGTTCAGAAATATAACATGGGTCTCACCAGGCCAAAATCAAGGGGTTCTCAGGGCTGTGTTTCTTTCTGGAGGCTTTAAGGGAGAATCCACTTTGCTCATTCAGGTTATTAGCAGAACTCAGTTTCTTGTGGTTGTAGAAGTGAGGCCCCTGTCTCATTACTGGTTGTCAGCTGAGGGTTGTTACCAACTTCTAGAGGCCACCCCCATTCTTGTGTCTTCCTTCTTCTATCTTCAGTGCCAGCAATGGTTGGTCAAGTACCACCACAGTTTGAATGTCTCCTGCCTCCTCTTCTGTCACATCTATCTGATTGACACATCTGCCTTCTGCTGCTTCTTTTAAGAACCTATATGTTATTTTTAGCCCATGTGGATTATCCAGGATGATCTCCCTATTTATGGTCTGTAACTTTAATTACATCTTCAAAGTCCCTTTGCCATGAAACATAATATACGGAGGCATAATACAAAGGTGCAAAGATCATAAGAGCCAAAATTCTGCCTACCACACGTCCTTTTCAAATTGCCTTTGCACTTTTACATAAAACCAAATACCCAATTTTATGTTTTTCCATGGATCTGTATGTCTATTCTATGTCAATAACATACTGTCTTGGTTACTGTAGATTTATAGTAAGTCTTGATGTTCAGTAGCTCAGTCCTCCAATTTCTTCCTTTCCAGAATTACTTTGGCTATTCAAGGTCATCTGCATTCCCATATGAATTGTATAATCAGCTTGTCAGTACAATCAGAATTGAATTGGATCCAGTTAAATTTGGGGATAATTAGCACCGTAACTATACTGAGTCTTCCAAAACAGGAACATGATATGCTTCACTTATTTAGGTCTTCCTTAATTTTTCTCAACAATAAAAAATATTTTAATGCTCAGGTGTCTGCCAAAATTGTTAAACTTACCAATAAGTATCTCATTGTTTGAGATGCTATGGCAAATTTTATTTTAAAAATTTAATTTTCAGGGCGCCTGGGTGGCTCAGTCATTAAGCATCTGCCTTCGGCTCAGGTCATGGTCCCAGGGTCCTGGGATCGAGTCCTGCATCGGGCTCCCTGCTCAGCAGGAAGCCTGCTTCTCCTTCTCCCACTCCCCCTGCTTGTGTTCCTTCTCTCGCTTTGTCTCTCTCTGTCAAATAAATAAATAAAATCTTTAAAAATTTTAATTTTCTAATTGCTTCTTGTTTTTATCCAGAAATAAAATTGATTTTTGTATATTGACCTTGCTAAATGTATCTATAAGTACTAGTCACTTTCATGTAGATTCTTTGTGAAAATCTACATGAATGATCATGGTATCATCAAATATAGTTTCATACAATTCTTTACAATTTACATATTTTTCAATTTTTTCTTGCCTTAATGCACTCTATAGAACTTCCAGTATTATGATGAATAGAAGTTGTGGGAGCTGACATTCCTGCTGGTTTCCAGTTTTTAGGGAAATAATTCAGTCCTTCTCCATTAAGCAAAATGTTAACTATAGGATTTCTGAGAATGTCATTTCTTAAGCTCAGGAATTTTCCTACCATTCCTAATCTTGTTAGTTTTTATGCTGAATGTTCCTTCTGCATTTATTGAAATGGGCAGGTGTTATCTCCTTTATTCTGTTATTATGAAGAATTACATTGATTTTCAAATGTTAAACCAAACATGCATTCTTAGGATGCACTCCACTTGGTCACAGTGTATTATAATTTTTATTCATTGATATATTTGATTGCTAATATTTTAAGGATTTTTGTATCCATATTCATGAATAATATTTGTCTATACTTTTCCTTTTTTAATGTGTTCAGATATTTTAAACTTTTTTCTTTCAAATTTTTATTTAAATTCTAGTTACTTAACATATAGTGTAATATTAGTTTCAGCAGTAGAATTTAGAGATTCATCACTTACATATAACACCCAGTGCTCAACACAAATATCCTCCCTAATATCCATTAATGATTTAGCCCATCCCCCACCCACCTTCCCTCCAGCAACCCTGTTTGTTCTCTATAGTTAAGAGTCTCTTATGATTTGTTTCTCTCTCTCTTTTTTCCCTTCCCCTATGTTCACCTGTTTTGTTTCTTAAATTCCACATATGAGTGAAATCATATGGTATTGTCTTTCTTTGACTGACTTGTTTCACTTAGCATAATGCACTCTAGCTCCATCCACATTGTTGCAAATGGCAAGAATTCATTCTTTTTGATGGCTGAGTAATATTCCATTGTAAATATATCCACCTCTTTTTTATCCATTCATCAGTCGATGGACATTTGGGCTCTGTCCATAATTTGGCTGTTGTTGATAATGCTGGTATCCAGGTGCATGTGCCCCTTCAAATCAGTATATTTTTATCATTTGGGTAAATACCTAGTAGTGCTATTGCTGGGTTTAGGGAAGTTCTATTTTTAACTTTTTGAGGAACCTACATACTGTTTTCCACGGTGGTTGCACCAGTTTGCTTTCCACCAGCAGTTAAGAGGATTCCCCATTCTCTACATCCTCCCCAACATCTGTTGTTTCCTGTGTTTTCCTTCTTGTGTCCCAGGCTTCTGTCAGATCCCTGCCTTCATCCTGTCTGTGTCCACGCTGTCTGCACACCTGGTGGTGGTGCAGTGCTCCCGTGTTTTATCTCAGGCATGAGGCTGTGTTTTGAAACTCCAAATTTTAGGGACCCAGCAGGGCGTGGACCCACATGGATCCTTTGGGGGAGGGTCTCACTGCACTGAGGCTGGTACAAGTTTGTCCTGGAAAAGTAGTCACACGGCCACACAGAGACTTGGATTTTATGGTAAATTGTAGCAAAAAGTCAGTCCACGTTAGCATCCCTCAGAAGTGCCTCTGCTCCTATGCTAATGAATGGGGCAGCTCAATGGCACCTGCCAGCTCTTTTGTCCCTGGAGAGGCAGTACCATCTCTCCCAAATGCACTCTGGGAACTGTCTCTCCCAGAGTGACCAGGGGATCCTAAGAGCATGCTCTCTGCTCCTGGGCCTCCTCCCTCCTTCTCCACAGGAGCACTGCTATGCCCTCCAGGCTTGACCCTTACAATTGCATGGACTTCAAAAACCTGAGACTTTCAGCTTTGCTGCTTGTAAAAACTTACAATAGTCAGCCCCCCTCATTTTCCAAGTCAATGGTTTTGGTGAAGTGTTTTTCCTGTGCAATCCCCTTCATGCTACTTTATCTCTGTCTCTGTCTCTCTCTCTTCTGTCATCAAAGCTCCCTCCTGTCCACAGCACCTGCAATTCTTTTCTCCCCCCAATCACATCACCACACCTCCTACCTTCCATGATGTGGCCTCTTTTCTCCCTCTAGTTGTTCAGTTTGTTCTCTGAGTCCTCAGATCGATTTCCTGGGTGTTCAGAATGATTTGATAATTAGCTAGCTGTGTTTGGGGGACAGGCAAGCATAAGGTCCTCCTACTACTCCACCATCTTAACTCCTCCTCCATCATTAATTTATTTTTATTAGTATTATATGTTTTGCAGTTTATTTAAATATTCACTTGCCTAAGGAGCCCTGTTTTTTTTTTTTTTTCCAGCTTGGGGCTATTACACATAGAGCTAATATAAAAGCATTCATTTTCACGTTTTTTAATCAACATAAGTCTTCATTTTTCTGGGATAATTGTCTAGTAGTGCAATTGCTGGACCATATGGTATTATGGTATAATATATGGTGGTATATGTTTAGCTTTGTTAAGAAACTGAGAAATTGCTTTCCTGGTCAGCATTTGATTTTGTCACTTTTTTTTTTTTTTAGCCATTATGTTAGGTGTGTCATCATTGTGTTTTTAATTTGCAATTCCCTGTTGCTCAAAAGTGTTGGACATCTTTTCAGGTGGGTATTTAACAACTGTATATCTTCAGTGAAATGGCTCTTCCTGTCTTTTGCCTATATTCTGATCAGACTCTTTAACTTTTTTGCCTTAGAGTTTTGAGAGTTCCTTAAGTATTTTAGATACAAGTCTACGTCAGATATGTAGTTTACAAATACTTCCCCCAAGTCTGCTAGCTTGTCATTTCAGCCTCTTAACAGTCTTTCACAGAGCAAGTTTTAAAATTTTTGATGAAAACTAATTTATCAGTTTTTTCATTTTATGGGGTGTGCTTTTTGGTATGAAGTCTAAGAACTCTTTGCCTAGCCCTATACTCAAAAGATTTTCTTCCTTTTATTTGCTAAATGTTTTCTCGTTTTTCATTTTACACTTAAGTCCATGATCAATTTTGAGTTAATTTTTGTATAAAGTGTGAGACTTAGGTTGATGTTTATTTTGGAGGGAGAGTCTATGAATGTCCAATATCTCCAGCATCATGTTGAAAAGAATAACTTTCCTCCATTGAATTGCTTTTGCACCTTTGTTAAAAATCAGATGTGCATATTTGCATCTATTTTAGGATTCTTTTTTTTACTCTTTTTTTATTATTATTTTATGTTAATCACCATACATTACATCATTAGTTTTTGATGTAGTGTTCCATGGTTCATTGTTTGCGTATAACACCCACTGCTCCATGCAGTACATGCCCTCTTTAATACCCATCACCAGGCTAACCCATTCCCCCATCCCCCTCCCCTCTAGAACCCTGTTTGTTTCTCAGGAGTCCATAGTTTCTCATGGTTCATCTCCCCCTCCGATTTCCCCCCCTTCATTCTTCCCTTCCTGCTATCTTCTTCTTCTTTTTTTTAAAAACATATAATGTATTGTTTGTTTCAGAGGTGTAGGTCTGTGATTCAACAGTCTTACACAATTCACAGTGCTCACCATAGCACATACCCTCTCCAATGTCTATTTTAGGATTCTTTATTCAGTTCACTGATATATGTGTCAATCCCTCTACCAGTATCATACAGACTTTGTCACTGTATCTATATGAGTCTTGAAATCAGGAACATTGATTCCACCCACTATACTCTTCTTTTTCAAAATAGATTTAGCTATTCTAATTCTTTTACTTTTCCATATACATTTTAGAACAACAACAAAAACTTACTAGCATTTTGTTAGGGATTTTATTAAATCTGCATTCAGTTTTTCACTATTTTGTATAATGTTAGATATAGGCTTTTTGCAGATAGTCTTAATCAACATGAAGTTTCCCTGTAGTTCTATTTTTATGTGATTATTTATCATGAATGGGAACTGAATTTTGTCAAATGCTTTTTCTGCATCAATTGATATGATTATGAGATTTTTTTCTTTAGGCTTTTAATATGATGGATTACATTAATTGATTTTTGAATATTTAACCAGTCTTGCATCCCTGAAAAAAAAACTTTAATTATGTGGTCATGTTGAATAATTCTTTTTATATATTGCTGAATTCATTTTGCTAATATTTGTTAAGGACTTTTACATCTATATTCATGAGGGGTAATGGTATGTAGTTTTCTATTCTGATATTTTATTTGTCTTTAGTATCAGGATGATACTAGTTTCATAAAATGAATTGGGAATTGGTGTTAATTCTTCTTTAATGTTTGGTAGATTTCTTCAGTGAAACCATCTGGACATGAAGACATTTCACAGGAGTTTTTTAATTAGTCAATAATTAAGTTCATTAATAATATGAGGTAATTAAATATTAGGTAACTTGTGGTAGTTTTTGTTTTTTTAAGGAATAGTTCTTTTTCACTTAATTCATCAAATTTATCTGTGTAGAGATGTTTGTGGCTTTCCCTTATTATTCTTTGATAACTTTACAGCCTGTACTGATCTCCTTTGTTTCATTCCTAATATTGATGATTTGGATTTTTGTTCCTTGTCAGTCTCGCTAAACGTTTGCCAATTTTATTGAACTTTTCAAAGAATTAGACATTAATTTTATTGATTTTCTCTATTGTTTTTCTGGTTTGGGTTCCACTGATTTTTTTAATCTTTATTATATCCTTCCATTTTATTTGGGCCTATTTTGCTCTTCTTTTCTTTAGTTTTTGAGATGAGATCTTAGATTATTGAGTTGAGACTTTGTTTTCTAATGTACACATTTAGGGCTATAGATTTCCCTCACAGTACAGCTTTAGCTGCTTCCTACAAATTCTGATATTTTGTACTTTCATTTTTATTCATTTCAACATGTCTTTATTATCTTGAGACTCCTCTTGGACACATGCATTATTTAAATGTGTGTTGCTTAGTTTCCAAATGTTTGGGGATTTCCATATTGTAATTATTTCTTGATTCCATTATGTTCAGGAATATACTCTGTATGACTTCAAATCTTTATATTTGCTGAATTCTCTTTTTTATCCCAGGACATGTATATTGTTTATATTGTATGGAACTGTGTAAAGAATATGTATTCTGCTGTTGTTGGGTAGAGTGTTTTGTAAATGTCAGTTGGATCTTGTTGGATGATGGTATTGAGCTTTTCTGTGCCTTTGCTTATTTTCTATTTAGATGTTTAATGAATTCCAAGATAAGGATGTTAAGATATTACAGATTTGTGTATTCCTTCTTTAAATTCTATCATTTTTTTTCTCCTTTAATCTCAGCTCTTTTGTTTGGTGCATACATGTTTAGAGTTTCTCTCTCTCCTTTGATGATTGACTCTTTTATATAATGTCCTTCTCTGTCTTTGGTAATATTTTTTGCTCTGAAATTGACTATCTGATATTAATATAGCCATTCCTGCTTTCCTTTGATTAATTTTTTCATTATATATATTTTTTGTATTCAACCTGCTTATATTGTTATATTTGGAGTGAGTTTCTTGGAGACAGAATAGAGTTGGGACAGGGTTTATAAATCCATTTTGCTAATCTCTGGGTTTAATTGGTGTATTTAGATCACATTCATTTAATATAAGTATTGATATGCTAGGTCTTAAGTCTGCCATTTTATTCTTTTGTTTCAAGTCTTTGTTCTCTTTTTTTTTTATTTCACGCTTTTACTTTCTCTGCCTTTCTATGGGTTATTTAAACAGGTTTTATAATTCCACTTTGACTTATTTATAGTATTTTTTGAATATCAAAAGCTCAAAAATACATGATCCCTGCCCTTGAGGGAACAGTTCTAGCAATAGTTCTCAACCTGTATGAACATCAGGATAACCTGTTGATATATAGAAATGACAGACTGATAGATAGATGATAGATATTATGCAGATTATGTAGCTACATATTATACAACATGTATTATATATATATAATATACATAACATAAAATATCTACTATCTATATCTAATTTATTTATTTATCTATCTTCCTATACCTGCATAGAGATTCTGATTTTGTGGGACTGAGTTAGGACTGAGGGTCTGATATTTAAAACCTCCACAATTTGATTCTTCTTGTTGTTGTTCTTTATAATAGCTATATTGATATGTAATTCTTATATCATAAAATTCACCACTTTAAAATGCGCAATTCATTGGTTTATAGTATATTTACAGAAATTTGCAACAATTGGAACTATCTACATTCTACCTTTATGAATTTTTTTGGACCTTTCATATAAGTAGAATCATAGAATATGTGGTCCCTTGGGACTAGCTTCTTTCACTTAGCATAATCCTTTCAAGTTTAATCCATGTTGTAGCATATATTATACTTAATTCTTATTTATTACTGAATAATATACCATTGTATGGACATACCACAATTTGTTTATCCATTTTTCATTTGATGGGCATTTAGGTTGTTTTTTACCTTATGGCTATTATGAATAATGTTGCTATAAACAATCTTGTACAGATTTTGTGTGGATCCAAAGTTTGATTCTGATACCCTACTAAAACTGTGAACCAATAATCTAAAGCAGTGCTGTTTAATATAATCTTCTGCAATGATTGAAATAGTATATGTCAGCAGGGTCCAAAGTGGTACTGCTGGTGAAATGTGATTATTAAGCACTTGAAATATGGGTAGTGGGACTGAGAAACTGTGATAAATTTTTAATTTTATTTTGTTTTAATTAATTTTAATTTTGTTAGCCACATGTCACTAGTATCTTCTATATTGGACAGGCACAGAAGAGAATCTAGGTTTAGAAAGATAACTATTGACAGTAAAATATGGATTGGTAAAGAATGAGGCTGTAGGCAGGAAGACAAGATAGGGAAATATTTATAAATTCCATTGTAAGAAGATGAGGGTCAGAACTAGGCCAATAGCAGTGGAGATAACCTGAGGGGAAGGATCCAAAAGACATCTTAGTCTAGACATGAATAATTGATGATTTAGGGGTAATAGAGAGGGAGGAATCTAGGAAGACCTAAGCCCTGCTATATGTCTAAGCTTCACTTTATATTTGTACATAAGTTTAAGCTTGTTTGTTAATATTTAGCAACATAGAGGAGTTCCTTCTAAATTCTGCCAATATTCAATTAGTTAATGTCTGGAATTCATTGAAAGAAGAACTGTACTCATGTACAGATTTGAACACAGTAACAGTTACCATTACAATTTTAATGACATATTTTTTAAATTTAATTAGAAGTGTAAATATTTCTTGTTACATATAAAAAATACACTTAACATACCATGCTTGTGCTATTATTACATTGAAGAAATAACCAAGGAAGAACCTGTGACTTTTACTTCAGCAAGTAAATTTGTAATCTACAAAGGTCTTCCTATCACTACTGTCCAACGACAGACATTCTTCAATTACATATTTGTAAAACACAGCAGGAATTCAGGTAGCAATTGCATAGTAACTTCTGTAAATATAGTATTGAATTCACAGTGCATATTTATTCTTTCAGGTTCCTTCGTTCTGTTATTTAATTGTTAATAGAAAGAGAATTAGGGAATAGTGTATGCTTGTTTTGACAGTAGCAGCTCTGATAATTAGAAGTATAGTCAATAAGACACATTTTAGGGAAAAGTAATAAAATACACAATTATCCTTTTCCTCATCTCAACCATGTTTTCTTTTTTTCCCAGAACATCCTCTTATAACTGAAAGTTTGTACCCTTTTATCAGCCCCTACCTATTTTCATGTTTGTTTGTTTATCAGATTGTGCTTCAGCCATAGAATATGTTTATAGTACAGTGATAAAAACTGATGCAGATGGTCCATTTATATTTATTGAATGGCTATGAGATAAAAGTTATTTCCGTCGGTTTTCAGTTTTTACTTTTACTTTTTATTTTACCAGGCAGTAGAGTGCCTGGTCAGCTCAGTTGGAAGAGTATGCTCAGTTGGAAGAGACTCTTGATCTTGGGGTTGTGAGTTCGAACCCCCACATTGGGTGTAGAAATTACAAAAAAAAATAGACTTTAAAAAAATAGAGAGCATTTACCACATGTGTACATCACAAAATACTTTTTAATGTGTGTATTGTAACATAGTTTGAAATACAGAAAACTAGGTAGAACCTGATTGTCCATTGACATAATACATATATTGTGGTATATTCACATAATAGATGATCCAGTGGTTAAAATAAACTAAACAGATACATACACATATCGTTAAAGATCTCAAATATGTGTTAAGTGAAGAAAGCAAATTGCTGAAAAAGTTTGCACAAAATTAATAAGTCATTCTATATATTATAGATGGAAAGATGCACATGTATGAACTGACTCTAGATATAGCTATTCATCTTATTACCTCTCATGACCTTGGGCAAGTTATTTAATTACTCCTTTGTAAAATGGTCATCTGTAAAATGTAGATTACTGTAAGGATTAAATGAGCAAATCTTTGTAAAATATTAATAAATGGCACATGCTAAGTACTTAAGTATTTGTTAAATAAATATAAATACATAGCAGTATAAAACTTGAATTGGACAGATACCTGCTAAACTATTACAGTGAGTGTTTACCTGTGAGGAACATGAAAAGAGAATTTATAATTATAATATTCAATGAAGGCTTCTACTTCATCTATGATTTTACTTTCAGTTAATTCTAGATGGTAGAAACATGAGTATTTGTTACATCACATGTACATTTTGTTATTTTAAAAATTAAAAGTCAGGAACCATATTTAAAATTACCACCAAAAAGTTATCTTGATCTTTAAATATTAGTGTTATGTAATCTTTAATAGTCTTTATAGACCTACACAATTTATCATTCATTAATCTTACTCTTGGTCATATATTCTGTGGGTACCTGCTAATAATAAGAGATGAACAAATTGTTATACTTGTCTACCATTTTCTTTTTCTCCATAAGAATTGACCTTAGGAAAAGTTTAATTGGTAGAATAGATTCTGAAAGATAGTCACTTACCCCACCTGATTCCTCTAAGCACTGCATAATGCACAGTATACACTTTGTACCTTGGTTTTTGACATTTACAATGTCAGAACTAATTGCTATTATCTGAGCAGCAACTCAAAATATTCAGGTAAAATGAAGGCTTGGTTGTTACATAGCTTTGAAGTTTTGAGATTTTTTTTTTAATGTTTTAATATTCTCAAAGAATGGTAGTGCCAAGTTATCATTCATTACTCAATATTCAGCCCAGCAAATTGGGAAAAATACAACAATAACAGATGCTGTGGGTGACTGCAGTGCTCTGCCATTAGTTTGACTTGTGTTTTTCATTTTGAGACTGGGTGAGTCACCCATAGAGAGTTATAAAGTAAAACAAAGAAGATTCAAGATTTTAATAAGACATTACCTTGAGCTTCTCACATTGAAGATAGTTTATTTCTGGATGCAAGTGTTTATATATGTGAACAGTCAAAGATAGAGACCACAATAAACAGGCATAGTGATAAAATCTCTTTGCAGGAGAAGATGAAATACTGGCTACTACTTATGTATATAGATATGACACAGAATCATTATTCTATTGAGATCCTGAAGGTCAAATATATGTCTCTATCTAATGTCCCTTCTCAGCAGAAGGCTCTCATCCTGTTTTGATATCTCTGCTTCTTTGCTTATGGAAGTTGCCTTTTATAAATGAAATTATTTGAACCATGATCTCAGTCTTTTATCTTATTCTGTAGATAATATTTATTTGGTTTTCCAGAACAATATTATATTCTCAGGTTGCTAAATTCAAAACAGTTAAATGGGTTGGGAGAATTATTAGTTATTCAGTTGGCAGTTTTACCCACATTAGTATAAATCATTGATTTGAAAGATTCTCAGTGAACTGATTAATCTGTTATAGCTACAACAACCAGCTATTATATTGTGTGTTGATATTATAACTAATTACTGGATAAAACCTACTGAAAAGCAAGATAAATGAACAAATTTAGGTACTGTATTTCTGTTTTGTTTTGTACCCCCAATGCTAAATATTTGTGATATTTACTTGAAGACTCATGCATTGATTATAATCCTTTGTAAGTGAAAGTGTCTAGATTTCCAAAGTCTTCTGATTAATAACAGGGAGGTATGTGCAGCAAATATGCTCCCATGTATTAGTAGTACTCAAGTCCTAATATTGAGAATAAAAAACTTTATGAATTATGTTTCTTCCTTTCCTGTGGCTATAGACTCAATATAACTTTTAAAGTTCTGAGTGATTATTTTTTTCCTTGCCCCCTATAAATAATAAAACAAGTCCCATTTTTATCAGAGGTTAGATTAATATAATGTAGGACTGACTGGCCTTTTTATCAGTAAAGGACATCAGAGATGGGGATAGATTTGAGTGTTATAGCAACGAGTAAGAATATATCTGAGTTTATTCCAAAGCTAAAACTCTCCTCCCCACTATAATTATAGTTGGGAATGTGGGACTAGGGAAGATTAATGGACATTTAGGCATTAAGAATCAAACTAAAATTATGGTCATATAATAAGCAGAGGGATGCTTTGAGGAAAATATATGAGTATGCCAGAAAATTGGATGTCTCTAGTGTTACAGGTTCTTCAAATCAGCTTCTAGCCATGACTATTACACATATAAATTATATAATATTTTATGTAGAGATTATAAAGATATTGTCATATTATAATTTATATACTATGATTGTATATTATTATAAACTATTATATATATATAATATATGCCATATGCATGGCAGGAAAGGTTAAAGAATAACACAGCTTATTGAAATTATAGATGCTGGGTCATGTTCTGCATTGGGTCAGGAACATTTATATCACTACTCTGCAGACACTGAGGTAGTGCCCATGTAATTCTCACAGTACTTGCCCAAAACCAACTGTTTTGAGGAGATGAGACGGAAAAACTAGAAAATCACAGTCCTGTCAAGTGTCAATGGGACAAAAGTTTCCATGATCAATTTTGAGATACACTGAATTGTTTATCCCTTCTTGGAGGGAATTCAGTTGATCACTATTGCAATTGTTTTGGCAAAAGGCTTTCATGGGCTTCCATATTCTAAGAAAATGAGTTTTTCTCATCTTCAGCTTATTTTAACTTCTGCTGCATTGAGCACCATTGATCATTCCTGTCTTCTTCTTCTCTTCTCCACTCCAACCTCGCCTTTTATTTGTTTTAAATTTTTTTAAAAAGATTTATTTCTTTGAGAGAGTGAGAATGAGAGAGAGAGTACATGAGAGGGGGGAGGTTTAGAGGGAGAAGCAGGCTCCTCGCTGAGCAGGGAGCCCGATGCGGGACTCGATCTTGGGACTCCAGGATCATGACCTGAGCCAAAGGTAGTCGCTTAACCAACTGAGCCACCCAGGCGCCCCTCCAACGTTGCTTTTTAAAAGGTATCTTCAGGGGCACCTGGTGGCTCAGTCTGTTAAGCATCTGACTCGATCTCAGCGCAGGTCTTGATCTCAGGGTTGTGAGTTAGAGCCTTGTGTTGGGTTCCATACTGGGCATGGAGCCTACTTAAATATATATATATATATTAAAAAGAAAAAGATGTCTTTTTTTCCCCCTCCTGTTAACTGAAGAAAAACATATTAGACTGTTCAAACATTACTTAAATATATAAAATATGAAGAAATTCCACTATTATACTATCTCTTAGAGACACACAGTTAACCCTTTTGTGTATATTCTTACATTCTTACATATACTGTATACATCTTCCTCTTATTTTCCTCCTCCTATTTTTAACCAAAAATGGATTATAATATGCATCTGGTTTGTAATTTGCTTATTTCATCTAACATTATCATGGCTACTTCTCCATGTCAGTACATAAAGAATGAACTCCAGAATTTTAACAATTGTATAGCGTTCCACTATTTGGAGAAAAGTCCAACTAGACAAGCTCATCCACGGACAGCCCTCCAGCTATGCTTGCCACTTCAAAAATCACTTCTGTTGGGACACCTGGGTAGCTCAGTTGGTTAAGCATCTGCCTACCACTCAGGTCATGATCCTGGAGTCCCGAGATGGAGTCCCGCATCGGGCTCCCTGCTCAGCGAGGAGCCTGCTTCTCCCTCTGCTTGTGCACTCATTCACTCTCTCTCTCTGACAAATAAACAAAATCTTAAAAACAAAAACAAAAATAAAAATCACTCCTGCTATTGATGTATGTCAAAATATAGCATGGAATCTTTGTGGGAGATTCTCTGTGAAGACTGGCTTCCATAAAAATGGCAGCATTCTCATAGTTGTATCTTAGGCTTGTGGTAACCCTGCTCAGCTTTATTTGTCAAAGTGAACCTATCTGATTTCTGTTTTCCAGAATATTGTCAAATATCTGATCTGATAATGGCACTCTTTCTTATAGCCCTAACATGGAGTTATTCAATTTAAATAACCTTACTGTCACTTCTGTAAGATTTTTACAAGGAGGTGTCTGTCATTTTGAACCACAAGCTCCACTGAATTGTTAAACTGATTAGTTTTGCGTGTGGTTAATATCACTTTTGATCTGGATTACTGCAGTGACCTACTAAATGATGCCCCTCCTTCTCTGTCTTTCCCCTACTACAGTTTACAGTATATTGTATCTACACAGCATCCAGGTTTCCTTCTAAAACATAAATCCCCTGTTCAAAACCCTCCTTGGCTTTTCTTTTCATTCAAAGTCAAGTCCAAGACTCTTATAATTACTTATAGATATCTGCATATCGTCCTCCATTACCTCTCTGGCCTTACTCCTTTCTTCATGCACTCTGCTCCAAAAACACTGGTCTTTCTACTACTCTAACACACACACATACACACACACACACACTCACACACACACACATACAATCGAATACCATTCGGCCATAAAAAGGAGAGCCCACCTTTTACAGCATGGATGGACCTTAAGGGCATTATGCTAAGTGAAGTAAGTCAGATAAAGACAAATACCAAATGATGACACTTATATGTGGAATCTAAAAAACAAATGTGCTTATAGACACAAAGAACAGACTGGTGGTTGCCAGAAGTAGGGGGTGAGGGGTAGGTTAAGTAGGTGAAGGGAGTCAAAAGTTACAAGCTTCCATTTATAAAACAAATAAATCCTGGGGATGTAATGTACAGCATGATGAATATAGTTAATAATACTGTATTGCATTTCTGAAAGCTGCTAGGAGAGTTAACCTTAAAAGTTCTCATTATAAGAAAAAAATTAACTGTGTACTGATGGATGTTAATTAGACTTAGTAATCATTTCACAGTATATACAAATATTGAATCATGTTGTACACCTGAAACTAATATAATGTCAATTATAACTCAATAAAAATATTAAAATAAAATCGCTTCTCCCCCAGAATTCCTATCCTCTATTCTCTTTTACCCTGATTTATTTTATTTATTAAGATTGGAAACCATCTGACATACCATACATTTACTAATTTGTATGTTTATTGTCTCTTTTCTTCTCAATGGACTGCAAACCTTATGAGGGCATCATTTGCTTATCTTGTTCACCATAGTATCTCTAGCACCTGGAACAATGCCAGGTATATGGTAAGTATTTAAGAAATATTTGTTGAATAAGAAAATAAGTAAAAATAGAAAAGTATTGATGTTTCATATATTAATTTCAAAACTGAATATCTTACTACATTATTTCATTGTTTCTAACAATTTTTTCAGTTGACTAGTTTGGATGATTTTTTTACAGTCATATCATCTGTAAATAATTATAACTGCTTTCTCTTCTCCAATATTTATACCTTTTATTTTTCTATCTTTTCTAATTTCTGTATCTAGAATTTTTATAATAATATTAAATACTGATGGTGATTGTTAGAATCCTTGTTTCATTCCTTACTTTCATTGGAATTCCTCTGATGGATCATTTAAGAGAATTCTGGTTGAGGTTGGAAACAAAACACAGACACACACACACACACACACACACACACACACACACACACCCCATATGAAGACTATTATGCTCATACTTTACTAAAGATTTTATCAAGCATTTTAGTAGGGTTTTATTAAATTATTTATTGGAATTTATTAGCATGAGCATGTGTCTTCTCATTTGACCTGTTAATATGATACATTGCAAAAATAGACTTCTCAATAATGAACTTTCCATGTTCCATGAACTAGCTTCACTTTGTCATGGCATAGTCTCCTTTTAATACACTGATGGATTATACTCAGTGTTTTTTAAGGATAACTTGCATTTATTTATCTCTATATGTAAATAGGCCTCATTTGGTGTAATTTTAGTCGTTTGTTATTATTTATTTTGGTTTTGTAATAATTAATAATATAATAATATTATTTTGGTCTCATATAGAAAAGAGTAAACTTTACTCTTTATGCTCTGAAGCAGCTCAAAATTAGATATTCCTTGACAATATGAAATAATTTATTTATGATACCACCAGGCCTAGCATGTGTATTATATGCTTATAATTATATGTTTAAGTATGTGACTTTCTTAGAGGAAATGTCAGATTAAAAAAATAACATTCACAATTTTTTGGGTTAATGGTCTGTTCTGGCTTCATATTTCTTCTTGGAAAATGTTTAGTTATTTATATCTTCTGATAATTTTTTTCACTCAGATTTTACATTTACCTGTCTAATAAATAAATCTGTGCCTGTGATTATTTCTTCTTTCTCTCTTCTAATTCTTTGCATTTGTGCTCTTGTGATTGTGATGCTGAGGAAAGGAGCATCTTCCATTGGACACCTCTTTTGTCCTTTGGCAGCCTGGGAAAATTGGCAAAGATCTGCACCTGTGGCATTGAGGGAGGAACTCAAAACAGGAGGTAGTTGCAGCTGGTGGTGAGGTGATACTCCACCTCCATGAGGCTGCCAGGGCTTCAGCATGACTGCCAGAGATGCCAATGCCAGCAAGCTGTTGGAAGTGCTGGAGACATCCCAGACCAGCAGGCTAAGTGGTCCAGAAATCACTATGAAGTTCTACTTTGTGATGAGAGTCTGACTTTCCATTCTCCAAGAAAATACCAATAGTTGACCAATGAAATAGCTTAATTAGTGGACAGATTTGAAGTCCTAGGTAAATATTTAGGGAGGATATCTGGGAGAAAAACTGCCCTTTATGACTGGGGTTAAGACTCAAAAATACCTGCAAAATTATTAGAATTATTATAATTTTAGTATTAAAGAAATATTTTGCTGTCTCAGGCTTATGTGGTAATAGCATTTGAGTAAAATAAGCCTCTTCAATTTTATACTCCCTGCATCTCTATTTTTTTTATTAGTTTTTAGGATCCTTGATAAACTTTTCTATTCTGCTTGCTTCCAAAAGGGAGAGTTTCCCAACATTTCATTTCACTCACCTTCCCAGCAGTGAGAAATCTCATTAGGGATATATAGTCATCTCTTCACTGGGTATGTTCTTCTGATGTCAAATAAGCACTTCAGATTCAGCATGTTCCAAATTGAGTTGATCACCTTCCATATATATCCTCTGTGCCTATATTCTCTATATTCACTTGTTGCCACTATGCATTTACATTCAAGCCAGAGCCTTAGAGTCCACCTAAATTTTTTGGCTTTCTTCCACCTTCTACCATACCAAACACGGTTCATTTTATTTTCCCCATTTTTCTAATAACTTCCTCCCTCTCCACACTTACCTCAAATATCCTAGTTCAGGCTCTCATTATCTCCTTCTAGGATTTTCTTTAGTGACATCTGATGTATTGAATACAAGTGAAATGAGGGTGCAATATACCAGAGAATCCTACTAGGTCTAGCTAAGAATCTAAGGAATGTAGTACTTTGTAATCTATCTCCAAATACACGAGCCTGAACTGTAGGTGTTCTCTGCCTTTGGTTTGACAGTATTTTTATTGTTTGCCCTCATTTCCCCAAATTCTTGATCTTTGTTTCAGAACCTACTTGGTATTCTGACACAAATCTAACCCAGCCACACTGGCTTGGAAAGGATCAAGATCAAGCAGATATCTGATTGTCAAAATGCACAGAGTTTGATGACACATGTTTGGCAAAGGTGTGTAAATGTGCATACACTATTTATGGGAGGTTAAGTTGGTAGGACCTCTTTGGAGGGTAATTTGGCAATGGCCATTAAATATAAAATTGATCCAGCAATTCCATTTCTAGGAATTTATCCTGCAGATATGCTTACACATATGCACAAAAATGTATGCACCTAAGTAATCACTGCAGAATAGTTTATAGAAATAGAAGATAAGAACCAAAATACATGCTCATTAAAGGTGTAATGAATAAAGTATGTTCCAACCATATAGGGGAATACTATACAATTAAAATTAATTAGGTATGTATAAGGTATGTATAAGAAACAATCTCTAAAATTTTGTGATAAAAGCGGCACAGATATGTGCAGCACATGCTGTCATTTCTATAAAAATTGCATACACATACATATATGCTTATATAGGCATCAACCATCTCTAAATGGATACAGATACAAAATGTACTGCTTGTGATCTATGGGCAAGAGATCAGGGATCCTAGGGTATGAGACTTACTTTTCACTGTACACTTTTTATACAGTATGGCTTTTTTGGTCATATACACGTATTACTTAATTTAAATAAAACAAAATAAAAATAAAGACCAAGTCTTAATAGATGTAGTTTAAAACATTAAGAATATGTGCATATGTAAAATGGTATACATATATGCCATTTCCTCACATGGGAACATATACATATACCAATATACAGTATATGTGAGTAGGTAGCTATAAGCACAACATGTACTTGTTTCATAAATAAAAAAGTTTGTTAAATCATCTTAAAAACACAAGATACCTAACTGTCCCAACCTATAGCAAGTATATTTCGATAAGGTATTCAAGATGTTATTTAATCTTTTAACCCATGATAGTAGCATAAGTTTGCTTTTCAAAAACAAATGTACACAGTTAATGTGTGCACAGCTGATGTTTCAGCTTCAGTTTCTCTCCTGGAAGATTTTGACTTTGATAAATATATTCCTAGAAGGACAATTAAGAAAAAATAAAGTGTATATTGAAGCATTCAAAAACTTTAACCTAGCACTTAATTGCTAAAATACTAAACATGTTTTATTTTTTTCTGCAATACATCACATACTCAAATCCAGATAAAAGAATTATCCATGTAAACAAGAAAAAAGTTGTCAACAACATCTACATTGAACACAACAACTGACCTTTCTCTGTAAATGGCTGCCTGCATAGTGTTACCTATCTTTAAAGAAATGTTCACCCTAAAAAGTACTTCCCGATTGTCCTGCCACTTATAGGCCAGTTTTGATTAGCTGTGGAAATCTGTAGCATAAATGCTACCCAGGAAAGCAGGCCATAATATAGCAGCTTTAAACAAGAAGGCTGAGGGCCTGGGGCTATCGATGCTAAATTTTACTGAATAATCAAAATTGTGATTAATGGGATGAACACCACTGTAAAATTTCTTGACTAAGAAAACATATTTTAAATATTTTATGTACCAAAAATATACAAACAAACACCTAGGTTCCAAAATCCAAATGAAACAGGCACCAAATGGTGGCAATCTACATCTTGAAATGCATTTTCTAGAGCAGGGCTAAACACCTGCCCTGTTATATATATGATGGGTAGTTCCTCCAACCAGCCCAAAGGATACTTTTTAGCACACATTTTCCCAAAATACCATACATATGAAATGTGTAGAAGACCTGAACATACTTTTGAAATACCGGTAAAATTGAAGTACTGAATTGTAGTGGGAACCATGTCTATATCACCCCAAAGAAAAACCATATGTCAATCATTCAGAGAACACAATTAAGGATTAGACAAACTTCTTTGTCAGAGAAAGCAAAAAAGATGGTTGTGTTGGGGGAGGTACAGAAAAATGGTAAGCCAAGTTTTGATTGCCCAAAGATCACCTTTGCTCTCTCTCTCATACACTACAGACAGGTAAGTTGGGCACTTTCCACCTGGAAGACAAGCGTCACACTGAGTTAAAAAGCAGAAACACAGCGTGAGGAAGGAAAGTGAGAGGGGACTGGAAGGTAAATCTGGGCACTTTGAGAACACAGGAGCCATCCTTAGCTCCAGAGGCCTGCGTAGTTCCCATGGAGGCCTGAAGGGAGAGGTCCCCCAGCCACGAAGAGCTTCATCTCAGGCCAGTTGTAGCAGTGGGTGTAGAGAGCGTTGGGGAACTCGCCGATCCCACCGAAGTAGTTCACCCACAGGTCATCGTGGTTGAGCCAGCCCCTGCCACAGGTGAGCTTGAGCTTCCTTCCTGAGGGCCCAGGAGAGGAGTCCGGGCTGGCTGAGGCCCTCTCCTCCAGGAACTTCTGGGCGCGGATGTCATAGAAGAGCAGGGAGCCATGGCCCGTGCCCACGGTGATGATATGCTGGTAGAAACTCAGCGAGCGCACACCCGTGCCGCCCTCTCGGGAGCACAGGGGCCGGATATTCTGCTGACGTTGGCGCGGATCTAAGAAGGAGACATGGGACTGGGAGCCCACCGCGTACAGGGACAACTCATCACAGTAGGTCAGGCACACGTTCTCTCGGCAGTAGGGCAGCCTGATGGAGAGCAGCCTGGACAGAGTGCTCCGGGCTTTCCACAGGTGGAAGTAGCCGTCCAGGGACACCGCTCCCAGCTCCTGGTTCTTGCCGCTGAAGGCCAGAGCCCGCACCTTGCGGTTACTGGGGCTGGTGCTAGACCTGGGGATGGTCTCCATGTCCCTCGGACGGATGTGGGCGTACACAGGGAGACCCGCGTCACTGTGCCAGGCGATGCTGCCGCTGAACATGTCGGGATCCATCCGCCACAGCGCCACTGTGCCGTCGCGGGAACCGCTCACAGCCACTGTGTCACTCATCCAGGCGATGGTGAAGATCCAGTCCTTGTGGCCATGGCGGTCGCCCAGGCACACGGGGTCCAGGGTGGGCAGCTGGTAGACGGCCAGGCTGTTGGGGTTCTCACCCCCAGTGGCCAGAAGGGTCTTGGAGGGATTCAGCTCGATGGCGTGGATGCCGCAAGTTGGCTGGGCCCGGGCCAACCAGGGCCCCCGGTCGCGCATCAGGGGGATGCGCGTGATCTGGCCCGAGTGCACATCCACCACGAAGAGGGTGTTACACTTGGTGCCACACACCACCTGCCTGGCGTTCAGCCACTGCGACGCGAACACCTTGTTGAGGGTGCCCAGGGCCAGCTCGCGCTCCCTCAACAGCTCGGGCAGCTTCTGCACCGCATAGCCCCGCAGCTCGCCCTCGGAGCCCGAGAGCCCGGAGCCGCCCCACGCGCCCACCTCGCGGCCCTTCAGGTAGTGCACCAGCGAGCGCCGCGTCGCCGGCCGCTTCTGTTTCTTGGGCAGCAGCGGCCCCTCTGCGTCCGCCGCCGCCAAGCCCTGAGACGACGAGCTCGCGGCGCCCGCCTCGATCGCCGGCGCTTTCCGCTTCCTGCTACCTGTTTGCTGCGGGGCCATGGTCGGCGGCGGGCGAGTGGCCGCGGCGGCGGCGGCGGCGGCGCGGCGGCGGCGGCGGCGCGTGGCACCCGTGTTGGCCGTGGCGGCGGCGGGGACCGCGGCGCCTCCGCGTCAGCCGGGAGCTCGGGTTCTCAGGGGCCAGGAGGCGGGCGCGACCGCAGGGCGCAGAGCCTACCGAGTCCGGGACGCGGCAGCGACGAAGGAGGCTAGGGCGGCGAAGGCGGCGAAGGCGGCGAGGGCGGCGGGGGCGGCGGGGGCGGCGAGGGCGGCGGGGGCGGCGGGCCGCGCTTGGAACGCGGGCTGGAGGGAGCGGGGCCCGGGCGGATCGAGGGCGGAGCGCGAGAGGAGTGCGGCGGCAAGGGCGGCGGCGGCGGCCGGGATCTAGGCTAGGGCGGGAAGTGCGGCCGGCGGGGCGGCTGGAGCGAAGTCTGAGTGGGACGAGGACGACGCTGGGGGACCGAGTGTGAGGGGGCGGAGGCAGCGGGAGGAGCCGGCCAAGAGCAAGCGGGGGGCGCAGGGTAGCACACGCCAAGCTGGGAGGGGTCGGAGGGGGGCGGGAAGTGGGGGATGGAGCCCGCGGTGGGGAAACTCACCGAGGGCCAGCGCTCAGGGATCCCCAGCCGTCTCCGGAGGACACATCCTAGTGCGCCTGCCCAGGTCCTCTTGCTATCCGACTCCAGGGCGTTTCACTATCCTCATGATAGCAACCAACTGGCCTTCTTAAAATCCCTGCTTAAATAAAATCTGAAGGCTAAAATAAAGTCAAGTATGAAGCTAGAAGGAGCTCTAACAATTATATGTTATATGCACAAACGTGTGCTTAGTGCAATCCCAGGAGACCCTTTACTACAATTAGTTCAAAGACTAATTGCAGCAACCCTGAACTTGACAAAGAGTGGGGCTGTTTAGCAGAGGCAGGAAGATCCTCCCCTCAGATCTGTCCTTGCAGCATACCTGTCTCAGCCCCTCTGCTGGGAGTGTGTTATAAATTTTCAACCAATTTCTTCTTAATTCTCAAATTGAGGTCCCTGAGTTTTCGCCCCAGAATCCCTAAGGGGTGTGTTCCAAATGTAGTTGCCTAGGCCCCACTTCCTGTCGGAGGTGGAGTGAGGACCCTATAATCCAAGGCAGCCTCAGGAACCTTGAGGACTGCATTGAGGGTGGGGGCTGGGGGTAAGACAAGGGTGTTCCTCCATGGTGTTGGGTTCTCTTGAGCCTCAGAGAGGAACCGTGGAGTGGAGTGGAAGAGGTACAGAAGAAGGATACCTCTTTTCCTGCTCCAAGGAGGAAAGGTTCAGTCCCCATTGTCGGTCCCAGAAGGAATCCCAGGTTCCTGGGCATAGCCTTGTCTTGCATGGGAGGGCCCCTGGGGCACTGGTGGGGAGGAATGCATGGATTTCCATAGGCAGAGATGGTGAAGAACTTTCCAGAAGGACGTAACCACATAGACACATTGGTGGAATGTTCAGATTATGGGTTTAGCAGTCTCAGAATTTGGATGCTCCGTATCTGGCTTTGCAGCTTCAGAGCAGCCAATTTGGTTGGCAAGCCTATATTTAGACGTGCTCAATTGCACAGTGACATGAGTGGCTGGTAGCTGACACCAGCTCTGCAGACACCCCAGTCTTCCTCTCCAAAACTTTGTTTGCTGAGTGGGTATATGTGAGGAGGTGAATTAACTTTTCTGATCAATCAAGGGAGAGTATGGGATTTACTTTGTTGTTGCTTTTCTCCCCCTTCTCCCAGCCCCTTTTTCACCCTCACCTCAAATGCACAAACTCCAAGTACAAAAACCATAGACCCTTTGCACCACTCCCATCCAGCTGGTACATCCCAATACCCACTCCTCCCCCATATTCCTCCCTATGTTTAGTGCCCTATCAGGAGGGTGAGGGTGGTGGAGAGGGAGTGACCTGACAATGAAAAAAATGTTGACAACTTCATAATTAGAACGATATTACTAGAGAATAAATGCTACAAATTTATTTAATCTACCATATGTTTTATTTTTAATTCCACCTTAGAAAAATGGATATTATATAGTAAGGCTTCATGGCATACTTTTTACTGTTGTAGAACAAAATAGGCTGAACATTTGGGAGAAAGATAGATACAGATAGGTATAGCTTGCTAGATATAGATATATTTCAATTGTAAAAGTAAATAATTCTTATAACAATTATTATTTATTGAGAGCCTATTTGTGGCTAGAGGACTGTGCTAAACATTTCAAATGCACATTCAGCTTCACAATAACTTTGTGAGGCAGATTCTATTTTTATAACCATATTTTAAAATGAGGGGTAGAGGCCTGGAAAGACTAATGACTCCCCCATGGTCACACAGCTAGTAAATGGTAAAGTCATGTTGTGAAATCCATGTCTGACTCCAAAGCTTTGAAGACTAACAACTGCCCTATATTATTCAATAAGTACAACTTTTCTATTTCCATCTCTTTAAAAACTATGTAAACTATCCCTATGATGGAAATTTTACAGATGTTGCATCTTGTGCACTTTTGAAACAGTCAGAATTCCTAAAATAAATGAATACTGGATGCAACTTATGTATAGCACACCAAATTATAGATAAAGGCAAAAATATGATCTATGAGATATATTTTCTTTTTTACAAATTCTTTTTAATTAATATGGAATATAATAAATATGCCTACATTGTTGTAAAAATAACACCCATATAAATAGTCCAGGCATTATGTCTCTCCACTTTTTTGATAATATATTTATGCAATATTTGTGTATAATGTGTTTGTAGTCACTGTTCAGGTTACTATTTTGTATTGATAAATGAGGTGTGATAATTTCATCTAAAATATGGTACATGAGATGCATTTCATTTATGTCTACACTTTCGGATTTTTCTGAGTTTTTTATTTAAAGATGTAAGATTTAAAGACCAGAGTCAAGTGATATTGAGAAATTTAGAGTGTTGTATATCAGCTTGCAAATTTGAACCTTTATTTGTATCTGATTACTTCCATTTTTAGGAAAACACAATGTCTGCTAAAACCTAAAGTTATACACAGTACATTTATAGTTAAAGTAGTAGATGAAATGACATGATAACAAAAAAAATTCATGGCCTTCTGAGTATCAGGGTCTCTATTAGGTATTTTTGTTACCTATGAAGGCCACTGTGTATGAGTGTTAACATCTTGTCAGTCATTACTAATTTATTTCTGTATTCATTACTGTTTTTTGCTACTAACATACCCCTGATGAATTTGTATTAGCCATACCTATCTCCCCTACACCAGATTCCCCTTCGTTGGGTGGGGGCTTTTATGAGTGGTTTCAGGCCACTGTCTCATCCTGTTCTCTAGTTACTTCATATATTTAAATGTTATTTTCTTTTTTCTTTTTTTAATGTTATTTTCTTAATCAGATTGTAAAGTCCTCAAGGGGTTACATAACATTTCCTACTACATTCACACCACCACATAGTTCTAGGTATGCACTAAATGGTTTATAAAACTTGTGATTGTCCTGTTAGTAAACTATTAGAATAAAGGAGAGAAAGAAAAATGAAATATCAAAAAGTAGAAGTAAGATTTTTGAAATCAAATTATTTGAGTTGTGAAAGTGAAGGATTTGAATTGATTTGTAATAATGCCACATAACTTGTTTGAAGTTAAATTTCAAACAAGTTATGTGACATTTTTCTATCACCTACCTATCTAATCTATCATCTATCATCTATATTTGTATGTGTTTCTTTTCAGCTTACTGGACAATTTTATCAACTGTGTCCAGCTTTCGAATCTCTGAATGAAGAAAAGGATCTATTTAGCCAGTAAACAAGTTAGGTTACCAATTTAAAATTAGTTAAGGCAGAAGATTTATTTCACTATGGTGGCATGAATATAAGTTTGGTTATTAGGTATGATTCAAATTATTTTGAAAATATTACTAATTTTAGCCTCAAAGCTAAAAGAGAAAGAGAAAAGTGGGATAATAATAGAACTGGTGGGTCAGTAAGTAGACTTTTAGAAGAACTATTCAGTTATGAAAATTTATTTTATACATTCTTCTATACAAAAATAGATCTTATGAATATGGACTTCATAGATTGGAGCAGATTCTCAGGTACAAAGTCATCTGTATTCAGAAATGGGATTATATAATCATTTCTGATATATTGTGTAATGATATAAAGTAAGGCTCTCCTTAACAATATTGTTGACATCTTGTCTACATTTGAAGGTATAGCCCTTGCATTATCTTTATCAATAAATATAAAACACTAAAAAATGAAATATAGTTAATTAAGCTTATTTTAAAACAATATATGATAATTATACCTTGTTATTTATAATACACATTAGGCAAACTGTTCTTGAATTATTACATTGGATAAATTTTCACCTAGTCTCTAATTATAATACAGTCCTACCATTTCAAGCTGTGACCTTGTCAAGTCTCCTAAGATAAGCAGCTGTGAACCTGGTTTATAGTCAGATGGGAGGCTTCCTCCAAACCTCATGATGCAGAAACTGGTAGAGATGACTCAGCAGGCTATGTTTCCCCTACAAAGGCACTACTAGAGGCATATGGTGTCAGATGGGGGAATAAAGGAAAGATTTATCACATTATTTAATTTACTAGAAACAGAATCACAGGGAAGAAGGTAATTTTGACTCCATGACCTCTGCTTTGCCCTACACCTTTCCATCTTCTCTAAGAGGAAGGAATGTGTCAGAGCCCAAACTGGGGCTTTGTTTAATAAGAGAGTAGATTCAGTGTTATTATATGTTTTATGGGAGGCACAACAGTATAATGGTCAAAGGAGTGGACTTCAGAGCCACATAAAGTGTTTTGAATTCGGTTCTGTGGTTTGCTGGCCTTGGAACTGGGTCAGTTGGTATACTCCCTTTGCATTTAGTCCCTTATCTATACATGTGATGATAATATCACCTGTGCTCTGGGGTTGTTTTGATGACTAATGAGTATATACACACACTAAGAACATGTAAACCCTAATGGCTTTCCCTGCTTTCCCTTATTTAGCTTTACAAGGACAACTTGGCTATGGTAATGAGGGTTTTTGAGTGTACACTGCAGTACAATGCACACTTACCATTACCGAAGTCTAGTACATGCAGGGATAAAATGTTTGTAAAGCCAGCTTCTTATGTACTCAACGTACAGCTCACCAATCTCTATTATTTTTCCAATCTATAGATAAATAATTATATGGGAAAAAATGTATTGTGGGAACAACTTTATAGTGTGCTAGTAGATTATCAAGGGATAGTTTGGAAGGTTTTTTTCTGTGAACCAGCCAGATTGGGGTTCCTGCTCCTAATAGATACCAATATAAATATGTATCCCTGTACAAAGAATAGATCTCCATTTAGATTTAGGGCTTTTCCCACCTGCTGATAGTAGTTAAATTGAACAGAAGTGACTGAAAAAAAGTGTCTGGATTATGCTCTAATGTCAGATAAGGTACATAAAGGAAGGCATGAATGAGATTATGCCTCTGAAGTCCATTGATAAACAATTCTATTCCATGTTCTGTAGTGTCTTAATTGGATATAGATACCAAGTTAAAATTTTTCCTAACTTAGATACCAACTTACTCCTAGCTTCAACTCCACCATATATACCAATTTCTTCTAATTCTTTATCTTTGTCCTGAAATGACATGTCCAACTTCCTACTTGACTTTTTGGATATCAAAACAGAACTTTACATTCAGCATGTATAAACTCAAGATCTTGATTTTGACCCCCACATACCTGAACTTTTATTGCCTCCTGACTTCTTTTTTTAATATAGTGCTTCCTGTCTTAATGAATAGTACCACCATCCATCCAGCTGTGCAAACTAGAGTCGTAAGAATTATTCTTGACATACAATGCTTACTTATATTCAGGCCTAGTATCCTTCTCGTTAACATTTTCAAATCCATTCAATTCTCACTCTCTCCATTACTACCACCTTTTCCTAAGCCACTATTTTGTCTTGACAAGACAACTACAATGGCTTCCTAATTGATTTTCCTACAACCATTTTTGCTCTCCTCCATGCGGTTTTCTACACTGCCGTCAGAGTGATGTTTCAAAATGCAAATATGGTCATGTCACTGTACTGATTTAAACAAACCAATGCTATTGTCTTAGGATAAAGACTCCAATTCTTAATGCAGGCTATAAGGCCCAGCATGATATGACCTATATTCTCCAGCCACATTTCTACCTTCTTCTCATTACTTTTCCTGCTCCAGACACACTGGCCATTTTAAATTTCATCAATGGTATTATATGATTTCATGCCTTGGATCCTTTTTGGCATGTTGTTCTCTGTGGCTGGAATGCTTTCTATCTGTGTGGTCTCCCCACCTTTTACCCTACACAGGAACCTTACCTTGCTAACTCCTTACCTTTCAGGTTCTAGTTAAGGTGTCACTTTCTTAGGGAAACACTTTTTGACTCCTCAGACTAGGTCAGGTCTATCATACATAGGAATCCCCTTAACTTTACTTTAATGGAATTTACCACAGGTGAAATTGCATGGTGATTTCTGCGACTCTTTGTTTAATATCCCTATCTACCAAAAGATTGAACAAAAACTCCATAAGTACAGAATTATCCACTGTGCTCACTACTGTATCCCCTGTGTCTAGCATATCATAGAAACAATCAGTACTTGTTGAATAATGCTGACTGAAATTTCAGAGACCCTGGATCTCTGTTTAACTGGGTAAATCAAAACCCAATCCTTCATGCTATTTGATCAACAACCTCTAATTTAACACAGCTTAGAGGGAAGAAATTTTGCTACCTTCAAGTCATATCTCAAAAGTTACCTCCATTATGATAACCTCTTTGACTCTGCCAGATAGGTTTAAGGGCTTTTATACAATAGCACATACTTCCCTTATAGCACTTAACATTCTTCATTGCAGGGATTGACTTGTCTAATTCTAAAATAAGTGCAAACCCCTTTGAAGTAGAAATATTTTTTAAAAACATATTTGGATTCCTAGAACCTAGCACAGTACCTGGCATATAGATGGCCCAGACACATTTGCTGAATGAATAAACAAATGAATTCAGCTTTTATCCAAACCCTTGCTAATAAAATACACTAGCATTCTGAAGCCTGATTCATGTACTTTCAGTTTTATTCTTGAATTACCTCAGGCCACCAGACGAATGGATCACAGGATCATATTAGTTTAGTATTTGCTGAATCAGTTTCACTCACTTGCACTTTAATGTTATGCTTTAGGCACTTATCGAAGGTCATTTAAAAAAGAGCCAGCTATATGGATATCCCTTCTGCATTTATTGTAAATCTGTTATGAAGGGCACCGTTTATCATATTGCTCAGTGTCCTCTTTATACAATGTCACACAAAAAATTAATTTTATAATTTAATGCCAAAATCTTTTATCTCTGTAGAATTATCATATATTCTCCTTTCTGACCATGAGAAATATATAAGATAGCAGACTATGAAGTCAGAGAGTCCTTGATTTGAATCTTGGCTCCACTTAGGAGTATAGTTTTGTGACACTAAGCAAGATAGCTTTTCCAACTTTAGTAACTTCATCTGTAAAATGAGGATAATACCTATTCTCCATGGTTGGAGAGAAGATAGGTATTGTATCAAAGCACCTAGCAAAGTTTCTGGCACATAATATGTGTTCAGTATATGGTAACAATAATTTACTTTTTTCTTTCTCTCTTCGCTGCTCAGAAGCACAAACACAAATGTGATATTTAATCATAGCAGCTATATCAACTTTTCCACTTTTTCTCTTTCTTGATCCTGATTTTGATTTTTTGAATTTTATTCTTTTTTAACTAAGTTTTTAATTTTAATTCCAGTATAGTTAACATACAGTGTTATATTAGTTTCAAGTGTACACTATAGCAATTTAACAATTCTATATACTATTCAGTCCTCATCATGATAAGTATACTCTGTAATCCCCATCACCTCTTTCACTCATCCCCTCTGCACCCACCTCCCCTCTGGAAACCATCAATTTGTTCTCTATATTTAAGAGTCTACTTTTTGGTTTGTCTCTTTTTTTCCCCTTGCTCATTTGTTTGATTTCTTAAATTCTACATATGAGTGAAATCATATGGTATTTGTCTTTCTCTGACTGATTTATTTGACTTAGCATTATACTCTCTACCTCCTTCCATGTTGTTGCAAATGGCAAGGCTTCATTCTTTTTTATGAGTGAATAATATTCCATTATATACATATACCACATTTTCTTTATCCATTCATCTATCAATGTTGAATTTTATTCTTAAAAGCTACCTCAGTTAATTATGGAAAAAAGGCATATAAAACATATAAATGGATTATTACCTGTGAACTCTGAGCAACAAAAACCATTAGTTAGAAACGCTAAAGTTTTAATTATTATAGACTGATGTAGAGTAGGAAATGTTGAATTTGGGGACAGGGAAGAAAACCCCAGTATTTCTATAAGTTTCCCCCACTTTAGGTATCACAATATCATAAATACTACCATTAGAGTTCCTCTCCCAGCAGATCTTGAAATGTAAATACATGAATACACATGAAGGTGTTATTGACTTGTTATCATCAATATTGATAGGATCAGAGATAGGAAGGATTGCCTAGAAGAAAAGGACATGAAGAAAAGAGCAACAGAAGGAAAAGAAAATGGTTAAAATATTTTAAGAAAAAAATCAGAAAATGAGGGAAGATCCCAGAATATTGACTTTGCTTATGTCCTAATTTGCTTCTGGCTGACCTTATAATACTATTCTTAAAGAGGTAACTTAAAGACAAAACAATCACTTTACAATATGTCATCTAACTAAATAAACATATTATAGAACATGCATTTGAATTTATCACATATATGGAGAAAAATGGGTTTTGAAAACTGGGTGAAATGATAGGGCAATAAGGTAGTTTGAAATGTTAATGATTAATGATTAATGGTTGCATTTATTCTACAATGATTTATTACATGCATATGATATGCTAAGAAGGTATTAGATATTGGGAAATACAAATATTAATGAGACATAAAGTCTTTCCCTTCAATGAATTGTCATTCTAGTATGATAAAGAGATATAATGGAAGGGTCAGGAAAGGAGGTCAAATTTATTCACCAAACACTTATACAGATAACTACTATGTATCAGGAACTTTTGAAGGACCTGTGGGTACATCATATATATTTTAAATTAAAATTTGTCATTCACATATATTTTCATATATTTAAAAATATACATATTTTATATTTAATTATAATAGCCTCTGATTTTTGATAACCTATGTTGCACTGTGGTTTTATATATATTGTCTCTGTTCTTCACAACAAATCTGCACAATAAAGGGCATTCTTTCAACTTTACAGATGAAGACACTGAGGTTTAGTGAACTGAAATAACTAATTAGTAGAGATGAGATTCCAACCAAAGCCCGTGCCTTTTCCCCCATTGCACTGTATCTACTACAAGAGTCTTTTCTTAGCCTTTACCGGCACAGAAAAAAAAAAAAAAGGGTAAGTGGGCCACGAGGATGGGACCAGGTAAGACAATATGCTCCAGTCCCAGTGCCTGGCCACTGAGTGATTTGGAGAAATCTGGGTGGTCCCCAGACTTTCCTATCTTGCCCTGTCAGCATTTTGCTAGGTATGGTAGGTAACCTCTAAGGTGGTTCCCAATGATCCCTGCCTCCTAGTTTCCATACCCTTATATAAGCTCCTCCTCTTGCATTGAACTGGCCTAGTGTCTTGACTGTAGCCAATAGAATATGGTAAAGATAATGGGATGTCACTTCCCTGAAAGACTGTGACATTCCTCTCTACCCTCCCCACCCTCCCTCTCTTTCTTATTCTTTCACTGGCTCTCTCTGAGAGAATGCCAGCTTTATATTGTGAATTTGCCTTATGGAGATACCCACTTGGTAAGGAATTGAAGTCAGTCTGTCTACAGCCCCATGAGTGAGCTTGGAAGTGGTTTCCCCTCCCCTGCCCCCAAGTGAGCTGAGATGAGGCCACAGCACTGGTTGACACCTTAACTGCAGGCTGATGAAAGGCCCTGAGCTGTAGAAACCCAGATAAGAAATGCCCACATTTTCCTTATCTACAGAAACTGTGAGATAATAAATGGTTTTTTTGTTGTTGTTTTGTTTTAAGTTACTATATTTTGGGGTAATTTGTTCCACAGCAATAAATAATGTATACACTAGGGAACTAATGTTTCCCAGATTTGTGGATAGTTGATTCATCCAGAACGATGACTGGGTACTGACTCAACACAGTACATGACTTAAGTTCTTGAAACATTAAAATATTTACTAGACATTTACCAAGCACCAGACCCAGGATCTATCATCTTAGTTTTTTAAAACAACTCTATGAAAATACTATATTCAACCTCATTTGGCTAATGATGTAACTAAGACATAGAGTTTTCCAAGTTTGCACAGCCAGTAAAGTAGCAAAGCTTTGATTGTACCAAATACTGTGACTCTGGGGTGAGCATTCTTAAACAATTAGCCATATTGTCTCAACTATGCTATATATTCTCAGTATATTTCTTAGAGTTTTGCTAGGTGGTTCTCTCTTTTCCAGTTTTTTTTTTTTTTTTGATGAGGAAATGAAAGGAATAGTGATCAAATTTAAAATTTGAAATGGAAAGCAGAGTGAATATTATACTTAACAGAAATATATATAATACACATATAATATATATATAATATAACAAATTGGGGCAATTTTCCACATCTAGCATGGTTACATTTAATGGGAATATGTGCTGTATTTGTATATTTAATTAAAATATTTAAGTGTAAAATGGAAGCAATGTGGCTTCACACTTAGAAACTTTGGGATTTTATTTGATATTAAGCTCAAAGAGTGAAAAACAGTCCTCTGATTTTAGGCTGTAGTAATAGAAGAGCAGTACATAGAATGAAGCAAGAGGTAATTTTACTCTTTATAAGTATAAGTAGGTTAGATTATATGTGTGGTACTGCATTCAAAATTGGACACTTTATTGACCCACTAGAAGGGTGCATTATCAGGGCATTGTTGGGGGGGGCTGCTGCCCCCAAAGGGACACTTGGAGAACTTGAGGGTGTGTTCTTTTTTGTCTTAAAGTTTAGTTGTACCTTACACACTGTAAACATTTTATTTTATTATAAATTTATTTTATTGCATTTTTCATTTATATTAAAGTTCAAGAAATGTAGTTTTTGATAGATTATGTGTGTAGGTAGGCTATCTTATCTATGAATTTAAATTCAGTAAAGGGGATGTTGCAAAATATTGATCGTTAGATCTGATGAGCTTGATAAGAACAGTACTGGAACATATTTAAGGTAGAATGAGCAGGATGATGAGGAGACCTGAAACCATATCATTTTGGAAACTGTGGGAAGAATTGAGGTGATGTGACAAAGGGAAGAGAAATAATACTCTAGGGTAGCATGAGGATTATTTTAAATATTGATGGCTTGTCTTCCAGAAGAGATACTAGAATTGTTTTATGTTTTTCTAATAGCTAAAATGAGACCAAAAAAGGAAATTCCAGAGAGCAGATTTCAGTGAGATACAAGGGGGACTTCTCCAACAAAGCATTCTATGATAGAATAGGCAACTTCACATGGTTGAATTGCAAGTCACCACATGTAGTCAAATACTATCTGCTTGAACAACTAGTACATGTGAGGTATTCGATGAAAATGTGTTGAGCAAATAAATTTCACATAAGAGATTCAATCATTAGATAGGTCATTTGAATTAGATAAACTCTAAGGTTCTTTCCTACTCTGAAAATCGGTAATTAAGACTAAGAGAAAAATACAAGTATGTTATATATTGCTGTAAATCATGTATTTAAGAATGTGGAGGCCACACATATGACAATAAAAAGAAAAATGAAGGCATATTTGATCTATATATAGAAATGTTCAACTACCTATAGTGTAAAATAGGTGATGACTATCAATCTGTGCAAAATTGCCAAAATCTCTTCTAATAAAGCATAGATTATTAGCCTAATTTTGGTAAAAATTTTTAAGTGGACAGGCTATGTAAAACAAGGAAATACTTTTTTTCTGCAAATGAAATAACGGAAGAAGGCATACATGGCAAGTATTCTCATTTACTGGGATGTATGGTCTAGTGGCAGTAAGTGAAAAATTCAGAAATGAGATTTAACTCATTTAACTCTCCTTATCAATAAATATTGATACTCTCTTTATCAATAGACACTCATTAAGGATCTATTAAATGTGTAATGATATGCTAAATTCTGTAGAGCATCTGTAAAATAATGTCCAATGCCTTCAGAAAGCTTCTACTTTGGTTAAGAAGATAGGATGAAAATAATACAGCACTTAAAATATTTTTTTAAATTCTCAACTCTAAAATTAAGTGCCAACATAAGGAATCATAAGGAAGTTATAAAATACCCTATAGGAGAGTAGAGAAGGAAATTACTCACTATAGGCTGTGATATGGAGAGAATTTGTGGAGATGTGACCTTCTTGAACCTTGAAGGTTATTTGGACGATATGAGCAGCACCATGTAAAAAATAGCCTAATGGAAGCAGAATAATTGTGTTATGGAAAAGTGGGAAATTGACTTGAACAATTAAGCTAAGGGTCACCCAATTTATAGAGGGCCTTGGAAGTCATGAAGAGTAGTACCAGCAAATAGGCAAATAACATAGGTTTTTGAAAAGATGAATGATACAATGGGTGTATCATTTGAAGAAAATTAGATTAACCATGGTTTACTGGTAGGTTTAATTAGGGGGAAAATGGACTGTAGAGACAAGTAGGCTGTAATAATCCAGTCACAGGGGAATAGTGTTTTAGAATGACATACTTTCCCTGGGAATAAATTTGGGGTACAAACATGTCTAAATAATACTAACAAGACTTGCATATTGTGTATTGCCTGAACATGAAGAAGAAGAATTAGTCAAGTGACTACAATATTCTGAATTTAAGAATTAAAAGAGAAAAGAAAATTTAAAAAGGCAGGGAGAGTAAGGAGGGAGATTTTTAAGTTGTTTCAATACTGAACAAATGAATTTGAGAGGGCTCAGTAAAAAGCACCCTCATGACTTGCAAAATTCCTTAAGATATATCTATCTTTTGATTTCTTCATAAAGCAGCTGCAAGTACAAAATGTTAGTATTCTTTGGCTTCTTATACTGGAAGATGTAACAGATACAGTAGACTTTTGAATTTGTTAGTTAATAATGCTAAAAATCATATTAATAATTCCTAAAGAAACTATAGTGGTAGGTATTAGGGAAAACAGGAAGCTACTCCAGCTGACCATCATTGTTCTCATTCTTTAGAAACTTAGTAAAGGATAAAAAATATATAGAGAGGGATGGAGGATAGAGCACTGAAAGAGGTAGAGGTTTGTAATTTCATCTCATCCAAATGTTCTCATTAACCATTTATCTTGGCAAAAAAACTCTATTCTGCTTTAAAGAACTGCCTTCAGCATCATTGCTTTTTGCAGGCAGATACCCTTAGTTTGGGCAGTACCCAAGCGATAGTATAAATATAGGGAGTTGACATGATTTGGGAAAGCATTCTGTATGCATGTGGGAAACTTAAAAGTAAGTAGTATATTTGTTTATATCCAAATGTCCTAAGAAATTAGTAATGGGACTACAAAACATGAAAAATAAATAAGAAAAAAAGTCAAGAGGTTTGAATTTCTAGAACTTGGGTCCTGTCCATATTATGTCAAAACATCTGGTTTAAAATTCCAAGAAAATTGCATGCAAACCAGTTAGATATTATATTTGACTAGAGTGGATCACAGTGCACTGCACCTAGTAGGCATTCAATAAATGTGAATAACGATAGTAATGATTCAATAAAATTTTAAGCTTTTCAACATGTTGAGTTTGTAAGTAGCTAAAGTCTTATTCTGTTGTAAAAAAACACTAGGCAACTTAGACTGATAACTCTAACTGATTATACTGGTCACTTCAAAACTCTTTGTTTTGTGCCCTTTAACCTACATCTCCCCATTTCCCCCCACCTCCTTGCCTCTGGTAAGCACTGTTCTACTTTCTGCTACTGTGTATTTGATTTTTGTAGATGATATGTGAGATCATGCAATCTTTTTCTTTCTGTGTCTGGCTTATTTCACTTAGTTTATTGTCCTCCAAGTTCATCCATGCTGTTGCAAATGACAGGATTGCCTTCTTTTTTAAGGCTAAATAATATTTCACTATACATCCATACCCTGTAATTTCTTTATTCATCCTTTGATGGACACTTAGGTTGTTTTGATGTGTTGGTTATTGTAACTAATGCTACAATGAATATAGTAGTGATTATTTCACTGTGTATATGCATAGTAAATCATCAGGTTGTACATCTAAAATATATATGCTTTTTATTTAAAAAGAAAATAAATTAAAAGAAAAAAAAAAAAACCCTGGGGAGGCACCTGGGTGGCTCAGTTGGTTAAGCATCTGCCTTTGGCTCAGGGTCCTGGGATCAAGCCAAGCCCCATGTCGGGCTCCCTGCTCAGTGGGGAGTCTGCTTCTCCCTCTGCCCCTCCCCCTTGCTTGTTCTCTCTCTCTCTCTCTCTCCCGCCCCAAATAACTAAATAAAATCTTTTAAAAAAAATCCCTGGAACACCCTGCTTCCCTTTGGAATGTGTATAGAGTCCTGGTTCACACAAAGGGAATTGGACTAGAACTATCAAGACTTTAAAATTTGGTTCAGTCTCTTTTGTCTTTGTACAAATTATGCCAACAGTAGAAAGAATGAAAACAAGGTAATAGATGGAAACATTATTGGTAACAATAGAGAATAAACTCTCTAGGCTTTGAAATGAAGGAGAGATTAATTTACATCTACAGAACCTTATGCACCTAAATGAGCTATTTTTGTTCTCTTGCATGTGATCTCTCTCTTCTGTTCCTGCTGGGTTCCAAAGACAAATCAAAATAAATTTACAGTAATAAAATTAAGCGCTTAAACATGCTGTTCTTGTATATATTCATAAAGTTTTTTTTTCCCCCACCTACTGCTACTTGCCATGGAGTTTCAAATACTCTTTATTTCCTTAGTAGGAAAGCAATTTTATCACAAAAGTACAAAATGTCATTTGGGAAGCTTAATAACTTTTAAAAAATTACATTGTAGACCATAAAGAATGCAACAATTTGTGGTTGTTAGAGAAATGTTACCGAATACATTGCGTTAACATACAAACAGCAACAACTCTCCTTTCTTTTTTAACTTTGCAGTCAAAAACATTTTTGCAAGTTTTAGATGAAATCATGTTCTGAAATTTAAATCATATGCTTTCCTTGGCATGAGAAAGACTACTGACCTTCTTTAAGTACATAAAGTGGGGTGTTTCATGTTGTTTGAAGATATTTTGAGTTTACTTGTTAATGTGAGCCCTATGTGAACAAGGAGCCTTGCTTGAACCTGTTTTGAAAGTGGAGGGAGTGCCAGATCTCAATTCTCCAGTGGAGAGCTGGCAAGTTGCCCTACTCAATATTCATCCACTGAGCAGAAAAATATTGATGTTCACAGAAGAAAAGAATTAAATATGCATTTTAAAAGTGTAAATAAAATGTGTCACTTTATAACCATTTGAGGATTAGGAGGAATCAGACATTCCAACTTTTATTGACACATTGACACCAGCAATGGTAAAAAACAAGAAGATAGAATGTCATAAGGTTTACTTACTGTGTCTTGAAATTCTCATACTAATAAAAGTATTATTACTAGAAGCATATAAATATATGAATTATCTAATTTTACAATCTCTGCAAACAAAACAGAGATCCAGAGTTATAATACTATACAGAAAGAGGGAAACAGAAGACAAATTTGTCTTTTTTTAGCCCTGTGCTTTTATTATGGATTAATTTAATCCTCTCTGAGCTGTTGACTCATTAATTTACAAAACTCAGGACATGAAGGTAGGCAATTTCACAGAGTACTTTGTTTGCTCAACCAGATAAGCAGGTATTATTGGGACAAGTTAAAATGGCCACATACATATATTATTGCAAGACTCAATTATATTTGCTGCAATGTGTAAATTGGCCCAAGATGTCACATTGAAGTTCAGCTATCTCCAGACCCTCTGACCTTGGCAATTAACAATCTTGACAACACTATATCACTAAGCAAAACTGGGGCAGATGGTGACTCTCAACATATATTCATTATGCAGCATAAATGAGTGAAAATAATACTGCCTTTTGTCTGGGAGCATTTGAAAGTGGTGCTGTTAACAAATATTTTTAAGTTGACATGGAACTTTAAAAAAATGAAAAACTTAGAATGATTTAAAAGTTCCAGAAATAAGCCCCTTCTTCTATTTCAGGAGTGATCAAAGTACTGAAGTAGATATACACCTCATTTTCTTTGTGTCCATCTTTCCATTAGATGCTCAATAAATATTTCTTGAATAAATGAATGAATGAATCTCCTATTAGCTTCTTAAGGAAAGGAACCATGATTTAAACATCTCTGTATCCTCAGAGCCTAACAGAGTGTATGACACAAACCCTCAGCAAAGATTTATTACACATTTACTCTAAAATATAGAAGAAATGTATAAATAGATCTCAAACTTACCATTAAGTTTCTCCCTATAAACCTCAAGCTCTGCAAAATACCTCTTATCTTGAATTCTTAAGTATCTGAGGAATCCTATATGGGGTAACCTATATATTTAACAAAAACTTTTATATGTGAAATGTAAAAATAGTGCCTGAGGAAGCACGTAATATCAAATTTTTTCAGCTTTATTGAGGTATAATTGACAAATAAAATTGTAATATATGTAAAGTGTACAGTGTAATGATTTGATATATGTATACATTGAGAAAAGATTCCTACCATTGAAAAAATAACTCTTTTTTTATAAAGATTTTGTCAGAGAGAGCGAGAAAGAGAGCACAAGCAGGGGGAGAGGTAGGCAGAGGGAGAAGCAGGCTCCCCGCTGAGCAGGAAGCCTGATATGGGACTCCATCCCAGGACCCTGGGATCATGACCTGAGCCAAAGGCAGGTGCTTAACAAACTGAGCCACCCAGGCATCCCTGAAAAAAAAATAACTCTTTTCTTGATTGTTTACATGGCTTAGGAATGAGCAAAGCCTTGAAGGACAGACAGATATTTGTTTGAATTCTGGCTCCACCAAGATACAAACTGCAATCTGAGGTAAGTTATTAAACGTTTCAGAGTCTGTTTCCTCATATATAAAATATGGCTAATAATATTATTCTCAGTTAACTAAATAACAGATATAAAATTCATTGGGGTATAACTAACTGGATAGAACAAATACTCAGATATAATAGAGTTTTTCAAATCTATAATTTCTGAATACTTTGTTTCTTACTGTCCATAGTTTTGTGAATATTGCTAAGGTGCATTTAATTAAAATGAAATTAGTTGATAAATGATGTTTGAATTCTGACAAGAATGCTTAGACATTTATCTAGAGACAAATTATAAGTTGTGGGTTTGTACTATGCTTTAGCATTAATATTGCTATGTTTGGAGTTACATTAGAATCCTGGGTCTTTTGTTTCCTAGTTCTGACTTTGGAAAAGTAATTTAACCTCTCTGAGTATTACATCTCACACCTCTAAAATTAGGATAAATATACATACTTTACCTGCTTCTAAGTTTGTTCTGAGAAACAAATGAGGTAATGGGCATGAAAATAGTTTGTAAAGTGCCAAGGACCCATGAATCTGCCAAATATTTATTATCATGGCCTTCCCTGTGATTTTGCTTGCTAGTTATATTCATTTATTTGTTAGAACCTGTTATTTACTGGTTAAGAGAATTGATGGAGAATAATGACAGAAATTGCTTAAGAAACACATTACATATCATCTAAATAATAGATTTTTATTTCAGTCTCTAAGATAGTTATGATCCATGACCTTGAAAAAATAAATTACTTTTTCATTTTCTGGTTCTCAAAATGAAAGCAAGAATAACTCTAATTAGTACAAGGTATTATGAGGATTGCAAATGTAATAACACATAGTGAGATACTGGATTAAGAGAAACACTGTAATTGCAAATGTATCAGGGTGTTTCCTATTGTCAGTAAGAATTTTTCATTATCCAATCTGTTTCTTTGGCTAAGAAAAGCACTGAGTCAGATTTTCCCCCGCTATTAAACTACTATGTTAACATTTTACTAAATCAAACTGTAGTAGTTCCAAAATGCAATATAAGTAGCTCACTCCCAGGGAGTAGTTTTTCCGTTGTAAAAATCTGGGTTATTCATTCATGATAAGAACACCCCAAGAATGAACCCTTAAAATTTACTATAGGATATTTCTCCAAATGTATAACCATTTACATTTAGAATTGACATTAAGAATTGTCATGTATAATGTCTTTAAACTTTAGTGATAAGTTAAAAATGAAAGAACTGATTAAAATAAGCTGACAGAGAACCCCAGTTCATACAAAAATCTGAAATTGTGTTTTATTGCCAAATAATGACTTTTCTAATGGCAACTAGATAAAGGGGGGGTGGAGGCCAAGAAGGGGTGGAACACTGTTGGTAATAGAGACATTTAATCAAGAAACAATTGCAACAAAAATTTAAAAAATAAATAAATTAAAAAAAGAAATAAGTCAATCAGAGAAAGACAGATACCATATGATTTCACTCATATGTGGAATTTAAGAAACAAAACAAATGAACATGGGGGGAAAAGAGAAGCAAACCAAGAAACAGACTCTTAGCAAACTGATGGCTACCAGAGGGGAAGTGGTTGGGGGTGGCAGGGATGGGTTAAATAGGGCATCAAGGAGGGCACTTGTGATGAGCACAGGGTGTTGTATGTAAGTGATAAGTTACTAAATTCTATACCTGGAAGAAAAGATTATAATAATATTGTTTGGTGACAGATGTTAACTAAACTTATTGCGCTGAGCACTGAGTAGTGTATAGAATTATTGAATCAGGATGTTGTGTGCCTGAAACCAATATCACACTGTATGTTAATTTTATTTCAATAAAATTTATATTAGTAATAATAAAAGAAACGATTGCAACTAATAATTGAAAAATAAATCTTTATCTGTTATAATCAGACTCTATATGTAGATCTGGGATTTGTATGGGTGACAGAAAGATTGAAATCACTAGACGCTTTCAGCCTTGAAGGAGTTGTGCACTGTAAATGCTCAAATCAAGATCTTTCATCCATGACAGAATGGCTTGTTACTTTGCACAAAGGACAATAAACTGGCTCATAAGCAAAGTGAGTAATTTTTTAAAACACTCTACTGCATGTATAACAATCCTTGTAACCTATCTGTCAAGCACATCACTTGTAAATACAAAAGGAATTCAAAAATAATCTTAAAGCCAGAAAATCAGGGAGAAAAACTTGGGTGGAAATCAAATGGATCCAAGAAATAGTTAATAACAAACTCTGAGAAATTACCTTTCACAAATTACCTTTTTGCTGATGTACTTCCAAAATGGAAACTAATATTGAAAGATGGTTGTATTTACTTACTGAGAGGGAGAAGAAATCCAGAGGCTAGACTTTTTTAATTTTTCCATCTTCCTGATTAGGCCTTAGTGAAAATAAATATGTAAGTCACAGACATACAATTATTTTCTATAGATCCAAGTGACTTACAGTTAATAGTACAAACAAAAGCATGCTTGCTACAGTGAAGAGAATGCTCCCATAACAAAATTTTGAGTGTAGATATAACTTTAATTTTCCAACAAAAGGAACTTAGTGTTCTTTTTCCTTTGATAAGATGCTGCAAAAGATACTTTAGTCAAGTCTAAAACAACAACAATGACAATGACAATAATAGAAACCAGAAGAAACGTTTTGAAATGGAATCAAAGGTTAGGATAAAACAAAACAAAAATGACTTGCACTCCTAAAGAATCAATTAACTTTCATTTGAATTACGTCAAAGCATAATAAAGGCTGTTTGCCAAAAGTTATTCCATATTTGAGGAATTCACTTATGCTTGCAGTAAATTATATTTTTAATAGGTCAATATATTCACTGTTTAGTGGACATGAAAGAAAAGTTACTACAGAAAACTTTTCCACATCTATCCTCAAATTAAAATTTAACAGTCTCATTAATTTATATCTTGGTGGTTAGGCCCACGAAGAATGAAGAGTTAACATTATTTCACTTCCTTGAATTTTAGTATACTTCACTTATTTGAATTCTCCCCCCCCTTTTTAAGATTTTATTTATTTATTTGACAGAGGGAGAGCAAGCGCAAGCAAGGGGAGCAGCAGGCAGAGGGAGAAGCAGGCTCTCCACTGAGCAGAGAGCCTGATGTGGGGCTCCATCCCAGGACCCTGAAATCATGACCTGAGCTGAAAGCAGACACTTAACTGACTGAGCCACCCAGGTGCCCCTTGATTTCTCTCCTCAACAAAAGCTATACTGTGTTTTCTCACCACCTCCACTTATCTCTCTCTCTCCCCCCCTCTTTCTCCTTTCTTTCCTCCCTCCCTCTAGCACCCTTACACACATACACGTATACACACATATACATGTGCACAGGCACAGACACATACATACTCACACATACTATGCTTTCAAAGAAACCAGTCACTGTGAGGATGTTTTCAATCTACACAACACTTAATCCTTTTTGGTCAGTATATAAAAGAGTTACAAAACATGCAAATTTTAAAATTTGTGACATAACTTTAGGAAACTATTCTGAAATGGTATACAAGAAAATAAAAATCATTATAAATGATAGACATAGAAATTTAGCTGTCAATCGACTATGTTTTGATAGATTACTGACTTTTATTATAAAAATGTGCATTTAAGACACTTTAAAATATGCTGAACTTAGTAAAACTTCAGTTAATAAAAATGGTTGAGGAAAGAGGTATTGATGGAGGTTTGGGGTTTTATTTGCTGCTGTTTTTTTGTTTTGCTTTGTTTCGATTTATCAATTCTTCAGAAAAAAGTCTTTTGTTTCAATATCAGATGTTAAAAATTGTTTTTTTCTCTTCTTTACTTTTCTTTTTATTTATATTTTTAACCTGAGAAGGTGAAATTTATATTTTTCCAGCTTTATTAAGGTATAATTGACAAATAAAATTGTTATATATTTAAAGTGTACAACATGATGATTTAATATATGTGTTCATTGGGAAAGTAATAATAAGGAAAACTGTAGAATTCACAAATATGTGGAGATTAAACAACATGTTCCTAAACAACCTATGTGTCAAAGAAGAAATTTTAAAAATATTTTGAGACAAATTGAAAACACAGCATACCAAAACTTATGGAATGCAGCAAAAGCAGTTCTGAAAGGGATATTTATAGCGATAAATGTCTACATTGAGAAAAAAGTAAGATCTCAAAGAACTAGAAAAAGAACAAACTAAGATCAAAGTTAGTAGAAGGGAGGAAATAAAGATCAGAGCAGAAGTAAATAGAGACTAAAGAGATGACAGAAAAGATCACCAAAACTTAGAGCTGTTTTTTGACAAGATAAAATCAACAAACCTTTAGCTAGACTAAAAAAAAGAGAGAAGACTCAAATAAAATCAGAAATGAAAGAGGAGACATTACAACTGATACCACAGAAATACTAAGGATAAGAAACTACTATAAATAATTACATGCCAACAAATGGGATAACCTAGAAGAAATGGAAAAATTCCTAGAAACATACAACTTGTCAAGACTGAATCATGAAGAAATAGAAAGTATGAACAGACCAATTACAAGTAAGGAGATTAAATGAGTAATCTTAAATCTCCCAACAAAGAAAAATTCAAGAGCAGATGGTTTTACTGATGGATTCTACCACACATTTAATGAAGGCCTTTATAAATTATATAGTCTACATGTTTTTTTGATAAGGTATTATGGACATAAAATAATCAGGTCAATAATGTAAACTTTGGAGTGCCTGGAAATTACTGTTTTTCTCATAGCAGAATAGTATGGATAAAGAAAATATACTTCATAGAACTCTAGCTAGAAAGAACTCTAGCTTTAAAGACCTGAAAGTAGGTCTCTAAAATACGTTCTTGATATTATCCCATTTCCTTTATATTTCTTTTTCCAGAAGAAAAGAAAGGAGTTTTCTCATCTTGCTCCCTAAAGAATATAATCTAACTTTGTGAACTTTGAATGTTTATTACTACTAGATTGTTTTAATAGGAGAAAAGAATAAATAGAAAACAGTTTCTCAGAATAGTTTATAGAAATTCATACATAATACAGGAACACTGAGGACATCATCATCATCATCATTATTATTATTTTGACACTGAGGATATTATTATGTTAAGCAAACCCAGTAATCTGTATTTGTGAAATGTGACCACCTGCTCACTGGGTATTTTATGTAAGTTTTATTTATAGGTCATATACTGTAAACTTCTGTTTTAAAAACCACATCTTCTGCATTTTGGAAATTATTTATCTGTACCTCCATTGTAAATTATTTTTAAAAATCTTTGTTATTTAAATTGCAAAACAAATTCATATTTTCCCAAGATGGTAATAGTTCTGTTTAGTTCATTTCTCTCTGCATAACTATGGATCACATAAATGTGTATAAAATGTTGCTTTGATTTATGAACCACATTACAGATCTAAAGGTTTCAATTCATTAACAGTGAATATAATGACTTTGGAAGCATTGAGGTGTCTCATGTCATATGTAGCTACCTAATGTCCAAAGCCCTGTAGTAAAAGTCTCATATCCACTGGGTAGAAAATTTATATCAAGACAAACCTTTCTAAGAGTCTTTAAAGTTGTTTTGTCAAATGAACAAAGGCCGTCATGTGTCTGACATGCAAGGTAATACTGATTGTGTTTTTTTTCCCTAGAGTATGAAATTCACATCACTTTGCTTTCAGCTTTAATCTGTTGTATTGTTTAAATAATAAGAGCAGTGGAACGTAAGATTGGGATCAGATGCCAGGTCACATAGCCATTCCTATAGCCTTATAGAGGAAACATATTTTTTTAAGAAAATTTTGCTTAAGGTAGGAATGTTTTTCACATTTCAAATTAATAGATTTACAATTCTTACTCTAAAATCCCTTAACCAGTACTTGATATTACTTCATTCATAAAAATTTAACATTCTCCATTAATGATAATCATAGAAAATCACATAATTTGGACTTTGTGTACATGGCAGTTCTAAAACATTATAACTTAGAAAGGTTTGGTTATATGCAAATAATGAGTCATGGAACACTACATCAAAAACTAATGAAGTACTGTATGGTGACTAACAAAACATAATAAAAAAAAGAAAGAAAGGTTTTGGTGAAATTGGTTACATGATAGTCATTACAACAAATTTTTAAAAATGATTTGGATAGTCCAATCAATTTTAAGAGTGCCTATACCACAATCTACTCATGTATGCTAGTACTTGATTACCTAAAGACAGATAATAACAACACATGTATGGAGTGCTTATTATGTGCTAAGCACTGGTCAAAGCATTTTACATTATTATCCCCCATTTTGTAGATGAAAGATCTGAAGTTAAAAAAGATATCACTTGCCTAAAGTCACTTGGCATGTATTTGGTGAAAGCAAAGATATTTATAGACTCTAAAGCCAACATTTTAACCTCTAGACTTTACTGCCTCTAATGACAATGCAATGGCATTGAGGGAAACAATACAAAAATACTACAGTTTTCAAGTTTTTCTGCTGACATGGGGGCATCAGATCTTACCTAGGCTCTGAAAATCACACAGAGCTCTCCTTAAACAAGTCATCTCATCCCTCTGAGCCTCAGTTTCTTCATTTAGAAAATAAGACTCTGAATGACATAGTATCTAAATTTCCTTTAGTTTTGAAATTTAATGTTTATATGACTTTACACAGAGTTCAAAGAAGTAGGAATCAATGCATTGCCTACTTACAGTGTAGAGAATGGTGAAAAAAGGACCATTGATTCCTAAATTCATTTTGCCTGATGCCATGCAAATGTACATCAAACAATCTTATACATATAATCTTTGAATGCTATTCTTTATGTTTAGAACATGTCCTTTCTCAATTCTTTATTTGGCTCATTTGTACTTAGGCTTCAAGACTTCTTTTTTTAAAGATTTTATTTATTTATTTGAGAGAGAGAGGGAGGGAGGGGGAGGAGGAACAGAGGGAGAGAGAGAATCGACAAGCAGACTCTGCACTGAGTGTGGAACCTGATGGAGGGTGGGGGGGGGCTCGATCCCATGACCCAAGATCATGACCTGAGTAGATGCTAACTGACTGAGCCCCCCAGGCACCCCTGCTTTAAGACTTCTATCAACATTCACCTCATTCAGGAAGACTTATCTTTTCTTCAAGAAGCATTCTTTTTTCACTGCCATATCACATACTAGGAGAGATGACCTTCATTTTAATCATATCTGTGCCTTTACACCTCTCTTCTTGCTGCTCCACACAGCTGGACATCTCTTATTGCCTGGCTGCCTTCTACTCATCTTTTGATAGCTTAAGTATTATGTCTCCAAGTATCTCTCCATTGGTTTAACCTCTTCCCGTAGCTGGTTGAATGTCCCTCTTTAGAGTTCCGATGTCATCCAACCCATATCTCTTTCAGAATGCTCAGCAGATTGCCTTAAAATGAGGTACATACTTGGCTTCCTCAATCATTATATGATCTGAGAAGACAGGGGTCATGTTTTATTCATTTTTATAAATCTAGAGACATTACATAGAATGCAATGTGATCAATCTATATTTGATAAACTGAATTTAAATGGTGATTCAATGCAGATACCCTCAGGGTGGTTCTTTACCACATCCTAAAGAGAGAGCAGTCACAACTTTCTTGTTTTTTATCTTATAGAAAATTATGAGAATTAGTGAGACAAACTACTAGTTTGAGGTCTTAAAACTAGATGAAACACAAAGATGTCATGCATAAACCAGCTACCATTATCCTTAATAAACATCTGAACACTGATAACATTTCCAATAACAGTAAGTTATATCTCACAAAGATGCATTTAATTTTTAGGATACAAACACTGAAAGGGTTTTAGTGAACTTAGTGGGTGAATCTCATACATAAGTCAATTTTTAAAAATAAAATAAACACTTATTCCAATAAAAATCAGCATAGTATGCTGGCTGTTAAACTTTCCCCACTGGTGCTCTCAGCAGCTATAATCTGGGGCTTAAGTGAAAGTTAAATACACTAAAGAGGCTGCTGATGAATTAATGAGGACCATGGGCATAGCTCATTACAAATTCTTAAGTGGAGACTAGCATAAGAAAGAGAAGCCAAACTTGACATATTTTATCAAAATCCTTAGTGCTATATAGTAAACCATGTTTACTCAGCACAGTAGACCAATTCCTTGGCTGTTGTGAAGCATAACTCTTCTCTCCCTTGTTTCCTCACTCCCTCCCTTCCATCATTTGACAAACATGGGCACTTTTTAGAGACCCTAAAAGGAGGGTTGAGATTCAAAGATTAATACATAGTCTCCAAATCTTCTCAAACATAATGAAACATAGAAAGCCTCAAAAGTATAGTTCACTGTGACTAAGGCTAACAAGTTCAACAAAATTAATAACTTTGTCATTACTATGAACATAGCTTTACTTGTTTATACGTTGTCAACTCAGAATTAATGTGTCATCTTCAAAAAGTCAGTCCCAATTGGTATGAATATAAGCATTTTATATCAATTCTTTTGGGGGTGATCTGTCTTTTGTGGAAAATAATTGTATATTTAAGTTTTTACTTTAATGAAAAACATCCATTATTAGAGACTACAAGGGAAAAGTGTGGATACTTTTGGACTTTCTTTTCATATTTACGTATTTCATTAGATTTGGGTTTAGGGAATGACATCGCATCTTTAAATAACACCTCTGATTATATCATTCCTCTGATATAGGCAACATTATTCAATGAAACATAATACTCCAAAGAACTGTCAAACTAAGTATTTCAAAAAATGATGAATTAGCAACATGAGAATTTAAGGACATCGTGATGGATTAGGCAGAAAGCTGTTAAGTATGACCCCATGAGATAAGCAAATGTGTGTATGATGTGTTATGAGAACAACAAAAGAATTGCACATATTTTCTAAATATCATTTAAAATTGTTAATTATACTCATCATTATAGCACCAGAACATCATAGAATCTGCATCAGATAAAGTAGAACGTTCATTTTGCAACATACATTACCATTTGTGGTATCAGTGACATCAATAATTATTACTCTAGGCTTCAGCAACAGCAAAGGAGAAAAAAAATAAGTCTGTGTGTTTCATTTCATAACAGAAGACATAAAGTCTTTGGAATTGAGATGTCACACTTGAGCACATTTAGTGTTCAGCAAATAATTTTTGAATGTCACTGATCCTAGATCATTTTTAAAAAGCTACTTCCCCTTACTTTGAAAGATGTGCTATGCTGCATTTCATTTCTTTTCTCCTTACTTCATTCTTCTTTTGTTCTAAAATAAGTGATGAGATTTTTGGTGAAGATTAAGTACTAGAAGGCAGTAATGCAATGGCCCAAACAGGGTTTTAATTGGAACCTCAAACCCTGTGGAAAAATAAGAAATTAAATCATTAATAAAATTCATTTCCTAGAAGACACTAACTGATATATGTTATTTTAAGAAGACTTAATTATTTTTTCCTATGAGATTCCTAAAGACATATTTGTGAAATCTAAAATTCACTAGCCATGCCATATTCAGGTTATATAATGAAACTACAGCCTTTCCAAAGTTCCAAATATCAAGGCATAAATAAGAAATCCACAGTGATTTTCCTTTTATAAAACATTAGCATTTTTATATCAACATTACTCCTCTTGTTTCCTTACAATGTTATAGTACATTCATTACTTAATGCAATCCTGGAAGTACCACAGAAGTATTTCAATTGACTCAAGCAAAACCATGGCACAATGTTAAACAAATCAAGCTGCCACATAGCTGAAAGTTTAAAATGAATTGTAATTTCTTGAGGAGGAGGGAAGATGGTGGAGGAGTAAGGGACCCTATTTCAACTGGTCCCTTGAATTTAGCTCAATATCTACCAAACCATTCTGAACACCTATGAAATTAGCCTGAGATGTAAGAATAGATATCTGGATTTCTACAAGCATAAAATCTCTGGCGGTCTCGAGGTATGAAGGGGGGAGCCGTGATTCTGTGGGCAGATATCGGAAGTTAAACAGAAGGGGGAGAGAGCCGCCATAAACTGGTGCCAGGAAGGTGATATAACACTGGAGTGCAAGAGCATCCCATACTGGGGACCAGACACAGACTCGCGGACCTGTAGCTGCAGGGAAAGGACTTTAGTCCAGCCCCCAGACAGGATCCAGGAGCTGCGGGTGTGCACACATGAACCGGGAGCAGCTCACAGTTTTAGAAGCACAAAGGGCAGAGATGTGCCCTGCCATGGGCTTGACCTCTGGGAGAGTTGTTGTGGAGCACACAACCTAGGAGGCTGTAGTTTTTAGTAGTGCAGACAGAAACCAAGACTCTGTCCTGGAGAGCTCAGTGAAGAGCTCACTGTGATTTCTCTGTTCAGGGACAAAGGTTTTGGTGCAGTCGCTTCTGCTCTGACTTTCAGAAGAGCAGCACAAAGCTGCCAGGGAAAAGTGCTAGAGAATAAGAGCTAAAAAAAAAAAAATAAAAGGTTTTCACTAAGCCTCCCCAAACAGGGGGCAGGGCAACTATGCCCAAGCAGGGTTGTCTGAGTAACAGCACTGCAGGTCCCTCCCCCAGGAGACAGGCTGGAAGAACAAGAGGATGACAACCCTAGGATCCCTATAAAACAGGCGCATCTTGCTTGGGTCATGGTTAATACTTTGGACTCTGTACATTCCCTCAACCACCTCCCAACAGAATGACTAAAAGGAAGAATCCCCAACAAAGAAAAGAATCAGAGACTATGGCCTCTGCCACAGACCTAATGGATATGGATATAAGCAAGATCTAAGAGATGGACTTCAGAGTAACAATTATGAAGTCAATATCAAGACTTGAGAAAAATATTAGCAACAATATAGAATCTCTAGGGGCAGAAATTAGATCTAAAAAGGCCAAACTTAAAAATGATATGAATGAAGTGCAGTCTAAACTGGATACTCTGACTGCCAGGGTAAACAAGGCAGAAGAATGAATTAATGAGCTAGAAGAAAAGATGATAGAAAAGAAGGAAGCTGAGGAGACCTGGGACAAACAACTTAAAGCCCAAGAGATCAGAATGAGAGAGATCAATGACACAATGAAATGTTCCAATGTCAGAATTTTTGGGATCCCTGAGGGGGTGGAGAGAGAGAGGCCTAGAAGATATATTTGAGCAAATCATCCCTGAGAACTTCCCTAATCTGGGGAAGGAAACAAGCATTCATGTCCAAGACGCAAAGAAGACACCTCCCAAGATCAATGAGAACAGTTCAATGCCCCAAGATATAATAGTAAAACTCGCAAATCCTAGATCCAAGGAAGCAATCCTGAAAGCAGCTAGGAGGAAGAGATTTCTTATGTAGAGAGGGAGGAACTTCAGAATAATGTCAGACCTGTCCACAGAGACCTGGCAAGCCAGAAAGGGCTGGAAAGACATATTCAGGGTACTAAATGAGAAGAACATGCAGCCAAGGATACTTTATCCAGCAAGGCTGTCATTCAAAATGGATGGAGAGACAAGGAGTGTCCAGGATGGGCAGAAACTGAAAGAATATGTGACCAGCAAGCCAGCTCTGCAAGAAATATTAAGGAAGATTCTATAAAAGAAGAAAGAATCCAAGAATGGTATAGAACAGAAATTGACAGAGACAATCTATAGAAACAGGGACTTCACAGGCAACAGGATGGCACTAAAATCATATCTTTCAATAATCACAATCAAAGTGAAAAGCTTAAATGCTCTCATGAAACGGCACAGGGTTGCAGATTGGATAAAAAGATAGGACTCATCCATATGCTGTCTACAAGAGACTCATTTAGAACCTAAAGATACTTTCAGACTGAAAGTGAGGGGATGGGAAACCATTTTTCATGCCAATGGACCTTAAAAGAAAGCTGGGGTAACAATTCTCATATCGAACAAATTAGATTTTAAGCTAAAGACTGTAGTAAGAGATACAAAGGGACACTATATCATACTTAAAGGGCCCATCCAACAAGAAGATCTAACAATTGTAAATATCTATGTCCCCAACATGGGAGCAGCCAACTATATAAGCCAACTGTTAACCAAAATAAAGAATCATATTGATAATAATACTTTAATAGCAGGAGACCTCAAGACTCCACTCTCAGCAATAGACAGATCATCTAAGCATAGATCAACAAAGAAACAAGAGCTTTGAATGATACCCTGGACCAGATGGACTTCATAGATATACACAGAACATTCCACCCTAAAACAACAGAATACTCATTCTTCTTGAATGCACATGGAGCTTTCTCCAGAATAGACCACATGCTGGGTCACAAATCAGGTCTCAACCAATACCAAAAGACTGAGATTATTCCCTACATATTTTCAGACCACATGTTTTAAAACTAGAACTCAGTCACAAGAAAAAATTTGGAAGGAATTCAAGCACTTGGAAACTAAAGTCCACTCTGCTCAAGAATGTTTGGGTCAACCAGGAAATTAAAGAAGAACTTAAACAATTCATGGAAACCAATGAGAACAAAAACACATTGGTCCAAAACCTATGGGATACTGCAAAGGAGGTCCTAAGGGGGAAATACCTAGCCATCCAAACCTCTTTCAAAAAATTAGAAAAATTACAAATGCACAAGCTAAACTTTCACCTAAAGGACCTGGAGAAACAACAACAAATAAGGTCTAAACCAAACAGGAGAAGAGAAATAATAAAGATTAGAACAGAGACCAATGAATTAGAAACCAGAAAAACAGTATAACAGATCAACAAAACTAAAAGCTGGTTCTTTGAAAGAATTAACAAGATCGATAAACATCTGGCCAGACTTGTCCAAAAAAAAGAGAAAGGACCCAAATTAATAAAATTATGAATGAAAGGGGAGAGATCACAACTAACACCAATGAAATAGAAACAATTATTAGAAATTATTATCAGCAACTATAAGCCAAAAAATTAAGCAACCTGGAAGAAATGGATGCCTTCCTGGCAACTTATAAACTACCAAGACTGAAACAGGAAGAAATAGAGAATCTGAACAGACCAATAACCAGTAACGAGATTGAAGAAGTGATCAAAAACCTCCCAGAAAACAGGAGTTCAGGGCCAGATGGTTTCCCAGGGGAATTCTACCAAACATTTAAAGAAGAAATATTACCTATTCTTCTGAAGCTGTTTCAAAAAATAGAAACAGAAGGAAGACTTTCAAACTTGATCTATGAGGCAAGCATTACCTTGATCCCAAACCAGACAAAGACCCCATCAAAAAGGAGAAATACAGACCAATATCCCTGATGAACATGGATGCCAAAATACTCATCAGGATCCTAGCCAATAGGATTCAATAGTACATTAAAAGGATTATCCATCATGACCACTTGGGATTTATTCCTGGGATGCAAGGGTGGTTCAACATTAGCAAATCAATCAATGTGATAGAACACATTAATAAAAGAAAAGACAAGAACTATATGATTCTCTCAATCGATTCGGAAAAAGCATTTGACAAAATACAGCATCTTTCCCTGATTAAAACCCTTCAGAGTGTAGGGATAGTGGGAACATTCCTCAATTTCATAAAAACCATCTATTAAAAGCCTACAGCAAATATCATTCTCAATGGGAAAAAGCTGAGAGCATTTCCTTTAAGATCAGAAACATGACAAGGATGCCCACTCTCACCACTATTATTCAACATAGTACTAGAAGTCCTAGCATAAGCAATCAGAAAACAAAAGGAAATAAAAGGTATTCAAACTGGCAAAGAAGAAGTCAAACTCTCTCTCTTTGTAGATGACATGATACTCTATGTGGAAAACCCAAAAGACTCCACCCCCAAATTACTAGAACTCATCCAGGAATTCAGTAATGTGGCAGGATACAAAATCAATGCACAGAAATCAGTTGCTTTTATATACACTAACAATGTAATTGTAGAGAGAGAAATTAGGGAATCAATTCCATTTACAATAGCAACAAAAACCATAAGATACCTCGGAATAAACCTAACCAAAGAGGCAAAAATCTGTACTCTAGAAACTACAGAACACTTATGAAAGAAATTGAAGAGGAAACAAAAAGATGGAAAAACATTCCATGCTCATGGATTGGAAGAATAAACATTGTTAATATGTCTATGCTACCCAGAGCAATCTATACTTTCAATGCTATCCTTATCAAAATACCATTGGCATTTTTCAAAGAGCTGGAACAAACAATCCTAAAATTTGTATGGAACCAGAAAAGACCCTGAATCACCAAGGAAATGTTGAAAAAGAAAACCAAAACTGGGGGCATTATGTTGCCTAATTTCATGCTATATTACAAAGCTATGATCACTAAGACAGCATGGTACTGGCACAAAAACAGACACATAGATCAATGGAACAGAATAGAGACCCCAGAAATGGACCCTCAACTCTATGGTCAAGTAATCTTTGACAAATCAGGAAAAAAATATCCAATGGAAAAAAGACAGTGTCTTCAATAAATGGTGTTGGGAAAACTGGACAACCACATGCAGAAGAATGAAACTCGACCATTCTCTTACACCATACACAAAGATAAATTCAAAATGGATGAAAGACCTAAATGTGAGACAGGAATCCATTAAAATCCTAGAGGAGAACATAGGCAGTAAATTCTTTGACATTGGCCACAGCAAATTCTTTCAAATCATGTCTCTAAAGGCAAAGGAAACAAAAGCAGAAATGAACTTTTGGGACTTCATCAAGATAAAAAGTTTCTTCACAGCAAAGAAAACAGTCAACAAAACCAAAAGACAACCAACAGAATGGGAGAAGATATTTGCAAATGACATTTCACATAACGGGCTAGTATCTAAGATCTATAAAGAACTTCTCAAACTCAACACCCGAAAATCAAATAATCCAGTAAAGAAATGGGCAGAAGACATGAACAGACATTTCTCCAAAGAAGACATACAAATGGCTAACAGACACATGAAAAAATGTTCAACATCACTAGTCTTCAGGGAAATACAAATCAAAACCATAATGAGATACCACCTTACACCAGTTGGAATCGCTAAAATTAACAAGACAGGAAACAAGAAGTGCTAGTGAGGATGTGGAGAAAAGGGAACCCTCTTACACTCTTGGTGGGAATGCAAGCTGGGACAGCCACTCTGGAAAAAAGTATGGAGGTTCTTCAAGACTTCAAAAATAGAGCTACCCTATGGCCCAGCAGTTGCACTACTGGGTATTTACCCCAATAGACAGATGTAGTGAAAAGAAGGGGCACATACACCCCAATGTTCATAGAAGCAATATCCACAATAGCCAAACTGTGGAAGGAGCCGAGATGCCCTTCAACAGATGAATGGATAAAGAAGATGTGGTCCATATATACAATGGAATTTTACTCAGCCATCGAAAGGATGAATACCCACCATTTGCATCGACATGGAACTGGAGGGGATTATGCTAAATGAAATAAGTCAAGCAGAGAAAGTCAATTATCATATGGTTTCACCCATATGTGGAACATAAGTAACAGCATGGAGGACATTAGGGGAAGGAAGGGAAAATTGAAGGGGGAGAAATCAGAGGGGGAGACCAACCATGAGAGACTATGGACTCTGGAAAACAATCTGGGGGTTTCAAAGGGGTGGGGGTGGGGGGATGGGTTGGCCCGGTGATGGGTATTAAGGAGGACATGTGTTGTAATGAGCACTGGGTGTTATATGCAAATAATGAATCATGAAACACTACATCAAAAACTAATGATGTACTGTATGGTGACTAACATAACATTATAAAAAAAAGGAAATGTAATTTCTCTGAAGACTTGCAAAGACTCTAATTACAAATGCACCCGTTAAAGAAAATCATAAAAACAATTTTTTGGTGAGTCATAGTTTATACCAGGTATGTGACTAAGGCACATTATACAAATAAAAATGCAGAAGACAGATGGTGAGAAGAATTATGATCTTATTTAAAAAACACTTCATTATGCATTTAGTCCATTAACAATTATTGAGAAACTGGACCCAGTTTTACTTAAGAGCAATGTAAAAATAATTTATATTGAAGAGTTTAAATCTAGTTGGGGGAACCAACTGTAAATGTTACAAGTATAAATAAATCCATATATATTGGAATTAATGATTCTAAAGTAATGATTAACCACTCAAATGGTATGTTGTTATACTTTATAATTACTTTGGGTAATCTGTTTTAGAGAATAGGAGTTTGTCTTTGTAAAAGATGTGTTTCTCTATTTTATAAATACTAAGATGAGTATGTATATATAAGATACATACTACATTCCGTAATATATTCTATAAAGACTTGTGCATGCTACTTTTATGTGTCACCCTTTACTCTTTGGTAGTAAGTGTCAACAATGAAAAACTATATATAGTATAGGAACCTAACATCTTTACTTTCCCTTGCCTCATTGATTTCAATCAGCTTATTTGCTTGATAAACCTTCATACAGATAAATGCCTATATTATTGACATTTAAAAGGTCATACATTTTTCAAGTGTATTCTCTCCATTATATCTTGCTACACTACTGCATTTATTCTGTCATATGCTGATAAGATGTATCCTAAAGATTATCAACATGATTGTAAATTTCTTATGCTTCTGTTTGCTGTTTCTAATGTATTATCTTGATATCCCAACCATACTTTGCATTTTGATAAGCACATTCAAATCCATTCTTTCAACAGACATTTATTGATCACTGAAAATATTCTACTAAATGCCATGCAAAATAAAATAAAATAAAATAAAATAAAAGTGAATCAGACATGAATTCCACCTTCAAGATGCTTACAGTCTAGAAAGGGAGATGACAACTCATTACTAAAAAGAAGGTAAAATATGAGTATCATAAGACACATAGTGAGCAAAAAAAGCTAAACTAGTGCAGAGGAAAAAGTTTGCTTCCAACTGTGAGGATCAAGGAAGATTCTGGAATATATGACATTTCTGCATGTCTTAAAAGGATTTGGACAATTAGAGATCAAACAATGTATTTGGCAGAGAGAAAACTGCATGGGTAAAAGGCTTAAGGGGAAAGTATAGGACAGATTTGGAAAGTAGTGGGCAGTTTTATTCAGCTGAATTACATGGTACTTGGATTAAAGTAGTAGAGGTAAGGCTTCAAGGATAGATGATTCTCAGACAATGGACAGACTTAAATATAAGCCTAAGGAAATGGAGCTTGTTTCTCTAGACAGTAAAACTCAGTTTTTCTGATCCAGGGAGTGATGTAATAGAATTTTGTTTAACAAAGATTAATCTGGCAGAAAAATGAATAATGGATTTGAGAATTAGAAGTAGATGATAGGCATGGGGGCAGTTCAGAAGCTATTGTGATTGTCTGTATGAGAGATATTAAGGACTTGAATCAGGACTGAAGCAACGAAAATGAAAAAAAGATGGGACAGATGTGAAAAATGCTTTTCTAAGTACATCACAACTGACTATATGCCTCTGAACTGCTGAGCCTGGGGAACTGGGAGGTTGGTGGTATCAGTAACAATGATGGGGAATATAAAAGAATGAACTAGTAGGTGTTATAGAAGAGGATAGGAAATAAATTTGGTTTATTTTAAATTTGTAGTGGTGGCAGGAGGGGTCCCTGAAGGCATATAAAAAGGTATAACTGGTGTCCAGAGAATTCTAGGCTGCAAAAATAGATGTGGGAAGCATCTGCATTCATTCATTCAATTAACATTTAACTAGCACCTAAGATATGCCAGATATTAGAGGTGTAAAGGTAAATACTACACAACCCCCTGCTCCAGGGAGCTAATTGTCTAATAAGGGAGAGAGTCCCAGTAATAGAAAATTATGATTAAGTATGTAAATTCAGTCATTGAGGTTTGAATTAATATAATCATAGATATGGGACACCTGATACATCTTGAGAAAGCTAATAAATCTGAGAAAAAGTAACACCTGACCTGATTTTTAAAGGATAAGGAAATATTCACCAAGTAAAGGGGCAATATTTGAAGTAAAAGATACAACAGGAGCAAAGATATGATGGCATAAACACTTTGGTATATGTGAAAATGTTATGTTTTTGCTGTAGCAACAAGAAAGATATAGGAGGAAATAGTACAAGTGTAGTTTAGGGTAGATTGTCCACATTCTTGGACACCAAAATAAGGCACCTGGATTTATTCAGTAGTCAATGGAAAGCTAGTGAATGTTTTGAGATACAAGGGTGATTTAATTATATCTGTGCTTTAAGAAAATTTAGTAGAGGAATGCAAGATTAATTAGAATGTGAAAAACCTGTAGTTGTGATGAGCACTGGGTGTTATATGTAAGTGATGAATCACTAAATCCTACACCTGAAACTAATATTATGCTGTATGTTAACTAACTGGAATTTAAATAAAAATTTGGAGGAAAGATTAAAAAAAAGAAAGACCTAAAAAAACAAACAAAAAAGAAAAGGAAAGACCTATAGATGGAGAGGAGAGTTAGGAGGCTACAGCAAAATTCCAGATGAAAATAATGAGGATCTTACACTAAGGTACTGGTCAAGTAATAGAAATAGGAAACAGAAGATATATTCTAAAAGCAGGATTGACTATAGTTGACTGCTTTAATGTGGTAGGAAACCATAATTCTACAGTTAATAACTGCATTCTCAAATTATATTGAAATTACTTATTTTTATATATCTTCAGTGTTGGTTACACAACACATCAGACAATTGATGTGAATCAACCTCTCTTACTAAGCAAATGCTATATTAGATCTAAAATCACTCCCCACCATAGTTCTTTTTATTTTTCTATTTTTTATTTAAAATCATTTTAGTTAACATATACTGTATTATTTGTTTTAGAGGTAGAATTTAGTGATTCATCAGTTGTATAAAACACCCAGTGCTCAATACATCAAGTGTCCTCCTTAAACCCATCACCCAATTACCCCATCCCCTCTTATGGTTTGCCTCCATCTTGGTTTTCATCTTATTTTATTTTTCCTTCCCTTCCCCTATGTTCATCTGTTTTGTTTCTTAAATTCCACATATGAGTGAAATCACATGGTATTCGTCTTTCTCTGACAGACCTATTTCACTTAGCATAATACCCTTTAGTTCCATCAACTCCATGCAAATGGCAAGATTTTATTCATTTTGATGGCTGGTTAATATTCCATTGTGTATATATACCACCTATTCTTTATCCATTTATCTACCGGTGGACATCTGGGGTCTTTCCATATTTTGGCCTTTGTGGGCATTACTGCTATAAACTTTGGGGTGCACGTACCCCTTCGGATCACTATATTCACATCCTTTGGATAAATACCCAGTAGTGCAATTTCTGGGTTGTAGTAAGGTAGCTCTGTTTTAAACTTTTTGAGGAACCTCCATGCTGTTTTCCAGAGTAGCTGCACCAGCTTGCATTCCCACCAACAGTGTAAGAGGGTTCCCCTGTCTCCACATCCTTGCCAACATCTGTTGTTTCCTGACTTGTTAATTTAGCCATTCTGACTGGTGTGAGGTGGTATCTCACTGTGGTTTTGATTTGTATTTCCCTGATGTTGAACGATGTTGAGCATTTTTTCATGTGTCTGTTGGCCATTTATATGTCTTCTTTGGAGAAATGTCTATTCATGTCTTCTGCCCATTTCTTAACAGGATTTTTTGTTTTTTGGGTGTTAAGTTTGATAAGTTCTTTATAGATTTTGGATACTAGTCCTTTATCTGATATGTCATTTGCAAATATCTTCTCCCATTCTATAGGTTGTCTTTTAGTTTTGTTGACAATTTCCTTTGCTGTGCAAAATTTTTTATCTTGATGAAGTCCCAATAGTTCATTTTTGCCTTTGTTTCCCTTGCCTTTGGAGAGGTGTCTAGAAAGAAGTTGCTGCAGCCAAGATTAAAGAGGTTGCTGCCTGTGTTCTCCTTTAGGATTTTGATGGATTCTTGTCTCACATTGAATTCTTTCATCCATTTTAAGTTGATTTTTGTGTATGGTGTTAAGAAAGTGGTCCAGTTTCATTCTTCTGCATGTGGCTGTCCAATTTTCCCAGCACCACTTATGAGACTGTCTTTTTTTCCATTGGATATTCTTTCCTGCTTTGTCAAAGATTAGTTGACCAAAGAGTTGAGGGTCCATTTCTGGGTTCTCTATTCTGTTTCACTGATCTATGTGTCTGTTTTTGTGCCAGTACCACACTGTCTTGATGATTACAGCTTTGTAAAACAGCCTGAAGTCTGGAACTGTGATGCCACCAGCTTTTTTTAAAAGAATTTCTTATTTATTTGAGAGAGAGAGCATGAGCACGAGTTGGGGGGAGGGGCAGAGGGAGAGGGAGAAGCAGACTCCCCACTGAGCAGGGAGCCCGATGCAGGGCTCGATCACTGGACCCCGATATTATGACCTGAACCAAAGACAGATGCTTAACTGAATGAGCCACCCAGGTGCCCCTGGTTTTCTTTTTCAACATTACTTTGGTTATGTGGGGTTCTCACCATAGTTCTTATCCACATGTGAATAGCTGTGATAACATCATAATTCACTTAAAATTCATGAAGAAATATCCATAAGTACAACACCTTTTTTTCCCTCATTTTTCCTTTAGATTTGCTGTAGAACTAGGAGTGTTGGCTTTAAACAAACTCATGTTTGATTTTGCAGTATTTCCATACACAAAGTCCATATAGAATTCAGTTTCAATTTTGCTTGTTTGAACTGACATTCATAATCACTTGACTTATGAATTAAAAAAAAAAAGCTGGGAAGGACACATAATCCTTTTGTTCCATGTTTATGTGTACTTATTGTGAAAATCATATAAAATGGTAAAATAGTGTACATAAGAGATATAGCGATAGATATATATATATATAAATAGAGATATAGAGATAGAGATAACTTTCCATATAGAGATATAGGGATAGATATAGATATGACTAGAGAAATATACAGATCTAATTATGTAATGATAAAAATATCAAGCTTGGGAATAAGAAATCTAGTACAGAACTTAATACAATTTAGTCACCAATTGATCTAGGCACTAGAGTCATAAGCCTTTGAGAAACCTATAAAATGTATACAAAGACAAAACAGTCACACATGCATACACACATGTATTTTTAAGCTTCCTAATCAGAGGCCTATACAGGTAGAGATTTAAAAGATGTGGCTCTTAGGAGAACACCAATTTTTCTCTAGACCATGCTCTTGGCCTTTATATATCTCAGTGTTTCAAAACATAATTGAGAGGGTTAGGCTAGATGGGCTCTAAGGTTACTTCCATCTCCAAAATTCTTGGAGTCTGTGATTATGAAAATGCTTATAGGAACACCCAATCTCTGAGCCAAAAACACGTTGTGAATTATAAAGTTTGACGTTTCAAATTTTGCTAATTTTAAGCCTACTGACTAAAAGCTAAGAGGAAGTAGGACCATTACCTCAATTCTTTCCAAAGGTAGTAACTAGACTATTTGTGTCTAGTTATCAAGTGTCTTTTAGTATCGTGGATGAAGAACTTGGTTCCAGTGTGATCCTCAGTAAAAATAAAAATTCAAATGATGGCCAGCAAAATAAAGATATTTGGTCAAATGTCTTAACTGCATTAGTAAAGCCATTAGGATATAAGACAATCTTAATTTCCCAAACTAAAATTCTGTACATTAAAAAAAAAAACACTGGGGGAAAATAGAAAAAAAGTTGGAAGCTTTGCATTTTTCATCATTACATGGACTGAGAAAATACCTAAAGTAACACTAAAACTATTTGTTTGTTTTGGTTTGTTTTGTTTTTTATTATTTATTTGACAGAGAGACAGAGCGATCAAGAGAGAGAACACAAGCAGAGGGAGTGGGAGAGGGAGAAGCAGGCTTCCTGCTGAGCAGGGAGCCCAATGCAGGGCTCAGTCCCAGGACCCTGGGATCATTACCTGAGCCGAAGGCAGACGTTTAACGACTAAGCCACCCAGGCGCTCCTAACAATAAAACTATTGGACCAACAAATTTTGAAACTATATTCAGCCTCTCGTTTCTGGGCAGAACTAAAATTAAGATAATATATAATAAATTTAATCTCCGATAACTAGGAAATCATCACAAATAACAGTTAATATTTATTGAACACAATATGTATTGGCATTGTTCTAAGTGCTTCAAATTCACCTCTGCCTTTAATTATCTCAAAAGCCTAGCGAGGTAGAAACTATTATTATCCTGATTTGAGAACTAAGGCAATGGAGACACAGCAAGATAAATAAATTGCCCAAGATCAAATAGCTAGTAAGTGGTGAAGTCAACACTTGTACTCTTGGGTCTATTGAGCTGACGTTCACCATTGTGTTTTGATAAAAATCCTGTTTGAGCAAATTAAAATAAAATGCAAATAAAACAGAAAGAAGACTATTTACCCTATTTAAAATAAAAATAAATTGTCTTAAATGCATTATTTATTTGCAAGTAAATAATTAGGTCAACGACACTTGAGTCTTATTTGTCTCTTTAAGATTTTATAGGACATATACATAAAACTTTTTAAAAGTTTTTATTTAAATTCCAGTTAATTAACATACAGTGTAATATTAGTTTCAGGTGTACAATATAGTGATTCAACACTTCCATATAACTCCTGATGCTCATCACAAGCACACTTCTTAATGCCCACCATCTATTTCACCCATATTCCCACTTCCCTCCCCTCTGTAACCATCAGTTTGTTCTCTACAGTATAAAGTCTATTTCTTGGTTTGCCTCTCTCTCTTTCTCTTTTCCCCCTTTACTCATTTGCTTTGTTTCTTAAATTCCACATATAAGTAAAATCATATTTGTGTTTCTCCTACTTATTTTGCTTAGCATAACACCCTCTAGCTCTATCCACATTATTGCAAATGGCGAGATTTCATGTTTTTTTTCATGGCTGAGTAATATTCCATTTTATGGGGGAGAAGATATTTGCAAATGACATATCTGATAAAGGGTTAGTATCTTTTTAACCAAAATTTTTTAGTTTAAAGTTTTAACCAAACTTTTTTAGTTTGGAATTTAAGAAACAAAGCAAATAGTTTTAACCTAAACAATTTAATGTATGTTTTAAAAGCTGAAAGTTATATGTGTGTAGCTATATTTATCTATACATGTATATACGTACATATATTTTATTTCAAATTGCTCTAATTCAGTCTTTCCTACTAATTTGAATAAGCTTTAGCTTGAATTACTCAACCTAAGTAGAGTTCTAGTATTCACCGTCCTTCACTTAATGGGGTCCTTTTCTTTTTTGAGAATAATTTTTTTCTTCAACTTTACTGAGGTAAAATTGCATATGATAAAATGCATCCACTTTATGTATACAGTTAGTGTTTTAACAAATGTAATTATTGATAATGTTTTAGCACCAATATGATCAGGAAGCCATTCTGACTAGTAAATAAAATTGTGATTCTATTATTCAGATGTCAATGATAGCTTACTATCAATCACACAGTAATCATCAAAAACTTTAAGCATCTCTAGTTTCCACAAGAGATAAGACTGTTCAAATTTTGTATTGCTATTCTCTGGGGAAAGAGTGTATACAGGATACTTCCAGAAGAGGAGAGGGGACACTAATGTATCCCAAGAGCCTCAAACTGTCTGGCACATAGTAGGCTTTCAACAAGTATTTGTTGGATGGATGAATAGAATAAAATAGTGATAATAAAAGTGAATGTGAGAAAGCAATGTGGAAACAAATGTAGACACATTACCAAAGAGACATATTCAAGGTATTTGAGAATAAAATCCAGTGAATAGGGGTACCTGGGTGGCTCAGTTGGTTAAGCATCTGCCTTCGGCTCAGGTCATGAATATATCAATGCCTATGTTAAGGACAAAAATCAGGGGCACCTGGGCTGGCTCAGTACATAAAGCATGTGACTCTTGATCTCAGGGTTGTGGATTCAAGCCCTATGTTAGGTGTAGAGATTGCTTAAAAATAAAATCTTGGGGCACCTGGGTAAGCATCTGACTCTTGATTTAGGCTCAGGTCATGATCTCAGGATTGTGAGATAGAACCCTATGACAGGCTCCACACTCAATTGCAGAGCCCTTGAGATCCTCTCTCTCCCTCTCCCTCTGCTCCTCCTGCCACTCACACGCTTTCTTTCTCTAAAATAAATAAATAAATAAATAAATAAATAAATAAATAATAAAATCTTCAAAAATACATAAAAAATCTTTAAAAAGGGGAGAAAGATCAGACAATAAAGCAAACATGTAAGATGTGGTCACAGGAGAGGGAAGAGAACCAGAATAGTTTAAGGTTTAAGAAGTGAAGGAAGAATAAAGTTTGAAGGAGGACATTAGCTGTAAATATCTCAAAGATAGAAAAGAGATACTTTGTGAACTTTTATAAAACACATTCATCAGTGTTGTAAGGGGTGGGGGAGACAGGTTGTAAGTAATGAAAAAGTGATAATTTGGTGAAGAGAATGAGGAAAGAAATGTAAATTGTTTTTGAAAAGATCGCTGTCCATAAAACTAAAAGAGATCTGGCTCTTGATCATCTCCCCAATTTTAGATTTTGTTTCTCTTTACTCTCATCTCACCTCTTAAAAATCTGTTATGTTGCTTGTATTTTACCACATGTGCCTGGTTTGTTCACACTTTCCATGCTACTTTGGTCTCATTTCACAATAAGAAATTTTGCTGTGGCTAACACAGAACTGGAACATGTGAATACTTTATAGATGTTTGTGGAATGGATGCAGTGATGAATGTGTGATAGTTTAGTAAGGTGAATTTGTACTGCTCTTCATATGTGCTGATCAATGCATCACTGTCAACCTATGGGGAAGTCTCACATGTTGCCTTGTTCTGAATGTGTTCTTATTCTGGTCAATATTTATATATGTAATTTCAAAGAGCAAACAGAATACAAGTTACCTAATCTGCAGGTAACAAAAGCTGGAGTGGTAACTAGATGTGTTAGATGAGAACTACAGAATACACAAAGCTCCCAACCCCCTCAGATTAGATGATGAAAGACCCCAGGGGGTGGGGCAATTCTGTGAAGTCAGGGTTACTGGAGAAACAGCATGGCAGGCCCCTTCCCCAGAAGACAGGCTGGAAGAACAGCAGGATGACAATCCTTTGGATTCTATAAGACTGTAAAATCACAACACCAAGGGAAAATTGTATATTGAGCTTCAGATGTGGCCTCACAACCTTTTTATTTTTCAGATATAATTCTTCTTTTCTTTTCTTTTCTTTTCTTTTCTTTCTTTCTTTCTTTCTTTCTTTCTTTCTTTCTTTCTTTCTTTCTCTTTTTCTTTCTTTCTTTCTTTCTTTCTTTCTTTCTTTCTTTCTTTCTTTCTTTCTTTCTTTCTTTCTTTTCTTTCTTTCTTTCTTTCTTTCTTTCTTTTTTTTCCTTTTCTCATGCCGTATCCCCTGATGTATTTTTCTTTACACCTTCTCCTCATTTCAACTAGATGTCTATTATACCAACTCATTTTTCATAGTCGCTGTTTAAACTTGTATTTTACACACCTATATTTTTTAGAGATATATGCTTTATTTTAGTCCATGTTTCACTCTACTCAGTTTTACCTTTATATATATATATATATATATATATATATATATATATATATAACTTTTACTTTCCTGGTAATTTTGGGATGTAGTGTCCTTTATATAAGTGTCCTTATATATAAAGTTTACATATGTAAACTTTATATATATATATAAACTTATATATATATATATAAACTATATATATATATATAAACTTTTACTTTCCTAGTAATTTTGGGATGTAGTGTCCTCTAACACACAGGCCAAGATACACCCAGGAACAACTGAAACACCCTGCTTTGCCCACACTGAGAGATTATAGTCCCTCATCCCTTCCCCCTCCATTTTTAAAATTTTAAAATTTTTTAAATCTTTTAAATTCTACTCTTGTGTTCCATTTTGGCTTTGTTTTTTCAGTGGAGGCATCTGATCACTCTGTATTTTGCTAGGGTGCATCTAGCTTGTGTTGTGGTTGATATTTTGGACTTTGTCCATTCGCTCAACAATCCCTTGACAGAATGACTAGGAGGAGGAACTCCCAACAAAGAAAAGAACCCAAGACAATGTCCTCTGCCACAGAATAATGGATATGGATATAAGCAAAATGTCAGAGATAGACTTCAGGATAGCAATCATGAAGTCAATAGCTAGGCTTAAAAAGCATTAGTGACAATATAGAATCTCTAGGGCAGAAATGAGATCTAATCAGGATGAATTAAAAATGCTATGAATGAGATACTCTCTAAACTGGATACTCTAACAACCAGGGTAAATGAGTCAGAAGAACACATTAGTGACCTAGAAGATAAGCTGATAAAATGGAAGGAAGTTGAAGAAGATAAGGAAAAGCAGCTGGTAGCACATGAAAATAGATTTAGAGAGACCAATGATGACATGAAACATTCCAATGTAAAAATTATTGGGGTCTCCGAAGGGAGGGAGAGAGAGAGAGGACTAGAAGGTATACTTGAGCAAATCATAGCTGAGAACTTCCCTGATCTGGGGAGGAAACAAGTATTCCAGTCCAAGAGGCAGAGAGGACCCCTCCCAAAATCAATGAAAATAGATCAACACCCTGACATATAATACTGAAGCTTACAAATCTTAAATCCAAGGAAGCTATCCTGAGAGCAGCTAAGGGGAAGAGATTTCTTATGTATAGAGGGAAGAACATCAGAATAACATTGGACTGTCCACAGAGACCTGGAAGGACAGAAAGGGCTGACAGAACATATTCAGGAAACTAGAGAAGAAAATGCAGCCAAGAATACTTTACTGAGCAAGACTGTCATTCAGAATGGATAGAAAGATAGAGTTTCAGGACAGGCAGAAACTGAAAGAATATGTGGCCACCAAGCAAACCCTTCAAGAAATATTAAAGCGGGTTCTGTAAACGAAGAGAAACTCCAAGAGTCACATAGATAGACTAGAAAGAAACAAGAAACCTACAGAAAGAGGGACTTTACAGACAATACAGTGGCACTAAGTTCATATTTTTCAATAGTTACTCTCAACGTGAATGAGCTGAATGCTCCATCAAGAGACACAGGGTTTCAGATTGGATAAAAAAACAGGACCCATCCATATGCTGTCTATAAGAGTCTCATTTTGAACCTAAAGACACCTCCAGATTGAAAGTGAGGGGATGGAGAAAAATTTACCATGCCAACAGACCTCAAAAGAAAGCTGGGGTAGTAATTCTCATATCAGATAAATTTGATTTTAAACCAAACACTGTAGTAAGAGATGTAGAGGCACACTATATCATACTTAAAAGGTCAATCCAACAAGAAGATCTAACAATTGTAAAATCTATGCCTGAAACATGGGAACACCCAATTACATAAACCAATTAATAACCAAAATAAAGAAACATATGGATAATAATACATTAATAGTAGGAGACCTAAACACTCCACTCATAACAATGGACAGATCGTCTAAACAGAAGATCAACAAAGAAACAAGAGCTTTGAATGACACATTGGATCAGATGGACTTCCCAGATATATACAGAACATTCCATCCTAAAACAACAGAATACTCATTCTTCCTGAGTACACACGGAACATTCTCCAGAATAGATCACATACTGGGTCACAAATCAGGTCTCAACTGATACCAAAAGATTGAGATTATTCCATGAACATTTCCAGACCACAATGCTGTGAAACTGGAACTCTATCACAAGGAAAAATTTGGAAGGAATTAAAACACTTGGAAGCTAAAGAGCATCCTGATAAATAATGATTGAGTCAATGAAGAAATTAAAGATGAACTCAAACAATTCATTGAAACTAATGAGAATGAAAACACATTGGTCCGAAACCTATGGGATACTGCAAAGGTGGCCCTAGGGGGAAATACATAGCCATCCAAGCCTCTCTCAAAAAATTAGAAAATCACAAAGGCACAAGCTAAACCTACACCTAAAGGACCTGGAGAAACAACAGCAAATAAGGCCTAAACCAAGCAGGAGAAGAGAAATAATAAAGATTAGAGAAAAATCAATGAAATAGAAAGCAGAAAAACAGTAGAACAGATCAATAAAACTGGAAGCTGGTTCTTTGAAAGAATAAAATCAATAAACCACTGGCCAGACTTATCCAAAAGAAAAGGGAAAGCACCCAAATTAATAAAATCATGAATAAAAGGGGAGAGATCATGACTAATACCAAAGGAATAGAAACAATTATTAGAAATTATTACCAGCAACTGTATGCCAATAAATTAAGCAATCTAGAAGAAATGGACACATTCCTGGCAACTTATAAACTACCAAGACTGAAACAGGAAGAAATAGAGAATCTGAACAGACCAATAACCAGCAAGGAAATTGAAGCAGTAATCAAAAACCTCCCAAAACCTCTCTTTCCCGGAGGAATTCTACCAAACTTTTAAAGAAGAAATAATACCTTTCCTACTGAAGCTGTTTCAAAAAATAAAAATAGAAGGAAAACTTCCAAACTCGTTCTATGAATCCAGCATTATCCTGATCACAAAAACAGGCAAAGACCCCATAAAAAAGGAGAATTACAGACCAATATCCCTGATGAACATGGATGCCAAAATACTCAAGATCCTAGCCAATAGGATCCAACAGTACATTGAAAGGATTATCCATCATGACCACTTGGGATTTATTCCTGGGATGCAAGGGTGGTTCAACATTTGCAAACCAATCAATGTGATAGAACACATTAATAAAAGAAAAGATAAGAACCATATGATCCTCTCAATTGATGCAGAAAAAGGATTTGACAAAATACAGCATCTTTTCCTGATTAAAACTCTTCAAAGTACAGGGATAGAGGGAACACACCTCAATATCATAAAATCCATCTAAGAAAAGCCCACAGTGAATATCATTCTCAATGGGGAAAACTCAAAGCTTTTCCCTTAAGGTCAGGAACACGACAGGAATGCCCACCCTCACCATTATTGTTCAACATAGTATTAGAGGCTCTAGCCTCAGCAATCAGACAACAAAAAGAAATAAAACCATCTAAATTGGCAAAGAAGAAGTCAAACTCTCTCTCTTCACAGATGACATGATACTTTATGTGGAAAACCCAAATGACTCCACCCCCAAATTACTAGAACTCATACAGCAATTCAGTAATGTGGCAGGATACAAAATCAATGCACAGAAATCAGTTGCTTTTCTATACACTAACAATGTAACTGAAGAAAGAGAAATTAAGGAATCAATACCAATTACAATAGCTCCAAAAACCATAAGAATCCTAGGAATAAACCTAACAAAAGACATAAAGGATCTAAACTCTAGAAACTACAGAACACTTATGAAAGAAATTGAGGAAGACACAAAGAGATGGAAAAACATTCCATGTTCATGGATCGGAAGAATAAACATCGTTAAAATGTCTATGCTGCCCAGAGCAATGTACACTTTTAAAGCAATCCTTATCAAAATACCATCTACATTTTTCACAGAGATGGAACAAATAATCCTAAAATTTGTATGGAACCAGAAAAGACCCCGAATAGCCAGGGGAATGTTGAAAAGGAAAACCAAAGCTGGGGGCTTCACAATGCCTGACTTCAAGCTATATTACAAAGCTGTAATCATCAAGACAATATGGTATTGGCACAAAAACAGACACAGAGATCAATGGAACAGAATAGAGACCCCAGAAATGGACCCTCAACTCTATGGTCAACTAATCTTCAACAAATCAGGAAAGAATATCCAATGGAAAAAAGACAGTCTCTTCAATAAATGGTGTTGGGAAAACTGGACAACCACATGCAGAAGAATGAAACTCGACCATTCTCTTATACCATACACAAAGATAAACTCAAATGGATGAAAGACCTCAATGTGAGACAGGATTCCATTAACATCCTAGAGGAGAACATAGGCAGTAACCTCTTTGACATTGGTCACAGCACCGTCTTTCAAGTCATGCCTCTAAAGACAAGGGAAACAAAAGCAGAAATGAACTTTTGGGACTTCGTCAAGATAAAAATCTTTTGCACAGCAGAGGAAACAGTCAACAAAACCAAAAGACAACCAGCAGAATGGGAGAAAATATTTGCAAATGACATTTCACATAATGGGCTGGTATCTAAGATCTATAAAAAACTTATCAAACTCAACACCCAGAGTACAAATAATCCAGTCAAGAAATGGGCAGAAGACATGAACAGACACTTCTCCAAAGAAGACACACAAATGGCTAACAGACACATGAAAAAATGTTCAACATCACTAGCCATGAGGGAAATACAAATCAAAACCACAATGAGATACCACCTTACACCAGCTGGAATAGCTAAAATTAGCAAGTCAGGAAACAAGAAGTGTTAGCAAGGATGTGGAGAAAGGGGAACCCTCTTACACTCTTGGTGGGAATGCAAGCTGGGACGGCCACTCTGGAAAACATTATGGAGGTTCCTCAAGTTGTCAAAAATAGAACTATCCTATGGCCCAGCAATTGCACTCCTGGTATTTACCCCAAAGATACAGATGTAGTGAAAAGAAAGGGCACGTACACCCCAATGTTCATAGCAGCAATGTCCAAAATAGCCAAACTGTGGAAGGAGCCGAGATGCCCTTCAATAGATGAATGGACAAAGAAGATGTGGTCCATATATACAGTGGAATATTACTCAGCCATCAGAAAGGATGAATCCCACCATTTGCATCAACATGGTTGGAACTGGAGGGGATTATACTAAATGAAATAAGTCAAGCAGAGAAATACAATTAACATATGGTTTCACTCATATGTGGAACATAACTGAACAGGAAGAAATCAGAGAGGGTGACAGACCATGAGAGGTTCTGGACTCCAGGGAACAAACTGAGCTTTACAGAATGGAGGGGGTAGGAGAATGGGGTAACCAGGTGATGGGTATTAAGGAGGGTTCATGTTGTGATGAGCACTGGGTGTTATATGCAACTAATGAATCACTGAACACTACATCAAAAACGAATGATATACTATATGCTAGCTAGCTGAGCATAGTAAGAAAAAGAAACTAATTAAAAAAAGAGAATTTCACAAGGAAAAATATAAAATCATATATTTAGATGAAAAATATCAACATATTTTATTTTGGTTGAGGGTGGCCTGGGTTGACAGTAGTCTCTATACAAAAGACCTGGGGTTCAGGAACATTAACTGATAAAGATAAATCAGTGCCATCTTTGGCTATACTAAAAAATATGTAGTGTCCAGACTAATGGGGGTTGGACATCAATCCACTCTTCTCTATGTGGACTTCTTTTGCAATGGAGTGTTCAGTCACGGATACCGTACTCTAGAAGGGACATTTGGCAAGGGTAGTGAGGATGGTAAGGGGAACCTGGTTATACCACTTGTTATTGGTTGAATTGTGTGTCTTGCCTCTGGAGAAAAAATGATATATTGAAGTCTCAACCCCCCATACATCAGAATGTGAACTTGTTTGGTAATAGGGTCTTTATAGAGGTAATCAAGTTAAAATGAAGTCATTAGGGTGGACCCTATTCCAATGTGACTGTTGTTCTTACAAAAAGGGGAAATTTGAACACAAGCACACATAGCAGGAAGATGATGTGAAAAGGCATAGGGAGAAAGTTTTGTGAACATGGAGGCAGAGACTGGGATTATGCTTCCAAAGCCAAGAGATTTCTGGGGTTCTATAGAAGCTGTAAAATGAAAGAGAGGATCTGTTATCTATAGGTTTCAAGAAGAGCATGGCCTTGTTAATGCCTTGATTTCAGCAGTCTAGCCTCCAGAACTGTGAGGCCATACATTTCTGCATTCTTTTATAAGTCACCTAGTTTATGGTACTTTGTTCTGGCAGCCCTAGGAAACTAACAAACCGGTGAAGAATAGTTGGAGATCTGAGGGAAGAGTAGGTTAGTGGATAGAGGGGTTTAGTGGCTGCCATTCAGCTGTTTTAGTCAATGATTCTTAGTAGCATTTCTGGCCCAGAAAAAGAAAATTACAACTTCAGAAAGTAAAGAAAAAAAGTAAAATCTTTAGTTTCCTGCACTGAATGTTCTTTTTGGCTCAAGGGTGCAAGAAGAGTAGAATTTAAGAACTGATTGTCAGCACTGGGAGTTATTGATTGGTTTGGTTTGGTTTTTAATCTTCACATTTTTTTCTGTATACACTTTTTTTATTATATATCCTGTGTTGTGCCACTGACATGTTCATATTGGTGTATATGTGTACCATAATAATTTTCTAAAACTTTTATTACTTTTCCCCAGAGTTAAATGTATTTATTTACTTTCTACTTGTATATAAAAATTTAAAAAATATATTCAACAGTTCTGGTTTTAGGGGACAAGGTTCAACAAAGGATGCTCTGTACATAGCTATAAACCTGTGGCAGCATTAAGCATATTCAGCAGTTCCACACATTTGAGTAGTTACAATCTGAGTCTGTTTAGTTCTGGCTGATGCATTTTTTAAAAATTTCCTAGGTGAATAAGGAATCCAGGGAAAAAGAGGCTGGCAGCCAGTCAGCAAGCCAGTGACATCCATGAAATATCTATTCATCTTGGCAGTCATTTTGGCACTGTGCTTGTCTTCTGGGAATAGATGTCTTATTGACAGATATTGTTTTGGTGTGACCAATGAATGAAATGTCATTGGTAGCCACTAAGCCATTAGTTCTTGCCTAATTAATATACCCAACCAACCATTGATTCCTGTGAGAATACATAGAGTCTATGGACCTGGAAGTAGAGTGGGTAGAGATAAACTAATTTATGTGGTTTCATAAAGAATACAAACACTCCAGAATTTGAACACACAAGTAACTGTTAGCCCACTTAAAATAGTTATCTTGGAAGGCTAATCTGGATGCTCCATGTTTTTTAAAGTGCATACATTTTTGGAGATTGTCAAGGTATGTCAAAAGTAAACAAATCCTATGGAAAGCAATTCCAGTATATAAGCTAGGGCAAAAGGCTTGAGAGATGCAAATTACCAATTGTTCTGCCTCAATGTCTTTCTAGGCCCACCTGAAAACAAACTGAAAGACTTTTATAGAAATAGTCTCAAGATGCTGCTCAGTTGGACAGAAAGGTTGGGCCTCGACCATCACTATGTCACAACAGAGCATGCTGTACAACTTCTTCCCAATGCTCCAATGCTGAATAATGCCAACAAGGCTCAATCAGGACTTGGACATTAAGGTTTTGGTTCCACCCTCCCTCCAGGCCTCCCTGCCACCAGGCCTCCCCTTCCCACAGCAGGGATTCAGTCTGAAATGAGGTTGGACCTGGGGCAGACTCCACTTCACCACCACCTGAGGCCAGGAAAATCAATGGAGGTCTGGAAAGACCCCCCAGATAGCAGGGTGGAGGAAGCTCTAAGGCAGGGACACCACAGCTAGGTGCACAGAGGCCAGGGAAGGGGCACTCTCCAGTACAGGTTGGGGGTGCACAGCCAAGTCCTGGGCTTGAAGGAAGTGGCTTGAAAGTACAGGGGCTGAATTTGTGGTAAGGGTTAGGGGATGTGGATTGCATTAAGGGTAGAAGGGGAGGAGAGACCTGCAGAGTTTGGAGGAAAAGGAGGAGATGCTGGAGGAAGAGGAGGTCTGCCAGGAGGGGGACTGGTTGGGGAGTTGCAAGCTGCTTGGGGTAGGGAGGAAGAAGGTAAGGTGAATGTGCTGGAGGTGGGGCAGGAACAAGGGAAAGAAAAATCCTCTACAGCGATTTGCAGGCATTGCAGGGTCTGATGAAGCTGATCCTTTGGAATGTAGAAAGAAAATATTGGAATGTATATTGAATTATAATCTTCCTAAAATTTATATCTTTGTGGAGCTTTATGATGTACTTGATAACTAGTACACTAATAAATGCATATAATTTATAAATGAATAAAATGTATATGTTAGGGTATAAATTCATTTGTAAAACGTGGAAAATAATAGTACCTAATTCATAAGATTGTGTCAAGGTCAAATGATTTAATACATTCCATATACTTATAAGAGTGTGTAGAAGACAGTAAGTACTATATAAGGATTAGCTATTATTATTATAGTGTTCAATTATAGGCAGTTTGGTGAACACCATTCTCAGGAATAAAAGAGGAGAGTGGTACTCAATAAACATTAGCTATTATTGAAACAATTTCTAAACATTTTATATCCCAAATCTCATCAAAATGACAGCAGAAATATAAAATAAGAATAAATCAATAACAACACTGGAAAACTGGTGGGGAGCATTAATAAACCAGAAGCTCTGAGAAATGGTTACATATTATGAAGTAGATGGGACCAGGTTGACAGTGAAAACAAGGACAGAGAACTGCAACATAAAACATGTTGAAATAGAAACTGATGAAAAATGAGTTTCACAGGAGAATCTGGACTAACCCCCAAATTAGAGACAGAACTCATTAGGCAGGAGGGCATCGATAGCTTATGGGGATGATCAAGGGAATAATTAGTTTTAAAAGTGTCGGGGTGTGTATGGGGGATTCCTTACTGACAGAATATGCCACAACAAGTACAGAAGCTCAGTTCACTACTAGTGAAAGAGTTAATATCACAACTGCTAGGAAAATTCATTCCAGCTACTGAATATGGATAAATAAAACTCATTTGTGAAAATTAGCTAAAAACCAAGATTCACTTTTGGAAGAAAACAACAAATAAAATAGGGCACACATTGATCAGAAAAACCAATCCCTAAGCAAACCAAGTTACTAAATAAAAAGATGAGAATATTTAGAACCAAGGGTAATGGTATCAAGAGGGTATTAAATTCTAAAATGGACTTCTATGATAATGAAACAAGCAGAAAACTCTAATTTTGGGAAAATAAAAACACAATAGCTGATATTTTAAAAATCAGTAGGAGGGCTGAAATGGCAGAATTGGCATACCTAACTACTAAGTTTATAATCTAGAAGACTAAATCAAAGGATTCTCCTCAAATACACTGCAAAAAAAAAAGATTAAAATTATTATCTTTTTAAGAGAAAACTTAAGAAACATAGAAAGTATATGGTATATCTTGAACCAAAAAAAAGGAAGAAGAAGGAAGAGGAAGAAAATGGAGATGAAGGAAAGGGATAAATCTGTTTTCTTGAAAGACTTTGTTCTCTTGGCTTCTGAGAAAATACTGTTTCCTGGGTGCCTGGGTGGCTCAGTTGGTTAAGCAACTGCCTTCGGCTCAGGTCATGATCCTGGAGTCCCGGGATCGAGTCCCGCATCAGGCTCCCTGCTCGTCAGGGAGTCTGCTTCTCCCTCTGACCCAGCCCCCTCTCATGCTCTCTCTCTCTCTCTCTCATTCTCTCTCTCAAATAAATAAATAAAATCTTTAAAAAAAAAAAAAAAGAAAATACTGTTTCCTGCATTTCCACTTCCTTTATTGGGTACTCCTCTGTCTCACCCTCTTCCTAACCTTTAGATATTGGATATTTTAGGGCTCAAACCTCAATCTTCTCCTCTATCTAAACTCATTCCTTAGATGACTTAATTCAGCTCCAAGGATTTAAACAGCATATATATGTGGATGATTTCTAAATTTATATCCCCACCTATATTTCTTTCCTGCATTCACATATTTTATTGCCTACACAGCATGTGCACTTGAAGGCATGATGGGCATAGAATATTTCACATAGCCAAGCTAAATGTTTGCTTTCCCCATCCGAATATGTTCCTTTCACTCTGTTCCTGAACTCATGAAATGACTGAGTTCATTTATTAAGTTGATCAGGCCTCAAACCTGGAAGTCTTTATTGACTCTTTTTTTTTCTTACCTCCCCAAACCAAACTTTCTGCAAATCTAGTGGATTCTAAGCTTTTTTTAAAATTCTTTTATTTTATTATGTTATGTTAGTCACCATACAGTACATCATTAGTTTTTGATGATTCATTATTTTCATATAACATCCAGTGCCCTGTGCAGTATGTGCCCTCCTTAATACCCATCACTGGGTTAACCCATTCCCCCAACCCCCTTCCCTCTAAAACTCTCAGTTTGTTTCTTGGAGTCCATAGTCTCTCATGGTTCATCTCCCCCTCCAATTTCCCCTCCTTCATTTTTCCCTTCCTTCTCCTAATGTTCTCCATGCTATTCCTCATGTTCCACAAATAAGTGAAACCATATGATAATTGACTTTCTCTGCTTGACTTATTTCTCTTAGCAAAATTTCCTCCAGTCCCATCCATGCTGATGTAAAAGTTGGGTATTCATCCTTTCTGGTGGCTGAGTAATATTCCATTGTATATATGGACCACATTTTCTTTATCTATTCATCTGTTGAAAGGCATCTTGGCTTTTTCCACAATTTGGCTATTATGGACATTGCTGCTATGAACACTGGGGTGAATATGACCCTTCTTTTCACTACATCTGTGTCCTTGGGGTAAATATCCAGTAGTGCAATTGCTAGGTCATAAGTTAGCTTTATTTTTAATTTTTTGAGGAACCTCCACACTGTTTTCCAAAGTGGCTGTACCAACTTGCATTCTCACCAACAGTGTAAGAGGGTTCCCCTTTCTCCACAACCTCTCCAACATTTGTTGTTTCGTGCCTTGTCAATTTTTGCCATTCTAAATGGTGTAAGGTGGTATCTCAATGTGATTTTGATTTGAATGTCTGATGGCTAATTATGATGAACATTTTTTCATGAGTCTCTTAGCCAGTTGTATGTCTTCTTCAGAGAAGTGTCTGTTCATGTCTTCTGCCCATTTTTTTGACTGGATTATTTGTTTTTTGGGTGTTGAGTTTGAGAATTTCTTTATAGATCTTGGAAATCAGCGCTTTGTCTGTAGTGTCATTTGCAAATATCTTCTCCCATTCTGTGGGTTGCCTCTTTGTTTTGTTGATTGTTTCCCTTGCTGTGCAGAAGCTTTTTATCTTGATGAAGTCCCAAAAGTTCATTTTTGCTTTTGATTCACTAGCCTTTGGAAATGTGTCTTGAAAGAAGTTGCTGTGGCAGATGTCAAAGAGGTTACTGCCTATGTTCTTCTCTAGGATTTTGATGGAAAAGAAGGAAAAAGAGGAGGCCTGGGAGAAACAGCTCAAAATCCATGAAAACAGAATTAGAGAAATAAATGATGCCATGAAATGTTCCAATGTCAGAATTATTGGGATCCCTGAGGGAGTGCAGAGAGAGAGAGGACTAGAAGATATATTTGAGCAAATCGTAGCTGAGAACATCCCTTATCTGGGGAATGAAACAAACATTCGTGTCCTAGAGGCAGAGAGGAGCCCTCCCAAGATCAAGGAAAACAGACCAACGCCCCAGCATGTAATAGTAAAACTCGCAAATCTTAGAACCAAGGATTCTAAGCTTTAAAATTTACCCAGAACTGTGTGTTTTCCCTGCCATTCAGCCATTTCTTCAAGAAACCCTGGTTTCTTGCAGCGGGGGAATATAAGTTAAGTACAAAGAGCTTGTTACTACATGTACTCATTGCTATGGGCGTTTCATTGCTTTTAGACTTTTTCAGTGAACACACTAAGAAGTACCCCATTTCATATTTGTATTTCTTTTATTCCACAGTGAGAACCCTGCCTCCCAATAATATTTTCTCTATCCTAGAATATACAAAGTTTCAGAATACTAAACTAATGTGAGTTCTGAAAGCAAACATAATGAGTAAAGTTCAATATCCTTTATATTTTTTTGTGTTTTGATTATATCCCTGCCAGAGTGCAGCCAGAGTACTATTTTAAATGTTACACAAATTAAGATTTTTTCTCTACGTGCTTATGCTATTTATTTGATATAATTTATAATCTGGTTAATTTTTGTTAATTTGAGTCTGATTTATTAATCTTTTTAATTTAATTTTATTGTTTAAGATTTAAAAACGTTTAGATGGCCAAAAGGAATGAGATCTTGCCATTTGCAACGACGTGGATGGAACTGGAGGGTGTTATGCTGAGTGAAATAAGTCAATCAGAGAAAGACATGTATCATATGACCTCACTGATATGAGGAATTCTTAATCTCAGGAACAAACTGAGGGTTGCTGGAGTGGTCGGGGGTGGGAGGGATGGGGTGGCTGGGTGATGGACATTGGGGAAGATATGTGCTACGGTGAGCGCTGTGAATTGTGTAAGACTGTTGAATCACAGATCTGTACTTCTGAAACAAATAACGCAACATATTTTAAGAAAAAAGAAAAAGAAGAAGATAGCAGGAGAGGAAGAATGAAGGGGAGTAAGTCAGAGGGGAAGACAAACCAGGAGAGATGATGGACTCTGAAAAACAAACTGAGGTTTCTGGAGGGGAGGAGGGTGGGGGGATGGGTTAGCCTGGTGATGGGTATTGAGGAGGGCACATTCTGCATGGAGCACTGGGTGTTATGAACAAACAATGAATCATGGAACACTACACCAAAACAAATTTTGTAATATATGGTGATTAACATAACAATAAAAAAATTTAAAAAAATAAAAAATAAAAACGTTTAGATGGCACAAAAATCAAAGCTATATAAAAAGATATACTCAGAAAAGTTTCCCTTCCATCCCTGCATCCTCCACCCTAATCCTATCGGTTATCATTTTCCTTGGTTTCTGATTCATCCTTTTTGTGTTTCTTTTTGACAAAAAGATCTTGAGACAAAAAGTAAGGATGTACTAAAACACTAATGGGGTCATGTCAAACAGACACAGGAACCAGTTTGAGGTGGCTCCCACTGAATGCATTTGAGATAATTTGGGCATCAAAAAGAGTAATGATGACAATAAATTGAATTAAAAAATAAATGCATCCATAACAAAAGTCATGAGGTTGGGGAGGAAAGACACAGACAGGAAATTTCTTTGATGAAGGATGGCAGCTAATAAATGTAGAAGGGAATACAGGATTAGAAGATCACCTTTAGAAGATTACACCCTGTGTAATGTTAATTTGTGAAAAGATTATTATTGGATGATAAAACTATTCAGTGAAATGTTGTTAGTAAACAGGATATTTACATGGTCCAAAAATATTACCCCATAGTGCACTTATTAATTATAAGGGGGGAAATGTTCACTTTACAATGGAAAGAATTAGCGGTCACTACTTTAACTAAAGGTTCATGTTTAGGTTCTCTAGTTGTAAAATGGCCTGACATTTCTGTATCCCTTGTTGTTATGCAGTGGGACGTACACAGTATCACCTATAAGGTGTTTTTGCTGGGAATTTTTCACCTGAATATAATTTCATGTTAGAATAATCCAGAATGTAAGGTGCTATGTAGAACAATTGGCCTGAACTCTTTTATTTATTTATTTATTTATTTATTAAGTTTTTATTTATTTATTTTTATTTTTTATTGTTATGTTAATCACCATATATTACATAATTTGTTTTGGTGTACTGTTCCATGATTCATTGTTTGTTCATAACACCCAGTGCTCCATGCAGAATGTGCCCTCCTCAATACCCATCACCGGGCCAACCCATCCCCCCACCCTCCTCCCCTCCAGAAACCTCAGTTTGTTTTTCAGAGTCCTTTAAAATATTCAATGCCAGGGCGCTTGAGCGGCTCAGTCAGTTAAGTATCTGCCTTTGGCTTTGGTCATGATCTCAGGGTCCTGGGATTGAACCCCACATCAGGCTCCCTGCTCAGCAGAGAGTCTGATTCTCCTTCTCCCTCTGCCCTTCCCCCCCACTCATGTGCAAGCTCTCTCTCTCTCTCAAATAAATAAATAAAGTCTTTTAAAAAAATATTCAATGCCATGAGAAACAGAGGAAGTGGGGGGGGGGCTTTATTTGGATTGGAGGAGAACAAAGATACATTAGAATTGAATGCCATGTGTGAAATTTGCACAGATTCTGGATTGAAAAATATAAATAAAAACAAAGACCTATAAAGTACATGTTTTGATAATTAGGATAATTTAGGTAGGAACTCTATGCTGAATAATGATTTTGAATTAATATCGACTTTTGTAGGTAAGGTAATACTTTTGTATTTGTATAGGGGATAGTTTTTGTTGTTAGGAAATGCCTGGTGAAGTAGTGTTTAGTGGTGAAGTGTCATGATGTCTGTAGCCTATTTTTGGATGGTTTAACAGAAAAGTAATATGTGTATGGGGTGGGGAGAGAAAGATAACAAAATATATGTCAAAATGTCATAGCTGCTGAATCTCAGTGAATGGTATATGGGTATTCATTACAGAGTTTTTTAATTATTTGGGGGGGTTGATCATTTCCAAGTAAATAAATAAAACAATATATCTGGAATCCAACAATTCTCACTTCCAGCATTTAATCCAAGCCACTATCATTCAAAATGTAGATTACTGTAATAGCTTCCTAACTGGCGCCTCTGTTTCTACTTAAAGTACTCCACACACCGGTCAGAGTAGTTCAGTTAAAATGTAAGTCACATAATGTCAGTTCTCTGCTCAAGGCCCTCCAGTAGCTTTCTAGGGATAAAAGTCAGAGTCATTAAAATGCAACTTCCACTACTTTTTAAAATTTATTTATATTTTTTTGATGTTCCTTGAGAGAGATGAAAATTGGGTTGACTTCAGATATTACTTTGGCTTGCTGGTGTGTGCATGTGTGTGTGTTTAATTATTGATGACACAGAGATGAGCTATGTAAATTCCCACCTTTTTAAATAACATTCATAGTAATTTCAGCACAATTGTGGGGAAGATAATGAAGATGTGGGAGCACAATCTCCAGAATGACAAGAGACAGCCATGTTAATCCTGACTTCCAAATGGCCAGCCAACTGGATAGACCTAAGTAGTTCTCACTGAAGATTATAGATTATAGAAACAGATTATAAAAGTGGAGATAAGCTAATTAAAAACATGCTTACTCTCTCCTTAATCTTTGCTCCAATCACAAAAGTTCATTTCCACTTTCAAACTTTTCAAGCAATCATAAGAGTGGGAGTAGGAATGGGATGAGTTGTAGTAAGCCATAATTTAAAGGATGGAGACTCTTAGAAGTGATTTCCTCTCCTCACCAAGGCCCAGTTTACTTGAGGTACCTTCTACCAATTTTCCCTTTATTTAACTTCAGAGCAATTACATAGCTATTATATAAACTTTCCTCTTAGTTAAAATCCATTTGTGCAACCAGGGTAGGCCACACAGAATTTTCTAGCTAATAAATATTGCTCATCATTTTCTTTCCAATTAAGAAACATAAGTTTTAGAATCAAACATTCCTGATTAAAGATCTGTTACTCATTAGCTGTGTGGCCTTGTATAGTCTTTGTTTATAAAGAAGGGTCAATATATTACCTTCTTTATAAGCTGGTGGTTAAAAGTCTGGGCTCTGAAACCAGACTTGCAAAGTTTGTATTCTAGCCCTACCACTTCACCATTTACCAACTATGTGGTCTTGCAACTTGCAAGTTCCTTACCTTCTCTGTGCACCAGTTTTCCTCCACTATTAAATGGAATAATAAGACTCACCTATAGGGTTTTATGAGGATTAAATATTAATAAACAATAAAATGTAAGCATTTTTATTGAAAACATTATGTTTTAGATTCTGTGCTAAGTGCTTTACATGTATTAATGTATTTAATAGTATATGCAAAGACCCTGGTTAGTGTATTTCAGAAAATAAAAGTCTTGTGAAGCTGCATGTGTAGTAAGTTAAGGAAGAAAGTGGTTCAAGATTAGGTATTTGAGGTAGGCAAGAGCCAGATCATGATCCTTGTAGGCTATATAAAGGATTTTGGATTTTATTTTAAGCATTGTGTTAAATCTTTGAATGGTATTATGCCAGAAGTATACTTTATTTCAAAAAAGAGTATATCCAACCATGTTAAAGGCTACTAAGAAATCTTAATAAGATAAGGACTAAAAACTAATGAAAGTACATTGCATTTGTCTAATATGAAGTCAATACATGATCTTGACAGGAGTGTTTATATGGGGCCCTGTATAGTGAAACTCCAGTATATCTCTCATTTTAATGCCTATAGTACCTAAGAAAAATAATTTGTTCATATTCATTTTGGTGTTACACTCACCTGAAGGGCAATGTACTAAATGACTTCTATAAATCTTTTATACTTCTCAGATTCCAAGATGTTCATGCTTTTTTATGTTTGCAATTTTTTAAATGGAAGTGAAGTCTTAATCAGACAGAGCATTACTATTGCTGGTAATAAAGCAACTATCATTTCCATTTACCAACCTACATGGATTATTTATTTGATGAAAGTTTGGCCAAATCTGTCCCTGAGCATTTTTATTTTGGAAAACTGATGGACAGGGCCAAACCATAGAATATAAAATTCATCACTGCATGATACCCATTCAAAAGGTAATAATAATTCTCAGGTATTTATCCCCCCCTTTTTTTGTAATTTATTCATGCCTCCTATTTTCTTTTCTTGCTACTATTCAATCTTTCGCAATTTCACTGTTCATTAGCATATCTATCAGATAGTGAACAAGAAAAGCAAGGAAAATAAGTTGAAACAGATCAGATTATTTTATTATTCATCACCAGATCTCAAAAAGCAGCTGTAGGAAGAGATTGGAAATTAATTTTTGAATGGGCGTTTTGGATTATCTCAGTCTTACCTTATGACGATATATCACAAAAATAATCAACTTTATTACTGAAAAAACTAAATCTAGTATTCTTGATCTCATATATTTGGTAGACTGTTCTTTCAATAGTACAAATAACAGAACATTTCATAAATATTTATTTCACTGCCAATCAATTCAGCAATATTTATTAAACTTTGAAAAATCTCTGTAGATGTAGAATGCCTACTATAGAACTAGAAGAAACAAAAGATGCATTTGATATGGTCACTGCCCTTAGGGAGTTTATGAACCAGCTAAGGAATCTGGCTTAGACACCAGATGATAAGAAAAGGGAGTAAACTATCATTTAACATCAATGATAAAGGCAAAATGTGTACTAATAAATAAAATAAGAAGATATGAAAGACTTACTTGACATTCTATATCTGGTTTCTGAAATTAACTATTATGGTACTTCCATTCTAAGAGTGAGTCCATTACTAACAGAATAAAGTGATTAGAGATAGTTTCTTTGTCTTTGTCAACCATGGGGTCAACTGAGATTTTGCTGAGTGGGTCAGATTATGTTTTTATGACAGAAAATACCATTAGTTTGACAGGCTTAACTATGTTTAGGTTTTTGGTGGAATTAAATGCTCTGACCTAATTTTTTTCACCAAGAAAGAAATCATTTTCCTTTGATTTTTTTCTTGGGTATAAAACTTACCATTTGGCTTAAGACATCACTATATTGATGAAATATAGTTTACAATAGTATTTCCCCAAATTATTTAGTTAATAGGACATGTTATTTGGACACAATTCTGAATAATTAATACATTTAACAAATATTTATTATATTTGTTATATGTTTCACTATATACTATTATATACTGTTTCACTATACTATTTCACATTTATTATATTTGTTATATGTTTCACTATATACTATTATATACTGTTTCACTATACTATTATAGTGAAACAGATTCTTTGTATTATACATTCTTCCCATTTCCCTTCCTTTTAATGAAAATAGACTAATATTCTGAAAGTAATGAGAAAGACACCACTCACTATGAGAAAACAAGAAAATACCTAATATTTATAAAATATTATAACAAAATTATGATTACATATCAAATAAGAATCATATATTGTCATAAGGTAAGAAATATCTGAACTTTAACACACAGAAAAAAATTCATTTTATTTTTTAAAATTGAGACTTTGGTAATTGTGTTCCCTAAACTGTGAATGTTTATATGATGAAAATGAAGGCTGAGTGATGGATTCTATCCAGCTGTTGGTTTATCACAAAGAGAGACATCTGAATACCTAAAACAAAACAAAACAATTTTCTGCTTTTTAACCTTCCTCAGAAAGTGTGAACAGCTTGGTTGAAATCCTTCCTCACCCACCTCCTCTTGGAAAAATAAGTCACATTTTATGACAATGCCAATATCATCATCTTCATTAAGAAATAAAATAAAATAGCAAACAAAAATTAGCAACACAATCACAGATCCATTCAGATTTCCATTATGTAATTTCCTTTAAAATTCTATTAAAATTACTGTTTGGTTTAGTTAAAATGATATGCTTCACATCACCCAATTAAAATAGAAACTTAAATATGTCTTATATTACTGCTAAGTCTGTCTACACAAAGTCTAAACAACCCAGAGCAAAATGAAATTTCAATCAACCCACTGTTTAGGCTATATGATGTAAAATTACTAGTTTGAATTTTCCCCATTGAATTGGCCAGATGTTTTAACATTGCTCAGACATAGAAAGTATTCAACCACTTACTATTAGATGATTGTATCAGAGGGTGAGAATTCACATGCTTAGCCACACGCATACAGGCAGTAATACACCCTTTGCATAAGGTGAAGCACACTATATATATTTTATGATGATGGTATGTCAGTAGCCATATTTTATCTTGCACAGGAATTATGAGGACATACTGCAGTCACATAAAACAGAATCTTGTTTTACCTAAGCTCTAATGAATTAAGGTAATTTATTGTGCATAGTTTTTGCATGTGATTAAAATGCCTAGAATATGTAGTTATTTGTAATTTTTTGAATTAGTGATGAGAAGATTTTTCTAATGATAGAATTGTGAGCTCCAGGCTGAAATTCACAAAGAAAATGTGATGATGAACTTACAATTTGAAGGAACATGAATGAAAAAAATGCCTTAAAAAAACCCAGCTGTCTACCTGACTGATCCAAGAAAATGAACAGTGAAAACAAGCAGCTGCCCTGTAGTAGACTTTGTGGTAAAATTGATCACCCTGAGCATAATGAATTTATTTTCTTTTGTGCTTATTATGAACTTGGCAGTTTCTCTGGCATAAATATTTAAATGTAACAATGAAGAAAAACAGCAATGGCCCAACATCCCAGAGAGAGCCAAGTTTCTGAGAACTTTGAGGTCCCTGAGAAAACTTACTTTCAAATTGTAATTTTCCCTTTAGAATTAGAGTTAGAAACCACTTTATCCATAAGTTCTTACTGAGCCCAATTAAGGCACATAAATTTCACTATGGTGTATAAAGGAAAAGGGGAATGAACAAGAGTGAAAAAGTGACAACAGAGAAATGATGGTAGGGGAAAAGAAAGGATGTGTAAGGGGAAGAAAGTGGAAAGGGAAAAGAAGGAGAGGGAAGAAGAGGAGAGGAAGAGGCAACAGTCAGTGGGAAAGTAGCATTGGCATTTTTGAGGTGTGGTGTAATAAGTATGCATGGCCTAAGCTATCAAATAAAATCAGGTTTACTCTTCTCAAGGTATTCAAGAAGTCTTGGATATAGAGCAAGATTAAATGATTTCCTGTGATTCCACATGCAAAAGTACTCAATGTACCATTATTTCTTCTTCAGTTTTATACCATTTCTCAAAGTCTTCTTGGTTGTACACTTGTTAACACCATAATATACTAAAGGCAATTCCTTTAAGTCTTAAAGCTATTTTCTTAAAAAAAAAAAAAAATATATATATATATATATATATATATATATATATATATATATATATCACATTGCGGGGGGAAAAAGATGGTGGAGGAGTAGGGGACCCTATTCTAACCAGTCCCTTGAATTGAGCTGGATAGCTACAAGACCATTCTGGACACTCATGGAATCAGCCTGAGATGTAAGAAGATAGATCTGGATCTCTACAAACAGAATATCCCAAGCAGTTGGTTTAGAGGTATGGAGTGGGGAGCCATGATTCCGAGGGCAGATATTGGAAGATAAATGGAAGGGGGAAGGAACTGCCATAAGGTCTTGAGCAGGGAAGGTGAAATAATACAGGAGCACAAAAGCCTCCCGCACTGAGAACTGGGCACTGGGGACTGGGCACAGACTCGCAGATGGGTAGTGACAGGGAAAGGACTTTAGGGCAGCCCGCCGGACTGAAACCTGGAGCTGTGGGGGCATGTGTGCAAACTTGGGGCAGCTGGTGGTTTAAGAAGCACAAAGGGCAGAAACGTGCCCTAACCTGGAGGTGAGGGCTGAGAGTGCTGCTGAGGATCACACAACCCAGGATGCTGCAGTTTTAGCAGCACACACAGAAACGGAGACAGTGTGGCCTGGAGAGCTCACTGAAGAACAGACTGCAATCTCTCTGTTCTCAGGCAGAGGTTTGGAAACGGTCACTTTTGCTCTGGTTTTGAGGAATGAAGTGGGAAGCCATGATTCCAAGGACACATATCAGAAGATAAACAGAAGGGGGAGGGAGCCATTGGGATCCTGCACCGCCAGTGAGCAAAGGCCTCCTGCACTGGGGACCGGGCACAGACTCGCAGCAGTAGCAGTGGGAAAGGACTTTAGGGCAGCCCCCAGACTGAAACCTGGAGCGGTAGGGCTGTGCATGCAAACTGAGAGTGGCTGGCAGTTTTAGAAGCACAAAGGGCAGAGACGTGCCTGGCCCTGGAAGCTGAGGGGCACACAGCCCTGGACGCTGCAGTTTTTAGCAGTACAGACAGAAATGGAGATAGTGTGGCCTGGAGAACTCACTGAAGAACAGACTGTGATCTCTCTGCTCTGAGGCAGAGGGTTGGAAATGGTCTCTTCTGCTCTGAGACTTGGAAGAGACAGAGAAAGCTGCCAGGAAAAGCCACCAGAAAACAAAAGTCCCAAAAAACCGGTTTTCACTGAGCCCATCCCCCCCACAGGGGGCAGGGCAACTCTGCCCAAACAGAGTTGCCAGAGTAACAGCACGGCAGGCCCCTCCGCGTGAAGACAGGCTGGGAGAACAAGAGGCCAACAACACTAAAGTTCCTACAAAACAGGTGCATCTTGCTTAGGTTGTGGTCAATAATTTGGACTCTGTACATTCCCTCAAATACCCCTCAACAAAATGACTAGGAAGAGGAACCCCCAAAATAGGAATGACTCAGAGACTGTGACTTCTGCCACAGATTTACAAATGGATACAGATATAACCAAGATGTCAGAAATGGAATTTAGGGTAACAGTTATGAAGACAATAGCGAGAATGGAGAAATTGATTAATGGCAACATAGAGTCTCTAAGGGCAGAAATGAAGTTGAACTGGCAAAACTTAAAAAGGCTATCAATGAGATCCAATCTCTGTTAGATACTCTAACAGCTAGGGTAAAGGAGGCAAAAGAATGAATTAGTGATCTAGAATACCAATTGGTAAAAAAGAAGGAAAAACAGCTTATAATCCATGAAAGCAGAATTAGAGAAATAAGTGACGCAATGAAATGTTCCAGTATCAGAATTATTGGGATCCCTGAGGGGGTGGAGAGAGAGAGAGGACTAGAAGATATATTTGAGCAAATCGTAGCTGAGAAACTCCCTAATCTGGGGGATGAAACAAACATTCATGTCCTAGAGGCAGAGAGGACCCCTCCCAAGATCAAGGAAAACAGACCAACTCCCCGGCATGTAATAATAAAACTCGCAAATCTTAGAACCAAGGAAAGCATCTTAATGGCAGTTAGGGGGAAGACATTCCTTGCATACAGAGGAAAGAACATCAGAATAATCTCAGACCTATCCACAGAGACCTTGCAAGCCAGAAAGGCCTGGCAAGACATATTCAGGGTACTAAATGAGAAAAACATGCAGCCAAGAATACTTTATCTGGCAAAGCTGTCATTTAGAATGGATGGAGAGAGGCAGAGCTTCCAAGACCAGCAGAAACTGAAAGAATATGTGACCACTAAGCTGGCCCTGCAAGAAATATTAAAGGGGGTTCTATAAAAGGAGAAAGACTCCAAGAGTTATATACAACAGAAATTTACAGAGACAATCTATAGAAAAAAAGACTTCATAGGTAACATGATGAAAATAAATTCATATCTTTCAATAATCACTCTCAATGTGAATGGCTTAAATGCTCCCATAAAATGGCACAGGATTGCAGGTTGCATAAAAAAACAGGACCCAACCATATGCAGTCTACAAGAGACTAATTCTGATCCTAAAGATATATCCAGACTGAAAGCAAAGGGATGGAGATCAATCTTCCATGCCAACGGACCACAAAAGAAAGCTGGGGAAGCAGTTCTTATACTAGACAAATTAGATTTTAGAGCTAAAGACTGTAGTTAGGGACGCAGAAGGATACTATATCATTCTTAAAGGGTCTATCCAACAAGAAGATCTAACAATTGTAAATATCTCTGCCCCCAGCATGGGAGCAGCCATCTACATAAGCCAAATGTTAACCAAAATAAAGAGTCATATTGATAATAATACTTTAATAGTAAGAGACCTCAATACTCCACTCTCAGCAATAGACAGATCATCTAAGCAGAAAATCAACAACAACAACAAAAAAAACAAGAGCTTTGAATGACACACTGGACCAGATGGACCTCATAGATATATACAGAACATTCCACCCTAAAACAAGAGAATACTCATTCTTCTCGAGTGCACATGGAACTTTCTCCAGAATAGACCACACAGTGGGTCACAAATCAGGTCTCAACCAATACCAAAAGACTGAGATTATTTCTTGTGTATCCTCAGACCATAATGCTTTAAAACTGGAACTCAATAACAAGAAAAAATTTGGAAGAAGTTCAAACACTTGGAAACTAAAAGCCACTCTGCTCAAGAATGTTTGGGTTGCATTATGGTGATTAACATCACGGAATAAAATAAAATAAAAAAGAATGTTTGGGTCAACCAGAAAATCAAAGAAGAACTTAAACAATTCATGGGAATCAACGAGAATGAAAACAAATCGGTCCAAAACTTATGGGATGCTGCAAAGGCAGTCCTAAAGGGGAAATACATAGCCATCCAAGCCTCATTCAAAAAAAAAGAAAAGAAAAGAAAAGAAAAATTCCTTATTCACCAACTAACTTTACACCTTAAAGAACTGGAGAAAAAACAACAAATGATGCCTAAGCCATGCACTAAAATAGAAATAATTAAGATTAGAACAGAGATCAATGAATTAGAAACCAGAAATACAGTAGAGCAGATCAAAGAAACTAGAAGCTGTTTCCTTGAAAGAATTCATAAGATCAATAAACCACTAGCCAGACTTATCCAAAAGAAAAGAGAAAGGACCCAATTAATAAAATTATGAATGAAAAAGGAGAGAACATGACTAACACCAAGGAAATAGAAACAATTACTAAAAACTGTTATCAACAACTATATGCCAATAAATTGAGCAACCTGGAAGAAATGGATGCCTTTCTGGAAACCTATAAGCTGCCAAGACTGAAACAGGAAGAAACTGACAACCTGAATAGGCCAATAACCCATAACGAGATTGAAGCAGTGATCAAAAACTTCCCTAAAAACAGGAGTCCAGGGACTGATGGATTCCCTGGGGAATTCTACCAAATATTCAAAGAAGAAATAATACCTATTCTCCTAAAACATAAGGAAAGCTTCCAGACTCATTCTATGAGGACAGCATTACCTTAATCCCCAAACCAAGCAAAGACCCCATCAAAAAGGAGAATTTCAGACCGATATCCCGGATGAATATGGATTCCAATATTCTTAACAAAATCCTAGCTAATAGGATCCAACAATACATTAAAAGGATCATCCACCACGACCAAGTAGGATTTATCCCTGAGATGCAAGCGTGGTTCAACACTCACAAGTCAATCAATGTGACAGAACACATTAATGAGAGGAGAGAGAAGAACCACATAGTCCTTTCAATTGATGCAGAAAAAGCATTTCACAAAACACAGCATCCTTTCCTGATTAAAACTCTTCAGAGTGTAAGGATAGAGGGAACATTCCTCAAGTTCATAAAATCCATCTATGAAAAACCCACAGCGAATATCATCCTCAGTGGGGATAAGCTGAGAGCATTTCCCTTAAGATCAGGAACAGGACAAGGATGCCCATTCTTGCCACTATTGTTCAACATAGTACTAGAAGTCCTAGCAACAGCAAAAAGACAACAAAAACAAAAAAATAAACGGTATTCACACTGGCAAAGAAGAAGGCAAACTCTCTTTTTTCACAGATGACATGATACTTTATGTGGAAAATCTAAAATACTCCACCCCCAAATTACTAGAACTCATCAAGCAATTCAGTAATGTGGCAGGATACAAAATCAATGCACAGAAATCAGTTGCTTTCTTATACACTAACAATGCAACTGTAGAAAGAGAAATTAGAGAATTGATTCCATTTACAATAGCACCAAAAACCATAAGATACCTCAGAATAAACTTAACCAAAGAGGTAAAGGATCTATACTATAGGAACTACAGAACTCTCATGAAAGAAATTGAAGATACAAAAAGATGAAAAAACACTCCATGCTCATGGATTGGAAGAATAAACATTGTTAAAATGTCTAGGCTACCCAGAGCAATCTATACTTTCAATGACATCCTGATCAAAATTCCAATGACATTTTTCAAAGGGCTGGAACAAACAATCCTAAAATTTGTTTGGAGTCAGAAAAGACCCGAATCACCAAGGAAATTTTGGAAAAGAAAACCAAAGCTGGGAGCATCAGGTTGCCTGATTTCAAGCTATATTACAAAGCAGTGATCACCAAGACAGCATGGTACTGACACAAAAACAGACACATAGACCAATGAAACAGAATAGAGACCCCAGATATGGACCCTCAACACTATGGTCAGATAATCTTCGACAAAGCAGGAAAAAAAAATGTAATTGAAAAAAGACAGTCTCTTCAATAAATGGTGCTGGGAAAATTGGACAGCTATATACAGAAGAATGAAACTCGACCATTCTCTTACACCATACACAAGAATAAACTCAAAATGGATGGAAGACCTCATTGTGAGACAGGAATCTATCAAAATCCTAGAGGAGAACATAGGCAGTAACTTCTTCTACATCAGCCACAGGAACTTCTTTCAAGATACATCTCCAAAAACAAGTGAAACAAAAGCAAAAATGAACTTTTGGGACTTCATAAAGATAAAAAGCTTCTGCACAGCAAAGGAAACAATCAACAAAACAAAGAGGTAACCCACGGAATGGGGGAAGATATTTGCAAATGACACTACAGTCAAAGGGCTGATACCCAAGATCTATAAAGAACTTCTCAAACTCAACACCCAAAAAACAAATAAGTCAAAAAATGGGCAGAAGGCATGAACAGACACTTCTCCAAAGAAGACATACAAATGACTAAGAGACATATGAAAAAATGTTCATCATTATTAGCCATCAGGGACATTCAAATCAAAACCACATTGGGATACCACCTTATACCAGTTAGAATGGCAAAAATTGAGAAGGCAAGAAACAACAAATATTGGAGAGGTTGTGCAGAAAGGGGAACCCTCTTACACTGTTGGTGGGAATGCAAGTTGGTACAGCCACTTTGGAAAACAGTGTGGAGGTTCCTCAAAAAATTAAAAATAGAGCTACCCTATGACCCAGCAATTGCACTACTGGGTATTTACCCCAAGGACACAGATGTAGTGGAAAGAAGGGCCCTATGCACCCCAATGTTCATAGCAGCAATGTCCGCAATAGCCAAACTGTGGAAAGAGCTGATATGCCCTTCAACAGAGGAATGGATAAAGAAGATGTGGTCCATATCTACAATGGAATGTTATTCAGCCATCAGAAAGGATGAATACCCAACTTTTACATCAACATGGATAGGACTGGAGGAGATTATTTTGAGGGAAATAAGTCAAGCAGAGAAAATCAGTTATCATATGGTTTCACTTATTTGCGGAACATAAGGAATAGCATGGAGGACATTAGGAGAAGGAAGGGAGAAATGAAGGTGGGGAAATTGGAGGGGGAGTTGAACCATGAGAGACTATGGACTCTGAGAAACGAAGAGTTTTAGAGGGAAGGGCATTGGGGAGATGGTTTAGCCTGGTGATGGGTATTAAGGAGGGCACATATTCCATGGAGCCCTGGGTGTTATACGCAAACAATGAATCATGGAATGCTACATCAAAAACTAATAATGTAGTGTATGGTGACTAACATAACATAATAAAATTAAATTAAATTAACAAAAAGAAAATTCATAATCATCCCTGTAAAAAAAAATCACATTGCCGATAAGAAAGCTTTTAGAGCAAAAGAAAATAGGGCTAAGTTAAATATGTTAGGGCTGTCTTACAAGTTCTGGTATCAGAAATTCTAAATTACAAAAAAAATCTTATTAAGGCATCTGTTTATAAGCAGATTAAATGAGTAAAACATTTAAAAAGTCAATACCAGGGTATGATTTTATACCACAAAATTCAGATGTACAGCTGGTGAGATGTATGATGTTTAGGACTTTCGAACAATTACATTTTTAAAAAAAATTTCTGCTTTATATTCCCCCCCATCCTCCAAAAAAACTCCATTTTGGCTGGCTTTTAACAAGAGCTATAGCTGCATTATAATCATTACAGCAAGGGAAAATAGGCGACAACCAATAATAGATGGAGGTTGATATTGTGGTGGTAAAGATATATTTAGCTTCCGGGCAGTCAAAGTAAAGAAAGGAAAAATAATGGGCTAACTCTCATTTTCTAATAAAAACAAACCATACAGATATTCAGATGAAGACAAACTCTCTGTCTAAGCCTTCCTCTTTGGGATAAATTATTGATATGATCCTTCATAAGAAGTTATCAGGCTGCAAAATATTTTCTTGGATAAAGTTACAACATAAAAGCAAGGACAGTCTTTATATGCTTTTTACTAATGACCATGGGTAAGAGTAGTGGGAAAATACGAAACTTTATATTTACTGAGGCATTTCCATGGGGAGCTATATTAGTATTATTTAAATATTTAGCACTCTGACAATCTGATTTGATAGAGCTACAGCATAGAGATTCTGACTAGTGCATTCCTATTTCAATGGCTTCCATCAAGATAATCTGGAGACCTTTACAAATGTACATATCTGGTTCCGATTCTCTAATATGCTGTTTCAATATGTTTGGGATGGGGATAGGGAATCTGTGTTTTTAAATATCTTTCTCTTGTTGGCTCCTCTGACTATTTGACATCCTTATTCTCTGGGTTTCCCCAGAATGCAACCAGTTTTTTGTGTCTGATGTAGGCATTATGATTATCTGATGCTATTTTATTATCATTTATTTATTTTTCCTCTGGCTCTCAAGAAGATATATTGTAGACATTTATTGCACCAGATAACCTCTAGGAGTCCAAATTTTCAAAATCTTAAAATTTAAAACAACAGGTATGGCACTGGCCTGAGTTCCTGAAAACTCTACATGGTGGCATGGCTTAATTTTTTGTTGTTGCTTGGACAAACAAGTATAACACTTAAAGATAAACAAAAAAGTACATTTAAATGCAATTGAGCATCTACTGTGTGCCAGGAATTGTATTACTTTATATATGTTATCTTATTTAACCACTAGAGCATTTCTGGGATAGTTATAATCCTCATTTTATGTTATGAGAAAACTCAAATTCATAGTGGTTAAGCCTTGTGCAAGTTACACAGCTTATAAGTGGTAGAGCTGAGATTCAACTGTATTTAAAACCAAATGTTTGTGGGGCATCTGGGTGGCTCAGTCAGTTAAGCGATCAACTCTTGGTTTCAGCTCAGGTCATGATCTCATGGGTCATGAGAGATTAAGCCCTGTGTTGGGCTCCACTTTCAGCAGGGAGTCTGCTTGAAGATTCTCTCCCTCTGTCCCTTCCCCCCTCAAATAAATAAATCTTAAAAAAAAAAAAACAATGTTTGTTCACTCTCTTATGTCACTTCTTTTTTTTTAAGATTTTATTTATTTGTCAGAGAGAGAGAGAGCATGAGCGGGGAAGAGGGGCAGAGGCAGAGGGAGAAGCAGGCTCCCGCTGAGCAGGGAGCCTGATGAGGGATTCAATCCCAGTATCCTGGGATCATGACCTGAGCCAAAGGCAGTCACTTAATCGAATGAGCCATGCAGGCATGCCTCTTATGTCACTTCTATGGTAGGTAATATGGCATGCTATGTACTGTGGGTTCATGATGATAACTGATAGCATGGTTTAAAATCAGAGTAAAAAAGTATATAGTGCTCCCACTTACTAAACAAGAGTAAAAATAAATGATTTGTTTGAATGTTAAACTTATTTATAAATCCACTGATCTTCAAAACCTATTGCAACTAAGGTTTCTTCTCCATAATTGTCCCACTACAAAAAGCTTAGGAAAGATGATCCTTTGATCATTTAGTAAGGGTAGAGATTGTGTTCTTGCCATTGAGAAATGGATCAAACAGATAATAACCAGGTGTTAAAAATGAAAACACACAGCAAATGAAAACTCTGATTGAAATTTTTGAAATAAAAAAAGAACTTTAAAATCTATTAATAAACAATTACCGAAGAGCCAGAATTTAAACAGATCTTGTTAATTGTGTTTATCTCAGTGTGAAGCCATGTCAGAAAGCCTAAAGCAAATGTATTTTGTTAAAAGTACTACTGGCACAGCAGGCCCTGAATATTAAAAAGAAAGCTTGTCATTATGGGGCTGCAAACAAGAAGGAAGACTAACACCAGTCTAAATCATTAATATTATATCTTAAACTTGAAATGCTGCATTGCAAAGCTATTTATGTCCAAGAGAATTCCCTAATACCATGCATTTGTCTTAATACTACTTGAATTCAGCATCTATAATCTGTTCAAAAATCAAATTAATCACAACTTAGAGATTTGGCTTACTGGTCATATTCAGTGTGTGCTTGGGACTAATGTCAATATTAATTGATACAAAAATGATTTTCCCTTCAGATGGATTGATTGATGTCTATAGTCTAATAATAAAATGGAGCTCTATAATCTGAGAAGAATGAAAATAGTTGATAGGGTTTCTGGTTCAAGACAACAGGCAGCACACATTTTATAGCTCCTTTTGGTCCTGAATAATAGTAACGAAGGTGAGACCATATTGATGAATAATCTACAATGGCAAAAACCACAGATCAGGGCATGCACACAATGCTTCAGGAGAGGTTAGAGCTACTTTCACCAGAGAGGTGGAATGGGAATAAAATTATAAACCAACATGATTGATGGTCTGCCATAGTTGTCTACAAGGTTGTGTGTGCCCATATAAAGGGATACACAAGATAATTTTATGTGGTACACAGAAAAAAATTAGTGTCCATTATACTTGTTTTCTATCAAAAATAAATATATTATGCTTCTCAATATTTTATGAACAGATTGACAGTTGTCTTTGTATGTGATTTAGAAATATATATTTTATATATTAAATATATTATTGGCAGGGGAAGGGTCGGGGAGGAGGAGGGCAGAAAATAATATATATTATTAATTTAATGAATATAAATTCATATATATAATTATTGATAGATGTCCTTTTTTTGGAACTGATAGAGACTATAGAATAGCTGTGTGGGTCAGCAACAACACCTATACTGGCCTTTACCTGCAGGCAAAGACCAAAGTGCTATTGCCTAAAGAAAGTATAATCTGCCAGAAAAGGGTTAGTGCTATTGTTATGGTAGCTGATAATTCTCAGAAGAACCCTCTTTATTATGATATACAGAAGAGTGACCATGTGCCTGATTTCTGCCATAAACACTAAAATATAACCCAGTAGTTTGATGTTAGATCTGACTTTCAGGAGGCCCATGAAAGAAAAAGAACTTAATAATGAGAGAAAAATTCCTTGATAGTGCCTTATAATAATCAACATAGTGCTTCATTTGTACATATGAATAGAAAACCAAGCATCATCAGATATTTGAGAAAAACTGGAAACATAAAAGGAAGCACAGCTAACCCTGGAAGAACCAGGGAAAATTTGGAAGAAAATAACTTTAAAAAATTTTTCTAATTAATATTCTTGGGAGAATCAAAAAGATCACACATTCATAAAAAAAGAACAAGTGGCTTTAAGAAAATAGTAGTCAGAAAACAAATGAAATTTAAATTTGAGTAAAGACAAAGTTAATAGAATTCAAATTGAATGTAAAATAAATTGCAAAAATTGCAAAAATTATTAGATATCACATAGATTATCAAAGTTTCATTGGCAAACAGTAAGAATCATACAACAGAGCCATTGGTGAATGAATATCCAGGAGACTATCTAGAAGAATTAAATGAGTTAAAAATTGAAGGAAGAGAAAAATTGACAAGTACAATGACATGGTACGTGTTTTACAAGAAGATAATTTATATATCAAAATATTAGGGCAATCCTTTTAGAAAACAAATGAAACCTTCAAATATTTTTGCAAAAATTACCTTCTTTATTTTCATGCTGTGAAATTTAAATGCAAAATAAGAAATATAGTAGAATGTTATCTTATAATTTGGTTGGAAAAATTGATCTCTAATTCCTCCGTAACAATTAATACTTCTTTCATTCATTGTTTATTCTAAGATATTAATCTGTAGTTTTGATTAAAACATAAATGTTATTAAATATAAGATTAAATAAATTTATATTTTAATTTTCTCCAGGCAAGTTCTCAATAAAACTTTTACTTTCTGCTATTTTTCATAACAATTAAATTTTGGTGTTGTTTTCAGTATTTTCACTTTAAGTACAATTTTTTAAAACAGGGTAATGAGGTCTTAAAATAGTATGATTTAGGAAGCTGGATGATCTTAGTCATAGGCAAATAAGGCATACATTTCTTACGTCAACAACCAGAAAGGAAAAAAAAACTGACTTGTTATGCCAGGAAAAACAAGAAACTCTATAAGGATGTAATGATCCAAATATGAAGCAATCTAAAATGTAGCATGATTTTGAGGATTAAATGGAGTGTAAAGTAGAAGAATGCATTAGACTTTGATACTTGAAGCATCTTCCTTTAGCAGGCTATATCATTTTTTTGTAGATCTAGTCATGCTACTTGGATCTACGGTGAAAATTCACAATTATAATATTAAAAAGTATTAAATACATATTTATATAACCTTGACAACCTATAAAGATGGATATTTTAATTATATTTAAAGTATGGGATTTATGTTACAAATCTTGTCAATGTTAAAAAAAAGGTCATGTTAACTCAAGTTGAGATGTAAAGGGGAGGAAATTATAGTTTCTGTGAGTTAGTGGGGGAGTCAATGGCTATAATTTAAAATCAATAAATGAAGAAATAAGGGTTTATAAAGATAATCAATTGAAGAATTATAAAAACAAATGTATCTAACACATATTGGAAAGACTTGAGAGAAAAGTCCTCTAATTGAGCTCAATTCTTCATATTTAAAAAAATTAGGGGTGTAAGCATATTACTTAGAGTTATTATGATAATCACCAAAATAACATGAAATAACTACTAAGTAATAAGGCTGGTGATATGAAAATAAGGTGGATTTTTAAAAAATTTATAGCCTTCCATACATTTAAAATTTTATTTCCATGTGCATGTGTTATATCTTTTTCTTCCTCACCCTCTAATTCCATCCTCCTGAAGTAACCAGTGGTAGCAATTTGATGTGTACCTATTCATACCCTTCTAACTGCTTATTCTTTCTTTTCTGTCTTTCTGTTTCTCTGTCTCTGTCTCTGCCTCTCTCACACACACATACAAGCACAGGAGCAGGGGCGCCTGGGTGGCTCAAGTGGTTAAGCGTCTGCCTTCTGCTCAGGCCATGATCTCAGGGTCCTGGGATCGAGTTCTGCATCGGGCTCCTTGCTCAGCAGGAAGCCTGCTTCTCCCTCTGCCTGCTGCTCCCCCAGCTTGTATTCTCAAGCTCTCTTGCTCTCTCTGTCTCTCTCTGGCAAATAAATAAAATCTTAAAAAAAAGAAGAAAAACTTTAAAAAAAGCAGAGAATTTATTTTTTGTTTTATTTTAATCCAACTATTTATTTATTAAACAGTTTTAATACCTTCTATTTTCCTGTCTTGATTAAGAAGGTATTCCCTACTTTGTAGTAATGTATTTCTTAAGTTTTGGAAGATGCTTCTATTATTTTACTTGTTACCTTTAGATCTTTACTCCATCTGGAATTTATTTTTTATTATGTCAAGTAGTGAACTTTTTTTTTCTCAAAGGAATAGTGAATTTTCCCAGCACCATTTATTAAATAAGCTATACTTTATTACCTGAATTAAAATCATAACTTTGTCCCATTTTAACTTAAATCTGAGATCTATTTAGACAGTTATGCTCCACAACTAATCTATTTTTCTATTCTTATCCATCTGACTCAGAATAAGTTTACTTTCTAATATAGAAGGACTTATATAAGTAATACTGCACTATTAATTTTAATATAATATTATTGGCATTTAGATGATCTTTATTATTCCCTATAAATTTTTATATAATTTTCTTCAATTCTAAAAATTTGGAATAGGTAAATTTATGTCTTCATTGAGATGTTCATTCTATTAACCATCCCTATGCAGGAAAATACTATTCATTCCCAATAGTTGGTGTTTTTATGTCTTTCTATAAGATTTATTAATTTAAATAATCTTTTTTGAGATAATATTCACATACTATCAAATCTTTCCCTTTAAAAGTGTTTAATTCAGGGGCGCTTGGGTGGCTCAGTCAATTAAGCATCTGCTTTTGGCTCAGGTCATGATCCCAGGGTCCTGGGATTGAGACTCATATCAGGCTCCCTGCTCGGTGGGGAGTCTGCTTCTCCCTCTCCCTCTGCCCCTCTTTCCCCCTGCTCCTCATGCTCTCTCTTTCTCTCACTCTCTCTCAAATAAATAAATAAAATCTTTTTTAAAAAGTATTTAATTCAGAGGTTTTAGTACATTCATAAGAATATGCAACCATAGCCATTAATTACAAAAATATTTTTATCACTCCAAAAAGAAACCACATACCCATTAACCATGTCTCCCCATTTCTCTCTCCCCTTGTCCTTCCCAACCACTAATCAAATTTCTGTCACTATGGTTTTGCCTAGTCAGGACATTTTATGTAAATTGAATCACATAATATGTGATATTTTCAGACTGGCTTCTTCCACTTAGTGTAATGTTTTAAAAATCCATCCATATTGTAATATGTACCAGTACTCCATTTCTTTTTATTCCTGAGTGGTATTACATTTTGGGATATACCATATATTATTTGTCCATTGTTCAGTTGGTGGACATTAAAATTGATTCCATTTTGGGGCCATTATTCATGTACAAGTCTTTGTGTGGACATTTGTTTTCATTTCTATTGGGTATATACCTAAGAGTGGAAGTGCCAAGGCATAAGGTAACTCTATGTTTAAATTTTCGAGGACCTGCCAAACTGTTTTTCATAGAGACTGCTACATTTTATATTCCTACCAGCAATGTTTGAGAGTCTCAATTTTACCATATCTTTATCAACACTTATTATTATCTGTTCTATTTATCTGCCACCCCAGTGGATATGAAGTTGTAACATATGGTGCTTTTCATTAGCACTGCTCTGAGGGCTAATGATGAGCATCTGTTCATTTTCTTAATTACCATTTATATGTACCTTCTTCAGAGAAATGAATATTTGAAAACTTTGCCCTTTTTAAAAATTAGATTGTAGACTTTTTATTGTTGAGTTAGTAGATTTTGTTATATATTCTGGATACTAAACCCTTATGAGATATATGATTTGCAGACAGTTCCTCAAATTATGCTTTAAAATTTTTATCCTTTTTGTGGATCTCTGCTTTTTGATTAGAATGTTTAATACATTCATATTTAAAGTTCTGATAATTTAGAATTTGTGTCTGCAATTTTGCTATTTGTTTTTTATATGTCTCAGGTTTTTTTCCTTCTATTTCTTTATTCCTAACTTTGTGGTAAATGTGTATTTTCTAGCATATTATTTAATTCTTTTGTAATTTTAATAAACATTTGAGTTATTCCTTTAGCAGTTTTCCTGAGGATTACAATTAACATCTTAACTTAAAAACATGAACCTCAATGTAATGCCATCTTAATTTCGATTGTATATACAAATTGTATATCTCTGTATATCTCTGTAACCATGTTCTAGTTCCCATGAGTTAGATCTTAATATCAACTCAGTTTCTTAATTATTGTCTTAAGCAATTTTTAAAAATCAGATAGGAAAGAAATAATTATAAACCAATAATGCATTTAATATCATAGTTTATATTTTATTATATACTTACCATTACTAGTGCTATTGGTGGATTGATTGGTTGATTAGGATTACTGTATAGTATCTTTTTATTTCATCCCCAGGACTTTATCTTCTGGCAAAAAAATTCTCTCTGTTTTTATTTATTTGGGTGATATGTTAATTTCTCCTTCATTTTTGAGATATAGTTTTGCTAAGTATGGAATTCTTGGTCAACAGTCTTTCTTTGAAATTCACTTCACCAATCTACAATAAAATAATATTTGATGTTAGCTTTTCATGAATAGTATTTTTCCTAATTACTATTCCTGTTTTATTAAGAGTCATGCTAAGAATTGGTTGTAGAATGCTATTAAATATTTTTTTCAGTATTTGAAGATACAACCATATGGTTTTCTTCACTTAATTTGTTAATGTAGTGACTTTAGTTGATGGTTGGAAATATGAACCATTCTTGCAATTTTATAATTTACTTTACTTGATTATTTTGATTTTATTTGTTGCTGACTTTGTTAATATTTTATTTAAAAGTTTTGCATGACATTAATGTTATTTTTGTATCAAAATGAAAGACTAAAAGCCCAATTCAATGATTTCCTTACCCCTAATATTGAGGTGAGACTTTTAGATTGCTTTTATTACCCATAAACTCGAACTCAACTGGTTGGTTTAATATGTTTTGTATTTTTATGGGATGCCTGGATGGCTCAGTCAGTTAAGCATCTGCCTTCTGCTCAGGTCATGATCCCAGGGTCCTGGGATCGAGACCCACATCAAGCTCCCTGCTCAGCAGGAAGTCTGCTTCTCCCTCTGCCTGCCACTCCCCCGCTTGTGCACTGTCTTTCTCTCTCTTTCTGGCAAATAAACAAATAAAATCTTTAAAAAAATAATGTTTTGTATTTTTAGTTTCCAGCTGATATTAGCAATTACAGTAGTACATATATTTTGTTTCAAAAATTCTTATAAGAACAATAATAAATGCTGTAATTATAAGAAGGAATATAAGGAAAAGGAAGAGAAGATACAATAGATGATGGGTTAGTTAAGACATACAAAGAAACAAGCGGTGATTGTTTCTGTCATTACTGAAGAATGCTCCAGAATAAGTAACTGTGAATTATATTAATAAGAGAGATAGATTCAGAGAGAGGAGGAAACATAAAGCTCACTAAAAAACATAATAATAAAAAGGGAAAAGGTGGGATTCTTTTTTCCTCAGAGACTAATGTCATGCCTGTAACTACCTTCCATCATTGGACTATGGTCTATTTTGATTAGTTCTATGATTAATATCAGTCGTTGCAGAGACAACTATTATGTATTTTCTGGTAGGTATGGTTAAGATGAGCTATGTGATATGAACATATATATATATAGATAGATAAATAGATATAGATTTTTCTTTATTTGAGAAAGAGTGGGGTGGGGGAAGAACAGAGGGAGAGGGACAAGCAGACTCCATGCTGAACGTGGAGCCCAACATGGGGCACGATCTCATGACTCTGAGATCATGACCTGAGCCAAAATCAAGATTGAGATGCTTAACTGACTGAGCTACCCAGGCACCCCATTAGCATATTTTTTAAGTGTCATCTTATTAGAATAAAATTAGTTTAAATAAAGTGAATTAATTCCTAAGATAATTTTTGTATTAATACTCTCTGATTCTAAACCCTGGAACTTTGAGAAGTTTTAGTTGTTCTTGCAGTTGCTGCTGCTGCTATTTTACTTTTTATTTTGAAAGAATTTTAGACTTAGAGAAAAGTGATAAAATCATACAGAAGTCCTATATTTCCCTCATCCAACTTCTCCTAAGATGAAGCTCTTATATAACAATAGTAAAATTGTCAAACCCAGGAAATTAACATTGGAACAATATGATTAATAAACTGTAGAACTTCCTTCACTTTTACTAAAGTTCTAACTAAACTCTCAAGCTTTTTAATTAAGTTTTTAATTTTAATTCCACTGTAGTTAACATACAGTGTTATATTAGTTTCAGGTGTACAATTTAGTGATTCAGCAATTCCCAGTGCTCACCATGACCCAGCGCTCATCATGACAAGTGCACTCCTTTATTGCCAACACCTATTTCACTCAAACCCCACCTTGCTACTGGTAACCATCAGTTTGCTCTCTATACCAAGCTCTCAAGTTTCAACTTTTTGACTTTTTTCATCTTGAGCTTCATCTTCAATATGTCAGTGTTCCTCTTTTGTTCTTCCATTACCTTGACAATTTTGAAGAGCATTGGTCAGTTATTTTGCCATACATGTATTTGTTTTCTTTTGTAAGCTATAAAATAAAATGATGGAAACAGAAGTCCCTCCTATGGTACAAAGAAATACTTTCTAGGTCTATATAGAGAGCTACAGATTTAAATGACTAAAATTGTAGGTCTGCAGACTATATATGGAGGTTTTACCCTAAGAGTGGAGAAAATGGAAAAGGATTGGAATTCCAATGTGCTTCCTAATATTTCCTCTGGTGCACTCTCCAGAATATTCAGAAACCTAGTTATTTTATGCAGCTGAATTGAATAACTCAGTTCTGATCTGAATGAAAATGGATAATATTCTCTCAAGATTGAAATATAGTAATTAAACTGATCAGAGAATAATTCATTCATTTGAAAAGAAATGTGAAAATGAATATGAAGATAACCATGTTTGCATATTCAGAGAATGACCCATCTTGTTAGATTCATTATTCCCAAATAAATGTTAAAGTTATTAAAACCACTATCCTTTTAAAAAGAATGAAATTCTAAAAACATAATAATAATGATGAAGTATAGAAAGATTTCATGAAAGTACTGGTACTGTAATCATATTACTGTTGAGTTGGAAATAATTACCTATTATAAAAAGTAAGAGTCATATAGCTTAAAAACAAAACTATAGTTAGAGAAAATCTATTTCAGAGAAAACAAACTATTGAAAAAGTTATCTTCAGGCAACTTTTGTTCGATGTCTATTAAGCAAATTAAATTAATATCACAATATTTTTTCTAACGATATAAAATAGTTAACTGAAGGAGTCTGGATTTTTTGCAAATTTTTATTGAGATATAATTTAGATCATCTAAAATTTGCCTTTTTCGGAGCTCCTGGGTGGCTCAGTCGTTAAGCGTCTGCCTTCGACTCAGGTCATGATCTCAGGGTCCTGGGATTGAGTAAAATCTTTTTAAAAAATTTGCCCTTTTAAAATGTTCTATTCAGTGTTTTTAAGTATATTAACAAGGTTTTGAAACATTGCCACTATATAACTGCAGAATATTTCCATTTCCTCAAAAGAAAACCCTAGTCATCAGTCCCTCCACCGATCAACCACTAATCTAATTTCTGCCTGTATGGATTTGCTTATTCTGGATATTTCATACAAGTGGAATCATACAATGTGTGCTCAGTTGTGTCTGGCTTATTTAACTGAGAATAATGTTTTCTAAGTTCAGCCATTTTGTAGCATGTAAGAGTACTTAATTCCTTTATATGGGTGAATAATGGCCCATTGTTTGGAAATATAACATTTTGTTTATCCATTCCACAGTTGATGGACATTTGAATTATTTCTACTTTTAGTTATTATGAATAATGCTGCTATGAACATTTCTGTGCATGTTTTTGTTAAGACATATATTTTCATTACTCCTAGACATATACTCAGTAGTAGAGCTTCTGGGTATTATGGTAATCCTGTTTTATTTGAGGAATTGGTAAAGTGATTTCCACAGTGGCTCACCATTTTACATGCCTTTCAGCAATATATAAGAGTTCCAATTTCTCCACATCCTTACCAACATTTATTATTGTCCATCTTTTTATTATAGCCATCCCAGTGGTATGCAGTGGTATCTCATTGTGGTTTTCATTTGCATTTCCCTAATGACTAATGATATTGAGCATCTTTTGATATACTTATTTACCATTTGTATATGTTTTTTGGAGAAAAGTTCATGCAGATCTTTTGTCCATGATTTAATATTGGATTATTATTTCTTTATTATTGAGATGTAAGAGCACTTTATATATTCTGGATAATAAACCCGTATCTGATACATGCTTTCAAAATATTTCCTGCCACTCTGTGTGTTGTATTTTCACTTTCTTGATGGTATCCTTTGGTGCACAAGTTTTTAAGTCTAATTTATAAGTCACTTAATTCTTTATATCTGATTCCTTATATATGTAAGTAGTGATATTTGTAGTCCTATCTTATAAAGTTGTGAGAATTGTAAGTTTATATGTGCAAAGTGTTTACAATAGCACCTGATGGTAAGCATTATAAAAGTGTTGGCTATTGTTATTGTTGTTATATAATTGCTTAGTTCACAATGTGACCTTTAATGCAAGAAAAGTATTTTCTTAATTTGAGTATAAGAAATATATTGGTTATATTTATATTTATCAAAAATTAAATCAAATGTTCTAAGTAGTTATTATGAACCTAGGAGTATGATAGGAATGGAGGGATATTTATATATAAAATACAGTTCTTTCTTTCAAGAAGCTAAGTTTGAAGAAATGACATAATCAAGGATTTATCCATACCTATGTCATTAACCAAGTTCTGGTGATATCCAGAGGAAAAATATAAGATCTTTATTCTCATGGAGCATCTAAATAAAAAGATAAACACATAAGATATATGTTAAATATCTAACATGCTACACAAAAACAAGTAATATAAAGTCACACTAAGTGGGCATAGTAATGAAAGTTCCAAAAGTAAGTAAAACTCATGAGAAAGTAATATATTACATAAAAGTCCTACATGAATGGTAATCACAGTAAGAGGTATTCAGAAAAATCATATATAAAGGCATTATTTTCTGATGATTAGTTTGGCAGCAGTCTGAAGATTACATTACAGAGGAGTTTGGGAGGAAAGTTAAGATGATGTATCATGCATAAGGTCATGAGGGTTTGGTCTCCTTGTGTCAGGGATACAAAGGGTTGTGAAGGGGCAGATAAGAAAAATATTTCAAAGGAAATGTCTACTGTGGCATCACAGATGATTCTATAATTTCAGGCCTGAGAGATTCAGGGAATATTTCTCTTGTTCATTTTATATTCCTTTCAATTAAGCAACACTAAATAAATATATGTTAAAATGTTAATATTTGGGATATATGTGTATATGCTTTTCAATATTTCCTGTTTGTTTCCAAGAAAGGTTTATATTGCTTTCATGAACAGAAATGATTTTATTAATAAGTATTGGATAAAATTTTGATTTTTTTGCTCAAGATGTTAGACAATCACAAATTTTATTTGATACACTTTAGTTTTATTGTATTTCATCTAATTATGTCAAATACTTCCATTACTCTAAAGTAAAATTTGAACTGTCAAATAGTTGAAGTAAAAAAGAAACTATAATTATTTTGTTTATTTTTCAATTTTCTTCATTACACCTTCCTTCATATGTTGACACCATATTCAAATTGGATTTCTTCATTTATTAAAATTCACTTATTCAATAAAATTTATCAGTCACCTACCATATACTCCTGAGACAATGAAGAAAAACACATAGTCTCTTCTTCAAGCTTACAGTAAAAAAGGAGAGTCATGTAAAAAAAAGAAAAAAAAAGCTAAGGGTGATACACTAAGAGTTACAATGGGAGTTTTAAGATGCAAACCATAATCCAAAAATGATGAAGTGATTAACTCTGGTAGAAAGAGGAGATGAAAAAAATCTTGATAGAAGAAGTTATACTTAATTTGAGCCTTAAAATATGAAGACGATTTTAACAGAGAAATGGGGAAAGAAATTTAAAGCAGAAGGTTAACTGATATAAAAGTACAAAGCATGGAAAACCATTGCAAATGTGCAAAATGGAGAAAAGTTCTAAATTGGCTGTAACGGTCTTACTTGAGCAATGTGATCTATTATGAAGACATAAAGATACAGAGGAGGGGCAAGAATTTGACAGATGATGGTTTTAGATTTTGCCATGTTGTATTTGAGTTGCCCACAGAACACCTGTTTGGAAATATCCAATAATTGGTCTGAAACACATGCACATGCACACACACACAGAGATTTTTCCCAATTTTCTTACATTATTGTCCTTTTATCTGTCTATCATGTATCAATCCAATTATCTTTTTTTCCCACTCAATCTGGTTTGTTGACCACTTGATCACTGCTATAGAGTATCACATAATTATACAATAATGTGCATAATTATGTGCCACATAAATTTATGGTTTTCAATCTCAGTCAGTTCTTCAGGGCCTACAAGGAATTCCCCTATGCATCTCTAGTCAGTTCTTTCTTGTCCAGCATAGTAGTGATTTAAACCTTATCCAGGCTCTTCAAACTTCTCTTCCCTCCTCCATCGTCTACTGAACAACAACAACAACAAAGCCCTTACTTCCTTTCTGCCAACAAACATACAGATTTCTCTGCATCCAACATGTATATTCTTCCATTAGATTGGAAGAAGTATCTTTCTTTTTGTGTAAGGCTAATATCTTTTTCAACTATAAGCTGGATATCATTCCCTTCTGCTACTCAGACAATTTTTCCCTGGATGATCCCCTCCATCTTCATTATTTTCAATGCATTTTTTATAAAGCATCATTGTCTAGCAAATTTTAAAATGATCAAAATTTGTTTCATTTAAAATAATAATCCCAACTTCTCCTCCATTTGCTAATCTTTCTCCTTTATATAGCTAATTTTTTTTTAATTTTATTTATTTGAGAGAGAGAGAGCATGCATGAACAGGGTGGAGGGGCAGAGGGAGAGGGAGAAACAGGCTCCCAGCTGAGCAGGGAGCCCCATGTGGGGCTTGATCCCAGGACCCTGAGATCATGACCTAAGCTTTTTTTTTAAAGATTTTATTTATTTATTTGAGAGAGAGAGAGAATGAGAGATAGAGAGCATGAGAGGGAAGAGGGTCAGAGGGAAGAAGCAGACTCTCTGCCGAGCAGGGAGCCCGATGTGGGACTCGATCCCGGGACTCCAGGATCATGACCTGAGCCGAAGGCAATCGCTTAACCAACTGAGCCACCCAGGCGCCCGATCATGACCTAAGCTTAACTGACTGAGCCACCTAGGTGCCCCTATTTGGTAAAGTTTTGAAAGGGATTTTTTTCTATTTGCTATATCCACATTTTTTCAGCCATTCCAATCTGCCTGTTTCCCTAAGGATACCATTGAAACTACTTTAGTAAATATCTTCTAACTTCCTTGTTATTACATATAATAAACATTCTAATTATTTTGTGATCTCAACATTTGAGCATTGTCCATTCCTACTTTTCATTGCTCTCTTACCACACTCTCCTCATTTTCATCTTGTTTCTGTGGGTATTCATATTCATCATACTTACTGGTTTATTTACTGGCTCTTATTTCTTTCTATATAACATCCTTTGTAGATCCACACCTTATCTCACTTTGGGTAATCTTATCCACTTGCGTGGCTTCAATTATCTAATTCTATATCTCTAGCCCAGAACTGTTTTTCCTCTATTTGTGACCTATGTATCCACCTACATAATGCCCTCTTCACCTGGATGTTGCTCAGTCACCTAAACCTTAAAAGTTACCTGCCACTTAGGCCCATTTTGATATGATCATATGGGGGTAATACGGCAAGCAGATATATTTTTAAAATATTTTTATAACAACTATTTTATATTTTAAATATATACTAAATGTAGTTCATACAAAATTCCTAAAACATAAAAAATATACAGTAAAGAGTGAATTTCTTTCATCACCCTTTCCCTAAGCTACTTAGTTTTCCATCCCAGGGACCACCACTTTACTAGTTTCTTACAAATCTTTACAGAGAGATATTCTATCCATATGTAAGTGTGTTCCATTGAAGAACTTGTGCTCCCCCAATAATTAAATATTAATAATATATTATTGAGCTGAAATTATGCACATTTTGAGGTTATGATACCTGGCTTCACAATCTTTGCATCCCTAATTGTCCAGTGTATGAAACATAGTAGAAACTCAATAAATCATAATTAAATAAATGATGTTATACACTCTACTAAAACCAGACAATACAACAATAATCAGATTAAGCAGCAATCACATTAATATATAGTGGGTTTTCAAAAATAAATAGCTTGGAATTTAAATTGTATTAATTCTAATTTAGCTGTGCATTCATTAGATCTTACTACAAGTTGTATGTAGTTTGACTCAGTGCACTTTAATGTTTATAAGTAGTTCTGTTCACTAATAATTATTTTATTTGGAAAAAAAGCACAGTTATAGGAAGGATTATGCTATAATCTTTGATTCAAGTCAACAAATTTATGGGAAATCTAGAGGTTCAGATTATAAACTCCCCTGAGGTGTAGTCTTAGTAGCTAGTCAGATGAAATAACAGCTTCAGGGGTATGCTGGCCTTGGAAACATAAAACAATAGAGTGATAACAAATATTAATTTTCTTTAAAAGATGATCTGAATTGGCCTATTTAGGGTATGTTTTGATGTTCAGTGAAGGCATCTGATTAAACTTGTCTTTCGCCTTTATTTTTTATGTATAATTTATTTAACTTTTACAGTTACAAATCTAAAGAAAAAGCCCTTTAGTATTCACCTGATTCTTTTTAGGTCACTCAGTGAATATAAAGCTATAATTCTATCTAAAAGTTTCACAGATAATAAACCTAAAGAGAACAGGTTTTTGTAGGCTGTTCTCCATTCTTCCTCCTTCCCAACTCCCTGTAAATTATTTACTTTTAAAATACATCCTGCTGGCAGAAAAATTTCATAGTGCAAGAAACACATAAGGAGAGAGGACAACAGCATATTCAGAAGGATAAAAAATTGCTATTTGAGGACAGAGATCATTTGGAAATGCAAAAGTACAGCTGTTCCTAATGCAAAAAGTACATAGAAATTATTCCTGTTAAATGAAGCTTCCAAAGTTCCATGGAGACCTAAGGACTCTATAGTCTAGACATTCCATTGTGCTGTATGTCACCCAGACATAGCACAACTTGACCTCATTCGTCATTACACCAAAAGTGACTTGTAAAATGTAGTCCCAATTAGCTCAGGGAACAAAAATACTAATTTTTTAGAAGATTTTATTTATTTGAGAGTAAAAGAGAGAGCAAGAGTGAGCAAGAGTGGGGGGAGGGACAGAGAGAGAGGGAGAAGCAGACTCCCAGCTGAGCAGGGATTCCCAACATGAGACTTGATCCCAGGACCCTGGGATAATGACCAGAGCCGAAGGCAGACACTTAACTGACTGAGCCACTCAGGCACTGCCAGAAATGCTAATTTTGACTGTAGCTCATTGTGGAGGGCCATCAGATGCCAATAATTATTTTCTAAATTGTTTTTTCCCCTTTCCAGGATCCTTTACTTCAACCTGACTTTCCCTTATCCAAATCTGTTCATATAGGAGCAAAACAAAACAAAACAAAACACAAACACAAAAATATCACTTGGGACTTAAAATTGTCTTGTCAGTTGTACCTGATTTTAAATTTTGGTTTTGTTTCTTTATAAAATGCTAGAGTGAAATATATTCCTCTGTGTCTGAGTTACGTGAGCTAAATGATCACAGATTCAGTGTGTATGAGTGTGTGATGTTTATTGTTTTTGTATGTGTTCTAAAAGAGTTCAAGTAAAATGAAAATGAGATATTAAATGAAAGTGAGTATCTAGTATGACCACAAAAGAAAAGGGTACCATCCTCTCCAGTAATCATGAGTATTTCATGTATTTCTACTAATTTATCTAGGTACTCAATCTGTATCATTTAGTATTGCTTACCCTTTGCAAAATTTTATGTCAGCTAAGAAGATATGTTGTATTATTTAGGAGAAGCAATCTATGTAGATTTCAATTTTCTATATACACTACAATGTGAATTCTAGTCTAGAAATAGTCCAAAGTTGGAGAGAGGGGTACAGTTCAGAATTACCATTCTCTAAGTGAATGTGTGTATGTGTGTGTGTGTGTGTGTGGTTTGAAAAAGCTCACACCAGCATATTATAACAGAGTTCTTATACTGCCACCTTCATCCAATTATTTGTTCTTGTTAAGTTTAAAGCAGTGCCCTGGAAACTGAATACAGTTGCTTATCTTTGTTGATAAACAGAGGAAAATAAGAGATGCTTTTGTGTTATCTGGAGATGCCCAGGCATGGACCAGTCTCAGAGCTGGGCATGTCCTACAATTACCAGCTCTGCAAATGTTTGAGGAAGAGAAGTAAAGGACAATTGAAGAGAAAGACAAATTCAAGGTTCTTTGAGGTAAGAAATTAAATCATAGTTGAATATTATGTTTCCAAAATATATACTAATATTTCAAATTTCTATTAAAAGAATTGGGGGAGTAATTGAGATGAGACAGTATTGCAGGAATATGAATGATAAATGACTGGCTTGGCCCAGATAGCAGTGGAAATGATGAGAAGCAGCCATATTCTGAACATAATATGAGGGCCGCCTGGGTGGCTCAGTCAATTAAGCATCTGCCCTCAGCTCAGGTCATGATCCTGGAGTCCTGAAATCAAGTCCCGGGATCGGGCCCCACATTGGGCTCCCTGCTCAGTGGGGAGTCTGCTTCTCCCTCTGCCCCTCATCCTGCTCGTGCTCTCTCTCTCAAATAAAGAAATAAACCTTTAAAATAAATGAACATAATATGAAGGTAGAGCCAATAAGACTTGTTGTGAGAGCATATATGGAATACCAGAGGGAAAGTGGAATACCAGAGGGGAAAAAACAAATCAAGGATAACTCTCAGTTTTTGGTCTAAGAGACTTAAAGAATGGAGTTGTTATTAACTGAGTTAGGAAAACCGTGCAGGAACAGGGATGTTGATATGGAGTTTACTTTTCATGATGTTAAGTTTGAAAATAGTTTGACTTTTAATTTGAATAAGATTAGCCTATTCCATTTATCCACATAGTAATCAATCTTCAAACTTATTTAAAATAACAACCATTTAATCATATTTTATGATTTTGTGGGTCAGGAACTCAAGAAAGGCTTGGCTGTGGCATTGATGAATGTCGTTGTTGGCATTCAGCTGGCAGATAGACTGGTTTCAAGTCTCCATAAGAGCTTCCCTCACATATTTGGCACTTTTGTGGGGTAAGTGGAAATCTAGGCTGAGCTAGAACTGTCAGTCATAACACAGCAAACTCAGGGCAGTGGGATTTCTTACATAGCAGCTTAGAACTATAAAAGAGTATTCCAGTGAACAGGCAAAAGCTGCATTATCTTTCATGACCTACCTTTGGAAGTAACATAACATCATTCTGCAGTAATTTATTGGTCAAATAAGACACAAGCCAAGTCAAAGTGAGAGGACATGCATCTTACTACTTGGTGGGAGAAATGTCAAAGACTTTGCAAAATATTTCAAAGCTACCACAAATTCATTAGAGCATCTTGAGCAGTGGATCAGCCCAATGTAACTTAGGTTTAAAAGCACAACTCCTGTGTATAACAAAGACTATAATGCGGAGAGGGCAAAAGCAGAGAGAGCAATTAGAAGGCTATCACAGTGATGCATGTGAAATATGGTGGCTTCGACCAGAATGGTAGTGGTGTAAGTGATAAAAATTTTTAAGTTTCAGATACAATTTGAAGATAGAACTGACAAAAATTAGATGGCAAAGATGTGAGAAAAAAGAGAGGAGCCAAGTTTTGGCCTAAGCAATTGAGTGCATTTACTTTGATGTGGGATATTGCAAACTAACAAGTTTCAGAATGGGGGAGTGGAAATCAGCAGTGCAGTTCTTCATCATGTGTGGTTGAGATAACTATTAGATATGAAAGTGGTAACTGGATATAAGAGCCTGGAGTTGATTCTTTTTTATTTTTTATTGTTATGTTAATCACCATATATTACATCATTAGTTTTTGATGTAGTGTTCCATGATTCATTGTTTGTTCATAACACCCAGTGCTCCATGCAGAATGTGCCCTCTTTAATACCCATCACCACGCTAACCCATCCCCCTACCCTCCTCCCCTCTAGAACCCTCAGTTTGTTTTTCAGAGTCCATCATCTCTCATGGTTCGTCTCCCCCTCTGACTTACTCCCCTTCATTCTTCCTCTCCTGTTATCTTCTTCTTTTCCTTTTTTCTTAAAATATGTTGCGTTATTTGTTTCAGAAGTACCGATCTGTGATTCAACAGTCTTGCACAATTCACAGCGCTCACCGTAGCACATACCCTCCCCAATGTCTATCACCCAGCCACCCCATCCCTCCCACCCCCAACCACTCCAGCAACACTCAGTTTGTTTCCTGAGATTAAGAATTCCTCATATCAGCGAGGTCATATGATACATGTCTTTCTCTGATTGACTTATTTCACTCAGCATAACACCCTCCAGTTCCAACCACGTCGTTGCAAATGGCAAGATCTCATTCCTTTTGATGGCTGCATAATATTCCATTGTGTATATATACCACTTCTTCTTTATCCATTCATCTGTCGATGGACATCTTGGCTCTTTCCACAGTTTGGCTATTGTGGACATTGCTGCTATAAACATTGGGGTGCACGTACCCCTTCGGGTCCCTACATTTGTATCTTTGTGATAAATACCCAGTAGTGCAATTGCTGGATCGAATGGTAGCTCTAATTTCAACTGTTTGAGGAACCTCCATACTGTTTTCCAGGGTGGTTTCATCAGCTTGCATTCCCACCAACAGTGTAGGAGGGTTCCCCTTTCTCCACATCCCCGCCAACATCTGTCGTTCCCTGACTTGTTAATTTTAGCCATTCTGACGGGTGTGAGGTGGTATCTCATTGAGGTTTTGATTTGGATTTCCCTGATGCCGAGCGATGTTGAGCACTTTTTCATGTGCCTGTTGGCCATTTGGATGTCTTCTTTGGAAAAATGTCTGTTCATGTCTTCTGCCCATTTCTTGATTGGATTATTTGTTCTTTGGGTGTTGAGTTTGATAAGTTCTTTATAGATTTTGGATACTAATGGATTGTACACGGGTACTTATATAAATTTTCAAAATATAGATGACATTTAAAAAGCATAGGACTGTATGAAATCATCAAGGAATTCAGTCTAAATAGAGGAGGCAAGAGGATACATGATGATTGACTCCCAGAGAACTCCAATATTTAGAGGTTTAGAAGAGGAAGAGAATCAAGTAAATACTGAGAAAGAGGAACCTATACGATAAGGAAAAAAAAAAAAAGGTGAATGTTGTGTCCTGGAACCAAAGTGAAGAAAGTGGATCAGTGATCAACTGTGTCAAATATTACTAATAGGTCTAGTAAAATAAAGACTAAGAACTGGCCAAAGTCTTTGGCTATTTGGAGGTCATTGTTGACTTTGAAAAAAATAGCTTTAGTGTATTAATGGGGATAAAAATCTGTTTTTAGGGAACTCAAACATGAATTAGAGGGAAAAGGTGACATTAATATATAACTATCCTGAGGAATTTTCTATGAAGGAGAGAAAAAAATGGATAGCTGAGGACATGTGAAGTCAGGTAAAGGATTTTGAAACATGGTAGATATAGTACTTCTTTGTGATAGAAGTAAGAAAGAATGAATTTGGGCTGAATCAATCCATGTAATTGTTATAATGTTATTTTTAACATTTTAGCTAATATTTAAAATACATATTTGAATTTAAATACATATTATTAAGGTGACAATGCATTTAGGGAAAGCAATCTACATGGGTCTGTGTTCTTAAATATTCCAAAATTTAACAAAAATAAACTCATATTATTGGACAAAAATGAATATTTAGTGAAGAAGATGTTTTCCACTGAAACATGTTTTAATCAGATAATTAACTTACTGGGAGTAACTAACCTTAGAAAAGAGGGGTTAAAGAAAATGATACTGGGAACAAATCTAGTCAATACTCTCTTCACAGTATCTCTAATGTTGTTCTCTTCATTGCAATTCCCACTTTTATCTCCTAATTCTGGCATTCTTTATCCCTTGCCTGAATTGTTACAGCAGAATATTTTCCAGTCTATCCCTATACCAACTTATCTAATACTATGCTGCAAATGTATATTGTCTAGAAAAATTCTAACTTGGGTGTTTCTAGCCTGCCACAATCTAACCTAAATAAGGTTTTAGGTTTATCTCCCACTACTCTTCTACACTCCCATACAATATACTTTCACACTCAAGCTAAAAGTGACTAGTCATTCCCAAAATAAGCCTAAAATTTCCCTGATTTCATGCCTTTCCCCATGACCACTGCCTAAATAAGTCAAAAGCATATTTATGAGTAAGAGTATAGGGAAGTGAGAATAAAGGGAATGAGGAAGGGGGGAGGGCAATCCATGCAGCTGTTTTTTCTAAAGAATAATTTATTTATTTTAGAGAGAGAGTGCACTAGTGGGAAGAGGGGCAGAGGGAAAGAGTCTTCAAGCAGACTCCCCACTGAGTGTGGAGCCCAACGTGGGGTTCAATTTCAGGACGCATGAGATCATGACCTGAGCCAAAACCAAGAGTCAATGCTTAACCCACTGAACCACCCAGGCAACCCATAGCCTGTTGTTGTTGTTGTTGTTGTTTTGTTTTGTTTAATGCTAGATATGCCACTTTTAGTTATGACCATGGGCAAGTTTATTTTTTTAATCATTGTGAGCCCTTGTTTTCTCAAGTGTAAATTAACTTGTTAGCATTTTTGTGAGGATTTGTTATGTATAAAGAACCTCACAAGTATTTGGCAAACTGAACTTGCTGGAAAGTGGTAGCTGTTATTATTATTACAGGCTTGATTTAAATGAAACCTCTCCCCATAAAATCTCCCCAAATTCCTTTGCTGTTATTTCCACAGTACTTTGTTGACATCATAATATTAATATTTCACAATCTCTCCTGAACCATAGTTACTTGTGCATGCATCTTTTTTTCTCATGCCAGAAAATGTAGTGTAGTACTGTTTGTTAAGAACACTGTCTCTGCAATCAGAAAGACCTGAATGAAAATCCTAGCTCCTCTACTTACTAGCTGTGAGACTTTATATGAGAAACCTCTCTGCCTGAGTTTCTTCATCTATAAAGTACTGATAAAAATGGTAGCCAACTCATGTGGGTTTAGGTAATAAAGGTGAATGCTAGGTACAGTGTGTGAAACATAATAAAGGCTCAATAAATGTAAAATGTGCTTGGTTTTAAGTTCTTAAGGGATGGGAAATAAGTTTTGTCACCTTTGTTTTTTCCCCACTATGTCTATTACAATGTGTTGTACATTCTAGGTGCTTAAATAATTATTGAATTACAATAATGCTGATTAAAACAGTGCTAAATATACAAAGATTATTCAACTTTTGGCTTTGGTGTAAGGAGGTGAACGTTTGAGTTAGGGCTTGAAACAGGAGCCTGGTCTCTGTATACTGTATTAAGGAAGTTCTTTATGTCTCATAATGTGGGCATGGCACAGTATCTTAGTAAATGTGCAACAGATATTTACTGAATGAATAAATGATTATTGTTTCGTTGTAAACAATAGAAATTTATTTTTCAATAAAATAAGTTTAGAACCAACAAGCATCAAGGAAAGGAAAAGATAAAACAATCTAAAGTAAAACTTTTCACAGAACCTTTATAATTCTGTGAATCAGATAACACACCTCTACATTTGTCATTTAACCCAAGTTTATAATATAAAGCTTAACTTTTAAAAAGTATCTGTTTACTTCTCAAACAGTAGACTTACAATTGTGTTAGTTGCTATGTAAGCATGAGGTAACGCATAAGCATGGCAGATAAGTTTTTCTTAGGTATGGAAAACAGAGAGAAGTGGAAATACACAGGGGCTTATAAATTGCTTGATTTCCTTAAGGTATCTATAAGAGGAATTGTAGAAGGAAGAACATCACAAATATGTGCTTCTTTAAGTGAATGTAGTCTGTGTTTTTGCAAGAGTATATGAATTAATAGGGTTCTATTTCTGTGTAGGTCAAAGTAAAGAACAAGTAATATGGACAATGAAACATGGAAATAGGAAAGTCCAATCCATTTCTCAAGGCAACTCTGACACATCTTGCAAACTACTGCAAGGTTCAATTTCCCAAAGTACAGTTATGATCACAATGCTACCATTCACTTATTCATTCACTTGTACCTTCAAAAATGTGTCTTGAAAAAAAAATGTGTCTTGAATATCTGCCATATGCTAGGCTACCTAGGCACTGGAGATAAAATAACATATAAGACTCACAGGGCTCATAGTCTAATGAGAGATACAGACAAACTGACTATGGGATTTTCAGAAATAAAATTCAGAACATAGTGTTGAAGATGGATACTGTAAAATTCTAAAGATAGTGGGGGTCATTGTAAAGGAGGAGGTGAAACTCTTTAGGAAGGATATGAAGAAACAATAACATGTAAGAGATGAGTGGGGAAAATATTTTGAGAAGACTAAGAAAGAACAGCCAGAGAAGTAGGGTAGAAGACCAAGACATAATAGTGAGGAAAGAATTTCAAGAGAAACTCATATTATTTAAAAAGACAGCAGAGATAAAAAACCAACAAAAAAATATTCAGGAAACATTAATGATTCTTCAATTTCTAGTAGTATATATAAACTTACCAGTGTTATACTCAGAAAAATTCCATAAAATGCTCCCAACCTACTTTTCCCACAGGATTTTCCTGTTTGTATCCTTCACTTCTCTTGAAGGACTTGGAATACGCATTGCACCATGAACGTGTTAAACTTGCCTGCCTCTGATTTAACTCATGTTGTACCTTTAAGTAGAATGACATCCCCCCTGGATGAGGCACATATCTCTACCTTCAAGCAGTACTTCTAGAACCATATCTTCTGTGAAAACTCTCTTGTTAATCTTTCCCACTTGTAAACTCCCACAGAATTTTTATTAACATCTTCCTTGACACTTACCATATTATGTATTGGATTATAGCTATAGGTACATTGTATATACTTTCCTTATTCTTTCTATGATTTTTCAAGCAGGAGTCCATGCCATATTCATATTCAAAATCTCAGCATAGTACCATGCATATATAGATATTCAATAAATACATGTTGAATGTTGAATAAATAAATAGATGCTTGCATACTCCTAGAAACCAATATGATGAATGACACATAGAGCATTCTCAATACTTGTATTTAAAAAAAATGGACAAAACAATTTCCTATTATTTAGTCTTCAAATTCCCTTTCTGATTTTCTTTCAGACTCAAAATATCTATTATCTTTGTGGGAAATATCTCTATGAGAAAATTTTAGGCTGATGTTGGATACCTTGACTTATATTTCTATATTAACCACAGTAAACATTCAATATTAGTTTAAAAATTAGCCTTAATTATGTGATAACTCTGACATAGGGGACAAATATTTCATTCTAATGAAAATGCTTATTGCAAAAATTATCAAATAAGAATAGAGTGCCTGATGAATCCAATGGTCTGACAGTATACAATGTCTTTGTGCAATACTTGGTTCCCAGACTCAAAGACAATTTGTCAGGAAGGGGCACAAGTTATTCTTGGTTCACAAAAGAAGAATTCTATAAATTATTTTATGCTTATTTCAGTTGAAGTCTGTTTATTTCCTTCTACAAATTAGAATAGAACTTAATATTTTGGGTTCTGAAAACTCCTAACACTAATCTTTTGATTTATTGTTATAAAGACAAATTTACTGGGCACCTGGGTGGCTCAGTCGTTAAGCGTTTGCCTTCGGCTCAGGTCATGATCCCCGGGTACTGGGATCGAGTCCTACGTTGGGCTCCCTGCTTGGCAGGAAGCCTGCTTCTCCCTCTCCCACTCTCCCTGCTTGTGTTCCCTCTCTCACTGTCTCTCTCTCTGTTAAAAAATAAATTAAAAAATCTTAAAAAAAAAAACAAAAACTGGTCACTTTAAAAAAAAAGACACATTTACTTAAAGAAACAATAGGGGAAGACATATATCACTACAGAAAAAAATAGAAGCTATTGCAGAATATATTTCTTTTTTTTAATTTTATTTTATTATGTTATGTTAATCACCATACATTACATCATTAGTTTTTGATGTAGTGTTCCATGATTCATTGTTTGCATATAATACCCAGTGCTCCATTCAATACGTGTCCTCTTTAATACCCATCACCAGGCTAACCCTTCCTCCCACCCCCTCCCCTCTAGAACCCTCAGTTTGTTTCTCAGAGTCCATAGTCTCTCATGGTTTGTCTCCCCCTTCGATTTCCTCCCCCTTTCATTTTTCCCTTCTTACTATCTTCTTTTTTTTCTTTTTAAACATATAATGTATTGTTTCAGAATTACAGGTCTGTGATTCAACAGTCTTACACAATCCACAGTGCTCACCAGCAGAATATATTTCTATTATGAAATAAGAGTGGAATTTGAGGTTGAAGTTTATTTAATGTTTATTTTCAGGGGAATCCCATCAATTGTTTTTAGAAAAATAATTCAAAAGAACAATGCTATAATACCATCATGAAAACCAGACTTCATAGGAACATAGTCTTTTGTGCATTTCAAAATGATTTTGGTAGAGGAACATAAAATTTTCATGGGGGGTGGGTGTATTGATCATTTAGATTACACACAGCTTAGAAATACCCCAAATTCCTTTTTAAAAATGTAATGAAGAGACATTATGGAAGTTGTAATAAATCATGGCTTTTCACAACTCTCCCAAATGTTTATTTGCCTAAAACAGGTACAGAAATCTGAAAGTAGACATATGCATTGACATTTTCTTGACAGATTCATAACCCTATGATTTCCAAAACTTTAATGTTCAATAACATTTCATTAGTATACTCCAGTGTATTTATTGCCATGTATTATTAATACAGATATGTGCCTAGGAGATGTACAATTTGTAATTATTTTTCCTTTCAAAACATAATAGCTTCACACTGGGCTTGTTGCAGCTATGATATTTCATCTCTGATTTCTCCTTCGAACTTTCTAAGGCTGTGACAGAAATTTGTATTTGAATAGAAAAGCTGTCAAGAAGGTGCTGTGGTACTATCCATCACATTTTTAATCCTGACCATAGTTAGATGCTACTGAGGTTGGCTGTCCAAGACACTAAACAAAGATTAAAATTATGCCTTCTGTTCTTACGCATCAAAGTTGCACCATTATACCAAATTCAATAGGCCTGTATTACACTCTATTAATTTCCTATTAGTTCTCAGCTATGCAAAATCCAGCCATGGTGTCACTATGGTTTAGACATGCAACCTTGATTCCAGCATCAAAAAAATGGAACCTGTCATTTCTAATAATTTTACAGGAGATTCTACAAATGTAAATCCTTTTTCATCTTGTCATCCTTTCATGTCTTTAATGAGTTTGCTCACTAACAGTGTAGAATCTTAATTTAACTTTCAGAAATATTAACAGCTATTATAACTGAGCATCTCTAGGAGTATACTAATTAAAGTCTAATAAAGAGTAATTTATAATACCTGAAATATTTGTTCTTAAAAAAATCCATCAATATTTAACTATATATCAGAAAGAAAACAAAGACAACAGTGAACTCAAATTCCTAGCCAAATTGAATATTTTGAGAGAAAGTATCATCTAGCATAATCAGATGATCTACAAATTAAACTCAACCATTTGTAAAAGCCAGTGAACACTGTGTACTTGAAAAGCAAGTTAACCAGGGATTACCATGTTGAAGTTATATACAGAAAACAGTTAACTCTTAGGAATAGGTTCTACGAGCAGTCTAACAAGTACTATACATAAAATATTAGTATATTCTCTCAAAGACATTTATGCTTTATTTAGATTCATTGACTTTTTGCCACTATTACTGACCTTTAAATCTAATTAAGTTCCCTTGGAATCCAGATCTACATCCTTTTATCTCCTTTTACAGCTTTTAATTTAAATGTCTGTAAATAACCACTAAAATTCACTATCAGTAGTAAAAATAGTGTTTGCTATACCAGGGTCCAGATGTAATACTTTGTGTTGAAGAAAACAAAGACTCAAAATTTTCAATTTTGAGCTATGAATTTTATTATTAATCTTTCTGAAGATTATATCAAGCGGGTTTGGTAGTAGAATTACACTGATTTTTCATTTAATCTATTGTCCCCATTTCACAGTAGTTGAATTATTCTATAAACTATAATATGACATCAATTTTTAAGTGAAACTTGTCTGGTATTCCAGAATACTACATTCAAGGAGTCTGAGCCTTGGGTATTTCATTGGGGAAGTAACATTATGCAAGTCAAGTCTGCCAAGCCACAATTGCTCAAGTATTCTAAATTTTGACATTTAGATTTTAGTGTGAATCTTAACTACTTTAAACTGTGCTTCATTGTGACATGAGAAATTTTTTTCTATATACATTGGACATAGAATACTTTATTCGTTTCAGTCTTTTCTGTCCATTACCATTTTGGGAGAAGTAAATTGCTGAAAGTCTGCCATTATTTCAGTATCAACTGCCAGGGTGGCTGAATTTCAGCATAAGTCATGATATGTCGTAGTTACCAAGTACACATCTTACTACATAGTCAATATGTATTTTACAATTTGTCAACACAAAACATCTTTTCCTATGATATTGAATCCCTCTAACTTAGCATTTATATTAAGGATTTTACAGATAGAAAGAGCACTGATGGTGAATAACTATCAAGCATTTATGTTTCAGGCACTAAGTGAAGTCCTTTATATATATTATTTAATTTTTGCATTAACCCTATTATCAACCCCATATGACATATAAGGGAACAGATGCACAAAAAAGTCAACAACTTATCCAAAGTCATATGACTTGTAAGTGTTAGAATCAGGATTCAAACCCTTGTCTTAACCACAAATACTACTGCCTCTCAATGTTAAAATAACTCATTTTCCTTTTTAAAGACTTTTATGTGTATTGCCTTTTCATTATGTACAATATTTGAAGCATTTACAAGTTATATACGTCATCTTTTGGTCTTTTTTTAAAATGTATTTTTTCTTTATATATAACAACATCATATTTTAAGTCATTGCTTAGTCAAGTAGTTCCTAAAGGAGAGAGGTAGAAAGTGATTGTTAGAAATGGTGTGAATTGGAGGTAGATGATTAGGGGCAGTAGGGACAAAAGACAATGCTTTTGTGAGCAACTGGAATTGGGAATATTGATGTTCATAGGAATTGGAAAAATTGAATACTGAGAGTGAAACACCTTAAGATATTGCAAGCTAGATAAGTGGATTAACACATAGCACCCAATGAGATGGGGATATCATGTATACACTTGTGAATTTCTGGTTCATAAAGGCTTTCTTTATACATGTAGCCAGATGGGGGAAAATGCTATTTAGAAAACAGAGTGTCTGCTTTGCTGGTGGTTCTAGGGAAACACCAACAATCTCCTCAATGGTGAGTATCACTTTTTTTCTTTTTCAGGAAAAATCTCACAATGTACTTTAATGAGCATTTTTGGTTGAAAAGTTTGAACCCAGAGCGCTAAACGATCCAACTTCATAGTGCTACCTAAGAGAGTGAGAGAGATTTTAAGTTTATGCAGGTAGCCTGAAAGGGCAAAAGGACACCAATGTGGAGATGAAAGTGAAGGAAATGAGTCTTGGGAGGGAGGTAGAAAGAAACCTGAAAAGGTGATAGCCTAAGGAAGGGATACAGACACCAAGAAACTCTTAGTTCCAGGAAGGCCCAGTAAAATTTTAGGACAGTGATATTTGATGCTAACTTTAAGTTGTTTTCTATTGTGCTGTAACACCACTATATTGCTCTAAAACTTCAATATAAGCCTGATATATGTAAAAGATTTCATCAGTGTTGTTTGGTAGAGAATGAAGGAATAAGGATAGTAAGAGGGTAGGAGATACCCAGGGAAAGCATCAGCATTCCACTTCCTAGTCAACACAAGCAGATTTAAAGACATAGGGAGTAGTATTATGATTAAGCTGCTATAGTTGAATATTGAAGAGAGAATCCAGAGGCTGGAGAACTAAAGAACACACATTCATTAATCACACATGAATTAGGTGTATGTGAAGAAAGTGTTTACATTGCTATCAGTAAACGTTTCTATATGCTTTGGACAATATTTTTTAGCTGATATTGAGTGACCTCAGAGATCATCAAATAGGTGAATGTATGAGGAACTTCTGTTCATTAAGTATGGAAACATTAGTATTAAAGCACATTACTGATGTAGTGAATAGAATATAACATATTTGGAGATAGGCTTAGTGTAGGTTCTGTGAAAATAAATGAATCGCAGAAAAATCCACAGTTGGATGCTTGAAATCACATTTTCTGTGAGAGGAGATGTGTTATTCAATAATATTTTAGAAGTTGGAGGTTAAATGTTATGCAGCAGCTAATATGTCCCTATTGTGAAGAAAAGAACAACACAAATGATGGTGCACGATGTTATGTAGGTGGTTATGCCCGTAACATTTAAGTCATCTCATTTTAGAAATCTGATAAAGGAGACAATAACTTAATAATGTGGAGTATATATTCCCATAAAGTCAAGAAAATGGATGCTGGTAATGCTGTGTGCCCAAATTATAGGTTCCTAAGTAAGAATATTAGGACAGGCTTCTATTCCATTTCCTAACTGCAAAATAATCACGGCTTCAGGGAAAAGTTCTGTTTGGCTCTCATCATTTCTGCTACCTCCACAGGTGAGTAAGAAGAAATTAGGTTTGTGAGCCTCAGACTGCAGACTATCCCTATGTTTGGAAATGTGTGTGTGCATGCGCGCATGTGTTTGTGTGTTTGTGTGTGTGTGGTCCTCCATAGTAAGATGTCACCCTAGCTTAATAAGCTACTTAGAATATGAATTTTAGGGTGCGAGAGATATGTAAATAGGTACATTATAGGTCCATAGCTACATGTTGGAATCTACTTTTACATAACGTGTAAGGCTGACTCTTCTAATGAGTCACACTTTCAGAATGGTTTGTTCCAATGTCCTCATGTATTGGAACCCTGAATTAGCTGCTTCCTGGATTCTATTTTTACAGGTCTTTCCCCCAGTCCACTAATGCCTGAGATAAGTTCTATCATCTATCTTTACTTATGTGTGTTGTCTTGGCTTGCTGCAACATGTTCTTCCTCCACTATCTAAAAGCCTTGTTTGAACTGCTGACCTTTCCTTTCACTTAATTCAATATCAATTTAAATCTTACTTTTCAGTTTCTTTCTTTACCAACTTCTTATGTATACATTCTTGTAACTGTCCTGGTGTATGTCAACAAACTCTGAGTCCTTCAGGAAATAAATATTTTTATCACATTAATATAATAGACTTGAAAAATAAATCTCAAAAAGATGAACTGAAGTTGACTGTAACAAAGTAGTAAGAAATGGAAATAAACATATGTGTGCATGCTTATGTATTATAAGGGCAGCAATTATTTGACTGCAATAATTATATTCAGTGGGTAATCTATATTTTTCTTTTTTTAAAGATTTTATTTATTTATTTATTTATTTGAGAGAGAGAGCACACAAGCAGGGGGGGAGGGGTGAAGGGAGAAGGAGAAGAAGGACCCCCACTGAGCAGGGAGCCCAACATGGGGCTCAGTCACAGGACCCTGAGATCAGGACCTGAGTCAAAAGCAGGCACTTAACCAACTGAGCCAGGCACCCCAAGGCCACCTTTTTTTCATGCTCTCTTTCCTCCTTCTTATCCAATCTCTATAAATATATGATAAAAAAGTTAAATAATTTGACAAAATAAATATATAATTATTAAATGTTTTAGAAATGTAGACTGACAGAATATTAGATCTAGAAGGGGACCTTAGATATCTTCTACTTTAATCTTCTCATTTTACATTTGAATAAGATAAGGCTCAGAAGATTATAGTACATTGACAATGTCATAGAGTTAGTGGCAAATCCAGAACTTAGACCCCATTCTCATGATACCCAGTTCAATGTTTTTTATTATATCACTGTTCTATCATAGACTTGAAAAATAAATCTCAAAAAGGTGGGCTGAAGTTGACTATAGCAAAGTAATAAGAAATGGGACTAAACCTATGTGTGCATGCTTGTGTATTATAAAGACAGCAATTATTTGAATGACTTCAATAATTAGACTCAGTGCATAATCTCAAAATATTTTTAGTTGGCAGTCTGGAAATAAAAATGAGAATCACATTTCTGAAACAGTCATTTGATATTACTCCCAATAAGTAAAGAAAACATAACAAAATGAACAATATTAGTTAGAAATGATTATAAAATATTACAGGTCTTTAAATATTAAACTCTAGTTCACAAACTCAACTTATAACAGCTTTGGTACATAATAAACCACCTCAAAACGTTTTCAAAGATTTTATTTATTTATTTGACAGAGAGTGAGAGAGAGCACAAGCAGAAGGAGCAGCAGGCAGAGGGAGAGGGAGAAACAGGCTCAATTCCAGGACCCTGGGATCATGATGTTTTCACGCAGGCACTCCTAAACCACCTCAAAACTTAATGACAATACAGTATCCATCTATTTAGTTTACAAATCCATAGGTTTACAATTTGGACTGGGATTAGATGAGTGGGTCTCAACAGTGCTCATTCAGGTATCTACAGTCAGCATGTGGTCAGGTAAGAGCTCCGCTTCTGGGGGTTGGCTTGCTCTTCACTGGGGCATGTCTATCACCAGCCAACAGGGTATCCTGGGATTGTACACATGGCAACTAGTCACATGGCAGCTAGGGAGCAAAACAAGAAAGACAGCAGGGCATTCAAAACCTCCTGAAGCCTAGGTTCAGAACTAGCTCAATGTTACTCCTACATTCTTTTATCTTAAACCAACCTCAAGGCCAGCCAAGATTCATGTGTTGGGAATAATACACTCTGAAATTTAATGGGAGAAGCTACAAAATAACATTGCAAGGGGCATGCACATAAAGGGGAAATAAGTGCAATCATTCAAAAATCTGTAATAACATTCTCTCCCCCACTTGTGCCCTCTCTCTGTCTCTGTCTCTCTCATAAATAAATAAAATCTTTGGGGTGCCTGTGTGGCTCAGTTGTTAACCTTCTGCCTTTGGCTCAGGTCATGATCCCGGGGTCCTGTGATCGAACCCCACATCAGTCTCCCTGCTCAGTGAGAGGCCTGCTTCTCCCTCTCCCATTCCCCTTGCTTGTGCTCCTGCTCTTGCTCTCTCTCTCTATCAAATAAATAAATAAAATCTTTTAAAATAAATAAATAAAATCTTAAAAAACAAAATCTGTAATAGCATCCAAACAATTAACAACAAGAAACAAGTACATTCTCTTTCTCTTTCTCTGTTTCTCTCTATATATGTTTATTTAATACACTTATGTATACATGAATATAATTATATACATTTATATTTATGTAAATGTATATATTTATATAAATTTAAATTTCTGAGTAAGAAAAGATGGCGGAGGAGTAGGGGACCCTATACCAACTGGTCCTAGGAATTGAGCTGGATATCTACCAGACCACTCTTAACACCCACGAAATCAGCCTGAGATGTAACGATCTGGATCTCTACAAACAGAATATCGCAGGTGGTTGGTTTCCAGGTATGAAGCAGGGAGCCATGATTCTGCGGGCAGACATCGGAGGATAAATGGCCGCAAAGGGAGCCTGGCTGTGGGGATCCTACACTGCTGGTGAGCGACAGCCTCATGCGCTGGGGACGGGGCACAGACTCACAGACGGGTAGCATCGGGGAAAAGACTTTAGGGCAGACCCTGGGACAGAAAACTGGAGCAGCAGGGTCACGCGAGCGGATTGCGAGTGGCTGGTGGTTTTAGAAGCACAAAGGGGAGAGATGTGCCCAACCTGGAGGCAGGACTGGGAGAGCTAGGGAGGGGTGCACAACCCAGGATGCTGCAGTTTATAGCAGCCCCGACAGAAATGGAGACAGTGTGGCCTGGAGAGCTCACTGAAGAACAGACTGCAATCTCTCTGCTCTGAGACAGAGGGTTGGAAACAGTCTCTTCTGCTCTGACTCTCGGAAGAGAAACAGAAAGCCCTCAGGGAAAGCCTCCAAAGAACAAAGGCCCCAAAAAACTGATTCCCACTGAGGCCATCCCCACAACAGGGGGCAGGGTAACTCCGCCCAAACAGGGTTACCTGAGTAACAACACAGCAGGCCTCTCCCCCAGAAGACAGGCTGGGAAAACAAGAGGCCAGCAACCCTAAAGTCCCTAGAAAACAGGTTTATCTTGCTTGGGTTCTGATCAATAATTTGGACTGTATACATTCCCTCAAACACCCATCAACAGAATGACTAGGAGGAGGAACCCCCAAAATAGAAAAGACTCAGAGATTATGACTTATGCCACAGATTTACAAATGGATGCAGATATAACCAAGATGTCAGAGATGGAATTCAGACTAGCAATTATGAAGACAATAGCTAGAATGGAGAAATCAATTAATGGCAACATAGAGTCTCTAAGGGCAGAAATGAAAGCTGAATTGGCAGAACTTAAAAATGCTATCAGTGAGATCCAATCCAATCTAGATAATCTAACAGCTAGGGTAAGTGAGGCAGAAGAATGAATAAGTGACCTGGAAGACAATATAATAGATAAAAAGGGAAAAGAGGAGGCCAGGGAAAAACAACACAGAATTCATGAAAATAGAATCAGAGAAATAAGTGACACCATGAAGCATTCCAATGTCAGAATAATTGGAATCCCGGAGGGAGTGGAGTGAGAGAGAGGACTAGAAGATGTATTTGAGCAAATTGTAGCTGAGAAACTCCCTAATCTGGGGAATGAAACAAACATTCCCATCTTAGAGGCAGAGAGGACCCCTCCCAAGATCAAGGAAAACAGGCCAACACACCAGCATATAATAGTAAAAGTCACAAATCTTAGATCCAAGGAAACAATCTTAAAGGCAGTTAGGGGGAAGAGATTCCTTACATACAGAGGGAGGAATATCAGAAAAACATTAGACCTATCCACAAAGACCTGGCAAGCCAGAAAGGCCTGGCAAGACATATTCAAAGCACTAAACAAGAAGAACATGCAGCCAAGAATACTTTATCCGGCAAAGCTGTCATTTAGAATGGATGGAGAGATGCAGAGCTTCCAAGACCGGTAGAAACTGAAAGAATAAGTGACCACTAAGCCGGCCCTGCAAGATACATTAAGGGGCATTCTATAAAAGGAGAAAGACCCCAAGAGTGATATACAGCAGAAATTTACACGGACAATCTATAAAAACAACGTCTTCACAGGCAACATGATGACCATTAATTCATAACTTTCATTAATCACTTTCAACGTGAATGGCCTAAGTGCTCCCATAAAAGGGCACAGGGTTGCAGATTGGATAAAAAGACAGGACCCATCCATATGCTGTCTACAAGAAACTCATTTTGAACCTAAAGATACATCCTGACTGAAAGGGAGGGGATGGGGATCCATCTTCCATGCCAGCGGGTCTCAAAAGAAAGCTGGGGTAGCAACTCTTATATCAGACAAATTAGATTTTAAAGTAAAGTCTGTACTTAGAGACACAGAAGGAAACTATATCATTCTTGAAGGGCTTATCCAACAAGAAGATCTAACAATTGTAAATATCTATGCCCCCAACAGGAGAGCAGACATCTACATAAGCCAACTGTTAACCAAAATAAAGAGTCATATTGATAACAACACGTTAATTGTAGGAGACCTCAATACTCCACTCTCAGCAATGGACAAATCATCTAAACAGAAAATCAACAAGGAAACAAGAGCTTTGAATGATACACTGGACCAGATGGATCTCATAGATATATACAGAACATTCCACCCTAAAACAAGAGAATACTCATTCTTCTCGAGCACACATGGAACTTTCTCCAGAAAGTGCACATACTGAGTCACAAATCAGGTCTCAAACTATACCAAAAGATTGAGATTATTCCTTGTATATTCTCAGACCACAATGTTTTAAAACTGGAACTCAATCACAAGAAAAAATTTGGCAGAAATTCAGTTGGAAGCTAAAGACCACTCTGCTCATGAATGTTTGGGTCAACCAGGAAATCAAAGAGGAACTTAAACAATTCATGGAAATCAATGAGAACGGAAACACATCAGTCCAAAACCTCTGGGATACTACAAAGGCAGTCCTAAGGGGGAAATACATAGCCATCCAAGCCTCACTCAAAAAAATAGAAAATCCCGAATTCACCAGCTCTACACCTTAAAGAACTAGAGAAAAAGCAACAAACGATGCCTAAGCCATGCATTAGAAGAGAAATAATTAAAATTAAAGCAGAGATCAATGAATTAGAAACCAGAAACACAGTAGATCAGATCAACAAAACTATAAGTTGGTTCTTTGGGAAAGAATTAATAAGACTGATAAACCACTGGCCAGACTTACCCAAAAGAAAAGAGAAAGGACCCAAGTTAATGAAATTATGAATGAAAGGAGAGAGATCACGACTAACACCAAGGAAATAGAAACAATTATTAGAAATTATTATCAACAACGATATGCCAATAAACTGAGCAATCTGGATGAAATGGAGGCCTTCCTGGAAACCTATAAGCTGCCAAGACTGAAACAGGAAGAAATTGACAACCTGAATAGACCAATAACCAGTAATGAGATAGAAGCAGTGATCCAAAACCTCCCAAAAAACAAGAGACAGGGCCTGATGGATTCCCTGGGGAAATCTACCAAACATTCAAAGAAGAAATAATACCTATTCTACTGAAGCTGTTTCAAAAAATAGAAACAGAAGGAAAACTTCCAAACTCATACTATGAGGCCAGCATTACCTTAATCCCCAAACCAGGCAATGACCCCATCAAAAAGGAGAATTTCAGACTGATATTCCTGATGAATATCGATTCCAAAATCCTCAACAAAATCCTAGTTAATAGGATCCAACAGTACATTAAAAGGATCATCCACCATGATCAAGTGGGATTTATCCCTGGGATGCTAAGGTGGTTCAACATTTGAAAATCAATCACTGTGATAGAACACAGTAATAAGAGGAGGGGGAAGAACCATATGGTCCTCTCAACTGATGCAGAAAAAGCATTGGACAAAATACAACATCCTTTCCTGATTAAAACTCTTCAGAGTATAGGGATAGATGGAACATTCCTCAAGTTCATAAAATCCAACTATGAAAAACCCACAGCGAATATCATCCTCAGTGGGGAAAAGCTGAGAGCCTTTCCCTTAAGATCAGGAACACGTCAAGGATGCCCACTCTCGCCACTATTGTTCAACATAATACTAGAAGTTCTAGCAACAGCAATCAGAGAACAAAAAGAAATAAACGGTATTCACATTGGCAAAGAAGAAGTCAAACTCTCTCTTTTCACAGATGACATGATACTTTATGTGGAAAACTCAAAAGACTCCACCCCCAAATTACTAGAACTCATACAGCAATTCAGCAATGTGGCAGGATACATCAATGCACAGAAATCAGTTGCTTTCTTATACACTAACACTGCAACTGTAGTAAGAGAAATTAGAGAAATGATTCCATTTAAAATAGCACCAAAAACCATAAGATACCTCGGAATAAACCTAACTAAAGAGGTAAAGAATCTATACTGTAGGAACTACAGAACACTCATGAAAGAAATTGAAGAAGACATAAAAAGATGGAAAAATATTCCATGCTCATGGAACGGAAGAATAAACATTGTTAAAATGTCTATGCTACCCAGAGCAATCTATACCTTCAATGCCATCCTGATCAAAATTCCAATGACACATTTCAAAGGGCTGGAACAAACAATCCTAAAATTTGTATGGAAGCAGAAAAGACCCCAAATCACCAAGGAAATGTTGATAAAGAAAAACAAAGCTGGGAGCACCACGTTGCCTGATTTCAAGCTATACTACAAAGCAGCGATCACCAAGGCAGCATGGGTCTGGCACAAAAACAGACATATGGACCAATGGAACAGAATAGAGAACCCAGATATGGACCCTCAACTCTATGGTCAACTAATCTTCAACAAAACAAGAAAGAATATCCAATGGAAAAAAGACAGTCTCTTCAATAAATGGTGCTGGGAAAATTGGACAGCCACATGCAGAAGAATGAAACTCGACCATTCTCTAACACCATTCACAAAGATAAACTCAAAATGGATGAAAGACCTCAATGTGAGACAGGAATCCATCAAGATCCTAGAGGAGAACATAGGCAGTAGTAACCTCTTTGACATCGGCCACAGAACTTCTTTCAAGATACATCTCCAAAAGCTAGTGAGACAAAAGCAAAAAAGAACTTCTGGGACTTCATAAAAATAAAAATCTTCTGCACAGCAAAGGAAACAGTCAACAAAACAAAGAGGCAACACACAGAATGGGAGAAGATATTTGCAAATGACACTACAGAGAAAGGGCTGGTATCCAAGATCTATAAAGAACTTCTCAAACTCAACCCCCCCAAAACAAATAATCAAGTCAAAAAGTGGGCAGAAGGTATGAAAAGACACTTCTCTGATGAAGACATGCAAATGGCTAACAGACACATGAAAAAATGTTCATCATCATTAGCCATCAGAGAAATTCCAATCAAAACCACACTGAGATACCACATTACACCAGTTAGGATGGCAAAAATGGACAGGAAAAGGAACAACAAATGTTGGTGAGGTTGTGGAGAAAGGGGAACCTTCTTACACTGTTGGTAGGAATGCAAGTTGGTACAGCCGCTTTAGAAAACAGCGTGGAGGTTCCTCAAAAAATTAAAAATTGAACTACCCTATGACCCAGCAATTGCACTCCTGGGTATTTATCCCAAAGACACAGTTGTAGTCAAAAGAAGGGCCATATGCACCCCAATGTTTATAGCAGCAATGTCCGCAATAGCAAACTGTGGCAGGAGCTGAGATGCCCTTCAACAGATGAATGGATAAAGAAGATGTGGTCCATATATACAATGGAATATTACTCAGCCATCCGAAAGGATGAATACCCAACTTTTACATCAACATGAATGGGACTGGAGGAGATTATGCTAAGTGAAATAAGACAAGCAGAGAAAGTCAATTATCATATGGTTTCACTTATTTGTGGAACATCAGGAATAGCATGGAGGACATTAGGAGAAGGAAGGGAAAAATGAAGGGGGGGAAATCGGAGGAAGAGATGAACCATGGGAGACTGTGGACTCTGAGAAACAAACAGGGTTTTAGAGGGGAGGGGGGAGGGGGGATTGGTTAGCCTATTGATGTTTTTTTTAATTTTTTATTGTTATGTTAATCACCATATATTACATCATTAGTTTTTGATGTAGTGTTCCATGATTCTTTGTGCATAACACCCAGTGCTCCAGGCAGAACGTGCCCTCTTTAATACCCATCACCAGGTTAACCCATCCCCCCAACCCCCTCCCCTCTGGAAACCTCAGTTTCTTTTTCGGAGTCCATCGTCTCTCATGGTTGGTCTCCCCCTCCGACTTACTCCCCTTCATTCTTCCCCTCCTGCTATCTTCTTCTTCTTTTTTTTTTTCTTTTTTTTTAAATTTTTTTATTGTTATGTTAATCACCATATATTACATCATTAGTTTTTGGTGCAGTGTTCTATGATTCATTGTTTGTTCATAACACCCAGTGCTCCATGCAGAACGTGCCCTCCTCAATACCCATCACCAGGCTAACCCATCCCCCCACCCCCCTCCCCTCTAGAACCCTCAGTTCGTTTTTCAGAGTCCATCATCTCTCATGGTTTGTCTCCCCCTCTGACATACTCCCCTTTTCTTCCTCTCCTGTTATCTTCTTCTTTTACTTTTTTCTTAAAATATGTTGCGTTATTTGTTTCAGAAGTACCGATCTGTGATTCAACAGTCTTGCACAATTCACAGCGCTCACCGTAGCACATACCCTCCCCAATGTCTATCACCCAGCCACCCCATCCCTCCCACCCCCAACCACTCCAGTAACACTCAGTTTGTTTCCTGAGATTAAGAATTCCTCATATCAGTGAGGTCATGTGATACATGTCTTTCTCTGATTGACTTATTTCACTCAGCATAACACCCTCCAGTTCCATCCACGTCGTTGCAAATGGCAAGATCTCATTCCTTTTGATGGCTGCATAATATTCCATTATGTATATATACCACTTCTTCTTTATCCATTCATCTGTCGATGGGCATCTTGGCTCTTTCCACAGTTTGGCTATGGTGGACATTGCCGCTATAAACATTGGGGTACACGTACCCCTTCGGGTCCCTACATTTGTGTCTTTGTGGTAAATACCCAGTAGTGCAATTGCTGGATCGAACAGTAGCTCTAATTTCAACTGTTTGAGGAACCTCCATACTGTTTTCCAGGGTGGTTGCACCAGCTTGCATTCCCACCAACAGTGTAGGAGGGTTCCCCTTTCTCCACATCCCCGCCAACATCTGTCGTTCCCTGACTTGTTAATTTTAGCCATTCTAACGAGTGTGAGGTGGTATCTCATTGAGGTTTTGATTTGGATTTCCCTGATGCCGAGCGATGTTGAGCATTTTTTCATGTGCCTGTTGGCCATTTGGATGTCTTCTTTGGAGAAATGTCTGTTCATGTCTTCTGCCCATTTCTTGATTGGATTATTTGTTCTTTGGGTGTTGAGTTTGATGAGTTCTTTATAGATTTTGGATACTAGCCCTTTATCTGATATGTCATTTGCAAATATTTTCTCCCATTCTGTCGGTTGTCTTTTGGTTTTGTGGACTGTTTCTTTTGCTGTGCAAAAGCTTTTTATCTTGATGAAATCCCAATAGTTCATTTTTGCCCTGGCTTCCTCTTTTTTTTTTTTTTCTTAACATATATTGCATTATTTGTTTCAGAAGTACCGATCTGTGATTCAACAGTCTTGCACAATTCACAGCGCTCACCATAGCACATACCCACCCCAATGTCTGTCACCCAGCCACCCCATCCCTCCCACACCCCACCACTCCAGCAACCCTCAGTTTGTTTCTTGAGGTTAAGAATTCCTCATATCAGCGAGGTCATATGATACGTCTTTTTCTGATTGACCTATTTCACTCAGCATAACACCCTCCAGTTCCATCCATGTCGTTGCAAATGGCAAGATGTCATTCCTTTTGATGGCTACATAATATTCCATTGTGTGTGTATATATATATATATATATATATATATATATATATATATATATGACATCTTCTTTATCCATTCATCTGTCGATGGACATCTTGGCTCTTTCCACAGTTTGGCTCTTGTGGACATTGCTGCTATAAACATTGGGGTGCACGTACCCCTTCGGATCCCTACATTTGTATCTTTGGGGTAAATACCCAGTAGTGCAATTGCTGGATCATATGGTATCTCTATTTTCAACTGCTTGAGGAACCTCCATACTGTTTTCCAGAGTGGCTGCACCAGCTTGCATTCCCACCAACAGTGGAGGAGGGTTCCCCTTTCTCACATCCCCAGCAACATCTGTCATTTCCTGACTTGTTAATTCTAGCCATTCTGACTGGTGTGAGGTGGTATCTCATTGAGGTTTTGATTTGGATTTCCCTGATGCTGAGCGATGTTGAGCACTTTTTCATGTGTCTGTTGGCCATTTGGATGTCTTCTTTGGAAAAATGTCTCCTCATGTCTTCTGCCCATTTCTTGATTGGATTATTTGTTCTTTGGGTGTTGAGTTTGATAAATTCTTTATAGATTTTGGATACTAGCTCTTTATCTGATATGTCATTTGCAAATATTTTCTCCCATTCTGTCGGTTGTCTTTTGGTTGTGTGGACTGTTTCTTGTGCTGTGCAAAAGCTTTTTATCTTGATGAAGTCCCAATAGTTCATTTTTGCCCTTGCTTCCCTTGCCTTTGGCGATATTTCTAGGAAGAAGTTGCTGTGGCTAAGGTCGAAGAGGTTGCTGCCTGTGTTCTCCTTTAGGATTTTGATGGACTCCTGTCTCACGTTTAGGTCTTTCAACCATTTGGAGTCTATTTTTGTGTGTGGTGTAAGGCAATGGTCCAGTTTCAGTCTTCTGCATGTGGCTGTCCAATTTTCCCAACACCATTTGTTGAACAGACTGTCTTTATTCCATTGGACATTCTTTCCTGCTTTGTCAAAGATTAGTTGACCATACAGTTGAGGGTCCATTTCTGGGCTCTCTATTCTGTTCCATTGATCTATGTGTCTGTTTTGTGCCAGTACCATACTGTCTTGATGATGACAGCTTTGTAAAAGAGCTGGAAGTCCGGAATTGTGATGCCGCCAGCTTTGCTTTTCTTTTTCAATATTCCTCTGGCTATTCGGGGTCTCTTCTGGTTCCTTACAAATTTTAGGATTATTTGTTCCATTTCTTTGAAAAAAGTGGAGAGTATTTTGATGGGGATTGCATTGAATGTGTAGATTGCTCTAGATAGCATTGACATCTTCACAATGTTTGTTCTTCCAATCCATGAGCATGGAACGTTTTTCCATTTCTTTGTGTCTTCTTCAATTTCTTTCATGAGTATTTTATAGTTTTCTGAGTACAGATCCTTTGCCTCTTTGGTTAAATTTATTCCTAGGTATCTTATGGTTTTGGGTGCAGTTGTAAATGGGATCGACTCCTTGATTTGTCTCTCTTCTGTCTTGTTGTTGGTGTATAGGAATGCCACTGATTTCTGTGCATTGTTTTTATAGCCTGCTACTTTACCGAATTCCTGTATGAGTTCTAGCAGTTTTGGGGTGGAGTCTTTTGGGTTTTCCACATACAGTATCATAACATCTGCAAAGAGTGAGAGTTTGACTTCCTCTTTGCCAATTTGGATGCCTTTGATTTCTTTTTGTTGTCTGATTGCTGTGGCTAGGACTTCTAATACTATGTTGAATAGCAGTGGTGATAGTGGACATCCCTGCCGCGGTCCTGACCTTAGGGGAAAAGCTCTCAGCTTTTCCCCATTGAGAATGATATTTGCTGTGGGTTTTTCATAGATGGCTTTTATGTTATTGAGGTATGTACCCTCTATCCCTATACTCTGAAGAGTTTTGATCAAGAGAGGATGCTGTACTTTTTCAAATGCTTTTTCTGCATCTATTGAGAGGATCATATGACTCTTGTTTTTTCTTTTGTTAATGTATTGTATCACGTTGATTGATTTGCGGATGTTGAACCAACCTTGCAGCCCAGGGATAAATCCCACTTCATCATGGTGAATAATCCTTTTAATGTACTGTTGGATCCTACTGGCTAGTATTTTGGTGAGAATTTTTGCATCCATGTTCATCAAGGATATTGGTCTGTAATGCTCCTTTTTGATGGGGTCTTTGTCTGGTTTTGGGATCAAGGTAATTGTGGCCTCATAAAATGAGTTTGGAAGTTTTCCTTCCATTTCTATTTTTTGGAACAATTTCAGGAGAGTAGGTATTAATTCTTTAAGTGTTTGATAGAATTCCCCTGGGAAGCCATCTGGCCCTGGGCTTTTGTTTCTTGGGAGATTTTTGATGACTGCTTCAATTTCCTTAGTGGTTATAGGTCTGTTCAGGTTTTCTATTTCTTCCTGGTTCAGTTTTGGTAGTTGATACATCTCTAGGAATGCACCCATTTCTTCCAGGTTATCTAATTTGCTGGCATAGAGTTGCTCATAATATGTTCTTATAATTGTTTGTATTTCCTTGGTTTTGGTTGTGATCTCTCCTCTTTCATTCATGATTTTGTTGATTTGGGTCATTTCTCTTCTCTTTTTGATAAGTCTGGCCAGCGGTTTATCAATCTTATTAATTCTTTCAAAGAACCAGCTCCTCCATTGATGGGTATTAAAAAGAGCACATACTGCATGGAGTACTGGGTGTTATGCGAAAACAATGGATCGTGGATCACCACATCAAAAACTAATTATGTAATGTATGGTGACTAACATAACATTAAAATTTAAAAAAAATAAAAAAATAAATTTAAATTTCCAATTTTTATTGCCAATGATGTTGACTTTTTTAGGTTTATACTTATATTACACATTATTATAAATTATATGGTTTGTAGCTTTTCACCATTTTTTAATAAACATTAAAATTTTTAGAACATTTTTAGATTTGTGAAGATAGTACAGGGAGTTTCCTTATACCTCACAGTAATTTTCCCCTATTATTATCATGTAACATTACAATGGTACATTTGATACAGTTAATGAACCAAAATTAACAATTTATTATTAACTGTAGTCTATATATTATTCAGATTTACTTAGTTTTATTTTATTTTATTTTATTTTTGCAGGCAGATAAGCTTATTTTATTGAATGAGCCATGTATTTGCTGAAGCTATTATATTCAGACAAGAGAAGAGGTCTCTTCCTCCTTGGACAGTATTGATTTCCTCCTTCTTGGCCAGGAGTCACTATTCCTTGGTCTTAGACCTGCAGGCCTTCAGGCTGCTTATCCAGGAGCTTCTTACAGGCCTTGTTCCCTCTATTCCCAGTTTACTGAAAGTTTTCATTGTGAATGAGTGTTGGATTCTATCAGATGCTTTTTCTACATCAATTAATATGATCAAATGTTTTTTCTTCTTTAACCTCTTGATGTAGTGGATACTGATTGATTTTCAAATGTTAAACCAGCTTTGGAGATCCCTGGAATAAATCCCACTGGCTTATGGGGTATAATTATTTTCAGACACTTTTGGATTCAGTTTGTTAATGTTGAGAGTTTTTACATCCAAATTCATATCCTATAGTGGTCTGCACATTTTATTTCTTATAATTTCTTTGTCTTGCTTTGGTATTAGGGTAATAGTGGCCTTAAGGAATGATTTGGAAAGGAGTCACTCTGCTTCTATTTTTTGGAAGGCATTGCTATCATTTTTTCTTTAAATGTTTGGTAGAATTATCCAGTGAAACCATTTGAGCCTGTTGCTTTATTCTTTTTGGAAGATCATTAATTAATGATTTAACTTCTTTACTATGTAAAGGACTATTCAGGTTATCAGTTGCTTCTTATGTGAGTTTTGGTAGTTTGTGTCTTTCAAGGATTTGGTTTACTTCGTCTAAGTTATCAAATTTCTGGCCATAAAGTTATTCATAATAGTCTACTATTATACTATGCTTTTCATGTTTGTGAGATCTCTAGTAATGACCAGTCTTTCATTTCCCATATAAGTAATTTGTGTCTTTTTTTTCTTAGCGTGGACAGAAGCTTGTCAATTGTATTAATCTTTTCCAAGAACCAGCTTTTGTTTTCCATTATTTACTGTTTACAATTTCATTGATTTCTGCTCTAATTTTTATTTATTTTCTTCTAGCTTACTTTATACATAAATCACCCTTTTCTCATTTCTTTTTTTTTTTTTTGAGGGTACTTAGGTTATTGAGTTTAGAGCTTTCTTTTTTTTTCAAACATACGCATTTAATTCTATAAATTTCCCTCTAAGCTCTGCTTTTGCTGCAACCTCGATATTTTGAGTTGTATTTTCATTTTGATTTAGTTCAAAATATTTTCTTAAATTTCTCTTGAGATTTCCTCTTTGACCTATGGATTATATATAAAAGTGGTGTGTGTGTGTGTGTGTGTGTGTGTGTGTGTGTGTGTGTGTGTGTATTTGTTAATTTCCAAATAGTTGGGTATTATCCAGCTAACTTTCTGTTACTGATTTCTAACTTTATCCTACTGTGATCTCATTACATACTTTGTATGATTTATTTTCTTTAAAGTTTTTAAAGTGTGTTACATGTCCCAATATGTGGTCTATCTTAAATGTTCCATGTGAGATTGAGAAACTGTGTATTCAAATATTATTGAGTGAAGTATTCAATAAATGTTATTTAGATCAAGTTAATTGATAGTGCTGTTCAGGTCTATATCTTTACTGAATTTATACCAATTTCATGTATCAATTAATTATGGAAGGAACTGAAATCTCTAATTATAATACTGGATTGATCTATTTCTCCTTTTAGTTCTATTGGTTTTTGTCTCATATATTTTGATACTCTATTGTTAGGTACTTACACATTTAAGATTGTTGTGTACAATTCTTGGAGAATTGTACCTCCTTAACATTATATGTATTCCTTTTTTAAAGCTCTGTTAACAATCATTCCTCTGAAGTCTAATTTGTTTAAAATTATTATAGCTATTCTAGTTTTATTTTGATTAGTTTTAAAAGGTTATATTTTCATTCACTTCTTTACTTTTAACCTGCATATATCTTTATATTTAAAGTAGATTTCTTGTAGACAACAAATAATTGAATGTTGTTTTTTGACACAGTCCCATAATCTCTGACCTTTTTATTGTTGTATTTAGACCATTAACCCTTAAAATTATTATTAATATATTTGGATTAATATCTACCATGCTCATATCTGTTTTCTAGCCATTGCATTTATTTTTCATTCCTTTTTTACCCCTTTTTTAAATTTGCTGCCTTCTCTGGTTTAATTGAACATTTTTATGGCTTGGTTTTAATAATTTTTATGGTTTTCCCCTCTTAGCATATCAATTATACTTCTCTAATTAAAATTAACTTAGTGATTTCCATAAAATTTACAATATGCTTTTAAAAGCAGTCTCAGTCTCCTTTCAAATAACACTATACCATTCCATGGACATTGCAGCTACCTTACAAAAGAATGCTACCAATTCCTTCTTCTTATCTTTTATTACAATTACATTGTTGTCATTCATTTCAGGTGTCCATACTCTGTAATCACTCAATGTATTGTTATAATTATTACATTAAACAGTTATCTTTAAGATCAATTAAAAGTAAAAGAAAAAATACTTGTGTTAATTTATTCATATTCCAATGTTTTTCCTTTCTTTATGTAATTTCTAGTTTCTGATGTGTATCATTTTCCTTTTGCTTAAAGAACTTGTAACATTTCTTTAAGAGAAGTTCTGCTGGTGATGAATTTCTTCAATTTTTGTTTTTTCTGAAAGAAATCTATTTCTCCTTTAGTTTTGAAGGATAATTTCACTGAATATAGAATTATAGAATAGTGTTTTTGTTTTGTTTTCATTTAAACACTTCAGATATTTCACTCAATTCTTTCTTTGCTTGCCTGCTTTCTGATGAGAAGTCTCCCTTAATTTTTTCTTTGTTTCTCCATAGGTAAGGTTCTTCTCCCCACCGTTTTCTTTTTTCCAGAAATTTTCACTTTCTATTTTGTTTCCTGCAATTTAAATATGGTGTGTGAAGGTATAGAATTTTTAATTTTTTTAATTTTATTTATTTTTGAGAGAGAGAGAATGGCAGAGAAAGAGAATGAGAGGGGTGAGGGTCAGAGGGAGAAATAGACTCCCCGCTAAGCAGGGAGCCCAATGTGGGACTTGATCCCAGGACTCCAGGATCATGAGCTGAGCCGAAGGCAGTGGCTTAACCAACTGAGCCACCCAGGTGCCCAAGGTATAGAAATTTTAACTGATGCCTTTGAGAAAGTGAGCTTCCTGGGCCTATGGTTATATTTCAAATATATCTTCTGTTCCCTTCATCTCTTTCTTCTCCTTCTAGTATTTCCATTATCTGTATGTTACACCTTTTACAATTGTCCCACAGTTCTTAGATATTCTGTTGTGGGTTTTTTTTTTTTTTTTTTTTTTGGCCTTTCAGTTTTAGAAGTTTCTCTTTACATATTTTCAAGCTTGTTGATTTTTTTCAGCCATGTCCACTCTATTGCATTCTTCATTTGTCCATCAAAAGTATTCTTCATTTCTGTTACAGTGTTTTTTATTTCTAACAATACTTTTTGATTCTTACAGTTTCTATTTCTCTCTGTTCACATTGACTATCTGTTCTTCATGTTGTCTGCATTTTCCATTAGAACCTCTAACATATTAATTATTGTTATTTCAAATTCCCTTTCTAATAATTCCAACATCTATATCATATCTGAGTCTGGTTATAATAATTGCTTTTTTTGCTTAAGACTATGTTCTCACTTTTTACCATGTCTTGTAATTTGTTGTTAAAAACCAGACATCTTATATCAGAAATAAGAACTGAGGTAAATAGGTCTTTAAAATGAGGTTTTATGTTAATCTCTACAGAAATTGTGCTGTGTTTTGGGGTGTCTGGGTGGCTCAGTTGGTTAAGTGTCTAACTCTTGATTTTGGCTTAGGTCATGATCTCAGGGTCATGCAATCAAGCCCCACATGGGGCTCTATGCTCAGCAGGTAGTCTGTTTGAGAGTCTCTCTTTCTTCCTCTGCCCCACCCCTGCTTTAGTGTGTTCCTCTCTCTAAAATAAATAAACAAATCTTTAAAGAAAAAGAAAAATGAATTGTGCTGTGGTTCATGTTTGCTGTAGCTGATGGTGCCAGAGTCTTCAAATTTCTCCTATGCTTTTGTTTTATCTCCCTTCTTGACTTTGGAACACCATAAGTATTCCCCCTCAAAGAGAGTCCACATCTTATAGTTAGCTGTAATTAGCTATTACTATATTGGAGCCCTGTTGGTATGGTGGTAAGATGTGGTGAAGAAGTGTTCAATAATTTTCTGAATAAATCTCCATCTTTTTAGTAGTTCTGTGTCTACAGAAATACAAGTATTTCTCCATTGAAAGAGATTGTCCCACCCATCCCATCCCCACCTTCTCGTTAGATGAAACAGAAAGGCTAGAAGAAACTAGAGTTGGATATTTATCCTTCCCTCAGAAGGATAAAGCTCTGGTAAAGTCTTTTCCCTCTAGAGTAGGCCCTTTAATGGAAAATACTCTGATTGTATTTTATAATGATTGTTCTTTCCCTTCTTCCACCAGAGCCGTAAGTCCATGATTCTTGAATCTTCACTGTGAGAACTTGGTGGGGTTCCCAGATGTAAAATCTATGAAATTGTGGAATTCATTCTAAGACTGCAATCCCCAGGAGTTTCTCACTCTCATTATAGTTCACATTCAACTTCCAACAATTTGTCAAATTGTTGTAAATGCTTTTAACCGGTTATGGCTCCTGAAGCTTATGTTCCTTGTAAGCACATCTCGGCTGTGACTGGATATGCTTGTCTCTTTACATTTCAGTGCAATGGTTTGCCAACTTCAGGTTTCTGATGGGTTCAAGAAAAGTAATTGGTTTTCAGGTTTGTTTGTTTTTTTTCTTGTTGAAAGGCAACTTCCATGCTCTTTACATGTCAAGGTTTAAGCTGGAAGTCTCTCAATATATTTTTATATATCATTGTCTCCGAATTATTTTGAAGATTAAATAATTTAATACATATAAAACACTATTTTAGTGCCTGACTCATTCTAAGTGTTCTGTAAGGGTTAGTTCATGTTATTACTACTAGTATGATTAAGTTCTAGATAGTTTGTTATTTGGGATACAAAGATGATTAACATACAAACCAATTCACATAGTCTGATAATGATTATTTGGCATGATTAGATAAGGTATTCATTTCTGTCATTAAATAGATGAGGAAAATTAACATCAGAAAATTTAAATGACTTAACAAGGTAACCTAGTTAACAAGACAACACTCTAGTAAATAGTTGTCACATATACCATATGTAGATTTCCAAGTTATAAAAATTATAACAAGCATTTAGGTTAAAAATATTTTAGGTAGTATAATAATTTTCCTTTGAAAATTCATAAGATACTTTTAGTGCCTCAATACATTTTTAAACTTATCATTTAAATTATAGTAATGTGAAAATGTTATCTTTGTACTATCATTGATAATGGGTCCAGGACATGAAATGATATGGTTTAAGAAAATGGAAATGAGTTTAGAGTATCCAAAAACATTTTTACATAACTCCTAGACTGGAATAACATGTTAAATGGATTTACAATTGGTGTAAAGTTCTGGAATTAGTAAAAATTACAAAACTTATGAAGAAATTTACTCAGCACTTTTTGTGTGCCAGTTTTGTATTGAATAAGCCCTGAGCATAATTTCTTGGTCCAGTCTATCATACAACTGCAAGCAAAATTTACAATGAATTCCTGAGGATTATGAGATAGTTGGGCTGAATTCTCATTATCTACTTACCTCTCAAAAGCTCCTCATTACCTGCAGGAAAAATAGACTTACCAACATGACCCTTCATTGTTAATTCACTATTAACTTATCCAGCCTCATCCAAATACTCATCCTATCCTCTCTGAGAACTTTCCCACTCACCCACAGGTGTGGTTCAAAGAAGTTTGTATAGTGATTTCCCATCCTCAAGATCCCATCACTGATTTATGTTATGATAATCAGAATATCTGTCCTGGTAATTTTCTTTCCTTTTTTAAAGATTTATTTATTTATTTGAGAGAGAAAGAGTGAGGAGGTGCAGAGGAAGAAAGAGAGGAGAGAGAGAATCTCAAGCAGACTCCATGTTGAGCATGGACCCTGATGCAAAGCTTCATCCCACAACCATGAGATCATGCCCTAGCCAAAGTCAAGAGTTAGACACTTAACTGACTGAGCCACACAGGCATCCCTGTCCTGGTAATTTTCAATTTGGAGTCAGATATAATAATTAAGGAGTTAATGGCTGATAATCATAGCTATCATAATAGTAACTGAGTTTATTGAGTATTTCATATTTGTAAACTACTATACAGAGCACTTTGTTTTAATTTTCCTATTGATCCCTCTAAACAACTCTATGATATAGGTACCAATTATTCTTGTCTTACAGATGAGGGAACTGAATCCCATGAGATTAAATTACTATTCATGTTCACTATGCTATTGTCTCACCACAGGGTCATCTGCCTTTGAACAGGAGTCACATCTTAGAGCAATGCATTTCTAATGATGGAACTTTAAGTGTGGATGGAATTGAAGATCATTAGAGTGACATACTGATGCCTTTCAAATCATACCTAAAAGTTGATATCCAAGTCCACATATGATTAAAATCAGTTTTTTTTTATTCAACAATGTAGGTATACCCTGATATACCACTTAACTTTTGCTTCATACTATCTTACCCTAAATAAACCCAAATGTAACTATGCTGATATCTAATACCCAGTATCAGACACAGCCAATTAAATAACATTTACTGTGCTAACTCTCTCTAAAAGAATTATCTAAAGCAATGATTTTTATTAATATTGTGTGTTGGGTTTATTTAAATTATATTCATAATTAATTTTTATTTTATGGTACGAAATTTTGTTTTCAGTATTAGAATACAATCTATAATATTGTAGAGATGGACAATAAAGGTTTAGCCTAAAATAGTTAAATTTGAAAAACTGTAGCCTAGTAACCAATTATGTCTTACATTATAAAATGCCTGTATAGATCTTCCTTGACTTATGATGGAGTTATATCCCAATAAACCCATCATAAATTGAAGATATTATAAATTAAAAAATGCATTTAATACACCTTACCTACTGAACACCATAGCTTAGCCTAGCCTATCTTAAACATACTCAGAATACTTTCATTAGCCTACAGTTGGGCAAAATCATCTAACACAAAGCCTATTTTATAATAAAGTGTTGAATATGTCATGTAATTTATTGAATACTGTAATGAGAGTGAGAACACAATGGTTATGTGGGTGCAGAATGATTGTAAATGTATCAGTTGTATACCTTTGTCATCGTGTGGTTGATTGGGAGCTACAACTTGCTGCTGCTATCCAGCATCACAAGAGAGTAATGTACCACACATTGCTAACCCAGGAGGAGGTCAAAATTTGAAGTACAGTTTCTACTGAATGTATATTGCTTTTGCACCATTGTAAAGTCTAAAAACTGTAAGTCAAATCATCCTTAAATCAGGGATTGTCTGTTCTTGTATTGAAGTCCTGTCAAAAAAACAAACCACACTAAAGATTTCAGCAGCTATAATTTAATATAGGAAATTGATTACATGGGTATTGGAAGACTGAAGAGGCAAAAAAAGTGACATTGAGGTAACACAGATATACTACTACAGGAAGCAGCTACCACTGCTAAGAAATAAGGAAAATGGAAAAGCTAGGTTATTAGAATCTGGGAGCTTGGAGGAAGGGCTCTCAGAACTGGTTTTGGAGCTCTGATGAGTGGCTGCTGCCTAGCCAGAGCTGATGTCTGTGAGGAGAAATAATGAGAAGTAAGAGCTGGGAGTGCCAAAAAGTAGCTGGATACTGAAAGGAATAACTGCTGTCATGGTGGGGGACTATTCTCAGTGCATGAAGTAGTAAGGAAAATGGGAACGCCCAAGTCCCCTTTACTCTCCTCATGTTTTCCAGTCTCTCTTTGATGGCCTGTTGTCCTCCGACCCCATTCTTTGAATCTATCAATGTATCAACTGGCAAAGGATAAATACAGATTGCAAAGTCACTGCTCTTACATCATAAAACTGAGTATGACAGGGTGAGTGTGGGGTTGAGATACAACAGGCTAGTTGTAGGCACAATACTTATGAGTACTCATTAATTTAGACATCTTCAAAAATTATAATTTGGGGCAATTCTATTTTCATTTATTGAAGAACATATTTCTGAAATTGTCGAAGGATCACCAAAAATGGCAAGGGAGAAAAGGAGGCAAAGAGACCAGATCTCAAGACTATAGTAACTAGTATTAGCTTAATGATAGACAAAATAAACAATGGAACAAAATAGAGTTCAAAATAGACTCACATATATATGTATGTATATACTATACAGGCACACTTATATTCTGTGAAAAAGGTGACAGTTTTGTGCAGTGGGGAAAAAGATGTTCTTTTCAATAAATGGTCTATTCTATTAGAAATCCATAAAAAATCAATGTATCTGTGTCCTATCTCATGCCATATTCAAATATCAAGTCCAAATGGATTGCAAATCTAAATGTGAAAGTTAATAAGGCATTAAAACAGAAAAGATTAAAAATACTAAGTTCTGATAATGATGTAGAACAACTGAAACCCTGATAAACTGCGTTTAATGGGAGTGAAAATTGATAAAACTAATTTGGGAGTCTGTTTGACATGATCTACTAAAGTAGAAGACATATATAAGTCCCATTTCTCAAAAATTCCACTACAAGTATACATACCCAGAAGAGATGTGTGTATTTGTTCACCAAAAATCATGCACTGGAATGTTTATAGCAGCTTTATTCATAAGAGTCCCAAACTGGAAAACTACCCAAATGCTCATAAATAGTAGATTAGATAAATTATTGTATTTTTACACAATTGAATACTATACAGCAATGAAAATGAGCAATGTACAACTAAACTGAATAATGTGGATGGGTGTTACAAATTCATAATGTTGTTGAAGAAAATAATCCAAACAAGAAAGAATTCATTCTGTATGATTCATTTTATATAAAGTACCAAAATAGGCAAAACTAACCCATTTTATTAAAAGTCAAATTAGTGATTACTCTTGGAGATGGATGACTAGAAGGGGATATGATGGTCACTTTGTGGTGCTAGTAATTTTCAATTTCTTAATCTGGGTTCTACTTACATAATTGTGCTCAGTTTCTGAAAATTAAGCAAGAGTTATGCTTATTACATGTACTTTTATGTGTATATATATGTGAAGTACAATATATACTTACATAATATATATAATATTGCATATATTATATATTACAATATATAATAATATATATTATATATGTGAAGTATAATATATACTTATATATAATATATATCGTGTATATGTATGTATATATATACACATATGAAGTATATATTATACTTCAATAAAACAAGCAAGAATAAGAATATAGTGGCTCATTATCCCCACATATTTATGCATTTTCAACAAATAGATTTTATAACACATTACAAAGTCTCATATACAAAATACTTTTATGAAGAGTATATATTGACAAATACATTTCCTGACCATAAGAGACTGCAGCTATTTCTTCAATAGTGAATGCTTTTCTAATTCTTATCTTTTTCATTGTGAAAATTTCAGCTATATAATGTCAGTGATTGAAGTACTTGTTCAAGCATAGGTCTTTGTCTTTTTCATCCACTAATTTCTACATCTAATGAATGCTACTTTGCCATTAACTGCTGCAGACATTCTATGTAGCATACTATCATAGTTCTGGAACCCTTTAAGCAAGTATCATTTTTGTCAAATAGAAGAGAATTGACCTGGATAGTTACACATTAATAAAGGTATTATACAAAGAAATATGTATGAGCTTGTTTTCCAATGTTTCAAAGACTAGGAACCTAGACTTGTAAGTGCTGTTTATTTACTACCAAAGACACTTGGCTATATTTACTTCAGCTCACTTTGCACAGCCTTCTTTATGATATAATTGCATGCACTACTTTCAATTGATATGAGCTTTAACAGAAAGCATAAATATATAAAATATTGGAATACTTATATTTTCAGATGTTTAAAAATCTGAAATTATACTTAAACACAAGTGCTAATAATATTGCAGCTAGTAGAGAATACTTTAAACTTTTATCTCTCTGTATGTACGTGTTTGTGTATACTTTCTTATCCTTATTAGCTAAATTTATATTAAAGTTAAGAATGCAAGACATGGCAAAATAGTTCTATTACACAGAGACAAACTCTGGAGCAGGTGTTTGCCCTTAGGGTGCATGAAGAGTTTTTTTTTTTAATTTTATTATGTTCTGTTAATCACCATACAATACATCATTAGTTTTTGATGTAGTGTTCCATGATTCATTGTTTGCATATAACACCCAGTGCTCCATTCAGTACGTGCCCTCTTTAATACCCATCGCCATGCTAACCCATCCCCCCACCCCTCCCCTCTAGAACCCTCAGTTTGTTTCTCAGAGTCCATAGTCTCTCATGGTTCATCTCCCGCTCCGATTCCCCCCTTCATTTTTCCCTTTCTACTATCTTCTTCTTCTTCTTTTTTTTTTTTTAACGTGTAATGTATTATTTGCTTCAGAGGTACAGGTCTGTGTGAAATAAGTCAATCAGAGAAAGACATGTATCATATGATCTCACTGATATGAGGAATTCTTACTTTCAGGAAACAAACTGAGGGTTGTTGGAGTGGTGGGGGGTGGGAGGGATGGGGTGGCTGGGTGATCACAGGGTGCATGAAGATTGCCATTTTTCTAGAGACTAGGTTTTAATGGAATAGGTTTGAGAGGAGATAAGTGGGAGGTCGGATGAAAAACCCCCGCATAATGCCTAGAACTACAAATTATGACACTATCAGTGGATGAATTTGAAAAAGATATCTCCCCACAGAGGAAAACAGTAGGTGCCAGAGCCAGTTTAATCTTTGTTCTTTTTTTCTCTTTTTTTCAATTTATTTTCAATTTATTTTCACATTTTTTATTGAAGTTTAATTTACATACAATGTTATATTAGTTTCAGGTGTACAACTTAGTGATTCCATAAATCTGTATTTATGGCACAGATGGGTTTGTTTCTGTTTGTTTGTTTGCTTTTATTTTATTTTATTTTATTTATTTTTTTTAAAGATTTTATTTATTTGACAGAGAGAGACACAGTGAGAGAGGGAATACAAGCAGGGGGAGTGGGAGAGGGAGAAGCAGGCTTCCCGCGGAGCAGGGAGCCCGATGCGGGGCTCGATCCCAGGACCCTGGGATCATGACCTGAGCCGAAGGCAGGCGCTTAACGAGTGAGCCACCCAGGTGCCCCTGTTTGCTTTGATTTTAAATTTAGATTCCACATACAAGTGAAATCACATGGTTTATATAGTATGATCTATACTATAGATCAGATATATATGATCTATATTATAGATAATATATTATATTATAAATATATATCATTATTATGCTAAGTGAAAAAAGTGAGATAGAGAAAGACAATAATCTTTGTTCTTTTAACTAATGAGGTTGACAGTTTCCCTAAATATTTGAAACAAAAGAACCAAGACGGTAAGCAATTGGGTAAGGCATACTGCAGAAAACCATGACTTTCAGATTATGTATACTCTAATGTATTGCTTCTTTAAAAATTAAGATGTTTGCCTGACATTAAAATAATAGTGACATACAGTGACTAATTAAAGCAATGTAAGTGAAATAATGGCCTGCCTAAGTCTTATACATGGTAGAAATGTATTTTAGGATAGTGAACACGCACCAGAGTAAACAAGATCCTATAACCAATGTAACACTGCTTGTCACGTGACATACTCACTAAGAGACATCTTTATGTTATTTGCCATAGATTAACTTGTCAAGGATCACAATTGCCACTGTGTGATTGACATTTCTCAAATTCTGACTTAAACTAAATCTTATATGAAGTAACATACAGTAAATCATTAAAATTCCAATGTACCAATCATTTTTAAGCATATATTTTTGTTAATAGTAATTTATCAAAAGATAGACACAAATTTTATGTATATATTTACATCTCATACCTATTACAGCTTGAGTGAGACAAAAAGAATATATGTAAATGATTCTAAAAAGTGTTGAGGTAGATCAGTTGATCCCCGGTCTTAATGGATTCTCTCCATCGTTGGAGAGAATTGTCCTGGTTATTCCAAAAGGTAATAACATAATTTTTTATTTCTGTAATTGAAGTTTTTAGTATGCAAATGTGTAAAGTAAAAGAGGTGTTGAGATTTTGGAGAGGGCAATATGAGTGTGAAATAAATTTATTCAGAATAATGCTCCTAGACACAAAGTAGGGTACAAATCTTCACCGAAATGACACCAATTGTAATTATCCATACGTTAAGGAGATATTATCATTTTAGCTAACAAAGTAAAATGCCAACAAAGACAAAGAAAATTGAACTTATTCAGAAAGATTTTGGGGACCCCAGGAGAGAAAGTTTCAAAAATGAAATGTAGCCAGTCCAGTTTGAAACAAATTAGGTAAGTCCATCCAGCAACTTTTCACTTAAAAATAGGTAGTAACAACTTTTGAGGAAAAACTGTGCAAAAACTACCATTTTTCTCTCACCAAAAGCATTTAGGTATAGAATAGTCTACATAATTTATTAGTCTGGGAGAAACCATGTGACTTTAATAATTTTGGATCCAATCATAAATCTGATAATTTAATCACAGAATAAAAAGTCAAGGATCCTGTGAAATTATATCCATAATGCCAGTTACTATTCTATGACATGCAATTTTCCCTTCACTGAAGTTTAATCATAAATAAATGTGGCTGGTTAAAATAGTATAAACTTAAGATTTTTGCCAGAGACTTTGAAAATATCCCTGTATCTGTATTGGAGATTTTAAATTCTGGGCAACATTTATCTCCTTTAAACTTAACCTAAGTGTACTACTTTGAGGAAGAAACTGTTTCTATCATGCTTACATGTGATTACAAAGTCAGTATCAATAATTTCTGAGAAATCTTGGAAAATGGAGACAGAAGTGAGACAGCCCAAATCCACTAATTTCCTAAAATGGAAAAAAAAAATGTTGACATTTAAAAACTTATTTGTTTGAAACATAGTCTGGCCAAAAAAATAATAGCTTAAATATGGTTAATAAGCATTAAATTATAAAAGAATGTGATGATCTCCAGGAGCCAGTAAGGATTCGCTAAGAAGTCACGGCAAACTTTGAGGTAATTTTTCAAAAGCCTCTAAAAATTGGGTGCTGGTTGCCAGAGGAACCAACTATATAAGTAGAGGGTTAGATTATTTTTTAAGATTTTATTTATTTGATAGAGAGAGAGAGCACAAGTAGGCAGAGCAGCAGGCAGAGGGAGAGGGAAAAGCAGGCTCCTCACTGAGCAGAGAGCCCAATGAGGGACTCGATCCCAGGACCCTGGGATCATGACCTGAGCCTAAGGCAGATGTTTAACCAACTGAGCCACGCAGGGACTCCAAAGGTGGAAATTTTTAGCCCTACACCATGACCTCCAGAGAGGGGAGAGGAGCTAAAGTTTCAATTAATCACCAGTAACCAATGATTTCATCAATTATGTCTAAATAATGAAGCTTCCATAAAAACCCTAAGCAAAGAGATTCAAAGCAATTTCAGGTTGGTGACCATATCTACATGCTGGGAAGGTGGCATGCGCAGAGAGGACATGGGCTCAATCTGAGCCCCTCCTTTGTGTCATGATGGCTCAATGCATGAATATAGCTTCGAGGTGCTCCAACCTCACCCGGAGCCCCAGTATCTGTCTACATTTGGCTTTAAAACTTTATCCAGGACTGGTCAACATTGATTCTCCTCCACGGAGCTGCATGAAAGCAACTATGCAAACCTGCTCTGGCAGTTTGTTTCCTACACAGTGGGCCCCTCCACGGGCAACTTGAGGAGAGGAGGGAGACTGTAAGCACATGCAGAGTGGGAAGGTGGGGGATGACAGGGCTTCTTAACCTTTTTTGGAGCCCTTGGCTGTCTGGTGAAGAATTTGATGCCTTCCTAGAGTAATCTTTTTACTTACATAAAATAAATTCATAGGACTGCAAGGAAACTGATCAAGCTAAAATGTTACAGTTACAGTTAAAATCTGTGATAGAACAAAAGATGACTTCTTTACTGTATTAAATAACAAGATCCAGCTGTAGGTCTGATACCTACCATAACTTTAGAGTAGTGACAAATGTAATGATATTCTAAGATATCCACAATGAATATGGAAATGAGCTATGGAAACGTGTATGATTTCTATTGTTATAGGTACTGCTAATACTACTATAGCATTGCTTGTAGTCATAACTGAAGGAAATGGTACATTTTAAGTTCGTGACCATTAAGATGCCATTTTTTTCCACATCAAAGCTTACAAATTACCTGAATTTTGTCCGTGGACCTGAGGATAAGAACTTCTGGAAGTTAAGAGCTTTATTTTTGTCCTTTTTATTTTATTCCTGATAATAAAGTGCTCCCTGTACCTAGGCATATACCCAAATGAATTACAAGTAGAAAGCAGGGACTCAAACATATCCTTATACACCAACATGAATAGCAACATTAGTCACATTAGCTAAAAGGTGCAAAAAAAAAAAAAAACAAATGTCCATCAAAAGATAAATGGATGAACAAAATATAGTATGTATATATGTATACAGATGGGCAGACAGGCACACACACACACACACACACACATACATACACACACATATACTGGAATATTAGCCTTAGAAAGGAAGGAAATTTTGACACATGCTACAAGTATAGATAAACCTTGAGGACATTACACTAAGTGAAATAAGCCAGTCACAAAAATACAAATACTGTATGATTCCATTTATATGAGGTAGAGTAGCAGAATTCATAGAGACAGAAAGTAGAATTACCAGGGTTAATTACCAGGTGGTTACCAAGGCCTTGAGGTAAGGGAAATATGAAGTTATTATTTAATGGGGACAGAGTTTTAGTTTTGGAAAATGAAAAAGTTCTGGAGAAGAATGGTGGTGATGGGTACACAACAGTGTGAATATGCTTAATGCTGCTGAACTGTGAACTTAAAAATAGTTAAAATGGTAAACTTTATGTTATGTGTCTTTCACCACAATAAAAATTTTTTAGAAGTTTTTTTTGAAGACATGGAAGTTCTGTGTCCCTTCCTTATACTTTGCCCTATGTATCTTTTCCATTTGGCTGTTCCTGAGTTGTATGCTTTATAACAAACTGGTAAATGTAAATAAGTGTTGCCCTGAGTTCTGTGAGCCATTCTAGCAGTTTACCAAATCTGAGGAGGGGATTGTGAGAACCCCTGATTTATAACCAGTGAGAAGGTTGGGTGGCCCAGCCATGGGATTGACATCTAAAGGTTGGGGGAAGGAGTCTTGTGTAACAGCCCTTAATTGGTGGAGTCTGTACCTAATCCAGGAAGTTAGTATCAGAATTAAATTGTAGGACACCTAGTTGGTGTATGCTGAGAATTGGAAAATTGCTTGGTATGGAGAAACCTACACATTGGTGTCAGAAGAGTGTAGAAAAAGAGAGTTTTCCTTTTAGTAAATATCCAGAATATTTAAAATAACTGCTATGGATCACTAATAAACAGCAGATAACTCAATAGAAAAATGAGCCACACCATGTGTGTGCCCATGTCCTGGACCCTGGTACCACCTTTATGCATGCACCACACCCCTCAGGAGAAAAGAAGGAAGGAGGATGTCTGCAGCCTTCACCACTGGGGACCCCAGCAGTCTTCACTGCTGCCACAAACACTCAAGCCCTCACTGTTGAGAACCCTTGCAATTTTTGCCAATGCTGATTACAGCTGACAAAGCTGCCTTGAATGCATGCCACTGTGCCCCCTGAAGTGAGAGTTACTGCTGCAACATTGCCAGAGCAGGAAATGCTGCTGCATCCCAACCCCCACCCAAATCCAGAGCTGCCACATCCATGCTGAAATTAGTGCTACTGTAGACCCCTGGAACCAGTGTTCTCACACATGCTCAGACCCAACACCAGACCTGCTGCCACTGCATCCCCAGCTCAGCCAGGACACTTGTACTAGGTGAATGTCTTTCCTCACTAAAGTGAGTTCATAAAGTCTAGAAAAAGTGACTGCTCCTTCGTATGTGTAGATATCAATGTAAAGCAATAGGAACATGGAAAAAATCAATGAAACATGCCACCATGAAAGGAATACAATAATCAACCCCAAAGAAATTAAAACCTACAAATTAACTGACAAAGAATTCAAAATAATTATTCTTCACATTGAAATGAAAATATGCTAAAAAGCAATGTGAAAACATATGAAAACATAAACTTTATTGGTAATGTTAAAAATAGAGACAAATAAAAAGAAATGTAATACTGTACTGGTGAAGCAATACATTTACTACAAGAATAGTATTGGGTGGGGGTGGAGGTAAGAGTGTAGACTTTTGTATGTGATTGAAGTTAAGTTGTTATCAACTTACACAAGATTATTATAATTTCAAGATAATTTATGCAAGCTCAAGGTTACTACAAAGAAAAAAAACCTGTAATAGACACACAAAAGATAAAGAGAAAAAAAAACAAAGCAAAACCATCAAGAAAGGAAGAAAAATAAAACAACTAAAAAACAGAAAACAATAAAATAGCAACAGTAAGGGGGTGCCTGGGTGGCTCAGTCATTAAGCATCTGCCTTCAGCTCGGGTCACAGTCCCAGAGTCCTGGGATCGAGCCCCGCATCAGGCTCCCTGCTCAGTGGGAAGCCTGCTTCTCCCTCTCCCACTTCCCCTGCTTGTGTTCCCTCTCTCACTGTGTCTCTCTCTGTCAAATAAATAAATAAAATCTTGAAAAAAATAGCAACAGTAAGTTCTCACCTATCAATAATTATTTTAAATATAAATGAACTAAAGTCTCCAATCAAAAGGCATAGAGTGGCTAAATGGATAAAAAACAAAATTCAGTGATGTGCTATCTGCAAAAGACTCATTTTAGATTTAAGGACACACATAGTCTGAAAGCAAAAGGTTGGAAAAAGATATTCTATGCAAATGGTAACCAAAATAAAGCAAGGGTGACTATATTTATATGAGACAAAATAGACTTTAAGTCAGAAACTGTCCCTAGAGACAAAGAAGGTCATTACATAATGATAAAAGGATTAATACAACAGGATGATATGATAATATAAATATATATGCATCCAACATCAGAGCACCTAAATATATAAAGCAAATAACATATCCAAAAGGAAAAAATAACAACAGTTCAATGATGGTAGGAGACTTCAATATCCCACATTCAATAACGCATAGAATATCCAGATAGAAAATCAATAAAGAAAGAGCAAACACTTGCATTGACATGGATAGAACTGTAGGAGATTATGTTAAGTGAAGCAAGTCAGGCAGAGAAAGATAATCATCATATGGTTTTGCTCATATGTGGAACATAAGCAATAGCATGGAGGACCATACGGGAAGGGAGGGAAATCTGAAGGAGGAGAAATCAGAGAGGGAGATGACCCATGAAAGACTATGGTCCCTGGGAAACAAACTGAGGGTTTTAGGGGGAGGGGGTGAGGCGAGGGGATAATAGGGTGACGGGTATTAAGGAGGGCACGTGTTGTGATGAGTACTGTGTGTTATACAAAACTAATGAATCATTGAACACTACATCAAAAACTAATGATGTACTATACAGTGGCTAACTGAGCACAATAAAAAAAAAAGAGCAAACAAGAACAACACTATAGATCAAATGAACTTAACAGACATATTCAGAACTTTCCAGTCAATAGCAGAAGAATACACATTCTTCTCAAGTACACACAGAGCATTCTCCAGAATAGAACATTCTTCTCAAGTACACACAGAACATTCTCCAGAATAGACTACATGTTAAGTTACAAAACCAGTCTTCTCACTGATATGAGGAATTCTTAATCTCAGGAAACAAACTGAGTGTTACTGGAGTGGTTGGGGGTGGGAGGGATGGGGTGGCTGGGTGATAGACATTGGGGAGGGTATGTGCTACGGTGAGCGCTGTGAATTGTGCAAGACTGTTGAATCACAGATCTGTACTTCTGAAACAAATAACGCAACATATTTTAAGAAAAAAGAAAAAGAAGAAGATAACAGGAGAGGAAGAATGAAGGGGAGTAAGTCAGAGGGGGAGAAGAACCATAAGAGATGATGGACTCTGAAAAACAAACTGAGAGTTCTAGAGGGGAGGAGGGTAGGGGAATGGGTTAGCGTGGTGATGGGTATTAAAGAGGGCACATTCTGCATGGAGCACTGGGTGTTATGAACAAACAATGAATCATGGAACACTACATCAAAAACTAATGATGTAATATATGGTGATTAACATAACAATAAAAATTTAAAAAAAAACAGTCTTAACAAGTTTAAGATGATCAACTTAATTCCAAGTACCTTTTCCCACTACAGTGGAATGAAGCTAGAAGCCAGTAACAGTAAAAAATGTGAAAATTCAAAATGTGAAAATTCACAAATACTTCAAAACTAAACAACACATCTTTGAACACCCATTGGATCAAAAAGGAAATCAAAAGGGAATTTAAAAACTATCTTTAGACAAATGAAAACAAAAACAACATATGTGTGAAATGCCACTGAATTTTATACTCTGAAATGGTTAAAATGGCAAATTTTATGTTATACAAAAAATTAAAAATAGAGCTACCCTATGACCCAGCAATTGCACTACTGGGTATTTACCCCAAGGACACAGATGTAGTGAAAAAAAGGGCCATATGCACCCCAATGTTCATAGCAGCAATGTCTGCAATAGCCAAACTGTGGAAAGAGCCGAGATGCCCTTCAACAGAGGAATGGGTAAAGAAGATGTGGTCCATATATACAATGGAATATTACTCAGCCACCAGAAAGGATGAACACCCACCATTTGCATCAACATGGACGGAACTGGAGGGATTATGTTGAGTGAAATAAGTCAAGCAGAGAAAGACAATTATCAGATGGTTTCACTTATTTGTGGAACATAAGGAATAACATGGAGGACATTGGGAGAAGGAAGGGGAAAATGAAGGGGAGGAATCAGAAGGAGAGATGAACCATGAGAGACTATGGACTCTGAGAAACAAACTGAGAGTTTTAGAGGGGAGGGAGTGGGGAGGTGGGTTAGCCCGGTGATGGGTATTAAGGAGGGCACATACTGCATGGAGCACTGGGTATTATATGAAGACAATGAATCGTGGATCACTACATCAAAAACAAATGATGTATTGTATAGTGATTAACATAACATAATGAAATAAATAAATAAAGCATTTAAGGTAAAAAAAATAGTGAGTTTTACTAAATACTTTAAAAAAATGAAGCTGGAGTACTTAGAGTTCATAGAAATGGCAACTATTGTTATAATCATCTGTAATTCCATACATATACATAGATAAATGACTTGCAGGAAATACATATTGTTGGTTAAAAAAATAATCTCTAGATGGTAGGATTATGCATGATTGCTTTTTTCTTCAAAGTTTTGTTTATTTTATAAATATTTGACAATGGCCATTTTAACTTTATAATAAAGCTAGAACAAACTTTTTATTACTATTAAATTTTTTGCAATGTTTCACTTTAAAAAAAGAAGCAATGCTGTTCTAAACGCCAGAAGATTCTGCCCAATGATCATCCATGAGGCATTTGCTTAGTTTGTTGGGTGTGGTTTCTAATTTGCAGATATAACCATGGAAATCAACATCTCAGGAATGCCATAATTTGCAACTGGTCCAACTAGTGGTACAATGGCTGACTGTATGGCAAGGTCAGAAGTAACAGCTACACCAGGCAACTTTCCAGATTGTTGAGAGTTGTTATGTGATGGAATATGTAGCAGAGTGGGGAACTGTGTCAGGCTAGCAGATTTAGTGGTCCACTGTCGTTATTGATTGGTTGAGTGACCTTTTAATTGTACTTAAGTAGCTAGCAGTCTTTGTTCATGGAAGGTTTGTAGTACTGCAATCTTTCATATGCATCCTTATAGCAGTGTCTGCTTTGCAGCACTGCACCACTGTTCAGTTTCTGGCTTTCTTTGGAAGAGATTGTAAATCTTGCATTGCAAAGGTATTGATCCACAGAATTCCAGTTTGGTGATTAAAAAAAATCCTTAGTATTTGCTAATATATATAATCTGTTTTTATGATGGGAAGTCATACAATATTTGTAGAAGAACGAAGGTGTAAATATATTTAATTTTATGGTTCGTAGGATAGTACCATCATTGCAAAGATGGAACAATTCTTGTGCAATACCTGAAAAACAGTATGAAACTGTTTTTCACCAAATATATCATGTATATTTTATCTTTCCTAATGTATCTTTCCTTTTGTTTTAAAAGTCTTTAATCAATAAACCAATCTATAGAAACATTTTCTATTATTCTTCTGTTGTTTGAGTGAAGAGTTCTTAAATCGAAATTCTTTACTTCTAACTTGGATGAGAATATCCTGTAGATTTCTACATGCCTAGTTTTGCTCTAATACTAAAGGGATATCTGTGTCCTATGAAAAGGAAAATCTCTCTTTTTCTAACTTCCATTCTTCAAATCATTGCTTTCTTCCAGCATCTCCAAGCCCTGCCTACCAGAGTACTTCTAAACAAAGGGACTGGTTTAGCAGTAAGTCAGTGATCTAGATCATGCCAATCTAGACCTAACCATAGCAATTGTCTCAGGGCCCTAAAGCCAACTGATCTAAGCATAAATTCTGTGCCTTCTTCGTGTACTACCAAGAGGATATAAGCCTGAAGTTGCAGTTGGTCATCATAAGGAAGGGCCTACAGAGTAGTAAAGCCAATGCAGAGGTAAACAATGCCAAAAAAATGGAGACTCAGCTCCGATGACATCATTATAATCCCTGATTCAAGCCGTTCATGAAGCTAATAATCCCCCACTCTTTTTCTTTTCCTTAAATCAGGGTTTAATTTTTTATATTTACTGCAGAAATAATACTAACTGAATTGTAGAAGTATATGCAAAGTGAGAAAGGGGCGTAAAGGAATAGGTAACCAGAAAATTGTCACCAAGTCTCATTTATATTTAAATGATGTGCTAAAGGACATGGAAGTTTCATCTGGAAGCAAAGAGAGGTAAGGAAATTTCCTGCATAAGAAATAGCATATACAAAAGCATGAAGGTATGAATGTGCATGATGTGTTCAGGAAATAGCAAGTCAATACCATACAAAGGAATAATAAAAGTACCTCCATAGCCTTAAATTAGTGACAGGATTTAATAACCCAACAAAATCATGGAAATCTGAATTAATATTTTTTTCAAAATATCTAATGGAGGCAGACGGATAAATGTTTCAATATTCAAGTGTGTCCCCCATTTAGAACATTAAGGGCAAAACCCACAGTTTTATTCTTTGTCCCTTAAAAGACAAACTTTATTTTGGTTAAATTCAAACTATGGAATCTGAGATAGGATGATAATGGCTTTACATAGGTTTTTCAGAAAATAAAAATCTGCTTTCTGTAAGATACAAATCAGCTATTAGGTTAATAAGAAATATAAGTAGAATGGGATTTCTCTGCAAACTCAAAAGTAATAGATATGAACCTTTTGTTTTACTTTTCTGATAATCATGATAATAAAAGTTCTTTTTAGAAATTTGGAAAATGGAGAACATTTATGAAGATAAAATTAAAGGATCATAGTCTTGTATGATCAAGTAGTTCAAAGGAACTACTCTTATATTTCTTTCCATTATAATTTTTCATACACATTTTTACTGGAAAAAGAGAGATTTTCCTTTTCATAGGACACAGATTTTCCTTTAGTATTAGAGCAGAACTAGGCATGTAGTAATCTACAGGATGTTCTATTTGTGTTTTACACAATTGGGTTATAGTTTTGGGGCATATGGCTGGCTCAGTCTATGCAACATGAAATTCTTGATCTTGGGGTTGTGCGTTCGAGCCCCACATTGGGTGTAGAGATTACTTTAAGAAAATTGGGTTATAGTTTTGTATTCTGCTTTCTATACCTGAAATGAATTTGCAAACTTTCACCACACTATTAAATACTTTTTATTATTCATGTTTTAAAATGTTATATAATAACCTACTTGATGAATGTGGCATAATATTCAGTTATTGTTGGAAATTCAGAAAATTTACAATTGTTCACTGTTACATATAAATATTTAGTGAGTTTTTTGGACCAATAAAGTTGATGGCATCTTTACCTCATCAAAATAGATCCCCTCCCCTACTCAAAAATAGGGAGAAGAACTTGACCAAAATGACTGATTCCTTTAAAATATTTTATGCAAAATATCAAAATGTCCTTCCAAAAAAAAAAATGTCCTTCCAAAAACATTACAAATTTATACTTTCATTAGCAGACAATGACAGTGTTTATTTCATTATGCCCCCCAAACACTACTTATTATAGTCAGAAAAAGATTTTCAAATTTTACCAATGGCAACATAGTATCTTACTACTATTTGGCTGGAATTTCTTAGTTTACTAGTGGAGTCAAACAGTTTAATTTTGTTAGTCTTTCTGTCGCTTTTATTCTGTGAATAATTTAGGACTTTTACTGATCTTTATATGGTAAGACATTTTTACTTTGTGTGAATATTTTTCTCAAATGGTTAATTTTAATTTCCTTAATGCATATATGACCAGCAGAATTTTACATTTTTATGTAATCAAATGTTTTCTTTAGTTGTTTTTTGTTGACATCCTTGTTTTTAATCCAGAAAATTTTCTCTGGACCTGGTATCTGAGATCTGATATTTTACCTTCTTTCTTCTGTCAGCTCTTACTTTATTTTATTTTTTACAATTAGTTCCTCAAACACTATAATTAATTTTGGTGTAAGGCAAAGATATGCTTTTATTTTCTTTTTATTAATTGAGCAATTATTCTATAGCCATTTGTTAAGCAGCTCTTCCTTTTCAGTGTCAGTAATCTATGATTCCTCCTTTATAATATAATTTCATAAATATATTAGGGTCTATTTGAAAGTTATTGTTTGTCAATAACATTTTTCATGATATCAAGAGAAGTTGTCACTGTAGAGAAATAAATTAATATAAAGAAAATATCCCATTTATAATTCCATTATCTTCATGTAATTTTTCTTTAGAATATATTCATGTGTATATATGTGTATGTATATGTATGCATGTTGAGCATGAATTTTTTATTTTTTATTTTTTATTTATTTATTTATTTTTATTGTTATGTTAATCACCATATATTATATCATTAGTTTTTGGTGCAGTGTTCCATGATTCATTGTTTGTTCATAACACCCAGTGCTCCATGAAGAACGTGCCCTCCTCAATACCCATCACCAGGCTAACCCATCCCCCTACCCCCCTCCCCTCTAGAACCCTCAGTTTGTTTTTCAGAGTCCATCATCTCTCATGGTTCGTCTCCCCCTCTGACATACTCCCCTTTTCTTCCTCTCCTGTTATCTTCTTCTTTTTCTTTTTTCTTAAAATATGTTGTGTTATTTGTTTCAGAAGTACAGATCTGTGATTCAACAGTCTTGCACAATTCACAACGCTCACCGTAGCACATAGCCTCCCCAATGTCTATCACCCAGCCACCCCATCCCTCCCACCCCCAACCACTCCAGTAACACCATGAATTTTTTATTTTTATAAAATTCACATAAAACCACCTACACTATATTGTACCATAATATCCTGTTTCTAAAAATTGTATCATTTTTTTCTCATACTGCAAAATGCAAAGTCACAAATATAAACAGCTCCATATAATTTTATCCTAGGGTTGTATCATAATTTATTTGCCCATTCCTGTAATTTAGGTTGTTATGTTGATAACATTAAATATTGTTTAAAAACTGTTTTGGGGGCACCTGACTGGCTCAGACGGTTAAACATCTGCCTTCGGTTCAGTCATGATCTCAGGGTCCTGGGATCCAGCCCTGTGTTGGGTTCCCTGCTCAACAAGGAGTCTGCTTCTCCCTCTCCCTCTGCTGCTCCCCCTCAACTAATGCTCTCTCTCTCTCAAATAAATAATCTTAAAATAATCCGTTTTAAGTAGATGCTTAACAGCTAAGAAAAGGTTATTTTCACAATATTTTGCTCACTGATTTCCATAATTTTTTGATATTTAGGTGGTCAAGTAAGGGCTCAAGTTTTTGCTATTATGAATGAAACTGCAGCAAAAAATCTTTCTTATAATAGACTGCTGATGGCATTTTGATTGTATATTTAGCATAACTCCACAGATGTACAGTTACTAGGTCATGTACATACACTTTTGGCTAGCTATTCTGTTTTAATCCTGTATTTGTTAAATCTGTGCCAATGCCAAATGGCTTTACCTAATGCTAATTTAGAGGTTCTCTCTCTCTCCCCTTCTCTCTCTCTCTCTCTCTATATATATATATATATACACACACACACACAAACACACATATATAGCCAAGTTCCCTTTTAATACCCTTTTTTTTAAAGATTTTGTTTATTTATTTGACAGAGAGAGACACAGCGAGAGAGGGAACATAAGCAAGGGGAGTGGGAGAGGGAGAAGCAGGCTTCCTGAAGAGCAGGGAGCCCGATGTGGGGCTTGATCCCAAGACCCGGGGATCATGACCTGAGCCAAAGGCAGACGATTAATGACTGAGCCACCCAGGTGCCACCCTAATACCCTTTTTATACAATTTTCTTAGTTTTTCTTACTTTTTTATTCTTATAAAAGAATTTTAGAATCATTTGTCCACATTAAAGTATGTAATTGAAATTATCATTGGACTTTCCTTAAATTTGTAATTTAATTTGTAAAGAAATGAATATTTGTAATTCTGCCTCCTTCTATCTAGATTTGTGGTATCTCCTTCAATTGATTCAAATTTTATTTTATGTCACTCCACAAGGTTTCTTGTTTTTATTTATTTTTATGTAGATCCAGCATGTTTCTTCTTAAAGGAGTATTTTTAGGAATTTTATATATTTTTGTATCTTTGTTTAAATACTATTTTTACTGTAAATACTCTGTTTTTGTGATTTTTTTAGTATGTTTGAATTTTAATCTAATTTTTATATTGTGCTAACTCCTTGATCTATCATTAATGTTAATTAGTATTCTAGTTAGTGATATGACCTATAAGTAATGATAAGTTTGCTTTTTGTGAACAATTATTTTTTTGTTTCATATCTCACAGCACTGAGTAGAAAATCAATAGCAATTTTAAATTATGGTTTTAAATTTCTAATTTTAACTAAAATGCTTCCAGTGTTTACTATTAAACATAATGTTCATGCTAAGAAAATATTTTTTAGATTACCTAGAAAGTTTTTTTTACATGTGAGGAAGAAATGTTATTTTTTTCAAATGACTTTTCAGCATCTTTCAATATGATTGTATAATGTTTTCTTTTGACTTATAGATGTAATAACTTTTATTGATGATAAAAGAGCTAATGCTTATGTACCCACATAAAAGAAATTGGACCCCTATTTTACACTATACACAAAAATCAACTGAGAATATATTAAAGACTTAAACATAAGATCAAAAACTTTAAAATTCGTAGGAGAAAAATTTGCTGACATTGTCCTGACAATGAGTTCATGGACATGACACCAAAAGCATAGGCAATAAAAGGAAAAATAAACAAGTGGGACTATATCAAACTAAAAAGCTTCTCCACAGCATATGGAACAATCAACAGAATGAAAAGGCAACCTATGGAATGGGAGAAAATATTTGCCAAACCAGATATCTGATAAGGAGTTAATATCCAAAATACATAAATAACTCATACAACTCAATAGCAAGAAAATAAACAACCCAATTTAAAAATGGCCAAAGGACCTGAACAGACATTTCTCTATAGAAGACATAAAAACGGCTGACAGGTATATAAAAAAAGACACTCAATGCCAATCAATAATCATCAGGGAAAAGCAAATTGAAACCACAATGAGATATCAACTGATACATGTTAGAAAACTTATTTTATAAAACACACACACAAGGTAACAAGTGTGAAGATATGAAGAAATTGGAACCCTTGCCCATTGTTGGTGGGAATGTAAAATGTATGCATATTATTAATCAGGATTAGGCAAAGGTTTTTATATTTCCTTTCTTTGCTCCTTGTGTATCTCCAGATTATCTAGATTACTCTAACTTCATACAAAAACTAAAAATATTTTCATATTTGCAAGTAATTTGAATTCATTTAATGTGAGTTATATCCTTAAGATTTTAAAATAATTGTAGATGAAAGTTTGGAGCCCATAATCTTTTAAGACTAGTCATATTTGGATTACTTTATACTCTTCTTGAATGGTTATTATTCTTTTCAAACTTTCCATTTTGTTTAGTCTCAATATTGACAATTTATATTTTAAAAAGTGTGGTATTCACATGCAGTTTAAATTTTTTTTCTTGGATTTTTTTCAAACTATTCATTTGAAATTATTTGCTCTTTTCCATATTTCAGAAGACTGCTAGGAAAGGTTTTAATTTTACTAATGTATATATTTGTGTGAGGTTTTTTTAATTTTTAAGATTATTTGTTTATTTATTTGAGAGAGAGAGAGAGCACAAGAGGGTCAGAGGGAGAAGCAGACTCCCCGCTGAGCAGGAAACCCAACACAGACTCGATCCCGGGACTCAGGGATCATGACCTGAGCAGAAGGCAGTTGCTTAACCAACTAAGCCACCCAGGCACCCTTGTGTGAGAGTTTTAAATGCATGAGTTAATATGATTTTTGACTAAAAATGTTCAAACTGAAGGCAGAAACACCCTCAAGTAATACATGGCTAAGAAATGTAGAGAATTTGAGTTGTAAAAATTTGATATTTTGTAAATGAGACAAGATGAGTAACATTTTTTGGAAATTGACTTTACCTGAAAAACAAATTGTGCTCTAAAATAAAGTCTTTTTTGGGGGACCCTAGGTGGCTCAGTCAGTTAGGCATCTACTTTCAACTCAGGTTATGATTCCAGGGTCCTGGGATTAAGCCCCATGTCAGGTTCCCTGCTCAGCAGGGAGTCTGCTTCTCCCTCTCACTCTGCCACACCCCCCCACTTGTGTTCTCTCTCTGTGTCAAATAAATAAAATCTTTTAAAAATAAATAAATAAATAAATAAATAAATAAATAAAGTCTTTTTTTTAGGGCTGGGAGGAGAATACTGGAGAGAAAAGTATGCAAGTTTCTTTTTTTTTTTAGTTAAGTTATTATTTAATGAATTTGTTGATTGTGTGTTAATGCATGTATCTGGTTTTAGAGAAATGATTTGAAAGTATGAATTTAAACAAATATGTATCAATTTGATATTTGAATTCTTATCTAGACTAGTACATTAAAGGTTATTCTGGTGTAAGAAATTGACCTATTTCCTCAACAGTATGATGGTAGATTAAAAATAAATTACTCTGAAATCTTTACTACTTTGGTCTGGAGGAATTGTTCTGGGTTGCAAAATGTATGAATCTGAAGAACACCAAGATAATAGCCCAGAGCAAGTTAAATTAAACTAAACAACACTCACACAATGTGTAAAATATACTTGAATTGTAATTAATCATTCTGTCTCTGATTATACATAATTAATTCCTTTTTTGGATGAAGGTATGAACTGGCATGTTATCTTTACTTTTAATAATGTAAATATATTGTATTTAGTCTTTTGTATTAGCCAGTATAAGCTAATAGATATAATTACATTTGGGTATTATAGGTTTTATGACATATTTTTTATAGGCAATACTGAGATATATAACCATGTGATATTTTGAATGGGCTTTTGAATGTAAGCTGTCTCAGCAAAACTATAATCTTTTATAATTTATTTTATTTTACACTATTGAATTTTACATTTTCAGTCTAGTCAATTGAATTCTTTACAGGTATAATTTCATTAAACAAGAAATTGATTAAATTTAAGCTTTATGGAAGTAAAATTGGAAATAAATTGAATGATATTAATTCTAATTGAAAATAGTCCACTGTTCTGAAATTAATTTATTTGGTGATGTCATTTCTGGGGATAGAAACTGTCATTGGTAAATGTGGTCATTATTATGATATTTCATGTTATGCTGATTGGTGGTGACATCTTTTCATAAGTAAATCACTGGTAATAAAATTCTTGGGCTGGCTTTCAAGTGCAAGAATATAATACAGGGAAGCCAGTATATGGCATATTTAACCCATATGAATGATTGCATTTATACCCAGAAAGCAATTACAGTCATTTGGAAAGTTAGAGCAATTATAAGCTAAATATGTGGGTATTATATTCAGATCTGAAAAAAGAAATCCTAGGACAGAACAATGGCAGTAAATTTGACCAAAGGCAAATGCTATCTCCTCTCTAAAGTTTACCATGGCATCCTCCCTCCCCGCCATTTTTCACATTTCTATTGTATTGTCACTATATGTTTACTTGTATTTGTCTTTTCTACTAGCTTGATGAGGTTTGAAGGGGAAAGATCTTGTCTTAATTACACTGGTACCACTGTGTCATCATCTAGAACATTGCATTTGTTCCAGAACTCAGGCAAATGACAGATAAATGTGTTTTTTTTAATGGTGTGATTTAAACTGCATCATGGAATGAATTGGGAATAAAAAAAGGTGAAATAATAAGCAAATTCTTAAAAAAGTAAAATGAATGAAGAAAACCTCAAATTCCATTGAAGAATGTAGCAACTTTAGGGTTGTTTAAAACTCACGTCCTTTGAGATTTTGTCCTTCCTCTCAAATTTATATCAAAATGACTGACACATTGAAGAGCAAATCTACCTGTAATATATTTTGTCAAGTGTAGGACTCACACTCAGTAACTGCTGTGGGGACCCACTTGGAACCCCAGAGTTAGTGTGCAGATTATTTTCAACTGAACACATTTCAGAATCCACTGATGCAGAAAGAAGCTTTCTCAGAATTTCCTTATCTGACTAAAAGTAGAAACTTATAGGAAATGAGGCTGCCATAAATTCCCTCTCTGGAGTGGGTCTACTCCCAGGAGAGAGAACAAGAATAAACCTATCATAAATCCCCTCTTTGGGGGAGTTTCATAGCCATGAAGGAGTAGGAAAGACCACTTGCACCTGCATAAACAAATAGTATCACAAACTTTCTTATTTCCCATTTGTTGTCTAAAAATTAGTCTTCCCTAAAGAAACCTTATTTGTTCTTCCCATAGAAGATTTTTGTCCCCACCCCCTCTCCTCCAAGCCTCTAACTTTAACTATTTGGCAAGTTAGCTACTTCTTTTGTTAACTGCTATAAGCATATGAATGAATGAACTATCTTTCATTGGTTTAATTAGCAAGCACCCAGATACCAAACTGAAGAAGGTGGAGTAAAACATCATTGACCTGGAAGATATTTGGGTAGTCAAATATTCACATGGTGACAATGAGACAACACCCAAAGGAAACTGAAGTGGCTATTGAGATATTATAAAATCTAAATCACATAAATTTCTCATTTACTAAAATATTTAAGTCAGATAACCCCATGTGGGAGAGCCTGATTTTGGTCAAAGAATTTTGTATTGGGAATAGTGTTGAGGACATAGTTAACTGTAGTGTGAATATGACTGAATGAGTGTAAATTCATATCCTAATTGACACCTGTGAGGCTGCTGTTTATTAGCCCAATGTCAACCCACTTTAATTTTGTGAAGCCCAGGACGTCTTTGTATAAGTCAGGTCATGTTAGTTAAGGGCAGTAGTTCCTAGAGTAAGAGAAATGGGCACTTTGGGAGGAATGTGAACAACTTAGAACCAATCATATTTTGTTTGGTAAATGTTGCTCCCATTGTTCTAGTGCATTGAAAAATGATCTTATACATGGAAGTTTACTACTAAGTTGAAGTTCACTACTAAATAGAAAGATACTCAGTAAGTAGAATGGATAATCCTTGGATCTCTTGGTGGTCTTGTTAAAAGTATTATAACTGCTATTATCATTTCTAAACTGATTCTAATAATCCATATTGGGAAATTGTTAGGTTTAATAACTGTTCACAGAATTACCGAAGATGAAGAAATCCTAATTATATGAGTAAACATAGTTTTTAGGTAACTATTTATAGTATTACATTTGATATATCAGATGACACTGGAGGAAAGTTAAAAATGTAACTGAGCTTATTATGAGATTTAATTCGTGTGAGTAAACAGAGAACTTTGGCCTTCCAGGAAAATGTTATCCAAGCAGCTTGTCAGAAAGATGTAATTTGACAGGAAACTCTAAGCCACTAGAAGACAAGTTTAAAAAAGTATAGCATCAATATGAATGTTCTTAGGTTGATGATATCCTGAGGGTAGGAAACAGCTTCTGCCATCATGACTCCTTTCACTTCTTCACCTGGCATTTTATGACTCACTTACATTTATTTGAATTGGATTTAGGTCCTAATGGTTTCACAAATCTAAAGTTACTGTTTAAAGAAGACTCTATTCCTTTATCTCTATGAGAGATTGTACACCAAGAACAATTAGGTTGAGGAAATGTATTTAAAAGTACCCAGAATTTAAAAATCAAACAACAAAAACTTTACCTGAAGCCTTACTACCTTTTTTTATGTAATCCTTTAATCAGCCCAAGAACAATTATATATTTAATTTTATGCAACATTTCAGGGTAGTTTAATACTTTAATTGGCAATTACACATGGAAAAAATTACAAAAGTAATTAAGGATATTCAGATAATTAAAAGCATTAAGAGGTATTAAATGTGAAAAAACAGATTTTTAATTAAACCTTTCAAGTTTTTTTCTTTTCAAGATCTTCTGTACTAAAAAAAAGATAGTAACAGTTTTATTTGAATCAGTTATGCTAGAAATAGCACAAGTTGAGTATTAGACATTTTTTAAGTAAGCTGGCTATAATCTTTTGTATTCACTTAAAGTTTTTTTTATTCCTGACTTATTAAAAATGTTTTAGTGAGATGAGCCTTCATATGCTAATAATAAATGTTTTACTGGCAGTGAAGGAAGTCAGAGGCCCAAATGTTTAGCTTAAAAATTTCCCAAGGAGGGCGCCTGGGTGGCTCAGTTGGTTAGGCGACTGCCTTCGGCTCAGGTCATAATCCTGGAGTTCCGGGATCGAGTCCCACATTGGGGTCCCTGCTCAGCAGGGAGTCTGCTTCTCCCTCTGACCCTCTTCCCTCTCGTGCTCTCTATCTCTCATTCTCTCTCTCTCTCAAATAAATAAATAAAATCTTAAAAAAAATTTCCCAAGGAGAATACCTACAGGAAAGATGGTACTGAATAAGTTGACCACAGTGTTCTTTTTGTAGGGAAGTTGGGGAATCCCATCTATGCAGCAGTGCAAGGAAGATAGAAGACTGGAGTGCTACACTTTGGAAGTAGCTGCCAAATGCTAATAGAATAGCCACAGTAGTAAGTCAAAGTAAGTTTAGATGAAGAAGGGAAAACTTCATTCTCTTCTGAGCAAGATGAGGCTGATGGAAAAGGATATCTGTGGGCCTATTGAAGGAAATGTTTTTTAAGTTTACAGTCCTCACAGTTTCTTCAACTGCAGGTGGAGGTGATGAGAGGTGCAGGCGCAGGTGAGGGAGCTGTGAACTAAATTTAAAGTGTCAACAAATTTTTTCTTTCCATCGGTAAACTGAAATTTGGTGTATGCTGCCTTTACAAAAATAAAAACAAAAGCAAAATCAAAATCATCGTCATTTGGAGAAGGAATCCAAAAGGATTTGGGAGATGAACATGGTCCCATGAAAAGAACTATTCTGTCACATCTATTGCTCTTAGAAAAAAAGTTAAATATTAAAGTTAGTAACTCAAAATCACCTCTTTTCTCGTTGCACTATTTAACAACTTTCATTAATATGCTCCAAATACATGAGATTTAACTGTTGCCTAATATTCCACCCGAGTAATATACCATAATTTACTTAACCATTTCACTATAGTTGGAGATTTAGGTTCTTTCATATATCACATATGATGAACAGTTTTGTTTACCAATCTTTGCCCACATGTCTGATAATTTCCTTAAGGTTGATTTCTAAAATTTTAGTTGCTAGACAAAAGCAGGGAATATTTTAAAATACTTTATAAGGATTTACTAACTTACATTTGCACCAACATAGCTTGAAAATGCTCATCAGTTTGAACCAAATACTATATGTTACACATTTTTTATTATTGCTAATTTGATAAGCAAAGAGTTATTGTTGTTTTTATTTGTTTGATGATTGAGGAGGTTACAGAAAGAATTTCGGGGCACCGGGGTGGCTTAGTTGGTTAAGCATCTGCCTTTGGTTCAGGTTATGATCCCAGGGTCCTGGGATTGAGTTCCACATCAGGCTCCCTGCTCAGCAAGGAGTCTGCTTCTCCCTTTCCTTCTGCCTGCCGTTCTGCCTGCTTGTATGTACTCTCTCTCTAATAAATAAATAAAATCTTTTAAAAAAAGAATATAAAAGAGAATAGGATAAAATGTAGAACAAGTTGCATATTTTGTTTTAGCTCTATTTATTCATCATTGGTTTATGACATATATTGAATTTCTACGTCATTTTTTTGAATCTTGAATCAGTATATGTAAATCATACTAAGTTAGAGTCTTTAAGAAACTCAGTCTATTTGTCGATACAGGTATGTAAACAAGTAATTATAGCACATTGAGATCACTGCCAAAAATATGTGGAAAGTTCTTTGAGAACACAGAAGAAGAAAACAATAACTGAGCACAGATTATGGAGAGATTAGGCTTCATAGAAATAGTAGCATTTGAATTTAGTCTTGGAGGCTGAGATTGTTGATGTACAAGTGTAGGAGGGAAAGGATGTTCCAGAATAAAAAAGAGAATGTATAAATTCTGGAAGTATGAAGGAAATGGTGTGTTCAGAGAACTGCAAAGAAGTCAGGATGAGTAGATTATGGAGTTCCTTTTGGTGAGAGATCATGAATTTTAAAAGGTGAATTATGATCAGATAGTGAAAGATAAGCCTCTTAAACTCTGAACCTCAACATAACATGTTAACTAGGGCAAGTGTTTCTACTATATATTTCCATAACCTCATGAGCATCCATTTTATAACAGTTGCCACATTTTAATTGCTTTTTAGTTTCACTCACTTTAGATTCTAACATCCATGAAGGCAAGGAGTGTGTCTGTCAGAGTCACCATCAAATCTCTAGTTCCTAGCACAATGCCTATTAAATAAATGAATGAATAAATGGACTTCATAATGTAGGGATCAAGGATTTATTGAGGCAAGGATTTATTAAAGTAAATGAAAAACTATATATAAAATTAATCATAAAAAAATATATTCATATATTATTATGGTAGGTTGAAGAGTGGCTGCCAAAAAGATATATCCAACTCCTAACGCTCCGAGGCACCTGTAAATGTGAACCTATTTGGAAATAAGGTCTTTGTAGGTGTACTTAAATTAAGGATATCAAGATGAGATCATACTAGATTTAAGATGGGTTTAAAATCGAAGGACAGGAGTCTTTATGAGAGAAAGGAGAGAAAATTGAGACATAGGCACATGGGGAGAAGGCCATATGAAGATGGAGGCCAAGATTGGAGTTATGCTGCCAATAACCAAGGAATGCTTGGAGCCACCCAAGGATGGAAGAAGCAAGGGAATATTCTTCCCTAGAGTCTTCAGAGGAAGCATGGCCCTACCAACACAATGATTTTTGTCTTCTGACCTCTAGAACTATAGGAGAAAAAATTTCTGTTGTTTTATGTCACCTAGTTTGTGGTAACTTGTTACAGTAGCCCTAGGAAACTAATACAGATACATAATATATAATATTATATATATATATATATATAGTGAATTAGGGGGCTACAGGGGAGAAGCAGAAGGAGAGGGACAAGCAGACTCCATGCAGAGCACAGAGCCTTCACGAAGCTCGATCTCACGACCAAGAGATCATGACCTGAGCGAAAATCAAGAGTCAGATGATTAACCAACTGAGCCACCCAAGCTCCCCAGCAGACTGAAAGTCTTTAGCAAGGGAATATATCTTATATATTCAGAAGTTTAAACTTATAGATATGTTGGATTTGTGGGAGGGAGAGTCTGTAACTGAGAGAAGATAAAGATGAGTCCCAAATTTCTCACACAAGCCAATTGGTTGACTGATAATTAACAAATAAAATGCAAGGGAAATCATGGAATACTTCTCAGAGAGAGGTATTCTTTGTTATCTGTGGCCCGAGAAATATCTTCTCCCTTAGTTTAGTTGTTAGATACTTTTACAGAGATATCATAATATTCTGGAACTAATAAGTCTCCTGATTTTTGCCTAGGGACTGTGTGTGGATGTTGGAGGGCACTTTTAACACTTAGCCAAAAAGTTGATAACTGTTCTTTAGCCCTTATTTCCTGCTTATACAGAATCTTGGGGTCTGCCTGAGGTGAAGATTTCACACTTTCTCAGGTCTTTCTTGAGTATGTACATAATAACCATGATATGCTTGCAGTTCTATATGTAAGCATGGCCTTCTAGATTTCCAGGAATATGTCTGAACTTTTCAAAGACTTATAGAGACAAACTAATTCCCTAGCTTTTCCTTTTAAGGTTTTTGGTTAACCTGTTCTGTGTCCCAACTGTTATCACTGCTTCAGGCAGTCATGAATTTAATCAATTGCCTGTAATTATTTTTCACAAACTCCCCTTAGGAAAAGATTTTTTATTCCTGGTGACCTCCAAGTCAGGTCAAATAAAGCAGTCTTACAGGTAGGATCTTCCAGAGAAACACCAGACAGGTCAAATAATGTGAATTCTTTTGAAATGAGGCTCTGAAGGATTCCAACTCCATTCTGCACCTTCTGATGATTGCAAGGCTGTGAGTTTTCATGATGATTTCATGGTAATTGTGAACTGTTAGTTCTCAGAGCTAGTGAAAATCTAGAGTTGGGTATTAAAATAGGGCAAGCTAAAATGCCACAAAACTTGCTGCTTGTACTGAGATTCATCTTTTTTCCTTAAATAAACTCTCCCTAAATTGCTGCAAATGTTTGGTCAATTTCCAGAGTTCTGAAAAAGTTATTTCTGATAATCTTTGCCAGTTGTTCCAATACTTTTAAGGAGGAGAGAATTTTAGAAGGTTCTTACTCTCCCATTTTTGCTGACATTAATCTATGCCAGTTCTCATCTCACATTTACATTTGATTAGATTTTTATATTAATTGCAATATCCAATTATTGTTTTTATTTTTATTATTGCATGTGTACTTAGGTAATATGGTTCTAAGTAATATGGCCAGATTTTCAAAGGCTAAGTCTCTTTAGTAGAAATAGTTTGGAGTATAAAGATCTTTTTAGTCTTCTTCAGCAGTGACCTTGCTCCCAATTCAGACCCTTACTATGTACATATGTCAAAATCTATCTTTAAAACTGCTTTTTATTTACAACTTCTGAAAGTTTCTTGATTGTATATAGTAGCAGTTGAATGACATTTTAGCTATTGTTCTTATTAAATATATCAAAGAAGTCCTCACAGTAGTTTTTCTTTTGAACAAAAAAATCCAATCTTCTTCATTCCCTCTAAAAGAAATCCATCACTGGATAAAAGAATTACTAAGATTGCTAGCTGGGCAAAATCATAGTTACTATAACAAGAAATAATAAAATAGAAAAAATGCCTCATGTCAACATCATAGAAAAAGACAAGCTAGAATTACTCATATTTTTTAACATAGCTGTACCTTCTGTATTAAACATCACAGTTCTACAATGAATAATAGATTTTCCTATGTGTTTTCATCTCTTAGGAAAAATAAATGAATAGGTTAGTCAATACATGTAGCTAAAATGAAGGTAAACAATTGACTTTTAATTATTTGTATGTGGATAATCCATACAAAGTTTTTCTTCACTTGTATTTCTCAATATTTCTCACTGTTCTCTTGAGTTACTAACACTAGGGAAGAAAACTCTGGGTGGAATGTCTGAATATGATATTCAAACATCCTAAAGTCAAATATAATTGGTTTGGGATTAACTGTTATTCTATAATACTATGCTATCTACCTCTCATTAGAATATTTGTACATTATGTACATAAAGGCAAAAAATTATTTCAACAATAGCATTTTATTGTTACATTTATATATTCATACTTAATATCACTCAGCTAATTTTAAAATCATAGATATTTCTTCATGAAAGGGACTATGGAGATGAAATCCATATATCTCTTACCCTATCTCCATTAGTCAGTGCTTCAATCTAAACATTTTCTCTGGATCTTCCTTCTACCTGCTTGCTTTAATATAAACCTGACTCTCTCAAGAAGATACCACTTCTCGCACATTCTTGTTAAGTGTTAAATGTTTATTCTTCAATGTCCAAAAATTTGGGGGTTAAGAGTTAGTGTCCTACTCCTACCACTTTGAAATAATTGTTACCTTCGTATCTTACCTTCTTGTTAAATAATTATTTTACCTTCTTGTTGAAGCAAATAAACAAAAGTCACACAAAACCATTTCATTGAAGGTGCATCCTCAAAGACCTGGATTTTTGCTGGGGTTTCCAGTTCAGCAGTGCCTCATTTTGTATAAGTCTTAGGTCTAATTTTTGATTTTTGTTGGGATTGGCCATTTTTCCCTGAAGTTTTCTCTTCCTGGGCAGCCCGTATTTCACTTACCACACTTGTTTCAACTATTTAATTTTTGTGGCCCTTCGGCATTTCTCTTTCTTGAAAGATCAACAATGTACTTGAAAGTATATTTCTTATATTTTGAACAACATCTATGTGTTTTAAAAAACTGGAATTTTCTTTTCTTTTCTTTTCTTTTTTTTGTTCGGCTTATCTAGTTCACTGTTCTGTCGTAAGCATAAATAAGAACTTTTTATTTGTATTTTTAATTTAATGCTGTCATGTACTATTTGGATTTTTTTAATCTTGTGCCCTTTTATTATTTTATAATACATACATACATACATGCATGCATATATACATGATTACATATAATGAAAATCAACCCAATTTATGCCACAAAGATTTAATGATTCTGATACTGAAATATTCATTTAATACTATGCCTGTTCCAAATGAAAGTGTATGTGTTCACACACACACCCCCCAGGAAAAATTCAGATTATTTATTGGTGAAACACTAAATATATGCCCTTAAATCAGGAACAAAGTATGTCTGCTATTATAATTGTTTTATAATGTTTCAAGACAGTAATACAAGCATTCTTAGACTTCTACAGATGATGTAAATATTCTATCAGAATTTTAAGTTTAGCTTCAAAACAAACCTTGATTCAATTGAGTTAATTAATCTTTGTTATTTGTTATTTAACATTGTCACCATTTTAATGCTTCCAACATCTCAGACCTGTTATATATTTCTCTGTCTTAGCAATTAACTCTAATGTGTATGGTATGCTCATTTTCTACTCTTTGTTGCCATGATGGAGGAAAGCCACTGTGGCCTGACATTGACGGCCGTTATGTAGAAATTGATGCTTGAATGAGTCAATAGCATTATAAAAATATTTCGACATCAAGTAAGACATAGATGATGATTTTTTAATTTGCTTTGCTCACACCTCAAGAATGATGCTTTTCAGTATATATGCTATTATTGATTTTTTTAATTTATAATCTTAAAAATTCTAAATTTTGTTTCTATGGTGAGAGATATCATGTTGGCACTGGGAATGTATACTGTAAAGTGATGTGTTATTTTATTAAAATTTTGCTATATGCTTAAAGAGTACATGGGATCTCTATTATTTCTTAAAACTGCATGCAAATCTACAGTTATCTTAAATGTTTTAAAATAATTTTTAAAAATGAATATGACAATTCTCTAAGACTTGACAAGACTTTATTTTCTCCAAATATTTTCCCCAAACTGAATAAATTAGGTTATACATGTGAAAAAAATTTAAAAAAATAAAATTTTGCTATATGCTATTTAAAAATACTTTTTTCATTAAAATTCTTGCTGGCTTATTTCATGTCCCTAGTAACCACACCTACCACTTCATAAACCCATGTTCTAGATCCATTCTTTGCTCTGGATATTGTAGTTTCTTTATACCTTATGTGAAATTTTAGTTGCACATTTTTAAAAGATATGAAGAACTGGTGATTTTTTCAGAAAATAATAGAAATAATTGGTATAATAGGTGATATATTGTATTGGGAATGTTAATGGAATTAGGTTGTTTAGCTTACAGAATGAAGGGTTTATGGACTGGTTAGATAGCAATCCCCAAATATTGTAAAAAGCTTCTAAGAAAAAAATATTGAAAAATAATGTACATGCATTATCAAACAAGAAGAGATTCACTTAAGTGGAAATAGGAAATATGATTTTCAGACAAACAGAAAAGATTGATGAAATACTGAAATGCATTATATGCTTCTTGAGAGCTTCAAGACAGTAGACAATCATCCATCTTGAATGGTTGAACCTAAAGGAAGCAGGATTAGCCAGATAATGCCACAGTTTATCTCTCTCATTTTGTGAATTCCTACATGGCTGATCTTATCAATAGGTGATTCTAGCAGTTGGAAAAGGCCCCTTTTGGCATCCACATATTTGTTAGCTTGGGATGAGATGTTTTCACCCTCCCTAAGCATGGATAATTTTGATTCATTAAGAATGAAGGAACAAATCTTCCTCATGGGATGGAGGATATTTCATCCTCCCCTTTTTCCCTTGGGTATTATTTCTAACAGTTTCAATATTAAACAAGATTAGCTGTGAAACAACTCTCTGACCTTTGTTGGATGTTTGACCTACACTGATATCACCAGTGATGTATACATGAAAAAAATCTACACCACAAACTTATAGAATTCTGTTATGCTCAGAATATGTCCCAGCTATTTGATGATAAAGCCATTGTTCACTAATACACAGAATAGGTCAGAGGTTAAAATGTCTATATGCCAAATTGGCTATAGTTCAAAAGTATATTCCATGCAATGTGATATTCTTGCACCTGCCCTTACCCTGCATCCACCTAGTGCCATAGCTGGGAAAAGCTATATTTGAAAACATTTCCATACTGAAATAATATTTATGGGCAAAGACTGGTTATCATACATATTTTTATAATGCTATAAAATCTGTTCATAGAGCATAACAACTTTTCTGACAAACTATCGGACAATTTTTTTTTGCTTTGCTTTTTGTATTTTTATGTTTTTGGCCTCTGGTTTTTAAATATTTTTGGTATTCCTGGCCAGTACAATTCATATTGTCCATAACTTTTTAATGCATGTATCTCATATAGTATCTGAAATACCATTCCTAAAAAGCACACTGACATATTAAGGCATGTCAACCTAGAGGCGCCTGGGTGGCCCAGTTGGTTAAGTATCTGCCTTCAGCTCAGGTCATTCCTAGGGTCCTGGGATCAAGCCTCATATCTGAGCAGGGGGTCTGTTTCTCCCTCTCCCTCTGTGCTCACTCTCTTCTCTCTTTCTCTCAAGTAAATAAATAAAAATCTTAAAAAAAAAGACATGCTAACCTAGATTTTTCTACAGAAGGTGAAATTAGTATATCTTAACTGTGTAAAACAAGAAAAGGATGATATTAAAAATTCTGATGGAGTCAAATATTGAGTTGCTAAAATTTAAAGGAGCTGTGATTGGAGTAGATAGGAAAGTGGTATTTAATGAAAATATGTTTAACTTTGCCATCCCCAAATCTTCCCACAATGCATTGCGTCTGGCATATTGAAGTCAATAGGACAAGTTGACCCATGTGAAGGACTAAAGGTCCTATATAAATGTACTAAGAATAACAAGCTTTGACATTATAAATGTTCTCCTTATGAACAAACATTCCAAAATAAGAGTTTATAAAATATATAAGCTGGGGAGTAAATACATAAGGATTTGCTGCATGGGGCGCCTGGGTGGCTCAGTCCTTGGGTCTGCCTTCAGCTCAGGTCCTGATCCCAGTGTCCTGGGATGGAGCCCTGCATCGGGCTCCCTGCTCAGTGGGAAGTCTGCTTCTCCCTCTCCCACTCCCCCTGCTTGTGTTCCCTCTCTCACTGTCTCTCTTTCTGTCAAATATATAAATAAATAAAATCTTTAAAAAAATAAGGATTTGTTGCAGAGCTCCTTTCAGTAGTGAAATGAATTTACATAAGGTATTGCTTAGAGATTTGATTATGGCAAGCAGTTAACATTAATAGTTTATTAAAGATTCTTCTGATATGAAAATGCATTGCAAACAAAATTCTAAAGTGGGTCAAAGGAAAACAAGATTTTTTTTTTCAAAAAAGCAGGTGCTTCAGAACTTATATGTGGTGTGTGGAAGGTTGTACTTTATTCAACAGCTACACATATCTAGAATTTAGAATCATGTGAAATGGTGTAAGTTTTAGGAATTTCATTGGTTTACCACTAATCATGGGAGTCAGGAAATAAGCCTTTTTGGAATGACATAACAAGGGGGGGCAATAAGGTAAGAATAAGTAGGAGCAACTAGGGATCAGAAGTTTTTAGCCTTTTCAAATTGTGCCTGGTGAAATGTTAACAGAAAGAACTTTGATGATTTCAATTCAAATATCCCACTTCTTGTCTCTGTTTCCAAGATCTAACTTTTTCTCACTGCAGCAAGGATAATCTTTTCCAAACATTGCTTATACCAGATTACACTCGCATAAACATCTACAGATGAACCTCACACTAAATTCCTCAAGCTTGACTTAAATTTCCCTTTAATATATCTATCACTTTAATTTATTTTGATACCACATACAAGGAATACAAATATATTGTACCCTCCCACGTAAAACTCCTTATTACATAACTATATTATTATCTGCCCTCACTGCATTTTCTGTGAACATTTGTCATTACTTTTGGGTGTTTATTATCTGAACTCCCATGTTGATGAATTTCTTACCTTATGAATATTGGCAGGAGAGAGAGGCCACATCACACTATAGAAACTGAAAAAGTTTACCTTCTTCTCCAACCTACCTTTTAGGGGGTAGGCATCTGACTAGGTTTGTCACCCACCTAAGTTTTGAATTTGGTGTTATTCCCACTGCTTTTGTCTCTCACCAATAGAATGCATTCTCCATTATATCTTAGCTCCTTTTTTACCTGCTCATTACCTAAGCCTGTTTTTTTTTTCATTTTTGTTTTGATTTTATGAGATATCAAATAGATTCAATAAAATATGTTTTTTCCTAAATTATCCTAAAACAGTTTTGGTTGCCTGCAATTAAATACCTTAACCATGTTATCTTGTATACCTGGTCTTGTGGTTTTGTTTTGTTTTTGAGGTTTCAGTTAAAAGCCTTTATTAAGATATGTTGAATAGTTTTCCCCTTCCAAAGTATGTACTACTTTTTAACAAAGGAAAATATCCACAGTCCAGAAAGATAATGTCTTAATTGCAGGGATTCAGGCATTTATATGAAAGTTTGTGGAGGAACTAATTTGAGGCAGAGGGGCATTCCCACATTACTTTGAAATCAACAATTAAGAGGTGATTACTTCCTGCACAGCCATTTCCAGGCACAGCAGATATCACAGCATCCACAATTTTTCACAATTCTTGGGATTGCTGTACAGATTTTCCCTTAAATGTGTATCTAACTTGTTTTTTAATTGTAAATGGATTATGTCCTGAAAAGAAGTTTAAAAACAGGTAAAGCCTGTTTCAAATCAATATATTTGATGATATTTTATTACATTTTCTTATGGATATTATAAGATTGTGATCATGCTATACATTCAATTTTGCTTATTGTTCTTTCTTTACTTAGCACTATATACAAAAGATTTTTCATCTAAAGTTACAAGTAGTAAGAGAACCAAAATTAATAATAAGCCACTCTGGTTTTGTTCACTACAACCACTCTTGAATGGAACACTCAGGTTTTATTTGCTCTGTAAGAGAGCAAACTAACTCTAATAGTTATCTAAGAAAAATAAATAGCAAAGTGAGTCAGAATCTTGCTTCATACAACCAGTGAAACATGAGAAGTCCAAAGAGATGCATGACTGACAGTCTTGTTCCAGGGACTCTTGTACAATCCTACAAAATCAAGGGCTTTCTTGACTATTTTCCACAGGACAGTGAAGTCTTCATCTGGAAGCATAAGGATTTGAAAACACACCAGGATGTAATAGTATAGCAAGATTTGGGCCTTTTCATTCCCAAGAGATAAGTTATTTATCTTATAAACAAGAACTGGAAGAGATCATGGGGTATTCTCTAGCCTTTATGGTTTATATTATACTGTCAGAAAGGAAGAATCTCCTCTGCCCTTCAAAGTCCTTCTAGCTGTACTAAGAATCAAATTGATGTCAGACAGGTTAACAGGAAAAAAATCTAATTTAATTTTGTATAGATACAAAATTCCAAAGATAGTCAAAATGAAGTATTACATGTTATCCTGAACTAAGGAGAAGGGGGTAGGAGTTTGGGACTTCAAAGGGAAGGAATGCAATTCACAGGAAAATGAAAAAGAGTAGATGTTTGGTCAACAAATGTTTGCTGGGCCATTCAAAAGCAATGAAACATGGAGGACTTTGACAAACAGGCCTTTCTAGGTTCCTTCCTGTCTACCATACCTAGTTCATATTATAATGTGGTTTTCTATGGTGATAGCTCTCTTCCTAGAGCAGATCCTCCATCCATATCTTTTTTAGGCAGTTGAGGGGGAGGTCAAGAGTTTTTCCTGAACCTGCTGGGTTTTGATTGCTTTTAACTCAAAATAATCTGCATGTCAAAGTGACCCATCTTGGGGAGGTCTTCTCTTGGCCCCTAAAGAACCATGAGAATTTTTACATGCATGTGAATTTGCAAACCTCTCTGTAATTTTAAGAAACTCATGTATCAATGCCCTAATTAAGGAAAAAATACAATTGTCTTCACTGACAGTCAACTTAGGCATTAAGTAAAAGGAGGGAGTTTTTGTGAATGGAGAGGAGCAGAGACCAGGCCATGCCCATAATGATTGACCATTGACAAACTCTTAGGCTAAGACAGGAGACTGTCTTGATTTTCTACTTGGATATTTGAAACAGTTAAACATACAGTAAAGAAACCTCATTATTAAAAGGTTGAGAAATCAGGATGGCTATTATCTAATTCTTGCTAAATATTATCCTAAATAGAAAATAAAAGAGCTTTGGGAGTTCTCTTTTGACCAAAGTCTGTCTCTGAAATTCTCATTCACTGCCTTATAAAAAGAATCTGTTCATTCAGGGCCAGCTGTAAAAGGGGGGAAAAAGCCTTTTTCTCCTAACATTTTGGCCAAAATTTCCTCTGAAACATCTTAAACATTTACCTCAAAATGCTAGGGATATTCTTTTCTGTTTTTTTTTTTTTTAACTTCGTTGAGGCATGACTGACAAATATAATTGTATATATTTAAAAGTATACAATGTAATGATTTGGTATATGTATGCATTGTAAAATGATTACCAAGATAAGATAATTAACATGTCCATCACCTCACATAGTTAACTCTGTGTGTGTGTGTGTGTGTGTGTGTGGTGAGAATGTTTAAGATTTACTCTCAGTAACTTTCAAGTATATATATATATATATATATATATATATGTTATTCACTATAGCCACCATGCTCTACATTAGATCCTCACAACATATTCTTCTTATTAACTGAAAATTTGTATCCTTTCTAAATATCCCAAATTTCTGTTTAAAAATCTACTATGGGACTGTCACTCTCATCATTATGCTTCTTTAAACTATTTAGCATATGCCTTTTATTTGAATAGTAATTCTACTTTGTTTGGAATGGTAATTCCAATTTTAAAAATGTGTTAAATGGTGAAGTAACATTTAGTGAATTCCCATTAACTGTCTAGGACTGTGGAAATAATATTATCTCATTTAATCCCCAAAACCAGTTATTATAATTACCCTTATTCCATAAGTGAAGAGATTGAGATTCAGGGGGAAAGTAACTCGCTCAGAGTCACACAGCAGACATATGTTGGGGTTGGGACTCTCACTCAAACCTGTCTTACTCCAATATTGATATTCTTTTATCAAACCATTCACTCTCCAGTGGAAAATAGTTTTTCTTTCTCATGGTCCTAAAAAGACTTGTTTTACAATTTTAAACATTGTTCCTGGCTCTTTAAACAAGAAACTAGAAAGTAACACTTCACCAGAAATCCTAGTTTAAGGTTGTTCTATATAGCAATGTCTCTTATTTTGTGATGATTTAAGTTTCTCCTACCCCAATTCTGTGTCTTTCTTGTGATCCAGTGATTATAACTGTATGTAATATTCCAGGTCCTGATGTTCTGTAGTTTTGAAACACAGGATATGTGTTGGTTTCCTCTGTATAAGAAACTGTCAATAATAACTTTCAAATCCTTATGCTGAGATTTAATGGATATTTCAGAGCCAATCATTTAAATGTGGTTCAGATTAATTTTTCCTAAATGCATATGAACCATTTGGAGTCCAAAGGAAGTTGGGCAATTTTGTAAAACCTGCTTCATACTATTCATCTGCCAAGTGGCTTCGTCATGTTAACTAGAAACTTTTGCATTAAGCTGAACTGTAATTCTTAATTTAGCTGTTAAGACAGTACACGCAAACATATTTATAAAAGCAAACAAAAAGAAAGAAGACATTTACAAGTATCACAATATGTCATCATTTCATATATTTATACAGTAAGCATTCTTAATTCTACAGAAATATCTTTTGTGAGACAAACAAATCTGGAGTCATGCAGCGTCAGAAGAGCACAATTTTCTTCCTGTTTGTTTGTGAGAAAATATTAAGCTAGTAGAACACTGAATTTGCTCATCAGGGGCAACTTTAAGATCTTTCATTGAAATATTTCCCTCTTTCTTTGATGCAAGATCCAGTTATCATTTATTCTTTAGTGTAGCAAGCAACCAGATTCAACTAAAGAGTTAGAGGGGGAAATTGATGTCCAGGTAGATATTTAATCAGCTGAGTCAAAACTTCTGCATAGCTTTATCTACATAAGAGGATAATAAAACAGCCTCCAAATAGTATTAAAATCAGAAAGTTAAAGTTTTTAAGGTAAACATATTTGTTGCTTTTAGAATATGGATGTGTTAATATCATTTTTTTTCTGGATGGTACAAAACAGCAAACTCTGGTTCTTTACCATAATTAATTAGGGATTCCAGAGCACAATGGGGCATTTTACTCCAAAAAAATGTGTATTAAAACAGCTGCTTCTATTATTACCAGGAGATCTATACCCTTTCAGCTGCCAGTGCTGACATTTCTGTTTCCCCATTTCTCTACAAAATGAGCATCTTTAAGAATTCTAAAGACTCTGTTCATGATTAACTTTCAGTGGTATTTTAATAGAATTTTTGTGCATTTCATATCATAAGAAATTATGTAAAACTCAAAGGCTAATAACTTCCAGGACTTTATTTTGGTCAATGATTCAAATGTTTGGAGGAAAAAAAAGAATTTCTTTTTTTGTGTGTGTGTGTGTGGTCAAGTCAAGGTTAAGAAGTCAGCCCTGGAAATCTATAATATTTATAATTGCAAAAATGTATAAAAGCAAATAATAGCAGTGAATAAAGAAGAGAGCTAGCAAAGCAATGAGGCATAGGTCTCCCCCTTATGAAAGCTTACCCTGTATACATTTGACAGTAGGCAGAATTCTAAAGATGCCCTTTACCCAAGATTCCCATGACCACTTTATTCAATCCTAGGTACTGTTGATAAGGGACTTTGCTAATGTAATTAAAGTTGCTAATCAGCTGAGTTTAAAATGGGGATAATATCATGGGTCTTAGAATATACAGATGGGGCCTTAAAAGCAGAAGAAAAGGACAAAAGAGTCAGAAAGATGGGGCAGAATTGAAGTCAGAGAGATTCGAAGCATGAGAAGGACTTGACCCACTGTTGCTGGAGGACAGCCATATGGAAAGCAATAGAAAATCCTTATTCAGCAGGTAAATAACTAGATTTGACCTGCATTGATTTCTTGTCATTCAAGCATTCACTTTTGTGTATATGCACAAATACTAACTGGAAAACCTTTAAGGAAACATCCTAATCTTAGAGTAATGGAAATATTATAACATTAAGATGCATGTCAAAAAGAAAAAAAAGGTTCATCCAACCGTAGGTAATACTCTGAGTCAGCACAATGTCCTCCCACTTCCCTTACAATCCTCATTCTTCCAGTCCTCATTTTGGTAACCCTATTTTTGCTTTCTGTGTCAGAATTCTCATGCTGACCATTGGTAAGCAATCTCTTGCTAGAGTTGCTCTAAATTTGTTATTGCTTATATAGTTACCCATTATATCACATGTTTCTTATTAATAATCCTAATAAAACTATTTTTTCCTTGCCTAATTTCCTCTTCCTGTTAAATGACAATAAATATATTCCTTTTTGTGGGCACCTTTAGACTTTAGAAAGGGGGTTGTATCTCATTTACTTTTATTAATGAATATTTGTTGAATTTTATTTATTTATTTATTTTTTAAAAGATTTTATTTATTTATTTGACAGAGAGAGAGAGACAGCGAGAGAGGGAACACAAGCAGGGGGAGTGGGAGAGGGAGAAGCAGGCTTCCCGCGGAGCAAGGAGCCCTATGCAGGGCTCGATCCCAGGACCCCGGGATCATGACCTGAGCCGAAGGCAAACGCTTAACGACTGAGCCACCCAGGCGCCCCTATTTGTTTAATTTTAAAGAGTATAATGTCTGATAATGCCTTAATGGATCACCTTACCAGGATAATTTTATTTTAACAATCCAGAATGTCAATATTGTACTTGCTGCATAGTTCCAAACTTTTAAAGCAAATCTAATTTTTCAAAAGAAATGAAGTAGAAGAAGTGAAAGAAATGGCTTTCAGTAAAAATTGTAGTGATGGTACAGAAATTCTCTATATTCTCACTGAAAAGACTAGAGATGTAAAAACAGAGTGGAAAACTGGCAATTGATGTACCACAGACTTTGAGGATTTCCTGTTAGTTCAAATAAGAAGGGGCCAGATGAAGGAAAGATTAGAACCCGTAAGAGAAAATTGCCTCCTGTGAAAAAATAACGTCTGAGAAGTAAATTGACATAACTAACTTGAGCAAGGCTTCTTAAAGTTTAAAAAAGAAGGCTGAATTAATTGTTAGAGTGGGCCAAAGAACATTGAAGGGCATATCACATTAATGCTGCATGACCTCTCTTCATGCACAGTATCTAGACCTATAATTAGACCTGTGGAGAAGTGAGAATAACTTAACTGACAGTGAGGGCTCACTAGAAGCCAAAAGTCAATGCTACAGGCAGCATCACTAAGAAGGAAGCTGAGGACTGTCATGACATGTTCTTGGTACAGGGGAGCTGATTATTGTGGGCTTGCTTCTAGGCTTGTTTGCACTGTTTGCTCTCACAAATGAAGAAATAGCACAGTGGCAAAATTTCCTACTTGGATTGTTTAGGGCTCTGAATCTTTTCTCAATCCCTCTAGACTATGAAGTCACTAACAACAAAAATTTATAATAAATTATAAAATGTCCCCTTTCTTTGCATCTAGATTTGAAAGTTTCATGCAAAGATCTATGCCAATTTCTTACATTACTTATCTCTACTTAACTATGGCAAAGTAAGGTAGAACCATAGATATTCTGCTATGAGATTTTTTTTTAAAAGAAAAGGGAAAAAAATCACCCAATGTGTGACAATATACTGTAATTCAAACAAAGGACGTTATCAAGAATCAGAACAGATAACTCACTGGGAAACACAGGTATTCCAAGTAACAGAAGAACATTAGGGAAGTTTTATGATTTTTTTCAACAAGATTTAAGAATGTAATTGGTCTAAAAATAAATCAAACAACACTAGAGCAAGTAATCATGAGAGATGAATTGGAGTTAAACACACACACACAGACTTCTAAAAATAAGATTGTTAAATTTAAAACTTTAAAAAAGTACCATATAATATGGTAATGATTGAATTTTAAAAGTAGCAAACAGATTCAAAAACTTCATTTAGAGCTCTGAGAAAATGGTAAACTGGTGAAAATCCATAAGAGAAAATATGGCAGACATTGTGGACAAATTCAAGGAATTCAATACACACAAAATAAAGATTTTAGAAGAGAACAGATATGATGTAACAGAAGCGAAAACCAAAGAACAGTGGAGAGAAAATTTCTGGAGCTGAAAAAAAAATTTGACTTTTTTGTTTAAAAGAGATGACTAATAGTCATATGTAGTGTGCATGTGTGTGGGGGGGGAGGGAAAAAGAGGAAGGGAGAAGTAAGATAGACTTAACATCTAAAAATATTTTGGTCAGTTTTTTAATTTCCAAAGACATTGATCACACTAAACCAGAAAAATATAATAAATTTTAAAAATAAATGTTAACATTCAATACTCAAAGCTGTAATGCACCAAATGAAATAACCTTGTAATATATTTTTAAATAATTTTTAAAGAGTCAAGAAAAATATCACATTTATTTTTATTGTTTTTTAAAGATTTTATTTATTTATTTGCGAGAGAGAATGAGATAGAGAGAGAGCACGAGAAGGAAGAGGGTCAGAGGGAGAAGCAGACTCCCTGCTGAGCAGGCAGCCCGATGCGGGACTCGATCCTGGGACTCCAGGATCATGACCTGAGCCGAAGGCAGTCGCTTAACCAACTGAGCCACCCAGGCACCCAAAATATCACATTTATAACAAGACACTTTAAAATGCTCTGCAAGTATTTTATAGATCACATAAACAGAATAAATAAATAAGTAAATAATCAAGATATAGCGTTTAATGTTAATAAGTGGTCTTGTCAGAAAGATGGCCCAGGAACCAAAATGGTTCCATCTCTCTAGAATCCAACTGAAATGAAAGAAAAACAAAATAGTAGGGGGTATCCCTCACATCTAAGGAGCCAACCACAACACAAACCCTGAGAGATTTCTGTGAAATATCTTGAAATGGGAAAGACTGAGGAACCTCACAAAGGGCCAGATCACAATTATGATTTGATAGTGTCAATAACAGAGTCTGGCTTGGGGAGTGGAGAGCTGTTGGAAATCTAGATACCACTCCACTAGATGCTACATGTAATTCTACACAACAACCAATGGTAGCAGTGCTGGGACTGGTAGAGTATACATCAAGCACAGAGCAGAGGGAGTTATGTCTGAGCTGACTTCATTCACTCATTCATTGTTCATTCAGCAAACAATTTTTGAACATCAATATGTACCAGACATTGTGCTAGATGATGGGGGAAAAGCAATGAAAAAGACAGTTAAAATCCTTTCCTTCATGATTTTTATATATTTGGCTGAGGAAACAAACAGATAAACAAATATAGAAATAAAATAATTTTTTAAATTTATATGTACTATAAAATAAAAAACCCAGAGCAATGTGATTCAGTATGTAGATGTTAGGGGTAGGAGTTACTTTAGATTGAGTGATCAAAGAAAGGTTTCTTCTCTGAAGAGGTGACATTTAACCTGGGACTTGGACATTTACACTGAGATATTTAAACTGAGGCTTTAAAATGAGACATAAAAGAATAGAAGAAAAGGTGCTTTAAGCTGAAGCAATAACATAAAGACTGTATAAACCCATTATACAGATAGGAAAAAAAAACACAGAACTCTTCGCTGTTATAAAGATCTCAGTAATTCTCAAATTAGTTTATGGATAATTGCTGTGAAAATAACAATGAATAATAATGATTAATTTGGAGGGTGAAGGGGGTGTGAGAATATGATGTTAACATCCACGTAAAAGAATAAACAGTTGGAATAGCTGAGGAAATATACTACAAGGCTTAAAAAAATTAGAACAGTTTATTACTAGTGTGATAATATAGAGTAATGGGAAAAAATAGTTCCCAATAGGCTCCAATGCAAGTACAAACTTAGTAATTTATACAGGTGGCGTTATATTAGGAAAAGAAAAGATTAGCCAATAAACAGTGCCACAACAATTATTTATTTACCAAATTTTACATAGTCACTTACCACCAGTCACCAAAATATGGATTAAATAATTAAATGTTTAATAAGTAATCTCAAAAAGAAAATATAAGAAATTAATTGTGCAATACTGGAGTGAGGAAAACCTCTTAAAGCAACAACAAAGGAAATCTTAAAGGAAAGTAACATATTGCATGTGGTGATGATTATTTGCTTTTTAAAATATTTTGTATCTTTTTTTAAAATTTTTTAAAGATTTTATTTATTTATTTGAGAAAGCGAGAATGAGAGAGAGAGAGGATATGAGAGGGGGGAGGGTCAGAGGGAGAAACAGACTCCCCACTGAGCAGGGAGCCGGATGCGGGACTTGATCCCAGGACTCCAGGATCGTGACCTGAGCCGAAGGCAGGTGCCGAACCAACTGAGCCACCCAGGCGCCCAAAATATCTTGTATCTTCTAAATCATCTATATTGAGAAAGTTTTAACTTTAGAATCAAGAAAGTGATGCTTACTAGAAAAAACATTCAAAACAATTGCCTCAAAAGAAAACTGAGGGATTATTTTACAAAAGAGGTGGATCTGGTACCTCTAAAATCATGCTCTGAGTGATGTTGGAAAGATGTTAGTGTTTGAAGCCAATGGCCAAGAAAGAATTCTTGAGACATCTTTGGTGCAAAAAGGTGGTTTTTATTAAAGCATGGGACAGAACCCGTGGGCAGAAAAAGCTGCACTGGGGTCATGAGGAGTGGCCTCTTATATACTTGCAAGTTGGGAGGGAGTTAGGGATAGCGTAAGTCTCTAAGGAATTTTGGAAGCAAGGTTTCCAGGACCTTGAGGGGGCTAGCTATTTTTGGGAAAAGGTCATTTATTACCGTCTAATAAAACCTTAGTCATGAGATCCTTCAGATGTATAATGGTGGGCCATATGCTTGGGGATGATTGCCAACACATGTCTTGGGGGGGGTTAGAGATAAAGGAAGTTTCCAAAGGAATTTTTGTATGTTAAAGTAGACTTACAGGATCCTAGGGGGTGGGGTTTGGGCTAGGATTGCCTTTTGCCCTTCGCAAAGTGTCAACATCAAGGCAGTTGAGTCCCTAGAAGAATGTCACTCTGCCCGTTTCAAAGACTTGTCAATGGGCTGTAGGTAGTCAAGGAAATTTAATAATTTTTCTTCCGCCTTTGTTTCCCACATCACTGAGGAAAGTCACATTCTCTGTCTATTTAGTAACTCAGCATTACTCTTAAAAAATATAGGTAACAACTGCTGTTGGGTTATTCTTTAATTTTCAGGGGATGGATTTGTCCAAAATTATTTTAGCCTTTTAGTCTCCTGCTTTAAAATACAGCCAAATATTGATCTCACCACAGAGATCTGATGGTGATGAACTTGGAGATGAACTTGGAATCTTCTGCCTGGACTATAAAGCCCATTTGGTCCAACAGAGTACCTAATTATAACACATATTTTATCATTATTTTCCCAAGCCTTCCGTGGAAATCCTGTTTGATAAAAAATAAAAATAACAACCCTGTTTGATCTTTTGGTGCAGAATTTTTCCTTCTGTCTTGCAAAAACACTCAAAGTACATTTTCTCTCTCTCTCTCCATGACACTTTTGCTTTCATTAAATCCCAAAACAGCAACATTCTTACCCAGACAAAAATGGGCTCCCTCAGAATTACCAGTCTCATCATCATTTAAATAAAATTACATATGTATGTCAGTTCAATTGTCTTTAAGTATCAATGTTATTTCTCAGTCAGCAAGTAACCAGGCTGTAGGCTTTTTGCATTTTCATCTACTTTAAAGTGCAACTGCTCAGTTAATGAGATTACTATAGCCCAGCAGAAAGCTCAAGTTTGAAGTAAAGTTTATTTTTCTTTTCAGTCAAGATTTTTTTGTTTGGTTGTTTTTCTTTAGTTCCCCACCCCCTTCTGCACCTAAATGTTACTACTCATTGTGTTTGATCCAGTCCAGATTTGAATCTATAATTCCACTCCATGTCAAAATAATGCTTGCTCTATCTTCACAATCCTCCTGAAGTAGCTACTCCCAGCCTCATGCCACTGAGAGCTTTCTAATTTGAAAACTGTTAGCAAAATATCCCAAATCCCTGGGGGACCCATGGAAACATGCGAGGCCCTTCACCTGGACCCTGGCTTTCCTGGTGACTGGGTCCCAGGTAGCTCCAGATTTGTAGTATCAAAAGGCCCAGGATTTCACTTAAGACTGTAAGTGGAGGCCTCACATTGTGAGCAGGCCATTGGCCTTGTGAGCAGGCTTCCCCCAAGGCCCAGACCCAGGTTGGGACCATGGCAGGAGTGACCCTGTGGCTGCTTCCGGGTGAAGACTCACGGTGTCAGAACTTGCTAGGTCTGGGTCCTCAGAGCAGTGCCAGGTCTGAGTGAAGTGAAGTGACTGCTGGGATCTTGAAGCTGTTATCAATGGGTGCCTAAAGCAAACTGCTTGGAACCCTGAAACAGGTGTTGATCCACATACTGCTCTGGCCCACGGGGCTGTGGAGGAATCACTTTCCTAATAGATAGATAGATACATAGATAGATACATAGATTTAATATTATATTTTAATATTATATTTAATGATATATAATGATGAAGCTCTAGGGCCCCTGGCCAACCTAGTAGTGTTTTAAGTTTTATCAAACACCCTTAGCCCACATGATTGATTAACCTCCTGCCATGGAGGCATATAATAGTTTGAGGAAAATATGCATTCAAAATTAAGCAACTTGAAAAATAAAGACTATAATCTTGTTTTAAATGTAAGCCTAACATGTCAAAGATGGTACCTGAGAATTTGTATGGGATAGGGAGGATGGCAGAGACTCTGGATGGACTTCCTCGCATGTGTTTCGGTGAAAGCAATGCCAACTATATCTTTAGAGTGTTATAAATCGGTGCTCTGGATGTATTAAGTACTCAATATGTTTTAGATGTTAATATTTCTGCTGCTGTTGCTATACAATTTATAGCAAATGACTATGTCAATACTGCTGATCTTTACTTTATAAATGATCTTTAATGTTCAATAGTGTATGCCCAGGGCTTAGTGCAGCCTGACACATAGTTGGTGCTCAATGTAAATTGAATGAATGAATGTTCTTTGTTATATGAGAAACAATAGGAAAACATTGAAAATTCATTGGAAACCAGTCCCCATTTCTGGAGAATCAATTCACAGAATTACAGTCATTATGTATCTTTCTTCTCTCCAGGGAAACATTGAACCTTCTCAAAACTCACTCTATAATTGTTTCTTGGGTGAAGGCCAAGGAATAATTTCTAATACTGTAATATTCCTATAAGGACTTGATATAAGGACCAACTAAATATTCACTAAAGGTGAATACTAGGGTCTGTTTCACAGCAAAATGATAAACTTTTAATCATTTATGAGATATGAATATACAGTGGGGAATCAAGATGTGCAATGATGGTTAAAATACTATATATATTTATTTCAACAAAAATTTGAATATGTGAAAGTAATTGTGTTATGGGCTTGGAAAATGCAAAGCTACACAAGACATTGTTTGTTACTGACTAGTGTATAAAATAGAGAAGCACATAACAATTTAAAAGTAAAGATTTTATTGGAATGAAGTATAGAAAATATATATACATACATGTAAATATGTATGTAAAACAAACATGTATCACTGATTAAACATTTATCTCTGTGTTCTAGAACCAGACTACATACTATTCAAAATCAAATGAGTGTCAGAGAAGTAAACAGACAATGCACTAAAGTCTGATGATCTGTTAAGATATTGGATTCTATGGGAACACAAAGAAAGAAGTATACAGTAGCCCAGTTTCTAGAGGGTTACCTCTAGACCTAAGGTTTCAAGGCTGGGTAAGAGCTAGCTAGAATGAAGAACAGGGAGATTAAGGAAGGCATTACAGATAAAAGAAACATATTGTGTGAGGTTGTGAAGATTTGCAATGTTAAACTGCTTGTACATAGGTAAACATGACCCGAATGAGGGTGGGTGTGAGCAGTGCAGTGCCAGATAACAAAGAATTTTGTATTCTAAGGAGTATGCATTTTTTTTTTTAATTTAGGTAATGGGAAAGTCATTGCAGTTTTTTTAAAAACAGCAAAATAATGAAAATTCACCATAAACATTCAAATAATACAGGTGTAAAAAGTGAGTACAACCAGTTTCATAAGTACGTTCATACAACTGGTGATAGTACCTTTCAAAGATGTTTAAAGTAGTTTTATAAAACTTAAAAGTGTTTTTTAGGGGTGCCTGTGTGACTCAGATCGTTAGGCGTCTGTCTTCGGCTCAGGTCATGATCCCAGGGTCCTGGGATCCAGCCCCACATCGGGCTCCTGGCTCAGCGAGGACCCTGCTTCTCCCTCTCCTTCTGCCTCTCTCCCTGCTTGTGCTTTCTCTCTCTGTATCTCTGGGCCTCAAATGAATAAATAAAATCTAAAAAATAAAAAATAAAAAAAGTGTTTTTTACTTTATATATAAAACAGTAAAGGATAGAAAAGGATTTAAATAAAAAGTCAATATCCATCCCCCTGTCCAAACCTCTACCTCCAATTCCAATTTGTAGGGGCAAAATTATTAACAATTTTCTGGCTTTTAATACTTCTGAACTTTCCATTTTAACTACAAATAATATACCTATAAATCCCTACTAAAAAAAGTGAGGTATAAGGATGGTATAAATGGAAAATATTGTCAGATTACTTATCCTGCCCCCCAAAAAAGTCAGCCAAGATAGCTTCACAGGGTGAATTCTATTAACACTATAAGCAAAAGAAAATTCCAATGCTATTAAACTGCCCCAAAAAATAGTGAGAAGAAAAGCTTCTACATTCTTTTCTTCCTCTTCTTTTAAACAACACATGGTAATGCTTAAAAACTCACAAGGAGAGCTTGGTAAAGAAAATGACAGCTGTGTCTGACTTACAAATATTGAAGTAAAATCATTAACTTAAATTCAAATTAAGTTAATTATGAATTAGTGATCAAACCCAGGGTTCATTTTAGGAATGCAAGGATGGTTTGGTATAATAAAATAAGATAATTTGCTGTAAATAGTATCTAGGGAACAGTAATTATAGACATGTGGCTGGAGCCTAGGGTACATTTAGGGGTGACAGGTGATAAGGTTGGCAAGATAGATTGGAAACCTATGAAAGAATGGAAGAATTTATACCCAGTGCCAAAAATATTTGTGATTCCAACCAATAGGAGAAGGAGAGTTAAATAACACTTTTATTTCATTTTTCATATTAGGAGGGTAATAATATTCTATTTCATTTGATAAGGTAATTACTCCCATAGTTCACTTTTTATAAGTGTTGAAACATTATTAGTGGCATATATATGAATAAAAAAATATGTATGTATATGTGCATACCAGAAGTGTAGAAAATAAAAATATATACTATATCTAGGATGCATTTTTATACAACAAATTACATCATTAATCATTTCATATGGGATTAATATCATATTTCATATCAAAAATAAATATTAAATAAATATAGTCAAATAATTATATAATTAACATGTAATAATAATAAAGAGTATTTGTGTTCCCTTTGTTCCAAGAAAAAATATACACATGTATATACATATATATATATATATAGAAATAAATATATATATAACAAAACCTCACAATAACACTCTGAGTTAGTTGCATTATCTTCATATTAAAGAGAAAGAAACAAAGGCCTAAAAGAATGTCTCATTTAATCTACCACATCCTGTTATCTCCACATAGTAACCTGTGGAAAGATAATGTCTAAGAACTTTCTAGTGAGTCAGAATCTTTGAGCAAGGGTGAGAGATTGCAAAATGCAACCTATTCATTGCAAAATGAATTCCATATGCAAATGAGTTTTATTGCAAAATGAAACCCATATACAAATAATCTATTCATTTAAAAAAATCAATCCCATCTATAGAATAAATAGTAGTTCAGCTTAAACAATGGAAAAAATAGCAAATAATGAAATAACTTTAGTCTTCTGTACTCAAAGTAGATCATTTGTTTTGTGTTAGCCTTTATACTTGAAGTTGTTATAGCATGAAAAATTTCAGAATATGAAGTTCTGTGTTTTTTTTTCAAGGACTGTACAAATTCTTCTTTATTTTTTTTAATATTTTATTTCTTTATTTGAGAGTGAGAGAGAGAGATCTCAAGCAGGAGGGACGGGTAGAGGGAGAAGCAGACTCCCCACTGAGCAGGGGGCTCCATCCCAGAACCCTGGGATCATGACCTGAGCCAAAGGCAGACACTTAACCAACTGAGCCACCCAGGTGCCCTCTTCTTTATGTTTGAAAACGTCTATAGGTGCATTACAAGCTTAACCCTACCATATGAGCTGGACAAGAATTCAGGAATATGAACTGGACAATATAGTTGAAGTAGGTTCTAGTATAGGCTATTGAGTATTAATTACACTGTAGTGCTAGTTTCAGGCAATGGTGAATATGAAAGCTAGGATAACACCTACGTCATTAGGGAGGCTTGGAAATAAATAACTAAATAAACCTCCTAGTTCTGATAATCTGTGTCTCTACATAACTAGTCTAATTTTAGTTTCAGTGGAGAAACTGTGACAGCCTATCAGACCCAAAAATATCGACTAACACTGGAACCCTAAGGTAAAAAGCACTGTCAATTTAAATGTGCTAATAAAAAAATAGCACTCATATATATTAATCATAAATACTCAGAGAATCAAGGTAGAACTACTTAATTAGCTTTTGGATTTAAAGAATAAACTGAAAAATAATTCGTAGATTTTAAAAGTGTGTTTGAGCTGAGACTAGCATCTTATTTTATTTTATAAAAATATTTTATTTATTTATTTGAGAGAGAGAGAGCAGGAGCTGAGAGAGGGGAAGGGGCAGAGGGAAAGGGAGAAGCAGACTCCCCACCAAGCAGGGAGCCAGTGCAGACTCCATCCCAGGATCCTGAGATCATGACCTGAGCTGAAGTCAGATGCCTAACAGCCTAAATGACTAAGCCACCCGGGCGGCCCTGGCATCTTATTTTAAACTAATGACATACATTTTATACATATGTCATTTGTGCACACATGTGCATATATGTGTGTACATATCTTTTTGGAAAAGTATGTTGTAGAAGAGAAGTGACAAGATCTTTCTCCACATTCTCTGTGTTGAATCCCAAGAGTCATTCTATACTCACTATCTGATGAGATTTGACAGTACAAAATTCAGTTGCAAAGCCACGTATAATGCAAGCAGGCTGTAGCATTGCACTATCTTGCTGGAGGCTAATCACTTTATAATGAGTTTAGTGAAAAGTACCTGTGCAATAAGTTGTAGTTGACAGCAGCCCAAGGGGACCTCTAAGTGCTAAAAATTAGCAGCTGAGAGATGTTGGATTGCATCTTTTTGAAGACAGAAAACAGATTCCTTTCTAAAATACAAGCAGTTTAAATTCGACATAAATCAAACAGATGGTAAAAGAAATATCTTGTTGCTATGGGCTTTACCCTGTTTTTGTTCTCACTGTTTTATGAAGTGAAAGAAGAAAAACAAAGTCAGGCTTCTAGTGTTCTAGTCTGAGGAAACAATATCTTAATAGCACAGAGAAAATGTTTTTTTTCACTGCAATGCTGTATATTTGACGTTCGTTGAAAAATTGACACCAAGCTATATTTAAAGAAAATGGTGAACATACAATGAATAGTTAGCTTACTCTTAAATGATTCACTTTCATTGTAGATTTTGGATATTAAATAATCAATCTGGACTGGAGAAATTATAATAAAACACAATCACTACTATTTATGACTGTTGCAGAACTGGACTGCTTTAAAGACTACTGAGAGCAGTAGAGAGGCAATGTGCATGAGAGGCAATACAACTTTGGTTAGACTGTACTGATACTACTGATAAGCATCAAAACTCATGCTAATTTTGCCTGCAAGAAAGATGCTGCATAAGACATAAAGAAAGGAAGTTATGGTACTGCTTGGTAGGAAGAAATCTATAAAAGGATATTTTGGCTTTCCAACTTGGCACCAGAAATGACAGAGAACAAAACAGAAGAGAGGTGCATTTGACATACTGCCATGAAGTGCATTTGCTACAGTGCCATGAAAAACATTTCTGAACTTCAGTATATTTCCTTGAATCAAAGAGCACCCACTGTATCAAGGTTTTATAGAGGTCAAAATAATCAATGGTATGACAATTGTTATTGACAGCTACAGTCTAAACTACTTGTGCATCTTTAGCAAATACTTGTATTGAAGTGATATATTGAATTAAGTATCATACAAAGTTTCACAATTGTGCTAGGTAGTAAATATTAATTTTACAATAGGATTTGACAGCATACCTATAGTTGCTGAGAGGCAACTGGGAAGAACACTATGAGGTGGTGCAAACAGGTTAGTCTTCACAGAATCTTTGTGGTTTCAGTAGAGGTTTGAGGATAGGGTAGAAGTTAGATAAGAAGAGAGCAGAGAAGAGCATTTCTGTAAAGCACAGGAGTATAGGAAGATTTTGACCTGTGAGAGACCTTAAATGTGAAACTAAGGAATTACAGGTTTATTTGTTAAGCAATTAGGGGCCACTGAAAAATTTAAAGAGAGGGTAATGTGTACAAAATAGTGTTTTATGAAGATTTACTGGCCAGCAAATGGGGAAAGACTGAAGGCAAAGAAACTGGTTAAAAGATCATGACAACTATCCAGGGAAGCAGTGATGAGGGTCTGAACAGGGGTTGTGACAAGGGGAATAAAGGAGAAGGACTTGGTGATTGATGGAATGTGAAGGAGAGATGGTGCAAATCAACATTTGTGATAAGCAAAGCCAAGAATTTCATAACTAGATTATTTTTGAACCTCTCCAGAAAGAAAAGAATCAAGAATAATTTGAAGATTTAAGCCTGAGGACAGAAAGAAAGGATAATTTCATTAAAAAAACATACTTATGTCCAGAAGGGAAATTGATTTTGAAGAAATAATTAAACTCATTATATTTTCCAGTTATTCTTGAGTGTCATTATGCAAAAGTTTTGTAGAATGTTTTTGGTATTGTGTTGATACTTTTATAATATTAAATGTGGTTCAGCCTTTGGTTTATTCTTTTATGTTCTTGAAGTACATATGACATATTTGACCAAGTTTGTCATGTGGTACCTTAATCATACAGATGCAGCCTCAGTTGTTAAGTCTGATCTTGATAACAACCCATTTAAAATTAGGTATACTATATGCATTTAGAAGACAATGAATGATAAATATGCTATATTGTTGAAGTTTGATATTGTCGTTAAATATGCTACATTGTCAAATCTTGACGTCTGCCACTTAGTAAACCTGATCTTCACATTTTCTATTATAAAATGGAAACAAACCAAATCACAATGATTACAAACTGGCATTAGTAACATACAATATTTTACTGTGTCAAAATATTTTTTGAACTATCAAGCTGAAGCTGTAACTCACAGAAATCAACTCTGTTTCAAAAACGTAAAGAAAAATTTTAAATATAAGAAATCATTTACACATGCTAACATATTTTCATTGACAGAAATACAAATTCAACTCAACACACCTGGCATATATACTCATCTCCTGAGATTCATGTTTCAATTTGCTTCAACCTCTTCTTATTAGGTAGCAGCAGGCCATGAGCAAACCCCTAGAATTGCAGTAAGTATAGTAAGTGTTTTTATGTCAAAAGTTCAAGCAGAGCTGTTTCCATTTAAAACAAAGTCAAAACACTATGGCTCATTTTAGTTTCTTAGATAGAACATTGGGCAATAATATGTTTCTAACTCCATTTTATTACCTTGTTACTTCTCTCTCTTTTTTTTTTTTTTTTAGATTTTTATTTATTCACTTGACAGAGAGAGAGAGACAGCGAGAGAGGGAACACAAGCAGGGGGAGCGGGAGAGGGAGAAACAGGCTTCCCGCTGAGCAGGGAGCCCGACATGGGACTCAATCCCAGGACCCTGGGATCATGACCTGAGCCGAAGGCAGACGCTTAATGACTGAGCCACCCAGGCGCATAATCTATAAGACTTTCAGTTTCCAAAAACTGATACATCTTTACAACAAAATTCCCAGACCCTGTTTCTCTCTAAAACTAGCTTTTCAATAAAAGTCTTATTTTATTTTAAAGATGAAGAAGCAACCATAGTATATCTCCAATAAAACTGTACTTTCTATTTCTTGATGAAGGTTGGTATATCCATGTTTTATTCTGTCTTCTTATTTAAACTTGTTCTCATTAAAGAATCAAATCAAGTCAGGTATAATAAGGTATAAAGATTAAAAGAATATGATAAAATATACATTTATTAAATTTGTTAAAATTTAATAATGGCAACTATCATGACCAACTTTGGTTCAGGCACTGTGATAAACACTTTTTTAAAAAAGATTCATTTATTGGGGCAGCTGGGTGGCTCAGTCAGTTAAGTGTCTGCCTTCAGCTCAGGTCATGATCTCAAGGTTCTGGGATGGAGCCCCCTGCCCCGCTCCCTGCTCAGTGAGGAGTTTGCTTCTCCCTCTGCCCCTCCCCCCAACTCATGCTCTCTCTCTCTCTCTCTCTCTCAGATAAATACACAAAATCTTTTTAAAAGTACTGAAAAAAAGATTTATTTATTTATTTGAGAGAGGGAGAGAGTAAGAATCTCAAGCAGACTCATGCTGAGCCCAGAGCCCAACGAGGGGCTCCATTTCATGACCCTGAGATCATGACCTGAGCTGATATATAAGAGTCATATGCTTAACTGACTGAGCCACCCAGGCATCCCTGTGATAAACACTTTTTCTACATTATCTCTTTTTTAAAGATTTTTTTAATTGGTGGGAGGAGCAAAAGGAGAGGGAGAGAGAGAATCCTAAGTAGGCTCCAAGCCCAGAGCAGAGCCAGATGTGGGGCTTGATCCCACAACCCCAAGATCATGACCTGAGCCAAAATCAAGAGTCGGATGCTTAATTGACTGAGACACCCAGGTGCCCCTATACATGATCTCTTTTAACACAACAATCCTACCAACTGTATGCAGGTAATCCTTGCTAGCCAGGAATTCAAGTTTTCTTGAGAAGCAAACATAATCAAAATGCCAAAATATTCACTTATAAACTAACTACATAAAATTAATACCTACTTAATTATACCTCCATGATAAATACTAGCATCCCTCTTTTTCCATTATAGCTTAGTCATAATCCAGTATTTTACTGCAGACGTATTCAAATTCATCACAACGTAAAATTTAAATTTCATAAGAGATGCAAAATTTCATGAAAGTTTGGGAATTTGATATGGGAATTGGGAAATTATTTGTGAAACCATCAACAAGTGGGAATCTTGCACAGATAGACCAGTTAACAGTTGAATAAGGGAATATTGACTAGAACAATAAAGACAGAATCTTTTAGGAAACTGATGAAGCCCTTGAATAATTTTTCAGAAATGACCCTATTAATGAGCATACAAAACTAGCTTTTAAAAATTCAGTGTATGACTTGTTATTATACACTTTTTTCAGAAAAATTACGCATACACACAAGAAAAGTCAAAATCAACTTCAAATCAATCTTTGTTCTGAGAAATAGTATGTAGTTCTAATTATAAATACAACTTTGTTAAATGTAAGGTAAATGCTTTATATAATTTTGATGATTTTTCAAACTTTAGTGCCAATCATACCTTTTGTTCACAATTTGCAATGTATTTTTGGTTCTCTTTTAAAGTGCATTCACTTGAGTGAACTTTTCTAGTGCTAATTACTCTTGGATAATGAGGACTTCATGCACTATTATTCTTTTTTTTTAAAGATTTTATTTATTTATTTGAGAGAAAGAGAATGACAGAGAGCACGAGAGGGAAGAGGGTCAGAAGGAGAAGAAGACTCCCTGCTGAGCAGGGAGCCCGATGCGGGACTTGATCCCGGGACTCCAGGATCATGACCTGAGCCGAAGGCAGTCGCTTAACCAACTGAGCCACCCAGGTGCCCATGCACTATTATTCTTATGTTTATATGAGGAAACTGAATTTCAGGAAAATATAGTAGTTTGCTATAGCAGTCAGAGTCCAGTAAAGGGACAAAAACCACCCTAGTTATTTGAGCAGAGTCAATTTAATATAAGGAATATAAGGAATAATAATAGGCATACAGACTATTAAATTGATAACTGAAAAAGTAAAGAGAACACTAAATCATCCTGGACTTAGTAACTATAAGAAGCAGCTACCACACCTAGAGATGAACAAAAAGAAGAGGTTGGGATAATTTAAACTAAAAACCTAGAGGAAGGGCTCCATGGTGCCAATTCTCAGACCCCTGAAGAGCAGGCACTGGTGACTTGAGGGTAAAGGGAAGCAGGTGGGACAAGACTAGTTCTGTAAGTATTTGGAAAAATGGCATACTGCATTTAACTGTGACTATGGAAAAGACCTACGGCTTCCAGAGTGTAGAAACTTGCTTGGGAGATGTGTGAAACTCAAAGGAATAGGAAATCAACATGAAACCAACAAGATTAAGCAGAAAGGAGCATGTCACTTCTTGTTCCTCCAGCCTTGTAGTCTCCCAATCATGCCCCATATTGGCAAAACTCAACAACTAGGAAAGCAAAAATGTGATTTGCAGAGTCCTGGCATGAGCATCACAGAGTACCTAAGGGCAGTTTGAAGCTGAGAGATAATAGCTTAGTAACTGGCCCAGCCCCCCTTTTTAGTTACTTAGTGTTTAGTTTAGGCATTTATAAACACCCTTTGAACTCCTGTATACATATTTGAACTTCTATACACTAAAAAAACCCCATGTTTCTAGCACTAACATGATGCAACTATCCTTCATAAAATCAAAGATGTTTTCATGTTCCCCCCAGTTTGAGGACACAAGAAGTAATAGCAGACATTGTATCCAACTTTGGAAGACAGTCACACTACCCATCTCTGACACACATGTTTAAAATAACAAGATGATGATGGTAGAAACAGGATTTGAAACCCAAACTGTTCCAAAATCTGAAGCTCTTTCCACTGCACCAAACTGTCCATCAATGCTAAACTATATCAGATCAGTATAGACACTGCTTCAATGTAATATGAGATGGTTACACCTGAACAACATGAAAACTTATGACTAATTTAAAAACAATAAGCTAGAGAAACTAAGCAGAATAATTCAATTGTGACAGAGTCATATTAGATCTGGTAACAATTAAATTTCGAGAAGTAAACATGTAACAAAATCGTCCTACATTATTTAGAGTTGGAATAATCCTCACTTCTAACAATCTTTATCACATTACCCAAATATTTAATCTAGTTATTACTTCTGACAGTTCATTTTGATCTTGTCTACTAAATTAGCCATAGTATTGGAGAGCAAGAGAGTAAGAGTGAGAGATTTTAACTCATACTGTTCAGCCTATTTTTCTTTTTTTTTTACTTTTTCTTTTTCACTTGTAAGCAGACAAGGAACACAAAAATCACAACTTAACCACACTGATGAGAAACTGTTGTTTATATATTTTTATGGATATGAAAAAGTATATAAATTTTCTCTGGTGATAATGAAATACAGTAAGAGGATCATATATGTTGAAAAGTTAGACTTCTGTTTTTATAAAGTGAAATACTATAATTATTTTTGCTGAAAGTAAAATTTAAAGGGTAAGACAAATGTTTGAAGAAAGTGAAGGAAGGAGCATAAGATAAGGAGAACACAAGGCAGGGGGCACCTGGGTGGCTCAGTTGGTTAAGTGGCTGACTCTTGATTTCAGCTTAGGTCATGACTCAGGGTTATGGGGTCAAGCACCTCCTCAGGCTACATGCTCAGCATGGAGTCTGCTTGTCCCTCTGCTTTTGTCCCCACTAGCTCTTGCTCTTTCTTTCAAATAAATAAATGAATAAAATTAAAAAAAAAGAGAATATGAGGCAGAGTTAGTCACTGCCTGTGTATTGATGTTGGCTGTGTTTTGCTGTAATAAATATTAATGAAGTCCTATGTCAATGATATGAATTGTAGAGCTTTCTGCTTTTAGGTTTTCCTACTTGGGATTATTTTCAATCTCTCTTCACATTTTCCTTTAAGAATCTTTCTCTGCAATTACATGTTTTACTGTTTTTAAGCATTTCTAATTCATTTGAAGGATTTTGTCTGGCATTAGAACAGCTTTATCCACATGTTTATGTCTTTATTATGACTGCATACTCTTTACCATTTTATCTTCTGTTATAATTAAGCAATAGTTTATGCTATGTTATATTTCCTTTCCTACAAAAAGTACTGACCATTCAACTGTCTTGCACAATTGAATCACAGATCTCTACCTCTGAAACAAATAATACATTATATGTTAAAAAGAAGAAGAAGAAGAAGAAGAAGATAGCAGGAGGGGAAGAATGAAGGGGGGAAATCGGAGGGGGAGATGAACCATGAGAGACGATGGACTCTGAAAAAAAAACTGAAGGTTCTAGAGGGGAGGGGGGTGGGAGGATGGGTTAACCTGGTGATGGGTATTAAAGAGGGCACGTTCTGCATGGAGCACTAGGTGTTATACGCAAACAATGAATCATGGAACATTACATCAAAAACTAATGATATAATGTATGGTGATTAACATAACATAGTAATAAAAAAAAGTAAAGGAAAAAAGTACTGGCCACATAGTAGGTGATTATTACATAATTTGTAAATGCATGAAAGAATGAATGAATGGCAAAGGACAGAATAGACTAAATCTCTTTGAGAAGAAGACTGTTTCATTTATTTACGTATCCTGAGTTTACCACAATGTCTATTACATAGTCGATGCTCAGTAAATGAATGAAGATGAGGAAGGGATTTAAGAGATACCCAGCATGGTATATTAGAAAGAAAACTGATTTGGAACTCGGCCAGTTCGGGGTTTAAAAAAAAAATAGTTCTACTAAACTGTGTAATTTTAAATAATTTATTTTACTCACTTGAGCTTTAACTTCTTTCTACTAATGACAAGAGTTTAATCTTCATAGGATTATGATGAGGGTTAAATGATAGTAAATGTAAAATACCTAATAGCATTCTATACAGAGTGGAGTTTTTCATGGAACTGGTTGATGAAGACCCAACAAGCAGCTAAGAGACAGGACTTCAATTCCATTATTAAATAACTGAAGGAAAGGTTGTGACTTTTAATATGACAGGTTTCCATACAATTATCAAGCAAAAACAGAGTCAATGGGCATAACAGATATTTCTTGGAGGGATTTTGGCAAGAAAAGAAGATTGTGTATAGACATATCATAATTCTTAGATCATACAGAGGCATTTATATGATAATTCATTGGTTCCAATATTTCTATTCTCTGGCGCTGCTGAAGAACTATAGAGGCAGTGTGGCAAATGTTTTTGGCTTGCAGTGCAGTTATAACTTAGGTAAAGATCATGTGGAGGCAGCAATAGTACAGGCAGCTTTTAAAACCTATGTTAAAATACACAAATAGTATTATAGAAAGTTCATCAAGAAAGGAGAAAAATATTTTTTGCTACAAGTCCAGAACCCTAATGAAATAGTTTTTTCCCAATCCAGTTTTCATAATCATATATGATAATAAAAAACATTACGGTGCTCTGCTACTGAAGAGATTTTCCACCTACAGCCAGCTTGATAGCAAGCATAGTGTGCATAATATTATGTATATTTTTCATTTAACATTCTCCTCTGTTGTTAAAGGGTCACATTATTGTTATTTTTTTAAGATTTTATTTATTTATTTGACAGAGAGAGAAAGCACAAGGCAGGGGGAGTGGGAGAGGGAGAAGCAGGCTCCCTGCTGAGCAGGGAGCCCAATGCGGGGCTCAGTCCCAGGACCCTGAGATCATGAACTGAGCTGAAGGCAGACACTTAACCGATGAAGCCACCCAGACACCCTGGGTCATAATATTATTTTAATGATTATATAACATGTGTAATATATCAGTTACTTAACCAGTCTCATAATATTGAAGATTTCTGTTAATTACTTTTTCATAAATATAAATTCTCATACAATGATCATCTTTGTGCATTTGTTCATCATTTCCCTATGGTAAATTTCTGAAAATGGGATTATTGGAACAAAGAATTTTAATATTTTATGTCTCCTGCCAAATGTGTTTCCAAAAAGATTCCTAACTTACAAAATATGGCAATATTTAAAATCTCTATATTTTTTTTCTCTCCATAGGTGTTTCATGTCTCTAGTTAAGATATTTTGGGTTGAGGGTGCCTGGGTGGCTCAGATGGTTAAGCGTCTGCCTTTGGCTCAGGTCATGATCCCAGGGTCCTGGGATCGAGTCCCGCATCGGGCCCCCTGCTCCTTGGGAGCCTGCTTCTCCCTCTGCTTCTTTCTCTCTCTGTCTCTCATGAATAAATAAAATAAAATTAAAAAAAAAGATATTTTGGGTTGTACATTGTCTCATTGGTATCTTCCGAAGTATTCTGCCTCTGGTGGCAAAAAATTTTTGGTGTGGATTCTAGGCTTAATGTTGTTTTTGTTATCTGTTTTGTAGGTCTTGAATTAGTAAACTTTCCCCTCATTCCTTTACACAGGTGTTCAATTTGAACTATATCTAATAGCTGATTTATGCTACCTTAGAAGCTGAGCTGGAAACTTTAAATTTCTTGCCTAAGAATATGAAGATGACACCTTGAATTCTATAAACTGAGATAGATCTTATTGATTCAATTTTATTCTGTTTTTCTTTCTAATGAAAAGATAAATAACTGTGATCAATAGTACATAAACAAAGATAAATATTTTTTTTCCAATAGAGAAGTAATAGGTTATTTGAGGATTCCACCTGCCACCTAAACCTCATCAGCAACTTAACTTTAATCAAAATGAACCACATTCAGGTTAAAAGATCATCGTTTATCACCTTCCACAAAAGAATTCAGGAAAAAATATGTCTAATATTTTAGGTTATAAATAGGTCAGGAGTTTCTTAGAGACTGTGGGCATTGAAAAGGAGTAAGCACCTTTTCTGTCAACTTTGAGGCCCTGGGAGAATAGTAGGAAATAAAACTTGGGAGGCCAGGATGAATGAGATTGGTAATGGATAACAGGGATAAATGGTAAATATAGAGTTTACTGTGAGATATTAAGGGTAAATTCAGTCATCAAAATTTCACATTGACACTGAGTCAATGTATAATGTGAGCTACAGGTGAGTTTAAATGATTCAAACCAAGATGAATGAATATAGAAACAAAGGATGGAAGAGTAAGGAATAGATAATAAGAACAAGAGTATGCAAGAATAGAGACCTGAAGGAATTTTGTTTAAGAAGAGCCCATTATTTCAGTTGCTTTTTACTCCCACTTTTTTGTAATGTCCCTGCTCCCAGGCCACCAAAATACTACATGATTTCTGACATAATAAGTTCTTATTTTATGTAATTATAAGATTTAGTTTCATGAAAATTTTTTTAAAAATTAAAAAAAAAAAGATTTAGTTTCCATCCTCCCCCCAAAAAAGCATTTATAAGGACAAAATGAAGATTTCCACTGATGGATGAGTTTTAAATACAGTAGCCCAAGAGCAGGCGCCTGGGTGGCTCAGTTGGTTAAGTGACTGCCTTCCGCTCAGGTCATGATCCTGGAGTCCTGGGATTGCGTCCTTCATTGGACTCCCTGTCTGCTTCTCCCTCTGACCCTCTTCCCTCTCGTTTTCTCTCTCAAATAAATAAATAAAATCTTAAAAAAAAACAGTAGCCCAGGAGCTTATTAAATTAGCAGTTTTAAAAATACATTTGAAAAGGATTGCGGAAATTTGACTAGGCATTCTTAATTATTTAGAGCTTATTTTGGTAAGGTAATTTTGTTCTTAACAGCTTTGCTGAGTAATTGTTTATACTGGTTATTCATATTTGATAAAATAATATTAATTTGGAAAATGATGGGGGAATGCAATAGCTCATCTAAGAAATTGTTTATAAACTGCAATCACTGTTTTACAATAATTGAGATATTACTAATAATTATGTGTATACATTGTTTGTAGATTAGGACTTCTACTTTACTGAACAGTGATTTAGCAGAATATAAAACCAAGTGTGGTCCTAATCTAAAAGATTAGATGCATTGAAAAAAAAGGCATCGGGAAGACAAGTAACAATCTAAAAAAGTCTTTGCCTCCTCTAAATGACTGGACAAACTCTGATGTTTCGATGGCGGACTGTAAGGATGAGGAACTCTAAGTTCTGACACGAACTTGTCAAGTAATTTCAGACTTATTTTTTCATCTTTGAAATGTGAGAAGTAACACGTGGCATAACTATTCCACAGTACTGTTATGAGCATCAAATGAATAATGGATGTGAAGGCGCTTTGACAATTTTAAAGTAGTATATTTCTGCAAGATATTATTGCTTCCAAAATCTGGCATACTAATATATTTTATATAAGTCACCACAGTACAGGATAGTACATTCAGATATCAAGGAAAACATAAATCAATTAATGCAAAAGCTATAAGGATCCCATAGGAAATTATTTTAAAATCATGAAAAATACATAATTTGATATTTCTATCAAGTTTAAGACAGAAAATGACAACTGAATTACCTGTATGAGAGAAAACGCTTTTCACAGAATGAGCAAAGATATATTTCAAAAGTTTATTTTCACATAATTTTGGTTTATGCATACTATAAATTGCATTTCACAAATTTTAGAATTTATGATAAAAATATGCATTTTAAAAATAATATAATACCTTTTATTTTATTTTAAGACAGCTTTTACAATTTGTTAAGATCTTCTTAACCAGCGTGCCTGGGTGGCTCAGTTAGTTAAGCGACTGCCTTCAGCTCAGTTCATGATCCCGGGGTCCTAGGATGGAGCCCCGCATCGGGCTCCCTGCTCCTCAGGGAGCCTGCTTCTCCCTCTGCCTGCCACTCCCCCCTGCTTGTGCTCTCTGTCTGTCAAATAAATAAATAAAATCTTTAAAAAAAAGATCATCTTAACCATATGAAACATACTGACATTAACACTAACTGAATTTGCATTCTATAATCTAAGTTAAGAGAATTCTAGCTAAGACTAGGCCTTTTTTTTTTTTAGAAAAAAGAATAGAGAGTGATTGCCGTCTTCAATTAAAAAAAAGGTGATTTTTTTTTAGTTTTGGTGGGTGGGAACAATTTGGCTTCGAGGAAAAGTTATCAAAATTAAAGAAGGCTATTGCACATTTACTTGTGAGTATTTAATTGGTGCTCAGAGAACTGGCACAATTTCAAGCTGTTAATCACAGATTTCTAAATGCATATTAGCTAATGGATGTGTAAAATTATGCTTATCTTGTCTTAGATAAATGCCTAATTAAAAATTCTTTGAGGGGAAAAAGTCTTCACATCATTAAAGAAAAAAAAACATTATGTGAAGCTGTATGTAAGTTTAGAGAGGAAAATTAGGCTTTTTTTTCATAATAGAACACTACTGGATATTTCACATGTAGACTTTTCAGACCATAAGAATTTTCAATGTTTAAAATAATGCTTACGTAGCATACAGGGTACTACAGCTGATTCTTAGAGAGGGATTTTGCTTATTCAGATTTATATGTGAGCCTGTGAAAGCATAAGGCTACTAAATATATTTCTTCTACTTTTGTCACATTCTCAGTAGAAATCATAAGCATGAGGCAAAGTTCAAGATACTGTGGGTCTTAGATTAATTAAAGTGAAATGCTCAAAAGTACTTCCATTCAAAGTTACTAAGATGTATAAAGACAAACTTAGAAAAAAATACGGTTGCTATAGGATCTAAATTTGACATTTTGTTTAGGTGGGCTTAACATGAGGAAACCTACAATCATTTCTTGAGTGGCATAGGCAAAAAAAAAAAAAATCCAGTACATCCATTTTATATTTTATTAGAACCACAACAAGCTCAGGTTTTAATAATATAGAACTTCCAGTTCCATCAAAGCTCCTGAAGGTTTGTTAAACTTGCCTTATTAGAAACGTATATACTCCACTTTAAAGAAAATTAAAGTACACAAATCCGGTTTTAAAACATAAATTAGTGGTGGCTATTTATTTCATAAAGAGAATTGCCCTATTCCAAAAGATTTACAACAGCTTTGAAATAATCCCATTTTTTTGCTTATTGCATTTAAATGCTTTATATTTGGTAAAATTCAGTTACACACAATATTTAGGAAGACATTTATGGGATAAAACAAATCGCCCATGCATTTACTTGGACTGTAAAAGCTATGAAGGACAATCACATGTAGATGTTCCATCTTCTTCTGTAGATATCTTTAAAGGGTATAAATTCACTGCACTTAATTTAAATGGTGGTATATTACTAGATGGCTACTGAAACACTTGAACAATCTCTAAAGAAACATTAAAAGTCAAATCACTTTGTGTCCTGGCAACATTCTATTTCTTAACCTGAATAGTAGTTACACGGGTGTTCACTTACATGATAATTCATTGAACTGTACAATATTTTGTGTACTTTTCTATGTCTTTTGTACTTATTAAAAAAGTCAACTTACTAAGATTGTAATTGTATAAATTTAAGTTTGTAATTATGAGACCTTTTCAGGGATTGTTCCTCAATTTTAACATATAGAAATTAGTCCTTCAAAAAATATAAGCAAAAAAGTCCTGTTTTTATAGAATGGGTCAGGAATATTCATTTGGCTAAATGATTTTTCCATATTAACAAGAATTATAGTTTTCTGCCAAAAAAATGTACTCTAAAAGTTGGAAAGAAACTCAAGGATTCTTGTATTTCCCTGTGGGTTGAATTTAGGTCAGTAAAAAGTGGGGGAAGGTAGAAGCGGGAGAAGAGGAGGCTGAGAAATAAACTTAATTTTATGGGAAGAGAAAAATTCAAACAAATTTACCCCAACTATAACTTGAGTGCAGACAGAAAGACAGTTGGTGAAATCATTAAATAAGAAACTCAGAACTTAGTGGTGTCTTATGTATTAGAATATTTTTGAATTGATGAAGTGTACCTAGATACCTTATTGTGATGTGTCACTTGGAATTCATAAAACAATATTTCCACTCACTTGAAAAATTATTAAAAAATTGTGAGTTTGATGTATTTTATTTTGCTGACCATTCTGAGGTGTTCTTTCTCTCTAAGAACAAATGAGAGAGCCATTTGAATTCAAAAGCCTTGTATTTAAACCCTAGTTGTTTTCTTGACCAACTGTGAGATCCTAATGTCTATAAGCATCTAAAACTGGAATGCAGCACCTAGTCTGGAATAGCATGCAAAAGAACCTGATAAAGATTAGCTCTTGAACAAATGTTATCTGATTACATCTTTTTTTAAAACAGTGACAAGACTTCTGGTGCTGGCTGAGGTGAAATAAGCTTGCTATAACCTAACTTACTAGCTGAATACAACTAAAAACTATGGACAAAACATGAAAAACTAAGATATGAGGTCTCTGAAATGTAAATAATAACAGACAGATTGGGCTGGGAAGTCAAAATCTGAAGACAGACCAGCAGTGATAAGTTTCCTTTTCTATTTTTTTTCTCCTTTTTAACTCCAGGCTTTGATCAGGAGACAAAGCCAGGCAGCTGAAACTTCGAAAGGAATTTCACTTTTTGACTACCATACCAGGTAAAAGGACCCCTTCAAGCCACAGAGTAGAGGGAAAATCCCATTTTCTTCTTTCTCTCCTACTGATCCTGAGGCCAGTATCAGCTGCTGAACTCTTGTTGCTGCAACAGAGGCAGAGGTATCTAAAACTCTAAGAGATAACCCATCTTCTCTGGTTAAAGGGACCAGGAAAAAAAGCCTCTGTTCTACATGTGGAGGGCATCCTCGTGGTTCTTTTCTCTCTATTCTCTTGTTGTTTCTCCCTGAGAGCACTGAACTATGAACCTATACAGGTGGCTAAAACTCTGAGAGAACTCCATTCTTCTACTCAGAGGAACAGATTTAAAGGGTCCCTGGGATTCATAGAATGTGGGGAATTCACAGACTTGGAGAGTGGATCCTCTAAATTTGTGTGTGAACTGACACAAATCCCAGGCTCAACCTCAAGCTGCAGATGTGTGGAACACACCCAAAGAAGCATAGCAAAGGCTTTGACATTGGATGTGTAATATAAACCCCCACCCAGGTCCCAGATTAATCCACCAGTGGTTTATATAAGGGGTAGACCCAAAGGGCATAGCAAAAGACATTGATATCACCACCTGCAGAAAGACAGAACTTGCGGTATAAACTTAACCCAGTCAATTGCTTGCTAAAACAAATGCAAATAAAATTTCTCCAGAGGAATTTATGTGACCCAGAGTCCCACAACTTACTATCTTAAATGCCCATGATAAAATTTTTTAAAAATACTAGGTAAAAAAGGAATATTTGACCAATTCTTAAGGAAAAAAAAAAAGGAAACAAAACAATGAACGGTTGCCCACCTCAACATGTTGGAATTACCAGACAAGAACTTTAAAGCAGCTAATAAAATAATCCTCTCTGAGGTAAACACCTTTGAAATCAATGTCAAGATAGAAGTTCTTAGCAGAAAACATAAATTATAAAAAGAACCAACTGTAAATTTTAGAACTGAATGATATAATATCTTAAATAAAAATCTGGCTAGATGAGCTCATTATCAGAATGGAGTTGATAAAGAGTCAGTAAATAGAGAATAGATCAAAAGAAATCCAATTTGAAGAACAGAAATAAAAAGAATGAAAAAAATGGACATCCTTTGAACAATATGAAATACCCTAACATTTATGTCACTGAAGTCTCTGAAGGAGGGAGAAAAATATTGGCACAAATATATTTGGAAAAATAATGTCTGAAAATTTCCCAAATTTAGTGGAAGACATAAATTTACAGGGTTTGCTCAGTGAACTGTAAAAGAATAAATGCCAAAACACACCTAATCAAATGACTGCAAACAATAGCTTAAAGGCCAGGAGGAGAGAAATTGAAGCATACCATTGTAATGTATTTATACTTTATGTGAAGTGATATAAAAGCATCCATTTCCTGTGACTGATATTTTGGCATTATTTAAAAATTATGTAGGTATAAAGACACATCCCAGCTTGAGTCTATGTGGGAATCATAACTGTGGTGAAAAAATGAGGCAGAATTATTTGGCATGGCAACTGAGAAGCTTTCTGGGAGAGAACTTACTGTAAAACAAAAGAGAGCCCAGCAGGAAATTGGCATTGTAATAAAGCTTTGGTTATGATAGCAGGGAAGAGCAGAGCATTCTGAGAGCAAGGCAATCTTGACTTCATCATTCCTTGTTCTAGGTCTCATTTATTTTTAAGCTAATACTTAATGAACATTATGGTGAACGAAATAGATATAGTTACTTCCCTCATGATGTTTTCATGTCTACTTTGGATTGTCTCAGAGTCCTCTCCAACAATTATAATTAAAACTCAGAATTGCTCTCTGTTAAAATCTCTTTTTAAAAAAGAGAGGGGCACCTGGGTGTCTCGGTTAAGCCTCTGACTCTTGATTTTGGCTCAGGTTATGATTTTGCTTCAGTGTTGTGAGGTAGAGTCCCGTGTTCAGCTCCATGCTGGGTGTAGAGCCTGCTTAAGATTCTTTCTCCCCTTCTGCCCCTCCCCCACACTTGCACACTCTCTCTCTTTAGAAAGAGGGAGATAGTCCTTGTCTCCATACAATTTACATTTTACTTCTAAAAGATGACATATGGGACTGGGAGAAGCTTTCTGCCATACTTCACCACAATATAGTGGTCAACTTTGGCATGATGAGAATGCCAGTGAATTGATGGTCATCATTCTAACAGGGACCTGGTTCCTGACAGAGCAATGGCAAAGTTAGCAAGATACTGGAGCAGCAGTGAGAACTAGCAGATCTATTTTGCTTAGTGAGAGATAGCCAAGCTAGCAGAGACTTTTGAGCCTGTTAGTCCAGCAGGATCAGACTTTTTTTCTGTAACTACATGTGGCATTTCCCAAGAATTCCCAGAAACACTTAACGGACTCTACAGAAGGCTGAGGTCCTGTAAGCAGGTGGGGACAAGAGCCAATGGAATTTTAATTCTTACTAATAGTTACCTCATTTATTCTCAGAAACTGGAGGCCTGTGAAAACTCAAACTATATTTGAATGTCTATGGGTATGTCTGATTTTTGCATGTATGAGATTTCAGAGCAGGCATCCAGACACAATCAAATCCAGATGCAAGTCAAACTAATGTTATATAAGCTAAAAATTATTTTTCATGATAGAAATATAAACATAATACTGACTGTTCTGTTATTTTCTCTTTCAAGCATGATTGATTTTGTGTGTATTAATTGGGCATACACGTATGCTTATTTAGAGTGTCATAATTTATTCTTGTACTCAACTAACCTTGATTCTTTTTCTTCAGATATCTCAAAGATTTTGGATGAGAGATCACTATGGAATGGATCTCTATGGCCTCACTAATGACATGAGAACATAGCTGGGTTTTATATCAAGATGTGGGACTTGGCTCTAACAATAATATGAATAAGGAAACCGTAAACTGGAGCCAACGCTCCGAGCTAGCTCTTAGTTCTATTTTCCAAGACCAAGCCCCAGCTACATTCTCTGGTTGTGATTTAAAGCAGTAATTGTCAAAATTTGTTGTTGTTGTTGTTGTTGTTCTCTGTGTCTCACAGAATGTGTAAAAATTATATATTAAACTCATTTCCATAGACAGATTCTGATTTCAGTCATGGGTGATGAAATACATAAAATAGTCTGTCAATCATGTGCTATGTCTGGTGTGTTCTGTCTTTTTCTCTTTCACTCAAGAAAGCGTAAGGGAATACACAATAAAACAGATAGCATAACTGTAATATTGAATAGACTACATAAGGTAAAACATTTGTAAACTTTTTATTTTAAATTGCTCAGTAACAAATTACTTGAAACACACAACTATGCCATGGTATAGAGGTTGAGAAATGAAATGCTAACCTAAATTATATTCCTATGCCTTGTCGCTTTTATAGGGAATGACAATGCAAAAACTTGCCATTCATTAACACTTTTAGCTGAGAAATTCACACAACTCATTAGACTTCTATAAAATTTAAAAGTAGCTAGTTATTAGAGATATTAACTCCAGTCTATCAGGAAAGAACTGACTTTCATTCATCCATTAATAGCAAAACACCAATTAAAACTAATTTTTCTATCAACATATAATAGCTAAAAATTTTGTGTTATCAGTTGGCTGTGGTTTTAAAAGTTTCCTCTTACACAATTTATAAACTATATTTCCATTGTTATTTCTACAATGAAATTAGATTATTAGTTTTTTTGACATCTAATACATATTCATAAAAGCACATAAATCATACATGTACAGATCAATTAGTGATCACAAAGTGAGCCAATGCATGTAACTACCATCCAGAATCAAGAAATAAGACATTATCAGTGTTTCAATCCCTCCATACTCTTCCCCAATCATTATCACTCTCTTCTATAAGAATTCAAAATATCACTTCATGTCTCTGAATAAGATCTGAATTTTATTAAAGGAAATACTTTTTCAAAAAAATTATGTATTGCACTTTATAAACCACTAATCAAAGTCCAAAAATCCTTTATTATTGGCTTTAGGGAACCCTAAGATAACTATTCTTTGATTATTCCTTAAAGAAAAAGGTAAAATAAAAAATCCAACCAACTTCATTTCTTCTGGATACTAAGCTTCCAGACTTGTTACCTTCAAAGCTTGCCTATCTTTTTTGGGGACAAAATGCCAACTAAACTTACATACTCACTTGAAGCTATTTTCTACTTTGGGATACACTCAAGAGAAGAAACAACATAAATAACTCTGCAGTTTCCTCATGCTATGCTTCATTATTTACCCTTCTTGGAGAAGGATGAAGCAGCACTATATTGGTAAGGTAAGGACAGTTTTGAAGAATAATGCTAATGAATCCAACACCTCAAATATCAATGGCCCATATTTTCTTTTATCCCCTAGCACCCATTGTCCTCTGTATTCAGGAAAACTGTGTGACTAAAAAAAGTTAAAGGACCAAATAGGAGAAAAATTCAGATGAATCAATCACAACCCACAATTGACATTACAGCTAAAGAGACAAACCTGCCAGAAAAATCTTCCTTATGGAGTGCTGTGCTATTGGCCATCGTTTTGTTCTTAGTGTTTCTGTCTTGTTCTCAGTACAGATCTGACTGGTGGCATTTGAACAAAATGCTAACTCCTCCCTTTCCTCCTTCTCTGACATGTATACTGGATACTCACCAGTCACTCACTGAATTATGTGGTCCCTCTCGGAAAAGTTGAAGCCCCCAGAGTGCCATTAACTATGATCTACAGAGGCTCTTGTCAGAATTAGACAAAATGTAAAATTATAGTGGTGTTCTGGTGCCATTCTAGTTAAAAGTCTGTCATCTTTGCCATTATAAATGTCTATTTCTTGCACTTTATAACTCAATGGAGAGAATTTGCCTTACAGTCAATAGAGTAGCTGAGAAAGTGTCAGTCTTTCAAAGATTTTGTTTTAAATCTCATAGACACTAAATAAAATCTATTTGGCTATTATGCTATTGTAAAAGTTTGTGTGTGTGTGTGTATATGGAGGTCTGTGATTTTATTTTATAGGATTTGATTTGAAAGAGAAGAAAATAATGAGTATTTTTAAAAGCATGGAAGTTTAGGAAGCAAAGAAGAAAAGGCTAAGAAAAATATGATCTAAATCAGTTATAGCTTTATAATAATCATCACACTTCTGTGCTTGCTTTTTATCCAACTGTCTTCATTTCTGGTTCAGATAATCTAATTATGATTATTATATTTTCTAAACTATATATTGTTATTTAGGTTAGTAAAAGAGAGAAATGGATTCTAATTTGACTACATTCTCAATGGTAGTGAATTTCTTGCAAGATCTAGAAAATAGTTTGATAACTCTCTGATTATGTGGTCATAATCTTTTTATTACTTTTTTTTCTTTGAATAAACTTTATGGGTTGAAAGCCTGTTGTCTACGAGCCATGAGCTATAAAAGTCCTCAAAGATTTTAACAATGGGTTGGCTGCTTATTAAGTAGGGTTTCCACTCTTAAGTCCCTCAGAAACTAAGAATAATGGGTGCTAATTATGAGGGCCTACTTTGTGCAGTCTGCTTGCTAGGCACTTTGTATTTTCACTATCACAACAACCCTTTAAGCTTAATACTTTTTATCTCATTTTTTGTAAAAAGAAACAGGTCTTGGAGAAATTAAGGACCACACAGGGCCACAGAGCTGCTGGTAAGTACATGAATAGAGACTGGTGTCAGATTTGCTGTGGCTCCCATACCTGTAAGATTTTCCTCCATGATAATTTGGAAAAGTTCAATTCCTTGGGAGGGAAGGAAACCAACATTTATTGAATATCTACTCTGCACCAAGAGACATTTTTTTCTTTTTTGATTATGCATTCACCAAGACATTTTAAAGTATAACAGCAAATTTAATTTTTATGAGAAGTTGCAAGTTAGATATTATTTACAGTTCACAGATAAACTAAGGCTGAGAATGATTAATTGAGGTCATTAAATAATTTGCTTGAGGCTTCTTATCAGAGTTAGGCTTGAGTATGTCTAATTACAAAACCAATGCTTTTTTTTTCACTATAACACTGGACTTTGAGTTCTTAAATGTAATACTCTAATCACAAAAGAAAAGTGATTACAGGATTAATTCAGTCATGTATTCATCTTTCCATTCAATTTATGAATATTTAGAAACACATACTCTATATATCAATCAGTATGTTAGGCATCAAGTTGTTCCTAGGATGCTTGTTGGTTGTTTACTGGCAGTCTATCTTCGTACTTCATGGTTTTTTTCTTTCCGCTTTCAGCTTCTCTTTCAGCTGTGCATAAGCCAGTATTTCACAACAAGCAATTCATGAATCACTTATTAAAAAAAAAAAGTTCTCTGAGTAACAAAGGGTTCTATAGCCAAATAAGTTGTAGAAAATCTACATGGTATACCACATTCGTAGAGATTCACAACGAACAGTAGCATACTAAAAGCTTTGCACAATCTTGCAAGAATGAAATCTGTTTAAAACATAAGATAACCCTGTATAACTACTTTTTCCCATGTAATGCTTGTTAGCATCCCACAAAATTAGTGATCCAGGCAGCATGCTTTAAAAAATGCTGGCCTAGCTCATTAATGGTACTGCTCATCCCAGAACTAAACTGCTTGCCAAAACCTTTGCAGTAATATGTAACTCATTTTTAATAATGTAATTATTCAGGTATTTCTAATGTCATCACTTTATAATGCCAAGTTAATGAAAGAGAAATCAAATAAGGAATTTGATTAATTCTGTACATCTTGGGTTTTGTGCCAGTATTGTTTTTCTTGAAGGACACATAGATTATTCTAAAGAGAACACATTTTAATAATGTTCTATATATACACTGTGTTTTAAAATTTTTGAATAAATAGGTTTACTATGCTTAACATTATTAAATTTATTATTACTGGTGTTGATCACCTTTTATATAACTGTTGGTCATTTGTATGTATGTTTTCTTTGGGAAAATATCTGTTCAAGTCCTCTGCCCATTTTTAAATTGGATTATTTAGTTGTTTTGTTTTGTTTTGCTATTGAGTTGTATGAATGAGTTCTTTGTTCACTGATTATCAAGGAAATTCAAATCAAAACTACAATGTGATATCACCTCATACCTGTTAGGATGACTATTACTTATAAGACAAAAGATACCAAGTGTTAGTGAGAGGATGTGGAGAAAAGGGAACACTTGTGTACTATTAGTAGGGATGTAAATTGGTATAGCCATTATCGAAAACAGTATGGAGTTTCCCCCAAAAAGTAAAAATAGAACTACCATGTGATCCAGCAATTCCACTTCTAGGAATAAATATCCAAAAGAAATGAAATAAAGATCTCAAAGAGGTATCTCCACTATCATGTTCATTGCAGCATTATTCACAATACCTAACATATGGTAACATATCTTGTAGCCATAAGTGTCCATTGATGAATGAATGGATAAAAAAAATGTGGGATATATACACAATGAAATATTATTCAGCCATGAAAAATAAGGAAATCTTGCCATTTGTGACAAAATGAATGAACCTGGAGAACACTATGCTAAGTGAAATAAGCCAAAGACAAATATTGAATGATTTCACTTTTCTGTGGAATCTAAAAAAGTAGAACTCATGGAAGCAAAGAGTAGAATGGTGGTTGCCTGGGACTGGGAATGGGGGAAATAGTTATTGGTCAAAGGATACAAACTTTCAATTATAAGATGAATGAGCTCTGGAAATCTAACGGATAGCATGTTGACTGTGATGTTGTGATTTAAATAAGAAATAAATACTTGGTGTTTGGCCTGTTTCTAGCATAGACCTTCTAAAACCCTTGGAATTTCCTAAGTGTAAAGAGATAAAGAACATTTATTTTAGGGGTGCCTGGGTAGCTCAGTTGGTTAAGTGTTTGCCTTTGGCTTAGGTCATGATCCCAGGGTCCTGGGATCTAGCCCTGCAAGGGCTCTATGCTCAGGGGGAGTCTGCCCCTACTTCTGCTCCTCCCCACATGCTCTATCTTACACTCCCAAATAAATAAATAAAATCTTTGGAAAAAAATTTATTTTAATAAATGATCCATGAATTGCTTATTGTGAAATACTGGTTTCTGGTGATATAGGTTTCTTTTGTTATATTAATGAGGTGGTTTTGGAATGCTTCTAGGTCACCTAAAGAGGTGGGACAGTTGCCAAGGCAACCAACCCTGTGATTGAAGGGTTGGAACTTTGAGGCCCACCCCTTGACCTCCAGGGAAGGGAGAGGGGCTGGAGGTTTAATTGATAGCCAATGGCCAAAGATTTAATAATCATGCTTTTATAACGATGCCTCCATCAACACCCCAAAGAACTAGGTTTGGAGAGCTTCTAGGTTGGTGAACACATGGAGGTACAGGGAGAATAAAGCACCTGGAGAGGGCATGGAAGTTCTGCACACTTTTCCCATGCTTTGACCTATGCATCTCTTCCATCTGGCTCTTCCTAAGTTATATTTTTTTCAATAAATCAGTGACTTAGTAAGTATAATGTTTTTCTGAGGTCTGCAAACTGCTGTAGCCAATTACTCAAACCCAAGGAGGGAGTTATTGAAACTTTTAATCTATAACTGGTCAGTCAGAAAAACAGGTAATGACTTGGACTTGGAATTGGCATCTGGAGTTGGGCAGAGGGGTGGGGGGCAATCTTATAGAGCTGACTCCTTGACATATAGGATATGACACAATCTCCAGGTAGATAGTGTCAGGATTGAGTTAAATTGTAGGACACTCAGCTGGTATCAAAGGATTACTTGTTGGTGTGAGGAAACCCCACTCCCCTCCCACACACATCCACATGTTGGAATTAATGACCAGAATCTCTAGTGGCTATAGTTAAGTATATCATTTTGTATACTTGAAATTTGCTAAGAGCATAGATCTTAAGTGTTGTCACCACACACACACACACACACACACACACACACAGAGGTAACCGTGTGAGGTGATTGATAAGTTAATTAGCTTTATTATGGTGATCATTTCATAATGTGAATATATATTAAATTATCAAATTAGACCCTCTGAATATATACATTTAATTTTTATGTGTCAGTAGTATTTGAATAAAGCTGGAAAATATTAAATTAACCTATTAATTTACACCAAAATTTTACTGAATATAGTTATCATTACAAAAATTAAATGATATTGATTCCTCAGAAATTAGCAAATATTATTATTTATATTCTGTTTCCATAAATTATATGGAATATAATTTATATTTATATTTGTAATCTGATATTTATCTTAATTCATAGCTAAAAAAGTAAACTCATATAACAAACTTGGTGAGAAATAGTTTCCCAATCTCCAGGTGAACCACCTTCTACAAGCCTTCTTCTACAATGATTAGAGAAAATTAGCCCAACTGATTAGGTACAATGAAGTAAATATTTTAAATATTGGTCTAGTTATAGACCAAAATCTGAACAATTTTCACATAATACTAATGTAATCAGACATGCGGTAGTCTTGAGGGGTGGATGGACAGGAAATTTGGGTGGGTAACAAAGTTGTTTGATAGTAGGCTGACATAGCTAACGTTTTCACTTTTTAAATGATCATACTGGCTTAAAAGAGTAATAGAAAAATAAAATCAATGTATATTGGAATATTAGTGATGAACATAAGAAAATGAAACACAAGAAAGTTTATAATATTAGAATGTATAATATTATGGTTGATATTGAATACTAACTGATATGTACCATTTCAGACTTAGCTATTTAATGTTATACCTTGATCTATTTTGGGAAATGAACTAAAACTTTATCTTGTAATTCTGGCTGCAAAGGAAACTACTGTATTTTTTGTTTGCTTGTTTTATCTACTTTTTACCTTGCAAATGTAGGTCAGTTTAGTAGTTGAGGAAGACTGTTGAAATCTGCTCTTTTTTTCAGTGTGCATTACATGAGAGTTATTCTTATGAGAAAAAGTAATGTACATACTGACAGAATCCCACTCTTCCCAGATAACCAAGAAGTTATCCTCATATTAATGCAGTAAAAAGAATAATAGTATTTTTAATATTTACCTCTTGACTTTGAGTGGCCAGTTGTCTCTATTCATTCATAAATAATAAGCTGTATTCCCTCCCTTATCTCCTGACAAAATTCCAAAGCAAATGTTAGTTAGTTAAAAATAGCAATCAGTAGGCAGAAATATTGCCAAGAAGAGCTATATAAAGGCATCCTAAAAACACCTGAAGGAATTAGCAATGATGGGAGCTCAGTGGAAATTGCATGTTGGTGATTAATTGGCTCCCTGCCATGCTCTTACCTTCTGCCTTCAACTTCATTCTCCATAATTGAGAAGCTTCTGTTGGGAGCAAAGCCTGTCTAGAGATAATCCAAGATGCCACAGGAGGTCACGAGGCTAAGAGTGGTAGGCCTAGTGCACTGGGGCCTCTTTGCTGGAAACCATAATTCACTACTAGGTTAAGGACACTATATATGATGCACTATCTCATTAATCGTCTCTGCAACTACACTAGGCCAACATTGTATTATTATCCCATTTTACAGAACAGGTAAACTTTTACTAGGTAACATTTCACACTGACTCATCCATGAGGAGGTAATATACTTTGGAGCATCATATTTCTGGATACCAGGCCACTTTTTGCAGCCAAGGGTGGTTTGATTTTTTTAAAAACATTTCTGAAACTCAGATTCTTAATCTGTAAAATAGAGATATATAATAAACCTTATATCACAGAGTTATCAGGAATAAAGGAGATGATGCATGTAACATACTAAATATAGTACCTTGCTCATAGTAAGTGCTCAATACCTGAAAATAATATATTTTATATTTTTACCAAAACTTGTGTGAAATATTATTTTTTTAAAGATGTTTATTTTATTTTGAGAGAGAGAGAGAGAACACAGAGGAGAGTGAGAGGGAGAAGCAGACTCTCTGCTGAGCAGGGAGCCCAATGCAGGGCTTGTTCCCACAACCCTAAGGTCATGACCTGAGCCGAAGGCAGATGCTTAACCGACTGAGCCACCCAGGCGCCCCTGAAATATTATTTCTAAGATTATTTCCATAAAATATACAAGCCTCAATAGAAAACTATATAGTAGATCATTTGAGCTTATGCATATAGATAATTATAGATTATAATTTCAATAAATGACTATTTTTATAATTTTAGCATTACTCAGCATGATTTTCTTATATAGTTCCTATAGTCCTGTAGAGAAGTAGAATAGCATACTGGTTAAAATATGGCTCAGAGTTAGACAGCCTGTTTGAACAATCTAGGATCTATCATTTACTAGTTGGCTGAGTTTGGACAATTATTTAGAATTATGTGTTTCAATTTCATCATTTAAACAAAACAAGATGTTATCATTATTACTATTAAATGAGGTAATATGTGTAATGTTCCTTGTTCATAGTAACTACTCAATACATAGTAGCTATTATTATTCTTCCCTCAACAAAGTCCATTTGTATTAGTATCATATTGCTCCCATACCAAATTACCACAGATTGAGTGACTTAAATTAACACAAGTTTATTTTCTTATAATTCTGTAGTCTGACATGGATCTCACTGGGCTAAAATCACAGTATTGATAAAGCTGTGTTCTCTTCTGAAGGCTTTAGGGGAGAATTCTCTTCCAATTTCATTCAGATTATTGGTAAATTCACTTCATTGTGGTTATAAGACTGAGCATCCTGTTTCCTCACAGGCTATCAGCATAGAGACATTCCTGCTTCCATAGATCACCAGTATTCCTTGGTTTGTGGACTCCTCCCTCCATCCTCAAGGTCAGCAATAGTGGGCTAAGTCTTTCTTACATTTCAAATCTCTCCTGCCATCCTTCCATCACATCTCTGATTGACTCATCAGTCTCCCTTTTCTACTTTTAAGGGTTATTGTGATTACATTGGGTCTACTTGTATAGTGCAGGATAATCTCCCCATATTTGAGGTTCTTCACCTAAACTCCATTTTTTTTCAGAGTTTCACTTGCCATGTAACATAAAAAATTTATAGGTTTGGAGGTTAAGACATGGACATACTTAGGGTGAAAAGAGCATTATTCTGCCAACCACACTATAAGACTACATTTTCCAGTTCTCTCTGAAATGTGTACTTATAATAATAAATTCAGAATTTTATGCACATGCAGTCAGCACTTAAAAATAAAACTTTCTGGTTATTGTGAAGAGGTAAAAGTATGCCTCAGTTATTTAAGATAATTATAAAAGGTATTGATACTTTAGAATAATCGTATAGTGAATGTATAAATATTGAGAGCTATTTGACACATTGAGAGAATTTGTTTTCATAAGTTTATATTTATACCACTTCTCAAAAACTTATCATGTAATGAAGGAATGCCTATAATCTACTATTAATTGTCAAAACAAGTCCAGTGTAATTGAGATAAAAGCAATACATTTCCTTACACTATGGGCAAAAATTCTCTAAATTTGTAATTGTAACAAGAAGCTTATTTCATATCTTTCATAGTTAATTTTCTATCCATTTCTATAAATTGAACATTGATTATTATAACTCTTACAAATGCATTTAAGATGAACTTAGAACAAATGTATACAGTTTTGCAAATGAATAATAAATTTAATCACTAATTCCATTTAGAAAGTAGCTATCATTTGTCAGACTTTCTCTACATAATGGGAATTTAACAAAAAAACAGATATGGCATGCTTGGTATGGGACACAGATGAATGTTGATAAAGTTATGCACTAGGAGCAGTAGGAACACAGGGGGCTAATCCAGCTTCTGAGTAGTAGATCAGAAAACTTTAAATGGCAGAGGTGAAATATGTTATTATAAACAGTAGTTAGGGGAACCTGTGAAGTATGTTATTATAAACAGTAGTTAGGGGAGTCTGGGTGGCTCAGTTGGTTAAGCGTCCAACTTTTTTTTTTCTTTTGAGATTTTATTTATTTATCTGTCAGAGAGAGAGAACATGCACTAGCAGGGGGAATGGCAGGCAGAGGGAGAAGCAGGCTCCCTGCTGAGCAAGGATCCCAGTGCAGGACTTGATCCCAGGATCCTGGGATTATGACCTGAGCCAAAGGCAGATGGTTAACCGACTGAGCCACCCAGGTGTCCCTTAATGTCCAACTCTTGATTTCAGCTCAGGTCATGATCTCAGGGTTGTGAGACTGAGCCCCACATCAGGCTCCACACTGAGCATGGAGTCTGCTTAAGATTCTCTTTCTCCCTCTCCCTCTTCCCTTCCTCCACTTCTATGTTTCCTTTCAAAAAAAAAAAAGCTACCTAGATTTTTAGGTTAGCTGTTCATGTAATAGAAGTAAAATAGCCATGGCTAAATCTATTTGTATTAAAAAAAATTGAAGAGTACAGAAAGATGGCAGAATAGGAGTACCCTAGGCTCACCTCATCCCACAGATAAAACTAGATAATGCTCACATCAGTGTACATAACCCAGAAAATGACCAAAGATGGAAGAATAAAATCCACAACTAAATGTAGAGAAGAGACCACAACAAAGAGGGTAGGAAAGGAGACAAGAAAGAGATAAAGAGTTTCCCAAGGAAAAGTTAAAGGAATTTATGACCACTAAAGCAACCCTATAAGAAATGTTAAAGGGGACTCTTTGAGTGAAAGGAAAGACCATAAACAAGAGTAAGGAAAGTAGGAAGCACAAAAATAGTAAAAATTAGTATATTTGTAAAAATCACTCAAAGGACTCACAAAAAAAAAAAAAGGATATACAATATGACACCATATACCTAAAATGTGGGGAGGAGAGGAGTAAAGAATGGGTTCAAACTTAAGCAACCATCAACTTAGTATAGATTGCTATATACAGAAAATGTTACATACAAACTGAATGGTAATCACAAATCAAAAACCAGTAATAGATATGCAGGAAGAAAAAGGAATCCAAGTATATAATTAAAGAAAGGTAACTAATCATGAGAGAAGAGAGCAGGAGAAGAAAGGAATGGAATAAAACTACAAAAACAACCATAAAACAAGTAACAGAATGGCAATAAATACATACCTATCAAAATTAATTTGAATGTTAATGGACTAAATGCTCCAATCAAAAGACATAGCGTGACAGAATGGATAAAAAAAAACAAAACCCATCTATATACTCCCTACAAAAGACTCATTTCAGACTTAAAGGCACATGCAGAATGAAAGTGAAGGGTTAGAAAAGCACTTAACACGCAAATTGATGGGTACCAATACTTGCATTGGACAAAATAGACTTTAAAACAAAGACTGTAAAAAGAGACAAAGAAGGACACTTTAAAGGGGACGGGGTGCCTGGGTGGCTCAGTCGGTTAAGTGTCTGACTTGATTTTGGTTCAGGTCATGATCTCAGGGTCCTGGGATAAAGCCCTGTTGTCAGGCTCTGCACTCAGCGTGGAGTCTGCTTGAGGATTCTTTCTCTCCCAGTGTCCCTCCTCCACTCTGTTTCTCTCTAGCTCTAAAAATAAATAAAAAGTCTTTACAAAAAATAATAAAGGGGACAATCCAACAAGAAGATACAACAATTGTAAATATTTATGCCTCCAAATGAGAGCACCCAAATACATGAAACAGTCAATAGCAAACATAAAGGAAGTAATACAATAACAGTAGGAGACTCTAACACCCTACATAAATAGATGGACAGATCATCCAAACAGAAAATCAACAAGGAAACAGTGACTCTAAATGACACATTGGACCACATGGATATAGTAGATATATTCAGAACATTCTATCTTAAAACAGCAGAATATACATTCTTTTCAAGCACGCATGGAACATTCTCCAGAATAGATCGAATATTAGGCTACAGAACAAGTCTCAATAAATTCAAAAAGATCAAAGTCATCCATTTCATCCTTTCTGACCACAACACTATGAAACTAGAAATCAAACCCAAGAGAAAAATCTGGAAAAAGCACAAATACATGGAGATTAAGTAACATGCTACTAAACAATGAATGAACCAACAAAGAAATCAAAGAAGTAATAAAAAAATTCATGACAACAAATGAAAATATAATGGACCAAAACCTCTGGGATGCAGCAAAAGCTGTTCTAAGAGGGAAGTTTATAGCCATACAGGCCTACCTCAAGAAGCAAGAAAAAACTTAAACAACCTAAGCTTACCACAAAAGGAGCTAGAAAAAGAACAAACAAAACCCCAAAGTAGTAGAAGGAAGGAAATAATAAAGATTAGAGTAGAAATAAACAAAATAGAAATAAAACAAAACAAAACAAAAAAAACAGTAGAACAGATCAATGAAGCCAGGAGCTAGTTCTTTGAAAAGATCAATAAAATGGATAAACATTTAGCTAGACTCATCAAACAGAGAGAGAACTCAAACAAAATCAGAAATGAAAGAGGAGAAATAAACAACACCACAAAAATACAAAGGACTATAAGAGAATATTATGAAAAATTATATGCCAACAAATTGGACAACCTAGAAGAAATGGATAAATTTCTAGAAATACATAACCTCCCAAAATTGAATCAGGAAGAAATAGAAAATTTGAACAGACCAATTACTAGCAATGAAATTGAATCAGTAATCAAAAACTCCCAACAAACACAAGTCCAGGACCAGATGACATCACAGGTGAATTTTACCAAACATTTAAAGAAGAGTTAATATCTATTCTTCTCATACTTTTCCAAAAAACAGAAGAGGAGGGAAAGCTTCCAAATTCATTTTATGAGACCTGCATTTCCCTGATACCAAAACCAGAAAAGACACTACAAAAGAAGGGGGGGTGGACTACAGGTCAATATCTCTGATGAACATAGATGAAAAATTCTCAACAAAATATTAGCAAACTGAATCCAGCAATACATTTTTTAATGTAATGTAATGTAAAACAATCATCACGATCAAATGGGATTTATTCCCGGGAAGGAAAGGTGGTTCAATATTCAGAATTAATCAATGTGATGCATGATATCAACAAGAGAAAGGATAAAAACCATATAATAATTTCAATAGATGCAGAAACAGCATTCGACAAAGCACATCCATTCAACAACAACAACAACACAAAACCAACAAAGTGGGTTGGGCCATAAAGGCCATCTATGAAAAACCCACAGCTAACATCATATTCAATGCTGAGAAACTGAAAATTTGCCCCTAAGGTCAGGGACAAACAAGGATGTCCACTCTCACACTTTTATTCAACAAAGTATTAGAAGTTCTAGCCACAGGAATCAGACAAGAAAAAGGAAAAAAAGGCATCCAAATTGGTAAGGAAGAAGTAAAACTTTCACTATTTAAAGATGACATGATACTATATATAGAAAACCCTAAAGATTCCACCAAAAAACTACTAGAACTGATACATGAATTCAGTAAAGTCATAGGACACGAAATCAATGTACAGAAATTTGTTCTATTTCTATACACTAATAATGAAGCAACAGAAAGAGAAATTAATAAAACTGTTCTGTTTACAATGGCACCAAAAAGAATAAAATACCTAGGAATAAACTTAACCAAGGAGATGAAAGACCTGTATCTGAAACTACAAAACATTGATGAAAGAAATTGAAGAAGACACAGATGAGTGTAAAGATATTCCATGCTCATGGATTGGAAGAATAAATATTGTTAAAATGTCCATCTACCCAAAGCCATCTATAGATTTAATGCAATCTCTATCAAAATACCAACAGCAGGGCCACCTGGGTGGCTCAGTTGGTAAAGTGTCTGTCTTCCGCTCAGGTCATGATCCCAGGATCCTGGGATTGAGCCCCACATCGGGCTCCCTGCTCAGTGGGGAGCCTGCTTCTCCCTCTCCTCCTTGCTTGTGCTCTATCTCGCTATCTCTGTCATTATTTCCATCTCTCTTCCTCAAATAAATAAGTAAAATCTTTAAAAAAAACCAACAGCATTTTTCACTGAACTAGAACAATCATAAAATTTGTATGAAACCAATGTGTCCAATGACAAATGAATGGATAAAGATGTGGTATATATAATATATATTTATATTTATAATATTACTATATACTATATATTATACTATTATTCCATTAATCCAATATAATAATATTCCATTATGTATGTTACATTATAATATGGAATATTAATATTATTATTATACTTATATTTTATCAATAGTATTATATTTATATTATATTATAATATATTATAATTACATATAAATAATTATAATATAGATATAATAATCCATTATATAACACATATATACATATATAAATAATGGAATATTATTATAATAATGGAATATATTATAAATATATATTATATATAAAATATGTAGCATATATAAAACATACGTATATATATAAATAATGGAATATTATCCAACCATATAAAGAATGAAATCTTGCCATCTGCAATGACATGGAGGGAGCTAGAAAGTATAATGCTAAGTGAAGTAAGTCAGAAAAAGACAAATACCATATGATTTCACTTATATGTGGAATTTAAGAAACAAAACAAAGGAGAAAAAAAGAGAGGCAAACCAAGAAACAGACTCTTAACTCTAGAGAACAAACTTGATGCTTACCAGAGGGGAGGTGCGTGGGAGGATGGGGGAAATAGGTGATGGGGATTAAACAGTACACTTATCATGATAAGCACTGAGTAATGTATAGAATTGTTGAATTACTATATTGAACAGCTAAAACTAATATAATACTATATGTTAGCTATACTGGAATTAAAATAAAAAATGTACTGGGTGTTATATGCAACTAATGAATCATTGAACACTACATCAAAAACTAATGATGTTATCTTGGCTAACTGAACATAATAAAAAAAATGTAATAAAATTTTAAAATTTGGGTAGTACATATAAGATGCATGTATAAAGAAAGAATATTCAGTGATTTGATACGTATTTCCCCATTATTTGAAAGAAAGAGAATGAGTACATGCCAAAACAAAATCCCCTCTTATTCTCCTATGTATTGTATTGAATAACAACACAGGTAAATTACTGAGGGTAGAGATGAAATTAAACTTATGTATTTCAAGGATTCAGGGGGAAAAACTATGTATATATTTCTGTGGAATACATCATGAAAACCACAAGAACTGTACTTAGTAAAACTGAACTGTAGTTTTCAAAATGTTATAATAATGAAATAAACACACAAGTTAATTTAGGAGATTAAAAAGTAACATTTTATCAACAAGTCCTTGATTTATGGATAGAACTTGTTAAATTTTATTGGCACAGTTTCCTATTATGCTTTCTGCAACAGCATTTTTAATTTTAATCTCCTGTGATAATAACTCAACAGAGTAGTTTGCCAACATTTTTGTTGTTGCTCCTGTTGTTTTGTAGGAGTTTAAAACTTTTACTGTTAATATCTTTATTATTTTAAAAATCAGACTGCTGGATGGGAAGAAAAGACATTTTTTAATGGAACATGGCCTTGGTCATGATTGTATCAAATCATAACTCCAAGAGTGTATTCACTGGCTGAAAGTAGTCAGTTTTTGGCCAAGTTAACATCTTGAAATTATTCTTACACAAGTGACTGTAAAAATTTCCATCCCATTTTAGTACTTTAGGTGAACATGAAAGCCTAATGCGAAGCCTAACAGTTAAAAAAGAAAACTGTACATATTATAGGGTTTAAAACAAATTTGGCTGAAGTTTTTCAAACATTAATTTTAAATATTTTTTGTGAATGTTATCTATAAAAGCATACTTTCCAAATCCCTCCTGGGTGATTATCAGTGAATTGTTTAAATTTCCACTGTATCCTCCTTTCAGATTGGCTAACTGTCCATTCACTACTTTTTTAGGCTGAGCCCCTGGGCCAGTATCACTTAAGTATTAAGTGATAAGTTAAGTATTCACTTAACTATCCCTGGCACATTTAGAGCTATACTTTCAGTGCAGCTCAATGAAGCCTTCTGCCATATGTGATGACCAAGTTAAATTATGGTAATAAATGAACAATAGGATAGAATTAGCTGGTAGTAGAACCAGTTATGAACACTAGCAAGGTCAGATAGGTAGTCAGAAATATTATTTGATTTCATGATTTCATATATTTTCACAAACACACAGTTTTTGTCACTTTGTGCAATTTTTATTAGATAAATGTTATTTCAAGAACAGTAAGGCCAAACCTAAGGACAATTTTTCATGCATGTGTGCACCCATCCAAAATTTATTGAGCACTCACTGTGTGTCAGTGTATTAAGGATGGGTGGATACAAAAATATTAACAGATGGTCATGATTCAATCCAGTAGTATTACAATGGTGAGATGAACCACTTTCTAGAAAAATACAAAGGAGAAAATAAAATTATATTGGGTGAGGGGCCAGCAAGAGGGACACATACACATTTGGAAAGGTAAATCGGGCCATATTGAGAAGGGCTTTGTTAATTGCACTGAGGAGGTTGAAATCATGCCATAGAAAATAGATATCTGCCCTGAAATTGGTAATTAGATAGGGCTCCATTGTTAAGTAATGCTAACAAGATCCCAAATGACAATGCTTACAAATATATGGTTTATTGCAGAAATATGATACAACATAGAAACCACAGTAAAGTTAATAAATGAATTACAATTGAAGGCTGTCTCAGCATTAGGTCTGGAAAGGTTGGGCACAAGTTTCAGTTGTGTTCCTTTTTCTTTTTTTCTTTTTTTTTCTTTTTTTAAAGATTTTATTTATTTATTTGAGAGACAGAGAGAATGAGAGAGAAAGCACATGAGATGGGGGGAGGGTCAGAGGGAGAAGCAGACTCCCTGCTGAGCAGGGAGCCCGATGCGGGACTCGATCCAGGGACTCCAGGATCATGACCTGAGCCGAAGGCAGTCGCTTAACCAACTGAGCCACCCAGGCGCCCTGTGTTCCTTTTTCAAATCCATTCTTGCTATGTAATCTGCAAGACTCTGGGGTCCTCACTGAGACCAGGTGAAAGTCATCAATTTCACTCTTAACAATAAACAATGCTGAAAAGTAGAGACAAATCCCTCAGAAACTCCTTGGATCTACAATGATAAAAAAAAATACATGCCTTGGGGTGCCTGGGTGGCTCAGTTGTTAAGCATCTGCCTTCGGCTCAGGTCATGATCCCAGGGTCCTGGGAACGAGCCCCGCATCAGGCTCCCTGCTCAGTGGGGAGTCTGCTTCTCCCTCTCCCACTCTCCCTGCTTGTGTTCCCTCTCTTGCTGTGTCTCTCTCTGTCAAATAAATAAATAAAATCTTTAAAAAAAATACATGCCTTCACCAGAGATCAGTGCCAGGCAGGGATATTTCTTATTTCAGTATAATAGCCCAGGTCAATTCTAAGCCTGCTAGAATTAACCCTCAGAGCGTAGTATTTAGTGGAGATTTCTGGGCACAGGATGAAAAAATAATCACCACAGATATTCTTTGACTATGCATTGCATTTTCAATTTAAATTAAAGTGAGGAAGTGAGAATTTTCTAGGGACCTTTCTTCCATGCTGAATATGAGTTTCTAGGAGTGACAAAAAGGAAAAAAAAACTATTTTGAATGTTTTTGATTCATATCAAATTTTAAAACTATATTATGATGAACACATAGTCACTTTTAAATGTATTCCTAAAATTTAAATTATTTCTGCATTTTAAAATTTAAACATGTGGTTAACTACAATTAAAAGGAATGCATAGTATTTTTGAATAGTGAAATGCGAAACAATGCCTTCTCAATCTGAATGTCACTATTTCTGTTCTATTCTAATTTTTCTTAGAATAAATCCAAATGTTCTTAATATGACCTTCAAGATCCAGCATGCTGTGACCATGACTTACCTATACCAATATCATTATACCCAATGACTCTTTTTATAACTATTTGTTATCTACAGTTCTGACTAAAGCCTCCATCACAATTTTGCAAACAAAGCACCAAGAGTGGACACTTTTATTTTGATCCCGATCTTAGGAAAAAACATTCACTCTTTCACAATTAAGTATGATGTTAATTATGGGTTTTTTTTAGATGGCCTTTATCAGGTTGAGGAAGTTTACTTCTATTCCCAGCTTCGATGTTTTTATCATAAAAGGATATTTGGTTGCATCAAGTGTTCTTTCTGCATCTGTTGAGATGATGATGGGGCATTTTTCTTTTAGTTTATTAATATGGTGTTTACACTGATACATTTTTATGTTGAACCAACCTTCCATTATTTTATGATAAATCCCAATGATCATGGTGTATAATTACATTCATATATTGCTGGATTCAGTTTGCTAATATTTTGTTGAGAACTTTTGTATTTATATTCATACAGAATATTAATCTGTACTTTTCTTGTCACAGGCTGTCTTTGTCTGGTTTTGTATCAGGATAACACTGGCCTTATTTAATGAGTTGGGAAATGTACTCTCCTACTCTAATTTTTTGGAAGATCTCATGTAAGATTGGTGTTGATTCTTCAAATATTTGGAAGAATTTACCAGTGAGCCTATTAGGGCTTGATATTTTCTTTGCTGTAAGTTTTTTTTCATTTTTGTTTGTTTGTTAAATGACTAATTCTATCGCCTCACTTGCTTTAGGTGCATTCAGATTTTTTATTTCTTCTTATGCCAGTCTCAGTTGTTCATGTCTTTTTAGGAAGATGTCCATTTCATCCTAGTTATATAGTTATTTGGCTTTCAATTGTTCATAATATTGCTTTAAAATAATTTTTCTGTAAAGTCTGCAGTGATGTTCCTTCATTCATGCTTAATTTAAATAATTTGTAATGCCCCCTTTCTTTCTTGTTCATTGTAGCTTACCAATTTTGTTGCTTTCATCAAAAAACTAACTTTTATTTTCATTGATAAATCTCTTTTATGTTTTCTATTTCATTAATTTCAGAATTTATTATTTTCTTTCTTCTTTCTTGGCTTTTGTTTGCTCTTTTGTTTTAGTTTCTTAACATGTACACTTAAATTATTGACTTGACATCTTTCATTCTTCCTAACATTGGTATTTACAGTTATAAATTTCCTTCTAAGCATTGCTTCTGCAGTATACCATAAGTTTTGGTATGTTGTGTTTCCATCTTCATTCCTCTCATAGAGTTTTTTATTTCCTTTTTTTAAAGATTTTATTTATTCATTTGAGAGAGAGAGAGCACAAGAAGGGAGAGGGGCAGAGGAAGAAGCAGACTCCCTGCTGAGCATGAAGGCAGATGCTTTACCGACTGAGCCACCCAGGCAACCCTGTTTTTTATTTCCTTTGTGATTTCTTCTTTGATGCATTGGTTATTTAAGAATGTGCTGTTTAATTCCCACATATTTGTGAATTCCAAAATTTCCTTCTATTAATGATTTCTATTTTCATTCCATATGATCAGAGAAAACACTTTGTATGCTCTCATCCTTTTAAATTTGTTGAGACTTATTTTATGAGCTAAAATATAGTCTGTCTAGAAAAATATTCCATGTGCACTTAAAAAGAATGTGTGTTCTGGTGTTGGGTAGAATTTTCTAAAAATGTTTTTTGGTCTAGATGATTTGTAATGTTGTTCAAGTATTCTATTTCCTTGTTGATATTCTATCTAGTTGTTTTATCCTTTATTTATTTATTTATTTATCTATTTATTTTTAAAGATTTATTTATTTATTTTAGAGAGAGAGTAGGGGAAGGGGCAGAGGGAGAGAGAGAATCTCAAGCAGATTCCCTCTGGGTGGGGGAGCCCAATGCGGGGCTCAATCTCAGGACCCTGAGATCATGACTTGAGCCAAAATCAAGAGTTGGACACCTAACCGAGTCACACAGGCACCCCTGTTTTATCCATTATTTAAAGTAAGGTGTTGAAGTCACCAACTATTATTGTTGAATTGTCTATTTCTCCCTTCAATTCTGTCATATTTGTTTAATGTATTTTGGAGTTCTGTTAAGTGCATATAAGTTTATAATTGTTATCTCCCCAATGGATTTATTCTTTTATCACAAAAAAATCTTTGTTTCTAGTACCAGTTATTATCTTATTGTCTTTTTTGTCTTCTACTAGTATAGACACTCCAAGAAGAGTGAACAGTCTCTCCCCTGTGAGCTTTAGGTATTCCTCAGATCATGCTGTCTGCCCCTGGGTTGTTTGCTTGCCTTATCTAAGGAAGTAGGGCAGTGCCCTCAGGGCTCTATCCCAGCTAAGCCTGGGGACCTCTAGCACTCCAATCTTTGAGCCTCACTAGTTGGAAAAACTCATAAAAATCAGCCCCTCTCCTTTTCCCTGCCAATGCCTTTGTGAAGTGTTATGCCTGTGTGATTCCCTGTGTGCTCCCCTCTCTCTCACCTTTCTCTGAGACCAGGGCTCTTTCCCCTCTGCAGGACACATAATCTGTTTCTCCTCAAACTATGTCTCTGCACTTCCTATCTTCCTCGAAGTGGCCTCTTCTTTCCCTGTAGTGGATTTTGCTCTATCAGTCCTCAGGTCGACTTCTTGGAGTGCATCTGTGAGAAATGGCTTTTCTAGAGTTGCCTCTCCAGGGACAAAGGAGCTGACAGGCACCATTTTTGTTCCTCTGCCCCTCAGCATAGATACAGAACCACCTGCTGAGGATGGCTCACCCCAAAACTGTCTGCCTAGCCTGCTTGCTCCAAATACTGTGCCCCTGTACTCTGGGGAACTTGCCCTTCTCGGTCAACCTGGCATCAGTCCCAGTGCAGTGAGACACTGCCCCAGAAGACCAGTACAGGCCCCTGTCACAGCATGTCCTTAAATTTTGGAGTTTTAAAAGTCAGCAGACTTGGTTGAGACAGAGCTCAAATTGCACTGTGCTGCTCTGGCAGGTAAACAACCCAGAGACAGACAGTGTGAAAATAGTAATCTGAAAAACACCTGGGATGTATGGGGAGAGAATATTCACTCTTCTGGGAGTGCTTCCCTGAGAGCAGCAAGCATGGAGACCCCTCTCTAGAGACAAAGGAACTGGCTGGTGCCATGTCCCTTCCCCACCCCTCAGCATAAAACAGCTTCAGTAAATAGCACAACCCCAACACTTGTTGCCTAACTTGCTTACACCAAGTCTCATCCCCTTGCACACTGTTGGTACTGCCCTTCTCTGGCAAGTGTGCCTTAGTCCCAGTGCAATGGGCCCTTTGCCCAGAAAACCAACAGAAACACACACACACACACACACACACACACACACACACACACACACCACCACCACCATGTCTTCTGACCAGAAAGTTCTTCAAGACTTCAGTCCTAGAGAAAGTACCATCAGGTCACATTTAAGAAGCCAACAGGAGCACACCTAGTTAAAAATTGCCCATTCTGGCCAAGGACCACACACTGCCCACTGAAGACAAGGAAAGCCTCTACAGATGACTGGCCAGAAGGATAGAGCAACCAAGACACAGCAGCAGAGCACAAGGCAAACACTGGAGACACTTCCCAAAGCACCAGGCTCTGGACACTATATGACCCCTTCTTCATAAAGGCATTACACACAGAAGCAGGAAAGATAACTGGCTTTTGTAATACATAGAAGAAGACATAGACTTAGGCAAAATACCAATATGGAGGAATTCATCCCAAAGAAATAACAAGAAAAGGTCATGGCCAGAGATCTAATTGAAACACATATAAGTAATATTCCCAATGGAGAATTTAGAGTAACAATCATAAGTATACCTGCTGGGCTTGAGAAGACAATGGAACATTCAGGGAAGTCCTTACTACAGATTATAAAAGAGTTAAAAAACATTCAGAAATGAAAAATGCAATAAATGAAATTCAAAACAGACTAGATGTAATGGACACATGGATGGAAGAAACAGGAACAAATAAGTGATATGGAAGACAAACTAATGGAAAATAATGAAGCTGAAAAAAGAGGAAGAAGAATTATGGATCATGAGAATAGATTTAGGGACTCAATGACTCCATCAAGCATAATAACATTCCTATCATAGGAATCCCAGAGAAGAAGAGAGAGAAAGGGGGACAGACAATTTATTTAAAGAAATAATAACAGAAAACATTCCTAATCTGGGAAAGGAGACAGACATCCAAGTCCAGGAAGCACAGGGAACTCCCACCAAAATCAACCAAAGCAGGCCAACACCAAGATTTATTGTTATTAAATTTGCAAAATATAAAAATAAAGAAAAAAAAACGTAAAAGTGGCAAGACAGAAAAAGTCCCTAGCTTACAGAGAGGACCCATAAGGTTATCTACAGATCTCTCCACAGAAACTCAGAAACCAGAAGAAAGTGGCATGATATATGCAACATGCTGATTGGGAAAAATCTTCAGCCAAGAATACTCTGCAACAGGCTCTCATTCAGAACAGAAGGAGAGATAAAGAGTTTCCCAAACAAAAACTAAAGGAGTTTCTGACCACTAAACCCGACACAGAAGCAACATTAAAGGGGACTTTTTGAGTGGAAAGGAAAGATGAAAAATGACAAAGACTAGAAAGGAACAGAAAATCTCTGAAACAACAAAACAAGTAATAAAATAGCACTAAATACATACCTATCAATAATCACTCTGAATGTAAACAGACTAAATGGCTCATCAAGATATAGGGTGTCAAAGTGCATTAAAAAACAAGACCCATTGATATGCTGCCTATAAGAGACTCATTTATTTTTTCCCTTTATTTTTTTTATTATGTTATGTTAGTCACCATACAGTACATCATTACTTTTTGATGTGGTTTTCCATGATTTATTATTTACATACAACACCGAGTGCTCATTACAACATATGCCCTCCTTAATACCCATCACTGGGCAACCCCATCCACCTACCCACTCTCCTCTAAAACCCTCAGATTCTTTTTTTTTAATGTTATGTTAGTCACAATACATTACATCATGAGTTTTTGTTGTAGTGTTCCATGATTCATTATTTGCATATAACACCCAGTGCTCCATGAAATACGTGTCCTCCTTAATACCCATTACTGAGCTTACCCATCCCCCCACCCCCACCCCTCTAAAACCCTCAGTTTGTTTCTCAGAGTCCATAGTCTCTCATGTTTCATCTCCCCCTCCAATCCCCCCTTCATTTTTCCCTTCCTTCTCCTAATGTCCTCCATGCTTTTGCTTATGTTCCACAAATCAGTAAAACTATATGATAATTGACTTTCTCTTCTTGACTTATTCACTTAGCATAATCATCCAAGTTGATGCAAAAGTTAGGTATTCATCCTTTCTGATGGCTGAGTAATATTCCATTGTATATACAGACCACATCTTCTTTATCCATTCATCTATTGAAGGACATCTCAGCTCTTTCCACAGTTTGGCTATTGTGGACATTGCTGCTATGAACATTGGGGTGTTATGGCCCTTCTTTTCACTACATCTGTGTCCTTGGGGTAAATACTCAGGAGTGCAATTGCTGGGTCATTGGGGAGTTGTATTTCTAATATTATGAGGCACCTCCACACTGTTTTCCAAAGTGGCTGTACCAACTTCCATCCCCACCAACAGTGTAAGATGGTTCCCCTTTCTCCACAACTTCTCCAACATTTGTTGTTTCTTGCCTTGTCAATTTTGCCATTCTAACTGGTGTGAGGTGGTATCTCAATGTGGTTTTGATTTGAATTTCCCTGATGGCTAATGATGTTGAACATTTTTTTCATGTGTCTGTTAGCCATTTGTATGTCTACTTTGGAGAAATGTGTCTGTTCATGTCTTCTGCCCATTTTTTTGACTGGGTTATTAGTTTTTTTGGTGTTGAGTTTGATAAGTTCTTTATAGATCTTGGATACCAGCCCTTTATCTGATATGTCATTTGCAAATATCTTCTCCCATTCCGTACATTACCTTTTAGTTTTGTTAACTGTTTCCTTTGCTGTGCAGAAGCTTTAAATATTGATGAAGTCCCAATAGTTCATTGTTGCTTTTGTTCCCTTACCTTTAGAGACACGTCTTACAAGAAATTGCAGCAGCCAAGGTTGAAGAGGTTGTGCCTTTGTTCTTCTCTAGGGTTTTGATGGATTCCTGAATCACAGTTAGGTCTTTCATCCATTTTGAGTTTGTCTTTATGTATGGTGTAAGAGAATGGTCCAGTTTCATTCTTCTGCATGTGGCTGTCCAATTTTCCCAGCACCATTTTTTGAAGAGACTTTTTCCCCTTCGATATTCTTTCCTGATCTGCCGAAGATTAGTTGACCATAGAGTTGAGGGTCCATTTCTGGGGTCTCTATTCTGTTCCATTAATCTATGTGTCTGTTTTTGTGCCAGTACCATACTGTCTTGATGATTACAGCTTTGTAATAGAGCTTGACATTAGGCATTGTGAAGCCCCAGCATTGGTTTTCTTTTTCAAGATTCCCCTGGTGATTCTGGATCTTTTCTGGGTCCATACAAATTTTAGGATTGTTTGTTCCAGCTCTGTAAAAAATGTCGATGGTATTTTTGACAAGGATTGCACTGAAAGTGTAGATTGCTCTGGGCAGCACAGACATTTCAAGAATGTTTATTCTCCCAATCCATCAGCATGGGACATTTTTCCATCTCTTTGTGTCTTCCTCACTTTCATAAGTGTTCTGTAGTTTCTAGAGTATAGATCCTTTACCTCTTTTGTTAGGTTTATTCTGAGGTATCTTATGGGTTTTGGTGCTATTGTAAGTGAAATTGATACCTTAGTTCCTCTTTCTATAATTACATTGTTAGTGTATAGAAAAGCAACTGATTTCTGTGCATTGATTTTGTATCCTGCCACATTACTGAATTGCTGTATGAGTTCTAGTAATTTGAGGGTGGAGTCTTTTGGATTTTCCACATAAAGTATTATGTCATCTGCAAAGAGACAGAGTTTGACTTCTTCTTTGCCAATTTGAATACTTTTTATTTCTTTTTGTTGTCTGATTGCTGATGCTAGGACTTCTAGTACTATGTTGAACAATAGTTGTGAGAAAGGGCATCCTTGAGCATAGTCAGTACCTCTTCAACATCGGTCACAGCAACTTCTTTTAAGACACATCTCCAAAGGCAAGGGGAAAAAAAAGCAAAAATGAACTTTTTGGACTTCATTAAGATAAAAAGCTTCTGCACAGCAAAGGAAACAGTCAACAAAACAAAGAGGCAACCCATGGAATGGGAGAAGATATTTCCAAGAAGACATTACAGATAAAGGGCTGGTATCCAAGATTTATAAAGAACTCAAACTCAACACCCAAAAAACAAATAATCCAGTCAAAAAATGGGCAGAAGACATGAACAGACAGTAGACATGTGAATGGCTAACAGACACATGAAAAATTGTTCAACATCATTAGCCATCAAGGAAATTTAAATCAAAACCACATTGAGATACCACCTTACACCAGTTACAATGGCTAAAATTAATAAGGCAGTAAACAAGCAATGTTGGAGAGGATGTGGAGAAAGGGGAACCTTCTTACACTTTTGGTGGGAATGCAAGTTGATACACCCACTTTGGAAAACAGTGTGGAGGTTCCTCAAGACATTAAAAATAGAGCTACCCTATGGCCCAGCAATTGCACTACTGGGTATTTACCCCAAAGATACAGATGTAGTGAAACAAAGGGGCACATGGCACCCAATGTTCATAGCAGCAATGTCAAAATAGCCAAACTGTGGAAGGAGTGAAGATGCCCTTCAACAGAGGAATGGATAAAGAAGATGTGGTCCATATATACAATGGAATATTACTCAGCCATCAGAAAGGATGAATTCCCACCATTTGCATCTACATGGATGGAAATGGAGGGGATTATGCTAAGTGAAATAAATCAAGCAGAGAAAGACAATTATCATATGGTTTCACTTATATGTGGAACATAAGGAATAGCATGGAAGACATTAGGAGAAGGAAGGTAAAAGTGAAGGGGGGGAATCAGAGGGGGAGAGGAACCATGAGAGACTATGGACTCTGGGAAACAAACTGAGGGTTTCAGAGGGGAGGGGGCTGGGGGGCTGGGTATTAAGGAGGGCAGGTATTGCAATGAGCACTGGGTGTTATACACAAATAATCATGGAACACTATATCAAAAACTAATGAAGTACTTTATGGTGACTAACATAACATAATAAAAAGCAATTAGCATATCACAAAAAAATACATGCTTTCAATTATACATATTTATGTAATTGTGACACATCCTCATTTCGTAATACCATACCTCTTGAACTAAATAAAGTCCTATGTGAATTCTTGATAACTATTACTTAAATATGATAGAGCACTCATTCTGATATAATTAGAAAAATACTGAAACTATTGAAAAATCAAAAGTAGCTTTCATGGTTTATTGCTTCCTTCACACAATTTTCTAAAATGTTTCAGAACTTCCAATGACGTTTTATGTACATCTTTATGTGAAGCATCAATGTGCTGACGGATTATTGACATACTCATATGTCAATGTGAGGAATTTTTAAATCACCATAATACAGAAGATAAACTTTCAAACGCTCTAGAATTAATCACTGTAGCCACAAACTGAAATATATGACAGATGAATCAACCATTCAAGAATGATATTCACTGTTAGTATTTATAATGAGAGTCAATAAAAACAGTGTTTTATTTGAAAAAATTTAAAAATCTGTTTCTTAACAAAGTAAATTTAATTAACAATGGTTTTAATTAAATATAATAATAATTTAAAATATATATTTGAGTATTCCTAAGCACTTCAACTTACTTAATTACAATGATTATGATTTGAGTGTCTACCATGTGGTTCGTGTTGCACATTACAGAATCTCTCTATATACACAAACACTGTACAGATATTTACATAAATATAGATAGATATAAATATATATATGTATGTATGTATAAAATATTTACTATTCACAAATCTGTGAAATAGATAGCATTATTCCCATTGAGGTTGAGTTTCCTCAACTTGAACATTTAGAATAATTCTGTGTACCATAATTTATCTAATGAACTTGAGTCTGTGCTTTATTCCAGGAGGCAGAATTCATCTATCTAGTTAGAAATTAAGTTAGTGGTTTCTCTTGGAGGGATAGGAAGTGGAAGGGAGCCTACAAGAAGGTTTCTGAGTATTGGGGTTCTATTTCTTTATCTGAGTACTAGTTATATATGCATGTCAGGTTTGTGAAAATAATTCAAACTGTAATGTTATGATATGTGGTTTTAAATATATATATATTAAATCAAAATTTAAATATTAAAAAAATACTTTAACTTTATTTTCAATGATATTTTCCAGGAATATTTGCAAGTGAGAAAAACATTTTATTTCTAATTGTGAAAAAAATTAAAAATTTTATTTATTCATTTGTCAGAGAGAGAGAGAGAGAGAGCATAAGCAGGGGGAGTGGCAGGCGGAGGGAGAAACAAGCTCCTGGTTGAGCAAGGAGTCAGATGATGGACTCCATCTCAGGACCCTGGGATCATGACCTGGGCCGAAGACAGATGCTTAACTGACTGAGCCACCCAGGCATCCCCCTAATTGTGAAAATTTAAATATCTAGAAGAGAATGAAATTTTTTAAGAAAGAGAGAGAGAGCAAATAGGGGGAGGGGTAGAGGGAGAGAGAGAATCTTTAGCAGGCTCCATGTCCAGTGTGGAGCCGAATTCAGGGCTTGATCTCACAACCCTGAGATCATGACCTGAGCTGAAATCAAGAGTTGGACACTTAGCTGACTGAGCCACCCAGGCACTCCTAGAAGAGAACGCCTTTTGAGTAATAAGCCACCAATTCTAAAAACATATAGCATAACAGGAAGTTTTAATCATTAATTATCTTGTTTATGAGTTGTTTTGTTTTTCTATAAAATTTAATATAGTCTATTTCAATCTGATTTGGTCTTAACAGAGTTAAGGATAAGAGTCCTTGGGCTGTACTTCTAACTTAAATATTTTGGGTAAATATCTTTGGTATTCAACTAAAATACCACAACAAACTGTATATTAAGATCAAGTTTGATTTCAGTAAGCCAAGTGACAAAATTTCTTGTGGCATAGTTGTAGGTGAAAGACAAAAACGTGGTCTGAATGATAAAAGTGTTAGGTAGATTAACATTTGAATAAACTCATATCAAAGATATCAAGTAATCAACCAGTGTTAACTTGGAAAATATTCTCTAGCAGAATAACTTGAGACTCTATCCTTAACAATTTCTGATCCAACATAGTGAACAAAGACATTAATGTTCTTAGAAGTTCTCTTTATCAAATATTCAAATGCCCAAATCTAGGGAAGAAATCTAACATGGTGGATTCCAGTTGAAATTAAAAATTATCTTGACTAGCTAATACATGCAGGGTAATCCACTGATGTTAATTTAATCAATCACACAAAGGATTGAGAAGTTCGTGTGAAAGAAATAAATTTTCAGTTAGCTGCTAAAATAAATATAACCTTGGATAATTATTATGTATAAATATAATATCAATCAACATTTCCAAAAATGTGTTTGTGGAATCTTAATAAGTACCTAATGAAAAAATGGTAATTGAAAATTACTGGGTTTAACAATTAATCAGTTTTCTTACTGCAATATTTCTCAGACCCTTTAATGAACAGTGAAAAACTTTTTGCTGTGGAGCATTTGAGTGACTGGTGTTTCAGGAAAACTTGTGAAAACTTGTGATCAGGGAATGCACTATAATACATTCCTGAACTCAACCCCAGAATAAGGCAAGGGAATAACAGCAACAACAATGACTTTAAGGACTGAAGTTGGGATTTCCTACTATGAATTTAACTATTTCCTATCTCTGCTTCCTTCTTGGCTTCCTTTCACAGACAGGTCTTCTCCATATTATAGGTAAGATAGCCACCAGTAGCCTCATATTCAAATCCTCCTGTGTAACCACAATAGAAAGAAGCTTATTTAATCTGGAATCAAATTGTAAATTCCAGGGAAGGACTCTGGGTAACATGACAAACTCCCGGAACAATTGATGTTATCTGTGAGGTGGAATATGTTGATTATCTAGGCTTTAGTGAGAGGTCTATACCTGAGGCAGAGAACCCTTGGTACCATAAATGATAGTTCTAGAAGATACACATGGAATGGAGAAGACATTATTTAAAAAACATTATTAGAGAAACTAAAACAATATACTTCTATAAGACTTCCATGTTACATGCAATAAATAGTGGAATATTTAAAATAATTTTGACAGTTATACATGTAATACAGATTTAATGAAGAAAAAATGGAAAATAGAGGAAAAAAGAATAAAGGAGATGTTCAGAAGTAGCTTTAATCTTTTCAATCAACAGAACCACTATTAATATTTAGGGAGTTCAATTAGAGTGATAAAGAATTTTATAAGCCAAGTTTGGTTTCTACTCTGGTTTCACCAAGTGTTATGTAGCTATGTGACTTTAGGTAAGCTTGTTAATCTCTCTGCATTTCAATTTCTTCTCTGCTCCATAGGAATAAAAATATTGTCTGTGGTTGTTGTGACGATTACATAAATAATTTATCTAAAGATCCTAGCCCTGTATTTGTCTTATATTAAGTACTAAATATATGGCAGTTTGTTAGTTATTTTTACTGTTGTTATTTGGACATATTTCTTATGTTTCTTGTATAATCTTTGCATGTGATCGCTCAAAAAAAAAAAAGCCACTTTCACTAGGAAATTTATAATGGCAGAGATTGCCAGGCACCAATTCTGACAATGACGGAATATCTATACATTTCCTATACAAGTTTCATTAAGTAGAACTACTTGAGTCCATCAAGATGAACTAACTACAAATATATATCCTCAGGTAGATGGGTGATTTTTTTTATTTGTTTCTAACAATATAACATTTTGACATCAGATATCTTTTTTTTTAATTCCAGTATGGTTAACATATGGTGTTATATCAGGTGTACAATATAGAGATTCAACAATTCCATACATCATCCAGTGCTCATCACAAGAAGTGCACTCCTTAATCTCCATCACCTATTTCACCCATCCCCCCACTCACTTCCCCTCTGGTTACCATCAGTGTGTTCTCTAAAATTAAGAGTCCTTCTTGATTTCTCTCTCTCTTTCCCTTTGCTCATTTGCTTTGTTTCTTAAATTCCACATATGAATGAAATCATATGGTATTTGTCTTTCTCTGACTGACTTATTTAGCTTATCATTATACTTTCTAGCTCCATCCTATCTTATATTATTACAATAAAAGATACTTTGTGTTTTTATCTTGGTCATGGATTTGTTCTGTTTACCTCAAAAGGAGATCCAGGTAATGTTCCCTCCCTTTCTCCCCCTTCCACCACCCCACACACAATACAGAAGGGCAAAGGGTGCACTCATATTTCATATATGTTAAAACTTGGGCTTCATCTTTAACAACACCCCCTACGTAGTCTAATTCTAGGTCATATGATTCAGGAATCAGCATATATGACTACATCTAGAACAGAACTAAGATTAAAAGTCAAAATTACAAGGATTCAGGCTTGATCAAAAATAATACATATATTATGGCAATTTCAAAATGACCAACATGAATAGGTTGCTTCAATGTAAGCTTTTCACACTGATAGTGTTAAGTAGAGGATTTCTTTACCAGGCTGTTAAACTAAACACAACATAAATTTCTCATTCCAATATATTTTTTAAAGATTTTATTTATTTGACAGAGAGACAGCAAGAGAGGGAACACAAACAGGAGGAGTGTGAGAGAGAGAAGCAGGCTTCCTGCTGAGCAGGGAGCCTGATGCAATGCAGGGCTCCATCCCAGAACCCTGAGATCATGACCTGAGCCGAAGGCAGACGCTTAATGGTTGAGTCACCCAAATGCCCCTCATTCCAATACTTCTAAAGAAAAATTACATGGTACAATCTTTTCAGTCTCAACTTCAGGCCCTGACATTCTGTAGCATTGTGCTTCGAAAACTTAACTTTGGTACAAAGTTATGCAAAGTCAGAATATAAATAAGATGCATCTTACTGTAACATCAGTTGCACCCAAAAAACTCACTTGAATCTTCATCATGGTGAAGGGAGCCTGCTTCTCCCTCCCCTGCTTCCCCTGCTTGTGCTTTCTCTCTGTCAAATAAATAAAAAATCTTTTCAAAAAAAGCCTGATGGATTATTTAAAAAAAAAAGGATCTTTAATTTTTATTTAAACAAATACATATTAGGGACTAGCATACAAAATCATGTGAAGTTTTAAAAGGACACTAAAGATTCAAGAAAATGATGAATTTCTTGTAAGCCATTTTGGACTAGTTTCCCTCTAGGAACTCCTATAGATTGTGTATTCATTTCTCTGTTATTGGGTGTGCTTGAGAGAGAAAATTTATAAACTATGTAAGGTCTTGGTTCTAGAGACAATTTGTTTTTTTTTTTAATTTTTTTATTGTTATGTTAATCACCATATATTACCTCCTTAGTTTTTGGTGCAGTGTTCCATGATTCATTGTTTGTTCATAACACCCAGTGCTCCATGCAGAACGTGCCCTCCTCAATACCCATCACCAGGCTAACCCATCCCCCTAACCCCCTCCCCTCTAGAACCCTCCGTTTGTTTTTCAGAGTCCATCATCTCTCATGGTTCGTCTCCCCCTCTGACATACTCCCCTTTTCTTCCTCTCCTGTTATCTTCTTTTTCTTTTTTCTTAAAATATGTTGCGTTATTTGTTTCAGAAGTACCGATCTGTGATTCAACAGTCTTGCACAATTCACAGCGCTCACCGTAGCACATACCCTCCCCAATGTCTATCACCCAGCCACCCCATCCCTCCCACCCCCAACCACTCCAGTAACACTCAGTTTCTTTCCTGAGATTAAGAATTCCTCATATCAGTGAGGTCATGTGATACATGTCTTTCTCTGATTGACTTATTTCACACAGCATAACACCCTCCAGTTCCATCCACGTCGTTGCAAATGGTAAGATCTCATTCCTTTTGATGGCTGCATAATATTCCATTGTGTATATATACCACTTCTTCTTTATCCATTCATCTGTCGATGGGCATCTTGGCTCTTTCCACAGTTTGGCTATTGTGGACATTGCTGCTATAAACACTGGGGTACACGTACCCCTTCGGGTCCCTACATTTGTGTCTTTGTGGTAAATACCCAGTAGTGCAATTGCTGGATCGAATGGTAGCTCTAATTTCAACTGTTTGAGGAACCTCCATACTGTTTTCCAGAGTGGTTGCACCAGCTTGCATTCCCACCAACAGTGTAGGAGGGTTCCCCTTTCTCCACATCCCTGCCAACATCTGTCGTTCCCTGACTTGTTAATTTTAGCCATTCTGACGGGTGTGAGGTGGTATCTCATTGAGGTTTTGATTTGAATTTCCCTGATGCCGAGCGATGTTGAGCACTTTTTCATGTGCCTGTTGGCCATTTGGATGTCTTCTTTGGAGAAATGTCTGTTCATGTCTTCTGCCCATTTCTTGATTGGATTATTTGTTCTTTGGGTGTTGAGTTTGATAAGTTCTTTATAGATTTTGGATACTAGCCCTTTATCTGATATGTCATTTGCAAATATTTTCTCCCATTCTAGACAATTTGTTTTTGTTAATTCTCTTACATCTATCTATCATCTATCTATCGTCTATCTAAGTATAGTTGACACACCATGTTACATTAGTTTTAGGTGAACAAATTAGTGATTTGACAAGTTTATACATTATGCTATGTTCACCGCAAATGTAGCTACAATCTGTCCTGTGACATCACTATTATAATATCATTGATTATATTCTTTATGCTCTGCTTTTTATTCCCATGACTTATTCATTCCATAACAAGAGGTCTGTATCTCCCTTTCCCCTTCACCCATTTTGCCCACCCCCTTCAACCATCTCTTTGTTCTCTGCTTATAGTTCTGATTCTGCTTTTTGTTTATTCATTTTTTTAGATTCCATTTATGAGTGGAATAAAATGGTATTTTTCTTTCTCAGTCTGACTTACTTCACTTAGCATAATATCCTCTATGCCCATCCATATTGTCTCAAATGGCATGATGTCATCTTTTTTTAATGGCTGTGTGCTATTCCATTGTGTGAATATGTGTGTATGTGTGCATTTTCCTTATCCACTCATCTATTGATGGACATTTAGGTTGCTTCCATGTCTTAGCTATTATTATTAATGCTGCAATAAATATTAGTGGTGTATATATCTTTTTAAGTAAGTATTTTTGATTTCCCTGGATAAATGTTCAATAGCAGAATTATTAGATCATATGGTATTTTTATTTTAAATTTTTTGAAGAATTCCACTGTTTTCCACAGTAGCTGTACTAATTTACATTCCTATCAACAGTGCATGAAGGCGCCTTTTTCTTCACATCCTTGCCAACACTTGTTTCTTGTCTTCTTGTGGAATCTCTCATGGTTCATCTCTCCCTCTGATTCCCCCCCTTCATTTTTTGCTTCCTTCTCCTAATATCCATGCGGTGAACATAGCATAATGTATAAACTTGTCAAATCACTAATTTGTTCATCTAAAACTAGGTGAACAGACATGAACAGACTCGACAAGTCTCTGTTTTTAGAGACAATTTGAACCCATAATGAATATAGTGCTGAGAAAAATTAGTGAAAGATATAGACCTGGTCTTCAGCAAAATGACAATCAACTTAAAAATAGTACATGTTCATTAATTTTGAAAGTTGCTTGATTTTCCCTACCAAAAATGATGTTTTGTCTTATGATTTAAGCTAATTAAGGAAAATATAATACTTTTATCATTTGTCTTTCTATGAAAAACAATACTTCCAATAAGGGATTAAGTTTGCCATCAAAGGCTGTAAAGCACTTCAACTTACACATCTGTTTTACAAAACAAAACAAAAACATTAAAAACAGACAAAAAACACCCCAGTTATCACAAATAGCATAGACTATATATGTCAGGTTCTCTTAAATTTAACTGATTGATTCTTAGGTGTATATATATATATATATATATATATATATATATATATATTTTTTTTTTTTTTTTTTTTTGAGAAGGAGCATGCTTTATTGGGGAGAGAGCACTGCATTTGACTAACAGATGAAGGCAGTCTGGTGCACATCCAACACATCACTCTCAGAAAGGTACACAGGAGGTTTTGGTAAGAGAAATCAACTGGATCATGAGTTCCTCTGGGCAGCTTCCCCAAACTCAGCCCTCCAAGAGGTCAAGACACTCCCAGTCATTTCCTTGAAGGCAACTGTGGTCAGCTAGAAATAGAGCCCACCAGGGTGCCTTCTTGGTTTTGATAAAGAACATTTTCTTTAGATTTTTTGGTTTTCATTTGTTACTTTTATTCTGTGTTCTCTCAAGGCCATCAGACCAACTTCTATACTGATTATCTTGATGTCAGTATCAGAGAAGTCATCTTTAGCTGTGATCAAGTCATGCAAGTTTACATAATTGGTCAGCATTATCCTGCATATGTGGATCTGAAAGAAGTGCTTCTTAGTCTTTCATCAGGGGGAAATGGATCTTCTGTAAATGAGGCCTGTTCTGATAAGTGCTGGATCCAAAGTTTGTATTCAATTTGTGGCCATGATAACTTTCACATCACTCCTTGAATCAAATCCATTCAACTGGTTCAACACATCCAATATTGTTCACTGAATTTCTCTCTCATCACTGGACTTTGAGTCATATCTTTTTGTTCCAGTGGCATCAATTTTATGAAAACATGATGGATGGTGCATGTTCTTCAGCAACTCAAAACAATTCTTTTTTTTTTTTAATTTTATTATGTTATGTTAGTCACCATACAATACATCATTAGTTTTTGATGTGGTGATCCACGACCGATTATTTTCTTATAACGCCCAGAGCTCCATGCTGTACGTGCCCTCCTTAATACCCATCACCAGGTTAACATATCCCCCCTCCCCCTTCCCCTCTAAAACCCTGTTTGTTTCTGAGTCCATAGTCTCTCATGGTTCATCTCTCCCTCTGATTCCCCCCCCTTCATTTTTTGCTTCCTTCTCCTAATATCCTCCATGCTATTCCTTATGTTCCACAAATAAGTGAAACCATATGATAATTGACATTCTCTGCTTGACTTATTTCACTTAGCAAGATCTCCTCCAGTCCCATCCATGTTGATGTAAAAGTTGGGTATTCATCCTTTCTGATGGCTCAGTAATATTTCATTGTACATATGGACCACATCTTCTTTATCCATTCATCTGTTGAAAAGCATCTCAGCTCTTTCTGCAGTTTGGCTATTGCAGACATTACTGCTATGAACATTGGGGTGCATATGGCCCTTGTTTTCACTACATCTGTGTCTTTGGGGTAAATACCCAGGAGTGCAATTGCTGGGTCATAGGGTAGCTCTATTTTTAAATATTTGAGGAACCTCCTCACTGTTTTCCAAAGTGGCTGTACCAACTTGCATTCCCACCAACAGTATAAGAGGGTTCCCCTTTCTCCACAACCTCTCCAACATTTGTTGTTTTTTTCCCTGTCCATTTTTGCCATTCTAACTGGTGTAAGGTGGTATCTCAATGTGGTTTTGATTTGAATTTCCCTGATGGTTAATGATGATGAACATTTTTTCATGTGTCTGTTAGCCATTTGTATGTCTTCTTTGGAGAAGTGTCTGCTCATATCTTCTACCCATTTTTTGACTGGATTATTTGTTTTTTGGGTGTTGAGTTTGAGAAGTTCTTTATAGATCTTGGATACCAGCCCTTTCTCTGTAGTGTCATTTGCAAATATCTTCTCCCATTCTGTGGGTTGCCTCTTTGCTTTGTTGACTGTTTCTTTTGCTGTGCAGAAGCTTTTTAACTTGATGCAGTCCCAAAAGTTCATTTCTGCTTTTGTTTCTCTAGTCTTTGGAGATGTATCTTGAAAGAAGTTGCTGTGGCCGATGTCAAAGAGGGTACTGCCTATGTTCTCCTCGAGGATTTTGATGGATTCCTGTCCACATTGAGGTCTTTCATCCATTTTGAGTTTATCTTTGTGTATGGTGTTAGAGAATGGCCAAGTTTCATTCTTCTGCATGTGGCTGTCCAATTTTCCCAGCACCATTTATTGAAGAGACTGTCTTTTTTCCATTGCATGTTTTTTCCTGCTTTGTCGAAGATTATTTGACCATAGAGTTGAGGGTCCATATCTGGGTTCTCTATTCTGTTCCATTGGTCTATATGTCTGTTTTTGTGCCAGTACCATGCTGTCTTGGTGATCACTGCTTTGTAATATACCTTGAAATAGGGCAACGTGATGCCCCCAACTGTTTTTCTTTCTCAACATTTCCTTGGCGATTCGGGGTCTTCTCTGATTCCAAACAAATTTTAGGATTCTTTGTTGCAGCAGTTTGAAAAATGTCATTGGAATTTTGATCAGGATGGCATTGAAGGTATAGATTGCTCTGGGTAGCATAGACATTTTAACAATGTTTTGAACTTGGCATACTATATTTTAATTCCCAGATGTCTGCAGCATACAGCTATGATGAGCATTAAGTAGATGTATATGAGTTGCTTTGAAACTTCCCAAGTTCTATATTGATATAACATGTACTTTTGTTAATTAAATGATGTCTTTGCACATGAGGACAATGACTGTATTTGCATAATTTTATTTTATCTAGAACCTAGCATGGTTTCCTTATTAAATCATGTTATGATACTATTGTTGAAATGATATAATGTATTTAATGGCTTAGTTAGCCATATGTAAAAATCAGCATCTAATTATTCATTTGAGCTGTCTAAAAAAGAATATTATCAGCTGGACCAAACACTAAAAAATACAACCAGGAAGATGTGTTCCCAATATAATTTCCCAATGCTCTGCTTAAATATCTCATTGTTTATTCTACCTCAAGGGTAGCTGAGAAAACCCATTTGGACCCATAGTCTAGAACTTAAAGGGTAACCTCCAGCTAAGTAAAACTAGGGAAAATAAAATATTTGGAGAAAATAAACTGGAAAGGGATACTCCTTTGGGATTTGAAATGCACAATAATATCAATTCATTATAATTATAACACTGAAATTTAACTAAATTTATTTATAGTGAGGAGTAATGACAAATGATTTTTAAAAAGAAATACAATGGTTCTATGTATATAGGCCAAGTAGAGATACTTCAACTTGAAAGTATTTTGGAGAATTGGACTTTCTGGTTTCTGTATTTCTGTATATAATCTTCATCTCTCATAGGCGTGAAGGCCTAATGTGATACATGCAAAAGTGTGACTGTAAAAGGAAGGGGTTTGTTTCTTAAATGTACAAATGGGATTATTTGCACATCATCGGTTGTTCTGATTTCCTCTTCAGATCAATTGTTGCCAACATAGGCAACTAACCAGAGAACAACAGATGATATGAGGAAAAAAAGCAGCTACCTCTTCAATTCTTTATTTTAATTTGCATTTATCAGCCCAGGCCGTATTAGAGTCTCTTAAGAAGTTATATTTCAGTTGTATAGAAGTTCTAAAGGATCCTATGAAAGTGGACATAACAGTATCCTCTCTAGCCAATTAATTCATCTGTTTCCCAGAGAAATAATGTGATCTTACTCATCCAGGTCCTTTTGCTTCTGATGTCCCTACATCTCAGAGGGCCATATGGTAACTCAACTCAACTACCAGCTTTGACAACTCTTTCCTAGCACTTTCCTTTCCCCAGAATGATTGTACTTTATGGCAAGAGTGAGCAAGATGTACAGTGTTCTCCATTTAGGAATTGTTACTTTTGGTACATTTTAACCTTTTCTGCATGAATTAAAGCACTAATGAGGTACTCAGCAGAGGTGTAGCAAGTAAAATTGAAATCAGGTCTTTCTTTTTCTCTGAATATCATTTATATTTGCTCTAGGTTAAATCAAAGACAATATGTTAATATATAATTCCTCATAGCATAAATAGGAAATAAGAAAGAAATACTAATTAAAGGAGGGATCTTTAAAGAACAGTGACACAGGCGCCTGGGTGGCTCAGTTGGTTAAGCGACTGCCTTCGGCTCAGGTCATGATCCTGGAGTCCCGGGATCAAGTCCCGCATCGGGCTCCCTGCTCAGCGGGGAGTCTGCTTCTCTCTCTGACCCTCTTCCCTCTCGTGCTTTCTATCTCTCATTCTCTCTCTCTCTCAAATAAATAAATAAAATCTTTAAAAAAAATAAAGAACAGTGACACATATGCCTTTATGAATAAATTTTAGGGGGTAATAAGGAGTTACTTAAGTAGTTTTGTGTAAGACAACCTAACCATAAAAACATTCAGCTGCACTGAAATATTAATGAATACCTTTAAGCATACAAAGTACATTATGGTTCTGTCCAGTGGGGAACTTTAGAAAATGTCAGGAAATCAACCTTCTCTTATAAATGTTCATAGAATAGTCTATAACCACATTGTCAAATTTATAATCACTTCCACCTGTGTTTCTGACCTCATCCCAGGTAGTTTTCCCTAGGACTTGTCTCCATTGATTATCCCCTCTCCATTTTCTCCCTTCAATTTCTCCTTTATAAGGATACTTTCCTATATCCTATACTCACATGTTCAAGCATCTCTAATTTAAAAAATAACATGAAATAAATTCCTTCCTTAAAGAAGTCTTTTTGTCTTGCTATTTTCACTTCCCTTTCTTTGTCTAATCCTTAAAAGTCTGTCTTCCTTCCCAGTTTCTATTTCTTCATCTTGCACTCTTCCCTGGCCACTGTACTCTGGCTTCTACTTTTACCTCTTTGTTGAATCTGATTTCATTAATAGGAATAACTTTCTGATGTAAAATCTTTTTTATGTTAACTTCTAGAAGACATTTGATAGTACATATTGTCCCTATCTATCTGAAACTTTTTTAAACCAATTTCCACAATATTTCTTGGTTCTTACCTTACTTTTCTGACCATTCCTGCTTAATCATGTTCAGTAATTCTCTCCCCCAGCACATTACATCTTCACCCTTGATGCACCCTTATTGCATCACCTTATGCTTTACTGAGTTCATAAAAGCCATCAGAAGAGAACTGCATCATCTACCCTCAACCAAATCTACAAACTCACCTGCATCAGTATTCCTATTTCTGACTGCTTCTTCTTATAATGGAAAAAGTTTAACTTTTCCTATTGAAGATCATTCACTTCCTTTGTGCGATGAAAGAAAACCAAGAATATACGTTGTAATTAAAGACAATAAAGAGGAGTATTCTAAGAAAATAATGTTTAAATTTTCAAATATTTTTATTGCACTAGTTACTCCTTTTCAGTTTTCTCTGCTAGTTCTTCCTTATGTACCCAATTCCAAAACAATGATGAACCTTAATCTTGAATGCCAGGAACTTGAAACTCCCTCCTCTTTTCTCTTCTCATTTTAAACCTCTCCTCTTTTTAAGTGATCTTGCTCATCCATGGGTTTATCCATTGATGACTTCTAAATTCAAAACTATAATCTAGAACATACAGCTACAGACATATATACAACTTTCTACTTGACCTATCCACTTGGACAACTAATGGACAAGTCAAACTCAGCCATTGCCAAAATAACTTTATTGATTTCTCACTCACCAACCTGTTCTTTTCTCAGTGTTCTCCATTGCAGTAAATGGAATTATCATCCTCACAGTTGCTCAGACTCAAAGTCTACAAATGATTTTTATTCTTCCCTTTCCTCAGCAAGTTCTATACTCTATATCTATATCATCTATATCTATCTATATCTATATCTACCTATATCTATACATCCAGAATATATCTCAAACCAGTCTACCTTTATCTCCACTAATACTACCTGAAAATAAGACATCATCCTCTTTTGCATGGACTACTGTAATAGCTTACTCCTGGTCTTCCTGTTTCTTCCACTCTTACCTCTTTGCAATCTATTCTTTAGAAAGCAATTGAGGTGATATTTTTATGTATAAATTAGATCATTGGACTTTTCTCCTAAAAACCCTTCAATGTTTTCCCATTAATCTTTTTTTTTAATATTTGAATGCAAAATTTTGTTATTTTTTTGCAAACCCTTGTTCTTTTTTTAAATTTGAATTCCAGGATAGTTAACATACAGTGTTATATTAGTTTTAGATATATAATATAGTGATTCAACAATTCCATACATCACCCAGTGCCCATCATGACAAGTGAACTCCTTAATGCCTATTTGGCCCATCCCCCCACCCACCTCTCCTCTGGTAGCCATCAGTTTGTTTTCAATAATTAAGAGGCTGTTTCTTGGCTAGAACTAACCTATGATCCAGTAATTGCACTACTAGTTATTTACCCCTAAAATACAAAAGCACTAATTCAAATGGATACATGCATGCATCCTTATGTTTATAGCAGCAATATTTACAATAGCCAAATTATGGAAGTAGCCTAAGTGTCCATTGATAGATGAATGGAAAAAGATGTGATTTTATATATATATATATTATATATATATATTATTCAGCCATAAAAATGAATGAAATCTTGCCATTTGCAATGAAATAGATGGAGCTAGAAAGTATAATGCTAACTGAAATAAATCAGCCAGAAAAAGATAAATACCATATGATTTCAATCATATGTGGAATTTAAGAAACAAAACAAATGAACAAGGGAAAACTACTCCCTGCAGCCTGCAAGCCTTTGTGGTTTAACTTTTATCTTCTTCTCTAGTCTCATCTGATGCTTCTCTTCCCTTTGTTCATCTTGTTCCATCTCAATGTCTTTTTGCTGTTCTCTACCCTTAGAAAGCTTTTCCCTAAAAAAAAAAAAAAAAGGAAAGAAAGAAAGCTTTTCCCTGACTTCTCATTTTTCAAGTCTCAGATTAAATATTATCAAAGCTCTCTTCCTAAATTAGCTTATTGATTCTATTCCTCCCCATGTCTACACTCACTGGCCAATTATTTTCTTCATCACTCTTAACACAATTTTGTTTAATGTTTTTATTTATGGGTTTACAAGTTTAAGACCTATCTCACCACAAGGAAGAAAGAAAGTCCCATGAAAGCAGGATCATCTGTCTTTTTCATTGCTGTATTTCAAGTGCCTTCTATTGTGCTTGGTTGTTCAATAAATATTTGGAAAGCACAAGACAATGGTTAGGAGCATGGACCAAACATTTCATTGGTTCTACCTCTTATTGGTTGTGTGATTTGTCAAGTCACTTAACCTCTCTGAGACTTTTAATTCATCTATAAAATAAAAATAATAATAGTATCTATCTCACATTATTATGGAGATCAAATGCAATTGTTATTATTAAATAACAATTTGGACAATTTGGACATAATGCACATTCAAGAAATATTAACTATTTTTAATTGAATTACTAACACTTAACCAGTGAATGTGGATTTTCCTCATGTATCATCTTGGACATGTTCTATATAGTCTTCCTGGAAATTTTCATTCATATTGATGGCTTCAATTTCTACCTATAAGCTAATTCTTCCCAATGCTGCATCTCTAAGCTTTTTTCCAGAACTACAAATTCTAGCTGTATACTCGATATCTCCACTGAATGCTCCATATTAAACTCAAACTAAAAATGTGAATGTATGTGAGTTTGATTCATCACATTTCCTGCATAATCTCCTTCTTTTGTAATCTGTATAATGACCATCTTCCCATTTGCTTTCAAGTTAGAACATTAAAGTCAATCTAGAGTTATGTTCTTCCTTGGAAAACTAAGAAGTCTTATCCTAAATCCGTTATACTGCATCATATATGGCAAAGAAGTACATTTCGAAGAAAAAAAAAAAATTTCAGAGAGGCAATTTCTTTGAGATAAGATCCTCTCATGCTACCCAAATTCTCTTTGATGGAGATGAGTGAAGGGTAGACTATGCCACCCCAAAATGTACCACTTTGGCATAAGGATTATTTTGAGGGGAGGGCAACTGAGAAGCAGATACAAGAAAAGCTCTCTACTCTCCCACTATATGTCTAAAAGCAGGATGTAAATTTGTAAAAGTGCTCTCCCTCTCTACCATGAAGAACAGAAATTAATTATTGGAGACAACTCTAGACCCTTATCAGCCCAAAGACAGTACAAGAGGAATCTACATAACACACCTTGCTAAATTTCCCCATATATTTGCCTTCACATAATTTGCTATGCCTTAAGACTCAACGTCCTTTTTCTTTGTCTTGTCATGTCTCTAAAAATTTATTGTTCTTTTGTAAATGTTGAATAAACCCAAGTTCTAATCATCACTTTGTGTTATCCCATGCATATGTAAGATGCACACATTAATAAACTTCTGTTTGTTTTTCTCTTGTTAAGCTTTTTTTTGTTAGTCTAATTTACACGGCCCCAGCCAGAGATAAAAGATGAGTAGAGGAAAAATGATTTTTTCTTCCCACACATACCCAAGGGTATACTCAACCTAGAGTTTTTTAATCCTTTGACACTTGGCATTAATAATTAGAATTTAGAAAAAAACTAAACTAGATCAGTTGAACATTCCACTCTTTTCCAGAACTGTCAACAAGCAATTTGTGTGGGAATACACCCAAATTAAAGCCTCCTGGAAATATGTAATTCTTTTATTTCCTCTATAACTATTACAGTATGTAAGTGAGATATAAAAACAATTAAAATGAAAATGGTGAGTAAATTAAATCCAGAAAAAAAAGATGGTAAATGAGAGGAGAGCAATTACATTAGCAATATTTTCTCTGTTATGTCTATAGTTTTCATACCACTTCACTGGCATTAGAGTTATGACCAAAATAACATTTCAGAACCAATGTTTTTATTTTCTTCATGTACATTTTTAGTGAACAAAACATTTAGAGAATGAAATATTATTAATATTTGGTCATAGCTCATGACAACAAAGAACTTAATAATAGTTGAATTTTAAGGCATGGAAAAAATAAATACAGTGTGACTCATTCAGCAGTGAAATAAAATTACTATAGATATAATGTGCTATTGTCCTATTAACTTTCCCAAGAGAACCTGTAAAAAATTCTATGACTAGAATAGATTCCATTACCACATTCATTGCTAAACTGCCTCTTTTTGTTTCTTTAAAGTGGCAGCAAGTAGTTCTTGAGATAGTTGTGCTGTGTAGATATGCTTCATATCTCTGATGGTGGATAAGGCATTCCAATTTTGCAGACTATAATAAGAAAAACAGTAATTATTATTACAATAGCAACTCCTAAGAATCCCCACTTTGTGGAAGAGAACCATGTGGCTGGGTTAAGCCACTGCAGATTGTTAGAAAGAGATTGCCAAGCTTCTCTTTGAAGCTTATGATTTCCCACCAGGTGAGGATTTGATCCCTTAGCTGCTGAACATCAAAAGTTAAATTATCATAGAGTGATCCATGCATTTGTTTCTTTATCTTTTCTCAATCATGTATGGTCTGGTTCCAGGGCATGGGCATAACACTGATGGAGCTGTGAGCCCAGTCACATAAGAGGCCTTCCTGATAGGCTGAGGCTTCTTGTTTTTCCCCAATATACTCAATAGCAGCTTCCATTGGTTGAAGACGTTCTAATATTTTTTGATCAATAGTTTGTTGAAGTTGAAATTCCCTTGTGATATTAATAGCCAGCTGATCCACAAAGGCCGCAGTCTGAATCCAGTGAGAAAGAGAGGCAACTGCCACACTAGTAGCGGTAATAATTGAGATAGCCATGATAATGCCAGCAATGAGTAGACCCAAGAAGTGCTTGGGTCCTCTGATGACAGATAATGCCTGATTCAAAATGCTAATGGATTTAGATTCTTCCCAACCTCTGGTAAGATTAACAGACATAAAGGAATAGGCCTGCCTCCCTAGTACCAAGACTGAGGAGGATCTAAGTTCAGATAAGTTAGAATATGAAAGGCAGGCAGTACAGAATGCACAAGTGGAGTGATTAATAGAGATAATGAAATGATCTTTGTCTTTATACAAGGACAAGTTACTGAAAACTAAGACGGATGGGTGAGGAATGCATAAGATAATTTGCTCAAAGAGAGTCAGAAATAAGGTCATAGAGTAATTGGAGGTGTTATTTTTGTAAACGGCATGCCAGGCTTTGAAGGGAAAAAATTAATGTCCTAGTCTCTGTAAGACTGGATTGGAAATGCTTCGAGATGTAGGGAGGGGGCGCTAAGCCCTCTCCCTTGCCATTTTATTGGATAAGAACTGTAGAAGGTACAAGAATGGTCAGAGGACCAGTTGCAAAGAGAGATATTACAAGACACATACAAGTGAAGGACTCAATAGGTCCCCAATTGGTGATACTATATGGTCCTAGCCATGAAATGTGGAGAACCTGCCCTCTGCAAGACTCCCATGTGATTTGACCACTGGATGGGGTCCATTTGTTATTTTGTTTACAGGGAGGCTGGTTGGAATGACTCAAATTGGTGGTGATAACACCATGAGATATACTTACCATAGAGAGGTAGGTTAAATTAACCCTTTGGTTGTCAGGAGGAGGAATGTAATGTAAAAAATTGAATCATAGGTCTAGCACAGAGGATATTAGTAGTGGAGACACAAGGGTAGAATGGAGGAATAAACAGTAAAGTTGAGACTGAGGTTCAAAGTTCCATTGACATTAGGGGTGTCAAAGGGCATGGGAATTCCTCCCACCAGATTAGTGGCATTGTTGAAAATAGGAAAAGAGACATCAGCTCAAGTAACAGGTTTCCAGGGCAGGGGGTGGATTTATAACAGGCTCAATAAAAGGACACAAAGCACCAAGGCATCAGCAGAATAAAGACAAAAATACATACCATGGGAGAACCGGTGTTAAGCACAGATACCATGGCCAAGAACATGTTTTCAAGAGTAGAGGGTTTACCGGTCTGTTGTAGAATCTCCTCAGTTTTCTAGGTCATCTTCTTGAGGTCTCCCCAGGTCATGAATTTGGCCTTGTGGGTACTGGGGAGGAGCATGATGGGTGGCTGTTTTTCTTCTTGATTCAGGTGACTCATCTGAGGGACTGGATTCTGGCTGTGCCAGGCCATGGTAATGTTTAATGTTTCTAGTGGGAATCCACACTGGTCAGTCCTTAGTGGAAACCCAAGTATAACCTCACCCCCACATTATGAGTTCTACTGGTCCTTGCCAAATGCCTATGTTTGGGTCCTTCCAGAGTACTTGGGCATGTGTTTTTGATAGGGAGTGAAGTTTAAAATATTTTTTGACGCAGAGTTTCAAAATCAGAATTTTTAAATTAAAAAGATTTAGAGTAAGCAATGCTTTCTGTAATTCTGCTATAGGACCCATATCTCCCTCTTTTTGTTTTGTATCATGCGTTTAAGGGTAGAATGTGCTCTCTCAATAATAGTCTGATTATGACTGATTTGTCTCCTAATAGCTTGCTGTAATTTATTGATGAATTTGATAAAAGGTTCTGTGGGGACCTGCTTAATAGAGGCAAAAAAACCTTGAGGAGTGCCCTGATCAGGGGTTCCATTCCCAAGCTCATTTTGCACAAAGAGAGCATTGGTCAAAGACTCGAGGGTCCATAAGAAGTTGTTGTCCTAAATCTACATATGAACCTCTCCCCTGAAACATATTAGCCACTATAGGAACTCCTGCTAAGTTATTGAGCAGCTTGTTGTTCACATAAATTGTCATATTCAGTATGCCAGACCAAATACTAAGGGGTCCCAAGTACTGCTTTACATAAAAGCTTTGTTTACAAATGAATACTTTATCACATTTCTGTAAATCATTGATATATTAAGAGAAAGTTTCCTTAATCTGGAAGAGCAAACATTAGAGAATCAGCAATGTTTTAAATAAGAGTCCCAAAACTGTAATAATCTTTTAGTTCATTTAGTCCCATATTACTAATTCTTGTTTAATTTGAATGCAGCTTTAGTTAGTTCTGGAAGTTTTTACCCATTTAGTTTTTTAGATTTTTTAAGATATCAAAACCCTGTATTTGCCCTAAGTCCTTTATATGAATTTCCTTGAATATGAACCTTATTTTGTAAGAGAATAAGAACAATTATAAATGACAAAAACTCAGAAATGGACATTGATAATGATCTGGTATGAGAATTCTTTATGATGCAATTGACAAGGAAACTCAGTTATTTCTGTGACACATGAAACACTTCAATAGCCAGAATACTGAGTGTTGATGACCTTATACCAGAAGGTAACATACCAAACAAGCGTAGTCAATGAGACTTTGTTCATGATTTAAATCTTGAGGAAGTTTGTTAAAGCCTTAGAAAGGTTTAAAGCACATGCCTAAATAGGATTACAGATCATTACAAAACTCAATTTTTATTTAACCAAGGTGACAATAAGAGATTCCAAAGGCAAATATGTAAGGTTATATAGTTGTTAGCAAAACTTAGCTCCTTTAATATTGAGAAGTTTAAATTAAGTAATTGAAGACCTGATAATGACATAACATAGAAACTGGTTTTCTGGGCAGACAAAAGAGAAAAAAAACAACTTTGTTGACATTTTCTTATCAAGATTAGACAAAGGATTCAAGAAAACTTTTGCCTTTTGAACAGAGAGAATTTCAATCTTATACCACTATACTTTTAAAATCCTTTTAATCTTAAATCCATCCTGACCACACCTAAAATTCTTTTCCAAAGATTTCCCTTCACAACTTCTACAGCTTTCCTTTGCATTCAGATTTTGTCCCAAGCCATTTCCTTCCAAATAACAATCTCATTTAGGACAAAATTACCTTCTTTTACCTTCAACAAAAATGCATTCTCAGGTGCCTGGGTGGCTCAGTCGTTAAGCGTCTGCCTTCAGGTCAGGTCATGATTCCAGGGTCCTGGGATTGAGTCCCACATCGGGCTCCCTGCTCGGCGGGAAGCCTGCTTCTCCCTCTCCCACTCCCCCTGCTTGTGTTCCCTCTCTCGCTGTGTCTCTCTCTGTCAAATAAATAAATAAAATCTTTAAAAAAATGCATTCCCATTCCTTATATCTTTCTTACATATCTCCAACTTTTCTACATACAGAGTTGTTTCCCTTATTTCCATCAGTCTTACATTTAGTAGAATTTTGCATTTTTTTTAAGAAACCTTAGTCTCCAGTGAAGACTAAGTAGTAACCAATTGTGAACTGTCACACCAGAATTCTTTAGAGGGCAAATTTATGAATCAATTAAGAATGAAACATGTTTACCAACAGATTTTAATATCCTTAGTTTCTGTGCAATAAAAAGTCAAAAGTACAAACCTACACCCAGTAATCAATGATTTAACACTTCATCCCATTTGGAAAAGAGCTAGATGTTCAATGAATTCAATCTTGTTTATCATCCAAGCAAAACTTTAAAGTTTCAGATTACCAAAGACTTTGAAAGTTATCTTAACTTCCATGAAAACTTTGATGAGACAGACAATTAACCATCATTTTAGTGATCTTTTTGCTAACAAATTTCAACAGAGAAAACATGAGCTTATTAGACCTTTAGTAAACCTCGATAGAATAAGTTTTACATTTAATGCTGATAACCTTAAAGACATGTCTATCTTAATTAAACTGACAAACTTAACTTAGTTCAAATGCTGAATTATGTTCCACTTGGATCCTCCCCATTGTCAATTTTTACCTGAGACACTGGTGGGGAAATCTAGAGTGGGGGGATTAGGTCCAGGAGGTGCTCTTCTTGCTCCTTGATCGTGAGGGGAAAAGGAGCTATGGTGCCTGAGGTACTGAGGATGGTCTAGAAGACAGTTATGCAGGCCACACACAAGGTGGTGCAGAAACAGAAGGGGGAGGGGAAGGCAGAAAAGGCTAAGTGCTGCCAGAAGGCAGAGAAAGGGTTCTGGGTTCTAGAGTTCATCAACTTCAACAAAGGAGCAAATGCCATGTTTTCCTGCCAACTAAGGGAAATAGGTAGTCCATGTCAGTCCAGAGAAGACAGGGAATTTCCCCAAAACAAAGGAAAGGGAGTTTTGACATCTGCTTGGGAATATTCCTTAACATCCCCATCCTGAGGTAGACTTAACCACAGTTGTCTGCAGTTATAACCATTAACCTGGGAAGTGAGTGTGGGAGAAGCCCCCACAGCTATTAGGAAGAACAGTGAGAGAGAGACTCAACAGTCTCCTTTGTCTGGGATGGCCTATGTTTTCCTCCAGTAACTTGGGTTTACTCGGAGGAGACCTGTTTAGATAATTATCATCCAGTATGTCAGGAGAGAGTTTACTAGCCAAATGGCATTCAGGCAAATACATTCTGCAAGAGGCCCTTAGGTCCTGGTGTAGAGCAATGAAGGCTTAGGTACAAGCGATGAAGGTACCCTAGGTCTATTTACCTTATTTCATGCAGAGGAGATCTAACTGAATAGATCCCTCTGAGACCATGCAGTGTTACAGGAGATCAGTCCTTTCCTAAGTTTTGCAATCTGAATTGTTTCCAGTGGTTTAGAAGGTACCCCAAAGGAGAGTCCTTGGGAACTGAAGAAAAGAGAAGGTCCATTGCCTAGAAAATCCCCCTGACTTTGAGGTGGCATCCCACACAGGATATGTCAGAGGTTCCTGGTGTCAAAGCAACCTGAGGTGTCCCCCAAACAAAATCACTATGACTACCGCCACTGATACAGGCCCTTGTAGGAGGGAGGCCTGCCCTCCCCTCTGCTTCCCCATCACATTCTAGACTATGATGGTTGCTGGTGTATGGACCAAAATACCATGCCTTGAAGGTCATGCCTTATTATACTTTGCCTTGAAGAACCCCCTACCTGGTTTTTAACCCATGGAAAACACTAGAAGTTTTACAAGGGGAAATTATCCAATTTTGCCGCTTAAGTCGTTAGTAGAGGACATTGACGGAAAACAGTAAAAATAGAAATCCATCATGGTCTAAGCAACGTACCAACACATGTAGTCTTTACAGCCAACTTCCTTAGGAAATGGTCCTCTGTAAGTATTGCTTCCCAGATGTAGCCCCCAGTAAGGATCGACTAAGTGGGGAGCAAGAAGGGGGAAGGTGGTGGAATTTCCTAGTCGGGGGCAAGAGAAGACCTTCCTCTTTGTTGGGTCTAACTTGAGAAGTTAAAGGGCTAATTTGGGGAACTGCAGGAGTCCTAGGTCACCCTTCTTTTTCTTTAAATATGTTTGAGTTGTCCTCAGTATGTAAAGGGGCCAGGGCAGACCTGATTAGACCCTACATAGTAAGGGAAGCAAGGGACACCTTTTTACCTTGTTTACGGCAATATTTCAAGTTCTTTCCAATTCTCTCCCTTACTTCTAAATCTAAAGTTCCTCAGTCAGGGAACCATGGATTTTGTTCAATAACAATTTCCTCCATTACAGAGGCCCGCTCACCTTAAGAAACTATTTCTCATTTATAGTAGCCCTGTTAGCCTTTAAAAGTTGCTTTAAAACCCTAATATATTGTCTCTGTTCAAGAGAGAGGTTTTTCCCCATATCTGGAGTACTTAGAGACCTTTTAATTCCATAAAAATACCCAAGCCTGAAACTTCCTGAACTCGGCCATGAACCAATGCCAACTTATTGCACACAGATTTTTCGTTTTTGGGCTGTCTGTATGGCGTCCGTTGCAAGATGATCACGTCAGGGTCACCACTTGACAGGAATGGCCAGCAATCCCTGTACTGTTGGATGAAAGATTTTTTTTTAAAGATTTTATTTATTTCTTTATTTGAGAGAGAGAGAATGAAAGAGAGAGAGCACATGAGGGGGGGAGGGTCAGAGGGAGAAGCAAACTCCCTGCTGAGCAGGGAGCCTGATGCGGGACTCGATCTGGGGACTTCAGGATCATGACCTGAGCTGAAGGCAGTCGCTTAAACAACTGAGCCACCCAGGCGCCCTAACGAATGAAAGAATACTCCAAACTTTGCTGTGAAAGAGAGAAGGCAAGGGGGTCAACACTCAGAGATGAAGACCCTTTGCTCTTCTCTGCTCCCACTTTTATTGGTCCTTCAGGATAATCATAAATCTTTATCACTGTTTCTCAAGCATGTGCTGTGTGACAAGGGGTCTCATCAGAACTAGGAAGATCTGGGGTGCCTGGGTGGCTCAGTTGGTTAAGTGACTGCCTTCGGCTCAGGTCATGATCCTGGAGTCCCGGGATCGAGTCCCACATCGGGCTCCCTGCTCAGCAGGGAGTCTGCTTCTCCCTCTGACCCTCTTCCCTCTCGTGCTCTCTATCTCTCATTATCTCTTTCTCAAATAAATAAATAAAATCTTAAAAAAAATCCTAAAAAAAAAAGAACTAGGAGGATCTGCTTACAGGAAAGATATGATATGCTAATCTGCATGTTTTATGAGTTCTGCTAAACATAGCCTAGGGGACAATGCATATATATCTTAGATCATAGGGCTGCTGTTTAGGCTAAGAAAGCCTTGGGGAAGGCAACTCCCTGTGGCATTCCTACAGCAGAGTGGTCAGGCAGGCCTCAGCATTCCAAAGGCCTACGCCCTTCTCCAAAATCTTCCCTGCCCTCAGTGGCCTCCATGTTATATTTTAGCAAGCCAGGTATTATGGATGGTTTCATGCTCTACATTAACCCCAATACTAAACATTTTTCCTCCACAGACTATTTCCCATTTCAATCAACTTCTGTGCATGAGAGACAAGCAAGGCCTATAAGGAATAAGGGGGCACAAAGTTCATAACATATACCAATTCTATGTGAATCAGACCTTACAGAGATGATATTTAATGAGCAATGGTGCCAATGAAAGCATTTATAAATGTCTACCTTCTCATACTATATCAACTGCTACTTAAAAGACATACAAAAGGTAAACCCCAGAAATGCTCTCTACCTTTGGACTTTGTGACACTATTTCCTGATTTTCCTCTTACTCACTTTTCTTAATCTCCTTGTTATAGACTGAATGTTTGTGTGACTCCAAAATTCATATGTTAAAATTCTAATGCCAAATGCTATGGTATTAGGAGGTGGGTCTTTGGAAATAATTGGGTCATGATACTGGTGCCCTTGTGATTGGGATTAGTGGCCTTATAAGAGACTACAGAGATATCTCTTACCTTCTTTCCACCATGTGAGGACACAGGAAGTTGGTAATTTGCAATTGGAAGCAGGATTTCATCAGACACAGAAATCTGCTGGCTCCTGGATCTTGGACTTATAGCCTTCAAAACTGTGTGAAATTAATGTTTATTATTTGAACCAACCAGTCTATGGTATTTTTGGTATAGCAGCCCAAATTGATGAAGACACTCCCCTAAATGTTGCTCTTCTTTTGTGTCTTAAATTTAGGTGTTTTCCAGGATGGCAACCATGGTTATCTATTTTTTCTCCATATTTTTCTGAGTAATTTAATTGATTCCCAGAGCAGATTATTTCCTTCCCAAGTCTATATCTTTAATCTAAACCTTTCTTACAAGTTATAGGCCCCATTGGTCTAATGGCTTTATATCCAATAGATATCATACAGATCCTGTAAATTCAAAATTTCTTTTCTTACCTACAACCTTCTTCTCCTCTTGCATCTGATATTTTCTCATTCACCATGCCAATCAGTTGCTTAATCTTATTCAATCTACCTCATAAACTCACTTGAATCCATTCTTCCTACTATCTATACAGATGGTTATCTGGTTATCTCCAACCAACTGCTTTAACAATACTCTCTTTCAGTATATGCCCCACACTGATGTCAGACAAATATAAATTAAAAATCAAAGCGTGTTGGGGGAGAAGAAAAGATGGCGGAGGAGTAGGGGACGCTATTTCAACTGGTCCCCGGAATTGAGCTGGATATTTACAAGACCACTCTGAGCACCCATGAAATCAACCTGAGATGTAAGAAAATATATCTGGATCTCTACAAACAGAATATTGTGGGCAGTTGGTCTCGAGGTAAGAAACGGCAAGCCTTGATTCCATAGGCAGATATCAGAGGATAAATGGCAGTGGGAGGGAGCCTAGCCATGGGGATCCTACACCGCTGGTGAGCGACAGCCTCACATACTGGGGATGGAGCACAGACTCGCAGACCGGTAGTGGTGGGGAAAGGACTTTAGGGCAGCCCCCGGGATGCAAACCCAGAGCTGTGGGGTCATGCTTGTGAACTGGGAGTGGCTGGCGGTTTTAGAAGCACAAAGGGCAGAGACGTGCCCCAACCTGGAGGCAAGATTGGGAGCACTGGAGAGTGGTGCACAACCCAGGACGCTGAAGTTTATAGCAGCGTGGAGAGAAACAAAGACAGTATGCCCTGGAGAGCTCACTGAAGAACAGACTGCAATCTCTCTGCTCTGAGGCAGAGGGTTGGAAACGGTCTTTTCTGCTCTGAATCTCGGAGGAGATGTGGAAAGCTGCCAGGGAAAGCCGCCAGAGAACAAAAGCACCAATGAATTAATTCCCACTGAGCCCATACCCCACCACAGGGGGGCAGGGCAACTCTGCCCAAACAGGGTTGCTGGAGTAACAGCACGGCACGTCCCTTCCCCAGAAGACAGCCTGGGAAAACAAGAGGCCAGCAACCCTAAGGTCTCTAGAAAACAGGTACATCTTCTTTGGGTTCTGGTCAATAATTTGGATTCTATATATTCCCTCAACCACCCATCAACAGAATGACTAGGAGAAGGAACCCCCTAAATAGAAAAGACTCAGAGATTATGATTTATGCAGCAGATTTACAAATGGATGCAGACATACAAGATGTCAGAGATGGAATTCAGGCTAGCAATTGTGAAGACAATAACTAGAATGGAGAAATCAATTAATGGCAACATAGAGTCTCTAAGGGCAGAAATGAAAGCTGAATTGGCAGAACTTAAAAATGCTATCAGTGAGATCCAATCCAATCTAGATAATCTAACAGCTAAGGTAAGTGAAGCAGAAGAACGAATAAGTGACCTGGAAGACAATATAACAGATAAAAAGGGAAAGAGGAGGCCAGGGAAAAACAAACTCAGAATCCATGAAAATAGAATCAGAGAAATAAGTGACATCATGAAACGTTCCAATGTCAGAATAATTGGAATCCCAGGGGAAGTGGAGAGAGAGAGGACTAGAAGATATATTTGAGCAAATCATAGCTGAGAATTTCCCTAATCTGGGGAATGAAACAAACATTCGTGTCCCAGAGGCAGAGAGGACCCCTCCCAAGATTAGGGAAAACAGGCCAATGCCCCGGCATGTAATAGTAAAACTCACAAATCTTAGAACCAAGGAAACCATCTTAAGGGCAGATTTCCCCCTCTAGGGGGAAGAGATTCCTTACATACAGAGGGAGGAACATCAGAATAACATCAGACTTCTCCACAGAGACCTGGCAAGCCTGAAAAGCCTGGCAAGACATATTCAAGATACTAAATGAGAAGAATATGCAGCCAAGAACACTTTATCCAGCAAGGCTGTCATTTAGAATGGATGGAGAGATGCAGAGCTTCCAAGACCAGCAGAAACTGAAAGAATAAGTGACCACTAAGCCGGCCCTGCAAGAAATATTAAGGAGGGTTCTATAAAAGGAGAAAGACCCCAAGAGTGATATACAACAGAAATTTATGGGGACAATCTATAAAAACAACGTCTTCACAGGCAACATGATGACAATTAATTCATATCTTTCAATAATCACTCTCAACGTGAATGGCCTTAAATGCTCCATTAAGTGGCACAGGGCTGCAGATTAGATAAAAAGACAGGACCTATCCATATGCTGTCTACAAGAAACTCATTTTGAACCTAAAGATACATCCAGACTGAAAGTGAAGGGATGGAGATCCATCTTCCATGCCAAAGGACCTCAAAAGAAAGCTGGGATAGCAATTCTTATATCAGACAAATTAGATTTTAAACTAAACTCTGTCGTTAGAGACACAGAAGGACACTATATCATTCTTAAAGGATCTATCCAACAAGAAGATCTAACAATTGTAAATACGTATGCCCCCAACATTGGAGCAGCCATTTATATAAGCCAACTGTTAACCAAAATAAAGAGTCCTATTGATAACAATACGTTAATTGTAGGAGACCTCAATACTCCACTCTCAGCAATGGACAGGTCATCTAAGCAGAAAATCAACAAGGAAACAAGAACTTTGAATGATAGTTGGGCCAGATGGACCTCATAGATATATACAGAACATTCCAACCTAAAACAACAGAATACTCATTCTTCTCGAGCACACATGGAACTTTCTCCAGAATAGACCACATACTGGGTCACAAATCAGGTCTCAACTGATACCAAAAGATTGAGATAATTCTTTGCACATTCTCAGACCATAATGGTTTAAAACTGGAACTCAATCACAAGAAAAAGTTTGACAGAAATTCAAACACTTGGAAGCTAAACACCACTCTGCTCAAGAATGTTTGGGTCAACCAGAAAATCAAAGAAGAACTTAAATAATTCATGGAAATCAATGAGAACGAAAACACATCCGTCCACAACCTATGGGATACTGCAAAGGCGGTCCTAAGGGGGAAATAGATAGCCATCCAAGCCTCACTCAAAAAAATAGAAAAATTCTGAATTCACCAACGAACTCTACACCTTAAAGAATTAGAGAAAAAGCAACAAAAGATGCCTAAGCCGTGCATTAGAAGAGAAATAATTAAGATTAGGGCAGATATCAATGAGTTAGAAAGTAGAAACACAGTAGATCAGATCAAGGAAACTAGAAGTTGGTTCTTTGAAAGAATTAATAAGATCGAGAAACCACTGGCCAGATTTATCCAAAAGAAAAGAGAAAGGACCCAAATTAATAAAATTATGAATGAAAGGGGAGAGATCATGACCAACACCAAGGAAATAGAAACAATTATTAGAAATTATTATCAACAAGTATATGCCAATAAACTGAGCAACCTGGATGAAATGGAGGCCTTCCTGGAATCCTATAAGCTGCCAAGACTGAAACAGGAAGAAATTGACAAACTGAATAGGCCAATAACCAGTAACGAGATTGAAGCAGTGATCCAAAACCTCCCAAAAAACAAGAGTCCAAGGCCTGATGGATTCCCTGGGGAGTTCTATCAAACATTCAAAGAAGAAATAATACCTATTCTCCTGAAGCTGCTTCAAAAACTAGAAACAGAAGGAAAACTTCCAAACTCATTCTATGAGGCCAGCTAATCCCCAAACCAGGCAAAGACCCCATCAAAAAGTAGAATTTCAGACCGATATCCCTGATGAATATGGATTCCAAAATCCTCAACAAAATCCTAGCTAATAGGGTCCAACACTACATTAAAAGGATCATCCACCTGGACCAAGTGGGATTTACCCCTGGGATGCAAGGGTGGTTCAACATTCCCAAATCAATCAATGTGATGGACACATTAATAAGAGGAGAAAGACCATATGGTCCTCTCAATTGATGCAGAAAAAGCATTCGACAAAGTACAGCATCCTTTCCTGATTAAAAGTCTTCAGAGTATAGGGATAGAGGGAACATTCCTCAAGTTCATAAAATCCATCTATGAAAAACCCACAGCGAATATTATCCTCAATGGGGAAAAGCTGAAAGTCTTTTCCTTAAGATCAGGAACACGTCAAGGATGCCCACTCTCGCCACTATTGTTCAACATAGTACTAAAAGTCCTAGCAACAGCAATCAGACAAGAAGAAGAAATAAAAGGTATTCACATTGGCAAAGAAGAAGTCAAACTCTCTCCTTTCACAGATTACATAATACTTTATGTGGAAAACCCAAAAGACTCCACCCCCAAATTACTAAAACTCATCCAGCAATTCAGTAATGTGGCAGGATACAAAATCAATGCACAGAAATCAGTTGCTTTCGTATACACTAACAATGCAACTGTAGAAAGAGAAATTTAGAGAAACGATTCCATTTACAATAGCACCAAAAACTATAAGATACCTCGGAATAAACCTAACCAAATAGGTAAAGGATGTATACTCTAGGAAGTACAGAACACTCATGAAAGAAATTGAAGAAGACATAAAAAGATGGAAAAATATTCTATGCTCATGGATTGGAAGAATAAACATTGTTAAAATGTCTATGCTACCCAGAGCAATCTATACCTTCAATGCCATTCCGATCAAAATTCCAATGACATTTTTCAAAGTGCTGGAACACAATCCTAAAATTTGTATGGAATCAGAGAAGACCCCGAATTGCCAAGGAAATGTTGAAAAAGAAAAACAAAGATGGGGGCATCTCGTTGCCCAATTTCAAGCTATATTACAAAGCTGTGATCACCAAGACAGCATGGTACTGGCACAAAAACAGACATATAGACCAATGGAACAGAATAGAGAACCCAGATAGGGACCCTCAACTCTATGGTCAAATAATCTTCGACAAAGCAGGAGAAAACATGCAATGGAAAAAAGACAGTCTCTTCAATAAATGGTGCTGGGAAAATTGGACAGCCACATGCAGAAGAATGAAACTCGACCATTCTTTAACACCATACACAAAGATAAACTCAAAATGGATGAAAGACCTCAATGTGAGACAGGAATCCATCAAAATCCTCGAGGAGAACATAGGCAGTACCCTCTTTGACATCAGCCACAGCAACTTCTTTCAGGATACATCTCCAAAAGCTAGTGAAACAAAAGCAAAAATGAACTTTTGGGACTTCATCAAGATAAAAAGCTTCTGCACAGTAATGGAAACAGTCAACAAAACAAATAGGCAACCCATGGAATGGGAGAAGATATTTGCAAATGACACTACAGAGAAAGGGCTGGTATCCAAGATCTATAAAGACCTTCTCAAACTCAACACCCAAAAAACAAATAATCAAGTCAAAAAGTGGGCAGAATATATGAACAGACACTTCTCTGAAGGAGACATGCAAATGGCTAACAGACACATGAAAAAATGTTCATCATCATTAGCCATCAGAGAAAGTCAAATCAAAACCACATTGAGATACCACCTTACTCCAATTAGAATGGCAAAAATGGACAGGGAAAGAAACAACAAATGTTGGTGAGGTTGTGGAGAAAGGGGAACCCTCTTACACTGTTGTTGGGAATGCAAGTTGGTACAGCCACTTTGGAAAACAGTGTCGAGGTTCCTCAAAAATTTAAAAATAGAGCTACCCTATGACCCAGCAATTGCACTCCTGGGTATTTACCCCAAAGACACAGATGTAGTGAAAACAAGGGCTTTATGCACCCCAATGTTCATAACAGCAATGTCCACAATAGCCAAACTGTAGAAAGAGCCGAGATGCCCTTCAACAGATGAATAGATAAAAAAGATGTGGTCCATATACACAATGGAATATTACTGAGCCATCAGAAAGGATGAATACCCAAATTTTACATCAACATGGATGGGACTGGAGGAGATTATGCTAAGTGAAATAAGTCAAGCAGAGAAATTCAATTATCATATGGTTTCATTTATTTGTGGAACATAGGGAATAACCTGGAGGACATCAGGAGAAGGAAGGGGAAAATGAAGGGGGTGGGGAATCAGAGGGAGAGATGAACCATGAGAGACTATGGACTCTGAGAAACAAACAGGGTTTTAGAGGGGAGGGGGGAGGCAGGATTGGTTAGCCTGTTGATGGGTATTAAGGAGGGCATGTATTGCATGGAGCACTGGGTGTTATACAAGAACAATGGAACATGGATCAGCACATCAAAATCTAATGATGTATTTTATGGTGACTAACATAACAAAATTAAAAAAAAAAGTATATCAAAGAATGTTAACCACTCGATAAAAATTCACCAGTAATTTCTTAATTGGGGTAGAAGGAGGAAGGTACAGAGTATACTGGAACCCAACTCAGCATGGATGGGAATAAGATCTCTATATTTTAAACATATATATTAAATTTAAAATTAAGCAAATATTAAATTTTTCCTTAAAAGGAACAAATTAATTATTTTAAAAATTAGGAAAATAACAGGAATGCAGAAAAAATGGTTTAATAAAATGTTTAAAATTAATAAGTATATTATAAATATAAAAATATAAGAATATGAAAATTTTAGACAAAGAAATGTACCCAAATGACAATCCTAAGACAAATTTACTCAAAAATATCATGTTAAGTAGACATGTGGAGGAAGATATGATGACAGACTACAAAGAGATTCAAAAATACACAATACTGTTTTATGGTTCTCCGAAGAAACAGAACTAATAGAAGATCTATATATGTACAGGTATGAAGAGAGAGAGAGGGAGGGGGAAAGGGAGGGAAAGAGAAAGACCTAGAGAGAGATATTTTTATGAATTTGCTCACAAAGATATGGGATTTAGAAAGTCTGTAATTTGTAGAGCTGGCTGGCAAGGTTTTGAGTCCACAGGACAGGCTAGCAGGCTGTAAACTCAGGCAAGATTTCTATGTTGCGATCTCTTTTCCCCGTTTTATGGAGGTGTAACTGGCAAATAAAATTGTGTATCTTTAAAGTGTAAAACATAGCAATCAGACATACATATACTTAGTGAAAGGATTACCACAATCTAGTTAATTTACACATCCATCACCTCACATAGTTATTTTTATTTTTGTGGTGAGAATGTTTAAGGTTTACTCTCTTAACAAATCTCAATACACAACACAGTGTTATTAACTATAATCATCATGCTGATACTTAGAGCTTATTCATTATATAGCTGAAGACATATAGTCTTTGACCAGAATCTTTCTATCCCCCCACCACCACCTAGCACTTGATACCCACCATTGTACTTTCTGTGTCTATACATGTGACTCTTTTTTTTTTTTTAGATTCCCATATAAATGAGATCATAAAGTACTTGTCTTTGGCTAATTTCACTTATTGTAATATCTTATAGGTTAATCCATGTTGGTATAAATGGCAGGATTACTTTTATTGTGATGGCTGAATCATCATCATCATCATCACATACCACTTTATCCATTTGTCCATGACAGACATTTAGATTGTTTCCATATCTTGCCTATTGTGAATAATACTGTAATGAATATGGGAGTACAGATATTTTTCTGAGATACTGATTTTGTTTCCTTTAGATATATACCCAGAAGTGAGATTGCTGGATCATATGGCAGTTCTATTTTTAATTTCTTGAGGAAACTCGATACTGTTTTTCATAATGGTAATGGCAATTTGCATTCCTGCCAACAGTGTACAGGGATTGTCTTTCTCTACATCCTTGCCAACACTTGTTCTCTTTTGTCTTTTTGATAATAGCCATTCTAACAAGTGTGAGGTGATACCTCACTGTAGTTTTGATTTGATTTTCCCCATAATTAGTGATGTTGAGCCGCTTTTCATGTACCTGTTGTCCATTTATATATGATCTTTTTTTTTAAAGATTTATTTATTTATTTATTTGAGAGAGAGAGAGAGAATGAGAGATAGCGCGAGAGGGAAGAGGGTCAGAGGGAGAAGCAGACTCCCTGCTGAGCAGGGAGCCCGAGGCGGGACTCGATCCCTGGACTCCAGGATCATGACCTGAGCCGAAGGCAGTCGCTTAACCAACTGAGCCACCCAGGTGCCCCTATATATGATCTTTGAAAAAATGTCTGTTCAAGACCTTTGCCATGTGTTAATTGTTTTCTTTTTTTGGTATTGAGTAATATGAGTTCCTTATGCATTCGGATATTAACCCCTTATCGGATATTTGTTACCTGACTGATTTTGTTACCTGAGCTTTCGGTGTCCTAGCCAAAATATCATTGCCAAGACCAATATCCTATGTTTATCCTATGCTTTTTTTTTTTTTCTGTAAGAGGTTTACGTTTTCAGGTCTTACATTAATGTCTTTAATTCATTTTGAACTGATTTTTGTGTATGGGGGTCTAATTTCATTCTTTTGCGTGTAGTTATCCAAATTTCCCAGCACCATTTATTCAAGAGACTATTTTTTCCCATTGTGTATTCTTTTTAAAATTTTTTTATTTAAATTCAATTTAGTTAATGCATATTATTAGTTTCAGAGGTAAAATTTAGTGATTCATTAATTGCATATAACACCCAGTGCTCATTACATCCAGTGCCCTCCTTAATACCCATCACCCAATTACCCCATCTCCCCATCCACCTCCCCTCCAGTAACCCTCAGATTGTTTGCTATAGTTAAGAGTCTCTTATGGTTTGCCTCCCTCTCTGTTTTCCTCTTATTTAATTTTATTATTTTATTTTTCTTCCCTTTCCTATGTTCATCTGTTTTGTTTCTTAAATCCCACATATGAATGAAATGATATGGTATTTATCTTTCTCTGACTTATTTCATTTAGCACAAAACCATCTAGTTCCATCCACATCATTGCAAATGGCAAGATTTCATTCTTTTTGATGGTTGAGTAATATTTCATTATATATATAATGGAATATTATATATATAATATATACATAATGTGATATATATATATATTTATATAACATCTTCTTTATCCATTCACCTATGGATGAACATCTGGCTTTTTCCATATTTTAGCTATTTTGGACATTGCTGCTATAAACATTAGGGTTCATGTACCCCAAAGAAGACATTCAAATGGCTAACAGACACGTGAAAAAATGCTCAACATCATTCGGCATCAGGGAAATACAAATCAAAACCACAATGAGATACCACCTCACCTGTCAGAATAGCTAAAATTAACAACTCGGGAAAAAACAGATGTTGGCGAAGATGCAGAGAAAGGGGAACCATCTTACACCATTTGTGGGAGTGCAAACTGGTGCAGCCATTCTGGAAAACAGTATGGAGGTTCCTCAAAAAGTTAAAAATAGAACTACCCTACAGGCCAACAATTGTACTTCTAAGTATTTATCCAAAGGATACAAAAATAGTGATTCAAAGGGCCACATGCATCCATTGTGTATTCTTGGTACCCTTTTCAAATTTTAGTTGATCATATGGGCATGGATTCACGTCTAGGCTCTCTATTCTGTTCTATTGCTTTATCTGTCTGTTTTTATACCAGTACCATGCTATTTTGATGACTATAGCTTTGTGGTATAGCCTGAAATCAGGAAGTATGATGCTTCCAGCTTCGATCTTTCTTGTGATTTAAGACTGTTATATTCTCCTGATGAATGAACTCCTTTATCATTTTATAATGACCTTCTATGTCTTATTGCAATTATTGACTTCAAGTCTATTTTATCTGATATAAATTTAGCTACTCGTGCTTTTTTTTTAAATTTCCATTTGCATGTGTATTCATTTCCCCTTCCCTTCACTTTGACCCTGTGCGTGTCCTCAAAGCTGAGTGACTTTCGTGCACGCAACATATAGTTGGGTCCTATATTTTTATCCATTCAGCTACTCTATGCTTTTTGATTTGAACATTTAATCTATTTCAATTTAAAGTAACAAATGATAGGTAAGGACTTGTTAATGTCATCTTAATTTTTTCTGCCTATTTTGTAGTTCCTTTCTTCCTCTCGTTGTTTTCTTATAAATTGATCCAGTTTGAAAACTTATATCCACATAAAAATATACAAATGTTTGAAGTAGCTTTATTCATAATTTCCAATACCTGGAAGAAACCAAGATATTCTTCAGTAAGTGAACAAACTGTGGTACATCCAGACAAGGAAATATTGTTCAGCACTAAAAATAAATGAGCTGTCAAGTCTTGAAAATACATGGAGTAAACTTAAATGCATATTATTAAGTGTAAGAAGCCAATCTGAAAAGGCTGCATACTGTATGATTCCAACTATATGACATTCTGGAAAATGTAAAACTATGGTGACAGTAAAAACCTCAGTGACAGCCAGGGATTGAGGAGAGACAGGGATGAATGGCCAGAGCATAGAGGACATTTAAGGCAATGAAACTTCTCTGTATGATACTAAAATTGTAGATACATGGCGTACATTTGTCCATACCCATAGACTGTATACCAACAGTGAACCCCAATGTAATCTATTGTCTTTGGATGATAAAAACATGTCAATATAGGTTCATCAATTATAACAAATATACCATTCTCATAGGGAATGTTGATAGTGGGAGAGGTTATGCATGTGTGTGGGCAGGAAGTATATGGGAAATCTTTCTACCTTTTACTCAATTTTGCTATAAACCAAAAATTTCTCTAAAAATTAAAAACATTTTAAAAAATAAAATAAATTTGGTCTGGGCAACACTATATAATTTTTAATTGACAAATGAGAAGCTGAGGAAAATATTTATAACAAATAACAAAAAATGATTTTAAATAGAATCAGTAAAAAAATCAATAAAAATAAAGGATGTGAATAGAAAATTCATAAAAGGAATATAGATTATTATTGAAAATACAAAAACATATTTGATCTTACCAATAATCAAGTCTATAATAATATAAACAATGAAATATAATTTATCTAAAATATTGTCAACATAAGAAATATTGAAAAGACATAATTAGGTCAATAATGAAGAAAAATTAATTCATTTGTATACTGTCAGGAATGTAAACTGGCAAAATAGTTCTGGAAGGCAGTATGGCAATTATAGATAAAAATATAAAATATGCTTAATATTTGTTTTTTAAATCCCTAACATTGAAATTTAGACTTTTAAGGGGCGCCTGGGTGGCTCAGTTGATTAAGCGACTGCCTTCGGCTCAGGTCATGATCCTGGAGTCCCAGGATTGAGTCCCGCCTCGGGCTCCCTACTCGGCAGGGAGCCTGCTTCTCCCTCTAACCCTCCCCCCTCTCATGTACTCTCTCTCTCTCATTCTCACTCTCTCAAAATAAATAAATAAATCTTTTAAAAAAATTTAGACTTTTAAGAGTAGAATAATAGGTGTGCATAAGGCTGTTTATTGTTACTTTTTTAAAGATTAAATATAGGAAACAATATCCATAAAAAAGATGCTGATAAAGGAAATCAGGATAGGGGCACCTGGGTGGCTCAGTTGTTAAGCGTCTGCCTTTGGCTCAGGTCATGATCCCAGGGTCCTGGGATGGAGCCCCACATCGGGCTCCCTGCCCCACAGTAAGCCTGCTTCTCCCTCTCCCATCCCCCCTGCTTGTGTTCGCTCTCTCACTGTGTCTCTCTCTGTCAAATAAATAAATAAAATCTTTAAAAAAAAAAGAAATCAGGATATATGCATAAGTATATGAAAATGAAAGACTACTGTGCAGAAATTGAAAAAAAATGGTTTAGGTCTTTGTAGACTTACAAAGGTGTTCAGGACATATTGTTGCATGTTAAAATCAGATTACGGAAGTACAGCATGCTTATGAGCCTATGTATTTGAAGTTGTGTCTGTGTGTCTCTGTGTGATTGTGTTTTGGGGTTTATGTATCATCATAGATAGATACCAGGAAGAATGTTCATAAAAATATTAACATTTGAAAAAAATTAATATTTGTTGAAACTGGGTGTTCAAAATCCAGATGATTATTTTCTTTATAATCATTTAGTATTTGTTTTACAATGAACATTTTAAAACTTATAAGATGATTTTAAATTTAAAAAATATATAATATTACCAGTCCAACTCCATGACAAAAACTGAAATAATTGAATAATTTTCTGTGAAAAATTACAGATATTGAATCACAAATAGAAGTGTAAATAAATTAATAATGATGGAAGAAATATAGACCTCTATTGAATGAGCTGGGTTAAAAGATTTGTATGGACAAGTTATATCCACAAAAAACAGATAAATTCATGCTACATCAAAGGTTCCTGACACAAAATGTAGAACATTTTGTCAAAATTTTACAATGTTAATAAACAACGTCCATTCATTTTGGTCAATTATCAAAGGTCTCTTTATTAGGCTTCTTTTTCTCATTATAATTTTAATAATCTTTTGCTGTTTTTTCCAATGTATCTCTGACTGGTGCTGAGACTCCTTCACTGCCATAACTTCGAGCTGACAGATGATCCTTTCTACTCCAGGAGATTCATATATGCTGCCTACCTTGGATTCAGCTGCCTCTACCTTTCATAACGCCTACATCCTCAACTGACCAATGTTGACCAAAGGTAGGGACATCTCTCTGCCCCTATTCAGCAGGAAGAAGTTACAGAAGATAAGACCTTCCACCCTCAGCAACCTTAAAGATTTAAGGGTCAAAGCTGTTCAGGTGAGAAACGATGAGGAGAACAAAAGTAAGAAAAATGTAGCTAAAATTAAGTCATGCTGTCCACTGATAAATCCCTGAGACATACAGAGCCTGATATTCCTCAAGGAGCTCATGGCTGCTTTCCTGTTGTTTCATTAAAGACAAAAAGCAACCTTACATTAACAATAGCTAGACCTCCAAGGTCCTGGAGACCTTGCTTTTAAAATGCACAAATTCCTTACAGACTTATGTTATCCTTAACCCCCACCAACTAAAAAGTATATAACAAGTTACTCCTCACAATCCCAGTGCAGATCTTTCTGTCCATGGGTCCTGTCCCTTTGCTATAATGAAGGCACCTTTTTGCGTGAGGAAAAAAAAAAAAAGAACAATCACAGTCAAACTAGCAGCAGAGAAGAGCTTGTTTAACTTGATAATGGGTGTCTACCATAAACAAAACATAGTATATAGATACAATGGAATACTATTTTACTATTGATAACAAAAAAGAATAAAAGACACATCGCATTAAGAGTGGGAATGCATTAAGAGTGGGAGTGAAAGACACATTGCATTAAGAGTGGGAACAGTGAGTGACTGAAAATGGGCATGAGAGATCCTTGTGTGGTGACAGAAACATTTTAAAATTGGATTGGGGTGATGGCTGCACAATTTTGGAAATTTACTAAATAACATTAAATTATACAATTGAAATATGTAAGTTTTATGATATGTAAATGATACCTCAAAACACAGTTAAAAAAACTATAACAAACATAATACAAGACAGTGAAATGTTAGAAATATTTCCATTAAAATTAGGAACAAGATCTGGATGGCGACTATCAAAATTTTGCTCCTCATAACACTCTACACCTACCTGCACAATAATAAATATTTTAAAAGATATAAAAATTGGGAAATAAAAACACACACATACATATTTTAATGACATTAATATAAATATAAAATATCTTGGAATAATTTTAACTGAAAATGCAGAGTACCTATATTTGCTTGACCTTAAAAATAGGTTTAATAAAGAAATAGATAGAGATGTAAATTTATTGAGAGAAAAATGGTAAGAATGAATGTTATAAACACATAATTCTCCTCAAAATTATGCACATAATAAAATTCCAGTCAAAATATCTTCCCTTCCTCCTTCCCTCTTAAAAAAAATGGCAAAGCAATGTCATCATTTAGATGGAGGAATCAATAAGCAAAAAGTAGAATTATGATCAGATTTTACCATCAGTTAGAACTCTGCTATAATAATTAAAATAAAATGATGTAAAAATAGAATGATATATTTGACTACATGCAAATTAAAACATTATTTGTTTTAAAATAAATACCCACCATTAACAAAAATAAAGTTAATGAACTAAATAGGGAAATAATTTGCATTGTATATGGACAGTAAGTTAATATGTTTAATGTAAGTAAATCTCTTATACTAAATAAGAAAATATATATTCTCAAATAGGACAAAAATAAGCTAGAGATGAAATGTAATTCCTAAAATAAGTGACCATTCAACGTACTTAAAGCATTTCACTTTACAAGGTTGACAAGAGATCAAAGAAATGCAACTATTAGTATAAAATATAATTTTCCCTATTACATTGACAGAGGTGATTTTTCAACATATAATATTATTGTTAGCAAGAATGAAGAGAAATAGAGGATGAATTGGTACTTTTTTGGAAATTAATCTGGAAGTATTTATAAACATTATAAAAAAGCTATGCAACATAAGTTAAATAATCCACAGCATTGTCATAAGGATCCTGACATCATTATTACTAATGGTCAAATAAGATTGAGTTTCAAGGGTAGAACATTAAATAATCAAACTTATTAATGAGAAGGGCACCTGGGTGGCTCAGTTGGTTAAGCGACTGCCTTTGGCTCAGGTCATGATCCTGGAGTCCCGGGATCGAGTCCCACATCAGGCTCCCTGCTCAGCGGGGAGTCTGCTTCTCCCTCTGACCCTCTGACCCTCTTCCCTCTCGTGCTATCTCTCATTCTCTCTCTCTCAAATAAATAAATAAAATCTTTAAAAAAAAACTTATTAATGAGAAATATTTATCAAAAATATTACAAACTTCAAAATCACTGGTTCTTAACAAAGAAACAATATTGATATAGAAGTTTCTTACTTGCAAACTAAGACTATGATATCAGTATGAAGCAAAATTGCAAACAAAATTAGATTGTTTTCTATAATTGATTATTTTTGAAATGCTAGCCTTTTGACTTTTCATTTTTAAACCTTCTCAAAAAAATCATTTTATTACTACAGTAATCCTCAAATCATGTTAGTTAACATTCTACTCTTGAAAGGTAAACAAAATGTCTTCTTATAGCACAGTCTATTCCTAGCTCCTAATTAATGAAGTTGAAAATATGTTCAATTGACATCTAAGTTAACAGAAAAGTTGTTGATTGGGGAGATGTATAGGATAAAAATAATGATAGTTTTATTAACACATAGCAAGTTACTTTCTCTGTATTTTTGTTAGCTAATCATATGGTCAAAATAGTTATTTATTTATTCTTTAGTTACTCTAGTTCCATGACTGGTTTTGAAAAGTCACACCATCTGGGAAAGTAGCAAACAATCTTATTTTCTAAAATTTCTAGAGCTGAATGTTTTGTAGCCTTTTTTTAAAAGATTTTATTTAGTTATTTGAGAGAATGAGAGAGAGAGAGAGAGCACAAGAGGGGGGAGGGTCAAAGGGAGAAGCAGACTCCCTGCTAAGCAGGGAGCCTGATGTGGGACTCCATCCCAGGACTCCAGGATCATGACCTGAGCCGAAGGCAGTGGTCCAACCAACTGAGCCACCCAGGCGCCCCTGTTTTGTAGCCTTTTTTAAGATTACTTTCTCAGAGCCTTTGGCCCCATGTTGAGTTCTTGATCCGGAAGAAATGGGAATTCTAAAAATCAGTCACCTATGAAAGATGGAAATATAACTTCTGACCAGCCAGAACCTTCTAAAGACCTATTTCTCAGGTGAAATACTTATCATGAGTTAAGAAGATAGAGACCACATTCTCCATTCTTGAAACTTGTTTGAAAAAGAAAACTATACCTAAAGTAAATATCAAAGGTTCTTGATATGACCAAACAGCTGAAGCAGTGTGATAGCCATCTCACATGTTCAGGCATTGTGATGCAGTGCCTTTGTTATTCAGGCCTTGATTAAATTTCCCTCCTCTACCACTGTAAATTATCTCTGATTCTCACTTATATTCAAGTTGGAGATAATATCCCTACCTCACAAGGTTATAAAATTACTATAAAATTTGAAAGATGTGTATATGCACCTACACAAATATAGCCTATTACAATATATGTTTGCAATATGGCTGATAGTCAAGGATTTTTACTTATCTTCTATCCAGTAGATAAAATGTCCTTCCATCAGGTATAAATAAGCAAAAACACTTTAGTTGACATAAGTTTTTTCCCTGGAATTTGCTGGAAGTCTTTTTAGTTGTCCTGATAAATGGAGGGCAAGAGGGGCAGTGCTATTGTCATTTAGTGCCCAGAAGCCAGGGATGCTAAACACTGCAATATATCAGAAAGAGTTGAAAAAAAAAAAAAAAGAAGAAAGGGAAGGAAGGAGGGGGGGAGTATAGAAGGAAGGAAGTCAGGAAGGGAGGGAGAG